>NC_064571.1:70868729-72177479 GCF_937001465.1 Orcinus orca | reverse complement strand
GTCCTTTAACAACACCCCCCCCAACCCCTGTGCCCCAAGATCTGAGACGCAGTTGTCCTGTTTTGTGCTTCATTGTCACCCTCACTCACGCTGCCACCCCTGGCCAGAAAGTCCTGAGGGTTACTTCAATTGTTGTGACTAGTCACAAGCCCACTCTGAACCAGGTTCTACAGCCTGGGGGATAGCGTGGATCACATGCCCACCCCCTTAAGTGGGTGCAAGAGGTGGTTTGGGGATTGGCAGATCCAACCCGCACCCCATGGAAAAGGGGCAGTGTTGCTCTCCAAAGCAAGGGGCGCTGGACAAACACATTGCACTCCAGCCAATGGCCACCCAGCATCCACGTATACCCTCTTTTCCCCACACACGCACTTTCAAAAATGGTCTTGCTGCTTGATAGAGGTGGTGGTTGCACAACGCTGTGAACGTACTAAACGCCACTGAATTGTACATTTTCAAATGGTTAATGTGACGTGAATTTCACCTCAATAAAAAGATATATATATACATTTGGGGGGGGCTGCATTGGGTCTCTGTTGCTGTGCACAGGCTTTCTCTAGTTGCGGCGAGTGGGGTCTACTCTTCGCTGAGGTGTGCGGGCTTCTCATCACGGTGGCTTCTCTTGCTGCGGAGCACGGGCTCTAGGGCACGCGGGCCTCAGTAGTTGATGCCCGTGGGCTCAGCGGCCATGGCTCACGGGCATTGGTGCTCCGCAGCATGTGGGATCCTCCCAGACCAGGGCTCGAACCCGTGTCCCCTGCATTGACAGGCGGATTCTTAACTACTGTGCCACCAGGGAAGTCCCTACAAAGATATTTTTAACATGCTCCTTCTAAAATAAAGAACCCTTACCATGTACAACCAAAACACTTACTCTCCTTCCCAAAGGAAGACAGGATCCGAGTAATGTGCGTTCCTCTCAATGGTCTACATGTGGCTTCTTATTCTCTGCAACAGGGGCTAAGTTATAGATGTAACCATCCCCAAAACACCAAGTCTATGATGGTGGAGGTAAAATAGATTATCCACAATGAAGGCTGACTTTGGAAGAGAGGAGAAGGGAAAGAGCACACAGGGGTGGCCTGTCCACCCTGCTGGTGGGGCAGCCAGGACTCACTCACTTCTCCACAATGGAGCTGGGTCCTGGCCTGGTACCCTGGGAGAAACTTCCTGGCTCCTTGTTCTCCGCAGCTGTACCTGAGGGCCTGCAGGGAAGAGGTCTTCTTTGGGGAAGGCCAGCTCCTTATTGACATGGCCATGGCTTCCTGGGGACTCCTTCAGAGGCTGGGCAAGCACTAGGTCTGAGGACTGCAGTATCCCTTCCTTAAAACCTCAGCCGGCCGCCAGTCAGCTCATTCCCTAGGAACTCCATGGACTAGTAACGAGCTCCCTAAAGACCCAAAGCTGCTGAGTGGACACCTCTTCATGCCCACCACAGAAGTTGTGAGCGTTACGGCAAAGAGTGGAAATAAAAGTGCTCTGTAACCCATAAAATGTCATTATCCTCATTCACAGAGAAAATCATAGAGACATAAATTCATTCTGTATGGTTTTGTCTGTGCCGGGACACAGTCCTTTTATTCAATTCCTTTTACCCTCTTATTGGATTTCCCACAGCAACTGCCATAAACTTCCCTCCCCTATTCCTAGATGCTGATTCAGCCCCTTCCTCCCAGCGACAGCTGAGCCTCTGCCTCTCACTCTAGCCTGAGGCTCACCCTGTATATTGATTGGTCTGGAAATAAATATAGACGTAAAATATATTTGTGTATATTTTTTCCATTAAGAGAATTTTGTAAAGACCAAAAATAAATGGAAATCCAAGGGTGCGATGTGAATACAACGGATGAGTCAAAATTTCCCAGCCAAGCTGTAATAGTTTTTGCCTGGTCATCAAAGAAACAAGCGGTCTTGCGTTATCCTGATGAAGGTTATACGTTTTCTGTTGACTAATTCTGGAAACTTTTCATCGAGTGCTGCTTTCAGTTGGTCTCATTGGGAGCAGTACTTGTTAGAATTAATCGTTTCGTTTTCTGGAAGGAGCTCATAACAGAGGACTCCCTTCCAATCCCACCATATGTACAACATCACCTTCTTTGGATGAAGACCGGCCTTTGGTGTGGTTGGTGGTGGTTCATTTCGCTTGCCCCACTATCTCTTCCATTCCACATTATTGTACAGTATCCACTTTTCATTGCCCGTCACAATTTGTTTTAAGAAAGGAATGCTTTCCTTACGTTTAAGTAGAGAATCGCATGCGGAAATAAGATCAAGAAGGTTTTTCTCGCTTAACTTACGTGGAACCCAAACATCAAAGCGATTCACGTAACCGAGCTGGTGCAAATGATTTTCAATGCTTGATCTCGATATTTTGAGTGTGTCGGCTGTCTCCTGCGTGGTATAATGTTGATTGTTCTCAATTAATGCCTCGATTTGATCGCCATCAACTTCAGCTGGTCTACCCGACCGTGGAGCATCGTGCAGCTGGAAATCTCCAGCACGAAACTTCACAAACCACTTTTGACACGTTCGATCGATCACAGCACCTTCTCCGTACACTTGCACAAATCTTTTTTGCGTTTCAGTTGCGTTTTGACCTTTCTTGAAATAATAAAGCATAATATGCCAAAAATGTTGCTTTTCTCCTTCCATCTTCAATATTAAAATGGCTACACAAAAATTCACTAATTTTGATAAGTTTTTTTTAATGCACGCTGATATGACAGCTGTCACAATACAATCTAACAAAATTGTTTCAAATGAAGTTAAAGACAACTAAGTGCTACTAGAGCCATCTTATGGAGAAAACCGAAAGGACTTTTTGGCCAACCCAATATATGCATACATATATTCCTCTTTTTCTCTCCACTGAGAACACGTACAAGCAATTAAAACTCAATAGTGATGAGTATACCTCATGCCCAGATCTTGGTTTCTAAATACCATTCCCTACTAAAAGGAACTGGACCTTCTTGGAGAAATGGCAGATTCTAGAGTTGGGTCAAGCAAGGAACAAGATGAGCCCAGAACATGTCACACTTAAAAATCAAGGAAGTGCTCAAAGAATGATGGGGTACAAAAAAGTGCTCCCACTGGCAAAATATGGGAAAATCTGAGCACCAAAATAATGATACCAACAGATTATAAACCCACTGCGTAAAATGAGAATCCCTGAGTCCACAGTGCTAGAAATAAATAAAGGAATAAATTGCAAGTTTGATGAGGAATGGGATATTTGCATAGTTTTAAAGTACTTCCCAGCAAAATACTTTTTAATTGCAAAGGGAAAAAAGAATAACTTCACAATGGAAAAGCCCTTTAATCAAGTGATCAAAGCTAACCTCATCAGTAATGGAGCAAATTGAAATGATACACCACCTAACAGGATGCAGTGAGAACAATATGGCATCATTTCTGTGATACGTATTCCAGCCAAAGATGCATCACCTGAATCTAATCTCAAGGAGACATCAGACAAACCCTGTCCTAGTCCCTTTGAGCTGCCGTTAAAAAGTACCATTGACTGGGTGATTTACAAACAACAAACACTTATCTCACAGTTCTGGGGAAAGTTCAAGATGAAGATGCCAGCAGATTAGATGATTGGTGATGCTTCCTGGTTCATAGACAGCCGGCTTTTCTCTGTGCCCTCACACAGTGGAAGGGACAAGCTAGCTCCCTGGGGTCTCTTTTATAAGGGCACGAATCCCAATCATGAGGGCTCTGCCCTAATGACCTAATCCTCTCCCAAAGGCTTCACCTCCTAATACCATCACCTTGGGGGATAGGTTTCAACATATGAATTTTGAGAGGACACAAACATCACACCATTGCAAACCCCAAATGAGGGATATTCTACAAAATAACTGACTTGTATTTTTCAGGAGCGTCCAGATCATGAAAGCCAGGGAAAGACTGAGGAAGTGTTCCAGATCGAAGGAAAGAAACTAGAGAGAGGGGGCTTCCCTGGTGGCACAGTAGTTAAGAATCCGCCTGTCAACACAGGGGACACGGGTTTGAGCCCTGGTCCGGGAAGATCCCACATGCCGCGGAGCAACTAAGCCCGTGCACCACAACTACTGAGCCTGCGCTCTAGAGTCCGCGAGCCACAACTACTGAAGCCCGCGTGCCTAGAGCCTGTGCTCCACAAGAGAAGCCACTGCAATGAGAAGCCCACGCACAGCAACGAAGAGTAGCCCCCACTCACCGCAACTAGAGAAAGCCCGCGCGCAGCAACAAAGACCCAACGCAGCCAAAAATAAAATAAATAAAATTAATTAATTAAAAAAAAGAAACTAAAGAGACATCACAAGTAAGTGTGTGATTCTGGATTGGATATTTGGTATAAAGGACATTATTAGAACAATTGGAGAAATGTAAATTGGGTCTGAGTATTAGATGGTAGTAATGGATCAGTGCTACTTTCCTGATTTTGATGTTTGCACTCTAGTTATGAGAGTGTCCTTATCTATAAGAATATATTTCTAGTCTAGGATAAAAAGAAATATATCCTATACTAAAGTTTTCGGGGGTGATTGGGCACCTGTTGACACATTCACAAATGGTTTAGAAAAAAAAATAAATTCTTTTACCATATTTGCATCTTTTCTGTAAGTTTGAGATTGTTTTAAAATAAAAAGTTTTAGGGGGCTTCCCTGGTGGCGCAGTGGTGAGAGTCCGCCTGCCGATGCAGGGGACACGGGTTCGTGTCCCGGTCCGGGAGGATCCCACATGCCGCGGAGAGGCTGGGCCCATGAGGCCACAGCAGTGAGAGGCCCGTGTACTGGAAAAAAAAAAAAAAAAAACCAATAAAATAAAAAGTTTTAAAAATTACCCCCAGGGGTTGTAGCATTTTGCCTTCTCACCAGGAATACATATGAAAGAGAATGTTGCCAACTGAGTATGTAGTCAAACTCTTGGACTTTTGCCCACCTGTTGGGTGAGCAGTGATCTCTCCATACACGTTTTGTTTTGCATTTCTCTGACGGTGAGGAGGTTGAACGTCTTTTCATGTGTTCAAGGGCCATTTGCATTTATACACTGAGCACTCTCAGTTTATCTTTTGACCACTTTTCTATCAGGTTGTGGGTCTTTCTTCTTGATTTTGATGACCTCTTCATGAATTGAGGAGGTTATGCCTTTGACTGTGTTACGAGCCAACCGTTATTTTTGTACTGTGTATTCAGTGCCTAGCATTGCACCGAGGATCCTGGTGGGCTGGTCTCTGCTTGTGAGGAGTTTACACGTGACACAATCCAGACTGACGTTAGCCACTTAATCACGAGCTAAATTGTGAAGCTCAAACAAGAAGGGGTGTGGGCTGAAGCAAAGGTGCCCCTGAGGAAATGGAAGCTGAGCTGGGGCTAGACGATGGTTGGGTTATGGTCAGTGAGGGCATCCTGGGCTTAGAGGGAAGGCACAGTGAGGGCGAGAACTTGATCTGCCTGTGGTGACGTCCCCTCATCTCTCTCCTTCTGCCCCAGCCCAAACCCTCAGACTCAGGTACTCTGCCTTGAGGAACTTCCCTAAGTTCTTCCCGATTTTCACTGCTCCTCCAGACGGAAGAGGAAAGGAGCGCCAGAAGGGGGAGGAAAGTAGGTGTAGTGAGCCGGGTCTTATGGTCTTAGGCGAGCACGGTGGGCAGTGCCACAGTCCACCTAGCTTTCTGTGAAAAGTGCCACTCAAGGTCAAGGTAAAAGATTAGAAGCCTGTGGTTCTGTTACAACTTTTCAAACACAAACATTTTAGGGGGTTAAAAGCAGTGATTTTTTTTTTTTTAAGCTACAAGGATATATTATACAACACAGGGACCATAGCCAATATTTTATAGTAACTACGAATGGAGTATAACCTTTAAAAATTGTGAATCACTACATTGCATACCTGTAACTTTTATAATATTGTACATCAACTATATTTCAATAAAAAATGGAGAAAAAAGAATTTTAAAAAGAATTATAGCTGGTCAAATTATTCAAAAAAAGCAGTGATTTTTTTTTCATTCATACCTTCTAGGAATGAACGTACCTTCTAG
Source organism: Orcinus orca (assembly GCF_937001465.1). Taxonomy (NCBI): domain Eukaryota; kingdom Metazoa; phylum Chordata; class Mammalia; order Artiodactyla; family Delphinidae; genus Orcinus; species Orcinus orca. The sequence continues at coordinate 72,171,445 of NC_064571.1, read as the reverse complement.
GTAATGTAACTTCTAGGTTATAAGTTGAGTTCCATGCAAGTCAATAAAGGGGGTGTCTTTTCTTAATTAAACTTTTTCTTTCGAGATCAATTTGGATTCACATGCAATTGTAAGAACTACTACAGAGAAATCCCCAAACCTTATACCAGTTTTCCCCAATGATAGCATCTCTCAAAACCTAAGTGTAATATCACAACCAGGTTATTGACACTGACGTGGCCAAGTTTGAGAGCATTTCCATCAGCCCAGGATTCTGCACGTTGCCCTTTTACAGTCATACCCACTTCTCCCCTACCTCCCCCCACCGCCCCAACTGCTCATCTGGGCAGCTACTCATCTGTTCTCTGTTTCTGTAGTTTTCACATGTCAACAGTGTCATATACATGGAGTCATGCAGTATATAACCTTTGGAGATTGGCTTTTTTCATTCAACATAGTTCTCTGGAGGTTCATCCCGGTTGTTGTGTGTGTCAATAGCGCTTTCATTTTTATTGCTGAGTAGTAGTCCATGGCACAGATGTACCACCTGTTGAAGAACATCTGGGGAATTTCCAGTTTTTAGCTACAGGATAGAAAACCGGGGCCAGGGAAGTGAACCAACTTGTACCAGGGTACACAGGCCAAATATGCGAGAGCTGGCATGTGGTGTGAGCCCTGGTCCATTTGCATGAGCCACGTAAGGCTACTGGTGGGAAACACCAGGCAGGCTCAGCAGGAAGCATGGAGACTCAAGAGTGAGTGATAATCTGATGTCTTGAAAGTCGTGTGTAAAGAAGATGAGTCTCAATTGGAGGGAGGCAGCTCAGAAGAGAGATTTGTGCTCAGCTCTGGCGGGGGATCCGGGGAGGCTCTGAGCCGCCTTCTGAAGGGAACAAACATCTACTGCTGACTGAAAACAGAGATGATGATGAGGGACATATTAGCTGATTTGGGTTGTTATAGTAACATCCAGATAAAATATATATTCACAGGCCAGAGGGGAAATGGAACTGAACGCAGATGGGCGGGTGGAATGGGGGAAACGACTGGAAGAATATCTCCATAGACACAGTGCTTACTCATTACTGAAGCCATGAGCAAGGGGCTCTCCAAGGAGTATGGAGACAGAGATGCTGGGGGAAACCCCAATTAGGTGGTGGGAGAGATGACGGCAAAGAGAGAGGAGCCTCCGAAAGGCAGGGGCAGGGAGTGGAGGGTGGGAACCAGAGGAGTGAATGAAGGCCAAGGCCAAAGAGACTTAGCACTGATGAGGCAACAGGGTTGAGGAGAAAGGAGGAAATACACATTTCCTGCCAAATGAGTATTTTTTATCTATGCTGCATAACAAATTAACCCAAATCTTAGTGGCTTAAATAACAACATCTATTATCACACAGTTTCTGTGTGTCAGGAATCTGTGGGTGGCTTGGTGGGGTCCTCAGGCTCAGGGTGTCTGACTGCAGTCATCCCAAGGTTTGACGGCGAACGGTCCATTTCCAAGCTTACTCACATGGTCGCTGACTTGATTCAGTTTCTAACGTGTTGTTGGTCTGAGGGCTTCAATTCAATGCTGGCTGTTGGCTAGAGGCTGCCCCCAGTTCTTTGCCTTGTGGGCCTCCCACCGGGCAGCTAACATGACGGCAGCTGGCTTCGCTAGAGCGAACAGGAGAGAGCGAGAGTGTGCGGGTAAGATGGAGGACACAGACTTTTATTTTACTTAAAAATTTTTTATTATTATTATTTTTGGGCTACACCACGTGGCACGTGGGATCTTAGTTCCCCGACCAGGGATTCAACCCGTGCCCCCTGCAGTGGAGTCTTTTTTTTTTTTTTTTTTTTCAAAATTGTTCTTTTTTTTTTTTGCCTGGGGGTGGGGTGAGAGGAAAGGAGGGGGCTAGCAAATTTAGCACTCCTCTCTCGCCCGCCATTTGTTGCCTGAGAACTCTTTTTTTTTTTAGACGTTGAAGGTAGGAGTTTATTAATTAATTAATTTATTTTTGCTGTGTTGGGGCTTCGTTTCTGTGCGAGGGCTTTCTCTAGTTGCGGCGAGCAGGGGCCGCTCTTCATCGCGGTGCGCGGGCCCCTCACTATCGCAGCCTCTCTAGTTGCGGAGTACAGGCTCCAGACGCGCAGGCTCAGCAGCCATGGCTCTAGAGCGCAGGCTCAGTAGTTGTGGCTCACGGGCCTAGTTGCTCCGCGACATGTGGGATCTTCCCAGACCAGGGCTCGAACCCGTGTCCCCTGCATTGGCAGGCAGATTCTCAACCACTGTGCCACCAGGGAAGCCGCCGACACAGACTTTTATAACCGAGTCTTAGACGCTTTCGCCCTATTCTGTTCATGAACAGCAAGTCACTAGGACCAGCCCACACTCAAGAGGAGAGGATTATATAAGGGTCTGCATACCAGGAAGCCAGTTGAGCTGCAGTGTACTACAGGGAGCAAAGACAACCGGAGCCTCCCCCAGGGTGCCCCTGACAAGACAGTATTAGAAGAGTGTGAGGGGCAGACGACAGAATGGAGCGAGGCAGGTGGTGATGCCCAAATCCCAGCTGCCCCCAGCACTTCAGGGAGACATGGACAGACTCAGGAGCCCCACCCCTCTTGCTGCAGATGGAGCACCCACCAGCTCCCAGAAGGTCCGAGCTGGGTTGTTTGCATGGGTCTGCTTCCTCATCCCACCCCGTGCCCCGCCCAGAGCAGAGCCACACAAGCAGACACCTGGCTCACCATCTCCATCCCACCAACTGTCACTCACCATCGAGGCACAGCAGCATCTTCGGGGCATGGGGGGACAGGACCCAACTCCATAGCTCTTTCCACTCCCCAGGACTGACTCCCTTTCCGACTTGAATTCCTTTTCTAGCCCAACACAGGATCAGGGCCAGGGATGTTAGAAATGACCCCCAAGGATCTGGTAGGTGGCTGGGAGAGCAGAACCCCTTGCACTCTAAAAAAGCAGCTAACAGTACTTTTATCAGTTGTCTCACCCCTTCTCTCTATTCCTTGTCACCTAAGGGGACAGAAGAATGAGGAAAATACCCTCAATAGGACATAATCTTTGAGATGGGCTTTCAGATCAAGCTCTCGTTAGATCCTAATTACAATCCCAGAGGCACTCAGGCCAGTGACTGTTATGCCAGTTTTAAGGAGGAAGCCACTGAGGCCCAGAGAGGCATCTCAGTGACCAAGCAGGACCAGACCTGAACGCCCAGTCCCACTCTGTACCCATATGGAGTTTCCCGGGGTGGGGCAGGGCTCCTCCGAGCACATGAGGATGGCTGCAACAGCGGACCCAGGCTCCGCACCTGCTGAATATGGGCCTTCGGGCCCACAGCTCTGTCCCCGCCGCTCTAACCCTCCCCCTCCTCTTGCAGTACCCTCCCCCCAGGTTCCCGGCATCCAAAGAGTATTTAGAAAACCCACCTGCCCCCGACGTCTTGAAATCTCTTTACTGGAGACCAAGCCTTTTATTCTACAATTAATGAATTCCCAGGAGCTGAACATGACTCATAGCCCTGGGGATATTGGGTACATGAACAGGGCAGGAGAGCAGTGGAGAGGGAAAAAGAGGCTGGGGGTGGGGGAGAACCTGGGCCATGGGAGCCAATTTTTGTGACCAGCACTGGGGTTTGCATGTCTCTGGGGACAAGGGAACTAACAGGTAATCAGAACAATGAGGGGAAATAGAGGCCATTAGGTGTCAGGCTGCACGAGAGAGGGAAAGGATATTTCTCAGGGGCGCCAACAGTGTCTGCCCCAGTTTACCCTCAGCACAGGCTACTTGACTGTGACCTCAGACCTCCTTTCAAATTAGGAACAAGGAGCATGAAATGAATAACGGCGATTTTAGTTCTGTGCCCTGAGCAGGTGAGGGAGAGCAGGGCTGACGGCCACCCAGTCAGGCCCATTCAGGGCGGGTCCAGCTGAAGACACGTTGGCGGCCCGGCCTTGAGATCTAAGTGCAAGGCCGCAGCCTGGGCTCCTGCCGGGACGTCTAGGCCACCAGCTGGAGGGCAGCCCCTGCGTCCCCACCCTGCTGACTGGCGACCAGGGAGAGGGCGCCACCCGCTCTCCGGGTGCACGCAGATTGGGTCCAAAAGAGATACTATTGAAGCATTTGCAAGCACTATTGTTTCACTTTTCTGAGCCGCTTTCCCTCATCACACCCATTCTTCAGGTCAAGCAGGGATAATTTACAACAGGAAGTAGCGGAAAGTTGTGGGAAAAGTCACTTGACTGAACAGGTTAACAGCTGTCGACAGCGCCTCAGCGGCTCCGCCTACAGTGACCCAACAGTAGCCCCCTAAACGGCCTGAGTGGTGCCGGGCGGAGGCCGCAAGTCTGCGGACCACGAAGCCCCGGGCCAGCTCAGCGCGCTCGGGCTGCCAGAGAAGCCTCTCGCTAGGCGCCGCGTTTGTCCGCCTAGACCTCCAGGTGGCGCTGGGCTGGGGCGGAGCCTGCTGTCTGTCACCCATGTGGAGGGGGCGGGGCCTTGGAGGTGCTGACTTCTGATTGGTTGGACTTGGTCTTGCTTTCTTTCCGTGTCCCTAGGCAGGTCTTAGGGACAGCACCCAGAGCACCCAGTCAAAGCGCCTGAGCTACGCGGGAGGAAGTGTGTGCGTGCGTGTGTGTGTGTGTGTGTGTGTGTGTGTGTGTAATTTGTTTTTACAGTTAACTGAGGGTGTGTGAATGGGTGTCATGTTATTTTTTCTTTACAATTAACTGAGTTTCTATTTCTCATACCTTTATAAGACACCTCATAAATTTACACAGCAGGAAAAATTCTTGGTTGGACCTACTTATCATAAATATATCGTTATAAGGAAGCTAAGGTTTAGGGTCTGCCACTCAGCCAAAACCACTTCTTTTTTCATGTTTCCTTAGTCTTTGACGTTGTATGTGTATTACCAACATAATTGTACTTGTGGGTGTACTATATTCGCACATCTGACAACTGTTTGTTAAGCGTCCACTTTCTGCCAGGCGTTGAGCAGGGTTTTGCAGTCACTGATGAACAAAACAGACCTGGGCCCTGCCCTCAAGTAGCTCACAGACACAAATCAGCAATTACACACACATGTCAAATTTTAGAACTCCCTTGTGGCAATAAATGAGAAGTGGCTGGTGCTCGGGAGAGGAGCGGGAGTTTTGAGGAAGTATAGCACTGAGTGCAGTGGCTGCAGGGCCACTCTGCCAAAGAGCACACACTGAAGTTAACTTGATCTCATTTCAGAAGACTCCCTTGTGAAGGTGGGGAAGTCAGAGAGGAGTAGAAGGAGTTTGGAGGTGGTTTGGGGGATACCTTGGGGCAGCCAAGATGGGCTCCCTGGCCTCCTGTATAGTCAGGGTGGAGGAAAGCTCTGGAAAGTGTGTAACTTCCAGAATATTCTTTTTTTTTTTTTTTTTTTGCTGCAGATAGAAAGTCATCCTCTGGGACTGGCTATGATGGGGGGACTGTAAACTTTGTCACAGGAGAAGATGGTCAAAGAAGGACCGGCAAAACAAATACACAAACAAAAAACCACTGGGGTGTGCAACAAAGGCCTGGAGTCCAGGACCCAGGGGTGGACTGCAGAGAGAAGAAGGAGGGAAAACGAGGCAGGAAGGTAAGTCTGAGGCTGGACTAGTTGCTGGGAGAGTCTGGCCCAGGTGGCTGGCAACGGTGGGACATGATCCAGAGAGTCATAAACAGCGAGGACAAGAGAGTCTGTTCTCAACTGGAGACCTACCGGGGGGAATTTCCTGCCAAATGTCAGTGTGTGTTTTCTCTTTGTTCACCTAAAAAGTAGGGGCAGGGACCTACACCCTGAAGAGCTCATGCATGACCTCTCCCCATGACTCACTCTCTCAACTTTCACCATGCTTCTCCCCCCTGAGCATTTACCACCCACCCTCACACAACTGTTGTCTGTCTCCTGCACTAAAATGTAAACTTCCTGAGAGTGCGCACCCTGTCTCCTTCTTTACTATATCACCAGGGCCTGGAATATGTGTGGCCCATAGTAGTTGCTCAACAAATATTTGGTAAGTGAATGAATGAAGCAGATTCTTCTTGGTCTGTAGAGAACCCTCCCTTAGTCTCAATGTAGCGGTGCAGAGCCCGGCATCGCCGGTGAAGGCTAAGTTCTTCAGAGAGGGGTCTCTTTCATCCAGGGCGAACCAGCCTCTTTGCCCCGGGAGAAAAGGCTGGGCTAAACCTTGGTGTTTCAGAGTCTTGAAAAAACTGCCTCACCTGCTGAGGGGCAGTTAGCTCCCGGGGAGGGGTGTACTTGATGGTGGGGGTGAGGTCTGTAAGGTGGCCCTCCCCAGCCTGTCTTGGTCCTTACCTGGCACTCCTGAGTCAGCTCCCACCCCCAGAAGTTTTTTTTCTGTGATGTGAAGGCTGCAGCGGGGTTTAGAGGTTTGGCTTGGCGCTCCGGACCCATCCTCTGACCTCTGAAGGTGGCGTTTCACGTGTCTGTGCAGGGGAGATGAATCAGTGCCCCAGGCCTGAGCAGCTCTTGCCAGCCCCGGGGAGACTCCCTGGGGTGACTCTGAGCCACCTGGCATTGGGTGTGGGGCTTAGGCCCTGGCAGCACCAGGCTCCTACATCTCCATCACCGCAGCCTCTCACCTGTGAGTCCAGGAGGGCCTGGCTTAGGGGGTTCAGGAGCCCCTCCCAGAGGCTGAAGGGCCTGAAAGGGCAGCACCTGCGGTGTCAGAGGAAGGAAGGAGAGTAACAGCTGTTGACCGTTTGCTACATGCCGAGCACCGTTCCAGGTGTCTCACGTGTTTCAATATAATCTTTATAAACAACATGCAAGTTAGAATTATCTTCTCATTTTGTAGATGCAGAGAAAAAGGCGTGACCTGTCTGAGGTCACACTCTAGAAAGGAGCAGCAAAGTACAAATGATTTTAGGTTTTGCTTCAAAAATAGCTTTTAGTATGTGTTTTCTAACAACAAAGATGTGAACGGAGCAGACCAGGCATATTCAACACGTTACAAGCATAGGAAACAGTAAGAGAACTCACTGGAACTCCGTCTCAAAGCAGCCTTGGACATTCTGTATGAGAGCCAGTGAAGGCGTGAGTTTATGTAAGAAGAGACAGTATGTTGTTTCTGTTAATTTTGGGGTGTCATTTTATTTACCTACGGTTGAACTCTTCTTCCTTCTCCGATTCCTGAGCCCTTTCCTGTACTCTGTGTTTGGTAGTTCACGAGCATCGCTTTGCATTGTTGCCTTTTTCCCCATACACACCCTCAGAGTCAGAGAGAGGCTCCCTGTGGGCTGCTGCTTGGGAATGGTGGGGGGCTGGGGTGGGAGTTCTCTGGCTGGGGCTTCGGAGGATGCAGGGACACCCCTTTGAGCAAGATAGAGCCCGACAGTTCCGTGCCCTCGGCGGCCCCCAGAGCAGCGCCCCAGGACACACAGGCCTGGCGATGAGAGAGGAGGGTCTGAGAGCCTTCAGAGGGTCTTCAGCAGGCCTGTTGCCATGGGGGAATCGTGGGATCAGTACAGCCAGATAGTCTAGCTTGTCCAGAGAAGCTGTAAATCTGGATTTTCTACGAAATCTTCTGATATTTCACCATTTGCAACCCACTAAATTGTTTTAAAAATACTTCTGGGCCAAAGAAAATGACTTTAAGCCACCCTCTGTTATACCCTCCAATTTGGTCCCCAAACAGCAAGCAGAGCGTCTGCCTCTTTAGTCCAGATGATAAGGCCTCAGCCACTGGGGTTGTGCTCCTCAGAGCGCTCTTTCCCCAGAGGGCCAAGCGGGCAGGTGAGATCGGGGCAGGCGCAAGTGGCAGTGTCAGTGTGGGTCACCCGCTAACCCCCGCCCCAAGAGGTGTCAGCCCCTCAGCTGTGGGGCTGAGGAGGGAGCGTCCCCCTTCCCAGCCTCTGATGCCCATGTCCACGGGGCCCAGAGACCCCTCCTGGCCCAGCGTCTATAGTGGGCAAGGATGAGGGGGGCAGGCGACCGCAGGCCAAGTGGGTGCTTTCTCATCAGCCCGGCCCGACTGGGCCCGAGCAGGGGAAGAGGCAGGAACCCTCCAGGCCTGAGTCCAGTCTTGAGCACCCTGAGGCCAGGACACCGGTTTGTGCTGCCATTTCTTTGACTCCCCCACCACGGCGGGGGAAACTGAAAGAGATCCCCCTCCCCTCCCCGGAAGCCCTGTGTGCCCTCTGCATCTCCCTTTGCCCTAGTAATTTTTAGGGTAAATCGGCAAACAGATGTATTTATTTGCTTTGCGTGTGTTGTAGGTTGAGTTGGTTTTGTTTTGACACGTTGGTTCAAAAATAAGATTGACCCTTTGGAAAATCAACTTGCTAAAGCCATTTACTCCGCTTCAGCTTGAGGGGTTTAATTGAAAACAGGCGAAGCACACTGATACCCAACAGGCCTCCAGCCTGAAAGAGACCTCAGAGGAGGCGCGCTGGCTCGGAGCAGGGTATGCGCGACTTCAAAAGCAGGGGCCAGTGAAGGAAAGTTGTATCCCAGGAGGAAGGTTTTGCTTCAAAAATAGTGTTTAGTATGTGTTTTTTAAAAACAAAGACGCTAACGGGGCAGACCAGGCACGCTGAAGATCTTACAAGTGTAGGAAACAGTAAAAGAACTCACTGGAACTCCATCGAAAAGCAGCCTTGGACAGGCTGTGTGTGAGCCAGTGAAGGAATGAGTTCGTGTAATAGGAGACAGGTATGTTGCTTCTGTTATTTCATATCTGGGTATCATTTTATTTACCTATGGTGAAACTCTTCCTCCTTCTCTGATTCCCTTAGCACTTTTCTGTACCCTGTGTTTGGTAATTAACAAGCATCACTTTGCCTTTTCTCCATATACACCCTCCTACTTTTGGCTGTAGCCTCTTGAGGGCAGAGACAACACTTTGCACACATGACTAAGTGTGGATGGCAAATTAGGAACTCTATTTTAATGCAACAAGTACCTATTTATCCCTCTAATCTTGCAAGATTCTTAAAAGCAGCAGAGAGGAGGGGATCCCCGCTGTAATCACCGGAGGACATGGCTCCAGGCAGACCTTCCTCTCCGAAGGTCGATATCGTGTGTGGAGGGGACCCTCTGTCTCACGGGTGGAAGAGCCTGGTGAGCAGACAGAAGCATCCTTGGCAGTTAATGAGCATATGCTCTGGGACACGGCTTAGGCAGGGAGGGCGGGGTGAGTGCTCAAGGGTTCACCTCCGACCAGGTTGTAAAGCGAGGTGTGGAGTGATTGGTCTGTTCTCATGGAGGAGCGTCCTTAAACACCCTGTCCTAACGTTCAGGATGATCCTAAACAGCCGGGCCAGTTCCCTGGGTGCATATTAACACAAGGGAGCCTGGAAGGACCAGCATATCCCCCAAGAGCTCCTCCATCACCTTCCTGTGTGGCCCCGGACCATTCGGTTTCCTTGGCGTCGTCAAGATGGCTTGTTCACACTCTAAAGCTCTCCAACTTGCCCTAACCTTTGAGTAGCAGTGGCAACGTCACAGTGTCTCTGTGGGGCTAACGATTACGTTCTTGTTGATGTCCCTCTCCATAGAGGGGATGGGGGGCCGGGCGGTTCTGCCACTGGGGCTCTTGCTCCCTTAGTGGGAGGCCTGGTCAGAGCTGAATGTGACAGGTGGATAGGGGGCCTTCCAATCCTGTCCTGCAAAGTCAGGGTGAAAATGGAGGCGTCCCGGACATTACTCGCCGACTGCAGGGTGGGCCTAGTGAAAGGCCACCCGGCTGAACCCAAGGCTGAGACTCCGCCTCTTCCTTCCCTGCGTGCATGAGATGACACGTGGAAGGCGCAGCGCCAGGCGCAGAACTCGCTCAGTCAATGTCTGCTGGCCCTGGAGGCAGAACATGGGGCTTAGGAGGTGCCTCTGGAGACGGCTTGTGTGGATTCCAGTCCCTGCCACTTGCCACCCCTGTGTCCCTGGCAAAATGCTTCTCTTGTTCCAGCTGTCTCATCTGAGGACAGGGGGTGATGGTGCCAGCCGTACCTTTTAGGGAAAGTCGTCAATGTGCCCAGAACGGCATGGGTGCGAGACACACAGGTGCTGGCTCATGCCATTGTCCCTTCCTTCTCTTCCTGCTGGATTTGGTCTCATAGAGCCTGTAGTTAGGGGAAAACTAACGAACCCGTCTGGGGCAGGTAGAGGTTCCGTTTGCATTGACTAGGGAGCACAGGAGAAGGGTATGCCCAGAGGTGGAGGTGGCACTAGGAATTAGAGCCACTCTCTTGGTTAAGAATCTTTGCCTTAAATATCAGCAAATCTGGGCAATGATTTCTCCACTGTGGTTTTCAAAGCAGGTACATCAGGCTCTAGTTAAGGCAACTGACTCAACACTCCCCTTCCCTTGTCTGAGCCATCTCCCTGCTCCTCCTTTCCCAAACTTGGGATATTCTTCCTCTTCCTTGAAACTTTGCTGAAATTCTGCCATTTCAGCAGTCTGACATGGTGGGATGCGGAGTCGCATCACAGTCAAGCAGATGGATGGGCTCGTCACTTCCCGGCTGTGTGACCTGGGGCAAGTTACTTGACCTCTCAGAGTCTTCGTCCCCTGAATTGATGAACTTACATCACAGCTTGGTTGGGCGATGACACTAAAGATCACATATGCGAACACACCTGGCACACAGCAGGTACTTAATATATGCTCGTTCCCTTCCTTTTAGAGCGAAGCCCTCTTGAAGAAGCCCACCTGGTTCTCATCACCCAGCAGCATCAGTAAGCTAGACGTTCATTCATCTAACACAACGGCTACAGCTGATTATGTGTAATTATCTTGTTTTCTCTGTTCTAGTATTTTCCTTCACTAACTCCCTCCTAGATGTCTTTTTTTTTTTTTTTTTTTTTTGCGGTACGCAGGCCTCTCACTGTTGTGGCCTCTCCCGTTGCGGAGCACAGGCTCCGGACGCGCGGGCTCAGCGGCCATGTCTCACAGGCCCAGCCGCTCCGCCGCATGTGGGATCTTCCCGGACCGGGGCACGAACCCGTGTCCCCTGCATCGGCTGGCGGACTCTCAACCACTGCGCCACCAGGGAAGCCCCCTCCTAGATGTCTTTAAGTCACTCCGTTGGCTGGTTTCTCGAGGCAGAGTTGCATTTCCTTGGTTCCTCTTCACAGGGCCTGGACAGTGCTCTCCAGACAGGGGCCCCTCCAGGTCTCTGCTGGAGTTCCTGTCTCAGGTGTCCCTGGGTGGACCAAGCCAAAAGACCTTTGTGAGGGTAGCTCTGTGTCTACAGCACATCTAGATGGTGACCTTGTCCAGGGAGCTGCCTCCCAGGAAAGCATATGCAGGGGAAGAAAGACCCAATCTCCATCATAAAACGGGGGCAGGAAAAGACCAGTTAGGAGCTGGGGGAGGGGGGCCACGGGCAGGTCAGGGTCGGCCTCCCTCGGTAAACAGAAATGTTAAACATGGGCCTCTCCCAGCTCCACCCTGGCATTAAACCCCACGGTTGCAAAGTTTGGCTCCAGAGGCCTCCCAGTGACCCCAGTCTAACTCCCCTCTACTCTCCAGTGATGGCTGAAGGCGGGAAGATAAGCGACTCCTTGAACCAGACAAGCCCCAGGGAAATTCCATCAGCCCCCTCGGAGGCTCCATAAATGGGCTGGGGTCAGGGTAGGATGTGGGGTGGAAGGAGGGGTGGGGAGATAAGGCCTCTGCCTTGGGGTGGGGGTGGGAGGCCAAGGCCTGCGCCCGGGGCAGGGGCGGTGCTAGGGGTAGAGGTCCCCGGGAGGCACAGGCAGCCCTGTCCCCAGCCTGAGTTCATCAGAATGGGGTGGAAAGCCAGTGGGGATAGTTAGGGTAAAATGTGGGGCTAGCGAGCCAGGGAAAAAGAACGAGATGCCCTTCGCCTAGGGCTCCGGGACAGGCAAATCCACCCGACCCTGCCTCCTCCCAGCCTCTCCTTCACCGGCCTCTCCTCACTTCCTCCATCCTGGTTTTTCCTGTCTCAGCCTGCAGTCCAGTCCCCTGTATCTCACTGTGAAACGTTCCCCCTCACCTTGGGCTCTGCCTCTCTTCCATCCTTTTCTTCCTCTTGCGCTCTCCTCCCTTGGTCCTTCAGCCCTCACATCACCCTGCTGCTCCCGTATTTCCCATCCTCTGTTCCCCTCCTCTGATGGCCGGGCTCTGGTCCCCCAGGATAGGCTGGCCGCAAAGGGTGACCCCAGAATGGTGGCCAAGCCAATGAGGAAAATAGGACAAATACTGACCCGCAGTCAAGGGAACAGGGGGACCTACAGAGGATCCCAAACCTGGAGTCCTCCCATCCCAAGACGCTGGCCCAGAGGGGCACTCAGGCTGGCTGTGTGGCCCCCACCAAGTCTCCCTCCCAAGCAACATCTCTACCCAGCTGTTGCCCCTTCCCAGAGCTGCTCTTCCAGCAGCCCTGGGGCATGTTCTTTCTTCTAAAAGACCAAGCCCATCAGGGGAGCCCCAAAGAGGGCAGAGTTCCTCAGGTAGTTGATGAGGTGAACCAGAGCCACATGGCCTGTCGCCCCCCAGTGGCCATCAGGCTTTGTAGAGGCAGGAGGAGCTGCAAGGCCTGCTTTCTGAGGGAGCCTGGAGGGGCCTGGCCACAAGGCCTGGGATTCTGAGGAGATGTGGGGAGAATTTCTAGAAGCTTTTAAATTCAGGACCCAGACTGAATTCTTCCTCAGTGAGGGGCTGAGTGCCTGGTGGGCAAGGATACCATCTCTGTGGGGAGGGAAGGAGACCAAGTGACTGAGGCCTTGGACCAGGCGTGGTGGTGAAGGCGTGACCTGTAAGCTGGGACCTGAATGAAAAGCCCAGCATGTGCAGCTGATCCTGAGGCCTGCTGTGTAGACGCTCTCCCGGCCCCAAGTCAGGTGCCGAGTCTAAGGCTTTGCTCTCCTCAGGGAAAACCGCAGTACCTGACACCTAAACCTCACAAGCCAGAGGGCCCCCCAGGTGCGAGTGTGTGTGCGCGTGTGTGTACACTCCCGTGCGCATGTGCTGAGGACTCACTGCGCCCCTCACCCAAGTTGGGTGAAGTGTGTCTGAGGACACTTGCTGGGGCTGCAGAGGATTCAGGCTATAACTGATTATGAACGATAACTCCTTATTCAATGGTAGTGTGCCTGGGCCCCAGGAGCTGTGAGGTTATTAGTCATGACCTTTAAATTCATGGGGACACCCTTTTCCCCGTCTCCGCTCCCATTCACAGGCCCAAAGATCAACATTTCTAAGTGACCATTTCCCTTCCTCCCTGCGGTGGCCTCAGCTGGACCCACTGTCCTGAGGCTGATGGGCTTCAGAGGGCAGTGCAGTCCCTCCAAGCCCACCCCCTACCCCCTAGTTATGCCCTCAGACAGGGCTTCAACCTTACACTTTAAGGTCCTGCATTCAGTGAGGCCTGAGGACCGGAGGAGGGGGCCTGGTGGCCGGCACACAGTGCATATCAAGTATCTTCTTGAATAATAGTCCCATGCTAGGCTACATGTCCCTTCCTAACCTCTACCTCTAGCAGTGCTAGGCTCCACTTACCTCAGAAAACCAAGCGTGGCTATCTGGTGTCTGCCTCTTCAAAGGACCCCCTCCCCAGCAAGTCCCAGCTCTCCTCGTGGCCTCCCTTAAGGATTCTACGTGTTCTAAATGAAAGCAGTCACACCCACCCAAACCTTCACAGAGCTGGGAAACTAATAGTGCTTTCTGGAATTGGTAAACCCATTTGATGTCATGCCTGGCCCTACCCCAGCTGTCCCCCCCGTGGGGTGGGAGGCAGGAGGCAGATGGCGTCAGCACACGCCACCTGTTTGCAGACACACCCGGTGGGAGAGTCACCAAGCCCAGCGCTTAGAGCCCTGGTTTTCCAGGCGGGGTTAAGTGTGCAGAGAAGGTGTCAGAATCGTTGGCATCTGTTTGTAACCGGGAGGGGCTGCAACATCTATCAGGTCCTCTTCTCATGACTTTCTCTCTTAGAACAATACCCCAGGCAGTGGGAGCTCCAGGTAGGCCGAAGGTAAGCCGCCCAGCTGGGGCCTGAATATCGTTTAGTGGAGCATATGGTATTTGCATTCTGGGGAAGGCATCTTGGTGTAAAAGTGCCAACTGCAGGGGCTGAGTGCCAGCAACACCCCTTCTCCCCTCTTCTCCCTCCCTCCCGAGCCAGGCAGGTCATTGGTCTCCCTGACCGCTAAGATTCTAGACTGTGCAGGACCCACTCAGCCACTATGCCTGTGAGGTTGGTCTTCTGCAAGTTCAAGGCCTCGCCTGTGATGCTGCCCCCACCGTCATTCTAGGGGAAGATCTTTGTTTATTGATTGGTGGGGACCAAAAAGAAACAGTCTAGGATCACCGGTCCCCCGGGGATCCTGGCCGAGAGATGCGACTGCAGAGCCCTCCTGGAACGGGAAGCCGCTCCTCCCTCTGGAGCAGACAGCGGACGCTGGCCTTCTCCCACCTGACCGGCGGTGGCTTCTTATACTGGCGTGGATGCTTTTCTCCTCCTGAATGTGCAGCACAGTGGGCCTCACAGTGTGCTCTTCAGACCTACAGCACCACCACCCCCCAGGAGACTATTCAAACTGCAAATTCTCCAGCTCCGCCCCAGAGCACCTGAATCAGGTACTCTGGGGGTGGGACCCAGCTCTCCATATTTTTAAGAAGCCCCCCAGGGGATACTGATTCTCAGTTTGAAAACCACTGGCATTGCCTCTTCCACCTAAGAGGCCCTGGGAGGAGACCTCACTGGGTTTTCTGAACCACACACGGAGAACCTGTCCAGGTGCATGTGGCTTGCTGCGATGGAATATCTGCCCAAGGAAGGTGGGCTACCTACCTCCCCCACTCCACCTGTGGCAGTCACCTGACCCCTGACCCCTTCCCAGAGGAGGCTAGGGAAGGCTAGGTTTGGAATCTACCGCATGGCTCCTCACATGCCCTTTTCTTCCAGAAGGTGCAGCAGGAATTCAGATGGCTCCAGGCATTGCCATAGCAACTGTACCTTTCCGAAGCTGTCACGGGCTACAGGAGCAGGACGTAAGCAATGCAGAAGAGGGGGAGGCCGCTGGTAGAGAAAGCACACCCGGCAGAGGAGAGGGCTGTGACAATAAATGGAACCTCAGCATGCCCGGGATTTACGAACCTGAGCTTGGTGGGGCCTCGACTCCCTCAAGACCCAGGATGCATCTGGGACCTCTCCAGGGGTCTTCACAGCTACAAATCGGCACCAGCCCACGGGGCCCACGACGCTGACAGTGTATGTCAGTTCTCTCAAAAGATCCTCTGCTAGGTTAAAGTAGACTGGCTCCTGAATGGTCACACAGCAATTAAGAAGTGAGCGCCCACTACAGGATGACCACCTGTGTCCCATTCCGGGTCAGGGTTGAGGAAAGGGACCCAGCTTCAAGCTTTTGACATGGGTTTGCATTCTAAAGCAGATACAAAGCAGTCAGGAGGCACCTCAGGGGCCTGAGATGCTGGTAAATATTCTAGCTCGAAAAGAAATCAACTGTAGAGAATTTATTTAAAAAATGGACCACCCGGCACCTGAGTCGTCCCTGTGGCTCTCTCCAGTCCCCTTACCACCCTTAGGTGCTGGTAAAAGTGGGAGGCTGGGAGTTTGGAGCCTCTCCTGTGTTTGAAGACGTTGATTGGCAAAGGCCAGCAGAGAGTCAGCCCCGCGGGGCCAGGCAGGGCCCAGGGGACATTCGCACATGCACCTCAGCTGGCCTGAGCACCTGGCTGCTTTGAAGCCACTGGTGCTTTTAATCTGACCGTTCGTTTGAATCTTTCTGCCCTTTAAGAAGAAAGCAGTTCATGGGAGGAACCAGGAGGCGGGGATTCTGCCCTGTCCTCAGGGGCACAGCCTACAAAGTGAGAAGTCAGGGCTGTGGGGGAAGCCGTCACCCAACAGCGTCATCTGTGAGGCCCCGGCCCAGCCCTTCCCCACCTGATCTCCCCATTGGTTGGCACTAAGTGTCCCCCCAAAACCTTCCGTTTGCTTACTTCCCCCTTGCCCCTGCTGGCCCTCCAGGCAAGCTGGGATCCCCGTTTCCTGAGCGCGGGGGAGCACTTTTACACCAGAGAAACGTGCGGTTTCTCTTTCACCAGAGCCGCTGCGGCCTCCCCGGGGCCTCAGCTCACTGCTGGGCAGTGTGGGCTCGGCAGGCAGTGTGGGAGCCGCTGCGGGCGGCAGGCTCTCCCCCAGGTGCGGGGGCTTCTCCTGAGGCCCAGAGGGAGAGCGTTCTTTTTTACACCTTGGGGGAAACCAGCTCCCTGGCTCCCATTCTCCTTCCTGCACCCGTACATCTGGAGTGTTCCAAGCTGCGCCTGACCCTCATGCCTCGTCTTAAGACAACGTGGGGCCAGGCACCGTCCCCCTGCAGGAGCCTTGACCGCCTTCAGAAACGGGAGTCACCGAGGGAGGCGGGTGCATGGAGAGAAGGATGGAGAGCGCCCCATCCCGCTTTTTCACCCTGACTGCTCCCTCATGAGGCTTCCGCGTGACTCTCCGAGCACGGCCATGGGGTGAGCCCACGGCCTCTGCACAGATAGCGGGCAGGGGTCTGCAGGGGCGTGTGTGTTGGGGGTGATGCGAGAGCCAGCTGTGCAGCCTCTCACTTCATTCCAGTCACTGCCCTTTATAAATATTTATAGCAGTCCTGCTACTAAAAATAACATCCTGGAGCCCAGGGAGGAGGAAAAAATAAATGAAAATCACTGGGAATTGGGATTGATTATCATGTGTGCGGGAGCAGGATGGAACCCGGAGAGGGGAGAGGCTGGGCCACCGAGGCACCGGTACCTGGACGGTGCTCCCTCTGGTGGTCACGGGTCAGGGCGCCTGGCCTGGCTACTCTCCTGCCCTGGCTGGAGGAGGAGGAGGGGAGGGAGGGGAAGAAGGAGGGGAGGGAGGGGAAGGAGGAGGGGAGGGAGGGGAAGGAGGAGGGGAGGGAGGGAAAGGAGGAGGGGAGGGAAGGGAAGGAGGAGGAAAGGGAGGGGAAGGAGGAGGGGAGGGAGCGGAAGGAGGAGGGGAGGGAGGGGAAGGAGGAGGGGAGGGAGGGGAAGGAGGAGAGGGAGGGGAAGGAGGAGGGGAGGGAGGAGGAGAGGGAGGGGAAGGAGGAGGGGAGGGAGGAGGAGAGGGAGGGGAGGGAGGAGGAGAGGGAGGGGAAGGAGGAGGGGAGGGAGGGGAAGGAGTAGGGGAGGGAGGGGAGGGAGGGGAAGGTGGAGGGGAGGGAGGGGAAGGTGGAGGGGAGGGAGGGGAAGGTGGAGGGGAGGGAGGGGAGGGTGGAGGGGAGGGAGGGGAGGGAGGAGGGGAAGGAGGAGGGGAGGGAGGAGGGGAGGGAGGGAAGGGAGGAGGGGAGGGAGGGGTGGGAGGAGGGGAGGGAGGCAAAGGAGGAGGGGAGGGAGGGGAGGGAGGAGGGGAGGGAGGAGGAGAGGGAGGGGAGGGAGGAGGAGAGGGAGGGGAAGGAGGAGGGGAGGGAGGGGAAGGAGGAGGGGAGGGAGGGGAAGGAGGGGGGAGGGAGTAGGGGAAGGAGGGGAAGGAGGGGAAGGAGGAGAAGGAGGAGGAGGAGGGGAAGGAGGAGGGGAGGGAGGGGAAGGAGGAGGAGAGGGAGGCAAAGGAGGAGGGGAGGGAGGAGAGGGAGGGGAAGGAGGAGGGGAGGGAGGGGAAGGAGGAGGGGAGTGAGGGGAAGGAGGAGGGGAGGGAGGAGGGGAAGGAGGAGGGGAGGGAGGAGGGGAAGGAGGAGGGGAGGGAGGAGGGGAAGGAGGAGGGGAGGGAGGAGGGGAAGGAGGAGGGGAGGGAGGAGGGGAAGGAGGAGAAGGGGGGAAGGAGGGGAAGGAGGAGATGAAGGAGGGGAAGGAGGAGAAGGAGGGGAAGGAGGAGAAGGAGGGGAAGGAGGGGAAGGAGGGGAAGGAGGGGAAGGAGAGGAGGGAGGAGGGGAAGGAGGGGAAGAAGGGGAAGGACAAGAAGGAGGGGAAGGAGGGGAAGGAGGGAAAGGAGGGGAAGGAGGAGGAGAAGGAGGGGAAGGAGGGGAAGGAGGGGAGGAAGGAGGGGAAGGATGAGGAGGGGAAGGAGGGAAAGGAGGGGAAGGAGGGGAAGGAAGGGAAGGAGGGGAAGGAAGGGAAGGAGGGGAAGGAGGAGGAGAAGGAGCAGGGGAAGGAGGAGGAGAAGGAGCAGGGGAAGGAGGGGAAGGAGGGGAATCGTTGGGGCTGCAGTGTAGAGCTCTCTCCCTGCTCCCGCTTCCCGCCTGGGCTGCAGTGCAGGCATCAAACAGGGCGGAAGCCTAAGCAGTGAGAAAGGAAGGAGGCTATTTTTAGCACCGTGGCCAGGGTGTGAATGTTGGTAGAACTGAGCAGGGCCTGAAGCTGTCTGCATGATAGAGGGAAGAAAACCTGTTGGTTTTTAAAGGTCAAAGGCCAGGTGGAAAGTTGTGTCCCCATCCTGGGGAACACCCCGAGTGCTGGCGAGACGCCAGCAAGAACTCCACCAGGTCACACACACAGGAGATTCGTGCTGTTTCTTTTCCCTTTTCAACCTCCAGTAAATTCCTGTTGCAGCGATGAGACCATGCCCAGAGGGGAGTGATGAAGATGCCAGTTCATGCAGGACTGGGCGAGGTGGGGGGGTGTGCCCGAGGCAGCACCAGCAGTCCCTCCCACTTCCCACCGTCTGGGCTCCCCTCGCCCCAGCGGGTGGTGACGTCTGGAAGCCTGCAAGCCTGGTCCAGGTGAGCAGCGGAGAGACGGACAGGAATGCGCCTCTGGGGGAACACCTCGCCTTCCTCCTGCCGGTGCCAGCTCACTCCACGTCCCCTGTGCCTGTGCAGGACAGACGCACTGTGACTCCCGGGCACTGCCAAGAGTCTCCAAGCAAAGGCTGCTGACGTCTGCTGGGGACAAGACAATGTGCAAGGATAGCGCTGCTGGGACGCTTACCTTTCAACTCGGGATATGCCAAGAGTGACAATACTCACACCCCCTTTTAGGGAAGGGGGCATTCTCTTTTCTGGGGGTATCTCGAGTCTTTGGAGTCCTTGCTTAGGTCACAGGGTCAGGAAATGTTTCCAGGAAAGAAAGAACTGTGTTCACAGTGCAAGGTTTGGAATGTGGCGGTTTCATGGGAAGAAGAATCGTGACTGAGGAGAAGGGCAGAGATGTGCTGAGAAGCGCTGAGTGGAAGGGGAGAAAGCCTAGCTGCGTGGCCGAGGACAGCAGAACTTAAGGGTCCACGTGAGTGTGCAGGCTTTCCATTTGACTCTCCACTAGTGGTGAGTTTCTCAATATTCCTCCTGGGGTCAGAGGACAGCACTAGGAGCAGAGGACCCAGCTCCGATTCCAGTTCCGGCACCGAGCTCCTGGGTGGTGGGCCTTAGTTTCCTCATGTGCACGAAGAGTGGTGGGCCAGGTGGCAGACACGCCTCTCCTCGTCCCCCAGTTCCTGTGTGCCCCGAGGAGAGGGGCTCTGACAGGCTCCCCGAGGGCAAGTCAGCTCCTGACTGCCTCGTGGCCGCGGCAGCCAAGGCCTGCTGTCAGGAAGGGCCTCGTCTGCATGCGCGGTGAGTTCAGGGAGAAGCCTGCCCCAGCCTTGGAGGGTCCGTGGTTTCCGGGGCAGCGAGGCAATTTCTGCAGCTCGCACTGCCCATCTTTAGCTTGCACGATCCCTGAGTCAGTGGAGGCTCAGAGACAGCAGGTCCTCGAGTGCCAGCAGGACAGAACCAACGGGTTGGTGCAGACGGGGGAAGGCGGGGGTGTCAGGAAAAGCCCGGAGGCTGCTTCAGGATAATACTGCTGAGAAGGGCCTGGGAAAGTTCCTTTTCTGGATCGTGGGCTGCAGCCCTGGCTTTTCTGCCTGGAAGATCTGTAACTGAGGAAGATGGCCTAACTTTTAAACACAAGAGGTGGGGGAGCGGAGGGAAGAAAAGACTGAAAAATAAAGAGAAATGTCAAGGCTGCACCAAAGGCATCTATCCTTGAAAGAACCCTTCTCTTGAACTGATTAGTTGTCCAATCATTTTCGTCCCTTCCTTTCAGTGTGCAGTGCATGCCCTGAAACTGCAATACCTTGGAACTGGAACTAGATAAAAGTTAAGGTCCTGAGATGGAAAAGCGTAAAAGACTAATTCCTAAAGGCAATGGGCATTTGCCGGTGAGGAAATCTGTACTTCTGTCAATTTTTTTAGGAAGTGAGAAGGTGCAGCTTGGCCAGGCATCATGGGAAACGACTTGGTCGGCCTGGCAGAGTCAGTGTGATCCCACGCGGGCTGTGCTTTGGACCCCCAGAGAGAAATGATAGTGGCTGGGGGAAATCAGGAGCAAGGAGGCAGCGGCAGCCCCGGGAGTGACCTCTGACGCCCGCTCCCAGAGCCGGTTTCAGCCAGCGGCGTCTGGTCTGCCACCTGCATCCCAACACAGGTGACACCAAGGCCTGCCCGAGGCCCAGGCCCACAGCAGTGCAGGACGGGTCCGGGCCTGGAAATGCGGCCCAGCCGGTATGCTGGCGGGGCTGAGCAGAGAAGAGGAGCAGCTGGGCTCATAAAGGAAACCCCAACGTGGATCTCACGTGTCGGGGTGGCTCTGGCTTGGGAAGTGTGATGGAGGAAAGGGAGGAGGGAAAGGGGCCGTGGGGCGGGCAGAGAACACCGTACTCACCCGCGCTTCCTCTCTGTCCCGGCTCCTCCGCTAACCTGTGCAGCACAGACACAAACGATATACTGAGGTCACAGTCGGGGTCTCTTCGCCACCCAGATGTTCACCTGGGGCCTCCCTGACCCATGGGCTCCTGGGCTTGCCTCTCCCCCTTTGCTCCTTGTAGGTCGACTTTGCCCGACCAGGTATGAAAACAGAGGTGAGTCACCCAACCTACAACCAGCAACTGCAGCTGACCTAATAGAGCCATGGAAACAAGTGCCTCTCAGGAGGAGGACGATAATACTAAAATAGAAAGGAATCGACCTTAAACCGAAGGAGCAGTTACATCAGGGGGCACCGTCCGTGCGGTTCTGAAAGTGAACAAGGTGAAAATGGTCTAAACTATGATAGGAGCAGTAGTTCCTTCCCGCAGACGTATCTGCTTGGGATGCTAAATCACACTCTTGTTCACCCTGAAATCTTGAACGATCGCCTGGACCCTCAAAAGCCTGTATCTATTCTCACCAAGGACCACTGCTGTCAGTCTACCAGACACGCACTAGCGTTAGGTGTGCAAACCGGATTTATAGCTTCCAACACCGTGGGGGCAGGTTCTGGGAGAGGTGATTCTGAAGGACACAGGGACATAAAATGAGGCCGTGGAGCAGCTGAGACGAATTTAGGGCTCTGAAGTAATATGGGGGAAGTTATGTTAGCCTGCGTTTCATTTATATAGTCTTGGTTGTAAGTACTGGCTCCTCAAGGTGAGGGGATGCAAAGTGGGAATCCAGCGGAGCAGAAGCATTCCCCAGGGTGCAGCCAGACAGGGAGCCAGGGCAGGCAGGGAGAGGCCGAGGCAGAGGCGAATGTGGTTGGGAAGTGCGGCTGAGTCGTGAGTTCTTCAAAAGTGCCCATTTGGCTCTCTCAGTTTTTGTACTGAGCAGACTATGCCTGACAGGGTGCTGACCCAGTTGTGTTTGTATTATGTCAGCATGATTTCAACCCCAAAGAAGCAAACCGCTCTCTCTTTCTGGTTGATACTTATTGCCCTCTAACGCCTAGGTGACAGGAGTTACGGCTACCTCAGTCTATAGTAAGATCTCACGCCTAGATCACAGTGGAGAATCAGAAGGTCCCTCCATGGTTTTAGAACTATACCCACGTAACAGCCACACGTTAACTATAGGGACATATCCTAGGACCTTATACAGTGCTGAGAGTCAAACATCCTTTTTAAACCCTACCCATCTCTCACCCCAACTCTTAATACTCTTCCCCTTGGGGATGACACCTAAAAGCCACAGAAACAGAAATTCAGGCATTCTCACGAAAAGATCTCACATAGACGTACAAAGCAAGAGGTGCAAAGCAAGAAGAGATGTTGACAGGGCAACACAGGTGCCAAGACAGAGGGACCCTGAGGGTACTGGGTACCAGACAAGGGAAGCCACACCCAGTCCACGTGTGAGACAGAGCCTACATCCAGACTTGAACCAGGTCTAAGGCTACAGTCTGTGGTCAGGGCAAGGCCCAGGTGGTCAAGGCACAGTCCTCTGTGTGCTTCGGGGGAGCGGGGCAGACTGAGGAAAGGCCATGGGAAAAGCTATTGGGAAGGGAGGGGGGTATAGGGGAAGAGAGGCCAAAGCAGCAGCTGTTAGGTCTTCAGCCAAGAACATTCCACATGAACGCCGGGATCTGGTGGGACCGTGTGTGCGCGCATGCGCGTGTTTGCAGCATGTGTTTACATAAGCGTAAATCTATCTCTGTGTGTCTCCTCTTCTCTTCACCTCTTGCACTACAACCCTCCTGCCTTATTCCTAGTCCCCCATCGGTATGCGGAAGTCCGTCTTCTCTCCATTTCTTTGCCGCATTTCTAGATGTTTCAAACACCGCTGCCCTCTACTGCTGACCTTCTGACGGCCATGCCAAATACTTCATTCTCAGCAATTCATCATAGCTATCGTCCACTTTCTCCCAGGCCTTGCTCTGACTCACTCGATGATTTCAGCACCTGGAGTACATTTTTCTTCTCTCCGTTTCTTCCTTGGCAATTCCAGTGTCCTTGCTGACAAACTTCAAAGACCTCACTCTCTTATCCACACCAGCCACTATGGGTAAAGCTCTGGACACACCCCTCCCAAGATGCTCCCCCTTTCCCATCACAACTCCCTTTCCCGTATCCACTTCTTTCCACCCTTCCTTAAGACTTCTCTCCCTTCACGTGGTCTCGCAGTCGGCTCAGACTAAAGCATGGGCACTGGTGTTAGAGACACCTGGGCTGAGTCCAGGCTCTGCCACTTACTGCCTCACGTTGTTTAACCACCCTGAGCCCTGTCTAGAAGCCTTTCCTCACGGGGCCGTGGAATCAAACAGGAAGAGTGTGTTACGTGCAGAGCATTTAGCAGGGATCCGAGAGAGCTGGGCCGGCTCCACCTCAGGCTCCACAGCCTCCTCCGGGCAGCCACCCACTTCTCTCCCTGACAAAGTGCTCTGCTGCCCACCAGCCTGTTTATTTCCTTACGTTTACGAATCTACTGACATCCCACTACATGCCAGGCACTGTTCTAGGCACTGGGGATACAACCTGAACAAAACAGACCGAAGTCTCCACCTTGTGGAGCTTATATTTTGAAGGAATCCAGCAACTGGACGTATTAATACATCACAGAAATAACAGCTAACTCTCAAATGTCCAAAGAGAATCGTGTTATCTGTTCAGGGTAACATAGAAACATGAAGATTAAGAGCATGAAGTTTGGAGTGAGAAAGACCCAGCTCAAATCCAATCTTTACCACTTAACAGCTAGTTGATCTAACTTTCTCTGCGCCTACTTCCTCATTGGTAAAGTGGGGATATCATTATATTACATATCTCACCAGGTCGTTGAGGACTGAATGAGATTATACATGGAAATCAGTTAGCACAGCTCTTTTGAACATACATTATTTTTAAGAAGGTTTTATATACAATAAAATGAGGAAGCATTACTGTCCCGTGCTGATACCTTTCTCTGTTGCTTTTAATTCCTCCGAGAAGCCACAAAGCCACCTGGCTCTTCTGTCCACAATCATCTCTGCCTTTTCAGAAACTCTTCTTGTATTTATAATCATATGCTCAAAGTTCGATGACTAACTTTTCCTGCCACTTCCTTTTATCTCCTATTTATTTTGCATACCTTAATTTTGCTCTCCTAACTGTATTATAAACTCCTTGAGGCAAGGGGTCACGTTTGGTGTTTTAATTGTATCTACTTCCTGTATCCCATCCGTCTATCATAGTGTCAGGAGATCAGAAAGCTTTTGTTGATCCACTGACACAACCACCTCTAGGGAAAAACTTGATGGTCAGTTGGGAAAAGTAGGGAGAAGGATCCGTGGGGGTCTGAAAGCTCTGGGGAAAGGTGGCAGCAGGAAGGCAGGCAGAAACAAAGGGGAGGGGGGATTCCGTTCAGGGGCTAGGGCTCTGGCTCCCATTCAGACTAGGGGTCCTGGAGCTGCCTTTAGCTCTGTCTTTCCCATTCTGCATCTTCTCTTCTTCTTCCTCTGCACCTTCCCCTGCTGTGAAAACAAGTCCAAGGAGGCCAGTGACCCTTCGGCACAGTAGAAGCATAGGAGGAGGGAGAAGCGAGTAGCTCAGGAGGCTTGGGAGGAAACCCTAGCTAAAAGCTCATGGCTTCAGGTCTCCAAGGGTGCTGAAATCACCTAGTCTGCACCCTGTGTGGTCCATGCCCCAGCATCATGTCCCCTGAGCCCAGAGCAGTGCAGTCTGATGTCACCCACCCAGCTTCTGGCTCTATTGCTGGCTTCTCTAAGGTGATGATACCTACTAAGGTATATGGCTAATACCTTGCATTCAGGTTCAAGAAAACAATGATAAAAGTGTACAGCAGGGAATACCTAGATGAACATTGGCT
The DNA here is from genome assembly GCF_937001465.1 of Orcinus orca. Lineage (NCBI taxonomy): Eukaryota > Metazoa > Chordata > Mammalia > Artiodactyla > Delphinidae > Orcinus > Orcinus orca. The sequence continues at coordinate 72,146,969 of NC_064571.1, read as the reverse complement.
TTCGTTAAAAACAAAACAAACATACAAAAACCTGGTTTTAGCTGATGACAAACTTAAAATGACTGAACAGTGCAAAGTGGCTGTGTGGAAAAAAGCTAATGCCATCTAAGGTTACTTTCCCTGGGGCCTGCTCAGGGCGGTGGCAGAGCTCACTGTGCTGGGGGTGGAGTGGGGGTCAGGGGGAAGACCCCTTGCAATGTGGAGACGTGCTCAGCCCTGGAAACGCACTTTGAACCAGGGCCTTGCAACACTTGGGCACACGGGATGGTCAAGTGAAACCCACGTCACATGAGGAATGGCTGAAGGAACTGTGAACGGCTGCCTAAAGAGGAGAGGCTGCGGGACAGCCACGTGACCTGCCATCAAACACTGGAAAGGCTGACATGAGAGGAGGGGCTAGGCTCATCTGGGTAGCTTTAGAGGGTGGAATGAGGATCAGTTTGCTATAGAAAGGCAGATTTTGGCTCCCTGATAAGGAAGAACTTCCCAGTGAGGAGAGCTGGTCATGAATGAACTCGCTGGGAATATTCAAACAGAGGACTTTTATATCAGGCAGCAACTGGATGAAATGACTTTCAAGATCCTTTCCAACTCTAAGAGTCCATCATTTGTGAAAAGATTTCAGAAAAGATGAGGAGGGCAAGCTATGGATATAAACAGCATGTCCACGCCGTACAGAATACATGGAAGATAATTTGAGCACCTACTCTCATCCTCATGAAAATCTCGACAGTGATGGTAAAAACAGGTTGGGGACTTCCCGGGATGCAGTGGTTAAGAAGCCGCGTGCCAATGCAGGGGACGTGGGTTCGAGCCCTGGTCCAGGAAGATCCCACATGCTGCGGAGCAACGAAGCCTGTGCGCCACAACTACTGAGCCTGTGCTCTAGAGCCCGCGAGCCACAACTACTGAGCCTGCATGCTGCAACTACCGAAGCCCGCCCGCCCTAGAGCCCGTGCACCGCAACTACTGAAGTCTGTGCTCCTAGAACCTGTACTCCACAACAAGAGAAGCCACCACCATGAGAAGCCTGTGCACCGCAACAAAGAGTAGCCCCCGCTCGCCACAGCTAGAGAAAGCCCGCGTGCAGCAATGAAGACCCAATGCAGCCAAAAACATAAATTAAAAAAATTAAAAAAAAACACATGTTGGTGTTGGGCTCTTCCACTCACTGAGAAACTGGCAGCCTGGCATGTAAAGGGAGTTTACCTCTGTGTTTGATAGAGATACTGGGCCATGTGTGGGGCTAGTCCACATGTACCATGGACTTAGAGTGGAGCATCAGTGAAAGGGGCCGTCGTGGGACTGCAGACATGATCCCTTGTCCTGTGCGGGGATAAGGGCAGTGTGGTGGTAAGAGCATCGGCTTAATGTTCAGACCTAAGCTCTAGGACCAGCTTTGCCCCTTCAAGCTGTGTAACTTTAGGCAAATCTCTTTTCTGATACTCACTCACCGCATTTCTAAAGTAAGGGGAGTGGACAATGTGATCTCTAAGGTACCTTTCAAATAACATTACATGGTTTTGTTAACACTATCCTTTCTTACTAGGAGACATTGCTGAGTATCCCCATACCCTTACTTATTATGAAGCTGTTTGGTCTCTATGTGCTTTGTGTCTAATGATGTCTAGTCACCTCCCAAACTAGTGTGATGAGCTCATGAACCACTCATTTTGCACAAAACCTAATACGTGGCCATGAGGCATGAGTGTGGTTAATTTCCATGCCTGAAATCCCCTAAGAAATTCCCTCCAGAAGTGGGATTTCTGGCATCTGTGGGAGCTATGTTAGGGAAGGGACTTTCTAATCACCCATGAGGTCATCTCAAAGGTGGTCATCTCTTCTGTTTATGTGTGTGTGGAGGGGAGCAGTGCTTCTAAAAGGGATTGAGAAATGGTACCAGAACGGAGACAGTGTTACTGTAATGCTGCCTGAACAGGAGAACTGGCATCTTAACTGTACTGAAAAAACCAACACAGGCCACACACTTATTCTCTTCTAAATGAAAACAGCAGATCTGAGAGCGAAGCCGTGGGCCAGACCTTGGCCTGGTCCCATGACAACACTAAAGGCATACGCTTTCTCCTACAAAGGTCTGAAGGAGTACACAAGGCTCGCCTTCCCTAAGCGCATGCACAGATGATTTCAATGTATTGTGTTTCAATAAGTACATGTGTCTGAATAGCCCACAGAAAACCTGCTTTATATTTTTATTCAATAACCTTGTTAAGCTAGTTCAAGGTATCCAAAAGCATTACATTAGGTGGAAAGACACAAAAGAGGGCCATCTGTATGAGTGACCCAGAGCACTTAGGAAGGGAATGTGTTTGTTTAATATATAACACGGGAATCTGACCACCATAAAAAAGATTAGCAAAATACCTGACGGCTTCAAAACTGATGTAATCATGGGGGTTCTTGAAGACATGCTGATAATGGGAATGGCATTCTATTTTTTCTCTCCTTCCCGGGTATTATGTAAGGGGAAATATGCCATGAGGTAAGGGTCTCTGGAAAATCACTGAAATAGCTAAGAGACAGACAGACTGAGAAAGAAGTCATAGATAAGACTGAACATGAGGAACGAAGGAAGCAACAGACTCAGGTCATGAACTTCCAGTGAAATCAGAGCCTCGTCATGGACAAAAGGAGAGAATAGGGTTTCAAAACCAAATCAAATAGGAGAGAGCAGAAAGGCAGCCGGGAGAAAGTCCAGCAGCTTTTGCAGCTGATGCGGTTCCAGTCATCCAGGAACGCTCTGGAGCGAGACAGCTGAGCAGGCCTAAGGAAAGAGCAGCTGTGGAGGAAGCACAGATGGAAGACAAATTAAGGGAGGAAGGGGCCTAACTGAGCTGAATTTCTTTAAGGTTGGAATTGTGTTTGCTCCACAGGGCATACTCTTAAGAGGAACCTAAATGTGTGATTATCTCTATGTGATCACGTGTGGGAGAGAGGCTCCCAGGATGAAGGCATCCACCGCATCCCTGGAAGGCAAGACGACCGCGTGGTGAAATTAGGGAGACGCTTTACCACGCAGTGAGGCGGCGAGGAGGGCGCGGAGGGGGAGGTGGGAGGCTGGGCGGGCGCTGTGGGCGTCACCTGAGTGGAGCTCCTTCACCAGGGATGACATGGTGCTGGTGATGGAGTCAGCGGCCACCAGCAGGTCATTGCGGAGGTCTCTCCTTGTACCTGAGGGCAGTCAGAGCAGATGGCGATGCCAGGTGGGTCGGGGGGAGAGAGCTGAGTGAACGCCTGGGTCGGCGGGGCCCTGGGACTCAGGGCAGAACTCCTAGGGGGAGATGGGCCGAGCAGCTCTGCCCGCTCCCAGGCCGTCAGCAGCACCGGTACCCAGGTCTGTCTGTGGTCCTCCTCCCTCTTCTCTACCTGAAGAGCAGGACCCTGTCAACTCCATACTTCTCAGCCACAATCAAATGAGGTGGATTCTAGAACAAATGCTCAGGCAGGACTTACTCGCCAGCTCCACCTCCCTGCTCTTGTCTCCGCCCCAGGAAGACTTCCTGAGCTGCCTTGTCTTCCCCCAACCACATAACATCGCTGGCCATTAGCTCCACAGACAAGGAGGCTTCAGCAAGGTCCTGTTTAGAGTTCCACTCCTTCTCTTGTTTGCTCTAAGGACTTTCCAGGCCGAGCGCCCGACTTCGGGGATGCTTCCATCCAATTCCTCCGGAGGAGGCAAAGCCCAGAGGACAAGGCACTTCCCACAACCCAGAAAAAAGAGCACAGAAGCCCAGGAGGCCTGTACTTCGCACATGTACAAAGCCTGCAGACCTCCTGTTGCAGACCAGCCCATCTAATGAGAAGGGGTCAGCGCTTCACTTATTTTTACTGTATGTGAAAATCTGATCATTTAAAGCGAAGTGCACAAAAGAAAAGAAACTGGGAAAACCTCAGTAGGAATCTTGTCCACGTTTCCAAACCCCCTCAGCGCTCCATTATACTCTGCTCCCAGACTCACCCTGGGCGAAGGCCTCCTGCACGTCCCCGCCAACTCCGCTCAGCGGGTCCTGCGGGCAGTGGGTGGGTGTGGAGCCAGCGGAGGTGGAGTGCACGGGCATGGGCATCTGGCGGCTGCCTCCGTGAGTGGGCGACGTCTGCGGCGATCCTGTGGCCTGAGCCTGGGAGAATCAAAGAGATAAAACATGTCACCTCAGGTGCCTTACCTCTTTGAGGAGGGGGAAAGTCCTTTTTTTCAGTCAACCTGAGCCAGCCCAGGGCTTCAGTTCAGTGGTGCAATGCAGTGCACGATCACATTTGAAAGGAAGAAGTCAGGCTGCCTCCAGCACTGGTGAGAGGAAGAAAAGGGAAGGAAAGGGAGAGAACAAACGGGGAGGAGGGAGAAGAGGCAGCAGGAACACTGAAGAACGGACTAAAAGCGGGAGGGAAAGGGGTAGAGGCGTGCACAGGGAAGGGGGGCCTTCCAGGTGGACAGATGGAGCAGAGTAGCTGGTTGGAGGATCTGGGGTCACACAGCTGGGAAATAATATACAAACACCTTTGAGTTTTGTTTGCAAACACATTCAGGTGCATTATTTCATTTGATCCTCATAACAACTTGTGAGTAGAACGGGCACATGTTTTTTTGTATCCATTTTACAGAAGAAAAACAAGGATGAAGAGAGGAAGAGCTCTGTGTCAGGATGCACGTCTCGTCAGCGGGAGATGCTGGAACAAGCCCTTCTACTTTAAGGGCAATGACACGTGTTCTGCGCCTCTGCAGCTGCCAGGCCACAGGGAGCGCGCCTGAGTTTGTGGGTCAGGAGTCTAGCTGCAGGCTGTTCCCAGGAGCCTGGTCATCTGGCCCTTCATGCTGCACTCGTCGTGCTGCACTCGTCAAGCACACACAGTGAGGTCTTCCGTGAGCCATCCCGTGGGGACTAGGTGAGAATGGACACACATTTAGCGGAAACCAAACTTTCCTTGTGAGGCTCTGCCTCAGTTTTGGAGAAAGCGTGGAGCAATGGGATAAAATTTAAAAACTCCGGTTAAAGGGAGCTCGCTGAGATTTGGGCTCTGCTGCTCTTCAGAGGAAGGGCAACTGAGGGTGGCATATAGAGCGGGGTTTTCTTTGGAAGCAAAACTGGGAAAATATAAGCCAAAGTGTGCAAATGAGTTCAAAGGAAGATAATTATCTTTTGGGATCTGGCTCAGAAACCCCACGTACAAACAGAACCTGCCACCTCGAACAGGCTGACAGGCTGTGTGCACAAAGCCCCAGCTCAACGCTTCACCCAGTGTGAGCACCGGACCAAACGGAGATGATCTGTTCTCCATAGTTCTTGCTTTGATTCGTGTCTGTGTGTTTTAATTTGAGAAACTTAAAAAAATACAGAAAGCTTAAAAGTGGAACATAACGGACCACTCAAATTGATAATTAATATTGTGTCAAATTTATTCCAACCTAAAAACACTGCAGATAAATCTGAAGACCGCTTTCACCACTAATTCTTTCCAGTCCCCTCCTCTCTTCCCTTCAGAGGCAGCCACTGTCAAAGGTTTTGGTGTGAAACTTTTTACCTATGTGTACATATGTAATTAGGAATAATATATGATATTTCGTGCCTTTAAATTTTGCATGAACGGGTATCATACTGCACATATCATTTTGCAACTTGCTTTTATCATCTAGCATACTTTAAAAAATGTTATTGAAGTATAGTTGATTTACAATGTTGTGTTTAATTTCTGCTGTACAGCAAAGTTAGCATACTTTTTGAGATCTTTCCATGATAAAAATAAATATGAACTTAGACCCTTACCTCACATTATATACAAAAACTAACTTAAAATGGATCATTCCAAATATAAGAACTAAAATTATAAAACTCTTAGAGGGAAAGATTAGCCAGTGACTTTTCAGATATGACACAAAAAGTATATACTACAAAAGAAAAACAGATAAATTCGACTTCATTAAAATTAAAAACTATTTTTAAAGGACACCTTTAAGAAAGTGAGAAAAACTCAGAGGATGGGAAAAATTTTTGCAAATCATATATCTCATAAGGGACTTATATTAGGAATATCTACACAACATGGTAAATCAACTATACTTCAATAAAAAAATTAATTAAAAAAAAGAATATATAAAGATCTCTTGGGACTTCCCTGGTGGTCCAGTGGGTAAGACTTTGTGCTCCCAATGCATGGGACCTGGGTTCGATCCCTGGTCGGGGAACTAGATCCCACATGCGTGCCACAACTAAGAGTCTGCGTGCTGCAACTAAGAAGTCCGCAAGCTGCAAGGAAGATCCTGTGTACCGCAACTAAGACCTGGTGCAGCCTAAATAAATAAATAAATATTTTTTAAAAAAGATCTCTGACACTCAATAATAAAAGGACAGGTAACCTAATTTAAAAATAGGCAAAGGATCTGAATGGACATTTCTCTAAAGAAGATATGCAAATATCCAATAAGCATATGAAAAGATGCTCAATATTATTGGCCATTAGGGAAATGCAAATCAAAACCATAATGAGTGGGACTTCCCTGGTGGTGCAGTGGTTAAGAATCCACCTGCCAATGTAGGGGACACAGGTTTGATCCCTGGTCCAGGAAGATCCCACATGCCGCGGAGCAACTAAGCCCGTGCGCCACAACTACTGAGCCTGTGCTCTAGAGCCTGCGTGCCACAACTACTGAGACCACGCGCTGCAACTACTGAAGCCCACGCACTCTAGGGCCCGCGTGCCACGACTACTGAAGCCCACACACCTAGAGCCCGTGCTCTGCAACAAGAGAAGCCACCGCAATGACCGTGTACTGCAACGAAGAGTAGCCCCTGCTTGCCGCAGCTAGAGAAAGGCTGCACGCTGCAACGAAGACACAATGCAGCCAAAAAACAAAACAAACAAACACAAAACCCAAAAAACCACAATGAGCTACAACTTCACACCCACTAAGATGGCTATAATAAAAAAGACAGATAATAACAAGTGTTGACAAGAATGTGGAGAAATCGAAATGCTCATAAACTGCTGGTAGGAATATAAAACTGGTGCAGCTGCTTTAGAAAACAGTTTGGCAGTTCCTCAAAAGTTTAAACACTGACTACCATATGACCCAACAATTCCACTCCTACATGTATATACTAGAGATAAATGAAAATCTATGTATATACAAAAATTTGTACACAAATGTTCATAGCAGCATTATATATAATAGCCAAAAAGTGAAAACAAACCCAAATGTCCAGGGACTTCCCTTGTGGTGCAGTGGTTAAGAATCCGCCTGCCAATGCAGGGGACACAGGTTTGATCCCTGGTCCGGGAAGGTCCCACATGCCACGGAGCAACTAAGCCCGTGAGCCATAACTACTGAGCCTGTGCTCTAGAGCCTGCTAGCCACAACTACTGAGGCCACGTGCCACAACTACTGAAGCCCGGGCACCTAGAGCCTGTGCTCCGCAACAAGAGAAGCCACCTTGGGACTTCCCTGGTGGTGCAGTGGTTAAGAATCTGCCTGCCAATGCAGGGGACACAGGTTTGATCCATGGTCCGGGAAGATCCCACATGCCGTGGAGCAACTAAGCCTGTGTGCCACAACTACTGAGCCTGCGTGCCACAAATACTGATGTCTGTGTGCCGCAACAAGAGAAGCCACTGCAATGAGAAGCCCGTGCACCACAACGAAGAGCAGCCCCTGCTTGACATAACTAGAGAAAGCCTGCACGCAGCAACGAAGACCCAATGCAACCAGAGGGGAAAAAAAAAAAATGTGTCGGGGAGGGCATGGAGAAAAGGGAAGCTTTGTGCACTACTGGTGAGAAGGTAAACTGGTGTGGCCACTAGGCAAAGTGGCATTTTTCCTCAAAAAATGAAAAACAGGACAACCATATGATCCAATAATCCCACTTCTGTGTATATATCCAAAGAAAATGAAAACAGGGACTTCCCTGGTGGTCCAGCAGTTAAGACTCCGTGCTCCCAATGCGGGGGCCCAGGTTTGATCCCTGGTCAGGGAACTAGATCCCACAACTAAAGATCCCACATGCTGCAACTAAAAAATCCTGCATGCGGCAACTAAAAGATCCCACATGCTGCAACGAAGATCCCGCGTGCCACAACTAAGACCTGGCACAGCCAAATAAATTAAAAAAAAGAAAAGAAAATGAAAACAGAATCTTGAAGAGATATTTGAACTCCATATACACTTGTTCACTGCAGCATTATTCACAATAGCTAGGATATGCAAACAACCTAAGTGTCCATCAACAGATAAATGGATAAAGAAGATATGGTATATATGTACAATGGAATATTATTCAGCCGTGAGAAAGAAGGAAATCCTGCTGTGTTATTTATGGTAAGTGAAATAAACCAGACAAAGAAAGACAAACACTTCATGGTATCATCAATATGTGGAATCTAAAAAAAAGTCACACTCAGAAACTGAGAGTAGAAAATTGGCTGCCAGGGGCTGAGTGGTGGGGGAATGGGGAGGGGTTGGTAAAATGGTGTAAACTTCCGGCTAAAACATAAGGTCTGAGGATCCAATATTACATGGTGACTCCAGTTGGTAATATACTATTGTATAGTTGAAATATGCTAAGAGAGAACAACTTAAATGTTCTCACACACACACAAAAGATAAATATGTGAGGTGATGGACATGTTAATTAACTAGATGGGGAAATCCTCTCACCATGTACATGTATAGGTTTATTAAGTCTCTACAATGTATACTTTAAATATCTTACAATCTTATATGTCAATTATACTTCAATAAAGCTGAAATAAATATAGAATAAATTATAAAAAAAGAACCTGTGTCTAGAACATATAAAAAAACTCTTGTAACTGAATAATAAGACAGGCAACCCAATTACAAAACAGGCAAAGACCTGAATAGACGTTTCATGAAATAAAATATACAAATGAGCTAAAAATTACATGAAAAATGCTCAACACGAGTACTCAGGGAAATGAAAACTGAAATCACAAAGAGATACCACTTACTGACTGAAATAGCTACGATCAAAAAGACTGACAAGGATGTGGGAAAAGGGAAAGCCTTGTACACTGCTGATGGGACTGTAAAATGGTACAACCACTTTGGAAGACAGTCTGGCAGCTTCTTAAAATGTTAAATGTAAACTTACCATATGACCCAGCAATTTCACTCCTGATATGTACCCAAGAGAAATAAAAACATATGCTCATCCAAAACTTGTACACAAACATTTATTAGCAACATTTAGTTTAATAGGCCCAAAGTGGAAATAACCCCCAAATCTACTGACTGGTGAATGACTTAAAATGTGGTTAATCCATATAATGGAATACTACGAAATCTCTTTTTGATGTTTTTATCCCGGTTTAACTTTTTTTTTTTTTTTGCGGTACATGGGTCTCTCACTGTTGTGGCCTCTCCCGTTGCGGAGCACAGTCTCCGGATGCGCAGTCTCAGCGGCCATGGCTCACGGGCCCAGCCGCTCCGCGGCATGTGGGATTTTCCCAGACCGGGGCACGAACCCATGTCCCCTGCATCAGCAGGCGGACTCTCAACCACTGTGCCACCAGGGAAGCCCCCGGTTTAACTTTTATAATAATTTTCCGTTGACAATTCAACATGTTCTATCTTTTGAAATATTCTCTTCTATTTTGCCAGTGGTTACAAAACATTTATTATTATTTAGTCTTTCAGCGTATATTCTTTTCTTCCCAACTAGTTTATAAACCTTAGGAGTCCGGTTTTGTCCAGATAACATTATCACATATTCATCACTGTATTTTGGGGAAAACCCTCCACCTTTCACCCTATAATTATCACCCTCTGCTTTTCTGGCCATTTTTATGGGAGAGGGAGCAAATAATAAAGCATAAAATTCATTCTAGTTGGGAAAGTGCTTATGAGCAATCAGACCTAGCAGTTTCAGCCCCAATACAAACCAGATAAGGAAGCTGGGAAGAAGGTGAGAGAATCTACGGAGAAGGCAAGAAAGTCTGATGCAGAGGCGTGGCTTTGCAGGAAAGTCCTGAGCCAGCACAGTGTGGGATGCAGGAGATCACAGAAGTGGTGGATACTGGCAATGCCCAGGCCTTTCCTGGGCCTTCCCAGGGCTGAGGGGAACAGAATAAAGGTCGTTTCTTGGGTTGCCTGGGCAGCCTCAAGGAAGGACCCCACGCAGCCAATAGCTTCCCATAAGCTGATACTGTGAGAAGTGATGAGCCCAAAGCTGTCTGTCCATCACAGAGGAGTGAGAGCCTCGGTGAGGTCAGGTGTGGACCTTGGATGCTGGGAGAGTCTACGAACTCATCAGATGCCTTAGCCACCGAATGGAGGGTGTTGCCCACGAGAACCAGGCCTGGCCAACAAGCAAAGGACATGATGGCTTCAGCACAGGTCAACTTGGAGCTATGGACACCCCTCCACTGAGGCCACAGCACCCAGCAAAAGGCCCCAAGGTGCAGCACTCATTTTGGGTGCAGGAAGGGGGATAAGAATCTCTGAAATGACTGGCTTCAGAGTTTTCCTAGAAATGCCCAGACTAAGTGCCCATCTCAGAAAGTGAGCGCTCAAGAGGGAAATTAAGGCCACTTAAATAATTTTTTTCCCTAAGTATGTGGCCTGTGAAATTCAAATTCACTTCACTGTATGACAGTTATCTGGACAGTTATCTGGACAGTTATGCTGTCCAACCCAGTATTAAACATGTGGCAAGTACTCAGTAAATCTCGGTGAGACTGGAGCCAGGCATCACCACCCAAGGACTGAGTGTCACAGTCGTTAAGACCGGAGATGAACAAATAGGTTGCTTTTTAAGAACATGAAGCTGAACCTCTGCAAATATTTTAACAGGAAAATGATGACGGGGAATGAGGTAAGAGGGATTGACAGGGGTAGACAGCCACATGTGGCTAAATCTCTAGGATCAGGAAATGAAACCTACTGCCCACCATCAGCTTGAAAATAATCAGGCCCCCTTCCTGGGATCACTGCCCAGGACATGCCTTCTGAGGAAGATAGAAACCAGACTCCTGACATTGCCTTTGTTCAGAGCAGTAGAAAGAGAAAAGCTCAGACCGCTGGAAAGGCATAATTTTCCCCATGGATCTCAAACTTCAGCCCTTGGCTTTAGGATCATGTTGGATTAAAGCAATGCTAGGATGGAGCTGTCAGGAACCCTATGTGCATTCTGGGTCCAGCAGAGCAATGCCGGTTTGGCATCCTTGTGGGGCAGTAAATCCCAAAGGCCCCGGGAGAGGCACAAGTCATAGGTAATCGATATGCAGGTACTTCAGCCAGGCTCGAAGCTGAAGGATCCGGAATGAGGTTGATCTGGAATGAGGCATATGTTGGTGCAACAGAGGTCAACTGACTCTGCTCCTGGGCGGTTTCGACAACAACCATCTACTGAAAGGCCTGCACTCTCACCTTCAGGCCTCTACTAGCTGTTCACTCTGCCGGGAGCGCTACCCCTCTGTGGTGTCTGACCAGCTGGTCTTCCAGCTGTCTGCTTCACTGTCACCTCCCTCAGAACCCTGTACAGCAGTAATCTCACCCCTCAAATTTATCTTCCTTACCATTGTGCTTACCACATGCAAAGGCTTAATAAATATTTGTTAAATGACAATGAGGTGTATCAAGTTTCTGACCCTTTCTCTTCTGTAATGGAAAGCGGGAACGTAGCCAGAGCGGGCAATGATCTCCGGGGAGGACTAAATCTATCGTCATCAATAAAGGTTTATGTGAAATACTTTAACTAGGTAACTAACTGTTGCGGGCAGACCTCTGAGGAGGCCTCCAGTGGCACCCTCCCTCCCTGCAGTCACCTCTGGTGTTATCCCCTCCCCTTGAACGTGGGCTGGGTGTAGTGACTGCTTCTGATGAATCAGGCCAATGGGATGTCACTTCTGAGATCAGCTGATAAAAGACCATGACTTCTGTCTTGTCCACACATACCCTCTCCCACCCTTGCCCCTGCTCATGCTAAAGAAGCCAGCTGCCGTCTTATGAGCTGCCCTGCGGACAGGCCCACCTGGCAAGGAACTGAGGGTGCCTTCCAGCCATCAGCCAGCATCGAACTGTGGTCCTCAATTCAACTACCCACGAGGAATCCTGCCTACAACGACGTGATCTGTTGAGGCTTGCGGTGACTGTAACCTTGTGAGAAACCCTGACCCTCAGCTTGTGAGGACCCAGCTGAACAGTGCCTGGACTCCTGACCCACAGAGACTGTGAGTTAAACTTGTTCTCCTAAGCCATTAAGTTCCGGGGTAAGTTGTTATGCAGCCATAGGTAACTCACGTGCTGAGCTTGAGTGTTTTCTTCCTGCATTACTAGATCAGTCCCATCTGAAGAGCATTTGACCGAGAGGGAGCAGGAGGGAGAATTTTGGGATGAGACCAGGCCCAGAGGCCTGCATGAGACGCCGAAGACCTTGGAAAGAGGACCGTGGATGAGAAGAGATGCAAGCATAGAGAATCAAGAGAAATTTTTCCGGATCTGAGAATGTGCCTGAGTCCCTCAGTGCATTAGCCTGTCCTGAGGCTGAAAGTTTCAACCGCTTTACTTTGTAATGAGTAAATGGCAGGGCCTGGAGACAATTCTCTGCTGCAAATCCAATGACTCAGAAGAGGAGGGGCCGCCGCAGGCGCCAAGAGGGGATCTTGCTCTGGCCACAGGCCCAGGTGAACGCTAAGGAGGTGGTGAGGTTCCGTGGGAGGGGCGCACCCTTAAAGTCCAGAGACCTGGGGTTTTCTTTTGACTGTACAGGACATGCATTTGAATTCTTCTGGAGTTCAGTCTTCTCATTTACAAACTGAGCGGCATCGAACTAGATGACCTGTGAAGCATTTTTCAGATATAAAATGCTATGATTCTACGACCTTCACCAAGTTACCTCATCTCAGAAACGCCGAGTGATCAAGGCTTTGCTTCGGTCATAACCGCTCTGTCAGTGAAGGATCCCCCTCTGAGGGCTCTCAGCGGCCACCTCAGGGTCACGTAAGGCATGTTCTACTCCTAACTCTCCCTTCTCACGAGCGGAGTCCACACCGGAGATGCTGCCTGTTCAGGTCTCCTGCACTCGCAGCTGGTGGGGAGGTGCAGGGAGCAGACTGCTGTATGCAGAGGACGGGCTGTCTCAAGGAAGACAGTTTGGAATAAGGTCCTCCTCATTACATAAGCACAGACTGGAGCGTCTGGAGCACACACGGCTGAAGGCAGTGCTGCAGTGCGCACGGCAGCTCTCCTGGCTCGCCGACAAGTCACCTATAACCCGGTTAGAGACTGCTCATCCTCTGCCCACCTGATAGGCCGGATGGACAGACTGAAGTCGGCGCAGACGAAGCACTGCATTGAGCAACTGCACCTTGTCTCAAAGGCACAGATGGGTTGTACGTTCAGAGAGGCAGGCCCTCCCCATGGAGACTGCTGAGCACTCCACTCAGAGCAAACGCATCTAGAATAAGCAGCACAGTCAGAGGCTGGGGGGAGCATCGCTGCTGGAACCCAGAGATTATGGGGAACCTGAGACTCACACAGAAATCAGCAAAGGTGGAGGGACTAGGGGGGTGGGGATAAGCTGTCCAACGAGGGTCCAAAAGAATCGCGTGCCTCTGGGTTTCAGCTGCCAGAAGAGGGGCGGCGAGCCTAGAGAAGCTGGGGGAGCTTCACGACACGCTCCTTGGTGTTTTAAAGTTTCCTGAAGCAGGACAGTGGGACCTTGTTGAAATACAACTTATTACAAAGGCCTGAACACAGCAAAGGCCAGTCACGTGTCTAACCAACAACTAAACACAATAAATGCCCTGTAACTCAGGTTCTCTGAGGACAGAGGTCCCTTGTAGTTGGAAACAATTCTGCTGGAAAGACAGAGCTAGAGAAATGTTACAATCTGAGAGGCTCTCTCCTCTGCTGGCCCTTCACTGCTTCTAAATCAGCAAAGACTCTGAGAACCTGAGAAAGCTATGTATCGTGTTCCAAGAAAAGAGTTCAGAGGTTATGCTTGTAATGTCAGAGGGTTCGTGACCCCAGGAAAACAGCCTCTGTTTTAGTCCAACATTCATTACTGTATCTGAGGAGATGGAGGCCTAGAGAAGCCACAAGGTCACAAATAAATTAGTAGCAAGGCTAAGATGGGTACCTGGGTCTTCCAGTGGCCTTAAACTGCTGGAATAACCCTAAGCACTTTGGGATCCCAAGTTTCTGCGGTCAGAAGGAACAAGGGTCAGGTGAGACTTCTCACTGCCGAGGCCAACCACGATTTTTGATAGCAACATAAATTAATTTCCAGCACGAGTGAGAAACGTGAGAAGGGAGAATACGGTGATTCCGACTCAGTCTTTTGTTTGAGCGCAAGTCTAATATTGGAGCCAAAACAGGTACAGAGAACGCCAGGGAAGGTGACTTGAGGACACTGTGAGTGGAGATGGGGACTCACATGCTGTGGCAGAGAGCGTGGCCGTGCAGGGGCAGAGGTGCTGTCTGCAGTAGGAAAATGACGATATACAGTCCTGGGCTGTGCTCAGCCAGCCCCAGCAGGGCGCCTGGCACACAGGAGGGGCTCCATAAATACTATTTCCTTCCCTTTTTTTCCTGATGGAACAGGTATGAATTTTTTTTTACCTCCTTGATTATCGTCAGGTAATCAAACCCAGGGAGGCTTATGGCAAAAAGCCTGATTTTGAGAGTTAATGCCCTCGCCAGAGCACTATTAACGGCATCCCCTCCACACACACACCCAACGAAAACTCTGAGCTAAGCGGTTATCATGGTAACAGAAGGAGACACTCGAGTCTCCATTTTTCTCTCTCTGATTCATGGACACCTGCCAGGTAGCAGATGGCCTGTGTGGACAATTACCTTCATTTTCCTGCAATGTATTTAAATTAAACAAACTGGCCTCTTTGCTGCCGATTTTCAGAGGCCCGTTCGGAAAAAACAACAACAAAAAACCCAGAAGAACAATGTTGGGAGAAAGGAACTACAAGTCTGAAATTTAGATGAGGCAACCGTGAACATACAGAGAACTGGGATGTATACAGAATGGACTTTGTACATTTTTTTTCCGTCAACAAAAGGTAAAAAAAACAAAAAAAAAAACCCCACAGACTATTTTGAGCTGCTGCAGGTGGTGGCTCTGCTAGGAAAATGCAGCTGTCTCCTCAAATGTGGAAGTAAAAGGAGAGAGAGGATTATCTGACGCTGCACTGTCTGTCCTGCTGCAAGATTTGGAAATAATTGCCTAACATGACAAGAGTTAAGACTGCTGGGAGTCAGGCCCAGGGGTGGAAGTGAGCACACAAGGAGAACAGGGGTGGAGGAGATGAGAAAGGCAGTCACGTGGCAGTGAGCAAAGCAGCAGCCGCGGTTCCCTCTGGGGCAAATTAGCAACAGGTAAAGAACACGCCTGGAGACCTTCCCCTCTCCCCAAAGTGTCCACCGCTGAGGTAAAGGGCGGTGCAGCTTTTAAGGATGAACTTGGCTTCTAAACACCCAAGAGAAGGGCCAAACAGTTCTATGATGCCTCTCTTCTCTCACCACCGTTAATACACATTTATCTATCGTGTGTGTGTCTGCTGGAAGGAGAGGGGCCACCAAAAAGTCTGCCTGGAGGTCCCTCCTCATAGGGCTGACACCTGTCTGTTCCCACATCACTTCAGGAAACTCAGGGCTTACCCATGACCTGTCACTGCCTGCGGTGGCTCTCAGGTGTCACTCCCTGTGGGGTTACTGTTGGACAGCAATGGCAGGACTGCTGGGTGTTTTGTGATCACACTGTTGGCAACGGGGAGGTGGTTATGGTTCTCATTCTCCATGATTCTGCCCCTATTCAAGCCAAACTGAATTATATAGAAGACAAAGCTTACCCGAGGCTGAAAGAGCTGGGGGGCAAGATGTCTAGGTATCTTTCTCAGTGGAAGGAGCAAAGCGTATTAAGTTCCTAAGACTGTTTCAGAAGAACAACCTCTTAAAATTCACCATAAACCCGAAGATCAAAAGAAAGCTGAAATTTAAACTTTTAGATAGGGAAGCTCATAAATTCCAAGACTAGAATTACCCTCTTTCTGTTTGTTTCTCCTAGTTTGCCCAGCTCTGTTTGAAAATGGTATCCCATTAGTTCTCACTGCAGGATTTCAAAGCTAGTTCTCAGCAAAATGATCAGGGGCCTCACTGAGGGAAAAATCCCTATAAAATGAATACCAAACACTCAGATTGCATGTTAGAAACCAAAAGAGGACAGGATTCCAGGAGAGCATGGTCCTTAATTCAGACATGAATTCAACGATGGGGCAGGCAGTCTGAACCTATCAATGATATTTTAAAGTTCAATGAGTCTGACTTAAATGCTGCTTATGGGTAAGTAAAACTTGTATGATGAGGTGTGGCACCTGATCCAGCACCACCCCTCTTTGTTGAGTCCCTGTTCTATATAATAAGGTGGTTAGAGTCCAGGCTTTGCAGTCAGATGGACCTAGTTTGGATTCCAGCTCTGCCATTTATTAGCTGTGTGACCTGAGGCAACTTACTTGACCTCTCTGAGGCTCAGATTCTTCACATGTAAAGTGGAGATAAGAATATCTTCATGGGTTGGTGAGGATGTACATAAAGTGCTTCACATGCTGGCTCAATGGGGTACTACCTGCCATGATTCCACTTTGAAAGGTGCAAAGTAGAGGTATGAAGGGGCAAGGTCTCCACTCTCAGCAGGCTCACAGCCTCCTAGGCAGTTCGGCATGTACGCAGCTAGCATACAAAGGAGGATGAAATCTGTACCGTAGCAGAGGTACAAAGGAAAAGGGGCACAGAGGCGAGAGAGTTTAACTCTGACCTTCTGGAACAGGGTAAGGTTTCACAGAAGAGGTGGCATCTGAGAGTGTCTTGAGGGGTATAATTTCAATAGGCAGAAGTGGCTCGGGAAGGGCAATCCAGGTGAGGAAAGGGCATGAACAGAGGCACCATGAGAGAGGAAGCTGTATGTGTGTGTTGCGGGGGAGGGGAGGAGCATGTGGGGACACTAGTATGCAGGGAGCACAGAAGATATATGGTGGGAAAGAGAAGTGTGGGCCACAATCATCCAGAGCCTTAAGTAAATGGTCATCAAGTTTATTTACTAGGCGATAGATGGGCAAACTATAGCCCGTGGCCAAATCCAGCTTGCCACCTGCTTTTTTACAGTCTGTGAGCTAAGAATGGTTTTTACATTTTTAAATGGTTTTATTTTAAATGGTTATATAAGTCCTTACATAATATCTCTGATTTGGTTCACAAAGCCTAAAATGCTTACTACCTAACCCTTTAAGGAAAAGCTTGCTGACCCCTGCTATAGGCAATGGCAGAGGGAGCCTGTGAAGACTTCTGAGGAGGGAGTGGTGTGGTCAGTCTGGTCTGATTTAGGAATCTGGCTCCAGGGCAATGTGAAGGAGGGACTGAGAAACAGGAGGCAGGAGAGAGGGAGACCAGGTGACAGATGATGGAGGCTGGAATGAAGAATGGTGACAGGAATTGGGAGGAGAGAGACACAAGCAAGCTTTTGGAGAAAAAGTTGACTAGCCTGTGACAACTGAGTGGGGAGAGTAGGGGACTGGAAGAGAGCATGTATGTAGGGAGTGCTGGCAATGATGTTAACAGAAGCAGGACATATGGACAAAGGGGTGATTTGTGGGGGAAGGTGACTGGAAATCTTTTACCATCCATCCCGTATCTAAACCTCAGGATAAGGGACGCTGAGAATGCCTCAAGGGCTCAGACTGGTATCACAGAAAAAGGTTCTCTGATCCTACTTCCCTGACCAGGGATCCAACCAGTGCCCCCTGCAGTGGAAGTGCAAAGTCCTAACCACTGGACCACTAGGGAATTCCTGAGCAGTGGTTCTTCACTGGGGATAATTTTACCTGCTAGGAACCTGGTGTGGGTGTCAGTATGGGTGTGGTGCTCCCACTGGAATTTAGTAGGTAGAGATCAAGGATGCTGCTGGACATGCTGCAATGCATAGAACACCCCCCCCCCCAACCCACCAAAAAAAAAAAAAAACGTAATCTGGCCCCAAATGTCCATAGTGCTGAGGATGAAAACCTGGCTGAGGGGGACAGAGTTACGAGGTCCTAAAGTCGGTGGCCTGTCCAGGGCTTCTTGTCCCAGGTGGTGAGCTGCTACAGAAGGAAAGACAGGCCACCAGTAGCCTCAGCTCAGGTTAGAAACTTCAAGGGGCCAAGAATAAACTCTGATAATCTTCTGCACATTTGGGAGATGTCCTGGGGACAGCTACAGGCCTGAGAGTCTCCTAGATTCTCTCTTGGTTTCCTGAGGTCTGAGCTGGTTAAATACAGGAGCTGAAATTTGAAATGTGAAAGCAGTGAATAAACAGTGAATGTCATATATATTAATTAGAATACATAATAATAAAAGCACTGAAGGATTTACGGTTAGCCAGCTTTGTAGAGCAGTAGTGAGTTGGCATGGATTCTTATTAAAGGTAACTGTCTAGCTGCAGGTAACTGTCTTTCTGCATTGCCTCTAATTTTATTTTTTTAAATTTATTTATTTATTTTGGCTGCGTTGGGTCTTTTGTTGCTGCACACGAGCTTTCTCTAGTTGTGGTGAGTGGGGGCTACTCTTCATTGCAGTGCGTGGGCTTCTCACCGCGACGGCTCCTCTTGTTGCGGAGCACAGGCTCTAGGCACGCAGGCTTCAGCAGTTGTGGCATATGGGCTCAGTAGTTGTGGCACACAGGCTCAGTTGCTCCCCGGCACGTGGGATCTTCCCAGACCAGGGCTTGAACTCGTGTCCCCTGCATTGGCAGGCGGATTCTTTTTTTTTTTTTTTTTTTTTTTTTTTGTGGTACGCGGGCCTCTCACTGTTGTGGCCTTTCCCGTTGCGGAGCACAGGCTCCGGACGCGCAGGCTCAGTGGCCATGGCTCACGGGCCTAGCCGCTCTATGGCATGTGGGATCTTCCCGGACCGGGGCACGAACCTGTGTCCCTGCATCGGCAGGCAGACTCTCAACCACTGCGCCACCAGGGAAGCCCGGCAGGCGGATTCTTAATCACTGTGCCACCAGGGAAGCCCCATTGCCTCTAATTTTCTAAAACATGCTTCTATATTTCTTTCTTCTCTCCTCTCTCTTTTTTTTAAAGCACTGGGCATCTATACTGCAGCTCCAAATGGGAGTAATTCTACTTGCCAAATTATGATTAGCAGCAAATGGAGAAGAGTGCAAAGGAGTCTATCATATCCTTTATAATATGCTTCTTTGGCTGAAATTAAGCAGATGTTCACTTCAGTTAAGGACTCTAGGCCAGGAAGCTCCCTACCTTGGCACTGCTGTTAATTTGGAACATCAGAACCAGCCTTAGGTCAGCTATAAAACCCTAGAGATTGGCATGGCATCAGGATTCGAGGAAATGCCTACAGGTGCTCTCCAAGTGGAGCGTCACAGATCCAATCTCATGCCAAGTGAGGATGCTGTGTGAGGTCTAAAAGAAAGAGAGTGGGAGGCATGGCCCAGAGTCCTAGAGATGAGCCAAAAGAGAGGGCATCATGGAAGCAGCTGATGTTTTCTTAGGATGCTTTCTTTTGTCTGGAAAAGTGGGAGGTAGATGGTTGGCATGAATAAACCCTGGGGAAGGAGTTGGTTAGAAAACCCAGACAAGGAATCGAGGGCCAGAGGATTTCAAAGTCACAAAAGGAAACATCAGTCAAATGAGCCCAGTTGGATTTCTGCAGACCCTTCTTGGTTCACAGCTTTTCCCCAATATATCAATTGGTATCAGTGATGAAAGTATCAAAGAACTGTGGATTGGAAATTTATAGATGAGAAAACTGAGGTCTGTAAAGGTTATATACATGGTGAGATAGAAGAGAAATGAGGATTTGTCAACAAGGTGCCATGAGTCAGAACAATCTATTCACACGTAACCCAATAAGGCAGACCGAAGATATAACTCCTTCCTTCGTTGAGGTGAAACCAATGGGGGTGGGGGTGAGGAGGTTGGACAAGACAAAATCAATTTTTCAGAGCTGTCTACACTATGCCATACTGAAAATTTCCTTTCCAAGGTTGCTGATAACTTCCTTATTGTCAAATCCTTGTCTTATTGCCTTATTAACTTTCTCCTTGAAACTTTCCAGTTTTTCATGAGAACTCACAATCCTACCCTCCTACCTCCTCTTTCTTCATTTTGTCCACTATGGGTTTTCCCTATGGCCCATGTTTATGGTTTCAACACTAATTTTATGTTGAAGACTTCCAAATCTACATTGCTAGCCCTGTTTCCCCTCTAAATTTCCAGCTGCCTATCCTTAAATATCTAATAGACCAGACACAGAGCCTGACTGCCTGCCTATTCTATGTAACTCGGTATGTTCAAAATCAGATCAAAGTCCCCTCTCTATAACCCACATCATCTCCCCAGTTTCGTTTTTTCAGTCAATTTCCCAGGTTCCTGGGCTCAAAACCTAGAAGTCATCTTCTTTTCTGCTGATGCTTTGCTGAGACCCAGACTGTAGTATTCTGGGGGGACATACTGTGTCCTAGGAATTCATATTCCTCTAGTGGAAGGTGACTAACTCCAGCTTGGTGTGTGGAGACTTTTTCCCAGAGACCCTGGTGTATATTTTTCATATGTTGTATGCATTCTGGTCAGAACAGGAAAAGACATAAATATAGTACAGGGGGAAATAAACAAGCAGGTAAGGCAATCTCTCAGCTCGTGATTGATGAGTGATGAGAAACACTGGGGGTGCTGCAAAGACCCAAAAGCTATTTCCTCTATATTGTCAGACTATACACTCCCTCTAGGTGTTCAAGGAGTTTTGGGGGAGTGAAATGCAAGTTCCTATTTTTCAATATTGCTATGACATTTCCTCTTTTGGAGAAAACAAACAAACCCCCCCAACGAGCTACCAGGTCTCTACAGGGAGTACACGGGCCAAGACTGATAAATGAGCATACTTTGTAGACTTCCATGAGGCCATCTATGGGCAGCCGAGTCCATGTATACAGACTAGGACTGGGCCAGGCGAGGCTAAAGGTTTGGGGGCATAGTCACAGAGTACAGCACGTTGATCTTTGTTTACCAAAATCCACTGGTGCAGCCTGCAAACTTGGGAGGGCAGCAGTGGTGCCTAAGCCTCCAGATATCACTGCCCTGGCCTCTGTTTCTGTATACAGGGCATCAGGCCACCCATGAAATAAGGATCATACTATTTGAGGGTGGGATTTGTGCAGGATTTCTCTTTTGATCTTCCAAAAGGCCAAGCTCACCCACTGCTCACTTCAACATATGTAGTAAGACATTGCTGAAGACATAAATAGCAATCCTTTGCTTTTCAGGAAGCAGTAGACTCAGGCTTCTATTTCAGAGTATGGTGGGACCAAGGAATCCAGAAAATTTTAGGGCGGCATGTGAATCGCTTCCCAATGGGATTGTGTCCAAAGGTTAAGTGAACCAAAAGGGAACCTGACCCAGGAACACATCAAGGGGTTTACCAGTAATCTCTTTAATGGACAAAGAGGAGGTTTTTATTTGTTGTTGTGTAGGTTGTTTTCTTTTTTGTTTTGTTTCGTTTTTTAAGTACTTTCTCTCAAACTTACAAAGTTAACATTCATTAGGTTCGTCATGGAGGCCTCATGGGTCAACCTGGCTAACTAAATGTTGAGTGCCCTTCCTCTGAGGCATATTAGGTGAAGCCGTGGTCAGAGATGGGGGTTTCTGACAGCCAGCCCACACTATGCTTTCTTTGGTTGAGTTGTGGTGGGGTGTTTGTCCAGTTCTGGAAATCAGAAAGGGCGTGGGGCAAGATCCACTTGATATCCCAACTGGCTGAAGTAGAAAGAGAGGTCCCAACTGTGGCCATGTTCTCTTAGTGGAATCCCAAGGTTCCTCCAATTACATAATTTTCAGAGTACCACCTATATTACCCTCTGGACCACCACCCTACGAACCTGGATCAAGGCCACCCCTGCGGGAGCCCCCTATCCTTATTCATCACTGTCTACAGTTATAGTCTTTAACTCTGATGTTGATCTGTATATAAAAAGTAATGATCTTTTTTTTTTTTTTTTTGACCGGCCGTGCGGCATGTGGGATATTAGTTCCCCGACCAGGGATCAAACCTGTGCCCTCTGCAGTGAGAGCCCAGAGTCTTAACCACTGGACCGCCAGGGAAGTTCCAAAAAGTGATGATCTTCTAATAGGAGGAACCGGAGGAATGTTTAAAGAAATACATCCCTCATGAATAAACTGAAACCTTGCCTTGGATAGCTCATTTTAGTTTGTGTCAGCAATCCAACAGTGAAATTTTATGGTATGTTGAGTCTGTGGGAAAAATGGAAGCCTAAGGTGTCCCTAGAATAAATTTGTACATTGGAATCCCTCCAGACTAGGACTGGGATATTGTTTGACCTTGAGGGAGCAGCCCACAGCTCAACAGTAAACACCACTGCCAGCAGGGTCCTCACCAGTCTGTTGTGACTTTAGTGTACCCCTCTGTACACATTTCTGGTTGTGGGCATTGGGTTCTTACTGAGAAATGCTCAAAATATTTTCAAATGATACAAATAACTATAGATATCCTGCATTTTGTAGATTATCTGTGCTAAAAAAAAAGAGGATGATTTTACTCTACATATCTTTTCTTTAGACAGAAATAATAATAGAGTTAATAATAATACTAATATATTAGCTTGGTCTTCCTATTCTTTTGGTAACACTGCAATTTGTTCTTCTGATTCTTTTTATAAAGGACATTTCTAACCATCGTTCAGTCTCTTGAATAGATCTACCTATTATACGGGAGTACCTTGAGCAAAATTATTGCCTTAGGTACTCGAACCAGTTATGTCCCTTACAATGAATAAACTTATGAATTCACACTGTTTTTAAGTTAAAATCTTATAAATCTGGTTAACAGCAGTTTTCATTCAGCCGCTATTTATTGAGTATCTGCCATGTGGCAGGCACTGGGCTAGCAGCAAGGGGATGCAGTAGTAAAAAAGGCAGACAAGGTCTTTTAATTACAGTCTGACGATTATCATGGGCCTGATTAACCCTGACTCAACCGATACAATCTAATTCCTGAGCCTGTTAAACTGTAGGGTATGTCATGGGTCGAACAGTCACTCAGTGAAGTCTTATCTGAAACAGCCAGGCAGTTCTGCCCTTAATTATAAACCTTGGAGCTGAGAAAAGAGAAGGGGAAGGAGGGAGGGGGGGAGAAAGGGAAGACAGAAGAATTATCAGCTGAGGTACTAATGTCACTAAAGCACTGGAAAAGTGGCTGAGGTTGAAGGTAGAACCAGAGCCCCGCAAGTCACAGTTAAAGTCACAGTTATTACCCATTTCCCTCCAATTTCCCCAATGCCAAAATAATCCCTGAAAGGGAATGAGGAAGACAAACTGCATAAAAAGTTCTCTATAATGGATTTACAGAGCCAGTCTGGGGAAGATGTCTAGTAAATTCTTCATTTAAAAAGTCTTACAATTATTTTATGACTCGTATAGGGTAATACATTTTGATAGGGAAGAAATTAAACTATACCAGCCAGAACCCGGGAGGAAGAAAGGGTTACAACGTAGCTCTGTGGTAAATACCTTTTGGTGCCTCACTCGGTAACGATATAGATTAAAGCAGACGCTTGAGTTCTAAAGCTCTATAGTCTTTCCAGCTGTACATGTTAAAAATGTTGAACTATGCAAAGCCATTCAGTTCACATTTGAGCCTCACTGTTGAGCCTTAGGTGGGTACAGTTTAAACTTGTGATGTGGACAGAGCAAATTTCTACCTATATCCACAGAGCAGAATGTCTTACCTCACCATAGTGGGGAAACATGAGGCAAAAACAATTTGTACAAATTCATGCTCTGGACGGTCTCCTGGGACAGTGAGGACTAGAACATGAGCTTAGGACCTTGGCCACCGAGAACTCCCAACACACACACACAAGCCACCGAGAACTCCCAACACACACACACAAGCCACCGAGAACTCCCAACACACACACACAAGTGGCTCATTAGTGGCAGGCTTCAGTGATCTGGGTCTAGCTTCTCATTTTGCCAACCTCAAGGGGAAGATAATCTCACACACAATCAAAGGTCACTGGAATGAACATGTTGTTATTTATTTCCCTGTCTGCTCAAGATCAGCTTTAAATTGACCTGAAATAATACGACAGCAGTGATAATCTCTGGTTCTTGGAGTACACAGTAATCCATAAAAGTTTTAAAAAATGAAGTGTCTCTTGGAAGCCCTTACTGCTGCCATTAACATAAATATCCATAATGTTTGCCCTCCTCTGAAAGGTGTTCTCAGGTTGGGTGTGGGTGTGCCCGATTACATGCTTTGCTCTGAGCTGGCCCATTCAGCAAGGGATCATGAGATGCTAGTCTGGGTGGACTGCTGGAGGAAGTTCCCAGGAAGTGGTTTACCTGTAAAGCACATCTCTGGGGCACAGAGGGATGAATAAAAGGAGGGGAATGCTGGTGCCAGAAACTACAGGTCAGTTGATACCCTGATCTGCAGGAAGGGTGTGGTCACAGCAAGGGGATGAGGCTGTCAGGGAAAGGAGGGGAGAAGGGAACAGGAAGAACAGATATTTTCTTTCCCTCCCTCCAACACAATCTCACTCATCTTCTTGTTTGTGGCAGGCATTACCAGCACTTGCTTCTCTACTTCTTCTAAGCAAACTGGAGGATTATACTTCCCTGCCTCCACTGAAGTTAAGTGTGGTCATGTGCCTTGCTTTGGCCAATGAAATGGAGTGGAAGTGATGTGTGTCACTTCCTGGCAGAAGCATTTAATGGCTGGGCTTGACTTTCCATCCTGGTTTTCTCCTGCTTTGCCCATGTGAATGTACCTATTGATACAAAAGTGCCATAAGATCAAAGTAATAAATTATGTGTGAACGAGGAAAAAACAAAACCAAATAAAGCGCAGACAAAAATAAAATTTTGTTACATTAAAGTCATTGAGATGTACAGGTTGTCAGCCTACCCTGACATCATGCTCTGTCTTCTTTCCCTCTTCCTGACAGTCTCCTTTCCTCTTCTCTTGCCTCCTCCCCTCCTTACCCATCTCTTCCTTCCTTTCCTCTCCCTTTTACCCTATGACTCCATTGCTTTCCTACCTGGAAATAATAGTAAATATAATGTTTTATATTCCTATTCTTAATCTGAAACATGGATACATTTGTTTTTTGAAATAAGAAGTGAGTACATTTTTTGAATTACACATTTCACATTTCTTTCTTTAAAGAGAAGCCCTGAGGTAAATTAAAAATCAGCTTTAGTTTGTGTGAAAAATGTATGCTTTGAAAACCTTACTATATGATATAAACATATAGTCTTATCATTGTGGATAAGCCCTCAACTGATTTTCCTGTGTGGGTTAGTGGCTGTCAGGGAAAATAAAAACAAACATAAACTTTCCCTAAACACCTTGCAGCTCAGAAAAACCAGAGCTCCCTCTGGAGTGGGCTTTCAACAGGAAGTCACTTACAGCATGATCAGTCACTTAGTTTTCATTGGTAACTGTGTTAAGAAGGCTACTGGAGCTGGAACGTTCAGAAGACTGTTCAAGACTAAAGGACATCTAAAGTTATCAAAAGAACTACTCATTTTCATGCACAGTCATTCATGACATCGTATTTAACCCTGAGGTCACTCCCACCACCCTGAAAATTGTTTCAAGCAATTAAAGTCAGCCTAATCATGAAGCAGCAGAGAATGTAAGTGCAGGAAAATGTAACTGTAGCCTGGCTAGTCATGCATATTTAAATAAACACAACAGATGTGTACTTTGAAAACAAATTCAACAAGCTCTGGTTTCAAATAAGAACATGCTCTACTAGGTAAACATGACGTGGCCTTTTAGGCCATTTTACAACACCACGGAGAGAACTGCTAAGGGTTTTACACATAACCAGTTCCGCAGAGATGATCTTGGTACAGGGAGGAGAGGAGAAAGTATGTAACAGTTATATGAGGCAAAGGAGAACATGCAAAAGAAGCAAGAGCCAGGTGGGGAATTCTGAAGTTCACTTACTGCCTGCTTTTGCTCTTCCTCCTAGAGGTGGTGAAGACGAAAAAAGGCAGAGGGGAAAAAGGAGAGAAATTAATGCCCATCACCACAAAACAACCGGAAAAAAAAGACAGAAAAGGGCAAACCAGGCCAGGCCCATGGGTTCAGAGATCCAAGGGCCTGACCACCGTCAGAGCGTCATCAGTTGGACAGAGCAAATGGCAAGCCTCTGCCCCATCCAGTTCTTTAAATGCTAACTTCTAGAGTTAGAAGGAAAGAACCTTACAAACCCTCTAGTCCAACTTCCCCTTTTATACACGAAAAAGCCCTAGAGAGCCTGACTTGCCCGAGGTTATATCACTATTTAGGGTAAACTGAAAGAAGCAGCTCAACCATGACTCAAAAGCTCCGTGATCACTCTGTTTCACGATTCACCATATCCACATGTGTTAGGTACGTTTCTCTAAGTCAGTGGTTCTCAAAGTGCAGAACATAGAGAGACCAGGAGCAGCAGCATCTGGAAACTTGTCAGAGATGCATGCTTTGCCCTGTCTCCCCCTAGACCAATGGAATCAAAACTCTTGGGGTGGGAGCAGCACTGTTTCATGAAACTTTCAGTGGATTCTGAATCCTGCTAGTTTGAGAACCACTGCTCTTAAGAACTTCCTAGAAACTGGAAATTCCATCTGACTACAGATTTTCTTATTTAGTCCCCTGTCTTCCACTTTCGGAGCTTTTGGCTGCTGCGTGGTTCTTTTCAAGGTGCACATACATCCCCTTCCCCCTATAAACTGGAACTGTTTCAAGGCCCTAAGAGGCTTTTCAAAAAGAATTCTTGACCTTGGTGTCTCATTAGTTGAACAAAGGTTTGTTTAATGCTCCCTATGCATGAAGCACTGGAAACATGAAGGTAAGATATGGTCTCTGTCTTTCAGAGCCTTACAGTGACAGTGCTCAGAGCAGGCCCTTGCTAACTCTCAGCTCTCAGAATGCACCTCTAGACACTGAAGAAGGAAGCACGATGAAGATGAGATAAACACTTCCGAGTTCCTCTCTCCTCAGTCTTGTGCTTCTCAGTTACTCTGTCTTTTAATGGGTCTCTTTGTTTCCTTTTTCTGTGCCTCATCATGGGCAACTGTGGTCAGGACGCCTCTGCTCTTTGCCCCAAATACACAGATCTAAAATCTGTTGCAATGGTTCTATTTAAATTGGATCCATCCGTGCAGACTGCCTTTACTAAACATGTGTGTAGGAAGTCTTGGGAATGGATGAGTGCTTCTCAGTCTGCAGATCTGGGTGCAATGGAGAGAATGATTTCAGTAAAGCCAAGGAATTACGAAAGGGAGAGGGAAAGTAAGAATTTGGAGAAAGTCATTTTATTCCCGCAAGGGAGAGACACGCACTAGAAATTAAATGGGCACCAAGAACTCTCTTGAGGAGACTCCCAACTCAGCACCGGAAGATGTTCTTCATTATCAAAACCAGCTGCTAGATGCTTGGCCAAACCTAATAGCACAGGCACCCAGGCAAAGAGGGCCCTGAGCGTTCGCTGAGTTAGCCTGAAGGAGTGAGCGTCTTTTAGCTTTTGTGTCTGGTATGCATGGCTCCAGGTAGAAGGGGTTAGAGTTTTACAGTTGGGAAGCGATCTCCCTGCCTAGTCAGGCTTCCCTGTGAGGCAGAACACTTTTCTTCCATTCACTAGGCAAGGCAACCAGCCGTAGAAGAGTTATTAAACAATTAAAAATGTGTTTCTATGGCTGGCACTAAATGTTGAAATGGAAATTGGTAGGGGAGAGATGGGGCAATCCTGACAAGCTGAAATTGCATCTGAGGTCAAAAGACCAGTATGTAATTTCTTAGAACTGTTTCTAAAACACCTCCCTATGTTCACTGTTTTCTCCAGGTTTGGTATTGGACACAATATTACCTTGGTTCAATAGAATAGAAAAATCCAGTGCTCGCTTCGGCAGCACATATACTAAAATTGGAACGATACAGAGAAGATTAGCATGGCCCCTGCGCAAGGATGATACGCAAATTCGTGAAGCGTTCCATATTTTTTTTTAAAGCAATTAAACTCCAATAAAGATGTTTAAAAAAAAAAAAGAAAAATTCAGAAGGCAATGCTTCATGTTTGTACATTTGGTGACTTTGCTGTATATAGTTTATCCATTGATATAAAATCATTATAATTTGCAGTAGACACATGTCAGGTTAGGATGGAGAGAGTGGACAGGTCAGTGTTTTCAGGACTTACAGGCCCCCCATGTGCACTGGGATTGGGAGAGGGTGGACTTTGGCAAAGTGTTACTTAGGATGGTGTTGTATAATCCAAACTCACAAAAGTTAATCAGATATAGCTTTGAAGGCTTTGTCAACACAGTAAACAGGTCAGATATAAGGTCTTAGAACCTTTTTGTTATCAATTAGTCAGTTGGGGTCAGTAAACATTGACTGGTGACAAGGTATAGGAGCCAACTTGATTTAAAGGGGGTAATAATGCCTTAATTATAAAGTGCAAACCTAGGACTGCTCAAGTCACCTAAAAACATGGGAGACCCATCACATTGGGGATATCTGGCTAGATGGGCAAAGTAATGCCATAGCCACTGTAGTCATCTATATAAAAATATTTATATTCAAAACCTCATTTGCATATGAGGTTAAAATTTAAAACTACAGAATTCATCTGGTAAATGCGTTTCAAAAGCAATACTGGAAAAATGGAAAATGAGGCAGAAAAATACTGGGAACGTAATTTAGAAACTAAAACACCATCACACAACTATTTTTAGATTAAATAAGTCTGAGGTAGAGGTTATCCATATATACTCATTAACCAGGGGAAAAAATGTAAAGAAAAGATACATTCTGAAACACGGGTACTTGAGTGTCAGTCTACATTATGTCATTAGGAAAAAAACAACAACAATAAGAAGGTCTCTGATACTCCTTGGTGACAGGGATTGAGTCTTAGTCACCATTATAAACCACATACCCTAAACATGGCTCTTAATCAATGGATAAAAAGACAACATTCCTGGTTTATGTTTGCAATTCTTCTTCCCTTTCTGAATGACCTCAGCCTGTGAGGTGGGTAAATAATAAGGCTTTTAAGAACTTGATAGGATATCCTACAAAGCAGAGCAGTGGGGTCCTGGTTATTTTACAGAAATTATAACTGTAAGACAACAGCTGGAAATACAAAGAAACTCAGGGCTTGGGAATACAGTTCGAGACATCAGCTCATTCTGCTTAGGCCTTGAATGCAAGTGTCAGAGGTACATGACGAGGTCTTAGGAAGGCACACGGGACCTGAGCCAGGAACTCTAAGGAACACTGAGGGCAATCAGCTGACGGGAAAGCTTACTGTGATACTTAGGGGAAATGCATTCTGACTTCCCTTCAGTTTGCATAAACCTTTTTGCCTTTTACAAAAAGGGTACCTTCCCATCTATGTTTGGGTAATATTTGAGAACATTCTTCTGAAAGGCAGGTGAATCCCCCATGACCTTCTGTCCTGTGGGTGGACCAACCCCACAACGGCAGGGCTTTCAAAGCCCCGCACGGCTCCAGATGTTACACTGGCCAAATGTATTTAAGCACCTCTCTGCTCTCCTGGGTGGCTGATCGGGTTGCTCAGCTGGATACTTGACAACTATTGGAAGGATCTGGGCCAGGTTTTACGCATAAGGTTTTCTTTAAACAAGACCCATTTAGACAAAATATTTCTCAGGAGACATCCTGCTAACAGGGTTAATGAAGAAACATGTCCCAAAATACCCCAAATACCCAGGACCAAAGCTAGAAAAAAACTCAGCTCAAGACTAAAAGAAGTGATTGTCTTGAGCAAGCCAAAAGTCAGTTTAAAACACAAACACTCCGTTTACCCAAGTTGCTAAATACCCACTGGTTTTATTATTAAAGGACTGGTTTAGAATGGAGAAGTTGAAGCAAACTCTTCAAGCTGACATGCTCCTGGGCTACCCCTCCTAGCCCAGGCCCTTGTCACTTCGGGTCTGGATGATTTCAGTAGCTTCCTATTATCCTTTAGTTTCTCCTCTTCCCAACCTGCTGTGTACATTTTCCTAAACTATTGTTTTCAAAACCTTTAATGAGTCCACTTTATCACAGGATTAAATCTACCCCCTCAGCCTGCCTTTTGAGGTACTCCACACTGATTTCCATTCTGTATTTCATACCATGAAATACAATGGTTTCACAGTATAGACAGACAGGCCTTAGGAATTTATAGCATAAACAAGTATGTCCTTGTATCGCTGCTACAGAGCTGGGTAAGTATTTCTATTCAGTGCCAGTCAAATCATCCAGGTGAGGACATTTAAATGCCAAGTGCGCCTTTGTCTGCTCTAGGGTGTAGGGGCTGTAATATATTTTTCACTAAAAATAGATAGTGAGGCCTGAATTATGCAAGCCCCAATATACCAAACCTAGAGCTATTTTATTGCTCCTAATAGAGTAAAATTATTGATTAGAGTTGGTTGATTACTTTGGTTTGCCTCTGTAATACTTATTAAAATAGGACACAATACTTGTTACGCATTTAGGTAGAATATTTGAAAACTTGTCTTAAAAGAAACTTTATGTAGTTGAGAAATATTCATTTCACATAACTAATATCCGATTTATAAACATTCTTATTAATTCATAAAAGCAACTATTCAAGGACATTAGTTCCAGTTACTAATTTTTTGTAATCAGGCTTTACACTAATTTAGGTAGCTTTTATACTGAATTAGGTTAACTTTAGGGAGGTCTACCTGAAAACTGAGTCTAGGCAGCAAGAGTTAACCTTTTAGCCTCATCCTGTCTGACATCACAGGGAGGCAGAAGCTGAAGTGCAGGTGAAGATGGACAAGAAGAGCTGGGAGGTGGGAGGAGACCTGAGAGGCTGCTGCTCTTACCTTCAGCAGCTTCATCAGCCCTTCCAGCTGGACCATCAGTTCCCGCCTGCTCTCCTGCAGCGCTGACATCCTCTGCTCCAGCTCATCTTTCCTCTGCCTGTCGGAGAGGAAAAGCTCATGAGAAATGAAGAGATGGAAGGGCAGTTAGATCACAAAAAGACACTGTAATTTAAAAATATTAAAAATTGTAATGTGCTACTGAACAAATATATAAAAAAAAAAAGAAAATGAAGATAAAATGATCCTCAAAGAAGAGTCGAAGGCCAGATGAAATGGGTTTTGGACCTGATTCTGCTACTTACCAGTGTATGAGATGCTGAGCAAATCATTTAAGTTCTGATACTGGATACATAAAATGGTGCTAATATCTGTTTTGCTCACTTTTCTTTACTGCTGTGAGAATAGTATGTAAAAATGCTTTGGAGGGCTTCCCTGGTGGTGCAGTGGTTAAGAATCCAATGCAGGGCACATGGGTTCGAGCCCTGGTCCGGGAAGGTTCCACATGCCGCGGAGCAACTAAGCCCGTGCGCCACAACTAATGAGCCTGCGCTCTAGAGCCTGCAAGCCACAACTACTGAGCCTGCGTGCTGCAACTACTGAAGCCTGCGCACCTAGAGCCTGTGCTCCGCAACAAGAGAAGTCACCACAATGAGAAGCCCGCGCACCGCAACGAAGAGTAGCCCCTGCTCGCCGGAACTAGAGAAAGCCCACGTGCAGCCACGAAGACGCAATGCAGCCAAAAATAAATAAACAAATTTATTTTAAAAAAATGCTTTGGAAAGTACATATTGCCGTACAGTGAAAAAGTATTGTTAATATTATTAAAGTGATTTAAAAAATTCTTTAGGAAGCCAAATGCCTCACTTATACATAAAACTAGTCCAAATTAAAATTAATAGTGGAAAAAAATGTATGAAAACTGCTCAGGGAAGACAGGGTTCAGGAGTCAGTGCTTCCAGAACCACACATCAGGTTCCAAAATTATGACAGACATCAGGACAACTCTGTGTCTAAGAGAATTCTGAGGACAGATTTCTGTTTCCCTGAGGACAGATTTCATGTCAACAAGTCTAGCTCAATCTGTCCAAAACCAAACTTGAGACTTTCATCCCTAAATGGTTCTCTTCTCAATTTCCCTTTCTCTCCTACTTTTTCTTCTAACTGTCATGGCTGAAAAACTCAGTCCTCTTTGATACTTTCCTGTTCATTTCCTATATTCAATCAGTCACCCAATTCAGATGATTCTTGGAAATCACATGTCTATCTTTATATTCCCACAGGTTAAATAAAAGATAGTATTAATTTTTTTTTTTTTTTTTTGCGGTATGCGGGCCTTTCACTGCTGTGGCCTCTCCCGTTGCGGAGCACAGGCTCCGGACACGCAGGTTCAGCGGCCATGGCTCATGGGCCCAGTTGCTCCACGGCACATGGGATCTTCCCGGACCAAGGCACAAGCCCATGTTCCCTGCATCGGCAGGCGGACTCTCAACCACTGCGCCACCAGGGAAGCACGACAGTATTAATTTTAGTGACACCTATTTCCTTTGTTTTCAACATGGTTGTTAGAAAATTTTTGGTACACATACGGCTTACATTATATTTCTATCAGAGAGTGCTGCTCCAGACCCTACCTACATTCCTATCCTTAGTTCCTTACCTCCCTTTCCCTTCCATGTCTGGACCTCCAGCCATGGTTCACTTTTCCCTAAGCAGACTGCATCATTTTACAAGTGAGTATTCCCCTACTCTCTTCCAAATGTTATTCACTCCTTAGTGTCCCTCCCAAACGTCACTCTTTCCAGGAAGCTATTCCTGATTACTTCAGCAGGTATAGGATCCTGCTTATTTAATCACACAGCAGTTGGTGCTTCTCTGTGGCACTTAATATATTTTACCTTGTATTGCTGTCACTCCTACCATGATGCAGAATCCTTGAGGTCAGGGGATGACCTTACTCGTCTTTGCTTATATTTAATGATTAAGAGAATATCACGCATCCAGTGTGGACTCAATTAACATCTAGTGAACTTAATGAAATCATTATTTGAAGCCCTCCAAGGATTTCCAATGACCTATCACTTAAGGCTCTCAGAATCTGGTCTCAATTATCCAACTAATTTTATCTCCCATCATTGGCACTCTAAAGATTAATTCACTGGATGACTGAAAACAAATTCTTAGCTCCAAGGCTCCTTCTCCTGTCTGAAATGTGTCATACTTATTGCGGAATCTTGCTGAACCCCAACTCTGCTTCTAATCTTAAATGTTTTGTCCTACACGCCATTCAAACCACACCTACCTTTCATGGTCCAGCCCAAATTCCAGCACTATCAAGCGTCAAATTGCTTCTAGCCTGTGTGTGTGTGTGTGTGTGTGTGTGTGTGTGTGTGTGTGTGTGCCTTTCCCTACTCACATTTCTTCTAATATCCATACTATTTATTAACATTGTACAATATTATTTAACTGACTAGCAAATTATTTTAAGTTTTGTTTCCGAAACTAGATTATAAATTTTTAAGATAGAATCATTGTCTTCTCATCTTCATACTCCCTAAATTTCCAGTGCAGGTATAAACTCAATAAGGAGGAGTTGACTCATTCAACTTTCTAGAAAGCCTTTCTTCCCTGAACCCCCAAGCCTGGATGCAGTACTCTTTCTTTGTGCTGTGTATGATCGAATAATTATAATATGTGGCAAAAATGAATGAACTACAGCTACATGCAACAACATGGAAGGCTCCTAAAGAGTAATATTAAGGGGGGAAAATGTCCCAGAAGACTGCATGGAATACCATTTCTATAAAGCTCAAAAAACAAAAAGCAAAATTAGACACTTTATCACGTGGGCATACACACATACTTGACAATACTCTTTTAAAAAGCAAGGGAATTGGGACTTCCCTGGTGGCACAGCGGTTGAGACTCCATGCTCCCAATGCAGGGGGCCTGGGTTCGATCCCTGGCAGGGGAACTAGATCCCACATGCGTGCTGCAGCTAAGACCCGGTGCAACCAAATAAATAAATAAGTAAATATTAAAAAAAAGAAAAAAAAAGGGAATGATAAACCAAATTCTGGATAGAGGTTAGCTCTGTGGGGAAGGCAGAAGCAAGGAAGTGGAATAAGGGGGCACTTTTACAGATGACATGGCTTTAGCAATATATGAATTCTCAAGTAGGATGTGAGTTCCTGGGTGTTCATTTTATCATTATGCTTCATATCTCACACACTTGTCATATATTATTATAATAACAAATATACCGTTAAAAATAATGAAGGGGGAAAAGACAATCTTGGTGGTCAGGATTCATAACCACTAACCCTATGGATGAAATTCTCTATCTTGCTTTATTATACTAGCTGGGTCTTGGCAGTTCCTGGATTCATGTATATTCATCAAAACCAGAAGGATGTCAGAACCTACAAATGAATTTTGCCCTTTATGTGTCTTGCGATAAACAAAACTTCGTATATTAATATAGATGAATATACCAACTTCTTTCATGGCTAGTAATTCTGAGAAATTATATTTTCTATTCCAAAACCCTAAAGAAACTCTCCTACGTTTTCTTCTAGAAGTTTTAACATTTTTGTCTCCATGTTTAATCCATCCGGTGGTGTTTTTGTATATGGTGTGAGGAAGAGAGCCAATATGTTTGTCCTTATGCATGACCAATCGATCCGGCAAACTTATTAAATAGTCACTCTTTTTTCAGTGGTATACAAGCTGCTTTTGAGATTAAATACTTTCTGATTTCTCAGGATTTAGACCCTCCTTGTATTTAGATTAAATTCCTGTCTCTTACTGCCTTATGTCACAGTGCTGGATTCAGCCCTTTGCCTACTAAATCTACAGTTTTTTCAGATCCCTCTAGCATAAAGAAGCCCTTTCAGCAATCCTAGTTCCAGCAATAGTTAAAATAAAGTATGACAGTTTTTTGCTTTTCTAGATACAAAACAGTCACTTGTGCCTGAGCTGAGGTGAGGAAAGAAAACAGCTGTATCTTACACTGATAGCTTAGTTATGCTCTACCTGAGTCAGCAGCTTTTGCTTTCCCATCCTCCCTAGTGTGACACCAACCATGCTGATATCTCAAATGTGTGACAGTGGACCCAGAGTAACCAAAATCTCAGCCCAGTTTCTAATCAATTTAGAAACTAAAATGAATTTTTAGTAGAATGGGAATCTCTGTGTCGCTAATGATTTTCATCTGCGTGCTTTAAATTCTTGATGAGTTGACCTAAGCCGAAGGAAGAACTAAGAAAGGACATTCGGCTATGCAGAATCCCAGGTGACAGCACGTTAAAAATCAACTGCAGAATGTCAAATGTTACAACCTAAACAGAAAGAACCCACTATTTGGAAATCTAGAGGTCTGGTGAGAATCAAGTCAC
Source organism: Orcinus orca (assembly GCF_937001465.1). NCBI lineage: Eukaryota > Metazoa > Chordata > Mammalia > Artiodactyla > Delphinidae > Orcinus > Orcinus orca. Next base: position 72,111,663 of record NC_064571.1, on the reverse strand, counting down.
TCACTCAGTTTCCATAATGTCTTCACTTACAAAGAGTATACACACATCTTTCTAAGACCGATAGGAAATAAGACCCTAATAACTTTGCTCGGATAACGCTCACGTTATACTCTCCTGGAAGATGCCCTCATTCCCTCCAAAACAGCACCAAGTGGGAGCTGAAGCTGCTCTCTACCCCCATCCTGATCCTACGTCCTTAGTCTCTCCATCCTTGAGACAGTTTATACTTATGCTGAGGTAGAAAGTACCACAGCCATGGTGCGAGGGATTCCCGCTTGGTTTCACATCTCAGGGGAGTTCCCGCAACGGAATCCTGCTCTGCCTATGAAGCGCGGGAGAACATACTCAAAGGACAGGGAGAGCGTTCCTGCCAGGAGTCTCTAAAGTCAGACTAATTTGCAAGATAAGAAGATTGAGTGCAGCACAGTGGTCTTCCTAAAGCAATCACAAAAGTGTAAACACTGCGCCTGGTGTTTACCTAGTTCTGAAATGAAGGCAGGAGATCTCACAGTGATTAATAAAGGGACTCAAACACCTGAAGCAGTAACAGAATGAGTGGAACGCTTTGGCTGTTTGTTCTAACATGACGAGTTAAACCGATAAACAGATTCTAACCCACTAGTTTGGTTCCCTGGGATATGAACTCCTACTGTAGCAGACTATGACTTGGGGACAGCGGTGCAGCTTCCCCACTTACCTCAGCAGCCGCAGCTCTGCCAGCAGTGTGGGGTTCTGCTGGGCCTTCTCCGGAGTGGGCTGGGAAGCCTGTTCATGCTCTAGACGGAGACGCTGAATCTCCTGCAGGATCTCTCTAGAGAGATGGATGAAAAAGAGATGGCCACGTGCGGCTTCACAGCTCGCTCCCTCTCTTTTTTTCCGTTAGAAGTTTTTATTCTAGTCATGCTGCCTCTACCAATCTTGTTCTGATTGTTTCTGAATGACCAAGATGTGAAATGGACACCGTCTTAAAATTGCTGCACTCAGTATTTCCTCGATGAAACAATTCTTTGTGGTAGAAAAAGTCCTACAAACCCTCTTCTCAAGAACTTGAAAAATTTCCACAGAAGAAAAAGGACAACTATCAATAGAAGAGTCTGTTCCTGTCTGGGGGGAACTTGCAACCTTCTAATGCAAGTCTTGTGCTAACTCCCCTCAAGTCTTCCTCTGTCTCCCTTCTTCTCCTGAACCCCACTCCCACCCCGAGATCTGATGGTTGCCACTTCCTCCACTGTGCCTGTTACATTATGACCAATTTCCTTGTCCTGGTTTCTGCTTTTTCAGTGCATGATGGTGTGTTGTCTGGTCGCCAAGCCTGTAAATGGCTTTTTAGTGAGAGACCAGACAGTCGCGTGCTGCATCGTGGGCCAGGACAAGATGACAAGACACAGCAAAGGCTCCTGGGAGTAGAGTGGAGAAAGGAATGGGAGGGGAACACACTGGTGGGTGAGAAAAAGAATCTACCTGAGAGCACCTGAGCGGGGTTTTGGACTACCAGAATGAACAGCATGCAGAGATATATAAATTAGTGTCCAGGGCATGTACTGGACTTGGGCTGGCCTATCTTCACTGAGGTGGGATCTTCCTTTGTGGTCAAAACCCACCTAGACTGCAAGGAAAATGAGAATCAGATACTCACGTGATAATCCTGGGCTTCAGAAACTGGCTCGACCTCTGCATTCTTACCTGTTTTTGTTTTCCAGTTCTGCAATAAGCTGTCTTTGTTGTTTGTTGGCATCAAAGTTAAAGCTCAAGTCGGTGGGAGGACGGGTCTACAGTGAGGAAGAAGAAAGGTTTTTTTTTTTATTCAAATATATCCAGAGGCCCAGATGGACTGTTGATTTTTTTTAAAACAGATTTTTGAGGTATAATTTACATACCATAAAATCCACCCGTTTTAAGTGTACAATTCAATGAGTCTTCGTATATTTAAACAGTTATGCAAACCAATCACCACAGTCCAGTTTTAGAACATCTTTCATCACCACAGAAAGTTCCCTCATGCCAGTTTGTAGTCAACTTCCACTCCCATCCCCAACCACAGGCAACCAGTGATCTGCTTTCTGTCTACAGTTTTGCCTTTTCTAGAAACTTCATATAAATGGAATCATACAACATGCAGGCTTCCACTTAGCATGGTATTTCTGAGGTTCATCCATGTTGCTCCATGCATCAGGAGTTCCTTCCTTTTTATTGCTGAATAGTATTCCATTGTTTCCAGCTTTTGGTTAACACAAATAAAGCCGCTCTGAACTCTCATTTACAAATCTTTGTATTGATACATGTTTTCATCTGTCTTGGGTAAATCCCTAAGAGTGGAATTCCAGAGTTATATGGTTAACCCTGTATTTAACATTTTGAGAAAGTGTCAAACTGTTTTCCAAAGTGGCTGAACCATTTTACAGTCCCACCAACAATGAATGAGGGTTCTAATTTCTCCACATTCTCACCAATACTTGTCATTGTCTTTTTGGTTTTAACCATCCTAGTGGGCGTGAAGTACCTAATTGTGGGTTTTTTAAAAAATTGAGATATAATTTACATGCCTTAAAACCTACCCTTTTAAAGTATATAATTCAGTGGTTTTAAACTATATTTATGAGGTTGTGAGCCCATCATCAGTATCTACTTCCAGGACATTTTCATCACCCCGAAAAGAAACCCACAGTCACTCCCCATTTCCCCTCCACCATCTTGTGACAACTTATCTAATTTCTTTATCTATGGATTTGCCTACTCTGGGCAGTTCATACCAATGGAATCATGCAGTATGTGATCTTTTATGTATGGCTTCTTTGACTTGGCAAATGATTCCAAGGTTCATCCACGTTGTAGCATGTATCAGTACTTCATTTCTTTTTATAGATGAATAATATTCCACCATATGGATACATCATATTTTGTTCATCCATTCAGCAGCTGGGGGACATTTGGGTTCCCATTTTGGCGGGCTATTTTGCATAATGCTGCTCTGTGCATTTGCGGACAAGTTTCTGTGTAGAGACATGCTTTCATTTTTCTTGGGTATATATCTAAGAGTGGAACTGCTGGGTCATATAGTAACTGCCTTTTGGGCAACTGCTAAACTGTTTTCCTACATGGCTGTAGCAGTTTACATTCCCACTAGCAATATATGAGGGGTCCATTTTTTCCACTTTCTTGCCAACAGTTGTTATAGTCCATTTTTTTGATCACAGTAATCCTAGTGAGTATAAAATGGTATCTTGTGATTTTGATTTGTATTCCCCTAATATGTTAAGCATACTTTCATGTGCTTATTGGCCATCTATATATCCTCTTTGGAGGAGTCATTATGGTTTTGATTTGCATAGTCACTACTGGGTCTGACCCTTATACCTCCTTTAAGAATATGGAAGCCGGGCTTCCCTGGTGGCGCAGTGGTTGAGAGTCCGCCTGCCAATGCAGGGGACATGGGTTTGCACCCCGGTCCGGGAAGATCCCACATGCCACGGAGCGGCTGGGCCCGTGAGCCACGGCCGCTGAGCCTGCGCGTCCAGAGCCTGTGCTCCGCAACGGGAGAGGCCACAACAGTGAGAGGCCCGCGTACCGGGAAAAAAAAAAAAAAAAAAAGGAAGCCAATCAACACAAAATAAGAAAATGGATGACTAGGTGACATTTCCCTTTTATTGATTAACCAGAGTGGAAGCTCTTAATGAAGCCTCTGGTATAGTTACACTTCACTCCAGGTATTCTTGGTTCTTCCCAAAACATGATCTACGATGAAGCAGAAACCTTGTTTCCTGTCTAGAGTTTAAAGATGCAATAAGTAATTCTTTTCATGTGAAATTTCCTAAATAAACAGGGGCAAAATAGCATAGCAAATCTGGGTGGGAGCCTTTTATCCAATTACCACGTAATTTCCTTCTTTAAAAGGAAAAAACCTGATCTTTCTTCCTCCAGAGAAGAGTAGACCAGCAGTCAACTGAGCAAGTTCTCTATATATTCTATTCAGTCTTGTGAGAGCCTGAGTTGAACCTCAGAAAAATAGCTTGCCTCAGAGTAAAACTGCTATGAATAAAAGGTTTACAATTCCTGAAGACTAGAGTTAAAACTAATGGCTCCTTATGAGAGTGGGACCAGGCAAAATTATGGATGAGGAAATGAGCTCTGAAAGGAATTTGTTTCATATAATGACAAACGACAAAAAACCCTACAGTATTTTACTGGAAATTTCTAAAGAATCCTTTTAGTTTTGAGTGTCTGACTGCAATGCTGAAGCATCTTTCAAAGAGGAAGTTAACATAGGAATCAAGAATTATTATCAATAGTGATTCCTAACCAGGAAAGATTCTTTGGCACCAAGAAGCATTGTTACTCAAATACAAAGAAGTAGGGGCGGAGAAAGATTCAAACCCTTAGACAGCAGTCCCACCTGGAGCAGCCTGCACCCTAGCTCCTCCACCTGGACGTAACAGCAGGGAGCCCCCAGTGGACAGCTGAATGATGGCTTATTTCACCCAGACAAATGTCAAACACAGTTGAGTGTACACTAAATAACAGAGAAATGTAGGATTTTATTTATTGACTATCTTAGACACCACAGTACTCTTTAAAAAAAAAAAAAAAAAAGCCAGGTATCCCTTCCTAAAATGCCCCCAGGACACTGAAGGGAAAAAGAGGGAACAGTTTATAAAGACAGATTACTTTAGCCAGAAGATCCCTAAAGATGATTTCTTTCAAAAATTAGATAGTTCATTCATTCATTTATCCAACAAATATTTCCTGAGGACTTAGTATGTGTTAGATACTACTCCAGAAACTAGGGATGCATTAGTGAATAAAATACAGCCTCTACCCTCATGTAGCTTACATTATATTGGGAGAGAATGATAAATAAATAAATAAATAAACGTAGGTGAGATATATATATATATATGGCATCAGTAGTGACCAATTTGATGAAGAAATATAGGGTTATGACACAGAATAAACTGAGACAGAAGATTTTTTCAATGAGATAGTTATGAAAGACTCAATGAACTTAGGAAGCAAACCAGGTGAAGGTCTGGGGGTTGGGAGGGTCGGGCTTGCTGGGCAGAAAGAAGGGCAAAGGCCTACAAGTGCTCCAGGTTGGTGTGTTCTGGTCAGTACTGATGGAGTGGTGCGGCTATGAGGCAGGGATAGGTGATAAACTGGGAGGGCCCAGATCATGAAGGACCTTTTCATCATGCAGTGGAGTTTCCATTCCATTCCAAATGTGGTGTGAAGCCACTGTAGGATTCTGAACAGGGAAACATGGAATCAATTCCAAATAACATATGTACATACTCTGCCCTCAAGGAGGTGGAGCCTAACTCCCTGTTCCTTAAGCGTGGCCTGTCCATAGTGACTTCCTTCTAAAGAGGACAGTGTGGAAAGGGGACAAAAGAGTAACTTTATGTCGGAGACACCTGACAAAAGCTTCCTCAACCAAGTGATCAAGGTCAACATCAACAGTGATAAGTTACATTGATACTATATATGTATGATGTGATGTGAGGAAAATAGCACTTATCTCTTCCTCCCCAAAACCCATAATCCCAGTCTAATCATGAGAAAAACAGACAAATCCCCATTAAGGGACATTCCTCAAAACTGTCAAGGTCATCAAAAACAAGGAAAGTCAGTAATAAGCTATAATGGAAAATAATCCTATATATCATATAGGATTATCATATATATTATCATATAGGATATAACTATATATATAGCTGAATCACTCTGCTGTACACCTGAAACTAACACAATATTGTAAATCAACTATGTTTCAATAAATAAAAAACAAACAAAAAAAACCAAGGAAAGTCAGAGAAGCTGTCACAGACCAGAGGAGCCTAAGGAGATATGACAATTAAATGTAATGTGGTATCTCGGATGGAACCCCAGAACAGAGAAAAGACATTAGGTAAAAACTAACAAAATCTGAGTAAAGCATGGACTTTAGTTAATAATAATGTATTGATATTGGCTCACTAATTGCAACAAACATGCTATACTAAGGTAAAATGTTAATAATAGGAGAAATGGAACATGGGTTATATGGAAACTCTCTGTACTAGCTTCATAGTTTTTCTGTAAATCTAAAATTGTTCTATAATGAAGCTTATTAAAAACAAACACTGCTTTGGCTACTAAGTGGAGGATTTACTGTAGTGGGATAAGAATGGAAGTAGGTGGACCACTTAAGAATCCAAGCGTTTGCTACCTAGTCGCATGTAAACCTTGAGTTACTTTATTTTACTATATACCTTTATTTTCTTGTCTGTAAAATGGGAATATTTATGAAAAGAGATGTGAAGAGGATCCCTTCCTCTGTTACACTAGTATTCTCTTAGGTTTAGGTAATCTCACAGAGCTCCATCATCTTTAATGAGATAGAGACACATCTGAAAAATACAGGATAAGGAACAAGACCCCACTGAGCAAAACTGGGCAAATATAAAACCAAGGAGAGCCAACATAGTCAGCAAACTGTAATCTGCTGGTATGCATTTCTGGAGCCTCCAAAAGAGAGACTGGAAGTTTCCCATCTGGATGAACTTGGCAGGATGAGTTCCACAGAGATGTGCCTGATATCAACCAGACTTTCACTGCATCCCAAGGGCAGCCTTCCCATCATCTCAACCTCGCTTAGACTAACTGGAGGGCTATGGATTATTAATACCTCTCTCTCTCTCTCAAAAACCCAGTAATGTTTTTTAGGAGAGTGGTTCCCAAGCTAGCTGTAAATCAAAAGACTGAAAGTTTTCTTTTTTTTTTTTTAAACTAAAATCAATGGACCCTACTAAACCCAGAGATTCTGATTCAGTAGGTCCGAGGCAAGGCCAAGAATCTACATATATTTTAAGTGTTGCACAAAAGATTAGAATATGTAGCCAGGTTTGACAATGACTATTTTATAGGGGTTTTAAATCATTAAATGTGTGCAAAAGACCACATGAAAATACTCTTGATCTTAAATTCTAAGAGGCCGTAAGGACATTTCTGGAATGGTGCATGGGTGGAGCAGCTGACACGATGATGAGGCTGTGGAGTCCGGGACTGGGCTATGTGAAAAAAAAATCTCAAAAACGTGTAAATGTAGGTAGCATGACAATGGACAATGGTTTCCCTTTCCTTTCACCTTTCTTCCAAGTTTTCCATAATGAGTTTTTAATTTTTTCATAAAGAAAAAAAATTTTTTAATAAACAAAACCCACCTGACTACATCTAATGCTAGTGATGTTTGTGATGAGATTTAAGATTTGCTGTTATTACCATGATTTGCCACACACTGTATTTTTGTTGTTGTTGTTGTTCTGCGGTACTCGGGCCTCTCACTGTCGTGGCCTCTCCCGCTGCAGAGCACAGGCTCCGGACGCGCAGGCTCAGCGGCCATGGCTCACGGGCCCAGCCTCTCCGTGGCATGTGGGATCTTCCCGGACCAGGGCACGAACCCATGTCCCCTGCATCGGCAGGTGGACTCTCAACCAGTGCGCCGCCAGGGAAGCCAGTTGTTGTTGTTTTAAAATGGAATTTAGGCACTTCAGGAAAACAAATTAGCTCTCCTGGCTCATCTAAGCAACCTACAATTTTTCTATCTGAGGGTCAGCCTGAAGAGGTTTCAGTGGCCATGTCTGCCACCCGGGGAGATGTGAGGGTCTGACGCTGGAGCATTTCACAGGGTGTAATGCCGGCTGCTAAAATGATTTAATGGTCTTTCTTGTAGAAGGTTTTTGAAAAAAAAAAAAAAAAAATCAATACAAAGCCTATCTGGCAGGCTATAAATAAATTCTTTTGAGCACTACACCCACTTTATGCAAAGCACTTGTATCAGTGAGAGATTAGCAGATTAGAAGTCTTCTGTTTAATAGAAATCTAGTTAAGAAGAATCCTTCCTGAGAGACCCAATATTTATAAGATAACTACACTTAGGAAAATAAGATGAAAGGGCCATATCAGTATTTAGTCTCAAGACCATTCTAACAATTATTTTCACATGAATTAGAGAACTGGCATCAGAAACTATCAGGTGTAAACAGATTTATCTTGTTTGCAGTAAAGGAGTACTAGGATCTACTTTTCAGGGTCAAACGGCTTTGGAGCTTTTATTTACAAATTTTAAAAAGTACTAAGTAAAGTCAACAAGACTACATAATGGTATTACATGTACTTAATTTTAAAAATCCACCACAATGCTATATTCCATTTCAAAAAATTTAATTAATGTTATTTATAAATTTTAATTTCTAAAATAACAAACATTTGTGACTGATTGAGGGCATGTATAGGGTTTAACTAATTAAATAAAACTAGTCTTTTTCCCAGACATTTTTCCCCCCTATTCTGTTCCATTTCACTAACCTTTAGAGTTGGAATGTTAGAGTCAGATGTATGCCTTAGTATTAGATTCTCAAGGAAAAGATTTTGAAGACTAAACAAACCCAAAGGAATAAATTACATTTTGAGAGAGAAACAAAGCAAAACTCTATTGGCAGCTTTCATAACTCTCTTTCCCTGTGAAGAAGTAAACATAAATTAGTACACATTTCTAAAACTAACACTGTAGAATATTGTCCTGCAAGATCTTGGCCTGCCTGTCCTGTCTAATTTCACTCCAGAACAATACTGGACCTAATGGTTTGTGATTCTTATAACCTCTCTAAGAAATCTTTGCCTGCCCCAAGGTCATAAAGATATTTTTCTGTTTTCTTTTAATAGCTTTATGGTTTTAGCTTTTACATTTAAAGTTTATGATATATATCAAATTGGTTTCTATGTATGGTGTGAGGTAGGGATAGAGGTTCTTTATTTTCATACAAACAGTTGTCCTTTCTTTTCATACAGATAAATAGTTGCTCCAGCAGCATTTGTTAAAAAGATTTTCCTTTCCCAATTGAATTGCTTTTGTGCCCTGTTGAAAGTCACTTGACCTTACATGTGTGCATATATTTTATGCACGATTTGCCTATCCTTTTGCCAATACCATACTTTCCTGATTACTGTGCCTTTAGAGTAAGTCTTTTTTTAAAAAAATATTTATTTGGCTGCACCGGGTCTTAGTTGTGGCACATGGGATCTTTAGTTGTGGCGTGTGGGATCATTAGTTGTGGCATGTGGGCTCTTCTAGCAGGCTCTTAGTTACAGTATGTGGGATCTAGTTCCCTGACCAGGGATCAAACCCGGGCCCCCTGCATTGGGAGTGTGGGGTCTTAACTACTGGACCACCAGGGAGTCCCTAGAGTAAGACTTGATGTCAAGTAGGGTTGAATCCTCCAGCTTTGCTCTTTTCCAAAACTGTTTTGGCTTTCTAAATATATTTGAAAATCAGTTGGCATTTTGATTGGTACTGAATTTATAGACCAATTAGGGAAAATATACCATTTTACTAATACTGAATCTTTTGAATATGGCTATATCTCTCCATTTATTAGGTTTTCTTTAATTTCTCTTAGCAATATTTTATAGTTTTCAGTCTTGAACATCTTTCATTAAATTTATCCATAAGTATTTGATGGTTTTTAATGTTACAGTAAATGTTATTTTTCCTAAATTTAATTCTTAATTGTTCACTGCTAGTAGATAGAAATACAATCAATTTTTATATACTGACTTTGTATGCTGCAACACTGCTATAAAGTCATGTATCTGTTCTAGTAGTGTTCTTGTAGGACTTTCCTTAGGACTTCCTATACAGAATCAGGTCATCTGCAAATAATGACAGTTTCACATCTTCCTTTACAATATTTATGTCTCTTTTTTCGTGTCATGCTGCACTGACTGGGACCCCCAGGACAATTTTGAATAGAGGTGGTGGAAGTAGACATCTATGACTTGTTTGCAATACTAGGGGGAAATATTCCAAAATTTAACCTTGAAGTGTCATATAAGCTATAGGGTTTTTGTAGGTGTTCTTTACCAGGTTAAAGGAGTTTCTTCTACTCCTATGGTATTGAGAAGTTTTATCAAAAATGGGCATTGTATTTTTTTTTTTTTTTTTTTTGCGGTATGCGGGCCTCTCACTGTTGTGGCCTCTCCCGTTGCGGAGCACGGGCTCCGGACGCGCAGGCTCAGCGGCCATGGCTCACAGGCCCAGCCGCTCCGCGGCATGTGGGATCTTCCCGGACCGGGGCACAAACCCGCGTCCCCTGCATCGGCAGGAGAACTCAACCACTGCGCCACCAGGGAAGCCCTGGGCATTGTATTTTGACAAACTTTTTCTGCATCTATTGAAATATTATAATTTTCTTCTTTAAATTGCTAATATGGTGAATTACATAGGCTGATTTTCATGTGTTAAATAAATTTGCATTCCTAGGATAAACCTCACTTGATCATGGAGTATTATCCTTTTTACATATTGCTGGATTCAATTTGCTAATATTTTGTTAAGGATTTTTGCATCTGTGTTCATGATAGAACTTGGCCATCAACTTTCTTCTCTTGTAATGCCCTTGTATTATTTTGGTATCAGGTTATAGTGGCCTGATAAAATGACTTCTCTATTTTCTGAAAGTTTGTGCCAGATTGTTATGATTGTTATTTCTTCCTTAAACATATGATGGTATTCAACAATTAAGCCATCTGAGCTTAGAATTTTTATTTATTTATTTATTTATTTATTCATTTATGGCTGCGTTGGGTCTTCGTTGCTGCACACGATCTTTCTCTACTTGCGGAGAGCGGGGGCTACTCTTCATTGCAGTGCACAGGCTTCTCATTGCGGAGGCTTCTCTTGTTGCAGAGAACGGGCTCTAGGCATGCAGGCTTCAGTAGTTGTGGCACACGGGCTCAGTATCTGTGGCTTGCAGGCTTTAGAGCGCAGGCTCAGTAGCTGTGGCACACGGGCTTAGTTGCTCCATGGCATGTGGGATCTTCCCGGACCAGGGCGCGAACCCGTGTCCCCTTCATTGGCAGGTAGATTCTTAACCACTGTGCCACCAGGGAAGTCCCTGAGCTTAGAATTTTTGAAGTTAATTATTAATTCAATTTATTTAACAGATTTAGGACTATTTAGATTTTCTATTTATTCTTATGTCAGTTTTGTTAAATTGTATCTTTCAAGAAATTTGTCTACGTCAGCTAGGTTGTCAAACTTACTGGCAAAAAGTTGTTCATAATATTCTTATCATCCTTATAATGTTTATAGGATCTGTAGTATGTCCCTTATTTCATTCCTGATATTGGTAATTTGCATTTTTTTCTTCCTTCTTTTCTCTTTAAACTGAAGTATAGTTGATTTATAATATTGTGTTAGTTTCACGTATACAGTACAGTGATTCAGGGCTTTTGCAGATTATATTCCATTACAGGTTATTACGAGATAATAGGTATAATTCCTTGTGCTATATAGCAAAGCTTTGTTGCTTATCTATTTTATGTATAGTAGTTTGTATCTGTTAATCCCATATCCCTAATATGTCCCTCCCTGCCTCCTTCTCCCCTTTGGTAACCACAAGTTTGTTTTCTATGTCTGTGAGACTGTTTCTGTTTTTGTATATACATTGATCTGTATCATTTTTTAGATTCCACATATAAGTGATATTGTATAGAATTTGTCTTTCTCTGTCTTATTTCACTAAGCATAATATTCACTAGGTCCATCCATGTTGCTGCAAATGGCAATATATTTTTATTTATTTATTTACTTATTTATTTATGGGGTCTTTGTTGTTGCGTGTGGGCTTTCCTTTCTCTAGTTGTGGCAAGCAGGGGCTACTCTTTGTTGTGGTGCGCAGGCTTCTCATTGCGGAGGCTTCTCTTGTTGCGGAGCACAGGCTCTAGGCGCACGGGCTTCAGTAGTTGTGGCACATGGGCTCAGTGGTCGTGATGCGTGGGCTTAGTTGCTCCACGGCATGTGGAATCTTCCTGGACCATGGATTGAACCTGTGTCCCCTGCACTGGCAGGCGGATTCTTAACCACTGCGCTACCAGGGAAGTCCCGCGAATGGCAATATTTCATTCTTTTGTATGGCTGAGTAATATTCCTGTGTGTGTGTGTGTGTGTGTGTGTGCATGCGCGCACACGTGTGCGTGCACATCTCTCACATCTTCTTAATCCTATCATCTGTTGATGGGTACTCGGGTTGCTTCCATGGCTTGCTTATTGTAAATAGTGCTGCTATGAACACTGGGGTGCATGTATCTTTTCGAATTAGTGTTTTCATTTTTTCCAGATATACACCCAGGAGTGGAATTGCTGGATCGCATGGTAGTTTTATTTTTAGTTTTTCAACTGAGCCCACGTGCCACAACTACTGAAGCCTGCACACCTAGAGCCTGTGCTCCGCAACAAGAGAAGCCATTGCAATGAGAAGCCCATGCACTGCAATGAAGAGTAGCCCCTGCTCGCCACAACTTGAGAAAGCCTGCACGCAGCAATGAAGACCCAACGCAGCCAATAAATAAATAAATAAATCTATTAAAATAAATAAATAAAGTAATGCAAATTTCTGCTACTCTACTGGAATCCTCTATTTACTCACCATGTTTCCTGCCTCTGCAGCCAGCCGGGCAGCATAGCGAGCTATAAGCCGGTGTTCCTCATCCAGTCGGCTAGGACTGTCCAGGACACTGCCAAGGAGATAAAAATTCAACAGGTATCTATTAAACATCCCCTACTCTTGCTTCTCTCTCAGAAAGAACAGATGGGAGAAACACTTGTGAAAAAGAATGGTAACAAAAGAAATGGAGACCTGAATCATAGATACTAATGGTCTTCTGAGACAAAGAGGATTTAGAGAAATGACGAGGCCACGCATAACATTTCTCTTCGGCAGTATATCCCTGTTGCTCTCACACCTTCAGAGGGGACACTTCTTTTTGAATGCAAGGGCTGAGAAAAGACAGGGCATCTATAAAGCTTGAGGGAGTGATTTCCCATCAACTGTTTTAAGAAAACCTCATGACTTTTAGATATAGGTCTTGAATTCAAAAAGCCCGAAAGAAAACTAAAGCATCTTGAAAAACAGAGGGCTGAGGAAAAGTACCCTTAACACTGGCTGAGCAAAACTGAGGAACCTAAGCTAAGGCAGGCTTACAATATGGTAAAGTTGGGGAAGATGCCATCAAACGTTCCCCTTCAGTGCCTCTTTCTCTTCTTTTACCATGCTTGTTCTACAACTGGAGCCCCATTTTAGAGTGAATTAATTTAGTTCATTACTCTTAACAAGAGTTCCAGCATTCTAAAAATTTAGAGATCCAGTACGGTGGGACGTCAGAAAGTGCCGCACCTGAATAAAAGAAGGTTCTTGAGCAGGAGGCTAGCTCTGTGTATATGTGCTGCTCACATGGAACTTCTTGCTGATGATGACTGACATCTTTAATTTAGCATGTGATGTCAACTGCTGTTTATTTATATCAGGGCACTCCTAGATTAATCAGGACTGTGTCTATGTAATTCTTCTTTGTTTAAGTCTGACAGATGTTTTAAGGCAACAGTAATAATGATGACTAAGTGATGAGAGATGGCTGTCGTGGCTTGCTTCTACTTTGGCTCTAGGTTCTTGGAGTTCCACAAACCCCTGACTGGAATTTAACAGTATGACAAAATATGAAATGTGAAAAAAATTAAAGACATGAGTTCAATAGTCATCAAATCTTGTTATAATTACTGAGGGGAATCTGGGAAGGATGGAGTTTAATCAATAGAAACCTGTCTGGACTTTTCATGCATGAAATCAACTGTGTTTTTCCTAGATTTTTTTTTTTTTAAGCATCCTATATTTCTATCTCTGTGGCTAACTCTTAAGCTTAACTTGGTCTTTCCTCTAGGATGGATTTTTTTTTTTTTTTTTTTTTGCGGTACGCGGGCCTCTCACTGTTGTGGCCTCTCTCGTTGCGGAGCACAGGCTCCGGACGCACAGGCTCAGCAGCCATGGCTCACAGGCCCAGCTGCTCCGCGGCATGTGGGATTTTCCCGGACCAGGGCACGAACCCGTGTCCCCCGCATTGGCAGGCGGAATCTCAACCACTGCGCCACCAGGGAAGCCCTAGGATGGATTTTTTAAAAATGTGCTGCCACTGTCACTGCTTTCTGGCAATGACACTTCTCAACACTATATAATTTTAGGTGTGCAAATGTCAGTCTCTAGCATATATAACCATTTTCTCAAAAGATGATCTTGTAATAAGCACATGCTACCATCAGTTGACTTTAATACTTTAGGGTCAAGACCCCAAGGTCAGGGCTGAACTATAATACTTGTGCCTTAAAGATGCTTGTCTGAAATAAAAGGACTATCTTTATCTTGTAAATAACAACAAAATGAACATTTAACAACACAAGTGGATAACTACTATGGAGGAAACGGCAGCTTAAGAAGTGGGACTTAAAGTGGCTGACCTCTGTTTTCTGGCAAGGGACACAATAGGTTTCTCTGTGCAGAAGAGCTCCTGCTTCTCCACCACATTCCATGTCCCTAGGAAGGTTAATTTTATCTGTCATTCATACCCGAGTGTGGATGACATGATTGCTTTAACTGGCTATGCTTTCAAGCCAGAAACTAGAACTTTATGTTGATGAGAGGTTTTATGGTCAATGAAAACTATGAGGGAAATTAGAAAGGTTCCTTATTCTTTTGCCTGAGCTGATTTTCATTCTCAGAATTAGTTAGCCAGGAAATTTCTGACTTCTTTGAGGGAGCACGAAGCTCAGCTCCTTAGACTATAAATCAAGAAGAGATGCAGTACTCACCCAATCCTCACGCTCTTCCAAGGCTCCTGGCCACCAATTCTTGCTCAGGGAGCCTAATCCCTAAGCCGTAAGACTTGAGGATCTCAGTTAAACTTAGCATAAATCTTCCTGGGCTATCAGCTAGTAGTGTCTGTTTAACATTCTGCTGCTATATTCACCATGGAAATTTTTAATAACTTGGACAATTGCCCTTACTGATAATAAATAAGCTGTCCTGCCAGCGTTAAGAAAACTCTCTTCCTAGAGACCAAGGGGCTGGGATAGAGTGCTCAGAAACCATCTGCTGGATGAGGAGACACTCTGTGATACAATGCACAATTATCAGGCATCCCTCCTACAGAATAAGCCTATTAAACATAGTTGGGAGGTAGGAGAAGCCAACAGTCTAAGGCTTTAGAGATAGGTAAACGCCTAAAAGTAGTAACGCCACTTGGTCATACTGGGAAAATTATGTGAAATGCTATGAAGTATAATACTTAAAACAGTCCTTTTCAAGGATATATATTTTATTTTATTATTTTTTTAATTAATTAATTTAATTTATTTATTTTTGGCTGTATTGGGTCTTCGTTGCTGCACGCGGGGTTTCTCTAGTTGCGGCGAGCGGGGGCTACTCTTCGTTGCGGTGTGTGGGCTTCTCACTGCGGTGGCTTCTCTTCTTGAAGAGCACGGGCTCTAGGCGCACGGGCTTCAGTAGTTGTGGCTCGCGGGCTCTAGAGCACAGGCTCAGTAGTTGTGGCGCACGGGCTTAGTTGCTCCGTGGCATGTGGGATCTTCCCAGACAAGGGCTCAAACCCGTGTCCCCTGCACTGGCAGGTGGATTCTTAACCACTGCACCATCAGGGAAGCCCCAAGGATATATATTTTAAAGTTGATTATTAATTTATTTTTCGGTTATCATGGAGAATAAGCGCTTCCCATGAAGCCATGGCATGTTAAGGGCAAAACTAAGATCAAAATTTAAGGTTCCAGCCTCTCTCATGTGTTTAAGTTTATAAAAATTATAGTGTTCTCTCTAAGAATAAGAATCTCAGGTTGTTTGGCACAGAGACTCTGCTGCTATGTAAAGGGGATTATTTAAACTTTACCTGCCATTCTCCTTGCAGAATGGTGGCAGGTGTGGGCATGGACTGGGCAGGTGGCTTTGGGCCTGAATATAATGGCACTTTGTTTGGTATTAACTCTTTTAAAGGGTTAACTTTGCTATAGTTAGTGGTTATAGTGGTTATCAAATGTTTTTCCACCATAATCCACTGAGGGATCAGTCATATTCCCATATTAACAGTAGTTTCCAGGGAAAGAGGTATTTGGGTCTATTATAATACATATAATTATTATAATACACAGAGGTATACATAGTTTGGTAAAAGTCTCTCAGGTGACAATAACCCAATACCACTGTTGAAAATCACTGGTTTAAATAATCAACAATGATAGGTTTTGGGGAACAGATGAAGATGCAACATGTAAAGATGTAACAAGGTGATGGTGTCAAAGCCCCCAGATAAGACAAAGTGTGTTGACCAATCCTAAACTTTGAATGTCGACAGAAACATTTCATTATTTAGGCAAGAATGAACAGTAAGAGTTTGCATCAAATACCTCTGTGAATACACATCTTTGGGACCGCACATTTCTCTGAGGTTTATACACTCTTTAAGTGTAACCTAAAGGAAGGGAACTCCACTCTAAAGAATTTCTGACTATATCTTTAGGTAAGTGCCTAGGTTTGGCAAGGCTCCTTCTCTTTTAGAAGCCAGTGCTTTAGCAATTATTTAAACTCCGCCAAACATAGCTGGTAGCTTCTCAAGAAAAACCCCACATGCAGAGCTTTTTCCAGCTGGCAACCCCAGGTTACAGAGCTCTCCCTCCCTTTGATCAGCCCTTGGCCACCCGCCTGCTGCTGCTCTACCACTGACCGTGCACAGTGCTGCAGACGGGCCACAAAGGAGGCTATCAGCGCATGCTCATCGGCCAGGCGACTGGGTATATCCTGGCTATACTGTAACCTAGGAACAACGGAGGCAAAGACAGCAAGCGTGACACAGACACAAGCAAGAAATGAACATGGATTAAAATGGGCAAACGTCAAAGAAAAACAGAAAAGAAAATCAAGATAAGGAAAACAATAAAAAACCACAATGCATAATGGAATGTGGTGCTAGACCATAGGGAATACATCACACAAATCCTTTAAACAAAACCAATCCCTTAGAAGAGAGCTTTGGCGGACTGACACTACAGCCCTTGAGAGGGAGAAGCCAGGGAGGAGTCACCAAAGCACCTGGCCCACCAGTTCTGGGCTCTGCAATGGATGCACTTTTTAGGAAATGCCTTCTGGCAGGAAAACTGAGGGAGAGTGGTTCCATTTAATCACTAAGTGGCCCCTTAATGCTTCCATAGCTTTTGTCGACATGTAAGAGTTTTCAGTGTTACCTCATAATACCAGTTAAGCCTTTTTATTTCTATAAGGACACTGCCTTTAGCATCATTCTATTTTCTCCCATAAAACTGGTACTTAAACCAAACTTGTTAGGATCGTATTTAATTGTAAGACAATGTTGCATAGAATCTGAGTGAGGCTCTCTCTTATAGATATGTGGAAGGTCCTTAAGCACATGATCTTTTTTTTTTTAACTTTCTACTACAGAAGTATTAAAATATGTGCAAAAATAGAAAGAGTAATCTAATGACTACCCTTCATGTACCCATCAGCAAAGTTCAACAAAAATGAACGTTGTCAACTTGTTTAATTTATTCTTCCTTCTCCCAACGTTTTGTGCAGGAGGAGGTGGCTAGAGTAATCCCAGACAATTTATTATTTCACCTGGGAATACTTGAGCCTGTACATCTATCAGATACAGAAGGAATTTATACAACCTGAACACCATTATCACACCTAAAAAAAAAAAAATCACAAAAATTCTTTAATATCTTAGTCCATCTGAAAATTTCCGCAAATCTTAAAAAAAATACCCTTTTACAGTTAAAGTCAAGATCCAAACAAGGTCTGCACTTTGCACTTGGTTGATATGTTTCTTTTATGTCTGTGTTTGATTATATGTTTCTGTTTTTAATCTATAACAGTTCTTCCTTTTCCCTGTTTCTTCCATGTCATCTACGTGTGAATAAAACAGGTTACCTTGTAGCATATCCTACATTTTGAAGGCGTCATTTAATTTGTTTCTCTAGTCCCTGTGGGGTCAGATCTAGATGTTGACTGAAGTTTTTGCTTTTGTTTTGTTATTGAGAAGGGGCTAGAATCCATCATATGTAATATGATGTACTTATAAATCAAACAGGAGGCACATAACGGAATGGAATGTAAATACTGATCAGTGGATTCAGATGTTCTCCATTTGTAATGGAGAGATTCACATCTCTCCATTACAAAATCCTCCATCAACTTTTCACCTAATAATTTTAGCATTTACTAATAGTTCTTGCCTAAATACATTATTTCATGAGGGGTTGCAAAATGTTGACTTTCCGATTTTATCATCTGTTGCTCATTTATTAATTTCTTCTATTGTTTATTGTGAAATACTCTCATTCAGGAAAGGTAAAACCAAATGGTTGATATTTCTTATTATTTAACAACAACAACAGAAAAACAAGTTAGTGCCTTAGGAGGTTTTCTTTTTTTTGTATAATTATGAACTCATAGATTTTTATGTATCTGATGTGTTTCAATCCATTGCAATCATCTTTTTGGTGTTCAAACTGTCCTAACTGTGGCCAGTGGGAACCCCTGGAAGCAGGCTCTGGTGTTCTTCTGACATATCCATTAAAGCTTATTAGCTTCCTTGTTTGTACAATAAGATGCCCCAATCTCATCTTGTATATGCTGCTCCGCACTTGGAATCAACCATTCTTCCCAGGATCCCAGGTTCCCTTTACTGAGAAAGAGCGCTCAGAGGCCACAGGCAGGGTACTAGAGTGCTTATGGTTCTTGGGGTGTCACTGCTTCTAGGTCTTTTCAGTGGATAAAGCTAGGAAATTTATATATTTTAGAGAGAATAAAACTAAGTTCTCTCACCACTTTCAGATGTCATTCCATTTTCTAGCTTGCATTATTTTTATTGAGAACTCATTGGAAAACTTTATCCTTGTTCCCCTGTATGTAACATGTCTTTTTTTCTCTAGCGGCTTTTAGTATTTTCTCTTTATCATTGTGATTTTTTTTTGCGATTTGATTGTGATGTGTCTTGGTGTGTTTTTCTCTGTGTTTATCCTGCGTACTTATAGTTTGTTGAGCATCTTGTATCTGTGGGTTTATAGTTTTCATCAAAGATGTAAAAATTTATTTGGAAATCTGGAAAAAATTATTTCCTTGAATAATTCTTCTCTTCCCCCTCTGTTAGACTGTTTGACATTGTCCCAAAGGTCACTGAGGCTCTGTTCGTTTTTCAGCCATTTTTCTCTCTGTGCTTCATTTTGGATAGTTTGTATTGTTATGTCTTTAAGTTCAGTGAACTTTTATTCTGCAATTTCTAATCTACTGTTAATTCTATCCATTGAATTTTTCATTTCAGGTGTAATCCTTTTCAACTCTATAAGTTCTCTTTTTATTTTAAAAGTTTTGATGGAAGTAGACTATATGTGCAGAAAGTTCCAGTAACATTTAAACTTGGTTCTTTTTTATTTCTCACATTTTCTCCACATTATGTTGATATTTTCTTTTATATTTTTTGATACTTATCATGGCTGCTTTAAAGTCCATGTCTGCCAGTTGTATCACGTCTGTTATTTCTGGCTCTGTTTATATTGACTAATTCTCTCCTGGTTACGGTCATACTTTCCTGCTTCTTCTTATGTCTTCTAAGTTTTCACTGGATGGTGCAAATCCTGAGTATTATGTTGCTGAACGTCTGGATTTTGTTGTCTTCCTTGAAAGAATCCGGCAGTAATTTAATTTCCTTGTAAACAGCTTGATCCTTGTGAGGCCTGTGTTTAAGCTTCATTAGAGCAGAACTCGAGTAACCTTTATTTAGGGCCAATATCACCCTGCTCCTAAGATGTGGTCTTTCTGGGGTCTTTACTGAATGCCTCAAGTGTTCAATGATATCTCTCTACTCTGGTTGGTTGGAACTCAAACAACTATGTGAGCTCAGGTAGTTGTTGCACTTTCAAAACTCCAGGAGTTGTTCTTTCCCAGGTAGTTGTTCTTTGCTGGTCTTGTGAAATCTCATTCTACGCAAATACAGCTTAGTTTTCAGCCAAAGACTCAAGAGATCTGTCTTCAGATTTACTGAGCTCTTTCTCTGCACAATTCCTCCTCTCTGGTGTTTTGCTCAGCAAATTCCGGCCTCCCTAAACTCCAATCTCTACCTTCTTACTCTCAGCAAGACTGCCTTGCTCTGCTTGTATTCCGCACTATAGTTTGGCAAATGTGTTCTAGCAGAAAACCTGGGCAATCATAGGGCTCTCTCATTTGTTTCCCTTCCCTCAGGAATCAGTCCCATGCTACTTACTAATTCCTGAAAACAGTTGCTTCTTATATTCAGACCAGTTTTCTAGTAGTTTATAGCGGGAGAGCTACTCTGTTACCAGTTAGTTCACCATGATCAGGGTGGAAGTTCTCGCTGTAGTAACTTATTTTTATCATACTTTTGTAAAGTATCAATCCACTTCAAACTAGAAATTGAAACAAAACAAAACTGCGTCTTTATGGCAGATAGATTGAGAAGTAGGCTCTATCACCCTGCACATCATTACAAAGGCTTTAGCTTTTACTGTGGTATTAGAAGTTATTGGAAGGTTTTGAGCAGAAGTGAGGTATGATATATTTTAATAGGATCGTTTGCTCTAGGAAAGATGAAGTACCAGAGAGCAAGGGAAGACACAGGCAATTTGAAGGCTACTGGACATTCCAGATGAAAGACAAGAGCTGCTAGGAAATAGGAGTAGCAGCAGAAGTGAAATTAAATAGAAAGATCTTGGATAGGTTTTGACAGTGATTTTGGATAGATCTGATCTAATAATCTGACACTTTAGATGGGGGAAGAATCAAGGGTTCTGACCAAGCAACTAGGAGAGTGGGATTGCCATTCACTGAGATGGGGAACATTATGGAAGAAGTACATCTGGTGGCAGAAGATACAGAACTCAGCTTAAAACAGGCTAATTATGAAATATGTATTAAATATCCAAAGAAGATACTGATTAGGAGGAAGAGATGCGAGGGAAAAAGGGAAAAGCTCAGGGAAAAGTCTGGGCCAGAAAAATAAGTTTAGGAGTTACCTGTATGCAGATGTTACTGAAAGCCATGAGTATGGATGAGATCACCTACAGTGAGTGAACACAGACAGAAAAGAGAAGTGGCCCTTCTGGTATGCTAACATTTACAGGTCAAAGAGGTATGGAAAAACCAGCAAAGGAGGCCGAGAAGGAATAGGAGGAAAACCAGAACACAGTATCTGGAGGCAAGTGCAGAAAGTGTTTCACATAGAAGGGAGTGATCATCTACATCAAATGCCACTGATAGGTCAAGCCAGATAAGTCCTGAGAATTCACCACTGGATTTAGCATGTGGAAGTCACTGGTCTCCTTGACAGGAGTGGTTTTGGTAGAGTAATGGGCAGTGAAAATCTGACCAGGGTGTGTTCCAAAGGAAATGGGAGAAGAGAAACTGGAAACATTTACTACGGAGGCAACAGTCCATTAAACTCCATTTTAGTGTTATATGAAGACTGCTATTCAGAACTACTGTTGTTTGCCAGATAATTAGGGATGGAAGCCAAAATGAGAAGCATTAACAATAGCTGCCTATGGTAAATAAGGAATTTACATGTCCATGAATTTTCTGACAATTTTGTTTGGGGCATGGATGTTATATCATTCTACTCACATTCAAAACTGTACCTGTTTTCCCAGATTTACTTTTTGAATTTAAACTCTTTCCTTTTTTGATTATGCATATATGCATAAAATGTGTTGCAATGTGTACATGCAACACATATACAACCCCCAACTTACAAATAGATTTTGCTTTAGAAATCTGTTTTTCTAAAGCAGAGTCAATAGTTTGGAATAGTTTGGAACCCCATAAAATAATAAAAATAATAATTGTTCTATTTCTAAGCTGTTAAACATTAATTCAATCCATAAAAGTAGGTGATTTTCATGCCTGAGTATACAACAGTTTGAATAGCACTTCTGATGGAAATTGGACATTTGAGTCAATGTTTGGAGTACCTACTAGGCATCAGTACTGTGCCAGGAGATGAGGACACCACAGCAAGCAAAACCCAGACATGGCTGCTGCTTTCTTGATGCTAACAGTCAAGCAGAAAAGAGATGATCACAAAAATAAGTAAAATTGCAAATGTAATGAGGGTTACAATGAGAAGGACACTGTTTTCCTATGAGAAGACATAATAGTAGGATTTTACCCAATTAGGGAGATCAGCAAAAGCAAGGATGAGTAGAATGAACCAGACTTAGAGAGAGGAGTGACAATGAAATGAACACGTTTCTCCCCGGGTACCCTAAAGAGCGTTCTTTCCCTCACAAGGCATCCCCCAACTCTAAACCAATGGTAAAAATGAGCACAGTTGCGGCCAGAGGGTCCTGATGGGACTGGTAGGGTCAAAGGCAGCATTTCTTTTTTTTTTTTTAAATAAATTTATTTATTATTATTTTATTGTTGGCTGTGTTGGGTCTTCGTTGCTGTGTGCGGGCTTCTCACTGCGGTGGCTTCTCTTGTTGCAGAGCACGGGCTCTAGGTGCGCGGGCTTCAGTAGTTGTGGCTCGCGGGCTCAGGAGTTGTGGCTCACGGGCTCTAGAGCGCAGGCTCAGTAGTCGTGGTGCACGGGCTTAGTTGCTCCATGGTATGTGGGATCTTCCCGGACCAGGGCTCGAACCCGTGCCCCCTGAATTGGCAGGCGGATTCTCAACCACTGCGCCACCAGGGAAGTCCCAAAGGCAGCATTTCTAAAAGTGCGTTTCCCCAGATTTCTTCCTTCAGAACTCTCAAGCTTTTACTGAATCAAATTATCTGGGAACGAGGCCTGGGAATCTGCATTTGAAATGAGCTGCCAGTGCTCCAGGTGCACACTGCAGCGTGAGAACTGCTCTCCAAGATGATGGGGGCTTTGGAGCCTAGGTGATAATCTCCAGTGGTAGCAAGAGAGGGCGCATTTGGCCAAGGTTAAGAGCACACCTGTGGGGGACAGGCAGCAAGGGGAAGGGATCTGAGGTGGGGGAGGTCGGAATGAAGGGTAAGCGGCGGTGGGACAAGGTCAGAGGCAGTACAAGCATGCGAGAGGCAGTGTGCAGCCCTGGTAGCGGAATTATTTACTAAGTAGGAGGCAGCAGAGCGTAGCAACTGAGAGCACAGGCTTCGGAGTCAGGCAGTCTTGGGTTTAATCCAAACTCTGATACTTATTAGCTGTGTGCGTTTGAACATTAACCTCTCTATGTCTTAGTCCTCTCATCTGTAAAATAATAATAATATAAAATCTGCCTCATGAAATTTACTTTAGAGAGTGCTGGGAGGATTAAATAAGATAACATAGTCATCATTACCAACAAAGTACCTGTGACCCATCAGGTAATTTTATAGGTCTTCTTTTGTTTGTTCTCAGAACAATCTTCCATAAAAGGTATTGCTGTAATCCTCACAACTTTATATTCCAGCCCTGACCTCTCCCTGGAGCTCTAGAATCATGTATTTGATGCCTGTTCAACATCTCCCCTTGAATGCCTAACAGGCATCTCAAACCCAACATGTTCAAAATAGAACTCTTGATTCTCCTCACCTGCCACTCCCCCAGACTGGCCTGTTTAAATAAAAAGCATCCCCATTTACCCAGTCATCAAGCCAAAAGCTGAGTCGTCGTCTTAATTTCTCTCTTTTCCTCATGCTCCACATCTAATCTCTTAACAAGTCCTGCTGGCCCTACTTTCAAAATAGCTCCCCAGGGACTTCCCTGGTGGCGCAGTGGTTGAGAATCCGCCTGCCAATGCAGGGGACACGGGTTCAAGCCCTGGTCCAGGAAGATCTCACATGCTGCGGAGCAACTAAGCCCGTGCGCCACAACTACTGAGCCTGTGCTCTAGAGCCTGCGTGCCACAAGCACTGAAGCCCGTGTGCCTAGAGCCTGTGCTCCGCAACAAGAGAAGCCGCCGCAATGAGAAGCCCACGTACTGCAATGAATAGTAGCCCCTGCTCGCCGCAATTAGAGAAAGCCTGCCCGCAACAACGAAGACCCAACGCAGCCAAAAATAAATAAACAAACAAGTAAGTAAACAAAACAGATCCCCAAACGGGCCACTCTCACCACCTCCACTGTTGCCATAATTTCTCATCTGGAATTTCTCACCCAGTGCCGCTTGGTCTACTCCAAGAGCCTCTTAACTGGTCTCTCTTCTTCCACTCTTGTCCTCTACAGCTGAGCCTCCACACCGTGGAGATTTTTTAGCAACAAATCAATTCGGAGGGGTGATGAAGATGTTCTAAAATCGGTTGTGGTAATGGCTCCACAACCCTGTGGATACACTAAAAACCACTAAATGGTACACTTTAAATGGATGAGCTGTATAATATGTGACTAATACCCCAATAATCTGCGTAAAAAATAAATCAACGATTCTGAAACTGCCACACACGCTACTAGAACTGACCGAATAAGTAAACAGATGGTGACTGATGGAGTCAGCCTTCTCAGTGTTAAAGAGGGAAGTTACAGCTAACCAAGAGGGGACAGCTGGAGTGAGCCAGGTGCTACTGCATTAGAACCTGATACTCCAGGATAACTCATGTCCTTTATTTCTCAGCCCTCAATGAAACAAGCAGGCAATATTATAAGATGCTACGTGCTTGAAATAACTGAAGAAGAAAATCCCTTTCCTAGCAGAAGAAGTGCTAATAAGAGGCAAGCAGCAAGATCTGGAGCAAAGGAATAGGTTCCTGGATAAAGCCTGGTGAGTCCTTGCCCTCAGGGAGCTAAGAGTCTAGAAAGGCGTGGAACAAATAGGTAATTACAACAGTGGGATATGTACAAGGTGTTACAGATCACAGAAGATGAACACTTAATCTAGTTTTAGGATTTAGGGAAGGCTTCCTGGAGGGGTTGAAGCTAAGTTAAGAAGGCAGAATTAGATGACAAGGAGAGGGGAGTAACAGGAAAAAGGATGGGAAGCACCAAGGCGGAAGCAGCATATGCAGAAACCCGCTTGGGGAACTGTGAGTGATTAAGTAATTCTGAGTGTAGATGCCAAGTAGAAAGAATGGAATAGGTACGGCTGGAGAGGCTAGCAAGGGTCAGCTCAGAAATGAAGAATGTGGGCTTTATCCTGCAGAACTGCACTGCCACTAGCCACATGTGGCTGTTTAAATTCAAATTAATTCAAATTAAAACTGAAAATTCACTGTGTTGCCCCAGTCACATTTCAAGTGTTCAATACCCACATATGGCTAATGGCTACCATACCAGTGAGCACAAAACATATCCATGCTCTTGGACAGCACTGCAGAAAGAAAGAGCCACTGGAGATTTTTATCCAGGAGAGATACTCAGACCTATCTGAGTATATACACATACTCAGACCTGCATTTCAGAAAAATCCCTTTGGTTGCAAAGACAAGACTGGATTGGTGGGGAGTACACTGGAGGTTTCCTAATAAGATCCAGGAAAAGGTAAGACCTTTTACTACAGCACTGATTGTTTTAAATATCTGCTTATTAAAAGAAGTTGGAATATTTTAATAGTTTGATGTTAAAAGGAATAAAAAAAACATGTACGTCTAAGCCAGATCAGCACAGGAATCTGAGCATTGCTATAGGAATTTCCATCATGTGCGCAAGTTCATGGAGCATCCCATCATTAGAAAGCAGCGCCCTGCACCAAGTCAGCTGAGAGAGAGAAAGAGAGAGAGAGGGAGAGAGAGAGGGAGGGGGAGAGGGGGAGAGGGGGAGAGGGGGAGAGGGGGAGAGGGGAAGAGGGGGAGAGGGGGAGAGGGGGAGAGGGAGAGAGAGAGAGAGAGGGAGGGAGGGAGGGAAGGAGGGAGGGAGAGAAGGAGAGAGGGAGAGAGGGAGAGGGAGAGAGGGGGAGAGAGAGGGAGAGAGGGGGAGAGAGAGGGAGAGAAGGAGGGAGAGAGGGAGGGAGGGAGGGAGAGAGGGAGGGAGGAGGGAGGGAGGGAGGGAGGGAGGAGGGAGGGAGGGAGGGAGGGGGAGAGGGGGAGAGGGGGAGAGGGGGAGAGGGGGAGAGGGGGAGAGGGGGAGGGAGGAGAGGGGGAGAGGGGGAGAGGGGGAGAGGGGAGAGGGAGAGAGGGGGAGGGGGGAGGGGGAGAGGGGGAGGGGGAGAGGGAGGGAGGGAGGGAGGGAGGGAGGGAGGGAGAGAGGGAGAGAGGGAGAGAGGGAGAGAGGGGGAGAGGGGGAGAGGGGGAGGGGGGAGAGGGGAGAGGGGGAGAGGGAGAGAGGGAGAGAGGGAGACAGAGAGAGAGAGAGAGGGAGGGACGGAGGGAGGGAGAGAGGGAGAGAGGGAGAGGGGGAAGAGGGGGAGAGGGGGAGAGGGGGAGAGGGGGAGAGGGGGAGAGGGGGAGAGGGGGAGAGGGGGAGAGGGGGGGGGAGAGAGAGAGAGAGAGAGAGAGAGAGAGAGAGAGAGAGAGAGAGAGACAGGCAGGCTGTGTTTGTGTGTGTAAGTTCTACTGGTCATTTGTTGGATCTCAGGACTGGTCTGCCCTTTGCTAGCATGAAACCAAGGTAGCTGGAAGGAAGTATCTGGATGACAAGAACTCATGCTGTGGTCTGGTTCCCTGGTGTCCCACAGGCACCTCTAACTCAACATGACTCTGCTATCTTCCTCCCCAAATCTTCCTCCTGTGTTTTAACCAAAGGTACCTAACTCAAGCCAGAAGGAGCACCCCAGCATCCAAAATCTACAGAGCCTGTCTTCACTCCCAGGATCCCTCAGGCATCTCAATCCAAGCATGACAACACTCAACTCACCATCTTTCTCTGCAAGCCTGTCCTTTCTTCCCCTCTGCTCTGCTGACAGTCCATAATAGACGTGATTCTTGCTCACATTTAGGACCTCAAGCCTCGGTCCAAAGAGAGGAGGAAACTATTCAAATTAAGGTTTTGAAGTATGGAATTGGAAATAAGCTTTTAGTCCGTACTGACCTGAGTTAGAACTGCTGAAGGGTTTACCTTAAATGTTTGAATGGAAATGGAATTTAATCCCAGCCCAGAAGCAGTTGAAAATTGGCAGGCTGCCCAGGCCATCAAACAAACTTTGGAAATCTGCCAACACTGAGACCCTGCAGTTCCATAAGATTATGTGTTAATTTTCAATTACTCTGCTTTTCTGTCTTTCCAAAAAAAAAAAAAAAAAGATTGGAGGAAAAAAATAATTCCTGAGTTGCCTTGGAGAGGTTCTCACGAAGAATTCACACAAGGTAGTTGTTTCATGGCCACGCTGAAAACCTCATTAGTTCTTGCTTTTCAACCAAACTCTATTCTTCTCATTTCACAGAAAGAAAGACAATCAGTGGCCTGAGTCCACATATGAATAGTTTCTGCCTTGACCGATTTCATTTTGCCTCTTTTCTCAGTTTCCCCACACCTCTGCTGTTTTGTCTGAAAGAGCAGCGTGCTGTGGCTTCTGTCACTCCACTGTTTTCTGCAGATAACAAGATAAACCTTTTACCTTGGCACCCAGGCAAAAAGCCATTTTAACAACCCACCTCTTAACTTGGTCATGTTTCTACAGCTCAGAAAGAGTACTTATATTGTAGCATCTTCTGGTCTTTAAAAACTGCTTTTTCTTCTTGTGAAGTATGTATTAAAGTAAAAAAGCTCTAATAAAATCTTGCCTTTACTTAAGATTCCTCACAATTGGTGGCTTACTCAGGGTCTGTGGCTCTCATATTTACCTGTCACCACCCAAAGATGGTGTTATGTCCCAACGCAATCACCTTCATAAACTGAACAGAATAGAAAGAATTATTTAACCCTTGAGAAAAATAAAAATGAGGTGGTAGAGGAAAAAAGGTCTCCTGAAACAAATCTATGCAAATGGAAGTGTGATGTAATATACTTACACATGCAATTTTTTGTCAGAAACCACCTGAAAAAGCAGCTTATACCTACATGTCTCCTCAGCAACTCTACCTTCTCTGGGGGCAGCAGACCCCCCCACTATTTTGTGAACTGACCCCCACCCATTCAACCATGTTATTCTAGGCAGGACCACTAAACAGAAAACCCCAGGGTGGGTAACATGATCCAAGACGGATCAAAAGGAACTTTCACTGAAAGTTTTCAAATTGGATCCACATAGGGTAATGAGGTTACAAAATGTGAACACATGGGTCTCTTGGCTTTGTTCCCTGCTGCGTGAAAAGGTAGTTACCTTAGGGAAGAAGGAGCAGATGTGTAGCAGAGAGGAGCAAGGAGCATGGGCAGGGGGTGGGTTGGGGGGAAACACCTACATGAGTTAGAGTTCCCCTTGCTCTGTCATCTGGGAGGCCCAGCCGCATATCCCCTGCTTTGCCCACAGTCTGGTTACAAAAACAAAAAATCTTCTCGTTTTCCCTAAGCCAATTCACACTGAGCTTCTGTTACTTAACAGCCAAGAGTTCTGACCAAAATAGAAGCTAATACTAGGAGTGGGGTATAACACTGATTGGAACTAGCTAAGTCAAGTTGAGGTGTCGATGGTAGCAAAACTCTCCATCCCAGGGAGGGAATAACATCAATCTTTGCTATACGGCTACAGAGCAAAGCCACTGGTTAAATTGTAATCTCTGGGATCCTGGGACTTAGACCTTGTGCCCCTTCTGGCTGGAGTCCCAGGCACTCTGAGAGGAGTAACAGGATGCAGTAGTGATTTCTTGAAGTCTTTAATATGATACTGCAAGGAAAAGAGATGCGTTGCCTGGAAGCCAGTTGCCTCAGCCCACCAAGGTGAGATAATTAAGACAACTAGGGTTTTTATGGGGGTTGTATTATTCCAGAAACCACAAACATAAATCTCAACTCTGGCAGGTTGGGTAGCGGTAGAGGCCCAGTTATGTATGCAATCTGAGACTGAGACTGTAAGTGCTTCTTAAACAGACTATCAGCTGTTGTTCTGTATCCCTCCCTCAGAGCCTTCTAATTCCCGGGTGGGCTTTCCTCTGGGTTTCTCTGTTGGCTTAGGTTTTAATTCTCTCCAGTCTGGAAAATCAGTTACCACTCATCCATCTGCTTTGCTGCTTCCAAAATGTTGCTATTGTCTCCGTGTCCATTTTTCTCTGTTGTTGGTTTCTACTAAAGAAAATGTCTCGACTGTCACTTTCATGGTGTTTTAGGAGGAAACAGGCAAATGTGGCTTAATATGCCATGTTTTCTGTTACTTCCTTTTCCTCCCTTCTCTAAAATGCAATTATCCTATTTTCAGATTTCTACTTTTGTAGAGCTGTGAGTTGTAGAGATGTGTGAGTTCTCAAAACTTATGATTTGGTCCATGGTAGAACGGGTTAATGAATCACAAAAGATGCACCTAGACCTGATCCCGACAAATGGACATGACCCAGATATCGGGGACCCAGTGCTGTCTGCAGGAGGTGGATAAGACTCCTGGGAAAGGCCAGTATACATCTGCAGTCGTACTGCTGCACTGTCCGAGGAGGAAAGCTCTGGCAGTGGAAACGTGCATGGGAAGGGGTATGTGTGTGTGCATGTACACACTTGTGCACACATCTGTGTGCTTGGTAGCAAAGCAGTGCTCTGCCAACAAATTCTGTTATTTTTCTTTCCCAGGATCTCTCCTGTTCTTGACGGTAGAACCTTCTTTTGGGGAGATGCTCCTCCCTCTATTCTGATGATACAGGTCTAATGAGTGTGGCTTATCACACATACACAAGGATGGGCAGTAATGCCATCCAGGACAATAAGAATTCTTTCTTGGAGTTTTCTAATCCTAGGGAGGAAAAGCACAACCTCTTGAGTGACAAGGCTGTAGATGTGAGTGAAGCCATTGGCATCTTGAGAGGTGGCTGTTCTGTAGGAGAAGGGAATGAAGACAGCACACTGAGAGAAGCCGAGAGATGGAGAAGCCACAGGTGGACATCCTGGTGGCAGTTCAGTTGCTTTGTGATCTATGGACACTTCTGCCCTTCCCTTCTGCTTTTGCCTTTGTCTTGTGGGTTTGTGCCTTTTCTTTTCTTTTTTTTTTTTTTTTATTGTGGTAAGAACACACACAATCTACTCTCTTAACAAATTTTTAAGTGTATGTTAGAGTATTTTTAAGTATAAGCACAAGGTTGTACACCAGATCTTTGGAACTTTTTCATTGTGCTTAACTGGGTTTGTACTTTTAAAAGTTAGATTTTAATACCTGAAGTTAAAAGAGTTAAAACTACTATACCAATCAAATGTACCAAGCCAAAAGTTTCATACTGGAGGTTTTTGTTGCTGCCAACCTTATATGAAATGCCCACAGAATTGTAAACATTTATATCTGTATAAATAATTAAAGCCAAAGCTTTAGAAGACATTAAAAACATTAGCATCATTTTTCATATTGGTCTGAATATAAGGTATGACTTAAATAGTACAGCAGTACAGAGAATAATAACATAATCACACTCTGAACCCTGGGGAAGAAGAGGGACAGAAGCAAGCCTTGGAGGAAGTCGGATAGTGGAGGGGCATTTTAAGTCTCTGTTTTAAAGTGTTGAAAGTTTGTTTGTTTTTATGTGTACTGTTCTGATTCTTTAACAGAAAGCAAATTTCCAGAAACTACTCAGTCTAAGACAAAGATGAAATTTCTTTTCTACTGTAGAAATGTCAATAAAAATATTACAGGGGGAAAATCCCTAGAGTGGAACCTTTCAGGAACATAATTTACAGTTTCTCACGATTGCCAGCATCTTTGCCATTTATAAGGTTTTCTTCTGTACAAAGTAACCATTACATTTGAGATTATCTTTTATTTGGACTAATCAAGTATTGTTTTTCACCAATGGGGTTATCACTATTTTTTTTAAAAATATTTATTTATTTATTTATTTGATTGCACCAGGTCTTAGTTGCGGCAGGTGGGCTCCTTAGTTGCAGCTTGCTGGCTCCTTAGCTGTGGCACGTGGGCTCCTTAGTTGCAGCAGGTGGGCTTCCTTAGTTGCGGCTCCAGGGTTCCTTAGTTGCAGCTTGCTGGCTCCTTAGCTGCAGCACATGGGCTCCTTAGTTGCGGCAGGTGGGCTCCCTTAGTTGCGGTTCCAGGGCTCCTTAGCTGCGGCTTGCCAGCTCTTAGTTGTGGCAGGTGGGCTCCTTTGTTGCAGCTCACTGGTTCCTTAGTTGTGGCACATGGGCTCCTTAGTTATAGCATGTGAACTCTTAGTTGTGGCATGCATGTGGGATCTAGTTCCCTGACCAGGGATTGAACCTGGGCCCCCTGCATTGGGAACATGGAGTCTTATCCACTGTGCCACCAGGGAAGTCCTGGGTTATCACTAGTTTTAAATGCACAGCTTATCGAAAAGTTAGAACCTGGAGCTCTTTACTTTTTCCTGCATTTTTATTACTGTGCATGTTCTTGTCTGATTCAGTGATTTATGTCTTATGCTGAGTTCTAAAGAAAACCTCTTATTTCTGGAGAGTAGCTTTGTGCCCCTTGAGAATTCTCTGCCCCAGCAGAGGAAGGATCTATGACTGGGATGACGTGCTGGGTTCCTGGCTTTCATCAGACTCTGGAGACAAAGGTCTGACGACATTCAGAGGAGAAAATAAAAACTGATGAGTCCTCGAGGAAGTAAATAGGATACTACCTGAAATTTATACCATTTAGAAACTGGGGCTATGAAGAGCCAAGTCTATGAATTATGCAATTCATGTCCATATGTTCTATCATAATCTCATCCTGAAAGTAAATGAAATCTCCAAAAATTCTAAGGACAGTATTGTTAGGACAGGGGCATCACGTCACCATGTAGCCTCTCCTCCAGCAACTCCTCTTCTTGGTAAGTTACAGAGCTCCGCCTCTGTTCCGGTCTCCTAAGGGCTTTGGCTACGCTTGGTCCGCTGGTCAGCCCGTGGAGAGTCTGTGACAACCACCTCTAGCATTGACTGAGCCTACCTAGAAAGAGATGCTAGCTGAAATGCTGACTTTAAAATTAAATCTTAACCCAGGCTATACTATATTATCTGAAACAACTTTCAGAAATGGTAGATATTTTGTGACTGACCATTACAGCTGGCCACTGGCTACTGAGCTGGGGCTTCATACAGCAACATCAAGCCTAAAGGTTAGCAGTCCTCCTAGAGAGGAGCTGTGATGACTACTGCTCCCAAGTCCCTTCTTTCAGTCTCCTCAAGCAGTAAAACATCATCCAGAAATATGCACTCCCTCCAACAGCCTCTAGGAGCTACATCCAGCTGTGGTCACCGAATGCATGGTGCCCTTGATCACCATGCACTTAGGGCCCTCAGGGACTCGGGTGACTCAGTGACAAAAGGAGTAAATGAAGAGAACTCAGGTGAAGTGAAACCCTAATACATGGCATTGCTAAAACTAACATAAAACCTACAAGCTGACTTCTTTCAATAATCTACCTTGTCTTCCTAGTTTTGAAACAGAAACATTCCTGAGTTGATATTTAGATTCTAGGTCTGGGTCTGAATGCTACGGGTGTTCAACATAAAAAGTTAAGGCCAGCAAGGGTGGTTGTAAAATCTAGGCAGGTGGGAGAGGTTTAATTGCTTTGTACTCTTTCATAAGCCTCTGTTCTTCCTTGAGAGGGCATTAGCCATAAATTATTCTCTCTTCCCCACCTGTTCTCTCATTACCGTTTACTTCCTAAATAATGACAACAGTATGTTACATTCTCACATAAACCCCACAACATAGATACTATTATTCTCCTCATTCTACAGATAAACCAACAAAGATAAGAATCTTGTTCAAGGTCAGGTGATAGCCAGGATTCAAATGCAGTCTGGCTCAGAAGTCTGTGCTCAGTACAGACGGTGCTCATACCACTCAATTCTGCCCAAAAGAAGACGCACAGCTACTGTCCTGCTAGTAGTGTCCCAACAAGTACTCCCAACAAGGCTGCGGACAAGTACTCTCACCTGGTCAGGGTCTCGAGTCTCCATGTGGATAACACTGTATTATCAAGTCACTCTCATTTGTTAAGTCCCTAAATCCTCTATTCCAGGGTGGAGGATTCTTGTAGTTTACTCCTTCACTTCTAAGGCTATTGCCCAAATCTGCTTGATGATAAGAATCACCTGGAATACTTGTTAAACGTGTAGCTTCCCAGGATCTCAGGATCCACTGGGTCTGATGTGATCTCAGACATGTGTATGTTTAGCAAGTGACCCGGGTGATTCTTCTCATCACTCAAGTTCGGGAAATATTGCCCTAGGAGTTTTACCCAATGGAACAAACATAGTTGATCTTAAGTATTATAATTATATATATTAAGTCAAAGTATTATTAAGTAAATAACATTTCTATAGCTAACTTGATCCAAAGCAATGGGTATGTATGGTTTTCTTCAGGTTTGCAGTACAAAGTGCTTTTCTTCAGGAAGGACTTGGGGAGTGGGTTGGAATGCCTTCATTCTTTCTCGTTTTGTTTGTTTTTTTTGAGAGATGACTGTTAGAAAGAATTCTTTACTGGTTGTGCCTTGAGGGACTTTCTGCATTGCTCTGGTGACAGAACAGCTTAAATCAGACAGAAAGTAAACCATCTCATACAGATCTTTTAAGTCCTGCCTAAGAGAATTCTGGAGAAGAGTAAACTAAATGAAGAGAAGAAAGGAGGACACGGTTCTAGCTCCTTGAAGGACCCTAAGGAAACTCCCTGTGTAACTGAGAGGGACTCAGGCTTTTCAGCTTAAATGCTTATGAATTCTATGTGGAATGATTTAGAATGTAAGGAATTAGCTCAATTTACAGAGTCCAATCAGGAAGCAGAAATGATCTTTGACGCTTCAAGAACTCTAATGCAAAACTGTTGAAATTCGTGCTCATCAAAATATTGTTTGATGTTAAAAAAAAGAGCTCAAACATGCCTAATCTGCTTTGACACTATGTTCACTGCTTGTCACAAATGGAGAGCTTCCACCTCAGGCACCACTCCAAAGCAGCCTCCTTCAGTTGCTATATTTATAAGTTAGTAGGGAAAAAAAGGAAGATAAAAAGTCGAAAATAATATAAAAAGACAGTCAAAGGAGGGGAGGAAAGCCAGTCCTTTCTGCCCTGTGGAATGCTCTGCTTCCCAGGCCAGAGGCCAGTACCCAACGGTGAGTGGTAACTGCCGCGCAAGCATCACGTACCTCTTGGTGGGAGTGGGCGCCCCAGAGGACATGTGGCTCACCATGGTGTCATTCACATTCGTCAGAGGGCGAGGAGGACTGAAAAGAAAAGACGTTGACATTATATGAATAATTACCAGTGAGACTAGGGGAAACAAATGAAAAAGTGATGAGGGCAAAGGACCAACTATCATTCCTGATAAGCACAGTGGGACCCATAGGGAGTGGGGGTAGAAATTGATACTTTCAGCCTAAGCAAACTCAACAAGAAGGTCCTCTCGCACAAAGCCAAAGGACCCCAGAGCCATGTGCTACCCGGACAGGAGCAACGAACTGTACCCGCACGGCTACAGGGATATAGCTCCAGTGGCTCTTGTTTTACAGTTTTAGCACACAAGAATCTGCATTGTGCATTTCAGTTGTGTACAGGATCGCTAGGTGTGTGGCATCTGTGGTGTGTCACAAAGGTCACAACAGCAACATGCATGTTTTTCCTGAGATTTGGTGAGAGCTCACTGTCTTCCCTAAGATTTAGTTTGTATACTTTTTACCGAAACAATTAAATTGTTAAATACTAAGTTCTTTTATTAATCCTCTACTAGAATCTTAACAATGAGTTCATACCTGTACTCTGATTAGAAGGTTTTCTTTCATAAACTAATCCAAATGTAAATTTGAAGTAAGCATTTTTGATAACTTGTCTTTAGCGGCTGGTTTTCTGGACTCAAGTCTCTTTCATCCTCTTGTGAGAGTCTTGAATGAACAACTCCAAAATTATCAAAAAGAATCTGTGATTCTGCCTTTCAGCCCTTCTTCAGCCCCTCTCCTTCCCCACCAGGTTCAGTTACAAAGCGCTTCTGTCTTGCACTTGGAACCACATGACTATTGCTAAATACTCCTCCTGGGAAATCTCTCACTTCCTCTCCTAAACTGAAAGAAGTACTTTTCAGAGAAATCTGTCCATCAAGAGCAGAAAAGTGAAACAGAAAAGTCCTTCTCTCATATTTAAGTGTTTGGGAACTACCTCCTGGTTCCTCCTTATCGCTAAGAGCTGAGTTAACTACGAAATTGTTTTTTAGAGGTTATACTCAGCAAGTCCTGGTGAACATTAAGGGGCCAGAACCTTTATTGTTTTTGCAGGTTTCATAGTCCATTCAAACACAGGCTCAAGGGAAAATTTTCAGGTAGATCCAATGCACTCAGAGAAAAGTTTAAGAGGGACGGATGGATGGATCGACCTCTACATCTATCTATCTCTACCCTCCTTTTTGAAAAAAACCAACTTCACTTCTGGGTAGGGAAATATTTTTAATGATTTCCCATTTAATGGAGAGGATCAAAGATGGGAAGTAATTTGCAGGGAATCGACTGAGGTCTCTTGATTTTTAAGCACAGCAGTATGCTTACTGTCACACATTCCTCCCTTTGTGTGACAAAGTAAGACATTCAGAATGGAAACATGCCTTTCTAGGCTAGAATTAAATTCCATGTTATTTATCTCATTACCTACTTTCCAGGCAGCTATCCAATTTTGCCTCCAAACTTTCAAGCCTAAAGGTAGTGCTGTGCTGAGATATAATCAATTAATCAACTGTTTTAGGTTGATTAATAACAGAAGTGAACACAGAAACTAGCTTCATTTTAGCCCCAAATTTATATTTTTGCCTCTGATTCCTTTAAATCCATTGTCCAAAGGGAGCAAGGAGACAATGCCTATGAAAGAAACAAATGCAGCATCATAACTTTTCATACAGAAGGCACCAGAAACATTCTGGTCCTGCAAACACAATGGCCTTTGCTTCTTTAATATACTATTATTAGCAACCCATTTCCAAAACAAGATAAGGACATATTCATGTTGATTTCAGAACTTATGTAGTTACCCAGTACATTTCAATAGTGAAGATACTACTGCATTCAATTTCCTTTCTGACTTTCTCCGAGGAAAAATGACAATCGGGAAAAAAAAGTTTTTTAATTCCCTAAGCGTGGATCCATGTGATAAAATCCCATGATTTGTAGCATTTTGTTTGGTCTGATGCCACAGAAGTCTTTAATAATTACCTCTATCTCTTGGTAGACATCATGATCAATTATCATCTTACAGCACACATATCAAAGCCTCTTCTCTAATACTCAAAACCAGACAGTAATGATTACATTGTAAGTTGTAAACTAATCATAACTGCACCCAAATTTCATACCATTTCTGAACTCCTAATGTTTTGTTAGGGAAACAGGTATGAGTTTATAGTCCAAGATGAAAGAGGCATCTGAAAACTTAAAGCGGGTCTTTCCTGCAGAATCTACCACTAGGCCCACAATTCACTGTGAAAGCCAACAGCTTAGATGTGGTCTTAGGAGATGTAATACACCAAAAATGACTTCTGGCTTAAGAAAAAAAAAGAATGCTTCTAGGTGTGAAGCAGACATTAATGGTACCAGTTACAGAAACTTACGAAGCAGTAGAATTGACACAACTCACCACATCAGTTTTGTTGATCTTTAACATTCAAAACCTGCTGAATATCTTGAACATGTTACCAGATGTTCTATATCTTCCATTGGTGAAGATCTCAGCAAGGTATTTTTAGACACTAATGAGTCCCATGATACCCAAGTGACCACCAACCATCACTTGGTACAGAGATTTGAGAGGTTCCTTTTGTTAATAAGACAGGCCAATTTTTTGGATGAGGAGATAGAAACAGATGAATGATCTAGACAGAAGGTAATTTGCTAGTTAGAAAAGGTGAGTATAAAAAGAAGACTTAGAATTTGTTCTTTTTTTTAAATTTTTTTTTAGAATTTGCTAATTTTTTTTTCTTTCCTATTTTTGGCGGTGCCGTGAGGCTTGTGGGATCTTAGCTCCCTGACCAGGGATTGAACCTGAGCCACTGACAGTGAAAAGCGCTGGACCGCCAGGGAATTCCCAAGAGAATTCCTAACCACTGGACCGCCAGGGAATTCCCAAGAGAATCTGTTAATTCTTAATCAAAAGGAAAGAGGCATGCCTCCTGGGTGCCTACTCATACAAGATAAGTAGGACTATCTTTATCTTAATAACCTAACTATACGTATGTGAACAAACCATCACAATCCAAAGCAATGAGAGCAGCAACACAAGTATACACAAAGTGTTGTGGAGTCACAGATGAAGAGCTGTTACTCCTGCCCGGAAGAAAAAGGGGTATAGTCAGGTGTAAGTGACATTGAGGAGAGAGTTTTCCAGATATAGAAAAAAGCTAAGGGCAACTTAGAAGAAATGGTATGGAAAAAGGCACAAAAATCCAAAAGTACATGGCATATTTGGGTGTAACTTATTTGGCTAGACTCAAAGGCCTTGGGAGGGGAGTAGTTGAAAATGCATCCGGAAAGGGAGATGAGGGCCCGGATGTGAATGACACCTGTTCTATCACAAGCAAAGTTTGGACTTTATACTGTAGGCAGTGGGGGAAGCATTAGAACTTTTTAAGCCAAAGGACGATGTGACTATAGCAGGCTTTTGAAATAACTCCAGAAGCTTGTAAAATATTGGTTTTAATCCAGGTGTGCACTGGAATCATCTGGGAAGTTTTTTATATAATGAGAGATCCAAGCTCTACCCTCAATTTAGTGAATCTGAATCTCTAGGGGCAAGAGGATTCTTTTTAATGTACATCCCCATTTAAAAATCATTTATGTGGAGAGGTTTGGAAGGAGGAGGGAATGGAAGCTGGGACTTCAATGAAGAGGTTATGGCAATTGTCCATATCAGTGATTATGAGGGTGGACAGTGGTAGTTAAGATGGGGAACAGACAAAAGGGAAAACACTGTGCAGGTAATATGGATAAGATGTAGTGACAGATTAAGTACACACGGTTAGTGAATAAAGAATACCTGAGATTTTTACCTCGACTGCTGGGTAGATAGTGATAACATATCCAAACTAGGGAACACAAGAGTAGGAAACAGGATTTGGTGTTGGACTGGTGGGAGTAGAGAGAATGAGTAGGAAGGTAAGGGTGAACTGATTTCAGTTGTGAAGTCGCTGAATCTGAAGTGGCATTGGTAAGCACAGGTAAATGATATCTTACCTGCTTCCAAGTAGTTGGAATTAAGAGAATGGAACCCAGGTGAGATGTCAAGTTTGAAAATATTTGAGTGTCATCATTTAAATTGTAGCTGTTCATTTGAATACTCTGATCATTATAAAGATGGATTTTAATTTACTTTTTTTAGGTGGAGCAGGATAATTTTGGGAAAATATCCAGTAATAGGGTGGCTTAGATAATAGGTATAGAGCTTCTGATTACTAGTTAAGACAAAACTCCTATTAGAAGGGCAGAGTCAAGATGGCAGTGTAGGAAGACACCGAGTTAGAGTCTCCCCACAACTAGGGCGCCTGCCGGCTGCTGGTGGAAAACCTGACACCCAAGGAGACTGGAGGAACCCCCAAGTGAACCGGTAGGACTTTGGGGAACAGAGTAGGGAGGAGAAGTAGTGGTCAAACAGGATCAGCGCCCCTGAGGCCAGGGAGATCAGAAGAGGCAGGCGGGAGGGGCCCTCCGGGAGAGCAGAGGGCAATCACCCGGCCCACTGGGCCTGGGGGGGCCTGCTGAGCTCCCAGTCCAGTCCCCTGCCCTCCAAGGCCCCCCCCCACCCCCGGCCACATTGGTCCTGGGGACATAGGAGGGAGGCTGGGGAGATCAGGAGAGGCAGGAGAGAGGGGTCCTCTGGGAGGAGGGGGAGAGGAGTAGAGGGCGTTTGCCCCACCCCCTAGGCCCGGGGAGCCTGCTGAGCTCCCAGGATGGTCCTCTGCTCTCCAAGGTCCCCCCAGCCCCCCTGCATTGATCCTGGGGGCATAGGAAGAAGGCCGAGGGGAGAACAGGAGAAGCAGGTGGGAGGGGCCCTCCAGGACAGGAAGAGCTGGAGAGGAGAGGAGGGTGTTCGCCCCACCCACTCAAGCCCAGGAAGCCTGCTGGGCTCCCAGGTGAGGTCCCCTGCCCTCTGAGACCAGGGTTGGGGGGCACACCTGGGCCCCTTCTGTTCCTTGAGCCTAAGCCCCACCCCCCATAGCCCCTAGGGCCTTCTCCAGCCCTGCAGGTTCTAAGCATAGGCCCCGCCTACCACCCAAACCTCGCCCTTCCTCAGGCCTTGCCCTCTACAGCCAAGGCCTTTTCCCCGTTTTTTGTTTTCTCTTTTCCCTCGTCCTCTTCTTTGCTATTATGGTACCGTTGTACCTTTAGGTTGTTGATTCATCTATATTTTTATTTTTAAAACTAACATATCTGTTAGTTTCCTAGTCTAATTTTGTTTTTTACTTTGTTATTGTTCTTTCCTTTTTTTGCCACCCCATGTGGCTTGCGGGATCTTGGTTCACGAGCCGGGGGTCGGGCCAAAGCTCCTGCAGTGGGAGCTCCGTGTCGGAACCAGTGGACTAACAGAGAACCTCAGACCGCAGGTAATATTTACCAGAGTGAGGTCTCATGGATGTCCTCATTTCAGCACTAAGACCCAACTCTACCCAACAGCCTACAAACTCCAGTGCTGGAAGCCTCAGGCCAAACAACCAGTAAGACAGGAACACAATCCCACTCATAAAGAAAAAAAAAAAAAGAGAGAGACGGCAAAAAAATATGTCACATATGAAGGAGCAGGGTAAAAACCAACAAGACCAAATAAATGAAGAGGAAATAGGCAATCCACCTGAAAAAGAATTCAGAGTAATGATAGTAAAGATGATCCAGAATCTTGGAAATACAATGGAGGCATGGATTGAGAAAATACAAGAAATGTTTAACAAAGATCTAGAAGAACTAAAGAACAAACAAACAGAGATGAACAACAAAATAACTGAAATGAAAAATACACCAGAAGGAATCAATAACAGAAAAACTGAGGCAGAAGAACGAATAAGTGAGCTGG
Organism: Orcinus orca; assembly: GCF_937001465.1. NCBI lineage: Eukaryota > Metazoa > Chordata > Mammalia > Artiodactyla > Delphinidae > Orcinus > Orcinus orca. The sequence goes on along the minus strand of NC_064571.1, from coordinate 72,071,835 downwards.
AAGAAAAAATGGTGGAAATAACTGCCAAGGAGCAGAATAAAGAAAAAAGAATGAAAAGAATTGAAGACAATCTTTTTTTTTTTTTTTTTTTTTTTGCGGTACGCGGGCCGCTCACCACTGTGGCCTCTCCCATTGAGGAGCACAGGCCCTGGACGCACAGGCCCAGCGGCCATGGCCCACGGGCCCAGCCACCCCACGGCATGTGGGATCCTCCCGGACCGGGGCACGAACCCGTGTCCCCTGCATCGGCAGGTGGACTCCCAACCACTGCACCACCAGGGAAGCCCCTGAAGACAATCTTAGAGACCTATGGGACAACATTAAATGCATGAACATTCGAATTACAGGGGTCCCAGAAGAAGAAGAGAAAAGGAAAGGGTCTGAGAAAACATTTGAAGAGATTATGGTGGAAAACTTCCCTAACATGGGAAAGGAAATAGTCACCCAAGTCCAGGAAGCACAGAGAGTCCCATACAGGATAAACCCTAGGAAAAACACACCAAGACACATATTAATCAAACTAACAAAAATTAAATTCAAAGAAAAAATATTAAAATCAGCAAGAGAAAAACAAAAAATAACATATAAAGGAATCCCCATAAGGTTATCAGCTGATTTTTCAGCAGAAACTCTGCAGGCCAGAAGGGAGTGGCAGGATATACTTAAAGTGATGAAAGAGAAAAGCCTACAACCAAGACTTCTCTACCCAGCAAGGATCTCATTCAGATTCAACGGAGAAATCAAAACCTTTTCAGATAAAAGCTAAGAGAATTCAACACCACCAAACCAGCTTTACAACAAATGCTAAAGAAATTTCTCTAGGTGGGAAACACAAGAGAAGAAAAGACCCACAAAAACAAACCCAAAACAATTAAGAAAATGGTAATAGGAACATACATATCAATAATAACCTTGAATGTAAATGGATTAAATGCCCCAACCAAAGACACAGACTGGCTGAATGGATACAAAAACAAGACCCATATATATGCTGTCTACAAGAGACCCACTTCAGACCTTGCGACATATACAGACTGAAGGTAAAGGGATGGAAAAAGATATTCCATGCAAATGGAAATCAAAAGAAAGCTGGAGTAGCAATACTCGTATCTGATAAAATACTTCAAAATAAAGACTATCACAAGAGGCAAAGGATACTACATAATGATCGAAGGATCAATCCAAGAAGAAGATATAACAATTATAAATGTTTATGCACCCAACATAGGAGCACCTCAATACATAAGGCAAATGCTAACAACCATGAAAGGAGAAACTGACAGTAACACAATAATAGTAGGGAACTTTAACATGCCACTTACACCAATGGACAGATCATCCAAACAGAAAATAAATAAGGAAACACAAGCTTTAAATGACACAATAGACCAGATAGATTTAATTGATATTTATAGAACATTCCACCCAAAAGTGGCAGAATACACTTTCTTCTTAAGTGCACATGGAACATTTTCCAAGACAGATCACATCTTGGGTCACAAACCAAGCCTCGGAAAATTTAAGAAAATTGAAATCGCATCAAGCGTCTTTTCTGACCACAACGCTATGAGATTGGAAATCAATTACAGGAAAAAAAAATGTAAAAATCACAAATACACGGAGGCTAAACAGTGTGCTACTAAATAAACAAGAGATCACTGAATAAATCAAAGAAAAAATTTTAAAAATACATAGAAACAAATGACAACGGAAACACGACAACCCAAAACCTATGAGATGCAGCAAAAGCAGTTCTAAGAGGAAAGTTCATAGCAAGTCAATCTCACCTCAAGAAACTAGAAAAATCTCAAATAAACAATCTACCCCATACACTTACAACAACTGGAGAAAGAAGAACAAAGAAAACCCAAAGTCAGTAAAAGGAAAGAAATCATAAAAATCAGAGCAGAAATAAATAAAATAGAAATGAAGAAAACAATAGCAAAGATCAGTAAAACTAAAAGCTGGTTCTTTGAGAAAAATAAACAAAACAAAACTGATAAACCCTTAGACTCATCAAGAAAAAAAGGGAGAGGATGCAAATCAATAAAATTAGAAATGAAAAAGGAGGAATCACAACTGACACTGCAGAAGTACAAAGGATTATAAGGGACTACTAAAAACAAGTATATGCCAATAAAATGGACAACCATGAAGAAATGGACAAGTTCTTGGAAAGGTACAATTTTCCAAGACTGAACCAGGAAGAATTAGAAAACATAAACAGACCTAACACAGGTAATGAAATTGAAACAGTAATTAAAAATCTTCCAACAAACAAAAGTCCAGAACCAGATGGATTGACAGGCGAATTCTATCAAACATTTAGAGAAGAGCTAACACTGACACTTCTCAAACTCTTCCAAAAAATTGCAGAGGGAGGAACACGCCCATATTCATTCTACGAAGACACCATCAATCACCCTGATACCAAAACCAGAAAAAGATATCACAAAAAAAGAAAATTATAGACCAATATCACTGATGAACATAGATGCAAAAATCCTGAACAAAATACTAGCAAACAGAATCCAACAACACGTTAAAAGTATCATACACCATGATCAAGTGGGATTTATCTCAGGGATGCAAGGATTCTTCAATATACGCAAATCAATTAATGTGATGCACCATATTAACAAATTAAGGAATAAAAACTATATGATCCTCTCAATAGATGCAGAAAAAGCTTTTGACAAAATTCAACACCCATTTATGATAAAAACTCTACAGAAAATGGGCATAGAAGGAACCCACCTCAACATAATAAAGGCCATATATGACAAACCCACCGTGAGCATCATACTCAATGGTGAAAAACTGAAAGCATTTCCACTAAGATCAGGAACAAGACAAGGATGTGCACTCTCGCCACTCTTACGCAACATAGGTTTGGAAGTCCTAGCCACGGCAATCAGAGAACAAAAAGAAATAAAAGGAATACAAATTGGAAAAGAAGTACAACTGTCACTGTTTGTGGATGACATGATAACTATACATAGAAAATCCTAAATATGTCACCAGAAAACTACTAGAACTAATCAATGAATTTGGTAAGGTTGCAGGATACAAAATTAATGCACAGAAATCTCTGGCATTCCTATACACCAATAACGAAAAATCAGAACGAGAAATTAAGGAAACAATCCCATTTACCATCGCAACAACAACAACAAAAATACCTAGGAATAAACCAGCCTAAGGAGGTGAAAGACTTGTGCTCAGAAAAGTATAAAACACTGATGAAAGAAATCAAAGATGACATAAACAGATGGAGAAATATACCATGTTCTTGGATTGGAAGAATCAACATTGTGAAAATGACTATATTACCCAAAGCAATCTACAGATTCTATGCAATCCCTATCAAACTACCAATGGCATCCTTCCCAGAATTAGAACAAAAAATTTCACAATTCATATGGAAACACAAAAGACCCCGAATAGCCAAAGCAATCTTGAGAAAGAAAAAATGGAGGAATCAGGCTCCCTGACTTCAACTTATACCACAAAGCTATAGTAATAAAAATAGTATGGTACTGGCACAAAAACAGAAATACATATCAATGGTACAGGATAGAATGCCCAGAGATAAACCCACGAACATATGGTCACCTAATTTACAACAAGGGAGGCAAGAACATTCAATGGAGAGAGGACAGCCTCTTCAGTAAGTGGTGCTGGGGAAACTGGACAGCTACATGTAAAAGAATGAAATTAGAACACCACCTAACGCCATACACAAAAATAAACTCCAAAAGGACTAAAGACCTAAATGTAAGACCAGACACTATAAGACTCTTAGAGGAAAACGTAGGAAGAACACTCTTTGACATACACCACAGTAAGGTCTTTTTTGACCCATCTCCTAGAGTAATGGAAATAAAAATAAACAATTGGGGCTTAATTAAACTTAAAAGCTTTTGCACAGTAAAGGAAACCATAAACAAGACAAAAAGACAACCTCAGAATGGGAGAAAATATTTGCAAATAAAAAACAGACAAAGGATTAATCTCCAAAATATACAAATAGCTCATGGAGCTCAATGTCAAAAAAACAAACAATCCAATTAAAAAATGGGCAGAAGACCTAAATAGACATTCCACCAAGGAAGACATACAGATGGCCAAGAGGCACATGAAAAGATGCTCAACATCACTAATTATTAGAGAAATGCAAATCAAAACTGCAGTGAGGTATCACCTCACACCAGTCAGAATGGCTATTATCAAAAAATCTAGAAACAATAAATGCTGGAAAGGGTGTGGTGAAAAGGGAACCCTCCTGCACTACTGGTGGGAATGTAAATTGATACAACCACTATGGAAAACAGTTTGGAGCCTCCCTAAAAAACTAAAAATAGAACTATCATATGACCCAGCAATCACACTACTGGGCACATACCCTGAGAAAACCAAAATTCAAAATGAGTCATGTACCACAATGTTCATTGCAGCACTATTTACAATAGCCAGGACATGGAAGCAACCTAAGTGTCCACTGACCGATGAATGGATAAAGAAGATGTGGCACATGTATACAATGGAATATTACTCAGCCATAAAAAGAAATGAAATTGAGTTATTTGTAGTAAGGTGGATGGACCTAGAGTCTGTCATACAGAGTGAAGTAAGTCAGAAAGAGAAAAACAAATAGCGTATTCTAACACATATATATGCAATAAAAAAAAAATGGTACTGATGAACCTAGAGGCAGGGCAGGAATAAAGATGTAGACAAAGAGAACAGACTTGAGGGCACGGTGTGGGGAGGGGGAAGCTGGGGCGAAGTGAGAGTAGCATTGACATATATACACTACCAAATGTAAAACAGTTGGCCGGTAAGAAGCAGCTGCATTGCACAGGGAGGTCAGCTCAGGGAGGATGGGAGGGAGGCTCAAGAGGGAGGGGATAAGGGGACATGTGTATGCATATGGCTGATTCACTTTGGTGTACAACAGAAACTAACACAGTATTGTGAAGCAATTATACGCCAATAAAGATCTATTAAAAAAAAACCTCCTATTAGAAAGTAAAAATTTAGCTTCCTGTACAAGTCATTTTCACATTACTTTTCTTGTGACCAGACCACTCCAATTCATTCTGGTGGATGCTCTGGAAGGTAGACTAACTTGAAATTAGAATTACTACAGAATCTCTCTTAAGGTTATTAAAGAATAACTGATCATGCCTTTAAAATCTTTCAGGACAGATTATATATAATTGTGTATTTCTTTCTTTCATTTATCAAATATTTGTTGTGTCTCTACAAAGTGGTAGGTACTGTGCCAACTGCTGGGGATAAAAATTAAAAGGATGAAAACTGAAGTTTTATGAAGAATAAAAATTCAGAAAAAATAATTATAATATAATGCAGTAAGTATTTAATAAAAGAAAAACTGTGACACGCTATGGGGAAATATTGAGATCACCTCACCCCATAAAGAAAAATATATATTTACAGTGTGTTAAAGAACTAAATGTAAACGTTTAATTGTACAACTCACAAGAAAACATATAAGTCTATGGATAGAGAGGATTTTCTAAGCTCAAAAGCAGTGGAAAAATTAGGAAGAAAGAGACAAATTAATTCAAATGATTTAAAAAATCAGAAAAGAAAGAAAAATACAAATTTGGGGAACTATTTCAACAAATGTGACAGAGCAAGAATTAACAGCCTTAACGTACAAGGGATTCATACAAATTTATAAGAAAACTATTAAGATTGCAATTAGAAAAAGGTCAAAGTGAAAATACATGTTTAAAAAGAAGAAATACAAATAATTCAATTTGAAAATACTTTATGAAAAAGCAAAGAAATTTGTTAAAATTATAGACCATTTTCCCTTATAAAAAATAACAATGATATTTTTAAACTTTAAGGTAATTTTAAGGCTGGAGAGGATTTTATGACACAGGCTGTTAACTGTCTATTAGGTAAGAAAGAGTGAAAGTACAAAGTTAAGCAAAATTTCTAGAAAGCAATTTGACAATATGTCCATCAAAGATCTTTTAAAAAGTTCAAGTATTTTGACTCACTAATTCCCTTTCTAGGGATATAGTCTAAGGAATTAATCAGAAATGTAAAGACAATTTTAAAATATTTAGGAAAACATTATTTACAATAGAATAATTCTGGAAGAAACCTAAAATATTCAAATATGAGGGAAAGGAAAAGTAAACCACAGTACATCAATAAATATAGCATATTATGCTGTCATTAAAAGATAATGCTTACAAAGAGTTTTCTAATTACATGAGAAATAGCTTTCTAATTACATTAGAAATAGCTCATCATGAAAGAAATAAAAAGAAGGACAAGATAACTGTCATACTAGCTAACAATTACTGAATGTTTGATATATAGCTATTAGACACAGTGTTTAGGGCTTTAAATATATTATTTATTTTATCTTCACAACAACCCTATAAAATAAGATAAAATTATTTATACATACACACAGCATGGTCTCACCTAAACAATATAATAAGCAAAATAAAGCAAAAGTAAAGCAAAATATCTGAAGGAAATATGTCAAAATTTAAGAAAAGTGGAATTACGGGAATTATTTTTCTTGCTTATTTATACTTTCCTGTACTCCTCCAATTTTGCAAGTTTAATTTTTTCCTGATTTTCAGAGAAAAACATGCTTAATAGTTAAAACAGAAAAAAAAACCTTGTTATACCACTGAATCAAATTTTCTAAAGTGAGTCTGTACTGTTTCTGTTATCACTAAGAAAGCAAACTGAGGGCTTCCCTGGTGGTGCAGTGGTTGCGAGTCCGCCTGCCGATGCAGGGGACACGGGTTCGTGCCCCGGTCCGGGAAGATCCCACATGCCGCGGAGCGGCTAGGCCCCTGAGCCATGGCCACTGAGCCTGCGCTCCGCAACGAGAGAGGCCACAACAGTGAGAGGCCCGCATACCGCAAAAAAAAAAAAAAAGAAAAAGAAAGCAAACTGAGAAGGAAGGTGTTTTACAAACTTAGAGAGAACTTTGAGACTATTAGTAGAAGATGTTTTGAGTAAGTCCAAAATTCCACAACCCCCCAACATCCCTACCACCACATCCCCAAAAAAGAAAGAAAGTATTTTAGATCTGTCTACATTATCTCCTCTACTAAACTGCAGGAAATTTGTGTGCTTTTTTTATCATTGTATTTTGAGTAGCTAGCGTGGTACGAGACACAGATTAGGTTTTCAGGAAATACTGGATTATGAGTCAGCACCACGTCGTGTGGAGAGTGTGTAAGAAGTAACCTTTCTGTTATATTTAGCTTTGGTGAGACTCTTCTCCGAGAATGGAATTAGCATTATTAGTTGTTATATTTGGTAGGCATGTTTGGAATGTTTGTAGCCATGGCTAGTTTTCATCTGTGACTTAGTAATGGAATCAACAGAGTGGAGAGTGTCTTTCACAACAATAATAATACTTATTGAGTGCTTAATACATGCCAGACTCAGTTCTAACATTGTGCATGGATTCACTCATATAAACCTCACAACCACCAAGGGGGCAGATCCTATTATTAACTTTATTTTACAAATGGAGACAGAAAGGCACGGAGAGAAGTAATGCACCTGAGGTCACAGTCAAGACGTGTGGCAGAAGTAGGATTTGGACCAAGGCAGCATGGCTCTTGAGTCTGTATTCTCAATCGTTATGGTATAGTGTCTCTACTACCTTTGTTGCATTTTTAGAAAAACTTACTTAAGACTGTTTGGTCTATAAATTAAAAGCAACAGCATGATGTAAGAATCAGCTCTTGTAAAGTTGTTTCTATAGGAAGATGAAACAATAATAACCCCAGGGTATGATTTTGGGTGATTCATTCTTTCCCCTGTCACCTCAACAGAACTCTGTATTACATATGCCTCTCTGAACTCAAACCATTTGGTTGCATTTTTAACCACCTCTAGACTGTCCCAGGGGAAACAAGGTAAGCTAGTATGAACTGTTTCCTTCAAAAACATACCTCTAATTTATTAAAATGACTTTCAAATCTAGTCTTAATTTCAAAGATCTTTTGGAATCCTCATCTCAGCCTAACAAAATACATACATTTGATGAGGAAATTATTATGTCAGCCAGACTGTTGACTTAAAAAAAAGTTTAACGCTGGGCTCAGGACCAATACTGAGTGTGATTACTTGTTTTTGACTTTCTAAGTTGACTTAGATCAACTTAGGGGAAAACAGTTTCTGGATATGACCTTTCTAACCAAGGATGTGAACGTATAATATTGTTGTTTAAGCAAAGTTTCTACTTAAAAATTGTGAGTGAATAAAGGGGTACATGAACAAAGCCAAGTCTGAAGCCTGAGAGGACCAGTGAGATCTCGAGCACCTGTCACTTCTCCGTAGGCCCTTTGGTGTACCTCTTCTGTAGGAAGTCATCCATATAGACAGATACTTATCCCTACCCTATACTTTTAAAAGCCTTAGCTCATTGTCTTGCTCTTCCTCCCAGAATATTTTTTTAGCTGTAGAGGTTATGGTTACAGTCCTGCAATTCTCTTTTACCTTGACAGTTATCTGCCAATCATGCATGTGGGGACTTTTTATCAGACTTTTTGGACTGTTTATTACTGTTAATGTGCAAGGAAAATAGATTTTATTATGCCATATGCTTTCATTTACTTGATTACTTTTTTGTATTCCCCACAACCATGCTTTATATATGAGGTACTTAACCATTTTAGTTAAGTACATTTAATAACTTATTACAATTTTTGTAGCCAGTTATTTCACCTTCAATCCTAGATACTTGTGTTGTTTCTGAAATTATCTTCCTGACTCACTTTGTTCATACTTTTCTCCTCATTAAGTTTATGCAGCAGATTTCACCGTACTTTAAGATAAATTTAAAACCCACACTGTGACTACTTCATTCTTTTATCTGTCAAAACTCAGGTCTTCCACATCTTTCAAGCAAGTTGTTCATTCACTTCTTCTAAGCCCCTGCTTTCGAAGCTTCTCCTAGGTATCTATCCTGGAATGTCTTTCTTCATAGACTTGCCAAGGTTACACTCTCTCTCACTTTTTTTTTATGAGAGAAATGGCTCCAGAAATTTCAGTATCTCCCTAAAGTCCTTCTGATTACTACAAATTCCATTTAAATAAACAAGGGTCTTACCAATATACAAACAAACAAAAATCCATGGTTTATTCATGCCTGGCACTATTAGGGTCTTTGAGAAAAAACAAAAACAAGTTGAAGACTGTTCCTGCCCACAAGAAGTTTATATTCCAATTAGTCTTCATACTTAGTCTTCACAATAGGCGTTTAAGCTTTAGCTTAACATATTACAATTTTTAGGTCAAATCTAACTGATAATTATCATTCACAATAAAAAATGTGTAAAATCATTTCTAACAAAGACAACTTAATTATTTCAAATAGTTAACCACAGACCAGTATAGGAAAACAATATAAAAAATCCCATGAAGTTAACAGTTACAAGATTTGCTGTGTATGTGCATATATTTCTTTTTAGAACACTGGAGAGGGTTGGGAGGAACGGGGTAATGCACCTCAAACATTTGCTGAGTATGAGCTCTGCATCAGCCCTCAGCTAGGTCCTCAGATCCATTACCGGAATTCTTGCTACTACTCATGATGGTATTCTTATTTTACAAATAAAGAAATAAAGGTTAAAGGGGATTATTAACATGCTTAAGGTCACAAAACTAGTAAGTGGCAGGACCAGCATTGGAAACCACTTTTATCTGGTTCTAATGACATTGAATAGATCAAATCCACACATTCACCATCCTAACCCAGGCATCTCTGTATTGTCCAAATGTATTTTTCAGATTAGAGTTCTCAGGGAAGAATAAATTCTCATCTTTAAGAAACACAGCCCTAGTTCAGGACCACTGGCTTCAAATCTAACTTGAAGTATCTTAAAAAAAAAAAAAGATGAATTTACTAAGTATCATAACTAAATGATAACTAAATTCATAACTAAATTTCATGAAGGGTGGGGGCTTCCAGGACACTGGAATGTCATTAGGACACTCATTGTTATCTTTGCTGAGACCTCATTTTGAATCAGAGTCTATACAGATGTCACAGCTTTTTATGCTTAACAAGAAACAACTTCTGCCTCACTTCTGGTAATGTCACCCTTGGTGAACAAAATCTCTTGCCTCATTCCAATCTGAGATTCCCAGAAAAGACTCAAGATGACCTACCTTGAGTCATCTACGCCCTCTGGTAGACAGAGGGCCCAGTACTTTGATTAGCTGTCCTCTTAGAACAACACAGGTAGGACTGAGAGAGCACCACTTCTCCAAAGAAGTGGGTAATACTCCCAGAAAAAAGACTGAAGAGCAAATCAATGGAAAACATTCACTTACTTAAGGATTAAGTTTTATTGAAGGAAAAGTGTCAAATGACCGAGTCTGGGGTCCAGGCACTCCTGAATCTCCGCTTGGGGTGATAAGCCCAGATGACACTGCTTTAGGATGAAGGTGCTATTTGTTTCTCTCTTCTTAGTTATCACCCTCCAAAATTTGGTAGCCTATAAACCTATTCACAGACCTCCATATTGAAACAATATATGATCTAATATGAAAGTCAGTTTATCTAATTATTCCATTATAATGAAGAGGAAACATGGACTTATAATGATCTATAATAATGGCACACTGTAGCTCTGGTGAAATATTAAGGAGGGCAGATTCTAAGATCTCCTTAATCTCTAGGATTCTTTTTTTTTTTTTTTTTGGGCCTTGCTGCGCAGCTTGTGGGATTTTAGTTCCCCGACCTGGGATCGAACCCGGGGCCCTGGCAGTGAGAGCGCCGAGTCCTAACCACTGGACCACCAAGGAATTCCCTCTATTACTCTCTCTAAAAGCACCCTGCCTGCCTCTAGAAAACAGTTATGACAAGCACAGCTCACTTCTATCCTTCACGAGTAGTGCAATGTTTTGCTCTTTATTAATGTCTATGTACCAGACCAACCATCTCCCGTCACTCCAGGAGGTTCTATGGTTATCTGCCAAAGCAAAGAGCTTAAACAAGCCAATGAAACTGCCTTTGGGAAAACCATTAAAAAATAACCATATGGTATTGTAAATGTAGCAAAATACAATATTATATATTTATAATGAGGTTTCTCTGACTTTTAGGAAAGTACATTTTACTTTATTGGTCACTGACAATTAATTAACCGAAAGAAAAGATTTAAGATTTCCAAAACCAACTTCTAAATACACTGCAACTAATCCATTGATGTAAAAAAGACCTATCAACAAACACACATGCCTCAATTCCTATTTCTAGCAGTTCAGCATAGCCATTTGTGGTATAAGACTTAGAATGAAATATTTCTCAGGGAAGGAAAGGTTTACCACAAACACATTCTTATACAGAATTTTCACCCCTAGATAGCATCTAGAGACACCCAGAGGAAGCCAGGTATCTTGCTCTAGCTCTGGAAAAGGATAGAATTGTAAAATGAGGCAATAATTAGCAAATTATTTAGTAGTATTGCTCAGTTTAATATGATTACACTGAAAAAGTAGGCAAAGGGTCCTATGAAAGAGATAATTAAATCGTCAGAAATGTACTATTTTAAAAACCTTTCCACAATGAATCCCTGAATCTTTCCTTCCTTGTTCTCCTTGTTCATTAAACTTAGAGAGGAAGTTGTGAATACTTTACAGACGTCAACTCCTATATTTCTAGAAAGATGAGAAAAGAGGACAAGTTAAATACTATATCAAGTTTCTGCTCACAGAGAGGTCAATGAAATACATGATGCAATGTCATTTCCTGATCTGTTCATATGGTTATTACTGAAACCTGTCTTCAAAAATGGAAACAAACATATTATAGGAGACAAGCTGACTCTTGTATATTTTTAAAATTAACCAATTAACCAAGAAAAGATACAATGGGCTTCCCTTCTTTATAATAACTGGATGGGAAGTTCCAGAGGCTCTAGCATCCTGCCAAAAATAAACACAATCATCATCAGCCCAGCAGCTCAAGCAGCAGAAACATAAAGGCAAGGAAAAGCTATCAAACCTTTACATTCTGTAGCAAACGCTTCTTCTTTCTCTATGGATCTGGCATCTAATGCATTATTACACTGCTGTTGTCTCTCAGGAAACAGAATAATCACATGATGAAGAATCTTCTCTACAAGGTAGTATATCCCACAGAGCATTTTGGGAAAAAGCAGGTACAAGAAAACAATTCATTAGAAGGCAAGCACACGTCTGCACTCCGTCAGCGAGTCCATCAAGCAGTCGAATGCAGCCAGTGACAGGAAGGCAGATGCAGCACACAGAGTAGGCACCAATCCTTAGAAGCTTAAACGAGAAACACACCCTCCTGCAACAGAATCCAAGTTCTGCGGCAAATCAGTGACCTAATTAACACAGTCTGCAATTCCATTCTGATGGGGATATTCAGGAGCACCCCCTTACCTCCTTTCTTAGGGCCTCTCCTAATTGCCAACCTCTTGATAAGAAAGCAGCTGGCAGAACTCTGCCAAGCCATCCAGGTAGGTAGCAATTGGGAGCTAGGAAGAACGAGCAAGCCTTGACTTTTTTGTTTTGTTTTGTTGAAGAGGAGTTAATGGAAACACAAGCAGAATGAAAAAAATAGAACCATGGTGTCTACCTACCTACCTTACCTACCTTTGCATCTACCTTAGATGCAAAGAGCTCCTTACTCCATAAAGGCATATCATCAGAGGGCAACTAAAAGAGAAGGGCTATACAGTGTGAGCTGTTGAGTAGGTGGGCTTTCAGGGACACCTCTAGCAGGACAATCACCTGACGAGAATGTCCCTGACACTCAGAGTCATCCTGTGGCCTCTTTTCTATTTCATCTGCTCGAGAGCTCTTAAATCTAGAGCTGTTAAATCTATCTGCTCCTGGACTCCACCATCTCCACTGGCATCATCACCTTTCAGCATGCATTTGGTTAGTGTAACTTAAATACCGTAAAGGTTTTCTATTAGTCCACCGGTGTCCAGAGAACCTTTAAGCTATTGCTCATCTGATTTCGTTTTGTTTTTTTTTTGCGCTACGCGGGCCTCTCACTGTTGTGGCCTCTTCCGTTGTGGAGCACAGGCTCCGGACGCACAGGCTCAGCGGCCATGGCTCACGGGCCCAGCCGCTCCGCGGCATGTGGGATCCTCCCGGACCGGGGCACGAACCCGTGTCCCCTGCATCAGCAGGCGGACTCTCAACCACTGCGCCACCAGGGAAGCCCGGTCGTCTGATTTCTTATGGTTAAAATTACTTTCCTAAGCACAGGTCTCATGCTACCATTCTGCCCCTCATCATCAATTCTCTACTCATCTCCCAAGTCAGAACAAACATCCTTCTCTCCACAGTCACTAACCAGACACTACAGCCCAGGTCTCCTAGTCCACCTTAATTTTCACGACTTCTTTACACTTCCTAAGTGTTCTGGGCAAATATGCTACTCCATTCAAACGCAGGTCCTGAACTTTTCTGCCACAGTAAAGCAAAAGTAAGACAAAATGGTAAACGATACACAACTAGTTACACTAAAAACAGAGTAAGTCAAAATGGAAGCCAGACCAACAACCTAAGTGTTGTCAGGACTGGGAAAGAACTCTTATCATTTGAGATAAATGAAGAGGCAAGAAAAGGCAACCCAACAAATCAGACCACTAGCTAGTTAACATAAACACTTTGATATCAGTAATACAATTCTACAGAATGGAATGAATGCATGTGTTCGAATGCTTAGCAGAAAACAAGAGTAGATTCATACGGCATAGCAGAAATATAATAAAAACAAAACAGTGGTGGGATAACATCTTTCAAGGCTACAAACTGTAAGGATATACAAGAGGGATGAAAGCACAGAATCATATTCTTATGAAGGGCAATGTGAACAACAACGGGTGAAATTAATTTCAGGGGGGGAAAAAAATGAACTACAGAATACCAGAGATTGAAATGCCTTCAGTTTATAATAAAAATGCATCAAAGGGGAAGAAGGTGCAGTGGAGAGTGGAAAGAACTCAAGTGCGGGAGAATTGGGTTCACCTTCCAATTCTGGTACTAAGCAGATGAAGTGACCCATATGACTCTGGACAATAAAGCCCTTTGTGCCTCAGCTAATTGGTCTGGGGATGGTTCTAGAACAGTGGTTTTCACATGTATTCCCTGGGCATCAAAAGATTCCACAAGGTGCTTCAGAATCCAATGAGGAGAGCAAGGGGATTAGGTGCCAACCTCATTTCAATAAGAGCAGCTCCACTTCCATTCCATGTAAGAGTTCATATAAATAAAATGTTCCACCGCTGTTTTAAAAAGTTTGAAAACCCCTTTCCTTACTACAAAATTTGAAATAGAAGTCTCTGCTGTACTCACTCATAGTATCCCTTTCTTCTCTTGTATAGCCCTCGTCACAGTTTGCAATTACATATAATTAGCATTTACTTTTTGACTGGCCTCACTCAAGAGGCTGTAAGCTTCATGAGAGCAGGGCCCACAGGGTTTATTCCACCACTGTGTTCACACTGCTTACCTGACACTGTGACTGACACATAGTGGGTGCGCAACAAATATTTTTCAATAGTGAAATTTTATGATTCTACTTTCCATTCCACTCTACGTGAAACAATGTTTTAGCTAAACCAAAAAGTACAAATTGGTGAAGGGCTCATGGAAGAGATGTCCTGATAAAGAAGTCAAAGAAGGATACCTGACAGGCCATTTGGGATGGTAAAAATTCTTGAGTGGGAGGAGTAATGATGACTAAATAATGTTCTCAGGAGTTTACCTGGACACAGGAAAACAGGAGTATTTCTCATATGTAATAAATGCATGAGGTCAACTCTGCCTGTTAAATCGGCCTTGGTATTTAATTTCTGGGCCAAAAGAATCTAAAAGTAATTTTAAATGCCCTAATACATTAGGGAGTTTGCCAGGGGAATAAAGAACCACACGCCACTCATTAAATGTGTATCAAAGTCTCTGCTAAAAAGGCCATACAGAGACCTTTGGAGACAGTGCTATGAAAGTGAATTATAAACCAGCTGAAGGGATAGTGTAGGGATTTCTGGTTCAAACTGGCAGATTGAGCACATGCTGAGAGCTCACCCTCCTGTACCAAAGAAAAAGGACTTAAAGATATAAAAATTAATTGATACATGCATAGCTAGAATCCAATTTTTTAAAAAAAGGAAAACTTTCTTTAAGCCTAAAAATAATGAAGACGTATCCCCCAAGGAAGAAAATAAACAAGAAGCCATCGTGGTGAGCAAGGGCTGTGCTGAGCTGCCATCAGCTACACACAGGATTGCAGGCCAACTTTGAGGAGGTTGGAAGAACTTAACCAAATCCCACCTCCCCCCCCAAAAAAAATCCCAGAGAAAACAGAGCATCTAAAAAGGTCTTTAAAATGAGTATATTTAATACCCTCAGGCACCTAAAGGATAGAGTAGCATTCATTAAATGTTCTGAAAAATAACCAATTAGAGATTTTTTAAATGAAAACCATAACTATTGAGATTTTTAAATTTTATTTATTTATTTATAATTTATTTATTTTTGGCTGTGTTGGTCTTCTTTGCTGCACACGGGTTTTCTCTAGTTGCAGTGAGCAGGGGCTACTCTTCGTTGTGGTGCAAGGGCTTCTCATTGCAGTGGCTTCTCTTGTCACGGAGCACGGGCTCTAGGCGCACGGGCTTCAGTAGTTGTGGCTCGTGGGCTGAGTAGTTGTGGCTCACAGGCTCTAGAGCGCAGGCTCAGTAGTTGTGGCACATGGGCTTAGTTGCTCCGTGGCATGTGGGATCTTCCCAGACAAGGGCTTGAACCTGTGTCCCATGCATTGGCAGGCGGATTCTTAACCACTGTGCCACCAGGGAAGTCCCTACTGAGATTTTTAAAAACATCCACAGATAGGCTGAATATACAAGCCTGAATACTGCTAAAGGCTGATGGTACTTTTTTTTTTTAAGTTAAGAAACATTAGAGCTAAATCCAGTTTTAAAGTCTATAACTCAGAGCTCCAGAGAGACCAGAGGCAATGAAGGAGAGGCAATAGTATCTAACACATCAAATGGATGAGAATTTTTCAGAATTGATGAAAGATATGAACCTTTAGAGAGTAAGAATTCTCTGAGTAGTAAAACAAATTAAATAAACTTTTTAAAAAACTTTGTATCCAGACAAATTATAGTAGAACTTCAGATTACCAATGTTATAAAGAAAACCATAAAAGTTACTAGTGAAATATGAGAGGGTCAACAAAAAGGAAGGGGAATCAGATTGTTATCAAGACTGGTTACAAGATAATAGAGGAATGATATCTTCAAAGAATGAAGGAAAAACATCTTTTGGCTAGATTTTAAACCCAGATAAATTATCATTCAACAGTGAGGGTATACCACAACAATTAGGCAAGAAAAAGAAATGAAAGATATCTAAACTGTAAAGGAAGAAGTAAAACTGTCTCTATTTGCAGATGAAATGATCTCATATATAGAAAACCCTAAAGAATCTACCCCTCACCCCCCAAAAAGAAACTGTTAGAGCTAATAAACAAACTGCAAGGTCAATGTACAAAATCAGTTGTATTTCTATATACCAGCAATGAACAATCTGAAAATGAAATTAGGAAAACAATTTCATTTATAATAGCATCAAAAAGAATAAAATTCTTAGGAATAAATTTAATCAAAGAAATGCAACACCTGTACACTGAAAACTACAAAACGTCATTGAAAGAAAGTAAAGAAGATCTTGGGCTTCCCTGGTGGTTCAGTAGTTAAGAATCTGCCTGCCAACACAGGGGACACGGGTTCGAGCCCTGGTCCAGGAAGATTCCACATGCCGCAGAGCAACTAAGCCTGTGCACCACAACTACTGAGCCTGTGCTCTAGAGCCCGCACGCCACGACTACTGAAACCTGCCCACCTAGAGCCTCTGCTCTGCAACAAGAGAAGCCACTGCTATGAGAAGCCCGCTCACCACAACGAAGCGCAGCCCCCGCTTGCCGCAACTAGAGAAAGCCCAAGCACAGCAATGAAGACCCAATGCAGCCAAAAATAAAATAAATAAATTTATTAAAAAAATAATAAATCAAAGAAGATCTAAATAAATGGGAAAACACTCCATGTTCATGGATTGGAAGACTTAACATTGTGAAAACAGTAATAATTCCCCAAACTGATTTACAGATTCAGTTCAATCCCTATCAAAACCACAGCTGCCTTTTTTGTAGAAATGGACAAGTTGATCCTAAGTTCATATAGAAATACAAGAAAGATAGAACAGCCAAAATAATCTCCCAAAAGAACAAAAGTTGCAGGATACATACTTCCTGATTTCAAACTTACTACAAACCTATTGCAAAGTAGACTAGTTTGCTTTATGTTAGAAGGTTCAGGGATATTCATAAATTTATCCATCACTCTCTGCAGTTACACAGAAATCCCTAATTAATACCTGAAATTATTGTCTTTGAAAAGGTTTCTAAGTCTAAACACTGTGTGAGGATTAAACAACAGTTCATGAAGGCTTTTTAAGTAGCTCTCTAACTGGTGCCCCTGTCAGCGCCATGAACTCTACTTCACACCCCACACGTCTGTTTGCATGGTTTGCTGGAATTCCCAGAGTAGAAGTACAGCTGATAATGGTACTCTTACAGCTTCTTCACTCAAGGTCTTCACTATTCCTCTGTCCCCATATAAAGGTTGGGGAAATGACAAATGGACAGAGTCACAGGAAGCTAAAGGCTGGTGCTCTAGACAGAATGCTGAAAGTGACTTTGATGATGTGTTAGGAGGGGTCTAGAGTTTTTTTCATTTCAAAGATGTTAAGCTTTTGGATCCACCAGTGCTTTTTCACTCATGACTTACTGCAGTGTACCCAGAGCAACAAAACATTTGACTTGATCCATTTAAAGGTTTACGTGTTCAAGTTAGTTTTGGAGATCTTTCCTTGGGAAAGATCAAGTTATATACGGGATTGCTTTCCCTGTTTTTAAAAAAGAAAAATATCAAAAGCTTGCTGCCTCTTATACTTCTCCTACTTTCCTATTACTCTCCTTCCTTCCACTGCTACTTATAACTTTAAGATCACAATAAATTAGAAATATAACTCTGTTTCACTTTGATGACTCAATTTCATCCAAACTCTCTAAATACATCTCTGACATCAGTATCTTCGTCATCACTAAAGGTTCTCTGAGTCATCACACAATTCTCCAGAGTACATCATGGTCATTTCTGCCCAAATTGTTTAGAAATAACTCCTCTGTATCTAATGCTCTCAATGGAAAATGTACCACAAGCTTCTCCCATAATATTAAGCCAGTTGGCATTTTCATCTATAATCACTTAATGCATTTTTATTTTTAAAATTAAACTTAATCTTTTCTACACACATAATTAATAAGCTTTATCTAATGGGAATATGGGAGAACACTGCGCTCAATACTAATCTGAGGGCTTCCCTGGTGGCGCAGTGGTCAAGAATCCGCCTGCCAGTGTGGGAGACATGGGTTCGAGCCCTGGTCTGGGAAGATCCCACATGCCACAGAGCAACTAAGCCCGTGCGTCACAACTACTGGCCTGCGCTCCAGAGCCCGTGAGCCCATGCACCACAACTACTGAAGCCCGCCTACCTAGAGCCCGTGCTTTGCAACAAGAGAAGCCACCGCAATGAGAAGCCTGCACACCGCAATGAAGAGTAGCCCCCGCTTGCCACAAGTAGAGAAAGCCTGCGTGCAGCAACGAAGGCCCAACGTAGCCAAAAATAAATAAAATAAATTAAAAAACAACAAAAACTAATCTGAGAACATTTTTAAGCATACAGAGGATGTTTAGAAAAATTGTTCAGATACTTGACCCTAAAAGAAATCTCAACTCTACCAAAGAATCAACATCATATAGAATACCACCTCCTACCAAAAGTTGATAATATCAGAAACCATCAAAAATTACCCTCCAAAGTCTCATGTGTTTGGAGATTTAAAAAATCACCTTAACTCTGCATATTAGAAAAAAAGAATTTAAAAAAATCAATTAACTGAATAATCATCTAAAGAAGTAAGAAACTAGTAACAGGGTTTGATCCTTACATGTTGGAAGGAAGGAAGGAAGGGAGGAAGGGAGGAAGGGAGGGAGGGAGGGAGGGAGGGAGGGAGGGAGGGAGGGAGGGAGGGAAAAAGAGCCATGAATGCCTTCAAGACTTATATAAACTGCCTATTTGACACCTCTATTTGGGTATCAAAAAAACCTCAACATGTCCAAATGGAGCTCTCATTCTAGACAAACTTGTTCACCTGTAGGTATCCCCATCTCTATCTTTCCAATTGTTCAGGTCAAAGTGACATCTCTCTTCCTCTCATACTCCACATCCAATCTGTCAGCAAGATTTTTATCCCTACATATTATGCCAGGTCTAGATTTAAAGGCTGAGCTCAGAGAGATAACATAAATGGCAGTTTAATCAATTTCTCAAACTGAAGATGTTAAATATTCATCTCAAGAAACTCTACGGAGAAGCTCTTAACAAGAATGTTTTTCTTGTAGTAAACTGGACACAGGAAATGAGTGAAAAATAACAGTTGGGTTTATACAGAATTAAACATGAGGTGGTGACAGCTTGGAAGAAATGGCTAAGGAGAATAAAGAAGTCACTTAAATTCCAAAAAGAATTCTACTAAAAAAGCGAGAAACCAACGGGGAAGATTATTCAATATGAATTAACAGAATATTTTCTTAAATTCATGCTTGGAGTCCATGTATCCAATTTTACCCTTAAAATGATCCCATTAAATTATCCAATAGGGAAAAAATAAGTGAGACAAAAGAGAAAGGTCCTTTTACCAAAGGAGAAGATGCCTTACTTTAACCTTATCTTTATCTCTAGAATTATTTCAAGTAGTAAAATAAGAACCTCTCTCCAAAATCTAATAAAAAATAAGATTTTTACAATCTGAGTAACCTTTCTTTAATTGCCTTCCAAAGCTTCAGTAAGGGCGTATCAAAGTCATATCAAATAAACAAGTAGTAAAGGCCTATAGTGTGACCTTGAAGAGAAGGACAAGAAACTTGTCAAATTTAACCTCATTTAACTAGAATTTACAACTGGGCTCCATACTCCAGAAGTACAACAAATCAGTAGAGTTTAGTTCCACCAACACTGGAGTGTGCCAGTTACTAAGGATATACAATCCCAGACCTTAAGAAGTTGACGGTGCAAAGGAGGTGCTTACAGTCTTCAAGAAATCCAGGTTCAATACATACTCAAGAAATCCTTAAAGAAGGAGAGAGCACTTTATTGGGTGCCCAAATGACTAATAAAACAAGAGCTAAAAGAATCTAGGTAAGGAAAGGAGAGATTCATAAGAGTTAGCTGCCTCTAGGGTTCAAAGAAGGTTTCATGAATGCAGCAGAATCTAAGCTCAGCTCATGGACATATAAAGCATGGAAAGTCTGGAAGAGACAAGAAGGGCATTCAGGAAAAGGGGGTATTTGGGCTAGGACATCATGAGCCAGCTCAGAGGTATGGGAAGAGATAACATTTTTTAAAGGGTAGGAAGGAGGCAGGTCTGGCCGAAGTGAGGCTTTGTCCTGCAATAATTTAGCAGTAGAAGATAAGATTTAAAAAGTAAAGTGGGTCCTGATTACACAGGGCCTTGAATTCCAGCTTGAGGAGTGCCTCCTTAATTCTATAGTCAGTGGAGTTTTGTAGATTTTTAAATAGGGAAGTAATATGACAAAGGCAGTGATTCAAGAAGATTGATTTGTCAACTCTGTACACAGAGTTGAGGTTTAACAAGAATGAAAAAGGCTAACTTAGTAGGTGTTAAACTTAGTAGTCAAAAGTGGGCAAGACCTGTAAAGGTGCTAAGAAATATTCAGATTATCCTGAACTGCAACCAGATCACAGTATATACATTCTATTAAGAAATTTAACTCAATGAAATAAACTTCTGAGGCTCAGTATCTGCAAGAAATTATGTTACAAGAATACCCTAGGTTTAGCGAGGGGAGAAAAAAAGCTCAAAGAAAAGCAGACTTCTCCAATATTAATGATTATTTTTCAAGGATTTTTTAGTAATCATAATGAATTGCAGGATCATGGCTTCCAACCCAAGAATGTTGATACTATTAGCTCTAGCTCTTTAAAAACACAATAAAAAGACCTGCTTCATCCTCACATACTGATATAATTTCTGGTATAGCCTGAATACTTCATGAAGATCACTGCTGTTAGTAAGTCGTGAGCATATACACATGCATTTATTCATTCCACAAATATTTATTTAAGGTCTACTATTTGCCAGGTCCATTCTATACCCTGGAGATACAGCGGGAAGCAAAATAAAGTTTTTGTCTTCAAACGGCTTACAATCTAGTGGAGTATAGATTATAAAGAACTACAAAAACATACAAAGTAATGTCATATAACAGTGCCACGAAGAAACTAAAACAAGGCAATGGGATACTGACGATGGTGCTATTTTAGGTAAGACAGTTAAGATGAGGCTCTCTGAGAAGCTAACATTTAAGGAGAGATCTGAATGAAGTAAGGGAATGAGCCACATGAATTATATGATAATTAAGTCCACATGCAAAACAAGGGACTTAGACACTTACCTTAAACCATACACAAAAATTAGTTCAAAATTAACACAAAAATGGATTATAGACTGAAATGTAAGGTTAAAACTATAAAACTTCTAGGTGAAAACACAGGAGAAAATCACTGTGACCCTGGGTTAGGCAAAAGTTTCTTAGATATGACATGAGAAGCACAATCCATAGAAGAAAAAAATTGATAACGTGGCCTTCCTCAAAATTAACAGTTTTTCTCTTCAAAAGATCATTAAGAAAATGAAAAGATAAGACATAGACTGGAAAAAATTATCTGTAGATCATATATCTGACAGAGAACTTGTGTCCAGAATATATAAAGAACTCTTAAAATTCAGTAAGCAGACGACAATCCAACCAGTTATAAAACGGGCGAAAGAAATTGTCACAGGCCAGAGGGGCCTAAGGAGACATGACGAATAAATGTAATGGTACCCTGGATGGGAACCTGGAAAAAAAAAAGGACATTAGGAAACAAACTAATGAAATCTCAATAAAGCATGGAGCTCAGTTAATAACAATATCAATATTGGTTCATCTGTAAAATGTTAACAACAGGGGAACTGAGTGCAGGGTATGCGGGAACTCTCTGTCCTATCTTAGCTACATTTCTCTAAATCTAAAACTACCCTAAAATGGTGAAAGATATAAATAGACAATTATAGAAAGAAATAGACAATTATAGAAAGAAGATATATGAATGGTTTATTAGTCACTGGGGAAATGCAAATTAAAACTACAATAAGGTACCACTACTCACTAGCTAGGATGGCTATAAATACAAAAGACTGACAGTATACCCAGTGCACTGGTGAGAATGCGGAGAAACTGGAGCTCTCATGTATTGCTGGTGGGATTCTAAAAGGTACAGTCACTTTCAAAAAACAGTTCAGCAGTTTCTTAAAATGTTAAGTATACTGTTACCCTGCATGACCCAGCAATTCTACTCCTAGGTATCTACCCGAGAGACATGTGAAAACATATGTCCACACAAAGACAAAGATGTTCATAGCAGGATTATTCATAATAGTCAAAAACTGTAAATGAGCCAAGTGTCCATCAACAGGTGACGGATAATCAAAATGTGGTATTCATATAATGGGATATTTCCAGCATTGAGAAGGCATAAACTACTGATACTTGCTACAACATGGATAAGCCTCAAAAATATTATGTTAAGTGAAAGAAGCCAGAAACAAAAAACTACATATGATTCTGTTGATACAAAATTTCTCGAAAAGGCAAAACTATAGAAACAGGATGTATATCAGTGGTTGCCTTGGGGCTATAGGTGGGAGCTGGGATACAAGGGAACTTTTTTGGATGATGAAAAAGTTCTAAAACTGGATGGTGGTGATAGGTGCAAAACAACACACATTTACGAAAACTCATTTAACTGTAACAGTGGGTGAATTTTATGATGTGTAAATTATGCCTCAATAAAACTGTTTTTAAAAAAAAGACAAATCAAAACCACAATGTTCTATTACCTCATACCCATTAGGGTAACTTATAAACAAAACAAAACAGAAAATAACAAGTGTTGGTAAGGATGTGGAGAAACTGGAACCCTTATACTTTGTTCATGGGATTGTAAAATGGTGCAACCACTATGGAAAACAGTATGGAGGTTCCTCAAAAACTAAAAATAGAACTACCATATCATCTAGCAATCCAACCTCTGGGAATATAACCCAAAGAATTAAAAGCAGGGTCTCAAAGACATATTTGTACACCCATCTTCATAGCATTATTCAGAAGAGCCAAAAGGTGGAAACAACCCAAATGTCTGTTGGCAAAGGAATGGACAAACAAAATGTGGTATATACATACAATGGAATATTATCCAGCCTTAAAAAGGAAGGAAATCCTGACACATGTTAGAACATAGATGAACCCTGAGGACATTATGCTATGTGAAATAAGACAGTCACATAAAGACAAATAATATATGATTCTACTCATATGAGGTATCTTAGGTACTCAAATTCATAGAAAGAGGAAGTAGAATGGTGGTTACCAGAGGATCTTGGTAAAGAGGAGTTGATGTTTAATGGATATATTGTTTTCGATTTGCAAGTTGAAAAAGCTCTGGAGATCTGTTTCACAACAATGTAAATATACTTAACACTACTGAACTGTGCACTTAAAAATGGTTAAGATGGTAAATTTTATGTTATGTGTATTTTACCACAATTAAAAACAAAGAAAGAAAACCAAGGGATGGTGTTTGGGCAATGCTAGATTTAGAGTTTAAAAGCAGACTGTTTTATGGCAGTACAGTGCTAAACAGAGTGAGAAAAATCCCAAGGGGTGGGTGAAACTGAGCAGATCAAAGTCACAACCACTTATAAATAATTATCCTCCTAGGATTAAACCTTGAGTATGGCTGTATTAAATAATGCTATTTCTCCTTACTGCATCATAGTCCATCACCACATTTGCTGTTCACATGACCATGCCTCTCCATCACACACACACACAGGAACCGCACATATACACTCACGTGTGGGTTTCTGAGTATATGCAAGTTCTCCCGTCCCCAACACACACACACACACACACACACACACACACACACACACAGAGATAGAAGTTCAGGCAAAAATCTTATCCTATTCCTAGGACTATCTCACATGATGCATCACCCTTGGTACCAGTGCCCTCTGTGCTCCCTCCTTCTTTTTTGGAGAGATACACTTCCCGGGCCAGCTACCCAAAGCCCAGAAGAGAATGATTATCTGGGACCTTTAGCCTGAAATGGAGCCAAACAGACAACACCCAAACCAGAACTGAGTGAAGCTCAAGGCTCTAAGAGAATCTTGTGTTCCTCAGCTGCTAGGTTTTCAAAATCATCTCAGCAAAATAAGAGCCTTCACATTCTAGGTTATCTAAATAGAATAAAAAGCAGCTTTTCTTTTCTCAAACGGTCAAATTAGATAAACCTGAAATGTTAGATATCTGATGGCCCACTAGTGAGCAGACCGTGTCACCATGCCTAGGTTTTTCAAAATCATTACGGCAAAACGCAAGACAGAATTAATACCAGATGAGCTATGATCTAAGAGCCAAAGTATGACTTGCCTGTTGGAAATAGCTCAAAATTATAACCTTCCAAATAGGTTCAGCCTCAGGAGACCAGAATGAATCTGATACTCCTTTCAAGTGACTAGAACATCAGATTCACCTAGGAATCTAAGAGAAAAGTATCATCTTGCTGGTTTCCTCAAATAAGACTCTTCTCAGCACCCACAGAGCCCCACTCACAATTCACATTCAGTAAATACTTGTGGAAGACAGTGATTTCACTCCAGATCAATTTATCAATATCATAAATTCTATAACAATTTATTTTGGAATATAGTAAAAGCACTTAATAACTCTCATTGAAAAAAAAACAAATCTGGCTCATAAAAAAAGTTGCAAACAACAAGGCGTTTGGTTTGCCACAGGACAAATAGCCAGAAGTACCCTTGTCACAAAAGTCATTTCAAATTCCAAATTCCTCCATCATTTGAAAGAAGTGTCAGAAATATGTGCTTAAATAACTAAACAACATAAACTAGAAGTTAGACCTGTTTTCTCATAGGGTTACAAATGGTCTTAGATTATTCCTGGTCTGGTGAATTCCTACTGATCTACTTAAAGTCATCATGAATAAGAACAAAACTGACAGAATTTTTGCGTTATACTAAAAAGTTCACAAACACTGAAAGCACCAGATGTTTAAAGCATAGTTGTCTAAAGTTCTAAAAACAAAAAAAATAAACTATGTCTTGGTATAGAAAAACAACAAAGAGGACAGATATGGCTTGATTAAATCAAGGTAGTGCATATGTATAGTCTAAGTCAGTATTAAACAGAAGAGTACTTAAAATAGGACAATTAAGAGCCATACTGAAGTGTTATTTTAATTATACTTTTATAATTTAACAGTTTTTTTAATTGTCTAGGTTAATTCTGTTTTGATACAAGGTGTGGAGGAAACTGGTTAGTTTAGCTGTTCAAACATGCTACACATGTATATAGGCACATGCTACCAGAGAAACAGGAAGAAGGTAGTCTGGTTTCTAAGTAACAAACTTTATCCAAATGTTTTAACAGAAGAAGTTACCAAATTAACCTTTAAGCTTGGGTGGGGAAAAAAAAAAAAACACAAAAAAAAAACCTGGACCATCAAACCAAAGAATATGATGATCATTCAGAAAAATGAATACCAAGAAGCACACAGTGCCCTAAATTTGCAGTTTTTATCAACTCTTTTTTAAGAGTAGGGATTGGCAAACTTTTCTGTGAAGAGCCAGATAATAAATATTTTAGGCTTTGAGGGTCATACGATTTCAGTCACAAAGACTCAATTTTGCCACTGTAGCCCAAAAGCAGCCACAGACAATACGTAAAGGAATTAGCATGGCTGTGTCCCAATAAACGTTTACTTATGGACACTGAAATCTGAATTTCATATAACTTTCACAAAATATTATTCTCCTGTTTATTTCTCTTCAACCATTCAAAAATATAAAAAAATCATTCTTAGGTCATGGGCCAGACAAAAACAGGTGACAGGCTGGATTTAGCCTGTGGGCTGCAATAACCGCTGCTTAAGAGAACAGATCAGCCGCAGGTGTACCGAGGGGGATACCAGTCATGCTCTTCCTTGCTGGAATTCAGAGGAACAAATATACTGAGCTGACATCAGAAATAAATAAATAAACCATAAACTGAAATGTAATGGTGATGAATTGCTAATTAAAGAAATCTGATATAAGAATTATGAGGTTAGGGCCTCCCTGGTGGTGCAGTGGTTAAGAATCCGCCTGCCAATGCATGGGACACAGGTTCGAGCCCTGGTTCAGGAAGATCCCACATGACGCAGAGCAACAAAGCCCGTGCGCCACAACTACTGAGTCTGCGCTTTAGAGGCCGTGAGCCATAACTACTGAGCCCGCGTGCCTAGAGCCCATGCTCCACAACAAGAGAAGCCACTGCAATGAGAAGCCTGTGCACCGCAATGAAGAGTAGCCCCCGCTCGCCACAACTAGAGAAAGCCCACGCACAGCAACGAAGACCCAACACAGCCCAAAAGAAAATAAATAAAATAAATTTAAGAAAAAAAAAATTATGTGGTCAGATAATTAGATCCTAAGCACGAGCAAACTGCTTGAATTAGGCTAGCAGAAAGTTTATCAGACTCTTTAAGGGTCAGAAGTTTCACAAAAATGTTTTGACCAAAAGAAACAACTAATTTCTCTCAAAGACTTAGAAGGAAACTTGCTACAGTGTTGATGATAAGTAAACTGTTTTTTTTTCTTTCGAGGTTTATTTGAAAAACGTTGTTTACATAATATTCTCAACTCACCAGAAAAGAAATACAATGGCTCAGTGGAGGAAATATGCCTGACATCTGGTGGAAGCCTTAGGTACTGTAGGTATGTGACCTATATTATTTACTGAAGGAAAAACAAACAAACAGAAGAAGGGGGATGGGGTAGGTGTCTGTTTATATAAATCATGTTTAGTGTCATTCATTAATTCAATACGTATTAAATGCCTACCATGTCCCAGGCACTGTTTTAGGCACTGAGAACTCAGTGAAGAACAAACAACACAGTCCCAGCCTTTGTGGAGTGTACATTTTTATGACATGCTTTACTTTATTCTGAGGAAAAGACTTTAAAAGTTTAGAATATAGTATTTATAACATCCTAACCTCTTACAAGCACTTTCAGATACATTATCCTTAAACAATATCCTGAGATAATTAAGATGAGTTTTATTACCACCATTTTACAGAAAAGTAAACTGATGTCTCTTGATTTTCAATCTAGTTTTTCTTCTGTCACATCACACTGCCTCCCTTATATTTTTCAACCAACCAAGTTACAGCCATTCGATGTTCGCCCTTGATTCTAAACTTAACCACAGGGTTCAAACAATGGTTTGATTACCATATGTTTCTACAATAACAATTTCTTACTGGGTCAGCATGTTAGGAAACCAGGAAAGAAGGCTTGGCATGGAGTGAGGAGTCCCAGACTCTGGTCCCAACTCCAGCACTTTGTAGCTGTGTGATCTTGGGCAGGTCAAGCAACCTCCCCGATCCTGTTCCCTGATATGTAACAGGTTAATGCTATGTATACTACAAACGTTGCTGTGAGGGTTAAATGAAATAACATACACGGAAGAGGTGAACAAAGGGCTAGGAACACTGTGGGTGTTCAATAAATATCAAAACTTGAATCTCAAATTTGTGAGCATCTGAGTATCTCTACCCTATGCCAACAATGAAACGTAAGGAATTAACATTAAAATGTACTTAATCGCAATTCCTGTCCCAAATTTCCACTGGAGTTTTAATTTTACTTCTAGGCATTTAATGGTAAAACCTAAGGTTTTTAAAATATGTTGGCCGCTCTCGCGCATCAGCTGAGTGAAGAAGGCGAAAGGGCTGTGTTGTTAGGAGAGTCACTTTAGAAGTCAGCCTTGTTACCAAAGCACCAGGTTCGATAGTTCTCTGCTTCTTAACCTTTTGCTTGGTTGATTTTCATGGAACTAGCTGATTTTTTTTATTGGGGGGGGGGGGTCTCTCTGCTAAAAAACTCCGTAACTTCCATGTTCCACTGACATTGCTGTTCCTGAAGTGCAGGTGTCAGTGGTCTGCAATCAGTTTTTGTTTTGTTTTGGGGGAGTCTAATCTCTTAGGAGTATTTGCACTCTACTGAAAGCCTTGCCAAACGACTTTGTAAACACAAGATTAGGAAAAGGAAAGGGTATTAGCCTGGACGAGAGTGCGGGAGACCCTTTTACATGCATGTGTGAACATTTCCCGTGTTGACTTCGGACCCATGGTTTGTGGTCCACAATCTAGCCACTCCAGAGCTTCTGTTGACTCTTGCAAGTGGACACCTGGGTCTCAACTTCCCCGCTGTACGTTTCTTTGGGGGTGCAGCTAAAAAAATGGTGGTCTTGGACATGAGGTAAGAGGGTGACAACTTGGCCTCAGCCATCATCTGTCTTCTGCTGGCATTGGTTGAATATTATCAAGTTCAGTCTTTGACGTGAAAGACCGAAGGCTCTTCGTGCGCCAGTCAGGTGGCACGGCTGTGCCTCTGAGGTGGGAGAGCCAAGTTCAGGACACTGGTCCACAAGAGACCTCCCAGCTCTACATAATATCAAATGGCGAAAACCTCCCAGAGATCTCCATCTCAACGCCAAGACCCAGCTCCACTCAACGACCATCAAGCTACAGTGCTGGACACCCCATGCCAAACAACTAGCAAGACACGAACACAACCCCACCCATTAGCAGAGAGGCTGCCTAAAATCATAATAAGGCCACAGACACCCCAAAACACAGCGCCAGACGTGGACCTGCCCACCAGAAAAACAAGATCCAGCCTCATCCACCAGAAAATAGGCACTAGTCCCTTCCACCAGGAAGCCTACACAACCCACTGAACCAACCTTAGCCACTGGGAACAGACACCAAACACAACGGGAACTACGAACCTGCAGCCTGCAAAAAGGAGACCCCAAACACAGTAAGTTAAGCAAATGAGAAGACAGAGAAACACACAGCAGATGAAGGAGCAAGGCAAAAACACACCAGACCTAACAAATGAAGAGGAAATAGGCAGTCTACCTGAAAAAGAATTCAGAATAATGATAGTAAAGATGATCCAAAATCTTGGAAACAGAATGGAGAAAATACAAGAAACATTTAACAAGGACCTAGAAGAACTAAAGAGCAAACAAACAGTGGTGAACAACACAATAATTGAAATTAAAAATTCTCTAGAAGGGAGCAATAGCTGAATAACTGAGGCAGAAGAACGGATAAGTGACCTGGAAGATAAAATAATGGAAATAACTACTGCAGAGCAGAATAAAGAAAAAGAATGAGAAGAATTGAGAACAGTCTCAGAGACCTCTGGGACAACATTAAACGCACCAACATTCGAATTACAGGGGTCCCAGAAGAAGAAGAGAAAAAGAAAGGGACTGAGAACATATTTGAAGAGACTAGAGTTGAAAACTTCCCTAATATGGGAAAGGAAATAGTTAATCAAGTCCAGGAAGCACAGAGAGTCCCATACAGGATAAATCCAAGGAGAAACACAACAAGACACATACTAATCAAACTATCAAAAATTAAATACAAAGAAAAAATATTAAAAGCAGCAAGGAAAAAACAAGAAATAACATACAAGGGAATCCCCATAAGGTTAACAGCTGATCTTTCAGCAGAAACTCTGCAAGCCAGAAGGGAGTGGCAGGACATATTTAAAGTGATGAAGGAGAAAAACCTACAACCAAGATTACTCTACCCAGCAAGGATCTCATTCAGATTTGACAGAGAAACTAAAACCTTTACAGACAAGCAAAAGCTAACAGAATTCAGCACCACCAAATCAGCTTTACAACAAATGCTAAAGGAACTTCTCTAGGCAGGAAACACAAGAGAAGGAAAAGACCTACAATAACAAACCTAAAACAATTAAGAAAATGGTAATAGAAACATACCTACTGATAATTACCTTAAATTTAAATGGATTAAATGCTCCAACCAAAAGAAACAGACTGGCTGAATGGATACAAAAACAAGATCTGTATATATGCTGTCTACAAGAGACCCACTTCAGACCTAGGGACACATACAGACTGAAAGTGAGGGGATGGAAAAATATTCCATGCAAATGGAAATCAAAACAAAGCTGAAGTAGCAATTCTCATATCAGACAAAATCGACTTTAAAACAAAGACTATTACAAGAGACAAAGAAGGACACTACATAATGATCAAGGGATCAATCCAAAGAAGATGTAACAATTGTAAATACTTATGCACCCAACATAGGAGCACCTCAATACATAAGGCAAATACAACAGCCATAAAAGGGGAAATCGACAGCAGCAGAATCTTAGTAGGGGACTTTAATACCCCACTTTCACCAATGGACAGATCATCCAAACAGAAAATAAATAAGGAAACACAAGCTTTAAATGATACATTAAACAAGATGGACTTAATTGATATTTATAGGACTTTCCATCCAAAAACAGTAGAATATACATTCTTCTCAAGTGCACATGGAACATTCTCCAGGACAGATCATATCTTGGGTTACAAATCAAGCTTTGGTAAATTTAAGAAAACTGAAATCGTATCAAGTATCTTTTCCGACCATAGGCTATGAGACTAGATATCAATTACAGGAAAAAAACTGTAAAAAATACAAACACGTGCAGTCTAAACAATACACTACTTAATAACCAAGAGATCACTGAAGAAATCAAAGAGGAAATCAAAAAATACCTAGAAACAAATGACAAGGAAAACACGATGACCCAAAACCTATGGGATGCAGCAAAAGCAGTTCTAAAGGGAAGTTTATAGCCAAACAATCCTACCTTAAGAAACCAGAAACACCTCAACTAAACAACCTAACCTTACACCTAAAGCAATTAGAGAAAGAAAAACAAAAAAACCCCAAAGTTAGCAGAAGGAAAGAAATAATAAAGATAAGATCAGAAATAAATGAAAAATAAATGAAGGAAATGATAGCAAAGATCAATAAAACTAAAAGCTGGTTCTTTGAGAAGATAAACAAAATGGATAAACCATTAGCCAGACTCATCAAGACAAAAAGGGAGAAGACTCAAATCGATAGAATTAGAAAAGAAATAGGAGAAGTAATAACTGACACTGCAGAAATACAAAGGATCATGAGAGATTACTACAAGCAACTATACGCCAATAAAATGGACAACCTGGAAGAAATGGACAAATTCTTAGAAATGCACAACCTTCCAAGACTGAACCAGGAAGAAATAGAAAATATGAACAGACCAATCACAAGCACTGAAATTGAAACTGTGATTAAAAATCTTCCAACAAACAAAAGCCCAGGACCAGATGGCTTCACAGGCGAATTCTGTCCAACATTTAGAGAAGCGCTAACACCTATCCTTTTCAAACTCTCCCAAAATATAGCAGAGGGAGGAACACTCCCAAACTCATTCTATGAGGCCACCATCACCCTGATACCAAAACCAGACAAAGATGTCACAAAAAAGAAAACTACAGGCCAATATCACTGATAGATGCAAAAATCCTCAACAAAATACTAGCAAACAGAATCCAACACCACATTAAAAGGATCATACACCATGATCAAGTGGGGTTTATCCCAGGAATGCAAGGATTCTTCAACATATGCAAATCAATCAATGTGATACACCATATAAACAAATTGAAGGGGAAAAACCATATGATCATCTCAATAGATGCAGAGAAAGCTTTCAACAAAATTCAACACCCATTTATGATAAAAACCCTCCAGAAAGTAGGCATAGAGGGTAGTTTCCTCAACATAATAAAGGCCATATATGACAAACCCACAGCCAACATCGTCCCCAATGGTGAAAAACTGAAACCATTTGCACTAAGATCAGGAACAAGACAAGGTTGCCCACTCTCACCACTGTCATTCAACATAGTTTTGGCAGTTTTAGCCACAGCAATCAGGGAAGAAAAAGAAATAAAAGGAATCCAAATCGGAAAAGAAGAAGTAAAGTTGTCACTGTTTGCAGATGACATGATACTATACATAGAGAATCCTAAAGATGCTACCAGAAAACTACTAGAGCTAATCAATGAATTTTGTAAAGCAGCAGGATACAAAATTAATACACAGAAATCTCTTGCATTCCTATACACTAATGATGAAAAATCTGAAAGTGAAATTAAGAAAACACTCCCATTTACCACTGCAACAAAAAGAATGAAATGTCTAGGAGTAAACCTACCCTTGGAGACAAAAGACCTGTATGCAGAAAATTATAAGACACTGATGAAAGAAATTAAAGATGATACAAATAGATGGAGAGATATACCATGTTCTTGCATTGGAAGAATCAACATTGTGAAAATAACACTACTACCCAAAGCAATCTACAGATTCAATGCAATCCCTATCAAACTACCATTGGCATTTTTCACAGAACTAGAACAAAAAATTTCACAATTTGTATGGAAACCCAAAAGACCCCAAATAGCCAAAGCAATCTTGAGAACGAAAAATGGAGCTGGAGGAATCAGGCTCCCTGACTTCAGACTATACTACAAAGCTACAGTAATCAAGACAGTATGGCACTGGCACAAAAACAGAAAGATAGATCAATGGAACAGGATAGAAAGCCCAGAGATAAACCCACGCACATATGGTCACCTTATCTTTGATAAAGGAGGCAGGAATGTACAGTGGAGAAAGGACAGCCTCTTCAATAAGTGGTGCTGGGAAAACTGGACAGGTACATGTAAAAGTATGAGATTAGATCACTCACTAACACTGTACACAAAAATAAGATCAAAATGGATTAAAGACCTAAATGTAAGGCCAGAAACTATCAAACTCTTAGAGGAAAACATAGGCAGGACACTCTATGACATAAATCACAGCAAGATCCTTTTTGACCCACCTCCTAGAGAAATGGAAATAAAAACAAAAATAAACAAATGGGACCTAATGAAACTGCAAAGCTTTTGCACAGCAAAGGAAACCATAAACAAGACCAAAAGACAACCCTCAGAATGGGAGAAAAGATTTGCAAATGAAGCAACTGACAAAGAATTAATCTCCAAAATTTATAAGCAGCTCATGCAGCTTAATAACAAAAAAACAAACAACCCAATCCAGAAATGGGCAGAAGACCTAAATAGACATTTCTCCAAAGAAGATATACAGGCTGCCAACAAACACATGAAAGAATGCTCAACATCACTAATCATTAGAGAAATGCAAATCAAAACTACAATGAGATATCATCTCACACCAGTCAGAATGGCCATCATCAAAAAATCTAGAAACAATAAATGCTGGAGAGGGTGTGGAGAAAAGGAAACCCTCTTGCACTGTTGGTGGGAATGTAAATTGATACAGCCACTGTGGAGAACAGTATGGAGGTTCCTTAGAAAACTACAAATAGAACTACCATATGACCCAGCAATCCCACTACTGGGCATATACCCTGAGAAAACCATAATTCAAAAAGAGTCATGTACCAAAATGTTCATTGCAGCTCTATTTACAATAGCCTGGAGATGGAAACAACCTAAGTGTCCATCATCGGATGAATGGATAAAGAAGATGTGGCACATATATACAATGGACTATTACTCAGCCATAAAAAGAAACGAAATTGAGCTATTTGCAATGAGGTGGATAGATGTAGAGTCTGTCATACAGAGTGAAGTAAGTCAGAAAGAGAAAGACAAATACCGTATGCTAACACATATATATGGAATTTAGGGGAAAAAAAAGATGTCACGAAGAACCTAGGGGTAAGACAGGAATAAAGACACAGACCTACTAGAGAATGGACTTGAGGATATGGGGAGGGGGAAGGGTAAGCTGTGACAAAGCGAGAGAGAGGCATGGACATATATACACTACCAAACGTAAGGTAGATAGCTAGTGGGAAGCATCCTCATAGCACAGAGAGATCAGCTCGGTGCTTTGTGACCACCTAGAGGTGTGGGATAGGAAGGGTGGGAGGGAGGGAGACGCAAGAGGGAAAAGATATGGGAACATATGTATATATAT
The DNA here is from genome assembly GCF_937001465.1 of Orcinus orca. Classification (NCBI taxonomy): domain Eukaryota; kingdom Metazoa; phylum Chordata; class Mammalia; order Artiodactyla; family Delphinidae; genus Orcinus; species Orcinus orca. Next base: position 72,037,623 of record NC_064571.1, on the reverse strand, counting down.
AACTGATTCATTTTGTTATAAAGCAGAAACTAACACACCACTGTAAAGCAATTATACTCCAATAAAGATGTTAAAAAAAAAAACAAAAAAAAACACTTCCCTAATGTGGGGAGAGTACCTAGGTCCAAGAAGCACAGAGTCCCAAACATGATGAACCCAAAGAGATCCACATCAAGACATATGAAAAAAAAAAAAACTTAAATTCCTAGCTCATATCTGACAACAACAACAACAAAGGAAAAAATACAGAAATAAGAAATTTATTGACAGAGGTATTTTTATAATCTTGAAGGGAGAATATTAATTTTAAATACGAAATAGAAGCCAGAAACATAAAGAAAAAAATTAACAAGTTTGACCATTAAACTAAAACTTCAGTAAGAAACTTTATTCTCTACTCTGAGAAAGATCAAGCTTGAAATGGTCACAGATATACACATTGTAGCATGCTCCCTTTTTTTTTGAAAATCTGTGAGCAAATAAGCATGCTATGTAAGAAATAACTATAAAGGGTGAGCCTACTTAAAAAGTGTTTAATTAGTGGCCTAGTTCAGTCAAGTACATTGGTCATCCAGTCCCTATTCCCAACTCTCAACCTCCTTGGTAGATGGCATTCATCCAAATCAGGATTACTGATTTTTAGTAAAACAAATAAAAGCAACTTTAAGTGTCTGAAAATAATACCTGCAATGTGTAAGGACACCTGAAGTACAAGAATGTTGTCTATTTTTTGTCCAACCAAAAAAGGGCCCTTCTAAATTAATATAGTGAAACAATGATTAAAACAATCATGATCCTATCTAAATGAAATATTTCGCTGACTTTAAGCATTCAAATGTAGGAGCTACCTTCATCTCTAAGTGCAAAACAGCAATCTTTTTCTTTTTCCTGATCATGATTAAGAAATGCACAGTGGCCCACTCCTAACAATTTTCTCATCTATACTTGTAACTTTTTCCTAAGGAAGCCAGACGAAAACACTGCACTTTATAAAACTGGCTTCTTCACTGTCACTCAAACCTATTTGCATGTAAGCAAAGTACTGTGTGAATACTGTTTGCACCTTGCATAATACCTGGAAGATCCTTAATAAATATTTGCTGAATGAATGGAAAATTTAAATTTCAGCAAGCATTAAGAATTGCTGTTCACATATTTATATTTCAGTTGTACTCTATATGCATTTTGGGATGATTAATAGTGAATTCTTAGCTTGTTGTTCATATAGCTAAAACCATTTATGTTATAATGAGGTGGTTCCATAATCTGATGAGATTCACAAGGACACTTTTTCAAAAGGTAGATTCCAGGCCACCCCCAGAATAATGATTCAGTTGACCGAGCACGGAAGTAATCTAGTATTCTATACTTTTAAAAGCTTAGTGACCCTGGTATCAGCCAGGTTTGGGAACCACTGGTATGTGAATATATACATTAAAAAAAATCTGTTAAACATAGAACCTCGAAGTTGAATGCGACTTTAAAAGTTGTCTAGTCAATCCAAATAGGATTAATTACTCAAAGTTTCATCAGAATACAAAAGGGAAGCTATCACTGCATTTTCTGAGTGGTCTACTGACTATCTACATGGCTTGGGAATAATTTAGATTAATAAATACCTGAACTATAAAATTTGAGTTCTAGGTTATACCTAGTCTGGAAATATCTAGTAAAGTTGAATACACTTATGGTATACATTACTAGAGCTGAACAATATCTGGTTCTCCTCTCCTTCCTAGGTACACGGAAGATGATCTATACTTGAAGTTAGTACAGTTGTGAAGGAAATGACACGTGTCACCAAAGCACAGAAGAATTGATGTGAGGTCCCCACATGCTCTCTTCCCCAGCTGCAGTGACCAATGAGGCCTCGTGTTAAGATGGTAGAGCCAGAAACTTCAACTTCAACTGGTCTACCCGACCGTGGAGCATTGTCCAGTGAGAAATCTCCAGCACAACACTTCGCAAACCACTTTTGACATGTTTGATCAGTCACAGCACCTTCTCCGTACACTTGCACAAATCTTTTTGTGAGTTTCAGTTGTTTTTACCTTTCTTGAAATAATAAAGCATAATATGCCAAAAATGTTGCTTTTTTTCTTCCATCTTCAATATTAAAATGGCTACACAAAAATTCACCGACTTTGATAAATCTTTTTTTAAAGGCACACTGATATGACAGCTGTCACATACAATCTAACAAAATTGTCTCAAATGAAGTTAAAGACAACTAAGTGCTACTAGAGCCATCTTATGGAGAAAACCAAATGAACCTTTTGGCCCACCCAATATTTATAAAGTAATAAGCTTACAGAAGACTATGCAGAGCATGACCATTTATATAAAGTTTTAAAATATGTGATTTTAAGATGCATATACATCTAGCAAAAGTATAAAAACATGTACAGAATGATCGATACCAAATAAATGTTAGTGGCTACTCTTTGGGAGAGAGAAACGGTAATGGGATTAGGAAGGACATAGGAAGCCACAACATTATCTACTATGTTTTATTTATTTTTTTAAAAAAAGATCTGAGGGGCTTCCCTGATGGCGCAGTGGTTGAGAGTCCGCCTGCTGATGCAGGGGACACGGGTTCGTGCCCCAGTCCAGGAAGATCCCACATGCCACGGAGTGGCTGGGCCCATGAGCCATGATCGCTGAGCCTGTGCGTCCGGAGCCTGTGCTCTGCAATGGGAGAGGCCACAACAGTGAGAGGCCCGCGTACCGCAAAAAAAAAAAAAAAAAAAAAAAAAGATCTGAGGTAAATACAATAAAATGATAAGAGTCAATAAAGAAAATATCAGGTTTCAATTCTTAGCTCTCAGTCCTACACTGAATTCCTAACTAACAGAAACTAGAAATGGGGAGGCTTTTTTAATATACAGAGAAGAAATCTGAGGTCAAGTTCATCCTGAGACAAGGGAAGTGGAAACACACATGACCATGAATGCTCAGCAATTAAAGATGCCTGGTGCCTCTGAAAGAGAAGTGAGGGGCTGCATTAGAAAGAGGGGGATTAGTTGAAAGTCTGCCTGTGAAGTAGAACACATCCACCTCCTCCACCGGACTCCCCAGCAGCACACAGTCAGATGACTACTTTTTTTCTGGGCTGGTAAGAAACTAGAGGTTACCTGCTAGTGAAACTGACCAGAAAGTCTTCAAACTCAGGCACACCAGGGAGAGGTGTGGTATGAATTAAAATGGAGAGATTAACTGAAAGTCTACACTGAACTACTGGATTCCCCAACACACCTCTTCTGGTCAAGATGTACATAATCCTTCACCTAACAACTGTATTCTAGCTGTAAAGAAATTCTTACCCAGTTCCATTTGGGGAACAGCTGAGGCATTTACTGCAGCATTATATCTGAAGGCAACCCGGGTGTCCATCCCAGGGAGAATGGATAGGCAAAACATGGTTCACATACCACTTGTGTAAACTTTAAAAAAAGGACATAGAAAACAATACCTAGTTTTCAAGAACAGGATTGTTCCTTATTGTAATCAAAGGATATACAATAAGCACATTAGAATGGTTACCCGTGGGGGAAAGGGTGACTAGAGTGGGATGTCACCCTTAAAATCCAGCTTACAATTTATAAGAAACATACTGAAAACCTAAGGACACAGAAAAATTGAAAGAAAAAGGATGGGAAAAGTTATACCAGGTACATACCTAGCAAAAAATCTTAAAAGATGTGACTAGCAGATAAAATATACTAGAGAACAAATAGAATTATTAGGAATAAAGGAAGTCACAACTTAAGAATAAATTTTTAACTTCCTAGTGAAATATGTATAATTTTGAACAAGTAAGTAAGGCTGTAGAAGATTTGAGTAACATGGTTAACAAATTTGACTTAATTGACATACATTCATTTACTATAAACTCTGTACCCAACAAGCATAGAATAAACGTTTTCAAGTTTACTTGGAGCATAATAAAAACTTGATCATATACTAGATAATAAGTATGTCTCAACAAATTTGAAAGAACTGAATAATACAGAACATTTTTCAGACCAAAATGAAATTAAATTAGAAATTAATAACAAAAAGGTAACTAGAAAACCCTCATTTTTTTGGAAATTAAGAAAGTATACTTCTCAAAGAAGAAATAACAGAACTTAGAAAATATTTAGAATTAAACAATAAAAAAATTACATAACAAAACGTGGACATTACTCAGGTAGTGCTTAGAGAAATTTATAGCCTTAAATCCTTAAATTTGGGGGAAAAAACCTGAAATGAGTAAGCTAACCATATCTTTAAATAAGTTAGAAAAAGAGTAGCAAAATAAACCCAAAGAAGATTTAACAAAAGAAATAATAAAGGATGGAAATAAATGAAATTTTTATAATACAATACATACAATAAAAGAATCATCAAAACCAAAAGTTGGTCCTCTGAAAGCCTAACACATTGGACAAGCCTATGGCAAGATTTTTCAAGGAAAAAAAAAAAAAGGAAAAAACTATAAATATGTGAGAGTAGGAATGAAAAAGATGTTAGCACAGATACTATAGATAAATATTATAAACTTTGTGCCAATAACTTTGAAAATTAGATGGAATTGACAAATTCCTACATCTATAAAATGTTCCAAAGTGACTCAAAAAGAAATACAAAATGAAAATAGTCTTATACTTTTTTTAAAAGACTTTTTTTTTTAAACTATTAATGGAATTAATAGTTAAAAATCTCCCCACAAAGAAGGCTTAAGGCACAGATAGCTTCACTGGTGAGTTTTACCAAAAATACAAGGAGCAAATAATTCCAATCTTAAACAAGCTCTCCCCCAAAAATATAAAAAGAGAGAATTCTCCTCAACTTTTTGAAGACAGCAAACTGGGCAAACTTTGTCCTAAAAACAAAACAAAAAAATCAAGGGAAATTACAGGACAATTTAACTCATAAACATAGAAAAAAGCTAAACAAAATATAAGCAAGTGAAATCTAGCAGTGTATTAAAAGGAGGGTCAAATTATGTTTATTCCAGGAATGTAGGGTTGTTTAAAACACAGTTAATGTAATTCACTCTATTAACAGTGTATTAAAAGGAGGGTCAAATTATGTTTATTCCAGGAATGTAGGGTTGTTTAAAACACAGTTAATGTAATTCACTCTATTAACTCTATTGTTTAAAACACAGTTAATGTAATTCACTCTAATAAAGAAACTCAGGCTATCATCTCAATGCAGAAAGTCTTTGATAAAATTTGACATCATTCATGACAAAAAGAAAGCACTAGCAAACTAGGAATAAAAGGGAAGCTCTTTTATCTGATAAACAGTTTCTACAAAAAACCAACATCAAAAGACATGCTAAAATGAATGCTGAAAGTGTTCTCTTTGGTATTAGTAATAATGCAAGAATGCCTATCAGACCATTGCATTCAATATTGCACTGGAGGCTCTAGCTGGCATAATAAAACCAAAAGAAAAAAACATGAGTATATTTAAAAGCATAAAGAATGGGAGGCAAGACAAAAGGCAATCATTATTTGCAGGTGATATAATGATTTATAGAAAATCCAAAAGAATGTGAGTACACATTGCTAGAATTATGAACAAGTTACACAAGAAGACTACATAGTGGATTAAAATACAAAAGCAACGTGCGTGTCCAACACCAGCAACAAACTGTTAAGAAACATAATTCAAAAAAGATACCATCTTCTTGACTGTACACATTTGCCAAAAATCACTGAATTGTACACTTAAAGTGGGAGCATTTTATTGCATGTAAATTATATCTCAAAGTAACTGCAGAGAAAAAAGGCACCATTTGCAACAGCAGCAACAAATGCTAAGTACACAAGAATTAATTTAACATGTACAAGACCTTTCTGAGGAAAAATTATAAAGCTTTACTAAATGGCACAAAAGGATATTTAAATAAATGGAAAGACATAACGCATTCATGGAATGGAAGACTTAATATTATAAAGATGTCTGTTCTTCCCAATTTGATCTTTAGATTCAATAAATCTCTGATCAAAACTCCAACAAAATTTTATGAGGGACTCAATAAGCTGATTCTCAAATTTATATGAAAGAGCAAAGGGCAAAGAATAGACAAGACACTCCTAAAAAAGATGACTTAATCCCTTACAGTAATTAAGATAGCATGATATTGGCATAGTGATAGACATTTTGACCAAAGGAACAGAATCAAGAGCCCAGAAACCAGACCGTGCATATTTGCAAACTTCATTTATGACAATGGTGGCATTGTAGTTAAGTGGGGAAATGACGGATTATCCAAAAAATGGCATTGAGACAAGTTATTATTCAAATGCAGAGAGAGAGAGAAAACTGGATATTCCACATCACACCACACACAAAAATTTGTTCCAGATGAATTAAAGACATATGTAAAAAGGACATCTTCAAAGCTTAGAGAGAGAAATATCACTACAATGTTGGAGCAGGCAAGGGTTTTGTTTTGTTTTGTTTTAATTCAAATGAAAAACACTAACCAAAAAGGGAAGAGGTTAACAAATTTAACCAAAAAATGGATTACACACAAATAAGTAAAACCTACTATGGAACACAGTGGGAGAAAAGCCTATTTTTTCTCCAGGAAGAAGAAATCAATGGGAAACTGAAGGAAAAACCACCACAAAAACAGTACAGGAAAGTCAGTCCAGTTATAAAGTCAACAGGCACACTTTTGAGCAATCTGTGGTATATAAGAGAGAAGATCCCACTGAACTCTGACGAGAACAACTGCACAGGGATTGTGACACTGGAACTAAACAAAGGGTACACAGAATGACAGCACACTGCTTGACTTTGTAATGAATGGAATTAACTTAAAATGCTGTTATTTGGTTTTCAACTTTTAGATTGAGCCCTTAATAAACCTCAGAAGACTTAGTTATGATCATAGGAGAGAACAGAAATATTATCAGCTTTGATAAAAGTAATGGCACAGATGACAGAAGTTAGGAGGCGAAGGGAGAAGCAGACAGAAGGTTAAAACTTCCTTCGTTTACATAGTAGAAGTCAAAAGAAATTACAAGAAATAGAAGTTTAAAAATTACATTCAAGAGTACAAAGGTAACTGATTTTTAAAATGGTGATATAATTATGAAAAGATGAGATGGCTTGATATGTTATAAATGAGGTTGGTCCCTTACACCACAGAAGGAATTCAATAATGCCCAAAACTGATAGGCCAAGAAATGGTGCTCTGAATATATTATTTAGCGATATGGAGGTATCCATTAGGAGATCTAAAAACCCAAACAAAGCACAATGAAACTGGGGAGGATGTACTGTGTTTTGTTATACGTATTGTTGTATTTTTTCTGTATTACTGAATTTTTAATCTATATGTGTGTATTATTTTAATAAATATAAAAGTTTTGAAAATTATTGAACGAAAGAGAAAGAAAAGATCAAGAACTCTAAGAGCTCATTTAATCAAACTATGTAATTTGAGCTAGGTAAAAGAAAATTGATGTCTACTGCAACAGAAAAACTTCTAAATACCTGAGTAAGACTAATAATCAAAAACCTACCAACTTTATCTAGCAGAGTATACTTAATATCATTATTTAATTCAGAGGGAAGAAATCAGTTTAAAAGCTGAATCTTATCCTTCATTATTTCTCCTCCTCCTTACTTTTCCTCTTCATTTCTCTAGCTTTTGTGTTCCCCTCCAGCTTTCTTTTCCTTAGCAAGAATATTTAACTGAAAATAAAAATAAAACACTAGTTTTATTTATAGAGTTCAGTCTTGTGGTTCCATAATTTTCTCTCAATACAAAAAGAGCAAATTAGGTTGATTTTCATTTCCATGTGGTCTAAACTAACTTTTAAAATCTCTATGGTCATTAACTGTTGTAAAGAAGAAAAGATCTCTACTGCTGATTTAAGGGAAGAACACAAATAACAAAAGACAACCTTGTTAAACCCAGCACACTAATTACTCTTAACGTATTAAAGGGGACTGCTACATAACTTAGGCTTCAGGGCTCAGGAGCTAGGTTTCCATGCAGATATTTATGGTGATTTAAAGAGCTGAAAGCTTTAAGTATTAAGATCCCCAAAAGTAAAGTAAAAACCAGAAGGTGAAATGTTCATGTTAGGTGACATTCGGTTTTGACCCAGAAGAATTCAGCAAGGTTTCCATTTCAGTATAATCCACATCTATCATATACTTACACTATATTTGCAAGGTCAAGTGGTTTCTCTGGTTGTTCAGGAAAAACAGGATGCGGAGGTTCTCTGGTGGGTACACACCCCAAGGATTTACTAATTGCATGGCTCAGCTTCTTTGCAGGGGATTTCTGTGTCAAAGTAGAAAATATGGAAATAAGGAATTGAATTTTCAAAAGAATGAAACAGAATTTTAACTAAGTGACGAGAGCTGTAGAAAATATCTTTGCAAATACAAACTAAGTTGCATTACAGTCACCACTACTGAGCCTTGCAGAAAGGAACCTACGGTTGTTTCAAGGGGTTGTTTCAAGGGGTTGTTTCAAGGTCGTTTGTGGCCCTTCGTTTCTGTCCTAACTCCCTCATTTCTACTATGCAGTCACACTATCCAGTTAGTGTTAACTTGCCTTTTGAACATCTCTGTGTGCCCTTTGCAGGAACTCCCTCTTTTGATGCTTCTGGATCATTCTGGTAAGATGTTATAGTTAATTCCCTGATCAGAGTCAGAAATTCTTGCTAGACTAAAATACTAAAAGGTTAAGATAATGCTGAGAGCTCACGGCTCTTGAATGTTAGCAAATTAGCTGACTAACCCACATCCCCCCAAATATTAAGAGAATATTCCCCAAATGAACATGAAACAGAACATTTGGTGTTAAGGGTCTGGCTATGTATACAGATACAAATGAGTGCACTCACATACACAGGGAGCATCAGATCTGTGACTCTAAATTATGATATGCTGAAGGTACAAAAATAAGTTGGCATACTAATACATTTCCTGGGAAGGTAGAACAATACACACTAAATCCAAAGACTAGCAGGCCTAAGGTATAATAGTAAATATGCACAAAAGTAAACAATATGCCACGACTAAGATATGTAGAATATGAAACCCATATTTAAAGGACACTTTTTAAAAAATTAATTAGTTTATTTATTTATTTATATTTTGGCTGCGTTGGATCTCCATTGCTGCACGGGCTTTCTCTAGCTGCGGTGAGCGGGGCTACTCTTTGTTGCAGTGTGCAGGCTTCTCACTGCGGTGGCTTCTCTTGTTGCAGAGCACGGGCTCTAGGCGTACGGGCTTCAGCAGTTGTGGCACATGGCTTCAGTAGTTGTGGCTCGCGGGATCTAGAGCGCAGGCTCAGTAGTTGTGGTGCACGGGCTTAGTTGCTCTGCAGCACATGGGATCTTCCTGGACCAGGGCTCGAACCCATGTCCCCTGCATTGGCAGGAGGATGCTTAACCACTGCGCCACCAGAGAAGGCCCCCAATTCCTTTTAAATAATACTGTTATCTGAGATTTTCTTGGCAGGATACTAGTCGCAAAAAAGTTTAAATATTTCATTCTTCTGTCTCTGCAGTGTATTACTGTAGTACTACTTTAATTAGAAAATAGACCTTGTTTGCAGCTGTGTGTCTCATCAGTAGCACATCTCCACTTAACTTTTATATGCTGCCTACATATATTTTAACAGAAAATAAGCCAAAAACTATATACCTTGTTTCTAACAGACTGAATAATACCTTTCTCTTCAGAAACTTCATATATTGGCTCCAAATCACCTACCACCATCCCCTTCAACACATTAAATTCTGGGGGAAATCTATATGTAATCTAATCTCCTGAAAATTATATGAAGCTACACAAAGCAGAAATTCTGAACTTCCCCACAACTGCTCTCTATCACCCCTTTGCCCAATGACTAGCTGTAACATGACTCTGATTCTTCTTCCTCTGCTCCATCTTCTACACTGCCCCAGACATCATGCAGTCTTCTGCTTAAAATCTTGCAAAGGCTGATAATCATTTATAGACTAAGATCTAAATCCACGCCATCACAGCTCACTTAGGAGCTTTCATCTCCGGCTCCCCACTCTGTGCTCACCTCTCACCCCACATCAGCATAAACATCAGGCTGCTCAGTTAACCCAATGTACCATGTTCTCTTAGATCTCTGTACCTTGGCACGTGCCTTTCTGAGATCTCCCTTTCCCGACCTATTTCTCTTTAAATTTTCTGCTCATCTCTCAAGGCTGCTTAGTTGCAAGCCTCCCTTCCCCTATGAAGACTTTCCTCACTGCTCCGTAAGTCGGCACCCATCTTTCCCAGCTACCCGCTCGCCAAGTACACATTTCCACTGTTGCACTGTCCCAATACTATGCTGCACTTTTAAATTTACATGCCTATCTCTGTTAGACCAGTGGTCTTGAAGGGTAGGATCTACATTTTACTCATCTGTGTATTTCCAGAACCTGACCTACACCAGAATATGTTATTTGAATAAATTATTTGCCTAGATGAATTTTCTAGATTGCTTTTTCCTGGCTAAACCACATAAGCTTAATTTTTTTGAGAGTTATGATATGAGTAGGAGACCATCAGAGGACACCAGAGAATATCTTAATTCACCTTTACAACTAAACACTACATGTGTAATCCATGTACTCATTTCGTGATTTTTTGCTACATCTGAGAACCACCTGGGCCATTAATTCATGCATTCTATGTGAGATGGATTATAATAGCCATGAAATCACAGGTTTCATGTGTATATTTTACCATAAACATTAAAATAAGACTATTAAAATAAAAAATGTTTCCCTTTGTATCACCTAATATTCTCTAGCAGCATGCTTGTTGTGCTTTCAAAAATACTGCTCCAAGTCAAGGTTTAAGATTAGATCCCATTTCAAGTCTCAAAAAGAAAGAGAGAAAGGTAACATCAATACATCAAAGCCAATTCCACGTAGAGTACATCAAGAGATGCTTGATATGTATGGGAAGGAGAAAAAGACTGGAAATAAACATATATAGGAATTATCTAAGGGCTAGGATCAAACCAAAAAGAACATTATCCTGAAAATTTAAAGATAATGCATTCAATTAGGCTGTCTAAATTGGTAGATAAATGATTTCCTTAAAAAGACCTCAATGCATGAATTACAATATGGGCCTAAAGTGATTTCATTGTGGAGCTACGTTAGGAAACTAAGATTAACTAAGTGTGTGAGCAAGAGTTCGAAAACCACTATAAGTGCCGAGACAGGGACATTACCTCTTCTGGCTACTCGGCCCCCAGGACAATGCCCAGGACTTGGTAGTCAGTCACTAAGTATTTACAGAAGTGCAGGGAGTGAGGGAGGAAGAAAAGCAATCCAGGTGTAGGGACTGGTGACTCCACACTTCGTTTAAGCCACTAGGTCAGAGATGTTCTGACAGGTCTTTGTACCTTTCCCCTCACTTGAACCCTCACACTGATATACGGGGACGCCTTAACCTAGAAAATCAGATCTCCTCCAAACCCTCTTAGGCAATGATTTTCAATCTTTGTGCATTTTCAATACCTTCATCCACTTTACCTAATTTCAAAACATTTCCTACCATCTCTTAAAAATATTACAGGTTACATAATTCAAAAAGAGACATGTACCACAATGTTCATTGCAGCACTATTTACAATAGCCAGGACATGGAAGCAACCTAAGTGTCCATCAACAGATGAATGGATAAAGAAGATGTGGCACAGATATACAATGGAATATTACTCAGCCATAAAAAGAAACAAAATTGAGTTATTTGTAGTGAGGTGTATGGACCTAGTCTGTTATACAGAGTGAAGTGAGTCAGAAAGAGAAAAACAAATACCATACGCTAACACATATATATGGAATCTTAAAAAAAAAAAAAAAGGTTCTGAAGAACCTAGGGGCAGGACAGAAATAAAGATGCAGACGTAGAAAATGGACTTGAGGACACAGGGAGGGGGAAGGGGAAGCTGGGGCGAAGTAAGAGTAGCATGGACATATATACACTACCAAATGTAAAATAGCTAGCTAGTGGGAAGCAGCCGCATAGCACAGGGAAATCAGCTCGGTGCTTTGTGACCACCTAGAGGGGTGGGATTGGGAGGGTGGGAGGCAGACGCAAGAGGGAGGGGATATATGTATACATAGAGCTGACTCATTCTGTTATACAGCAGAAACTAACAACATTGTAAAGCAACTCTACTCCAATAAAGATGTTAAAAATAAATAAATAAAATAAAGTAAGGTCACCTTGGAAAAAAAATTACAGCTTACATTAAAAAAGAATACTTCAGCAGGAGGGAAGACATATGGGAACATATGTTTATGTGTGACTGATTCACTTTGTTATAAAGCAGAAACTAACACACCATTGTAAAGCAATTATACCCCAATAAAGATGTTAAAAAAAAAAAAAGAATACTTCAAAAGTATATAAAATGTGGGTGTACAGTCTAAAAAGTGATAAAACAAATACCCATCTACCCACTATTCTGCCTGAGAAATATACCATTATGGTCACTTGGAAGCCTGGCTGTGAGCCCTTATCTAATACAGCCCACTCCCACCATACCCGCACCTCTCCTGGTTATCAGTATCCTGGATTTTGTACTAATCATTTCCTTGATTTTACTAGTTTAGCAATTATGTACTCTAAAAAATACATGATTTATTTAATACATGCTTAAAACCTATATAGATTTACATATATATTTTTTCTGCAACTGGCTTCTTTTACTCAAGATTATGTTACAATTCATCCATGTTGATGCATATGTTGATAAAATTCACTCATTTTTTCATGGCTTGATTGTATTTCATTGCTCAGTTACATCATAATTTATATATTTGGGTTGTTTCCCTTTGTTCCCTCTCAGTCACAATGCTGCTATAAAACTTTCTTGTCCGTGTCTCCTGCTGGCCATATAAAAGAATTTCCTAAGAGTGGAATTATTGGGTCATAAATTATGACATTCAGTGTTACTAGGCACTGCCAATTTGCTTTTACAAAGTGGTTATGCTAATTTCCACTCCCATCAGCTATGTGAGGGACTTCCTGACTCTACATTCTGGCCAACCCTTGTTACAGTCAGACGTTCTAACATTTGCCAATCTGGTGGGTGACAAATGTTACTGGGCTTTTAATTTGCAATTCCCTTATTACTAGAAATATTGAGCATCTTTTCCAATGTTTATGGGCCATTTGTATTTCTTTGTCTGTGAAATGCCTGTTCCTGTCTTTGGCGTAGTGTTTCACTGGGTTTGTCTTTATCTTACTGATCTGTAAGAGTTCTATATATTTTTGTATTTTAACCGTACAGAAGTTATATCTTACAAACAACTTTCACTTTAAGGTTTTTCACTCTATTGTTTTTAATGAATGGTCATCTTTAAATACACAGTAGTCCCAATTTATTAATCTTTTCTTTCTTATTTTGTGCCTTCTGTATCTTAAGAAATATCCCCCTCCCTGATGTCATAACGATATCCTCCCAGATTGTCTTCATTGTTCCATAGTTTTTATCTTTCATATTTAAGTTTGAATCTACTTAGAACTGGTTTCTTTGATAGGTATAAGGAAATAATCCAGTTGTATCCAATATGGATAATCAGTTGCTTCAGGATCACTTAATAAACAATCCATTCTTCTCCTACAAGATAGATATTCTACTTCTATCCCTGTACCAGTATCATGATGATTTAATTGTTACAGTTTCCTCTTATCTTTTCAGGTAGTACCAGTGCCCCAAACTTTCATTCTTCATTAGGAGAGTCTTTGTTATTCTTGACCCTTCACACTTCCAATTAAATTTTACAATCAGTCTGTCCATTTACCGCAAAAAAAAAATCCTGTTGGGATTTTGATGGGAACTGATCGAATATATAGACAATTCTGGAGAGAACTGACATCTTCACATGTCAGTTCACACACTGAACATTCCTTTCCGTGAAAATGTTCATCCCCTCATGTATTTAGCCTCTTTTTTTTTTTTGGCCACACCACGCAGCTTGCAGGATCTTAGTTCCCTGACCAGGGATCGAACCCGGGTCCTTGGCAATGAAAGTGCGGAGTCCTAACCACTGGATCCCACTAGGGAATTCCCCTAAGCCTTTTTAAATATCTTTCAATAAAGTTACAGATTCTTGTTTATAAAGGATATATGTATCTGTTATTTATTTCTAGTTATAGAAAGATTTTATATTCAGAAACCTTGCTCTCTTATTTTTAAAAATTTTGGTAAAATACACATAAAATTTACCATCTCAACCATTTTTAAGTGTACAGTTAAGTATATTGGCCATTTATATATCATCTCTGGAGAAATGTCTATTCCTTTAAATAATTCCTTTAGACCAATTTTTTAATGGGTTATTTGCTTTTTATTGTTCTTAAGTTATAGGAGTTCTTTATATAATCTGAATATGAGCCCCTTATCAGATATATGATATGCAAATATTTTCTCCCATACCATAGTTTGCCTTTTTACTATGTTTATGTGTCCTTTGATGCACAGGAGTTTTAAATTTTGATGTAGTCCAATTTATCTATTTTTACTTTTATTGCCCCTACTCTATTTTAATTCTAATGATTTGGAGATTCTTTCAATCTTTCTACATTAACAGTCATCGGTAAATAATGATAACTTTGTTTCCTTCCAATTAAAATACCTTTTAATCTCTTTTCCTTGTTTACTCTGCTGCTTTAGGACCTCCAAGAAAATGTTGAATAGAAGTGGTGACAGCAAGCCTCCTTGTTTTGTTTTCAATCTTAAAATCTTAAGATTTCAATCTCAAAACAAATACTCCTGACATTTCATCAGTAAATATAATGGATACTATGTTTTTATAAATATCCTATATGTATTAGGTTAAGGAAATTCTTCTACCCCTAGATTGCTAAAGTGCAGTGTGTGTGTGGATATGAGGTTTTAATCACTGTTTTACATGTCTTTTGAGATGATTATACAGATTTAATCCATCAACTTATGAATATGGCTAAATTATAATAATCTATCTTTAATTGCTGGAATAAAACCAGTGTGATTATGATCTTTTGTATACACCGCTGAGTTGGGTTTCCTAATACTTTGTTTAGGCTTTTAGTTGCCTTCATTAGAATGGCTTGTAATTTTCCTTTCCTGTTGTCCTCGTAAGGTTTTGGTACCAAGGTAGTTCTAGCCTCAAAAATGAAATCAGAATGCTCATTAGTTTTTCTAGAATTTGGGAGATTTTTATAATACTGGAATTCTTTTCTTTGAATGTTTGTTGAAACTTATGTAAAGTCACTCAGGCCTGGTTGTTTCCTTTGTAGAAATATTTTAAGTTACTAGTTCAAATTCTTTAATGATTATACTAATACTTGCAGGTTTTATTCTATCTTAGATCAGTTTTGGAAAGCAAGGTTGTTTTAGGAGTTTGTTCATTTCAACTAATCTTTCAATAACCAATGTACGGTTGTTTTCTTATCTTTTTGTTATTGATTCCTAGCTCAAATGCACTATAATCGACACTAATTCTTTTCTGAGACTTCATTTATGTGGTCAAGTTTTGTGTGTTTGAAAAGAATGTGCAACCATTAATTGCTGGATACATTCGAATTTTCTACATTGTGTTTTTTGTCTAATGATTCTAACAGTTGTTGAGAGAAGTGCGTTAAAATTACTCATTTTAATAATGTATTTTAAATTTCTTATTGTGCTCTTATTAATTTTTATTTACACATTTTAAAGCTATGCTATTAGTTGTATATCTATGTATAACTGTTAATGTCATCTTATTATCGTTTGTAAACTTTACCTCTGGTGAAGATTTTTTTATTGTAATAAAATATATATAATATGAAATATAACATTTTAATCTCTTTCCTGAAGATTTTTGCCCTGAAATCTATTTTCTGAGGTTAATATAGTTTCACCAGTTTTCTTTTGGTTAGTTCTTGGCTTGGTATGTCTTTTTTTTTCTTTTTTCTTACTGAAATATAATAGACATATAGTACTGTATAAATTTAAGATGTACAGCATAATGATTTGACTTACATACATTATGAACTGATTACCACAGTTAAGTTTAGTGAACGTTCATCACCTCATATAGATACAAAATAAAAGAAAAAGAAAAAAATATTTTTTCCTTGTGATGAGAACTCATAGATTCAAACAGAAACATAAGCCTATTAAATCCCCAAGAGAAGTCAGGAACCTCCTCTAACTCATTTAATGTGAACATTTTACCACCGTCTTAAACAGTATCTGTACTCTCATCCTGTAACCCCAAATCCTTTAACTCTAACCATGCCCCAACTATATTAATGTCATAGTTAATTAGTACTTTAGCTGCATCTTATTTTAAGACCAATAAAATTATTAGTCATTATTATTTACATATAGTGCTTATTTAAATTTACTCGCATTTGTCAATTCTGCTGTGCACCATTCCTTCTTATGTTCCATTTCTTCCTTATTGCTTCAATTCATTTTTTCCCCAAAACATATCCTTTGTTAGTTCCTTTAGCAATGGTCTATTGGTGACAAACCCACTGAGACTTTTTCTGAAAATATATATTCCTTCTTTGCTCTTAGATTAGATAGGTATGGAATTCTAGGTAGACCTTTTCATTCTATCCTTCAAATCCTTCAATTGCCTGTCACATTTTCCATTTCCCTATATCTGTGTTCAATATTCTGTATCCTGGTTAATTTCCTCAGACTTATTTTCCATTCCCTAATTTTTGCTGTAGCTGTCTGTAATCTGCTATTTAACCCCTCTATTGAGCTTAACCTTATTATTTTTTATTTGTAGAAATTCAATTTGTTCCTTTTTCATCTTGACTTGTTCCTTTTTGAAATGTCACTATTCCTAGACTTACTCCTTTAATTTTTAAAGTGTACCATTTTCTGAAGTCCTTGGCCTACTAAAGCTACTGTTTGTTGTGTTTGCTGATTCTCCCTCATAGTAGATTGTTTTATAATTGAGTTTGCAATATTTGATGATAAGCTCACCTTTAGCAGAGACTCTTTTTTTGTATGGGAGTCCTATTTGTACTATCTCTGGGCCACTGGAATATTTTTAGCCCCTCTTTCACAAGGAGGCGGCCCTTCTCAAATTCCAGCTTTTACAAAAATACCAGTTCTACTCACCTTGAGTGGACCCAAGTTACATTTCCTACTCCATGGAGGCACTAACCCCAACCACTGGCCTAAATCCAGTATCCCATCTGATAAATCCTGGGGACATCACAGTTTGGGGTTTAATTTTTGATAGCCAGGAATTTCTCTTTTATTCAAGTTCAATTCTGCATTTCAGTTTTGTTATATTTCATCCTACATGCATGTTTGTCACTGGGGATGGGAGGCTACAATTAGCTTAGTCTACCTTTACCCTGAACAAGATGGGAAGCTATTGGAGTGTATTGAGCAAGCAAGGATCTGATTTTTTAACAGGATCATTCTGGCTGCTATACTTAGAATAAACTGAAGGTAACAAGGGCAGAATCAGGAATACCATTTAGAAAGCCTCGGCAGTAATTTGTAAATGTATAAACTTATACACATATATACATACTTAAACATGCAGTGTTATCAAGAGCAGGACAAACAGGCTTATAACTGATACCAACTCTTACAAATTATACTTTTTAGCATTTTAAATTCCCCACCTATGTCCGTTCCAATGTTGTTTGCCTTGTTTTGTCTCATACTAATATTTTATACTACCTTTTTCATCCCTTTATTATCAACTGTGTATCTTCTCTGAAAGAGCATGTGGTTTTTGTCATTTTGATAAATCTGAGAGTTTTTATCATTTTAGTAGGTGAGTTTAATTCACTTTCATTTACTTTAACTACTGCTATGTATGCTTAAATGTATTCCTAGCAACTTATTTTGTGTTTTCTATTTTACCATGATTTTCTCTTTTTCTCTTTTCCTGTCTTCTATTGGATTGGTCAAGGTTATTTTTGCTACATTTTTTCTTCTAATAGTTTTAAGGTTTATATTTTATATCTAATTCTTCAAGTGGTTACCCTTAAGTTTTTAATGCATATTTAAAATTATAGTTTCTTACAAGTTAGAATTAATTACATTTTATTATCCTCCTCCTGAAATCTTTAGTGTGCTTTTAATTCCCTTTATCACTCCCCCAACCACAAATTCCATGTTGCTATTTTTGTTGATTTAAGTTGCAACTTACTAAAAATCGTCATATATTTTATAACCAATATTTATTTATATTCAATATTGTTTTTGATTTCTCTGCTTCCTTTTTTTTCTTAAATCCCATTACTACCTTCTTGGTTCATTTTTTTTTCTTACTGCAGTGTATCTTTAAATAGTTCTTTCAGCAAAGGTCTTTCAAAGTCCTTAAATTATGAAAATGTTATTGTAGTGTCCTTGCTGTTGAAAGATAGTTTGGGTGAGAATAGAATTTTAAGTTCAAATTTATTTTCTCTCAGCACCTTGAAGACATTCTGCTGTTGTTTCTCAAAACCAGTGATAAAGTCTAATGTCATCTGGATTCTTATTCTTTTGTAGACCATCAGTCTTTTCTCTCTACTGTCACCTAGGAATTTCTCTTCATCATTATCACTAGGATGTATGCAGGTGCTGACTATGCTGGTTCTTTTTAAAATGTATTCTTCTTCAGTTAGTAGGCCTTCTACCTAAGGGCTCATACTTTTTCAGTTTTGGAAATTTTTCATACATTATTTCTTCCAACATTGTCTCTTGTCAATTTTCTTCACTTGCAACTGCTATTAGATAAATGTTGGAACTTCTACACGAATCTAAATGCTTCAATCTTTGTTTCATACTCTCTTTTTTTTTTTTTTTTTTTTTATTAAAGGATACTCTCTTACCTCTTGATGCTGAGTTTTGGGAGAATCTCTTGCCCTGATCTTTCAGCTCAATAATCTGTTCTTTAGCTATATCCAGTTTGCAATGCAGCCCATCCGGTGAGTTTGTTTGACAACTACATTTTTCATTTTCATTATTTATAGTTTCATAACTTCCACTTCTTGTATTAATCATGAAAGTCTATCCCTGGTCCTCTAAGAAAATTAGATTGACCTATTTTTAAAGTTTCTTTCTGACTGTTCTACCCCACAGGGTGTAGTTCTGCTGTTTATATTTCACTGTGCTAAGCTTCCTCTGGGTTTTCATGGCCGTGTAAACATCTCCCATGGGACTGCTCACTTGCCATCTTAGCCAATAGTGGCATCCTGGCCAGAGGCCGCATGCTGTATCTGTTCTGACAAAATCAGCAGAGAGCTTCAGGGTCCTGGCAGTAGTGATGGCCTCAAACAGGCAGTGTAAGCAGTTCCTTTCTGCAACTTCTCCTTTAATGTAAAACTCCTTCACTTAAAGATGTTTTATTGCTTCAGGTCAGGAATATTCCTTTTCTTTTCAATCTTGAAAGGGAATTTATTAATCAAATTAAATCTTTATCATTTCTATGGGTTTGGTGCAGAAAGGGTAAGAGGGAGTATGTGTTTGGTCAACCATCTTGAAACTGGATCTACTGCTTCTCTAAATATCATTTCCCTGCATTCTCTTCAGCCTCTTTCTGGAGTTCATATTAGATGGCATTCCTCAATCTAACTTCCATGTCTTAATTTTTTTTTCTATTACTGTATCCTTCTGTGATGTGCTTAGGAACAATTCTCTGCTCCAGTATCCAGCTCACAAATCTGCTCTTAAGCTACAGACCCAGTTAATCAGCCCAATTAATGAATTCCTTATTTTGACAATCAAAATTTTAATTTCCAGTATCAATACTTAGTTTTTTTTTTTTTTTTTTTGCGGTACGCGGGCCTCTCCCTGTTGTGGCCTCTCCCGCTGCGGAGCACAGGCTCCGGACGCGCAGGCTCAGTGGCCATGGCTCACGGGCCCAGCCGCTTCGCGGCATGTGGGATCTTCCCGGACCGGGGCACGAACCCGCGTCCCCTGCATCGGCAGGCGGACTCTCAACCACTGCGCCACCAGGGAAGCCCAATACTTAGTTATTTTTGGTAGATAAAATAACTGCTCATATCTCTCCAAGAGTTCAACTGTACATATTTTTAAATCTAGTTCTGCTTATTCTATGAATTCTATGTCCAAAATAAACTCTGTTATCTCCTTTGCATGGCAGTTTTTAGTGATTTTTAATGAAGTGCTCATCTTTGTAGTTAAGGCTCTCTGTTGAGACAGTCTACACTATCTGTGTGCACTGCTTACCTGGAGGGGAGAAGTAGGACTTGTTTTCAGTGAGAGTGAAGGAGGGACAGAAGGTGACACCTCATGGAAAAGCTTTGTAGTTAGTCTTATGAACATGGGACCCCTATTCTCCTGGAATTCACCAAGCACCTGGACCCCAGCCCTGCCTCTCCAATGTAAGGTCCTATGTACACTACATCTGCCGGCGACACCTGCATCACCAGGCTATAGTACCAGAGTCACTCTGTCACTTGCCCTGAGCACCTCTCAGCTGCCCATATCAACTTTCCAAGCAGGAACATTCTAGATGCTACTCCTATCCTGAGAAGCAATAGTTTCCTGCCCTTGTTTTGAAACAAGGTTTTCTTTTGTAAACTGATCCCATACACTTTTCATGGGGGTTCTGCACATCTGGGACCTGCTGTGGGTTTTCCTTCTTTTTTTCCCCTCTAGTGTACTTGCAAATTATTTTTAAAATTCTAATCTATCATTTCTAACTATCTGAGGCAAGATGGAAAGGTGATAGCATGTCCTCAAACCATCACCCTGAAATGGAATTCCCAGTTCTTTTTTGTTTATTAAAGTTTATTTAAAATATATTTTGAAAATTCATAATATCCCTTATGATATATTATTTTTTAAAGGATTCAGAATAACTGCTTTAGAAAGTACAAAATTTACAGTTGCTAAGCTCCAGTTGAACTTAATTTGTAAAGCTATAATTTTGACTGATTAATGTATGAGAGAAATGTAATCCATGTAATTTTTATTACTCTTCCAAGATTTGAGAATATGAGCTCTCTGACAGTTATGAGAATATAGCTAGGTAGAATAAAAAGTAATCAGTTCACATATGGCTTCTGAAACATGCTTATAAATTACAACCTCTTGACCCACAAAAAAGGAACCACCGTTATCTCAAATGGTTCAATGATAGCTGAGGCTGGAGTTATGTAAAGAACAGCAGTAACTTGGTTTTTGAGCAGCAAATCGTTTCAGCCTCCTTTTCAGGAAAAAAAAAAAAAAAAAAATTCCAACAAATACGGATTTGTTGGAATTCAACATCAACAGACTGACACTGCTAGGTGTGCCCTGACAGCCAATATAGTATTTATGGTTCCATACATACCAACCCTGGGTGTGGGAGGGGTACCCTTGAATTACCGATAATTGCCACATTAAGCATAAATAAGTTACAACTGAAAAAGCTGTGAATGTGTATAGGCAAAAACAAAGTTCAAGGCCAGACTTTGCTCCTAACTGAGCTGTGATATCAACCTGGCCTGGCATCCCATTTTGTGTTGGAACTCTTACCAGAATGTACAACAGGGGAAATGCTGCACTGAGAATTGGACTGCCCTTTAAAACATCAGTTTGATGACATGGACAGAATTTCCTTTCTCAATAGATTTAACTGGCAGTTCATATTCCCATCTTCTTCAAACAATTTGTTAAGAGATTTGTTGCTCTGTAAGAGAATTAAAAGTAACATATTCCTTACAAATGAAGATGTGAATACATGGTAAAGCTCATACACAGCTGGTGGGAGTGTGAAGTAGTAAAGCCACCTTGGAGAGCAATTTAGTAAAATCTAGTAAAAGATACACACTCCTCTGGACTAAGGAATTCCACTCCTAAAAATTACCCTAGAAAAATTCCCCAGGCTGCACAAGATGACCTGTACTAGAACATCCACTAAAGCTTTGTTTGGAAAAGTAGAAAATTAGAAACAAGTTGAATGTCAATCAACAAGAGAATAAATAAAAATGTGGCATATTTATAGAATTGAATTTTATATGGCATTGAAAATAACCATATCAACATGGAGATCATTTTACAAACAATGTAGGTGAACGAAGGAAGCTGCAAGAGGATATATGTAATATGACACTATTTTGATAAAGTTTAAAAATATGAGAAACAATGCTATATATATATATATATTTTTTTTTTTTTTTTTTTTTGCGGTACGCGGGCCTCTCACTGTTGTGGCCTCTCCCGTTGCGGAGCACAGGCTCCGGACGCGCAGGCTCAGCGGCCATGGCTCATGGGCCCAGCCTCTCCGCGGCATGTGGGATCTTCCCGGACCGGGGCACGAACCCGCGTCCCCTGCATCGGCAGGCGGACTCTCTACCGCTGCGCCACCAGGGAATCCCAATGCTATATATTTTAATGGCCACATACACATGTGTAATAAAAAATATGAAAATATCAGTATGAATGGAAATATTGAGTACTAAATTCAAAATAGAGGTTACCTCTGAGGAGGGAGGAAAATGGGTATATACTATGGACCTCTTTCCACATCTGAACATATAAATCTATTTCACTTATTTTGACTGCTACACAAAATTCCACAGTTATAATTATATATATGTATGTATGTATGTATATATACCATAATAAATTTAGCCATTTTGTTACTGTTGGAGATTTTGGCCATCTCTTCATACCAAAATCCTAATATACTTGATGCAAGGGTCTTTGTGGGAGAATTCCTATATGGGGAATTGCTGAGTTAAAGTTTATATGCATTTAAAATTTTATTTTTCAAATATTGTATCAATTCACACTCCTACCAACAATCTTCTAGAGTCCTCTTCTCTACACACTCTTGCCAAAATTGAATATTATCAATCTCTCACACTTTTTCAAGTCAGGAAGACATTCCCATGATCAAAAGTAGTTTAAAAACTGGAACAAGTGGGAGATGCCAACTTTATAATGTTCTTTAACAAACACAGGGGTATACAGGCTAATAACATACTAAGGAATTATGAGATAATAGAATATACAGACAAATGAACAGATAACTATAATAGCATGATAAGTGCCTTAATAGAGGTATTCAGCGTGCCACAGCAGAGCATGAAGAGACATATAAATCAGCTTGGGGATCAGGAAAAGAGGCAATGGCTGAGCTGAACCTCAGAGGCTGAGGAGAAGTTGGCATGGGAAATTTGGGAGGATGGGGAGGAGAGGAGACAAAGGGAGATAGAACAACAGATTCAAAGACATAGAAGCAAGAAAATATGGTAGAACAAGCAACTGGAAATAGTTCAATACTGTCATAGTGCTGCCTGTGAGTTAAAGCCACACATAAAAGTCCAAGTCCAAAGACAAAACTGAAGACGCTTTCAAAATGTTACTCCATAAGATAAAACCCCAGTGTGTTACAAATCATCTCTGATTTAGAAGCTGCTTCTAGAATACATTGAACAGATAGTTCTCTGGCCAAATGCAGCAACAGATTGCATGGCAGGATAGAATGAGGAAGGAGAAGTGTGACCAGTACTTCAGGTCTGGGTTAACAAAGGGTCTAGTCAGCTAAGACAAAAAGGAGCAGAGCACTTGAGTACGATGGAAAAAGATTTACAGGCAGCCAAAGTCCCACAAAAGGGAGGCTGGAGGTTGGAGAGAGCATGAAGGTTGGAAAACCAAGAAGACCCACCAAAGTGCTTCTTTGTATAGCAGCACTCTCTGGGGCCTGGAGCAGAACAGGCACTAGAAATGTTTACTGAACGATTACCAGGGCAGAAAGCTCTTTGCCTGGCTGAAATTTCCCCCTGGATGATGACACTTGGGCACCGGCTATCTCCAAAGGCTGTCACAAACACTGCCACAGGTGAAGGCAGGAACGGAGCCAGAAGTCAATTAACGTCACACATGATACAGATGCCCCACAGCCAGGAACCGAAGACCACCACCACTATTACTTAGCTCTGAAACAGTGTCTCCCAAAACTGTCCGAAGATTAAAAAACTCCTGGGGTATTTGTTTCAAAATGAAACAAAACAAAACAGATTCCTCTAACTCAACCCAGACCTACTAAGTTAAAACTCCCAAGGGTAGAGACCTGGTACTCTGTATATTAAACAAGCTGCCCAGCTGATTCTTTTCAAGCCATTTTGGGACGCACTGATCTAGAAGTTCTTGCCAAAACAAAAAGGTTAAAAAAAAAAAAGGTATAACTACTGGAAAATGATTGTTACTGTTTCCCACAGGCAATATAGTTATCTACTTAGAAGTCTAAGAAAATTGACTGAAAAAATTATTAGAACCATGTGTTGACAGAAAAGCTAGTGAGACTTCAAGATGGAAATGTCCATAGGACCACTGAATATAGGAGTCTTAACCTGGACCAGAAGCCTCGGCTGGAATTAAGAACTGCAGAGGGGGCCTTCCTTGGTGGCGCAATGGTTAAGAATCCACCTGCCAACGCAGGGGACACGGGTACGAGCCCTGGTCCGGGAGGATCCCACATGCCGTGGAGTGACTGGGCCCGTGCCCCACAGCTACTGAGCCTGTGCTATGGAGCCCATGAGCCACAACTGCTGAAGCCCAAGTGCCTGGAGCCCGTGCTCTACAACAGGAGAGGCCACCCAATGAGAAGCTGGCACACCGCGGCAAAGAGTGGCCCCCACTAGCCACAACTGTAGGGAGCCCACGCGCAGCAATGAGGACCCAACGCAGCCAAAAGTAAAAATAAATAAATAAATTTATTTTAAGTCCCTGCAGAGGGACTTCCTTGGTAGCCCAGCGGTTAAGACTCCATGCTACCAAGGCAGGGGGCCTGGGTTTGATCCCTGGTTAGGGAACTAGATCCCACATGCCGCAAATAAAGATTCCACGTGCCGCAACTAAAGATTCCAAGTGCCACAACTAAAGATTCCGCATGAAGCAACTAAAGATCTCGCGTGCCGCAACTAAAGATCCTGCATGCTACCATGAAGATCCCGCATGTGGCAACAAAGATCCCACGTGC
This sequence comes from Orcinus orca, assembly GCF_937001465.1. Lineage (NCBI taxonomy): Eukaryota > Metazoa > Chordata > Mammalia > Artiodactyla > Delphinidae > Orcinus > Orcinus orca. Next base: position 72,012,685 of record NC_064571.1, on the reverse strand, counting down.
TGCAATTAAGACCTGGCGCAGCCAAATAACTAAATAAACAAATATTTTAAAAATAAACAAAAATAAAGTTAAAAAAAAGAACTGCATAAATCTATTAGTGTTGGGGGGGGTTGGTTGGGGAGGGTCATCTAAAACCTGGTACGCTCAGAGGTTGCAGCAAGAGAAGAAAAGACAGCTCACTGAATCAGTGTGTTGTGCACCTGAAACTAACATAATATTGTAAATCAACTATACTTCAATTGAAAAAAAAGAATAAGAAAAGCAGCTCAGGAAAGAATGCCAGGGAACACAATATCTGGTTTATCACAGGTAATCAAAAATTTCATAATTGGACATTTTGTAGCCCCTAAATGGAGATAAAAGGTAATGAATATACAATACACGTGTATTAAGCGTATTTAGAGAAACAGTTCTACCATAAATCTGTATCTGTAGATCTCAGAATGTCCTAGATATACAGACAATAATCACTGATATATCTTGAGTTAACGTAGAAACAGACAAGCAATTCACACTGCTGGGCCATACAGATTCCTCTAATCCTCTCTACACATGGAAGCTGGATACACATTCTCCAGTTCAGCTCTGGCAGCCACGTGTAATAATCAAAAAAGATGTAACACTGGAGAAAGGGCTGTGGCTAAGATGACTGCCAGAGGAAACCATTCACTTGAAGAACTGCTTGGTTTCGGTTAAGCCACACATTCTCTGCAATGGAAAATCTCCCTGTCATCTCTTTGCTCTAAAAATAATCAGGCTAGTTGAAAAAAACACCTTATTATTTCATAAACTATACATCAATACTTTGATAAGTATCCATCTTTTTAACCAGCTGGGTCCATTTCAAATGTTCTGCTTTCAAACTCAGCACTTCTGCAGCTGTAAATGGGTTTAAGAATACACAGTGCATCCAATACCACAGCAGAACAGGGGCAATATTCAAATACTGAAAAGAACAATATTTAAAGTATCTCATTCAACCTCCTGAAAATGCTGATAAATGCTGTCAGGATACCTCTAGCCTATTCCTTCTATCCCTTGGATGGCCCAAGAAATTCGTAATTTCAGAGGGAAGGCCTTGGTCAGCGAAGCAGTCAGTTTAGCTGTGGTCAGGAGAACTTCAGGGCCATCTCCCCAGGTTTCATACCACCTTAACAGGAGTAAAGATGGGAGCCCAGAGCTCTGCTCACTCCTGGCAAGACCCTCTCCCAGTAATACTCACATTGACAGCACCATGATCTGCCTAGGAGGCTATCTGGGGCTAATTCCAACACAACCTTTATCATAGGTTATGCCTGTTTCATAAGAAATCCTAGACTCCCCACTTGGATTCTCATTCTCATAAGGCTCTGCACATAGCCTCACAAGACCCCATCTCTCACTAATCCTCCACTCTCAAATCCTTCAACTTATCTTCATAGTCTACCATCAGCAAAATCCCTTCTCTGGCTGAGAATCCTCTTCTCCGAGTGTTACTTTCACATAGAAACCTGGCTTTCCCTGAAGGCCTGGCTTCCTCTGCAGCCATTCAAGTGGCAGCTGCTTTCTCTCTCATACCCCTCAAACAGCTGGACCTCCAGGTGGGGAGATGTCCTCCCAGAACCTCACTGCCATTCTCAGATTATCTCCCCTTTTCCTTAAAACCCCCGTTTTGAATTTCATGTCATCAGACCAAAACCCTAAATATCCCTCTACAGTGGAGTCCAATATTACTGTCATAATTCTTGTTGATTTCAACATCCACAGAGTTGACCTTTCCCATATACTATTGTGGTCAATTGAATGGAGGACCTCCCAAAAGATATGCCCACACCCTAATCTCTGGAACCTGAGAATGCTGCACTATATGTCAAAAGAGTAAATATTACCTTCTATGGCAAAATATGTGATTGAGTTAAGGATTTGGAGACAAAGAGTTTATCCTGGATTATCTGGGTAGACCCAAAATGCAATTACATGTATACTTATAAGATAGACACACAGAGAAGAGAGAGAAGAGGAAGAGGCAATGTGACCAAGGAGGCAGAGACTGGAGTGAGGCAGCCACAAGTCAAGGAATGCCAACAGTCACCAAAAGGTGGAAGAGGCAAAGAACGGTGTGATGGTTAATCCTGTGTGCTAACTTAACCTGTGCTACAGCGTGCCCGGATAGTGGGTCAAACATTACTGTGAGTGCTCCTGTGAGGGTGTTTTTGAATGAGATTAACATACAGATTGGCAGACCGAGTAAAGCGGATTTGTCTTCCTAATGTGGGTGGGCCTCATCCAATCAGTTGAAGACCTGAACAGAATAAAGCGGCTGACCCTCCCTCAAGTAAGAGAATTCCTCCTGCCTGACTGACTTTGAACTGGGATACTGGATTTTCTGCTTTTGGAGTTGAATTGAAACATCTGCTCTTCCTGGGTCTCAAGCCTACAGGCCTTCAGACGGGAACTACATTATCAGTTCTGGTTCTCAGGCCTTCAGACTCAAACTGGAACTACACCCTTGGCTCTGCTGGGTTTCCAGCTTTCTGACTCTTCCTGCAGATCTTGAGGCTTGTCAGCTTCCACTGCTGCAGGAGCCCATTCCTTATAATAATCACTTCTTATATAATTGTAAACCCTTTTGACTCTGTTTCTCTGGAGAACCCTGACTAATATAAATGGATTCTTCCCTGGAGCCTCCAGAGGGAGTATGGCCCTGCTAACATCTTGATTTCAAATTATGGTATCCACAGACAGAGAGAACAGACTTGTGGTTGCCAAGGGGGAGGGGGGTGAGGGAGGGATGGGCTGGGAGTTTGGGATTCGCAGATGCAAGCTATCACATACAGAATGGATACACAACAAGGTCCTACTGTATAGCACAGGGAACTATATTCAATATCCTGTGATAAACCACAATGGAAAATAACATGAAAAAGAATGTGTGTGTATATATATGTATAACTGAACCACTTTGCTGTACAGTAGAAATTAACACAACATAGTAAATCAACTAGATGTCAATAAAATAAAATTTAAAATAAAATAGAATTGTGATGTCCATAACTGTGAGAGAATAAATTTGTTTTAAGCCATCAACTTTGCAGTAATTTGTTACAGCAGCTTCAGGGAGCATATACAGTAGCCTTCCCTGAACTCTCCTACAACAACGTTCCCCCACTCTGCGTGGGTCACCAGCTTCAAGTCATGTCCTAGAACACCGTATTGCCAATTACCGCACATTATCTAACATCTCCATGTCAAGCACTGCGCTCTCATACCAACTTCTATCTCTCTAGATCACTCCTTCCAGTGCCCTCGAACAATACTTCAGCGCCGATGGGACCCGTCTCCACCGAGCCTGCTACCCTCACACAGTCCCTTGTCTCCCTCATGGTCTCATTTCTCTCTTCAACCGACTTATATTCCACAGCCCATTACGACATTCATGTCTTTGCCTACTCTCCAGCCTCTCTCGCCAACCCTCCTCCTTTGTCACACTCCTCTGTCAAAACCCCAACTCCACCCGCTCTGCTCCTCGACCCACACAATGAGGGGGCAGAAGTAAAATATACAACTACGCTGACTGGTCTGACTTTGAATTCATAACCACCAACCTCAAGTTAGTCATTCCAATCTCAGTTCAAATGTCACTTCTTAAAAAAAACTTTCCCTGACCAATTTTTAATAGCTTTATTGAGATGTATAATTCACATACCATAAAATTCACCCTTTTAAAGTTACAATTCAGTGGTTTTAATCTATTCAAAACAGTTGTGTAACCATAACTAATATCTCATTTCAGAAGATGTTTTCCACCCCCAAAAGAAACCCAATACGCTTTTTGCCCATCAGTGTAGACACTGATCTACTTTGTCCCTATGCACTTGCTTACTGTGGGTATTTCATGTAAGTGGAATCAAACACTATGTGACTTTTTATGTCTGGCTTCTTTTGCTTAGCATGTTTTCAAGGTTCATCCATGTTTTAGCATGTATCAGTACTTCATTTCTTTTTGTTGCCTAATAGTATTCCATAATGTTGACATAACACGTTTTGATTATCTGTTCAACAGCTGACAGACATTTGGCTTTATTTCCACTTTTGAGGTATTTTGGATAATGTTGCTATGAGCATTCATGAACAAGTTTTTCTGTGAACGTATATTTTCAACTCTCAGAGGAGAATTCTCAATTCTCACCTAGGGGTGGAATTGCTGGATCACATGGTAACTCTGTTTAACATTCTGAGCAACTGCTAAACTATTTTTTCAACGTGGCTGCACCATTTTACATTCCCACCAGCAGTGTATTAGGGTACCTATTTCTTCACATTCTCAACACTTGTTATTGTCAGTCTTTATTTCAGCCAACCTAGTGGGTGTGAAGGGGCATCTCATTGTGGCTTTGATTAGTCATTTCCCTAATGACTAAGTAATGTTGATCATCTTTTCAAATGGTTTATTGGCCATTTGTATATCTTCTGAAATGTATATTCAGATCCTTTGCCCGTTTTCTCCTAAAGTTAACTTAAAAAAAAATTGTGGTGGGCTTCCCTGGTGGCGCAGTGGTTGAGAGTCCGCCTGCCGATGCAGGGGATACCGGTTCGTGCCCTGGTCCGGGAGGATCCCGCATGCCACAGAGCAGCTGGGCCCGTGAGCCATGGCCGCTGGGCCTGCGCGTCCGGAGCCTGTGCTCCGCAATGGGAGAGGCCACAACAGTGAGAGGCCCGCATACCGCAAAAAAAAAAAAAAAAGTGGTAAAATTTACCATCTTAACCATTTTAAATGTACAACTCAATAGTGTTAATTATATTCATATTCCTGTTATATACAAATAAAGAGTTTAACTTCTTTTTCCAATATGGATGCATTTTATTGCTTTTTGCTGCCTAATTGCCCTGGCTAGGACAGCCAGTACAATATTTATGTAAGCGGCAAGAGCAGACATGTTTGTCTTGTTCCTGATCTTACAGGGAAAGCTTTCAGTCTTTCACCATTAAGTGTAACATTAGCTATGGGTTTTTCACAGATGTTGAAGAAATTTATCAGATTGAGGCAGTTACCCTCTATTTCTAGTTTGCTGCTTGATTTTTATCATGAAAGGAGGTTGCATTTTGTCAAATTCCTTTTTCACATTTATTGTGATAACCATGTATTTTTGTCCTTTACTCTAATAATATGGTATTATATTGATTGATTTTTGCATGTTGAACCAACCTTGCATTTCTGGGATAATATACATTTGGTCATAAACTGATGTATAATCTTCTTTATATGTTGTTGAATTTGGTTTGTTAATATTTCATTGAGGATTTTTCAGGCTACATTACTAAGGGATATTGGTCTGTAATTTCTTTTCTTTTGATATCCTCTTTTTTGTTTTGTTAGGTTTTGTTTTCATATCAGATAGCATAACACTGGCCTGACAAGAATGAGTTCGGAGGTGTTCATCCTCTCCTATTTTGGCAAATGTGTGAAGGCTTGGTATTAACTCTTTAAATGTTCAGTAGAACTCACCAGTGAAGGCATCTAGGCCCGGCCTTTTGTGGGAAGGTTTTTTTATCACTACCTTAATCTCTTTACTTATCACAGATTTATTCAGATTCGCTGTCTCCTCCTGAGTCAGTTTCAGCAGGTTGCTGACCACCATATCCTAAGTAGCTGTTCAGTCATCTTTTTATCATTTTACTTTTCTACATAGAACTTATCATCATTTGATATCTTCCTTGTTTACTTATTTTGGGGATTTTGTTTTTAAAATGTTTTTATCCATCTGTCCCCTTTAAAACGTAAGCTCCGGACTTCCCTGGTGGCACAGTGGTTGAGAGTCCGCCTGCCGATGCAGGGGATGCGGGTTTGTGCCCTGGTCTGGGAAGATCCCACATGCCACGGAGCAGCTGGGTCCTTGAGCCAAGGCCACTGAGCCTGCGTCTGGAGCCTGTGCTCCGCAACGGGAGAGGCCACAACAGTGAGAGGCCCGCGTAACGCAAAACAAAACAAAAAAAAAAAACGTAAGCTCCATGAAGGAAATGACTTTGTCCTAGCCTTTTCTAAGTAACCCCACACCTACAACAGTGTCTGCGAGGTAGCAGGTACTGAATTAGAATTTGCTGGATAAACATATAAATGAGTTAATGAAGCTGGCAGCAGAAAGTTAAGGGGGTTCCTGTCTTAAGGCATTTGTTTTCTCTGTGTAAGAAAAGAGGTCATCTACTGAAAGACAGGGAAGAGTTGGGGTAGGTGGTTTAAAAAGAATGGAGACTTTATTCCTTTATGACTTTAACTGACCACTGCAAAGAATGGAAAAGCAAGGTGATCAGAGAAATGCAACAGGATTGCAATGCTGAGCATCAACATGTAGTTGGTGATCATGAAGCTTAAGGTAATACTAATCTGTCCTATTGTATGGATTTCTCCAGAAGTACTAGAGAAAGCAGATAAATTAGTTCATCCATGAATTTAGTTGACAGAGACATGGATAAAAAAGTCACAGGACAATGGCGTTTATGGTACAGGAATGAAGAGCCATATCTAAAATGGTAAGGAGAGACGAAAAAAGAAGCAAGGAATGGTGGATAGAGAGAGGAGACAGATCAATGGATAAAAGGCTGGAAAGAGATTAAAAAATGATCTTAGTGAGAGCGGTTGAAAAGTCAACTGGAATGATAATGGGATATCAAACGAGAATAGGATGTCGAAATCAGTGATTTTGGAAGTAGGAGCAGTTGGAGGTGGTGAAAAGGTCTAGGGTGTAACTGAGGGAGCAGACGTCTGATGTTCAGTGGAGAAGAAGAGTGTCAGAGCTGAAGAAGTCAAGAAACCATGTGGCCAAGGTCTTAAAAGGTTTGACTACAGAGATGCAGAAATCACCATGAGGTGACCATCAATCGGGTACCAAACCATCCAGCAGTGAAGGAGTATGTCCAGAAAGGATGGAGATAATACCACCAGAAAAGAAGAAGGATAACAGGGCTAAAATGACATGATCCTCAAAGCAGCATCTTGCTTGTATTTTTTTTTTTTTTTTTTTTTTGCGGTACGCGGGCCTTTCACTGTTGTGGGCTCTGCCGTTGCGGAGCACAGGCTGCGGATGCGCAGGCTCAGCTGCCATGGCTCACGGGCCCAGCCGCTCCGCGGCATGTGGGATCTTCCCGGACTGGGGCACGAACCCACGTCCCCTGCATCGGCAGGCGGACTCTCAACCACTGCGCCACCAGGGAAGCCCCTTTTTTTTTTTTAATCTAAGAGATTCAGGGTGTAAAGATCTAGAAGTGGCAGGAAGGAATACAAGAAGGAAAATAATCAGGGTGACAGCATTCACAGAAATATAAGCTGACCCTCAACTTATAATTGAGGTTAATCCTCATCCTTGTATCAGCCTTTCCTCTTTGAATGTAGGTGGAAACTGTGGATATGATAAACGATCACTCCTCTGATTCTGTTATACAGCAAAAGGAAGATTACCTTAGGTGGGCCTGGTCTAATCAGGTGAGCTGTTTAAAAGCAGCATTTTTTTCTGGCTGGTTTCAGAGAGATGCACTCTAGCTGGCCTCGAAGAAAGCCAACATCTATGCTGTGAAGTGCCTATGAGGGCCACATGTCAAGGAACTGCAGGTAGCCCCTGGGAGCTGAGAGTCACCCCTGGCTGGCAGCTATCAGGAAAACAGGGACCTCATCATCACAGCTGCAATGAAATGAATCCTGCCAACAACCAGTGAGATGACAAGAGGACCCTCAAGTCCAGATGATAACTACAGCCTCAGCTGACACCTCGATTTCAACGCAGTGAGACCTACAGCAGAGAATCCAGCCATGCCATTGCCTGGACTTCTGACCTAGATAACATATTTCTGCTGTTTTAGGCTGCTAAGTTTATGGTTATTTACTATGCAGGAAACGAAAACTAAAACAGTGACCATAAATAGTTTACTCAGGATAATTGCAGTTTACACATGTTGTCCCTGCATAATTAACAGTGTCCCCTTCCACTCTCACATGAGTCTGGATTATATGCTAATTTATATGGTCACCCTAACAATAATTTCACCTCCCAAACCCTAAAGATTCATGTGGATGTAGGAGAATAGATAGCCACCACCTGAAAGGGCTGCGAGAGAAGTGGAACACCTACAGGAAAGCCAAATTTCTATCAAGAAAAAGGGTTAAAAGAAATGCTTAGACAGCCCCACTACTGGGCATATACCCTGAGAAAACCGTAATTCAAAAAGAGTCATGTACCACAATGTTCATTGCAGCTCTATTTACAATAGCCAGGACATGGAAGCAACCTAAGTGTCCATCAACAGATGAATGGATAAAGAAGATGTGGCACATATACACAATGGAATATTACTCAGCCATAAAAAGAAACGAAATTGAGTTATTTGTAGTGAGGTGGATGGACCTAGAGTCTGTCACACAGAGTGAAGTCAGAAAGAGAAAAACAAATACCGTATGCTAACACATATATATGGAATCTAAAAAAAAAAAAAAAAAGGCTCTGAAGAATCTAGGGGCAGGACAGGAATAAAGATGCAGATGTAGAGAATGGACTTGAGGACACGGGGAGGGGCAAGGGGAAGCTGGGACGAAGTGAGAGAGTGGCATGGACATATATACACTACCAAATGTAAAATAGATAGCTAGTGGGAAGCAGCCACATAGCACAGGGAGATCAGCTCGGTGCTTTGTGACCACCTAAAGGGGTGGGATAGGGAGGGTGGGAGGGAGACGCAAAAAGGAGGGGATATGAGGATATATGTATATGTACAGCTGATTCATTTTGTTATACAGCAGAAACTAACACACCACTGTAAAGCAATTATACTCCAATAAAGATGTTAAAAAAAAAACCCAAACAAAACAGGTCAGAGCCACAGTGGGCAAGTCTCAGCAGTTTTTCTGAGGAGTGTGGGGCACTGACCTAAGGGACTAGATTTTGTAGCTTTTGTTTGGATTTTCTTCATGTATGTATCTTACCTCCTGCTGTAACTTGCTACAAGTAGGCATACTGTCTTATGCCTTTAAAAAAAATAGTCCTCCTGCCTAGTTTTGCACCAGGTACAAAGTAGCTATTTAACTATGACATGTAACTATTTAGAACTGAACAGGGGCATGGCCAAGAAGTGTACCTTTTCCCTCAATGAATACACATTATCTCTTAGAATTCTAGAGATGTGAGGAGAGGTATGCTGATCACATGAAAATGAAACATTGCTTCTGACAAAGTCAACAGTCTTAATTGTTCCAAGTCTATAACAACATAATTTTCTGACTCCTTAAAGTAAATGATTTAATATCATCAGTGCCCAAACAACTATACTGGACATATGTGAGTTGCTCATGAACATTTACTTTAAAAAAAAGCAATAATATTAATAGAGATTGTTAAACAAATCCAATACTTTGTCATTTATAGATTTTGAAGAACGGGATAAGTAACTTTGTTCAGAGGTGGAGTCTGCCATCTGCTGGGAAGAAAGGTGAAATTTCCATGTCATCAACTAAGTTATATAACTACCTCTACTGACAACAAACTGTACTGTGGTACAAGTGTATTGTGCATACACATACACACTTCCTGCCATGGAGTAGTAACCACATGGGAATTGGTCAAATTTCTCTTGGCAAAGTGAAGACAAGAATAAGTGGACACCTGAAAGTAAGGCAAGGGGGAAGGCAGGGAATGAGAGCAGTCTTGTTTACCTCCAGCCCTCCTTGCAGATCAGGAAAGGGTTAAGAGTGTCCGTTTGGGAAGATGAAAAGGTCCCAAAGATGGATGGTGGTGATGGTCGCACAACAACGTGAATATACTTAATGCCACCGAACTGTACTAATGTGGTAGAAAAACATGATAGTCTCCATGGCTGAACGAAAATCCTTAATCAGAATGTAAGGCTTTATCCGCTGGGTGGCAGACTGTATTTTCCAAACATAACTGCAGGGATCTCTCTCACCACCCTTGCTCCACTGTGGTGGACTTGACCACCACCCCAGCATCATGAGATGAAGTCCCTTCTCCTTCCCTCCAGCCTTAGAGACTGTGACCAACAGAATATGGCAGAATGTGGCCACATAACTTTACAGCCAGGTAAGACAAGGCCTCGCAGCTTCCCCATAGCTCTCTAGGGATGCTGGTCCTCCAGCTGCTTCCTCCGGTGATGCTCTCTCTTAAAATAATGTCTCCATGCTGTGAAAAGCACAAGCCACATTCAGAGGCCCACACAGAGGTGGGTCCTGTCGACCATTCCAGCCTTGTGATCTGAACAAGGACTTCTGTTTAAGTGGTTCATTCAGTCACAGAGACTATCATGCTTTCTATTAAATTATACTTTTAAAAATAATACCTTATTCAAACTATGCATAATATTTTGTAGGATTTTTATTGCCATATTTAAATGATTCAGATTTGGAGGAAGATCCTGATACACTGATGCTGTTGTTTTTGGTTTTTTTTAAATCACTGTTAAATGATGTTTAGCCCAAACCTTCCCCATCTCAGCAGATGGCAATTCCATCCTTCTAACTGTTTGGGACAAAATCTTAGAGCTTCCCTGGACTCCTTTCCTCTCACAAGCCACATCCCACCCATGAAGCAGATTTATAAAGCATATCCTAATTCAGCTCTTTTCATCACCTCTACTGCTAACATCCTACCATATCTTGTTTTAATTACTGCAATCATCTCTCTGAAATGGTCTGCTTCTATCTTTTCCTTCCACTGTTTACTCTTTACATGGCATCCAGACTGATCATTTTAAAATATAAATCAACTCAAGCTATCTTCTACCCAAAGCTCTACAAAGATTCCTCCTTTCACTCAGAGTAAAAGCCAAAGCCCTTACAATGGCCAGCAAGGCCCTTGTCACCTCTCTGACCCCCTCCCTACAGCTCTCCTGCTGCTCCTTCTGCTCTGGCTACTCTGGCATTTTTGCTGTTCCCTGAATTCACATGCACACTCTTGCTGTACGGCCACGATCCTGAAAACTTCTGCTCTTCCCCAGATGTCTGCAGGCAGACATCTAAGACTTTGCTCAAATCTCACTTTCTCAACAAGGCCTATAAGACTATCCCCACTCCTACCCTTGATTCCTTTTTCTGATTTCTTGCTCATGTGAGAGTCCAGTGTACACTGGAAGAGGGGCTCTGATCCATGAATTCAGGGCCCCAGCCTCCTTTCATCTAAGGACTCTGCCTCTGTTAACTAACACAGATCCTTTCATTTGGGCTGGTGTACATAGGGAGTATGATAGAAAGAATGGAGAAGACACACCTGCTTTAAACTACCTTCACCCAGAAGTAACACAGATGACTTCCAAACAAATTCCAGGAGTAAGAACTAGTCATATGGCCCATCCGGCTACAAGGAGGATGGCTATATAATCTAGTTATATATCCAGAAGAAAAGGAAAACATGGATACTGGTAAGGACTTCTAATCACTAAATATCTTTCTGCTCACTTTCACTACCCAAAGAACACACTCAAGCCTCTCCCACCGCCCAGAAGCAAACCTGAAGTCCCATTCAGTCAGCACATCTAACTACAAGTGCAGGACCTCTGGCTCTGCCAGTTTCCTTCATCAAGACCACGTGCAGCTCCTTAAGACACAACCTATGAACTGAAAAGGCATGTTATTTGCCCCTGCTCTCCCCAGTCCCAATATACAAGAGTGGGACAGGAGGAGAAGGTTCTTCCTTACCAAATATTCTCCTTGGCCATGTGGGCTCTGGCACACCCTCCTGAGGGGCCGTAAAACCTTCATAACCCACCTCTTTCCAGGGCAAGTTCTGGGTCCTTAAAAATTGATTTTATAGCTGTAATACTCAGGTTCATGGTTCCATTGCCAACAGAATTCCGTCAAAAACTTAGCAGGCCTTTGATCTATTTGTTTCCAGTCGGCTCCATGTGCCAGTAACCACACACAAAGTTCTTCCCCAGACATGCCTCCATTCCTCTTGCTTTCAACTAACCGAAGCCACCTGGAGGCCACATGAAACAATAGGTCAGCAGTTTCCAACTCTGGCTGCAAAACAGAATCTTGGCTGCAAAACAGAACTTTCAAAAACTGCCTGTGTCCGGGTTTCATGTACCCTGGACCCATTAAATCAGAAGCTATGAAGGTGGGAGCAAGATGATTCTGATGAGAAGCCCGTTAAGAACTATACTTCATCTGATCTTTGCCACAGGACTGTCACATTTTTTTTTTCAACTGAGAACACTTACTAGGTCTTTGATGCTCAAAACCTCTCTCAACTCTTATCTCTTGCTCTCTAGAAATAGTCTGTTTTTCCTTTCACTGCCCCAACTCTCAGAACTTTCTCTATTCCCTTTCATTTTTTGCTGGAAAGCTAGCCAATTCTTTCCTAAGCTCATCTCTTTCATGTAATACCTTACCAATAAGAGTCAACACACACTCTGACCTTTTCCAACGTTTGACCTAGAGTTCGCTTGGCATGAAGGAAGTCTTCCAAATTATCATGGATGACAAATTTACCAAATTGGTCACCATTGCAGAACTTGGGTTTCTGTCTTTCCCAACTCCAATATCAGTGTCCTCATCAGCGTGCTTCCTGACTGCTAAGCCAACGAAACAAATGTTAAGGTTTTGTTTTAACAGAATTCCACTTCCAGTACCAACCACTGTAGCAAAAACTAAAACCTCAGTAGCTTAACACAGAGTTTCTCCCTTGCTTCCATCAAGTCACACAGGTTGGCAGGATATTCCTCTCCACCCACTGTTCAAGGACGCAGTTTCCTTTCATTTTATGGTTTCACCCTCTCTGGGTCCTAATGAAATTCTCTCCATTAAGCTGCTAGAGAGGATAGAAAAGGCACCCAGTTATTAACTGTCTTGTTCTGGGAAGAGATATATCACTCTGATCACATTCCACTGGTAACAGCTATTCACATCGTCCTTTTGGATACAGTGGGGCTGAGAAATGTAGTCTAGATGTGTGCCCAGCAAGAACAGGAAAACAGTGATGTTGGTGAGCCCTAGTGGTCTCTTTAACATCCTTAAAATTTAAGCTCCACCAAGGCAGGAATCGTCGTCTAGTTGGTTCATAGACGTATCTCACAAGCCTCTTACAGAGTGCCTGGGACATAGCAGGTGCTCAAAATATATCTTTTGAATAAATAATGAATGGACAGAATGAATTACAGGTATGGTACCATATGGCATTCTTTTCTATAATAAAGACAAATGAATGGATTGATGAATAAAAGAATGGCGAATTATACTGCACAGTTACTTAGATAAAACATTAAACAGAACTTTTGGAAAAATCAAAATAAATTTCCAAGCACCAACACTACACATATCAAATCTACAATGCAAATTCATATACAAACTGGTTAAATGCACACTAAATTCATCTGTTGTGAACACAGAGAAACATTCATTCAAAATTTTAGTACAAACACAGTGGACAAACTTCAAAGAAAGTACTATTAAACTGATAACACATTTTTTTGTTAGGTGGAAATTTCTTTACCCACAACAGCCTCAAAATTCATCCACATCTTCCTCAAAGAACAAGGGCACTGCACACAGAGTCCTAGTCTTAAAAGCAAGTCACACACAGACATGTAAAAGACCTTACCAATATGCAACTACCATCATAATGCAAATACTCATCAAAATTCAGAACTAATACATTTATGATACCAGCTTCAAAATTATGCATGCTGATAATACTTGATTTTTTCTTAACTCTTAAGTCACTATAACAAAAATAAACTAATAGACTAGAAAAAAATAACAAAGCTGAAATAAAAATAACAATAAATGGCGATAAGACTTACTTCACAAGAGTGTTGTGAGGATCAAACAGAAATATAAGAATTCACTTGTGATTTCTGTACTTCCCTTTATGTATGTTATTGATCAACAGAGTATATGAAAAACTGCTTTGTAAATCATAAAGCAATATTCAAACAGTCACTTATCTTTAAATAAATGTAAAATTCCCATTTCTATATGGGTTTTAAATTAGCTAAATGAGCAAGTTCAAACTAAGGTGAAAAAGAAGTTCCTCATCCTCCTAGCCCCAACATCTAGAAAGAGAACTTTCAGTAGATACATTCCAGAGAATCCAGTCATTATGAAAGGTAATAAGGCAACGAGTCTTCTCAGTGTAAAGAGTTAGACTCTAAACAAAAAACAGTTGAAAAATATTAATAAGTCATTTAACACAGCAGGATACTTGTACTTTAAGAAGAAGAAAAAGTAATTTGAAAATCTATAAATTCTCTCTAGTCAATGAAAAAGAGAATAAACTACTGGGTTTTATTTTTTGTTTTCCCTTTGCTTGTTTAAAAAATTTTAAATAATGACTCCTCAACCAAAAGAAATATTGGAATTTACAACATAAGACCCAGGATAGGAGGTTCAGTTTAACAAAATTTTATGGGTTAGCTGTAACTGAAAAGCCATCTAATAAAAAATTATCTCTAACACAGTATCAGAGATGTAGGAAGTAAAGTATACACTTGATTAAAGTTTGTTTCTTGTTTTTAACTAATCCCTGATATAAACTTATTTGCTTTTTTCTTGGTTGAGTTTTAAGACGGTTAACTAGGAAAAAAAAGAAAATAGAAAAAAAACCCTGCTTATTGAAGCTTTCTAATACTTAAAGTCTAATAGGATGACTGGGCTTAAGAACCTAGATCCTGAATTATACTTATGACCCTATATATTTTTCTATCTTTTAGCAAACTAACCAACCAACAAACAAAAGCTAGAGGAAAAGGATTTAAAGCAAGGCTATAGCAATTTAGGAAATAAAAATATGACATTTTTTAAACTCTGGAAATAAACTGAGAGAAGGGAAGAAAAAATGATTGATATTAAACTTGTTACATGATTTATAAACACCACAGAAAAATCAGACATTGACCTCTACCCAAATACTGTTATTTAAAAGATTGCATTTGGGGCTTCCCTGGTGGTGCAGTGGTTGAGAATCTGCCTGCCAATGCAGGGGACACGGGTTCGAGCCCTGGTCCGGGAAGATCCCACATTCCACGGAGCAACTGGGCCCATGAGCCACAATTGCTGAGCCTGTGCATCTGGAGCCTGTGCTCCGCAACAAGAGAGGCCACAACAGTGAGAGGCCCACGCACCGCAATGAAGAGTGGCCCGTGCTCGCCGCAACTAGAGAAAGCTCTCGCACAGAAACGAAGACCCAACACAGCCAAAAATAAATAAATAAATTTATATTAAAAAAAAAAAAAGATTGCTTTTGAAAGTAAAGACATCAGCGTGGCAATTGTAAAATACAGTATCTACCCAACTTTAGAGAGGTAAAAATTTAACTCCTTCATCTCATGCAGCTTTCCCTGCAACATTTAAACCCTATAAGCATGAATAAAGTTTGCTTGAAAAAAAGAACTTTAAATCTTCCTTAAAGCTCAGAGAGTAAGTCTTCTGGGGTGGGGGTGGTACCCCCTTGTACAATTTTAAAAGAAGACACTTTTCGGGCTTCCCTGGTGGCGCAGTGGTTGAGAATCTACCTGCCAATGCAGGGGACACAGGTTCAGGCCCTGGTCTGGGAGGATCCCACATGCCGCAGAGCATCTAGGCCCGTGAGCCACAACTACTGAGCCTGCGCGTCTGGAGCTTGTGCTCCGCAACAAGAGAAGCCGCGACAGTGAGAGGCCCGTGCACCGCGATGAGGAGTGGCCCCCACTCGCCGCAACTGGAGAAAGCCCACGCACAAAAACAAAGACCCAGCATAGCCAAAAATAAATATTAATTAATAAAAAAAAAAAGAAGACACTTTTCACTGGGAAAGGGAGCACTGCAACATTCCATTTTACTGAATAAAAGGGACCACACCAAAGGTCATAATATCTCCATCTCCTAGAACTTTAAAAACTCTCCTTTTCAAATCAAGTGATGAAGCACAACATATCTGCAAGCCCCATCATAAATGTAAGGGTTAATATTTTATGACACCACATCCTTATTTGATAGGCATCTATCAGAAAAGTGGCCCTGGTGCTGTTATGGATGAAACAGATAACCGCTGGGGACACAGACTGAGACACAAAGCAGTTACCCAAGAGGAATGCTCCTTCATCTGGTGCTGGTTGCTGTGAGGGCCATTGGCATGGCCACGCCAAAAGCAATTTTGGCAGAGCTGGTAGTTGTGGCACTGCTGGCATCGGTACCGGAAACCCATCATACTCTCACACCGGCAATAGGAGCACTCCACGGGGTGGAAGACTTGAGGGATGAGGGCAGGGAGGAGAGGGAACCAGAGGGAGAAAGAAGTCATTTTCATTTGGAGAATAAAGTCAGTACAGTGGAAAACCAAATTTAACATAAAAGCAAAGGTGAAAACAAAACTAGAAGTGAAGAATCTAAATTGTCTTCAATTTAGTTAACCTAACCAGCCATTCACTGGAATAAAAAGAAAATAACAAAATTTTCCATTTAGAATAGATTACAATCCACCTTAGAAAACAACTAATTTCCTTCTTTAAAATGACATTCGTGTCTCAAAGTTTAGGTAAATAAACCAGTAAGGAGGAGAGACACCCTCATTCTAAAATTTCTCTTCCAAACCTATTTTTTTTAAAGAGATGTATATTGTTAGTTGTGGACATATGTTTCCTTCACTAACATAAAATCTGTGAGAGCCAGTACGCCATGCTTTATGTCTCTGCTACTTGCAAGTGGTATTTCACACAGTCCTTTGGACTGAAGGCCTCCAAATGTTTGCTGAACTAAATACTACAGGGACTTTCCTGGAAGTCCAGTGGTTAAGACTCCGAGCTTTCAACGCAGGGGGCACTGGTTCGATCCCTGGTTGGGGAACTAAGATCCCACATGACACACAGCACAGCCAGTAAACAAATAAATAAATAAATACTACTACATACCTGGGTGCAAATGGTAACTGGTAAAAAAGTAAGGCTACCATATCAAAATACTAGTTTTAGGTAAAAGCTCCAAGTATTGGCATAAAATAAGGTGCTCTAACCAATGAAGGGGCAGTGATTTGGAGAGAGGGAAACTCAGGTGACCTGAGACTCCTTTCTCCACCTCACACAGCATCTTACCTCAGGAAAAACCGCCAGCCGGCAGTCAGGATTTATGGGGGTTACTGGGATTCTCTTATAGCCTGAAAGTCCAGTTTACTCAGTGGAAGTGGGCAATAAATGCTCAACTGTATATTACTGATTGTTATTTATACTTTTTTTTTTTTTTTGGTACGTGGGCCTCTCACTGCTGTGCCTTTTCCTGTTGCGGAGCACAGGCTCGGGACGCGCAGGCTCAGCGGCCATGGCTCACGGGCTCAGCCGCTCTGCGGCACGTGGGATCTTCCCGGACCGGGGCACGAACCCGTGTCCCCTGCATCGGCAGGCGGACTCTCAACCACTGCGCCACCAGGGAAGCCCTGTTATTTATACTTTTAAATGTTGACAGCATGATTGTTCCCTCTGGCAATTCAATTCTGAACACAAGAAATGGAAGTCAAAGGAAAGAGGGATATAATATTCAAAGCTTCATTTGAACAACTCTTTCTAGCACTGTGTATACAAAGGCAGTGTTGTCTCAATCATAAGGATTTTTAGTCCTACTTCCAAAAATGCATATTAACTAGAGAATCAAGTCTCAAAACAAACAAACAACAACAACAAAACCTGAGCACTAGGTGAGAAAAATAATACAACAAGATCACTCAAGAATAACAGAAAACTAAAATCTGGAATGAGAAATCCAAAGGACATACCTCCTCTAAGAAATTTAAATTTTTGTTATCAAAATATTTCTAAGGAATAATGAAAGTGTTAATCACATAAGAATGTAATTTATAAATAATATACTACATACAAAGTCACAATAAAATGTTCATACGGATAACACTAGATCTCAACAAATGAGATCCTCTCTACTTGGGATAGCAGATATAAAATGATTTTATGAAAATGAGCTGGATATGAAACTACAAAAACATTTAGTGCTATAAAGGTATTGTCCCTCAAAAGAACCAACACTGTAATAATTTAACAGCATAAATCTCTATCCAAAAATCCTGTTTAAAAATTTAGCTGTTTGGGCTTCCCTGGTGGCACAGTGGTTGAGAGTCCGCCTGCCGATGCAGGGGACATGGGTTCGTGCCCCAGTCCGGGAAGATCCCACATGCAGCAGAGCGGCTGGGCCCGTGAGCCACGGCCGCTGGGCATGCGCACGTTTCGGGCCTGTGCTCCGCAGCGGAAGAGGCCACAGCAGTGGGAGGCCCGCGTACCGCAAAAAAAAAAAAAAAAAAAAATTTAGCTGTTTTAGTCTACTCAAGAGATTCCAGGACTTTAGGAAAATAATCTTGAATCTAAGGACTTGTGAACTAAAGCCATGACTGAGTGAAAGCCTGAGAAGTTTAAAAAAAAAAAAAAGGTATGAGTAGGAGGGAGAGAAAATAAAAAGAGTACGGTAGCGTTCTCTCATTCTTACAAAATGAAAAAAGAGGACTCTGCTTTTTAGCGCAGCTCAGCTATCACTCCTTCTCTTTTGTGGAATGAGGAGAGACAGGCAAGAAGAGCCTTGAAAGAAGGGAGCTTCCAGAGAAAAGCTAGGACCTTTCCTTTAATGAATTCAAACAACCTAAACAAGGAGATAAACTGATAGCAATAGCAGAAAAACCTAAGTAGTTACTAAGAGATAAGTACCATTTCAATTTCAAGTGAAACAAAGATTTAAGTCAAACTACTTGGGAAGGATACTGAGAGTATTTCAGTGGTAAAGGAAAAAACTGAATATGGGTGAAACCCAGTACCAAATTCTATCTTGGCTATTTTCCTTTAAACTATTCCAAAATTTTATAGTCTTAGTGGTTGATATTGAATATATACAATTTTTTGGAGTTATGCTTTTTATAAACTAAAGGAAAACAAGGAAGTCATGGCTAAGTCAGGTGGGTTTAAGCAGAAAACAACCATCTGGAATCTTGGGGGAAAAGCCTGGAGTTTGAACCACAAAGTTTTCTGACCTGATATTACTGCCTCTTGGTATCCTATCTAAGTATAATAAGTCCTCCCTCCCTTTTTTTTTTTTTGAGAAATAAATATTCCTCTTTTGGAAGCTAAAACCACAAATTCAAATGATGGAGTGCCAGCAAATGTCAACTGTAATTTTCAATGATAATAACTAAGGACATTACAAATACTGTCAGTTCATATACTTCCTATAGCACAGGGAACTGAATGATAAAAGTTCTGCTTACCATTCTCAACGTGGGCAAGCCTATGCATGAGAGGTAGCCAGACAAGGCACTGGGGAGGAGGATCGGCCATCATGGTGTCTAAAAACGTATTTAGCATTATCTTTTTCTGTGAAGAGAAAAAAAAAACAAATATACTTCATATTTTTCAAATATCTCTGAACTCTAAGATTAAGTTAACTTAGGATTCTCCCAACCAAGTTGTAATGAATTACATGGGAAATTTTATAGCAAAATAAATAGTATTTTGCATTACTACAGACACTGCTACACACTATTCTATGTACTACTGCTATATTCAAATGCATTTCTACTTACATTATTTTATTTGAGTCTTAAAACAACTGTATAAGACAAATAGGCTAGGATGGAATTACTATGTTGTACACCTGAAACTAATACTGTAAGTTAACTATATTTCAATAAAACATATGAAATGAAAAAAAGATAAATAGGCTAGGTATTACTATCTTCATTTTACAGATGAGATAAT
This sequence comes from Orcinus orca, assembly GCF_937001465.1. Classification (NCBI taxonomy): domain Eukaryota; kingdom Metazoa; phylum Chordata; class Mammalia; order Artiodactyla; family Delphinidae; genus Orcinus; species Orcinus orca. The sequence goes on along the minus strand of NC_064571.1, from coordinate 71,992,996 downwards.
AAAGGAATGACGCATTTAAATGGTTTGTAAAGGTCCTACCAAAATCAGGACTACAACTCAGGTGTCCTTCAAATGACTATTTCTGAAGAATTCTGAAGGAAAGTCTCAGATCCAGGACAGAGACTGTAGGCCAGCACTGAATGGAGGGAGGGAAAGGTTCTCACATATATGTAAGAGGGCTAAATGAGGGTGATAACAGTAGGAAGTTACCGTCCAAAGGCCCTTATACATAGCTATGCATTGACGGTGTAGTTTGAGAAATGCCTACTCGAATAGGCTAAATAAAGTTTTCCAAAGTGTTTTCCATCTCAGGCATCAAAGCTACTAATGTTTCTGAGATTTCAGTGGAATCTGGGAGGAATGCGTGAGCAACGTTAAAAATAAAAACAGAAAGTCACCCAGCATTTGAATGGAGGTTCAGACATGGAAAATGCCTCTTATAATGGATATGCAAATAACTGCAATAAACCAAAATGAAATTAAAAGTGTCTACTTAAAATTGAGAAAGAAGATGCTGGGAAGTCTTTAGCTAGTCAGAGGTGGTTAATATACGTTTGTAATTATATCACTTATCATAAATGTAATGTTTAAATTAATGTTTCTGTATCCTCTTATATTTGTTAAAAATTACACTTTTACAAATCCACTTATAATCCTAATGCTACTTTCCCTAAAAGTTTTGATTCACCTATCATGGAGTTTTGTGTGGTTTCTTAAATCTTCAAGATGAAAAGGAATTATACTTGATATCTCAGAACTCCCTCATAAGTACGCTCAGGATCAGTTTCCGAAAGTTGTCCTAAGTCATACTATAATTTAAGTCCTCCAAAAGCATGAGGAATGAAACCAGAAGAACTGTGTCCCAGTGCTCTGTCTTCCATTAACTACGTGATTGGGGGGAAATCACCTAACATTCTGGTTTCAGTTTTCTTATCTCTCAAGGGCTAGAGCAGTGGTTCTCGAAGTATGGTCAGAGGTCCCCCTGCAAGGTTCCTAAAACATTTCCAAGGAGCCCATGAGGTCAAAACTATTTTCATAATAATACTAAGACGTCATTTGCTTTTTTCAATCTGATTCTCTCATGACTGTACAGTGGAATGTTCCAGAGGCAACGTGGCATATCCACAATTATCTGCAAAAGCTTTTAAAATATTCCTCCCTTTTCCAACTACACAGCTGTCTGAGACCAGATTTTCTTTCCATACTTTAACCAAAACAACATATCACAACAGACTGAATGGATAAGCAGATATGAAAACCCAGCTGTCTTCAACTGAGCCAAATATTAAAGAAATTTGCAAAAAATATAAAACAATGGCATTCTTCTCATTAAATTTTTTTGCTTTGGAATATCTACTTTTCATAAAATATATTATTTATGTTAATATGTAATCGGTTTATCATTGTTCTTTTTAAATGATTTAATAATTTATCAGTTTTGATTTCTAATATGGAAATACTGATAGATATAACTCATATAAACAAAAGCTCTCTGGAGTGCTCAAATATTTTCAGGGGTGTAAAAAGGTCCTGATACCAGAAAGTTTGAGAACTTATGGTACAGAATTCCCAGCTCTAAAATTCTGTGACTCAGTAAATAACTATGTGAAAGACAGACTCTTTCACTCTTCTTCTACCTTTTGTTTTGTTTTATTTTGGTTTTGCTCCTGAGTTGAATACATTCTTTGCATTTCTCTTTTTTTTTTTTTTTTTTTTTTTTGCTGTACGCGGGCCTCTCACCGCCGCGGCCTCTCCCGTTGCGGAGCACAGGCTCCGGACGCGCAGGCCCAGCGGCCATGGCCCACGGGCCCAGCCGCTCCGCGGCATGTGGGATCCTCCCAGACCGGGGCACGAACCCGCGTCCCCTGCACCAGCAGGCGGACTCCCAACCACTGCGCCACCAGGGAAGCCCTTCTCTTTATTTTTTACAACAGAATATTTATAATAAAAACTATAATAAAACTGCAAGTAATGAACATTCTTGCCACAATTCTCATTTTTCTGTATTTCCCTCCAAATGCGTGTTTCTATATAATTATGTACATAGGGTATATAAAAATATATAATCTGTCTTTCCACTTAATATTTTTTCTTTTTTAAATAAATTTATTTATTTATTTCTGGCTGAGTTGGGTCTTTGTTGCTGCGCGGGGGCTCTCTCTAGTTGTAGCAAGTGGGAGCCACTCTTTGTTGCCATGCGTGGGCTTCTCATAGCGGTGGCTTCTCTTGTTGCAGAGCACAGGCTCTAGGCGTGTGGGCTTCAGTAGTTGAGGCACATGATGAAGCACAGGCTCAGTAGTTGTGGCGCCCAGGCTTAGCTGCTTCGCCGCATGTGGGATCTTCCCAAACCAGGGCTCGAACCCGTGTTCCCTGCATTGGCAGGCAGATTCCCAACCACTGTGCCACCAGGGAATCCCTCACTTAATGTTTTATTAAATACTTTATTGTTTTGCTACAAGGTCTTCTTTTCTAATCATTTTAACAGCTGCCTCATCCACTGAGCAAAAACACCATGATTTATTTATGCTTTCCTCAATAAAACATTGAGCCTGTTTTTATCTTTGTATGAACTCTCATATTTTTCTTAGAAACTAGTGTTTCTGTTTGCTGTCTACTTCCCCACGCTTTGTTATTCTAATCATCAATGCTGACAATTATTAGTCTAGATGGCATTTGACTTCCCTCCCTCCACTCTTGGCTACAACTTTCCTGTTTTAAAAGAGGGGAGAAATCATCTCTTAAAAGTGAGAAATCCAGTATCACTAAAATAACATGAGAAAACAAGTAAAATAATTTAGCATTAGGTCATCATAGCTGCAATTTCCAATCTCATCTTTTCCATTAAAAACTCCTATTTTCTGGGACTTCCCTGGTGGTGCAGTGTTAAGAATCTGCCTGCCAATGGAGGGGACATGAGTTCAATCCCTGGTCCAGGAAGATCCCACATGCCGCGGAGCAACTAAGCCCGTGTGTTACAACTACTGACCCCACTTGCCGCAACTACTGAAGCTCACACGTTCTAGGGCCCGCGTGCCGCAACTATTGAGCCTGTGTGCTGCAACTACTGAAGCCTGGGCGCCTAGAGCCCGTGCTCTGCAACAAGAGAAGCCACCGCAATGAGAAGCCCGCACACTGCAACAAAGAGTAGCCCCCACGCGCCACAACTAGAGAAAGTCCGTGCACAGCAACAAAGACCCAGTGCAGCCAAAAACAACAACAACAAAAACAACAAAACAAAACTCCTATTTTCTTATGGGCAACAGGGAAATATTTCTTATCCATTGCCCTATCACTTACTTGGTAATCAGTTAAACAATGTATGACATTTAGCTAAAAGACTTAAAAACAGCATTTTTTAAATCTTTCAGATTAAAATGTTTTTATACAAACTTTTTGTGTAAAGTTATAGAAATACTTTGTCTGACAAGAGCAAACACACATTAACTGGTTACAGGACCAGTGCTATGGGTCAGCCTTTCAGTTATTATAAGATACTGAATCATATCACAGATTTATTCTGGACTTTGAAAATTAAGAGTACTTTGTAATGACACAACAATATAGTGTTGCTGTGCTTTTTATCGAGATACTTTTATTTATTATAGCTTTTTTTTAAAAAGAATGGAAAAAGTCTTCAAAAATTCTGAAATTCGGTATTTTCCTAATTGCAAAGATTGTCTCATTTGAGAAAATTATGGAATAATATCAGTGAAAACAACAAGGTTGCAATCACATCCATGAGCTTTAAGCTTGCAGTAAGAATTCAAGCCCAGATACTTACTCATGCCATAATAGATTTAAAACCACTACTCAATCAAACTACCTAGTAAGCACTGATGATTTTCCAGACACTGTTAGTAATGGGGATTTAAATTTGAAGGAGACCAAGGTGCATCCCTCAGGGCATAAGTGAGCTAGATGTAACAGGCCAGGGCCTGTAGAAGAGGAAACAATTAATCCTACATTGAAAGATTCAGAGCAACAAAGACAAGGAAATATTTAGCTGTGACTTGAAATATGAGGCCTTTGTTGGAGGAGAGAAAGAAGGTCGGGGTTACTGGCATTTCAGTGAGAGCTAACAGCATAAACAAAGAAGAGAAGTATACCACTTTCACCTACTCAAAACAAGAGAAATGCAAATCAAAACTATGCTGAGATAACACTTCTCATCTCTCAGATTGGCAAAAATTCCTAAATGTAAGAACATGTGCTGTTGGCAAGGCTGTGGAGAAAAAGATGGACTTACACACTGCTGGTGGGAGTGTAAATGGTACAACCCCTGTGGCACTGGGGCAATATCTAAAAAGAATCTATGGCATCCTGAGGGATGGGGTCTGTGGGGGTAGGAGGGATCAGGAATGAAGGTGAAAGAGAGGCAGGGGTCGGATCGATAAGCAACACCTTGTCTGGCTAACTATATTATCCAGGAGGCAGCGAGGAGTTAGTAAGGTTTTTTCAAAGCAAACTAGGGACATCAACAGGGCTGTTTTTTAAAATGATGACTTAAACTCAAATTTGCTTATGATTAAAAGGAATAATGGGGAGGACCTTCAAGATGGCAGAGGAGTAAGACGTGGAGATCACCTTCCTCCCCACATGTACATCAAAAATAAATCTACAGGGCTTCCCTGGTGGCACAGTGGTTGAGAGTCCGCCTGCCGATGCAGTGGACACGGGTTCGTGCCCCGGTCCGGGAAGATCCCACATGCTGCAGAGTGGCTGGACCCGTGAGCCATGGCCACTGAGCCTGTGCGTCTGGAGCCTGTGCTCTGCAACGGGAGAGGCCACAACAGTGAGAGGCACAAAAAAAAAAAAAAAAAAAAATCTACATGTGGAACAACTCCTACAGAACACCTACTGAACACTGGCAGAAGACCTCAGACTTCCCAAAAGGCAAGAAACTCCCCACGCACCTGGCCGTGTGGCTGATAGGGTCTTGGTGCTCCGGCTGGCTGTAAGGCCCGAGCCTCTGAGGTGAGAAGGCCGAGTTCTGGACATTGGACCACCAGAGACCTCCTGGCCACACGTAATATCTATCAGCGAGAGCTCTCCCACATATCTCCGTCTCAACACTAAGACCCAGCTCCACACAATGACCAGCAAGCTACAGTGCTGGATGTTGTTTGACCCTATGCCAAATGACTAGCAAGACAGGAACACAATCACACCCATTAGCAGAGAGGCTGCCTAAAATCATAATAGGTGCACAGACACCCCAAAACACACCACTGGACGCAGTCCTGCCCACCAGAAAGATAAGATCCAGGTTCATCTACCAGAACACAGGCACCAGTCCCCTCCGCCAGGAAGGCTACACAACCCACTGCACCAACCTTACCCACTGGGGGCAGACACCAAAAAAAACAGGAACTACGAACCTGCAGCCTGTGAAAAGGAGACCCCGAACACAGAAAACTAAGCAAAATGAGAAGACAGAGAAATACGCAGCAGATGAAGGAGCAAAGTCAAAGTCCACCAGACGAAACAAATGAAGAGGAAATAGGCAGTCTACCTGAAAAAGAATTCAGAGTAATGAGAGTAAAGATGATCCAAAATCTTGGAAACAGAGAAAATACAAGAAACGTTTATCAAGTACCTAGAAGAACTAAAGAGTGAGCAAACAAACAATGATGAACAACACAATAAATGAAACTAAAAATTCTCTAGAAGCAATCAATAGCAGAATAACTGAGGCAGAAGAACGGAAAAGTGACCTGGAAGATAAAATAGTGGAAATAACTACCACAGAGCAGGATAAAGAAAAAGGAATGAAAAGAATTGAGGACAGTCTCAGAGACCTCTGGGACAACATTAAATGCACCAACATTCAAATTATAGGGGTCCCAGAAGAAGAAGAAGAGAAAAAGAAAGGGACTGAGAAAATATTTGAAGAGATTAGAGTTGAAAACTTCCCTAATATGGGAAAAGAAATAATCAAGTCCAGGAAGCACAGAGAGTCCCATACAGGATAAATCCAAGGAGAAACATGCCAAGACACGTATTACTCAAACTATCAAAAATTAAATACACAGAAAAAAAATTAAAAGCAGCAAGGGAAAAACAACAAATAACATACAAGGGAATCCCCATAAGGTTAACAGCTGATCTTTCACCAGAAACTCTCCAAGCCAGAAGGCAGTGGCAGGATATATTTAAAGTGATGAAAAGGAAAAACATACAACCAAGATTACTCTACCCAGCAAGGATCTCAATCAGATTCGATGGAGAAATTAAAACCTTTACAGACAGCAAAAGCTAAGAGAATTCAGCACCACCAGACAAGCTTTACAAAAAATGCTAAAGGAACTTCTCTAGCAGGAAACCAAGAGAAGGAAAAGACCTACAAACACAAACCTAAAACAATTAAGAAAATGGTAACAGGAACATACATATCAATAATTACCTTAAATGTAAGTGGATTAAATGCTCCAACCAAAAGACACAGACTGGCTGAATGGATACAAAAACAAGACCCATACATATGCTCCTACAAGCCACTTCAGACCTATGGACACATACAGACTGAAAGTGAGGGATGGAAAAAGATATTCCATGCAAATGGAAATCAAAAGAAAGCTGGAGTAGCAATTCTCATATCAGACAAAATACACTTTAAAATAAAGACTATTACAAGAGACAAAGCAGGACACTACATAATGATCAAGGGATCAATCCAAGAAGAAGACATAAGAATTGTAAATATTTATGCACCCAATGTAGGAGCACCTCAATACATAAGGCAAATGGAAACAGCCATAAAAGGGGAAATCGATAGTAACACAGTCATAGTGGGGGACTTTAACACCCCACTTTCACCAATGGACAGATCATACAAAACGAAAATAAATAAGGAAACACAAGCTTCAAATGATACATTAAACAAGATGGACTTAATTGATACTTATAGGACATTCCATCCAAACAAAATACACTTTCTTCACAAGTGCTCATGGAACATTCTCCGGGATAGATCATATCTTGGGTCACAAATCAAGCCTTGGTAAATTTAAGAAAATTGAAATTGTATCAAGTATCTTTTCCAACCACGATATTATGAGACTAGATATCAATTACAGGAAAAAAACTGTAAAAAATACAAACACATGAAGGCTAAACAATACACTACTAAATAACCAAGAGATCCCCAAAGAAATCAAAGAGGAAATCAAAAAATACCTAGAAACAAATGACAATGAAAACTTGACAATGACAATGACTTGACAATGACAATGAAAACAACCCAAAACCTATGGGATGCAGCAAAAGCAGTTCTAAGAGGGAAGTTTATAGCAATACAATCCTACCTCAAGAAACGAGAAAAATCTCAAATAAACAACCTAACCTTACATCTAAAGCAATTAGAGAAAGAAGAACAAAAACTCCCAAAGTTAGCCGAAGGAAAGAAATCATAAAGATCAGAGCAGAAATAAATGAAGGAAACGATAGCAAAGATCAATAGAACTAAAAGCTGGTTCTTTGAGAAGATAAACAAAATGGATAAACCATTAGCCAGACTCATCAAGAAAAAAGGGAGAAGACTCAAATCAACAGAATTAGAAATGAAAAAGGAGAAGTAATAACTGACACTGCAGAAATACAAAGGATCATGAGAGATTACTACAAGCAACTATATGCCAATAAAATGGACAAGCTGGAAGAAATGGAAATACTTAGAAAAGCACAACCGTCTGAGACTGAACCAGGAAGAAATAGAAAATATAAACAGGCCAATCACAAGCACTGAAATTGAAACTGTGATTAAAAATCTTCCAACAATCCGGGCTTCCCTGGTGGCACACTGGTTGAGAGTCTGCCTGCCGATGTAGGGGACACGGGTTCGTGCCCCGGTTCGGGAGGATCCCACATGTCGCGGAGCGGCTGGGCCCATGAGCCATGGCCGCTGACCCTGCGCGTCTGGAGCCTGTGCTCCTCAACGGGAGAGGCCACAGCAGTGAGGGGCCCACGTGCCGCAAAAAAAAAAAAAAAAAAAAGATTATTAAAAAAAAACTCATTAGGGAGAGTAACATATGTCTAGCAGCAATAAGATAAATACTTTACCTTAAACATTTTTCTTGAAATTTTTAGTAATTTAAAATATTTCAACTGTTATCATTTTTTCAGAAAGGACTTCCCTCCCCTCTTCCAAGAAAAGAGTTCTCAGGTGAATTTTTAATCCCCCTTCTCTTCTACATCCTCTCCTCTGACTTAAAAGTTATTTTCCCTCCCCTACTCAAGACCTATATTCCTAGAGTGAAGCAATCTGGCGAAATCTGACAAAAGGTGGAGGGGTGGATGAGAGCTCTTCTAATCCTAGATTCTATAAACCCATCCTTACCTGCTGTGGAAAACAGGTGCGGACTGAGTGCTCTGTGTAACCAAAAGATGGCCCTTCAAAGACAGCTGTTGGGAGCTTCAGAACTTCCTTCAGAAACTGGTCAAACTTGCTAAATATCATTAAGCCACTGGAATCTGACATCTGGGAGAAAACATCTATGAGAACAAAACCAAATAAAGTCAAACTATAAGGAAATATCAACTCTTTATAAACAGCTCTATGTCATTTGTATACCAGTCCAAAAGCATCATTAAAAAGTATCATAAAGTTGTTATGATTTTTAGTTAACACGAATTCTCATTCTCATTAACACTGTGTGGTTACTTTGCTGATGAGGCCCCTCTTTCCCACCCACTTAATATTCTACCTAAACATCACATAACCACTCATGTACGTCTACCTACCTACTCTTTTCGAGCATACGTAACTGGATAACATATAATTTTTTATTTTATCTATTTACACCTCACTTAATTCCAAGAAGAATTTGTAGCAGCATATCTTTATCTCTTACATTTGTGTACGTATTTATATAAGACATACATCTTTGAGTGTATGAATATATTTGCATATTGGTGATAGGGTATGAAAGAAATTGTATTGTATTTGCATATTATTATACTAATGATGTAATATATTCCTGTGTAGTATGTTTATTTAGAATATTCCATTTAGTAAGTTCCAGAGTAGAATAAAAAGAACTCATATAATCTCTTCTATCACAAGATACTCTGATACTATAAGGTCATATTTTTATATAAAGTCTGACCCAAGCAGCTAGAAAGACAGTTCCAGTAATACTACTATTTCTTTATCTCCTTGTAGAGAGTTTCCTATCTCCAGTTAGTTATTTCTCTCTTCTCACCCATATTGGGGAGAAAAAGAAAAATAACCAGGAGCTCAAAACAACTTGACAACTTTAACCTAAGCTTTCTTTCCAAACTATTGAGCTTTCTTACAAACAAATCAGTGAGTTAAATATGCAGAGAAAAATAATTTCCTGAGGCCTTTCCAAACATGGCACTTTTAAAAATCATATTCTGGGCTTCCCTGGTGGCACAGTGGTTGAGAGTCCGCCTGCCGATGCAGGGGACACGGGTTCGTGCCCCGGTCCGGGAAGATCCTACATGCCGCGGAGCGGCTGGGCCCGTGAGCCATGGCCGCTGAGCCTGCGCGTCCGGAGCCTGTGCTCCGCAACAGGAGAGGCCACAGCAGTGAGAGGCCCGCATACCACAAAAAAGAAAAAGAAAAAAAAATCATATTCTATATATTCATAATGAACAGGTATATTAGAAATACATATGTATCCCAAAGCACCAGATATAGGAAAAAAACAACCATTAAAATACATTAATCAAAGAAAGATAAAATTTAGATCATCAAGTCCACAGGGTAACTTTTAAGGCATTAGAAAACAGGAAATTATCAAGGAATGAAAATCTCCAGTACATTCCTCTCATGAGAGCTGCTAGCTTGTAGTTGAGGGAAAAGTATTAAATACCCATGAGGTGGGGAAAATCCAACAAGAGGCTAAAAGAAGTATGGTCCTAGTAGAAAGTAAAATCAATTAATTAACAAATACATACTAAGTTCTTACTAAGTAGTCCAAGTGCCAAGTACTCTGCTAGGTGTTTTGAAAAACAACAAAGAAGTATGATACATGGTCCTTATCCCCCCCAAGAAACTTTCAACATAGCTGGAAAAAATAAGATACACATGAAGCAAAGAAGAATAAAGCACTAAGCTGACTGTAAACAGAACAGAAAGAAGGGAGGCATAAGATATTTGTTAAACCTCACCATTTGCCTGGCACCACAACAGGTAACTATGGCTGAGTCTGCTGTAGACACCCAGTATTCTTATCTCCTTCCTTAGTAACAGAACACTAATTTTATTTTGTGCAGCAATGTACCCAACTAAGAGATTAAACTTTGAAGGCTTCTTCTAACAAGTTGCAGTCATATGACTAGGTGTTTGGACAATGAGACTATAAGCAGAAGGGTTGTGAGAGACTTCCTAGAAGGCTAGTTTTAGGCAGCTTTTTAAAGAAAGCTGCCTGCACTGGAAATAGACCCTTTCTTCCTTCCTCCTTTTGCTATCTGGAATGCAGCTATGATGGCTGGAGCTTCCAGCAGCCACCTTGGACTATGTGGTAATCTCAACTTTTATGTAGAAATCATACACTAGAATGATAGAAAAGAAAGATATAGAAAGCCTGGGTCCCAGATGAACATGAAACTATCATACCAGCCCTGGACTACATACTCCTGGACTTCTTTTATATACGAGAAAAATAAACTTCAACTTTGTTTAAAATACTGTTACCTTGGTTTTTGTTTTCATGTAGCAATCCCCAATATTAAGTACTACTATAGTTTACTAAACATTACCTCATTTTACTGTCACAAAAAGGTGTGTATGTACACATGTGTATGCACATAATTGTTAAATTTTATAGATAAGGAAAGTAGCTTAGAAAGGTTAACTTTCTTAAGGTCAAAAGTTACTAAGTGGCTAAATCAAGATTTAAAACCACACTTATCCGACTGCAAAGACATTCCATTACATCACACTTCTTCAAAATATAGTGTAGAGTAGACACAAAAACACATAGGGGGCTTCCCTGGTGGCGCAGTGGTTGAGAGTCCACCTGCCGATGCAGGGGACACGGGTTCGTGCCCCGGTCCGGGAAGATGCCACATGCCGCGGAGCGGCTGGGCCCGTGAGCCATGGCCGCTGAGCCTGCGCGTCCGGACCCTGTGCTCCGCAACGGGAGAGGCCACAACAGTGAGAGGCCCATGTACCACAAAAAAAAAAAAACAACAAAAACAAACAAACAAACAAGAAATTTAGAAGCCTGGCCTTGAAAAATAGAATTTGGAATGATGAGGTCAAAACAGCTGGGGGGTGGGGGTCTGGGGACACAACTAGAGAAGAACAGGAAAAATAAAACGAATGAATAAATATAACAAAACAGAAACAGACTCACAGATACAGAGAACAAACTGGTGGTTACCAGTGGGGAGGGGCAAGATGGGGGTAGGGAATGAAGAGGTACAAACTACTATGTATAAAATAAACAAGCTGCAAGGATATACTGTACAACACAGGGAATATAGCCAATATTTTACAGTAACTTTAAATGGAGTATCATCTCTAAAAATATTGAATCACTATGTTGCACACTTGAAACTAATATTGTAAATCAACCATACTTCAATCTAGAAAGAAAAAAGGAGAGTAGGATAAAAGTCTCTGTGGCAGGAATTTATAGAGTGTGTCTGTTAGTGGTGGCAGGCAAGAAACAGTGCATCAAAGAGAACATTCTATGATAATTTATATTGTGAAGTAAAGGTAAATAGAGATTGAATAAGAAAAGTATGTTATCGGGCTTCCCTGGTGGTGCAGTGGTTGAGAGTCTGCCTGCCGATGCAGGGGACACGGGTTCGTGCCCCGGTCCGGGAAGATCTCACATGCCGTGGAGCGGCTGGGACCGTGAGCAACGGCCGCTGAGCCTCCGAGTCCGGAGCCTGTGCTCCGCAACGAGAGAGGCCACAACAGTGAGAGGCCCGCGTACCGCAAAAAAAAAAGAAAAGAAAAAAGAAAAGTATGTTATGAATGAAAACTTTGAAAGAGGAAACAATTTGGATTTGGTTTAAAAATGCTGAAGTAGGGAAGAAATATTTAGAAAGTTAGGTTTCAAGAAAATTAGACTGCTAATGATTGGCAGAATGAATAAAAGAGGAAGAATAAGATTGGCGACATCAACTAGAAAACCCTGTAAATAATGCACAAGTAAGAAAGTGAGAGTCAGAATTACAGGAGTGACAGTATTGAGGGGCGGGCTTGGTCAACTCCAAGACATTTCAATGCAGGAAACTGAAGTTGATGGCAAACTGGATTAGAGAATAAAGGAATTTCTAAAATTAGGATTATTTTAAGCTTCTAGCTCAGAAAAATGCTGACAACCCTGACTGAAATAACCAAATTGAAGATAAAGACACTTAGCTTTGAACATAACTGTATTTGAACTAATCAGCAAATTTCCAAGTAGAACCATCCTGCAGGCAGTTAGAAGCAGAGTACTGGGCCGCAGTTCGAGACAGCAGATACAGAGTTTTGAAGACATTACCAATTATGTGAATAACTGATGCCCTTTGAAGGAGGGAAGAGCATCATGACTTAATTTTCAAATAGCTGGCTGCTGTTCTCATAATGAAGAAAATAATCATCCATTAAATCTGAATGAAAACTAAGGGGAAATATGGGATGTGGCAGACACTGCAAGGTGCCTACTGCTCAGTATCTATTTTCCCATTTTCACTCCCGAACTGAACTCTGATTAGAATGGCAATGTGTTCCCCTTAAAAATTACTTCCCAGACTCTTGTGCACGTTGTAATTCTGAAGTGAATTTGTGGAAAAGCTTTTGCTTTCCTGATACAGGCATCTCTTTCTTCTTTCTACTTAAAATGAGAATAAGGCACAGTAAAGAGCAGTCACTTATAATCCTAGGAGGAAAGCCGTATGGCAGAGCAGGAAGACAGGAGGAACCCAAGTCTCTGATGACATCCCTGAGTCATGGTACCAACCTTGAACTTGCCAGCCTCTGAATTTATTGTTGCATGAGAAAAATAAATCCCAATGGTTTTATGCCACTGTTAGTCAAGTTTTCTGTTGCCACTCAATGTATTCATAATGGAGAAACTAGCAAGTTAATGGTAGAAATATTCAAGACCAGAGACTTCAGCTACCAAGTATATATTGATAAATACACATATGTATAGCTTCCAATCACAAAAACATACGTGTATACATGCACACCACCAAATCTATACCTAACTCATTCAGAGCAATAAAGGAGTGATTAGACAGTGAAATGACTAACTTCCCCTCAAAAAAAGTATTACTTTCAGTTATACTTAGTTACTAGGTCATAAAATAGATTCAAAGTAGTAAAAAAAATTTTAATCAATGAAAAAAGAAACTATAACTTACTAGGCCCACATTACACTAGTAAGAGAACAAGCAGAAACATGTTTGTTGGTTGGTTGGTTTTAAAAGAAAAACTGGTAGACCTCAAAACTATTAAGTCATTACTTAGAAGTCATGACTTCTAGAGTTACTTGTTTAAAACAGTTTTTTTGTTTATTTTTAGATTAGGCTTCTCATATCTGTAACAAAAACACTGAAAATAATTGCTTATTTTTTATTGTAAATGAAATATAACAATGAATCTAAGTGTGATTTACTATATACATATAAAAATACCTTACCAAAGAAATAAATAAGAGACAATTTAATAAAAACATCCCCAAAATTAAACTAGTCCTTTAATTAAAGCCCTAAACCCTTCTGGCATTAAGGGAATAAACTGCTTCCCAGATCACTGGTTAATTTCCCCAATAATTCTCTTTCTATTTATACATCTCTGAAAGAAAGTATGCTAATTTCCCATTAGTTGTTTCCAGATAAAAATACAGGCTTTCTCCCTTGTGAAAAACCCACAATCAAGCCCTTACATGCACACGTGTACAAACTTTTTAAAATATTCTGTCCTTTGTGTAGTGGCAAAATAATGTTACTATTCTACCATCTTCACATATGTTTCAAATTTTTTTCTGGTGATAATGACCCTGGCTTTACTCATTGCATCTATCCATCTATCCACTCTCCTCTAATCCCCACATGACCAACCATATACTTTTGCAACATGATAGGGCTGTTTACAATAAAGACTCAAGTCTATAGAAAAGAAAGCCATTTTCTTCTATATGTTAGTTTTCCTGGCAAACGTCTCTCATCTTCTACTGTCATCTTTCTACCAACTGAGCAACCTAACCCACAAAAAATGTATACACATCTGCATGTTTATAAATATCTGTATGTAACTAAATCCAAGTGCATATTTTATTCCCAAACTCATGAATATTCCTACATCATTCATTAAGTCAGAGTGAGGCTGGAGGATGGGATTCAGCCATGCCTTGGGCTTCTAGTGTTGATTGAGTCAGAACTACCTTAAACAAGTCTCCAGGCCTTCCTTGGTTTTTGTTTATCTTTTTCTTTTTCATAAAATGCAGATGTACAACTCATTTCTTACTTGCTTCTAGCTCTAAAACATTTTGGTTATATGAGAAATGTGAAATATGGGCAAGTATTCAGATTAAAGAGTCACTTCAGGCTAATGAAGGGAAGAGATGATTAACAGAAACCAGTCAGGATAAATATGCAGTGACAGGTGGTTAGAAGACTGTAAGAGAGGATGCTAAATTTTGAACAGGTGAAACTGCTTAATTATAGCTTCAAAGGTTGGCTCCCTACAGTCTGTTAATGAAACATCAAGGAAGCAAACAACTGAAATGTCAGAACTGCCTGTTCTGAGAAAAAACACCTCAGGTCATCTTTTCTCTGGCTGCACAAAGTGTGGTCTATCAAAAACACACAAAAACAATAATATAAATTATTATTATAAAACCATTTTATAATATTATAAAATTATAAAACCATTTATGCTATAACCCAGAGAAAACACCTAACAGTGTTATCATTTTGGTATATTTCTTTCTTTTCCTATGTGCATAATAAATTTTTATTTAAAACTATATTACATTTATGCATTTTGATCTGAAGCATATTTTTAAAGGCAGTATATCCAATCGTGTCGGTATCCCAAAGTGTAACTGAGCTCTCACTTTTGGACACTAAAGCTGTTTTAAGTCTTCATATATTATAAAAAGTGTTGCAACAAATATATGTAAAACCTAGGGCACACCTCTGATTAATTCCTCATGATAAACTCTAGAAGCAGGCTGAGTCACTGGGCACAAATATTCTTATAGCCCTTCTGACACACTGCTAGACTGCCCTTCAAAACGGTGGCACCAGTTTTCTAAAGGATTTAAAAATAAATTGCATGAATCATCTGCTCCTATCTTTCAGTGCAAGACAGATGGGGTTTGCATAAGAGATAAGTTTCTTAGAAAACAGCAGAATTAGACAAAGTAAATAAATCACATAGCTAAATTAGCTGATAATTAGTATGGTTTAATAAATAATGGGTTTTACAGGCTGTAAATTTTGTTTCTCTGAGTTATTTTTTGGGTTTCTGACATTACTGAGTTTTCATCATGCTGATAATCAAAGTCTGTACTCTGATTATAAATCATTGGTATTTAGAATCCTGATTTAAGTTGCCTTTGAATCTAGGATACAGTCCCTAATGGCCACAACAGTTAACCATTTATCTATAAATGAATGATACCTGGGGACAGAAACTCTCTTAAGAGAGACCTGAAAAGTCTAATTAAGAAATGTTTCTGGACTTCCTTGGCAGTCCAGTGGTTGGGACTTTGCCTTCCAATGCAGGGGGTGCAGGTTCGATCCCTGGCTGTGGAGCGAAGATTCCACACTGCCTCACGGCCAAAAAACCAAGACATAAAACGGAGGCAACATTGTAGCAAAATCAATAAAGACTTTTAAAAAAACGGTCCACATCAAAAAAATCTTAAAAAAGGAAATGTTTCAAACTAAAAGCACAAGTATTGGTTAAGTCATTTTAAATGCCATCTTGACACTAAAACAAGCAAACAAAGACAGATCAAGGAAAAAGGGGAAAAAATTAAAGGAAAAAATTCTAAAATAAGAGGTAAAAAGCAAAGAGATAAAAATAAAAGTAGAAATGCTGAGGCATATTCCATAAATTAGAAAAATCTAACTTAATGGGAACATTAACAGAGGTAACAGAAGTAGAGTCAGTGGGGGGTGGCTGCAGAAACTAAGAACAAAGACAAGGGAACAAGTAGGAAGAAAAAAGTGAATAAATGGTCAAATATCATTTTATGTTACAATACAGTGTTATAGCTACCTTCTTCTACACTATTATTCAGCCACCTCAACTAAGTAGGACATAGCTGTGACTAGAAAGCAAGGGAAAAAGGATTCTCACAATAGCCAAAACTACTAAAGTGAGTGCTTCTCTCAATACGAGTAATCACTTCGTCCATACTCTAACAGAATAGAATGTTAAGAAGGCTGGTTATGTTTTCTCTGTCAGTAGCATATGAAAAGTATATCAGAAGCAAAAGGAGACTGCTTGAGACGGGTACACCATCACATTTACCAGAGATAAAGGACACGTACACACACATACACACGCATACACCATCACCACCACCACCAATGACAAAAAGTTCAAAAGCTGAAAAAACACAGCAGTCTGAAAACATGAGAAGGGGCAAACAACCCAGAGCCTCGCAATTAGCCCTAAATGCATCAGAGAATGACACCCCTAAGAGATGAAAAATATTTAAATTATGATCAGTGAGCTCTGTTTAAAACAGAAGGCACAGACCACACTTAAAGCAGTTTCCACCCTAGATGATTAAAACAAAAAAGTGGAGATAGGCTTCAATACCTGAAAGTGTTACTTAGGTTAAACATCTCACTCTCTAGTCAAGATAATTACAGTACAATAAAAATAATGAAACGGGGGGACTTCCCTGGTGGCACAGGGGTTAAGAATCCACCTGCCAATGCAGGGGACACTGGTTTGATCCCTGGTCTGGGAAGACCCCACATGTCACGGAACAGCTAAGCCCGTGAGCCACAACGACTGAGCCTGCGCTCTAGAGCCCAAGAGCCACAACTACTGAGCCCACGTGCCACAACTACTGAAGCCCGCGTGCCTAGAGCCCATGCTCTGCAACAAGAGAAGCCACCGCAATGAGAAACCCGCGAACCGCAACAAAGAGTAGCCCTCACTCACTGCAACTAGAGAAAGCCCACGCGCAGCAACGAAGACCTGATGCAGCCAAAAAAAAAATTAATTTTGAAAAATAATGAAACAGAGCAACAGATGGTAAAGAAACCTTAATTTTGAACGTGAAGAAGATAAAGAAACCAGATTTTAAATCTATCTGAATCCTGTAAACATGCTATTAAGTGACCTAGTGTGGCTTGTATTTCCGTACACAATGTGTAACGATATGGTGTTGAGAGCACACTGACGTGTCACATTTGCCTAGGTATGTGTACTTTTGTGCCACTTGAATATTGGTCACTTGTGCTCCTCTAAGAAATTCAAAAGCCACATAAATAAACAAACAAACAAAAAACCCACCTGCTATCACCTGGATCCCTTCAATACTTTACACAGAACTAGGATTTGCACCTTTTCACTAATAGTTACAACAGAGAGCTGCAGTAATTTTAGTTCTCAATCAACAATTTATATTTGGCAAAATTTTAGCACTTACTATGGGCCAGGTACCAGCTCTATGTAAATGTAGCAAATTTAATCATAGAAACTTAAAGAGTCCAGAATCATCTAGAATGTGCAGTTATATAATCAATTTTCTATTTTCAACCAGTTTCTCCAGTCCCAATAAAAATGGCAATGTACATTTCTTTATCTGGTATCATCATCGTTAAAAAACAGACAAAATCCCAACTTTCTTTTTCTCTGTGAATGAGATATAATTTTATCTGTATTATATTATCATCCTCAGAAAAACACCATGTCAGAATTAAGAAAATGTTAAGAAATTTCAGCCCAAAAGAGTAATATTTTGAGATACCATGTGAAAAAAACTCAGAAGAGTATTTAAATAAAACTATACTTTTTTTCTGCCAAAACTTTGTTTTACAATGCAGCTGATTTTGAAATGAGATAACCAGATAACATTGACCAAATATACTAAGACCTTTCTTTAGACATCTAAATCTATATCTAGTGAGCCTTCTAGCTTTCTAACTTTTAATGTCATGGTAACATGTAAGAAAAAGCACAGAAAACAAACATGCACCCATGAAGTAATCTTGCCCAAAAGCCTGTACTTGAATCTGTTGAAGGCTCTGTATCTTTCAATTAAAACAAAAAATGTAGGGCACAGAGGAACACCACGGGGATGCAATCATCAAAATCTAGTCCATGAGAAATGCCACAAGACAGATGACCCAGTTTCTTCAACAAATCAATTCACAGGTTTTCTCAGCACTTCATGAAAACCCACAGCTTCAATCTCACCTCTGTGAAACCTGCTAGAGTTTCTTACTCCATGGATACTTGTATTAGGGCACTTTGAATGTGTGTCTCCCACTACAGGATGAGCATAGTGGAGTACAAAAGAGTAGCTTAGAAAGGGCTCTGAAGCTACAGCCTGAGTTGAAATCCCAGCTTCACCCCCTCAGTTAACTCATCTATAAAACAGAGAAAATACCACCTGCTGCTCAAAGAAATTTTAAGGATTCAGTGAGAAAATATATGTACAGCACCTAGCACAATGCTTGGCATTATCTTAGGCAGTGAAGGACTATCTAATGAGTGAATAAATGAAAATGATAAGCAGAAAAATTAAGTAATTGTGAATTTTATCTCCTTCAACTTCATCTAACCACCTTCTAATAGTATCTAGTGAACAGTAAAATGCCAAAATGGTAAACAGTAAGAAAAAAATTAAGGAAAGATAAGTGAATAAATAGGTTATCAATTTCTAAATAACTACACTTGAATCTAAGGTACTAAAAAACAGTTTAATCGTAAGAAATACCACCTGATAAAGCATCACGTGATTAAGAGCTAAACTTGACCAAACCCGGTAAAAGTGATGAAATTTATTTTCTAATTAAAAGTGATCAACAAATCACCTTCAAGCATAATTTTTAACAATATAGAAAACATTTTTAAAGAAATTTTTAAATGTCCACATTACTATTCTGAATCTTTTCAGAGTTTTGTTTTAACCTAAAAAAAAAAATTAAAAAATTAATTCAACCAACTTTTCCATCTGAACAGTAGGTGGCATAACTTACATACTCTGAGCCAGTTGCTGTAAAATGAGTGGTATGGTAGTAAAAAAAACAAAAAAGTTCAATAGAGCATCATCCAAAATTCTGAAAACATTCATTTAAGTGTTTAAAAGTCCTAATTTGAAAATAAAATCTTTCAAATAATATAAAAATACTTACATCTCAATTTGTCCAGCATTTTTCCACCACACATGGTTGCTAACATAGCTTTAACTGAAAATACCGTCAACTTGCCTCGGCCCTCACTGCAAAATAAATTATATTAGAAATAATTGCTATCTGGAACCACAAAAGCAATCAAGTGTATCACCAGTATATTGATTCCTGCCCTTCTGTTACAATATTACCACATTTAGAAACCTTGGATTCTTTTTTTCCTTTACAGAATTAAGGCTTCACATATGCTATGTGAACAGTGTTAAAACTAACCTGGTTTATTTGGCAATGAGTTTAGAAACACTCTATAAAGCAACTTCTGTTGGCTTTGTAGGCAAAGGCCAAATGAACGAACCTAAAAAACATCCTACCAACTTAGCCCATTAAATCCACAGCTGAGGTGTTTAAGTATTCAAATCTGAGGCACCACCTGGTTTGAATAATAATTCAGAAGTGTGTTCTTCCATCAGGATATTATAACAACAGTTTATTGTTACGTACTAAGGCAACAAGATGCATGTTGCTATAAAGATTTTATACTACCTTCATCTTTGCTTGTTTTCACTGTAACAACCTTTATGTTACCATGTGTTTATTCTAAGAAGTTCATCTGTCTCATCTGAGACATCTGTGTCAGATCTCCTGCCACCACTGTGAGAAAAGTGAAGGGGAAGGGACAGTATTATGAATTCTTCTTCAGGAACTAGAAAGATGAAATGTAGACCATAAATGAACTACTCAAAGTGACGCTATACACCACCTGCAGAGCCAGGACAATAACAGCAAGGCCCCAACCCCTGTGGCCACTGCTCCAACCATTCAACTATGTCCTGGTTTCAGAGAAGATGAAAACTTCACTAGCCGGTTTTTAAAGTCACATATGTAAATTAACAATGGGCTTTTGTGTTAATTTTATAAAGCTTGTGCTTACAAAGTTTCACAGTGACTTAGAGTAAAATACCTTTGCAATAATGAGAACTATATCATCTTGGTTTTGAAAAGAAAATGTCATCCTATTTATATTTACTAATGGTCCTAAGAGTGTCTCCTATTTTCCAAACCTTCTTTTTGTATACAGTAAGATCACATCTGAAAAAAGGCAAATGGTCAATAAGCCAGAAAATTCTCAGTGAAAATACTGCCAGGAGACACCAATGTTTGTTACAGTTGATTTTTAACTATTACATCTCATTAAGTTTACTCATAAGATAAAACAGGAATTCCCCCAAAACTAGCTAAAATTAGAATGGGACTTTTAATATACATAGATCATCAGAAATACAGATTCTGTTCCATGTCTTATATAGCACCTGGCAATATATCACCTGGAAATGATAAAAAATAGTCCTATGTCAAATATTCATTGCATTATATGAGCAACGTGAGTGTCTATAAAGAGCAACAACTGTGTTAAAAGTGATGGATTTCCAAGACTGATACAGACCTTTTACAATGGACATTTCTTTTTGGTCTCCAACCATCCAAATGCTGAGTCTACATTTAAGCGCACCCTACCTTATATGACAAGTATATGTCCCACTACCAAAGTATGAAGAAGGAAGAAAAAAAAACTTTCCCATCTTTCTTTGAAACTAAGACAGGGGCGCATAATACAAGCTCCGCCAATAAGATGCACCGCTCTAGACTTCAAATAGAAAACAATTAACTTGTAGAAGTAAGAACTCCAAAGAATCCACCTGGCGAGGATGTCAGCAGTAGGAGCAGTTACATCCAGTGTCCTGAGAGCTGGGACAGAGATTCTCATGGCAGCAACCAGAGCCCAGCATCAGTGGCTTTTGGAGCACAAGCAGCAGTATCTATGCCCAGCTTGGTTGCAGAGGGACTTCCTGAGACCAGTTTTGTGGTATGATTTTGAGCTTTGTTCTTGGCAGTGTGGTCATCAAGCCTACTTTCCCAACCTTCTTAGAAAGCCGACTGGTCACCCATATCCTTTTAATGAATTAGCCAGAGATGGTTCCTACTGCTTACAACTAAGAATTCTGATGGATGCAGCTTCTATCCTGAAGTAAAGTGGCCCAGAAAGATGAAGTGACAAAAGAAAGTATTCCTGAAGCTCAAAGCGAGAGTAAGCAAGCCTGATGACCAGCAGAGCAAGGATGAGGAGCAAGTGCTCACCAGCAGAAAAGTCAAGCCTTGCTGCACAGCTAACGACATTTTTTAAGGTAAACTTGCTCAAAACATTTTTTGCAGACACAGATTTCATGACTTAAGAATACCCAGGAAATTCCACAGGGGAAAGTAAAAACTAATCTTAAAAGAGATTTCCACAGAAATCAGGATACTGATTACCTCTGGGGGAAGAGAGAGGAGTTGTAACACAGAAAGGAGAACACAAGGGGCTTCTGGGGTGCTGACAACATTCTATTTCTTGGCCTCCGGAGTATTTATATGGATATTTGTTTTATAGCAATTCATTAAACTGTACTTTGTTTTAGGTATTCTTCCGTAGGTGTTTTCTATTTCTGAATAAAAACTGTTTTAAAAAATGAATCCCGGGACTTCCCTTGTGGTCCAGTGATAGAGAATCCGCCTTCCAATGCAGGGGACGTGCGTGCGATCCCTGGTCAGGGAACTAAGATCCTACATGCCATGGGGCAACTAAGCCCACGCATCACAACTACTGAGACTGCGCACCTCAACTAGAGAGCCTGCGTGCCGCAAACTACAGAGCCCACGTGCTCTGGACCCTGCGCGCCACAACTAGAGAGAGAAAACCCCCATGCCACGACTAGAGAGAAGCCTGTGCGCCACTACAAAGAGCCCACGCCACAACAAAAGATCCCGCATGCCTCAACAAAGACCTCGCATGCCACAACTAAGACCCAACGCAGCCACAAAAAGAAATTAAAAAAAAAAATTTTTTTAAATGAATCCTGAGGGACTTCCCTGGTGGCGCAGTGGTTAAGAATCCACCTGCCAACGCAGGGGACACGGGTTCCAGCCCTGGTCTGGGAAGATTCCACATGCCGCGGAGCAACTAAGCCCGTGCACCACAACTACTGAGGCTGCGCTCTAGAGCCGGCGTGCCACAACTACTGAAGCCCGTGCGCCTAGAGCCCGTGCTCTGCAACAAGTGAAGCCACTGCAACGAGAAGCCCGCACACCGCAACGAAGAGTAGCCCCCGCTCACAGCAACTAGAGAAAGCCTGTGCACAGCAACAAAGACCCAACACAGCCAAAAATAAATAAATAAATACTAAAATTTATAAAAAAAACAAAATAAGAATCCTGGGAAAGTGAGGGTTACCATTACTAGACAAAGGTAATGGTTTAAAGGAGAGAATAATGAAAGGGAAAAATACAGGCTAAAAAACATTTAAGATATATAAACTGCAATGCATAAAATTTTCCATAATGAAAATTTCCATAATAAAATATATAAAAAGAATAAAAACATTAAAAACCCCAAGGCCCTGGCCCCAGCTTTAGATGTCTATTAATAGAAGACTGGCTATTAGGCTATCATAAAAAAGAATGATAAAAAAACATATGAAAGATAGAGAATTATATCCAAGATAGATTACTTAAAAAAAAAAAAAAGCAAGGCATGGAACAAAATAATTGCTAGAATGCAATCTAGCAATTATGTTAAAAAGGAGAGAGTAAAAAAATATTTTCATATATTTGTATATGCATAAGCTGTCTGAAAGGATACTCACAAAATAACATTAGTTGCATCCAGGGTCAAAAGCAGGCAGCCAAAGGAAAGCAATGAAAGAGTGGGCACTTTTCACTTTATAAATATTAAATGTTTATACTAGAAGAGAAGGTTCTTAAGCCAATAACCTAAGCTTCCATCTGAAGACTCAAGAAAAAGAACAGCAAATTAAACCCAAAACAAGCAAAAGGCAAAAAATAATATGAGTAAGAACAGAAATCAATGAAATTGAAAACAGGAAATCAATACAGAATATTAATGAAACCAAAAGCTGGTTCTTTGAATAAACCAATAACATCGATAAATCTCTAGCCAGACTGACTAAGAAAAGAAAAGAGAAGACACAAATTACCAATATCAAAAATGAAAGAAGGGATATCACCACAGGTTTTCTAAACATTACAGAAACAATAAGGAAATATTACAAAAACTTTATGTCCATAAATTCAACAACTTAGATGAACTGGAGACACAAACTACTCCTTGAAAAATAGAAACTATTAAAGCTCACTCAGTAAGAAATAGGTAGGGCTTCCCTGGTTGCGCAGTGGTTAAGAATCTGCCTGCAGGGCTTCCCTGGTGGCGCAGTGGTTGAGAGTCCGCCTGCCGGTGCAGGGGACGCGGCTTCGTGCCCCGGTCCGGGAAGATCCCACATGCCGTGGAGCGGCTAGGCCCATGAGCCATGGCCACTGAGCCTGCGCGTCCGGAGCCTGTGCTCCGCAATGGGAGAGGCCACAGCAGTGAGAGGCCCGCGTACCGAAAAAAAAAAAAAAAAGAATCTGCCTGCCAATGCGGGGGACACGGGTTCAAGCCCTGGTCCGGGAAGATCCCACATGCCACAGAGCAGCTAAGCCCGTGTGCCACAACCAATGAGCCTGTGCTCTAGAGCCCATGAGCCATAACTACTGAGCCCATGTGCCACAACTACTGAAGCCCACGTGCCTAGAGCCCGTGCTCCACAACAAGAGAAGCCATGAAAATGAGAAGCCCGTGCACCGTAACGAAGAGTACCCCCCCACGCTGCAACTAGAGAAAAGCCCACGTGCAGCAACGAAGACCCAACGCAGCCAAAAATAAATGAATTTTTAAAAAAAGAAGAAGAAACAGGTAATCTGAATAGGCCCATATCCATTACAGAAGTTGAATCTGTATTTTTAACCCTTCCAAAAGAGAAAGCTCCTCATTCAGAGAGCTGTACTGGCAAATTCTAAACATTTAAAGAAGAAATAATTGCAGTTCTACTCTCTTCCAGGGAATAAAAAAGGAGGGAACACTTCCCAATTCTTTTATGAGGGCCAGCATTATCCTGATAACAAAAACGCATACATACATTACAACAAAAGAAAATAAGAAGTCGGTATCCCTCATGAACCCATACACAAAACCTTCAACAAAATGTGAGCAAATCGAATGTAGCAATATATAAAAATGACTTAAAAAAAAATCACAACCCAGGGGGCTTTATCCCAGTGATGTAACACTAGTTTGACATTTGAAGATCAATCAGTACAAAGAGAAAAGCTACACGATCATCCAATAGATGCAGATGACAATAATACTCAACATCCATTCCGATAAATACTCTTGGAAAACCAGGAAAAGAAAAGAATTTCCTCAGTCTGATAATGGGCACCTTCAAAAAAAAAAGTAACAGCTAATAACATCATACTTAATGATGAAAGACTAAGTACTTTTCCACTGAGATCAAGAACAAGCCAAGGATGACTGCTTTCACTACTAGAATGCAATACCACACTGGAGAACACAGCTGGTGCAACAAAGTAAGAAAAAAATATAAATGCATACAGACTGAAAGTTTAAAAATAAAACTATCTACTCCAGACAATATGACCTTCTGTATAGAAAATCCCAAAGAACCTACAAAAGAAATACATAGAACCTACCAAAACACTACAATAAGGGACTTTAGCAAGGCTGCAGAATACAAGGTCAACATAAAAAAATTCAAATTTCTATAAATTAGCAAAAGAAAATTGGAAATACAATACCACCAAAAATATGAAAAACAGATAAATTTTTTTTAAACTTATGTTCAAGATGTGTATGCTGAAAACTACAAAATACTGATGAAAGCAATCAAAGAAAATGTAAATAGATACACCATGTTCATGAAATGAAAGACAATATTGTTAAAATGTCAATTCTCCCTAAACTAATCAGAATCCTGTTATGATTCAATGCAATCCCAAATTCACAATAGGATATTTTTGTAAAAATCAACAAGATGATTCTTTGTATTTCCTTAGAGTTCTAGATCCAAATCTCAATAAGGTATGAGAATAGAAGATACTATTCAGATGCCTAAACCCCACCCTGTTCTTGGTACTTTTAAAAAGTTCCTCATGTTATTTTAATATGCATCCAAAGCTAAGAACTACCAACACAGAGCTTCGAATGCAATTCTAAGACTTTGGCTTGTATTTCACAGGCAACAATAAATCAAAGGACATGACCAAAGATGAAAGAGAATTGATCATATTGTGTTTGTATAACTCCTTCTGGCTCCAAATCTCATGTTCTTCCTTCATAGAGACAAAATAATATCTATTCCTTGCTGCAAAAAAAGAAACTAATGTCATCTATGCAGACAGGAGAGTGTGGCAGAGCCCAGCATACTGGCAAGAGACCCAGGTGAAAATCAACTCTGTAACTGAAGAAAGTGCTCATCAGTAAATGCCATAAAACAGGTCTTAATGGGTCTATGACATCTTTACTTCTAAAAATTATTATAATAGCATTTAAACAGCACTTTTTCCAAATCTTCAAAATGCTTTAGAAACACTAATATTCTCAACACTTTGCATCCCTTATTCAAATATTCTTTAACTCAACTCTGTTGCAAATAATAGTCCTGGATTCAGAAAGTCTTACATTTAAATACAGAATAGCAGCTGTATTTCTCAACTGACCTGGATCAGCACTACACACCTGTGCCCTCCTCTACTCATTAGGATTATTACTGGTCTCAACAGCGGGTCTCAGGTCAAGCAGTCTGTAGATGCATTAACAGAATAGTGCATTAACTCCTCAACTAATTATTATCAGTAACACGTGGCCCCTTAACTCGTCATCTCTCGTTACCTATTTTCCAACCACTTTCCTATTCATAGCAGCCACACAGCAATCTCCACTCACGATCTCCCACCCAGCCAACGGTGGATCTTTTCTCCTCTCTGCCTGCATGCTCTTCTGAGTCTGCAAATGCATCTGCACTTAGCATTGCATGCTTCATTGAGGGTGAGGGGATATGCATCTGAGTGTCAATACGTAACCCAGTAGGATAGAGGGAATATATGTCAGGTTGCGGGTGCTTTAAGTATGGGGGAAAGGAGAGGTATCTGAGATTAAGGGTCATAGTAAATGTGAGGGGGATGAATCTGCAGGCAGGAGAGATTTGGAAATGATGCTTAGTGAACCTTTTTGTTTAAGAACCTGTTTATACATATGTAACTGTGCATCCTGAGAATGGGGGAATGGGCCTGAGCCCACTCTTAATTATGAACTCATCTTTCCCACTTATAATGCTTACCATCATTTACAACTTTAGGTTCACAGTTTCACCTACCAAAAGGTTTATTCACCCTTTGAAAGGAAATATTAATATAAACAAGTTAATAAATGATATATTTAAAGATACTCATAAATATTTATTAAAGATATTTATATAAAAATCTAAGTATAACAGCATGAAGACACAATCATCCAATAAAATTAGTGAATGGGTAGCCTCACAATTCTTCCTCAAATCATGTTATTTTTATTTTTCTTCAAAAAGAAAAAAAGTTAGCTCCCTCCTTGCAACTATTTGCTTTGTAGTTCAAACTTCAGCATTTACTCCTTTGCTCTGAATGCTTTTCTTGGCATTGAAATCCCTCAGTCTACTTTAAGCCTAACTACAACTTCCTATAACTGCCCCCAAACACAGTGGCACTTTTACTTCTGTAATGTTTGGTTGGAGCTCTGCATTCTTCCTCTGCAATTAGAGGCAGTAGGGACAAGCTGCAGTCACTTAGCAGCCTAATCCCCTATGATTCCGTCCTTTATCTGACTGATTACTTCTTGGAAAAACTCATTCTTGATCCTGCCCACCATACATCTGAATTTAATCCACATACCCTGGTCAAGTTACATTTAAAACTGAATAGTCAGCTGCCCCTGGCCATCGCACATATAACCTCACCAACATCCATGTTTTCAGTACTTCCAAAGTCAAGTCCAAGTTCATACCAGAATCAGTTCTCTTCAAACAAGATCTGGAAAGATCTTTAACCTGGTTTCATCATAAAAAATGTGAGTCACTTAAAATCTGGCCTAGCTGGAAAGTTGGGTATAACTTTTTTTTAAAGGTATTTAAGGTATAACAGAATTAACAATGAATATTAACCCCTACAGAAAGATACTAAAATGAAAGGATAAACAGGTAATATGTGTTGAAGATGACAGCAGAGAGGAAACTTATTATTTTAACCCCACCCACACAGAATCCTTCTGGGGAGCACCCTCCCTCAATAAGGAACATGATGATTCTCTGTCTCAGACTTCTCTGCATGATTCACCTCCATAGATCCATCATTTTAGAGTCTGACAATAAACCATGCCCATGACTTCTAAAGAGAGTTCTTATCACCCAACACTGAGAAAACACCATGATTAGCTCTGCGCCAAGCTAAGCAAACAGTGAGTCACCCTGAATAAACACTGTTGAGTTTTGACATGCAGGTGCCTTCAGAAGTCTCTGCACTCCTCACTTGTGCCGTCTGGATGGGAATTTGCTCATTTCAGTTTAGTAAAGTCTCAAATTTTTTGACATTTAAACTAACCCAGAGACTTCCTTGGTCGTCCAGTGGTTAAGACCCCGTGCTTCCAATGCAGGGGGCGGGGGTAGATGCCTGGTCGGGGAACTAAGATCCCACATGTCGCACAGTGTGGCCAAAAATATATATGTAAACTACTGGATATAAAATAGATGGCCAACAAGGACCTACTGTATACCACAGGGAACTATACTCAATACTCTGTAATAACCTATCATGGAAAAGAATCTAAAAAAAGAATGCATATATATGTATATATATGTATAACTGAATCACTTTGCTGTACACCTGAAACTGGCACAACATTGTAAATCAACTATATTTCAATAAAAAATTTTAAAAAATAAACTAACCCAAACTGGATGGTGTTTATAGCTTTGCACTATCTAATAAGAGCTTGCTATTCAAATGAATACTTTTGAAAACAGGACTGTAGGGAGCACTGTTTACTTAAGAAAACAAGCTGTTTCTACACTTTTGGCAAACAACTGTAAATGCTGTCAACCATAAATGAGTACTTCTCACATGAAAAATAGACTTCTACTTCAGAAACAGTATTACCAGTCCAATTATCGCATGTAGCTAAAAGTAATGAGAGCATTTCTCCTTGGTTTTCGAAAACTCATATTTTTCCAATTAATCTTAATTTACAAAATTCACAGTGAATGGATTATGCAATAATTAACGGCAAATCAAGAATCCATTTGACAAATGTCAAACAGTTTAACCAAGTAAAATCAACACAGAATATTATTCAAATTTACCACAATCAGAATGCCTGCTAATTTTCATTTCAATCTTACAAATACTTATTAAGAATCCAGCATTATACACTTTGCTGTACAGCAGAAAATAACACAACATTGTAAAGCAACTATACTCCAATAAAAATTAAACAAAACGAATCCAGCATTACATTTATTGAGGAATCAAAGAAATATAAGGTAGAATCTCTGCTCTCAAAGACTTTCAATCTTATTTGTATAATTACAAAGCAGTTGAGAGCATCATACATTCGAAAGTCAAAATAATGATACAGATAAGTACTACAGGTCATCATAGGGATGAAAATGGGGTTGGTGATTATAAGGAAGGCTACAGGGTAGGTAAAAACCAGGGGAGGTGGGGCAGGAGACCAACCAAAATACATGGAGAGAAGAAATGAGCATGTCATATTGGAAAACCTGAAAAGTGCCTCAAGTAGCTTAGAGTTTGGTGTGAGCAGGGAATTAAGGACTGATAGAAACTGAGGCGTACAAACTTCATTCAAAAGCCACAGGGAAAAAAAAAAAAAAAAGAAAACCACAGGGAATCTTTGAGGGTTTCCGAGGAGGGAAGTTGCATGATGAAAATAGTGTCTTAATCAGATTACTTTGGAGGTGAGTACTGAATGGACTGGAGAAGTCTCTCTGTTACTTCCTCTCTCCTTTTCAGAGAAAAACAAAGACAAAGAAAAAGCAACATTCAGAAAAAGTATTCCTCTTGCCCTTTCTTTAAAACAAAAAATTATAAAAAGGAAATAATAAAATAAGACCAAAATAGCAATCCAAAAAATTTTTTAAAATCTGAAATATTAGCTAATGGTCAAACCCTTTGCAGGTCTGCATATCCTGAAATCAAACAGAGTCCTTTTTGAAAATTGGCACAAATGCATGAATTCTCTTGGGAGAGAAGAAAAGCTACAAAATTTAAAGAGTAAGTAAGTGATGGGAAAAGTAATAAGTGAACTTAGAAGTAATTCTGCCACCAAGCACTTAGACTGGGGCTCGGTGAACTGGTTTTGGTGACGTCACATCACACAATCCACACGACAGCGGCATCCTGAAGGGTAGGGGATGTCGTGAGGGCACACGGGCTCCACTCCTCCTCTTCCACCAAAGTGGCTGTTGGTCTCCATTGTGCAATAGGTTTCCCCTTAGGATTTCACATTTTTAAAACATTCAAGACCCCTAGCTCGTTCTCCACCATCCCCTGGAAATTTCCTTAAAAAGCTATGATCAGATCTTTCTAAGAGTTAAATGTGCTACTATCGAGGGCATCAAAACCTTCCCATTCAGCACTAGTTCTCTCCTATTTTTTTTTCTCTCCTATTTTTATTTGGTTTTTTCCTGTCATCTTGAATCCATCAAAGAACAAGCAGGGATATTAGTAAATACTGTATATAAATAAATGAAATGTTTGTGTTTCCCAGGAAATTATAGTTTTGTTTAAAAATCACTAATGAGGAAGACTGTAACCCAGTATTATCCTTTTCCAGCAATGTCCATTCCATAATATGTTAGCTGGGCACACTTGGAATTTAAGGAATACATTTCCTTTTATTTAAAGTGAACTAGTTTGGTTTTGCTTTTTTTTTTTTTTCTTTTGTATTGCTTTATTTTTTGCATCCAGTATTAAAAGGGAACTATGGAAACTTTCAACATATCCAAATTAAACTGCTAAAACAAGATTTTAAAATAGTTCTCAGCCATATTTCCAAACTACACAGGAACTTTTTTCATATAAAAGCACCATAAATTAGACATATAAAAGTCTTTACCCTAAAGGAATCTTTAGAGTGTTCAAATTTGAGAGAGTGTGTTCTACTGTTATTTTAGATGGTAAACAATAACCCTGAGCCTTTCATTGGTACCTTCAATATTGATATGTTTTGAAGATTTTATCCAAGCCTAGTTTCATTAGATACATGATTTTTTAAATAGGTTTGTTCCATTAAAGGTGGAATTTCACTATATCTCAGAACCAGCATGTTTGGTGAAGGCCACAGACTCTTTTACAAAACAAATCCTGATGAAAAAAATAAGAGGGAAAATAAGGTTCAATAGTCAGATAAAGTGTAAAAGGAATTTCTCAGGAAGTCATTAGAGAACATTTTTCTTTCTTACACAGGGAGTGCAAAATGCAGAATACAATAATTATCCAAGAAGAATGCCCTATCAGGATTAAAATATAAAAGTTTACACCAGCAACTCAAAATGAGATAAGTCTTGTAGAAACTAAATCTTTTGTCAGAAATCACATGGCCTAATCAATAGCTGGTACCAGGCCTGCCCCTACAGCACCATGATTACAAAAAGAGGCCCATATACGTATGTCTAAATATTAAAGTTATCAATCAAGCTAATAGATTAATTAAAATATGTTCTATCTCTGTACAATGACTAATACACCTTCAAAATGGCCTGGAAAGTCAAATTCAAATCTAGGATTCTGAGACACTTCATGCCCCCACATGGGGAGAGTCTGGCCCCCTTTTCCTGCCACCTCCAACACACCCCATACTTCAAAGAACCATATATGCATGTGGACACTCCAGCCCACGTGTCCACGTTTTGCCCACATCCACTGCAAATATCCAACCCAAGACCACTCCTTGGACCCAGGGGTACAACTACCTTAAAAAAACATCAATGAACAGGACAACTTATACCAGTTTCAAAAGCATAAGTATTAGAACAAATGGACCAGGAACTTAAAAATAAACATAAATCTATCAAAGAGACATATGAAAACAGACATTTTCAGGGAAATGCAAATCAAAACCACAGTGGGATTTCACCTCACGCATCTAAGAAAGGCTATTATCAAAAACAATAAATAACAAGTGCTGGTGAGGATGCGGAGAAAAGGGAACCCTTGTGCACGGCTGGTGGGAATGTAAACTAGTGCAGGCACTATGGAAAACAGCATAAAAATTCCTCAAAAATTTAGAAATAGAACTACCAAATGATCCAGAAATTCCATTTCTGGGCATTTATATGAAGAAAATGAAAACAATAACTCAAAAAGATACATACACCCTCACGTTCACTGCACCATTACTTACAACAGCCAGGACATGGAAGCAATCTAAGTGTCAATCAGTGTATGACTAGATAAAGAAAACATGGTGTGTATCTATGTGTATGTATTTATATACATATACACATACACATACATACATACAAGGAAATATTAGTCATAAAAAAGAAGGAAATCTTGCATTTGCAACAACATGGATGGACTTCGAGGGCAGTATGCTAAGTGAAATGTCAGAAGGGAAAAGACAAATACCATATGATCTCGCTTTTATGTGTAAACTAAAAAAAATATTTTTTTAATTAAAAAAAAAAAAAATCCCCAGTTCAGAGATATAGAGAACAGATTGGTGGTTGCCAGAAGCAGGGGGTGGAGGGTGGGCAAAATGGATTAAGGGGGTCAAAACATATAAAATTCCAGTTATAAAATAAGTAAGTCATGGGGATGTCATGTACACCATGGTAACCATAGCTTAAAATACTGTAGTGTATATCTGAAAGTTGCTAAGAGAGATCTTAAAAGTTTTCATCTCAAGAAAAAAAACTTTTTACAACTATGTATGGTGATACACGTTAACTAGACTTATTGTGATGATCATTTTACAATATATACAAATATTGAATCATTATGTTGAACACCTGAAGCTAGTATAATGTTATATGTCAATTATATTTCAATTAAAAAATAGAAATAATAAAAGTCAAACTAAAAGAGAGATTAGCAATATGAAATAAGAACCATAAATCATGAGAAAGAATGAATCAGATATTCTAGGTTTGAAAAATACAACAGCTAAAAATTAACATAACAGATGAGACAAACAGTAGAATGACTCTAAACAAAGAACATATTAATGAGTAGAAATGCAGACTGATAAACTCTTCTAAAAGGAAGCAGAGAGGGCTTCCCGGGTGGCACAGTGGTTAAGAATCTGCCTGCCAATACAAGGGGCACAGGTTCAAGCCCTGGTCTGGGAAGATCCCACGTGCTGTGGAGCAACTAAGCCCGTGCGCCACAACTACTGAAGCCTGCACGCCTAGAGCCCTTGCTCCACAACAAGAGAAGCCACAACAATGAGAAGCCTGCACACCACAACGAAGAGCAGCCCCCACTCACCACAACTAGAGAAAGCCCATGCACAGCAATGAACACTCAATGCAGTCAAAAATTAATTAATTTAAAAATAAAAATAAATAAAAGGAAAGCAGCAAGTTACAGAATTGAAGCATATGTGAGAAACAATAGGAGACAGAGGAAGTAAATATGACAACATTCCAAAAAAGAGAAAAAAGAAATAAAAACAGAGGAAATATTTGGTAATGGCAGACTAGTTAATTCTGATCACCTCTTCCTCTGAGGAAAAGTAGTAAAGATGGGAAAAAAATTTTTTAATCTCCCTGAATGCAAATGAGGACTAACAACTGAGTTACCTAATACAAAGGAGCTGGATGCCCAGGGAGGTGAGTGCAATGACTGAAACTACTTTTTCCATGCAAGGGATTTTCTGATTTCAGAAGGGAACCAGAAAGGCTGAAGTACAGAGTAGTAATTCTTTGATAGTATTAAGGGGCTAGAAGAGAGATGTGGAACGTTGAATCCTGATGCAACTGCCTACTCCTGCTCCCATTACTCTGGGTTGAAAGCCCAAAGGCTGCACCTAAAAGCAGTAGTGTGCAGAAGTAAAACAGGGCCTCACATGGGCTGAATTGCAAATAACTCAGGTGCTTCTGGACTGTTATAGTCTCCAGGCACCTGGCAGAAGAAAACATAAATACAAAAAAAAGAAAAGAAAACATAAATACTCTCTGTAGGAAAACATTATCCTAGGCCTCAAAGTATTTCTGCAAATAATTTTGCATTATAATGACTGGTACATACTAAAAATAAAAAATAATTTTGGAATACGTTTCTCACATAATAAAAAATAACAAGGCAGAGAGGAAGTAAGATGACATGAACGAAAAACAGAAACAGCAAACAGTACAAAAAGAACCATAGGGAACCTAGATATTGGATTACAAGCACAGATCTTACAGTAACTCTGCTTATTATATTTAAGGATTATGAGATAAGAATGATGCATCTGGCATCATGGTAATATTGCTGAAAACCAAAAGAAAAAAGAAAAGAAAAGAAAGAATATCTTAAGAGTTGCCAGAGGAAATTGACAGATTACCATCCAAGTGGCTAAAATTATATCCACTATTGATTTCTCATCAGAAATTATGGAAGCTAAAAAAATACCAGAACAATACTCTTGAAATGTTGAAAGAAAACAATTGTCAACCAAAAACTCATATATCAAATGAAAATATTCTTAAAGTATGAGAATGAAATTTTCAAACGAAAATTAAGACGACGTGCCACAATCTAACTTGCAGAAAGGAAATGCCAAAGGGTGTTCTTCAGGAAGAAAGAAAAGAATTCCTGATGGAAGCTTAAAAATGCAGAAGCAAGTGAAAAACAACAAAACTAGTATATTTAAAATTAAGCAGACACTATTTTATTATAGTCAACATCATTTAGTTTACCTATAAATTAAATGATGCTCACGGTATAAAAAAATTAAAAAGGCCTGCTTGATTTTAAATATATATAAAATAAAAATACACAATCTCAATGACATAAAAGAATGGGTAAATGAAATTAAAGCGTCCTAAAACCAAAATGGTATAGAAACACATCAGTCTTTGTATTACCTAGAAAGAGAGTAATGGTACCAATTAATCTTAGACTTTGAAAAATCAAGCATACATACTGTAATCTCTAGGGTAAAAAGAGAGATGAAGGGAGAGCCTACAGATTAAAAGAATCTTAAAAGAATATCAACTGCAGGGACACCTTCAAGATGGCAGAGGAGTAAGAAGTGGAGATCATCTTCCTCCCCACAAATACATCAGAAATACATCTACATGTGGAACAACTCCTACATAACACCTACTGAAGGCTGGCAGAAGACCTCAGACTTCCCAAAAGGGAACAGATGCCCTCAGGCGACCTACAAGCAGAGGCAGGGCCAAATCCAAAGCTGAACCCCAGGAGCTGTGTGAACAAAGAAGAGAAAGGGAAATCTCTCCCAGCAGCCTCAGGAGCAGCAGATTAAATCTCCACAATCAACATGATGTACCCTGCATCTCTGGAATACCTGAACAGACAACAAATCATCCCAAAATTGAAGCTGGTGGACTTTAGGAGCAACTGTAGACTTGGGGTTTGCTTTCTGCATCTAATTTGTTTCCGGTTTTATGTTTATCTTAGTTTATATTTAGAGTTTATTATTTTTGATAAAGGAGGCAAGAATATACAATGGAAAAAAGACAGCCTCTTCAGTAAGTGGTGCTGGGAAAACTGGACAGCTACGTGTAAAAGAATGAAATTAGAACACTCCCTAACACCATACACAAAAATAAACTCAAAATGATTAAAGACCTAAATGTAAGGCTAGACACTATCAAACTCTTTGAGGAAAACATAGGCAGAACACTCTATGACATAAATCACAGCAAGATCCTTTTTGACCCACATCCTAGAGAAATGGAAATAAAAACAAAAATAAACAAATGGGACCTAATGAAACTTCAAAGCTTTTGCACAGCAAAGGCAACCATAAACAAGACCAAAAGACAACCCTCAGAATGGGAGAAAATATTTGCAAACGAAGCAACTAACAAAGGATTAATCTCCAAAATTTACAATCAGCTCATGCAGCTCAATATCAAAAAAACAAACAACCTAATCCAAAAATGGGCAATAAACCTAAACAGACATTTCTCCAAAGAAGATATATAGATTGCCAGCAAACACATGAAAGGATGCTCAACATCACTAATCATTAGAGAATGGAAATCAAAACTACAATGAGGTATCACCTCACACCAGTCAGAATGGCCATCATCAAAAAATCTACAAACAATAAATGCTGGAGAGGGTGTGGAGAATAGGGAACCCTCTTGCACTGCTGGTGGGAATGTAAATTGATACAGCCACTATGGGAAACAGTATGGAGCTTCCTCAAAAAACTAAAAATAGAACTACCATACGACCCAGCAATCCCACTACTGGGCATATAACCTGAGAAAACCATAATTCAAAAAGAGTCATGTACCACAATGTTCATTGCTGTTCTATTTACAATAGCCAGGACATGGAAGCAACCTAAGTGTCCGTCAACAGATAAATGGATAAAGAAGATGTGGCACATATATACAATGGAATACTACTCAGCCATAAAAAGAAACGAAATTGAGTTATTTGTAGTGAGGTGGATGGACCTAGTCTGTCATACAGAGTGAAGTAAGTCAGAAAGAGAAAAACAAATACCTTATGCTAAAACATATATATGGAATCTAAAAAAAAAAAAAAAATGTTCTGAAGAACCTAGGGGCAGGACAGGAATAAAGACACAGATGTAGAGAATGGACTTGAGGACATGGGGAGGGGGAAGGGTAAGCTGGGACAAAGTAAGAGAGTGGCATGGACATACATACACTACCAAATGTAAAATCGATAGCTAGTGGGAAGCAGCCGCATAGCACAGGGAGATCAGCTCGGTGCTTTGTGACTGCCTAGATGGTTGGGATGGGGAGAGTGGGAGGGAGACGCAAGAGGGAGGAGATATGGGGATATATGTAAATGTATGGCTGATTCACTGTTATAAAGCAGAAACTAACACACCATTGTAGAGCAATTATACTCTAATAAAGGTGTTAAAAAATAATAATAAATTAATAAATTTTTTAAAAAATCAACTGCAATACATGGACCTTATTTGAGTCTCAAATTAAACAACATAAAAATAAAAATTTATAAGGGAATTAGTGAAATGGATATTTTAACATATTAATGAATATTTATATTAATTTTCAGGTGAGATAAGGGCATTATGGTAATTTTTTTAAGGCATCCCATCTTTTAGAGATATGTATGCACTGGAATATTTACATAGGAAATGATAACGACATGTGAGATTTGCCTCGAAATAAGTCAAGAAAGTGGGGAGAAGGGAGGTGGAGAGCCTGGGGATATAGATGAAATAAGACTGGCCATGTATTGGTAATTACGGAAGCTATGTTACGGGCACACTGTTACTATAATATTCTTTCTATGTTTCTATATGTTTGACATTTTTCTTTAAAAAACATTTTATGAAGAAGACATCTTAAGAAAAGTAAAAAAAAATCAAGCTATAAATTGGGAGAATATATGTGCAACACACATAATCAAGAAAGGATTGTTATCTAAATTATAGGAAGAACTCTTACAAATCAATATAAAAAGAAAATATAACACACTAGAATAATGGGCAAAAGACACAAAGAGGCGTTTCACAGAAGTAATAAATATGGCCAAGAAACATATGAACATGCTCAGTAATCAAGAAAATGCAAATCAAGGTAACAATGAGATGTCATTTAGCAAAAACTAAGAAGTCCAAGAATTCTAAGGCTTACAAATGTGAATCAAAAGGATCTCTTATGTATGGGTACAATTTGGAAAAATAATTTTATACTTTCTAAATATCAGTTCAGAGTAAATCTGAGCTTTCATATACCCCACAGCTCAGCAATTCTATTCCTCAGTTTAGAACCAAGAGAAACACTTGGACACAAATAAGAATATTCGAAGCAGAGTTGTTTCTTAGAGCAAAAATCTGGAAAACACCAGAATGGTATAGAAACACAACAGAATGTTATATAACAGTTAAAATAACTGAACTATAGATAAATGCAACATGAATGAATCTTTAAAATACGTTACTGGCTGAAAAAAATAAATCAGATAATAGTACATTAGTATGACACTTTTTATAATTGTAAAAATATTTAAAATTAAACACTTTATTTATGTCCATACATGTGAACAAAAATGGTTTTTAAGACGCAAGGAAATGATAATACAAAATCAGAATAGGGTTCACCTTAGTTAAGTGCAGTTCAGTGGGATGGGTTAGGAGATAAATGTAAATTATTGTCAATGTTCAAGTTCCTGGGTCAGATAGTGGGTTGGTGGATGTTTATTATTTCTAAGAATGAATGAGGGAAAAAAGAGTATATGAAAAAAAAATCACTTAGAAGCTATAGCAGTAATCCAAGCGAAAGATGATGCTGGTGGTCTGGGATGGTAGCAGTGGGGATGGAGAGAAGTACATAGACCTGAAGGATATTCAAGAGGTAGAAATGAAAGCACTTGGTAACCGACTGGATGTGGGAGATGACGGAGAAGGAAGAGTTATAATGACTCTCAGGTTTAAGGAACTGGATGGAGAGTAGGACTATTTAACAAGAAAGGGAACCACAAGTTTATAATGCACTTCAAGGAGTTTAGTAGTGAACACTGTGGTCATCACCTTCATATCTAGTCCAACCATCCCCATGATGAGGCAACACAGGGTGAGGGTGAGAATTTAACCATCCTCTGCCCCAAAGGCACAAATCCTTTGTTTCAGCTAAAAAGCCTACCACTTACACATACATGGCCCAAACGCACATATCTGGTGGAGGCTCAGGTACTTTTGTTCAGTGTTGAAAGAAAACTGGCTCTCTCCCTCACCTAGACTTGACAGGAAGCATTTTAGTAGCTGTAGCAGGCATTTTTTGAAGTCAGCATAAGGATGAAGCTAATAGAAGAGAAGGTCAAAGCCAAGACCACTATAAAGACACGCAGGGATTTCCCTGGTGGCCCAGCGGCTAAGACTCCACGCTTCCAATGCAGTGGGCCCAGGTTCGATCCCTGGTCAGGGGACTAGATCCCACATGCCGCAACTAAGAGTTTGCATGCCACAACTTAAGATCTCGCATGCCGCAACTAAAAGATCCCCCATGCCACAACTAAAGACCCGGTGCAGCCAAATAAATAAATATTTTTAAAAAAAGAAGAAATGCAGCCAGGGCCCTGATTCAACCACAATCCTGTCTCTGGCTCCTCTGTTATGTGAGCCTATTGCTCCAGTTACTGTGAAAGCCCATCTGAGTAGGCTTTCTATTGCTTATAGTTGAAGATGTGGAACTAACACCGAGGTTGGAAACAGAAAGGAGGTTTATAAATCCCAAGCTCTAAATCACTAAATCAGCTCAACTGAAGAAGAGGAAGGAAGGTTTCCTATCCCTCACACTGGGAATTTGGATATCCTTGTTATCAAAAACAAAAAAAAGAAGAAAAAAATGTTGGTTAGAGCATCACCTGTTGTACCTTCGGACCAGACCATGTACCTATGGTACTGTAACTGTGGTACTGAGGACCTGAAACAGGAAAAAACTGAGGCTAACGGAATGTTTTGGCTATTCCTCTTAGCTTAAAGTCTACACACAGATGTTTATAATATCATTCTTCATACTCTTCAATGTTTTTAATTGTCCAATGTGAAATATTTTAAATCTAAGTATTAAAAAAATTAATTCCTAAGAAAATACATGCTTAAGGGAGAAAAGTCTTAGATCCTATTTGTTCCTGATGATCGTTTTAGGGTCTCACAATCTATTATAATAATCAGAAACAACCTGACCAAAAATTTGACTATGAATTTGGAGGTGAGGGAATTTAATAAGTTAATTGCTGTATTCAAATTTTAACTTTGAGAAATTATGAAATACAAAAGCTTGAAAAGATCAGTTAAAATAATAGGAATTCTACATACCAAAGGGACTCTCCAGCCTAAATAACAAAGTGGCCAATCTATAAAGAGACTACTACTTTTGGAAGTATTTAACAACAAAATGCCCTGATTTTCAAAAATAAAATTCTGATAACCAGATCCTTTCTTTTTTCCAGTACATGAAAGCCAATTTCAAATTTCCGGAGAGCTAACTAAATAAGCTCTTATCATAGGAAGAGTTCAAGGTCAGTAAAGATGTGACGATTTATTCTGATGCCCACGGTCAACATTTTAAACAGGATATGACTTGAGAATTACCAAACTCACCCCTGCCATACTATATTCTTTACTCTTAGCTCATTCGTCTCTTTTTGCTTTCCTAGTTCTCTTCAGTGTGCCCTCCTGCTGATTTACTGTCTCTTTTTTCTTTTCCTTTGTCTCTTTCTGCCTGTGTCCGGCTTTCTCCAACTGTGTCCCAGGACACCTCTGTACCTTCTGCCCTTACCTTTGGTCTTCCCATTCTCCCTTTTGCTATCTCTTCACTCTCTCTTCTCCTCCCTTCTTTAGCCGTAGTACTTATTTGATATAATTATGGAGTCAAAGTTTATAATCTCTGCTTTATCATTTTTAGCTCTAAGATGACTTTTATTTCTGACTTTAAAAAGTTTCTTAAATTAATTTGTGTTGTGTGGCCCTGAAGTGACTTACTCAGTGAGTCAGTGTCACGATAAGGTGCTGCTTACTCACCACAGAATAATGGTTTTTACTAGGGTTTTTAGATCAGAAGAGTCATTCCTTGGACAGTATAAACTTAACCTACCAGATTAACTGCTAAAAAAAATGGCATTAGAATTCTGGGACATATGCTACATGTACACTCATGTTTTAAAAATTCAAATTTCTTTAAATAATTTTTTATTAAATGGATGGAATATCTAATTTGATAACATCTTATAAAAATGTGGGGGCTTCCCTGGTGGCGCAGTGGTTGAGAATCTGCCTGCCAATGCAGGGGACACGGGTTCGAGCCCTGGTCTGGGAAGATCCCACATGCCGCGGAGCAACTGGGCCCGTGAGCCACAACTACTGAGCCTGCGCGTCTGGAGCCTGTGCTCCGCAACGAGAGGCCGCGACAGTGAGAGGCCTGTGCACTGTGATGAAGAGTGGCCTATGCACCGCGATGAAGAGTGGCCCCCGCTCGCCACAACTAGAGAAAGCCCTCGCACAGAAACGAAGACCCAACACAGCCAAAAATAAATAAATTAATTAATTAATTATTTTTAAAAACTGAATTTAGTGAGTGCCTATGTTGTGACTTGGCCTTGACATTTGTATGGTTTTACCATTAATTCACAGAACCCTCAATATTATGAAGTATAACTAATAGCATTCTACAAATATATGAACTCATTTTCCTACAGAGAGAAAAATGAAGCAGAGAGAATTAACCCATCCAAATCACACTGCTGATAGTACAGCAGGGATCAGACATCTGAACTCCTGGTTCCCGGAAAATAAATATTAACCTCTGTGCTTCCATCATTTATGATTTCTTTATTTTTTATCATACCAACTTAATTCTCCATAAATACAAATATAACAACTCATTTCTGTTTTAATTTGGAGGACATTTAGTTTTCTTCTATTGTTTTAAGGTTTAGAACACAATGTTCTACATTGAAAAGAATTAAAATAGACTCCTAAACATAAATAAAGAGAAAACAAGGTACTATATAGTCCAAAGGCAATTGCTATCACATAGTAAAGAAAAGTTAGTTTAAAAGTCAAATAGAAAGCCTCATAATCAAATGTACCACTTGGCTATATTTCACTGGATAGAGAACAGCTATATTAAGGTACCGACAATTTTACCAAACAATTATGTCTCAAGTGTTGTGAATGTCCCTAATGTTACAGAGGTTAATATGTGACACGCCCCAAGACAGTAAGTCACTCTGGCATTTAACCAGTCTTTAGAAGGGACTTGTACTAATTCATTTCCCTTTTAACTGTGATTCTAAGTTGACAACCCTTGGCAGGCAGTACAGAAGAAGGATGATTAGAAGAGAAACATTCTTAAAATGGATTAAGCAGGGCAGGTACTAGCCTGTCATATGCAGCAATCATAAAGTTGAGGAGGAGGCTGATGGACTGTTCCACACTGATTTGGTGAGTAGAAGGAAGGCGCTTGTTCAGCTGGTAGTAGATGGATGAGATGACGGTCTCAAGGCGAGACACACTGATCTCAGTGGTATGGTCCAGTGTATTAAGGCCATTGTCTCGGAAGGCTTCAATCATGTTCCAAATATCAACAAGATGTACTGGAACACAAAGAAAATAAACTTTGTGTTTATTCTGTCAACACAAACTTTGTGTTTATTTTGTAACTTTTTCAACAATTCAAAAGTTTTAATTCAGCAGAAAGATATAAGAACTTTACATTTACTTACATTTAATAGAATAGTGAAGGGTGGCAGAATATGTCACCCCAAGATATGC
Source organism: Orcinus orca (assembly GCF_937001465.1). Taxonomy (NCBI): domain Eukaryota; kingdom Metazoa; phylum Chordata; class Mammalia; order Artiodactyla; family Delphinidae; genus Orcinus; species Orcinus orca. Next base: position 71,951,295 of record NC_064571.1, on the reverse strand, counting down.
CACTTTGGCATACGGAGTAGTTTGAGCTAAAGACGCCTGGAAAACAACAGATGCCAAGAAGGACACTCTGACCTCCCCTCTTCTTCCCAAAAGCAGGAAGTAAAAGTCCCATGTGAAAAACGCCCTCCTTATTCCAAGAGGAAAGAAACATCCTCATCACCAGAGACAGTGAATTGAGTCTGAGTGAAATCTGCAGACTTCGTTAAAATAGCTCTTATCTTTAGTCTCCTGACATATTTTAGTTATTTTTCCACAACTGCCACTCTTTGTTCAACTTAGTATATAAGCACTTAGGCCCACTCACTCCTTTGGGTTTTCATTTTCCTATGGGGGCTCCTATGTACATGTAAAAATCCATATGCTTTTCTCCTGTTAATCTGTCTTATGTCAATTTAATTCTCAGGCTCCGCTGGAGACCCTGAGAGGGTAAAGGTAAAGTTTTGCCTCCCCTTTGTAGCTTCAAAAATACACAATGAAAATGTAACAGAACCTCAAAGAGACAAATTCACAGACTTTGTGGGAGATATTAACACACCTCTCTTAGCAAGTGACAGAGCAAACATACAAAAAAAATAAGTACAATCATAGACAAACTAACAAGGCAGGCATAATGGACACTATATGAAGTCCTGCCCCCAGTGATTAGAAAATATGCTTTATTTTCAATAACACAAAGAACATGTAAAAAAACTGACCTTATCCTGAGTCATAAAACTAATCCCAATAAATTTTAAAGGATTAAAATCATATAAGCCATGCTCTATGATCAAAATGAAATTGTCAGAAATCATTATCAAAAAGAAAACTTTTAAAATAAACTTTATCTTTAGAAATGAATAAACACACTACTTGGAAATTTCCTTAATCTGATTAAGGATATCTACAAAAAACTGCAGCAAACATATTACTTAATAGTAAAATGTTGAAAGCCATTCCTCTGATATTGGGAATAAGATAAGAAATGCCCACTGTCATCATTCCTATCGTATTTCAAATGCTAACCTATATAAATATGCAGTAATTATCAGTACAGGAAATAAAAGTAACTGTCATTATTCAGAAATGACAAAATTATACACATTGAAAATCATAAAGATTCTGCATGTATATCACTAAAATTAATATTTGAGTCTAGAATGACTGCTAGGTACAAATCAAGATATGAAAGTCACTGTATTTCTAAACATACACGAGGACTCAGGAATAAATCCAATAAAGGATGTGCAATATCTCTACCAAAAAATATATAAATTAGCAAAACTTAAAGACCTAAATAGATGGAGGGATATATCAGGTTCACAGAAATGAAATCTCAACACTGGAAATACATCAATTTCTCCCCAACTTGATCTACAGATTCAGTGTAGTCCCAACAAAATCCCACAGGACTATACATTAAAAGGATGAATTTTATTATACGTAAATTATACTTTAAAAAAAAAATGAAGGAAAGAAATCCCAGCACAAATCTTTGTTTTTGTTCATTTTTAGTAGAAATTAACAAGCAAATTCTAAAATTTGTGTGAAAATAAATGTAAAAAGGCCAAGAATGTCTCAGACAATCTTAAAAAGTAAAATAGAACAAAAGTACCCTAACCCTAAAGCTCTAACAGTGATTATTGGTAAAAGGATAGACAAACAGACCAATGGAACACAAAGAGTCCAAAAACAGATCCTCTCACATATGGACACAGCTATGAACATTCTTGTACATTTCTCCTAATGAATATGAGAAAAAGATTTTTTTAGTAATGAAGAAAAAGGATGGTCTTTTCAATAAATAGTGTAGGGTCAACTGAACATACATATGGAAAAAATTGAAATCTGACTCCTACTTATAATCTGGATTTTTTTAGTAATGAAGAAAAAGGATGGTCTTTTCAATAAATAGTGTAGGGTCAACTGAACATATATATGGAAAAAATTGAAATCTGACTCCTACTTATAACCTGGAGTAATCTGGTAGACTGAAGAATCATATGTGACAAAATAAAACTGCTAGAACAATGCATCTTTTACTTTATATTACTAATGCCACTAGCCTGGCTCAGCCCACACATAGACTACTGTGTTCCAAGAATAATTATGGGAAGAAGTATAAAAATGGTAGTTCCTGTAGGACAGCGGTTTTCAAACTTTTTGACAACATGCAAATATATTTAAATCAACACACACACACCCCTCTAGATATATAAAAAACACGTTTCACAAAATACTTTACCACATAAGCTACGTTCTGACTTTTTTTTCTTTCTCTTTTTTTTTCTCCATTACATGCTTTAAATTCTGGCTACAGCTCACCAAAACAGTTTCAGGAACCATTAACAGGTCACAACCCATAATTTGAAAACAATGCTTTGGGAAACCAGAGAAGAAACATGACTTCAGTCTAGGATGGTACGGTAAACTCTTTGGAGAGAATTTTTAGCTAGGATTTTTGAGTAGGACTTAAAGTAGTGTAGAAGTATTTAAATATAAAGTGACTTGTCCAAGGTCACGTGTTTATAATAAATGACAAACAAAACCTGGAGTAAAACAGGTTTTCCCATTCTAAGGCTAATGTTCTTTCCATTACACAAAACAGTTTTTCATTAATACACACACACACACACACACACACATATATCTGAGAAAAGTACAATAATTCTAAGTCAGTTCATCTGCACACAAATTAAGAAAGATTTTATATGCATTTTACAAATATTTTAATTTACGTATTTTATAAGTAGCAATTGTGGAAGCAACCGCTTATAGAAAAGGCTGATTTGTGTTATATTAAGTTTAAACAAGAAAGTTAATTTTTATTATGCCTTTATCAAAATATTAGTTTTTCTTTCTCTCCAGAAGCTGATAAACTGTATTAATTTTACATAAAACTTTGTATTAAAAACAGTGACAAGGAGAAATGAATTCTCCCATTTAAAGAATCAATTAATCTTGGGACTTCCCTGGTGGTGCAGTGGTTAAGAATTCGCCTGCCAATGCAGGGGACATGGGTTCAAGCCCTGGTCCGGGAAGATCCCACATGCCGCGGAGCAACTAAGCCCGTGTGCCACAACTACTAAGCCTGCACTCTAGAGTTTGCAAGCTACAACTACTGAGCCCGAATGCCACAACTAGTGAAGCCCGCGTGCCTAGAGTCCATGCTCCACAACAAGAGAGGCCACCGCAATGAGAAGCCCACACACCGCAAGGAAGAGGAGTCCCCACTCACCGCAACTAGAGAAAGCCTGCGCACAGCAACAAAGACCCAACACAGCCATAAATAAATAAATAAATCATTTTTTAAAAAAATAAAGAATTAATTAATCTCAAAACTAGTCACCTTATTGAGTTTCTTAAATTTTTTGAGGGACACCCAGAATAAATTAACAAGCTCTTTCCATTACAAAGCTTATATTCTGATAAACACTTAAGACAAAATAATTCAATTAACATTACAATATGACTAAAACACATTAAAATCTTCTATATTATCAAGAGCTCTATCCAGCTATCATAGAAATGAGTAGAAATGACTTACGGTTGCATCGTTTTTGCACAAATCGCAATTTGCAAGCTGTTCTGTAAGTTGACAGTCGTATGACATCAAAATTCTGAGCACCTGAAAAGGGGCAAATAAAAAATATTCAACTAGATTTACCATTTAATTTCCACATGCTGGGGAAGTGACTCTATTCCATTGTGTTGGCACAGTCTATACACAACATGTCAACAAGGCCCTCTCTGGATAAAACACAAAGTGGGGAAGAAGGGTTAAAAATGCTTTCTGCGTGCCCACTCCATGCCAAGCACAATGTCAGCAGTTTTGCCTATATCATCCTGTCTGCTAGCCTAAGAAAACTCTGAGGGGAGGACCACTCATGACTTGAGTGAATGAACTACGTATTCCGCAAAATGAAAAAAAGTGGTATAGTAGGGAAGACCCTAGCCTAGAGTCAGGAAAGCTAAATTCCAGCCCAGTCTGACCACAGGCCATGACCATGGCCATGTTACACCCCTTCTTCTCAGCCTCAGTGTCCTCATCTATAAAATGAGGGAACTGGACCAGATGATCTCTAAGTTCCCCTTCCAGGTCTGTGGCAGCCTGTGTTTTTCAAAAAAGGGACACAACAGTATTTCCAGACCAGTATTTTTATGTGCCTCTAGTATGCTGCCCCTCCCCATCAAGAACTAAAGATTATTTCCCTCCACTTGCACCTGAGGACACTGTGACTGCCTCAATGAATAGAGTGTGGCAGACGAACACTGCCTGACTTCTGAAGGTGGGCGATAAAATGTGGGACAGCTTGTCTGTGCTCTCACTCTCTCAGGATGCTTGCCCTAGGAACCTGGACACCATTGCTGTGAAGCCCAAACTAGCTGATATGGAGAAACCACACAGAGACACCGATACCCAGAGAAACTGAGTCCATCAGCTGAAAGTCAGTAGCAATTACCAAACATGTAAGTGAGCAAGGCAACAAATGACCCAGCCCTGAGTCTCTGAGTCTTCCAACAGAGGCCTGAGACATCATGCAGCAAAGTCAAGATATAAGCACTGGACGCTGTTCTAATTTTAGACCCAAAAAAGGTATAAACAAAATAAATGACTGTTTGGGGATAAGTAATATATAGCCCTAGTAACTAGAACAAAGCCTAAATTATATGAATCTATAAATCAAACTTTGTTTTCATTTCAAAATTTGCTGTAGGGCTTCCCTGGTGGCGCAGTGGTTGAGAGCCGATGCAGGGGACACGGGTTCGTGCCCCGGTCCGGGAAGATCCCACATGCCGCGAAGCAGCTGGGCCCGTGAGCCATGGCCGCTGAGCCTGCGCGTCCGGAGCCTGTGCTCTGCAACGGGAGAGGCCACAACAGTGAGAGGCCCGCGTATGGCAAAAAAAAAAAAAAAAATTGCTGTCTTGAATTTTAAGGCCACTTCAGGGAACTCTGGCCTCCAGCGTGAGTTTTTTTATTTCACCTATGCTGCCTTGTAAGATCTGGCAGCAACTTTTGATTCAAAAAAGGGAAAGTGAACCAGCACAAATTATCTTATACCAATATTTACAGTCATCTTTCATTTCTGCTTATAGAAAAAAAAAGGAAGGATTTTTCCAGGTTTTTGGTAAAAGTAATATTTATTGACCAAAAAGTGAAGCAAAGATTTCTCTTAATCTCACTTCAATCAACCCTTACCTTGATGTCACAATTAAAATTATTTCCTCCATCACCTGGTTCTCACAAAATTTCTACCCTTCTATACATACACGTTATAGTCCTATTTTCTTTTTTTTAATATAACAGGTTTTTTGAAATATAATTCATCCATTAAAGTATTCAACTTAGTTGTGCAACCATCACCACAGTCAGTTTTTCATTATCTCAAAAAAGAAATCTCTTCCCCTTATGAGTCACTTTGCCCATTTTTTAATTGAGTTGTTTGTCTTTCATTATTGAGTTTTAAGTACTTTATATGTTGTAGATACAAGTCCCTTATGAAATATATGATTTGCAAATTTTTTTTCCCATTCTCTGAGTAGTCATTTCACTTTCTTGGTCGTATCTAATGGGGCACAAAAGGTTTTAATTTTGATAAATCCAATATATCTATTTGTTATTTTGTCACTTGTGCTTTTGGTGTCATACCTGAGAAGGCTTTGCCTAATCTAAGTTTATGAAGATTTATACCTATGTGTCCTTCTAAAAGTTTTACACTTTTAGATCTTACATTTAGGGCTATGATATATTTTTAGTTAATTTATTATGCAGTATGAGGCGGAGGTTCAAATTCATTCTTTTGCATATGGATACCCACTTGTCCCAGCGCCGTTTGTTCACAATACTGTTCTTTCTTCATTAAATGGTCTTGGTATCCTTGTGAAAAATCAAGTGACCACAGATGTATGGGTTTAATTTTTAACTTTCAATTTTATCCCACTGATTATATGTCTATTCTTATGCCAGTACCACACAATCTGGATCATTGTGGCTTTGTAGTTCTCAAATTCGGAAGTGTGAGTCTTCCAACTTTGTTCTCTTTTGAGACTGTTTTGGCTACTCTGGGTTGAATTTCCATATGAATTTTAGGATCAGCCCATCCATTTCTTCAAAACAGCCAGTTTTTTTATGAGGACTGCAATGAGTTTGTGGATCAATTTAGGGAAAAGTGACATCTTAATGATAAATCTTCTGATCCTCTAATACAGGATATCTTTCCATTTATTTAGTCTTCCTTAATTTCTTTCAACAGTGTTTTGTAGTTTTCAGAGTATAAGTTTTACACTTCTCTTGTTAAATTTATTCAGTCTGATTTTCTTTTACTCATTTAGTTTCTATATTACTATCTCAGCCTAAATATTTTAAATTGGAACCATTAAATATTAATTATTCAAAACCAAATAATTTTAAGAAAGAATGCCAACACATGTCCAAGAACATTTAATAAATAACCCGTCATTAAATCACTGCAGGTAATTTTAATGTCTAAACATTTATTTCTATGAAATATTTTAATGAGAAACACTGATAAAACGAATGTTAACAGCTAGGAAAGGAAAGTTCCACCCCCATCTGATCAAACAGAAACATTACTAATCTGATTGATCAGACTTTTTGCAGGGTATTTATTAGGCAATGCTTGCTAGTGGAAAAGTAACTACAGGAAAAAGGTAGTGCACCTGGTATAACTCACTCTTTTCAGACTCCTTCTCCAGTGCAGAGTCAGATTTGTCACCACAAAAGATGAAATAGAGCAGATATCACACAAGTCCAAAGCTAACTAGTTTAGGAAAATAGGAAACTCCAAATGCTTCAGACCAGTTTGCCAGAAATCTCTACACTGAAGTTTCAGGAACTAGTCAAGAATCAAGTATCACTCTGCTTCCCTTTGCCAGTCTGATCCTTGTGAAAATACATCACTCTAAATGTATTGAGGAAAATGTAGAGAGAGCAGTGGGATGTTACAGGATTCAGAAATTCTAAGAAGTTCTGGCCAGAGCATCATTTTTTAAAAATCTAATAGCAGTCCAAATCCAAAAATAATTTCTAAAAGTTAAGATATAATTAATAACCTTAGAATTTTATTAAAATACTATTGTACCAATATTCAACCAAACTTCCCATATGTTTCCCTTCTTCTGAAGCAGTCATCTTCCCTGATTTATATAAGGAGAATCCTCATACAGTGCCTAAGAATAGCCTTCATTTTTTTAATACTTCCCCTATGTAAATGTCACAGTAATTTCCTGATCAGAAAATATGGTAGTTTGGCAAATACAAAATAGAAAAGCCCCCAGTGAAGAAACTGAAATGACTGGAATATCACTTTGGGAATTCTGAACTAGAAATGATTACTCTTCATTATCATTCATTTCAAGAATATTTCATTAAAAGAAATACAATAAAATGTCATTTTTATACTAATGTCAGACAATGTTTCAAGCCCACCCAGAAATTACAGAGGTTTTCCCTGGTGGTGCAGGGGTTAAGAATCCGCCCGCCAATGCAGGGGACACAGGTTCGAGCCCTGGTCTGGGAAGATCCCACATGCGGCGGAGCAACAAAGCCCGCATGCCACACTACTGAAGCGCGCGCACCTAGAGACCATGCTCCACAACAAGAGAAGCCACTGCAATCAGAAGCCCATGCACCACAACAAAGAATAGCCCCTGCCTGCGGCAACTACAGAAAGCCTGCGTGCAACGAGGACCCAACGCAACCAGAAATTAATTAATTAATTAAATTTAAAAAAAGAAAAGAAACGATACAGAGAGCCCTAACTAAATATCCAGGCAGAACTCTGGCCCCAGTTAGAAAGCCCAGTGAAATTCGTGAACAGACAGGGAACCAATGGGACACTGGGTACCCAAGAGGTACAGGAGAAAGATAGGGAAAGGGTAAGAAAGGATTAAGCCTTCTTTGCACTTTATGGCTCTCCTTATTCATGAGAATGGGATATGAATGTTCTATAGTATAACCAAATCCCAAGGAAAGCAAAGAGTCAAATGCAAGGGTTTTATTGTACCTGTTTGTATCAGAAGCTTATATCAAAACCCCCAGGGGAGGAAGCTGGAATCTTCATTCTTAACAAATGCCCCTAAAGACTCTTATAATCAAGCTAGTTTTGGGAAACACAGGACTACCCAACTCAACTTAAAGGTCTAGCTCATGCACCTCTCACATTTTACCTCACACTCCACTCCAATCAGTCTGGACTACCTACAGTTACCCAAACATACCGGGTCCCGTCACCTCTGGGCCTTGGTAAGTGATAGTGCCCCAGCCCTTCCTTCACCACATTATTTGGTTGACTCAGCCAAGACATCACTTCCTCCCAGATTCCTCCCTGGACCCGCCTTGCTTCCCCCATCATGGCTCCTACTGCGCTATCATCCCTTGTTCCCACTTCCAGGAAAACAAAATCCATGAAGGCAGAGACCATTTTACTGTTGTATTATTCATTACTGTATGTCCCAAAGTAGGACACAATAAAACTAGCACCTAAATATTTATTGAATGAATAAATAACTGAAAACTGGGAAGTTCTGGGTTGTCTGATATAAAAAAGGCTTTTTCCCAAAAATTTACAAAGGAATGTCAAAAGGATATACAACTGCAGACACTAGCAAGGAAAGGCTCATGGCGGGAGATGATAAAAGTAGTGGGGAAGCCAGTTCCTTTTCCTGTGTAAACATGTTGATGCTTTTAACTTTCCTCAGGTAGGGCAGAGCACTCCAAACTGTGTTCCAGGAAGCCACAGGATTTGATGGACGTGCTCAGCAGACTAATGACAGGGATAAGGAAGTAAATGTACTTTGCTGAAAATCGAATCTAACTGGGGAGATGAGGAGGAAGGAAGGAGAAAGGGGAGAAGAGATTATAAATCTAATAAACATAAGTACAGTAACATGTCTGAATTGTCTAAAAACTTTCACAAGCAGTTCTAATTAGGAAAAAAAATTTTTTCAAAAAAAACATTAGTCTGAATAAGCAACAAATATGAACACGAATGACTTCCTCATTTTTTTCTTGGCAGTACACTTAAAAACCCTAGGGACCAAAGATGAAGCCAGAGGTCCCAGCAGAGAGGAAGGTACAGATAACACCAAGATCACTGAAGGGTGACTCTCTCAGTGGGTGAACTAGGAAAAAAAGTTTTAAAATCCCGCAAAAGGAAATGGCTGTGACACATACCTGGCTCCACCAAGATCTGGATTTAAATTTTTGTAATTAATGGCAAACAAACAAAGTGATAACCAAATAGGTTGGATAAAACAAAAATGGATTACACAAGATAAAAATAAAGTCTAATTTGTGGAGTTCAAAAGATAATACAAAAAAGAGCATATATTTCATAAAGGAGGTACTCTAACACATCCTAATAATATTCTTGTATTACTTTGAGCAAAGTTATAAATATTGATATGATTTGGGCTTCATTTTTTTTTTACATCTTTATTGGAGTATAATTGCTTTACAATGGTGTGTTAGTTTCTGCTTTATAAAAAAGTGAATCATTTATACATATACATATGTTCCCATATCTCTTCCCTCTTGCGTCTCCCTCCCCCCCACCCTCCCTATCCCACCCCTCTAGGTGGTCACAAAGCACCGAGCTGATCTCCCTGTGCTATGCGGCTGCTTCCCACTAGCTATCTATTTTACGTTTGGTAGTGTATATATGTCCATGCCACTCTCACTTTGTCACAGCTTACCCTTCCCCCTCCCCATATCCTCAAGTCCATTCTCTAGTAGGTCTGTGTCTTTATTCCTGTCTTACTCCTAGGTTCTTCATGACGTTTTTCTTTTCTTAAATTCCATACATATGTGTTAGCATACGGTATTTGTCTTTCTCTTTCTGACTTACTTCAATCTGTATGACAGACTCTAGGTCCATCCATCTCATGACAAATAGCTCAATTTCATTGTTTTTATGGCTGAGTAATATTCCATTGTATATATGTGCCACATCTTCTTTATCCATTCATCCGATGACGGACACTTAGATTGTTTCCATCTCCTAGTTATTGTAAATAGAGCTGCAATGAACATTTTGGTACATGACTCTTTTTTTTTTTTTTTTTTGGCAGTACACGGGCCTCTCACTGTTGTGGCCTCTCCCTTTGCGGAGCACAGGCTCCGGACGCGCAGGCTCAGCGGTCATGGCTCACAGGCCCAGCCGCTCCGTGGCATGTGTGATCTTCCCGGACCGGGGCACAAACCTGTGTCCCCTGCATCGGCAGGCAGACTCTCAACCACTGCGCCACCAGGGAAGCCCCATGACTCTTTTTGAATTATGGTTTTCTCAGGGTATGTGCCCAGTAGTGGGATTGCTGGGTCATATGGTAGTTCTATTTGTAGTTTTTTAAGGAACCTCCATACTGTTCTCCATAGTGGCTGTACCAATTCACATTCCCACCAGCAGTGCAAGAGGGTTCCCTTTCCTCCACACCCTCTCCAGCATTTATTGTTTCTAGATTTTTTGATGATGGCCATTCTGACTGGTGTGAGATGATATCTCATTGTAGTTTTGATTTGCATTTCTCTAATGATTAATGATGTTGAGCATTCTTTCATGTGTTTGTTGGCAGTCTGTATATCTTCTTTGGACAAATGTCTATGTAGGTCTTCTGGCCATTTTTGGACTGGGTTGTTTGGTTTTTTGTTATTGAGCTGCATGTAAATTGTAAATTTTGGAGATTAATCCTTTGTCAGTTGCTTCATTTGCAAATATTTTCTCCCATTCTGAGGGTTGTCTTTTGGTCTTGTTTATGGTTTCCTTTGCTGTGCAAAAGTTTGAAGTTTCATTAGGTCCCATTTGTTTATTTTTGTTTTTATTTCCATTTCTCTAGGATGTGGGTCAAAAAGTATCTTGCTGTGATTTATGTCATAGAGTGTTCTACCTATGTTTTCCTCTAAGAGTTTGATAGCTTCTGGCCTTACATTTAGGTCTTTAATCCATCTGGGCTTCATTTTAATTGATGTTAAAATTTCTGGAGTAACCACAAAAAGAACAGAAAAAGAACATACAACTCACAAGTAAGTAGAGGGAAAAAGTAGAATGGAGGGAAGCTCAATTCATCTAATAGAAGTCAAGAAAGGAGGGAAAAAAAAACAGAGAGAGGACAAAACTGAAGTACAAAATAAAATAGAAGAAAAATGAAACATATCAGTATTCATAAAAAAGGTTAAACAGGGCTTCCCTGGTGGCGCAGTGGTTGAGAGTCCACCTGCCAATGCAGGGGACGGGGGTTCGTGCCCCGGTCCGGGAAGATCCCACATGCCGTGGAGCAGCTGGGCCCGTGAGCCATGGCCGCTGAGCCTGCGTGTCCAGAGCCTGTGCTCCGCAATGGGAGAGGCCACAACAGTGAGAGGCCCGCGTACCGAAAAAAAAAAAAAGGTTAAACAAAATAAAGTCTTCAGTGAAAAAGCCAAAATTGTCACAATGGTCGTTTTGGTTATTTTTTAAAATAATCTAACTTACGCTGTTTACAAGAGATACATATATAACATAAGGATACAGGAAAAAAAATTAAAGAATAAATGGATATATACTGAAAAATCTGCAAACAACAAATGCTGGAGAGGGTGTGGAGAACAGGGAACCCTCTTGCACTGTTGGTGGGAATGTAAATTGATACAGCCACTATGGAGAACAGTATGGAGGTTCCTTAAAAAACTACAACTAGAACTACCATACAACCCAGCAATCCCACTACTGGGCATATAACCTGAGAAAACCATAATTCAAAAAGAGTCATGTACCACAATGTTCATTGCAGCTCTATTTACAATAGCCAGGACATGGAAGCAACCTAAGTGTCCATCGACAGATGAATGGATAAAGAAGATGTGGCACATATATACAATGGAATATTACTCAGCCATAAAAACAAACGAAATTGAGTTATTTGTAGTGAGGTGGATGGACCTAGAGTCTGTCATACAGAGTGAAGTAAGTCAGAAAAAGAAAAACAAATACCGTATGCTAACACATATATATGGAATCTAAAAAAAAAAAAATTGTTCTGAAGAACCTCGGGGCAGTACAGGGATAAAGATGCAGACATAGAGAATGGACTTGAGGCCAGGGGTAGGGGGAAGGGTAAGCTGGGACGAAGTGAGAGAGTGGCATGGACATATGTATACTACCAAATGTAAATTCGATAGCTAGTGGGAAGCAGCCGCATAGCACAGGGAGATCAGCTCAGTGCTTTGTGACCACCTAGAGGGATGGGATAGGCAGGGTGGGAGGGAGACGCAAGAGGGAGGAGATATGGGGATATATGTACACGTATAGGTGATTCACTTTGTTATACAGCAGAAACTAACACACCACTGTAAAGCAATTATACTCCAATAAGATGTTAACAGAATAAAAAATAAATTAAAAATAAAAGAGATATTTAGTGTACTGGGCATGCTAATCAAAAGAAAGCTGGTGGGCTTCCCTGGTGGTGCAATGGTTGAGAGTCCGCCTGCCGATGCAGGGGACACGGGTTCGTGCCCTGGTCTGGGAAGAACCCACATGCCGCAGAGCGGCTAGGCCCGTGAGCCATGGCCGCTGAGCCTGCGCATCCGGAGCCTGTGCTCTGCAACGGGAGAGGCCACAACAGTGAGAGGCCCGCGTACTGCAAAAAAAAAAAAAAATCTGGTATAGATATATTAATATACAACAAAACAAACTTTGAAGCAAAAAAGCATTACTAGAAAAAAAAAGTTTACCTATATAATAATAAAAGATTCAATTTCCCAGGTAGACAGAACATTTTAATATATATGCATCTAAGAACAAAAGCTTCAAAACACTGACCGAACTACAGGGGGAAAATTTTAAATCCATGATCAAAGCAGAGATTTTTAACATCTTCCAGTAATTAAGATCAAGCAGTCAAATCAGAAAAGACAAAAAGATTTTAGTAAAACATAATGAGCTTGATCTAGATAATACAGAAATCATACACATGATTTTCAAGCACTCATGGAATATTTAGAAAAACATACAAATATCAACAAATACAAAGATTCTAGAAAATCCCTCACTCCCTGACCCATAATCCCATTAAGCTAAATATCTTTATTATTAAAACAGACATTCATTTACGAATTTAAAAGGATACTTCTCATTAATCTACAACAGAAATTAGAAAACACAGAGATCTGATAATGAAAATAGTATATATCAGAACACATGTAATACAAAAATAGAAAATCACGAAAAAGTATATTCTTCAATGCTTACCTAAGAAAGAAAAAAGTCTGAAAATAAATGGCCTACATTAGAAAAAGAAAAATACAACTGCCTAAAGTAGAAAGAAGAAAATAATAAACCACGTAATAGCATGAAATAATGACACAGAAAACAAAGATACATAGAGAGGACCAATAAAGCCAAAGTCCCTTGAGAAGACCAATAAAAGTGACAAAATTCTGGAAAAGGAAAAATTCTGGAATCTCTGGGCATGGAGGCCTGGCATCAAGTATTTTGCAGACTCATCTAGAAAGTTTTTACTTTGGCACCAGAGTCGAGAGATTATCACCCTTCCTTTTTCTTAGTAATGTTACATCATGTAAAAATCGTAAACGATCAAATTATTTGTACGTAATTTAGTCTACTCCTCCTTTAATAAATACTTATTGAATTGCTGGGGCTACCATGATAAATACATGTGATTCTTACTTTCATGGTGCTTAGAGTCCAGAAGATAAAATATTAAGCAAAGAAAGAACAAACTGATTTCATCACTGTTCAAAATAGGAAATTAAAAGATACTGTCTAAAAATAGAAAGGCTTAAGAATACTACTGAAAGGCACAACAGTAAAGGTAACACAAGATAAAAAACACAAGCTATCTAAACTATTAAACTCCTATGACCGCTTTCATGCTACAACAGCAGAGTTGAGTAGCTATGACAGAGAACTCATCATATGGCCTGCAAATCCTAAAATATTTACTTTCTGGCTCTTTAAGAAAAAGACTGCTGGCCCCAGAACTATGTATGTTAAGGAGAAATATATTATATGTCACTGTATCATCTCAAGAGAAGCAGAAAACAACTGATAAAATTCTATACTCATTCGTGATTTAAAGAAAATAACAGTAATAACTCTTGGTAAATTAGGACAGAAAAGTAGATCTTTCACCTGGTGAAGGGTACAAAACCTACAACAAATATCATTTTAATAGTGAAATATTACATCCATTCCCATTCAAGTCAAAAACAAGACAAGAATGCCTGCTATCTTCCCAACTCTTAAATACAATATCTGAGGTCCTAACCAGTACAGTAGGTCATGAAAAAGAGGTATAAGGATTGCAAAAATAAGAGTCAAAATGGCCTTTCTTTAAAAATAATGCAGTTCCATAGAATGTACACCACCAAGAATGAACCCTAATGTAAACCATAGACTTTGAGTGATTATGATGTGTCAGTGTAGGTCCATCAGTTGTAATGGACGTGCCACTCTGGTGTGGGTGCTAATAGTGGGGGAGACAATGCATGTGCCAGGGCAGGGGGTATATATGAGATAGCTCTGTTCCTTCCTCTTTCATTTGGCTATGAACCTAAAACTGCTCTAAACAAATAGTCTTTTTAAAAAATGATGTACATGTAGTTACCTACCTAAGCAGAAGTCTAAACTAACCATTAAGACTAATGAAAGAGTGGAGAAAGATCATTGGATTCAAAACTGACATACTAAAATCAACCCAATACCTAGATGACAGGGCCAAGTCATAAGGCTGGCAAATGGTGATTTCTGCATCCTCAGAAAGTAATTATAACGCAGATTTGGGGTGATGCTGGAAATGAGAGTGGGGCTTCCCACAGCAGATACCACTGCCACCAATGCAATACCTCCTGTGAAGAAATAGAGGAGGCTCAAGAAGCCATACCCACCAAACATCTCCCAGACTGTTCATATCCTTGAGTTTGTTACAGGGAATGGTAATTTATATGAAGTTAGTGTGTCAGTGATAGCATTCACTAAGTAGTAAACCCAATTCTTTGCAGAATACCCAATTTCTACTTCAAATATCTACCCCAGTCATGCTCTCTCACATGCCCATGTGAGTGCACCCCAGGTAATTCTTAGTATGAGGAATTATTATTCATTTGGTTTCCATTTTTGTCAGTTTCCCTTTTAAAATGTAAGTGGTATGAGTGAAGTCAGGGACTGTGTTTTGTTCTCCCCTATAATCCTAGCACCTAGAATGGTGCCCGGAATGTAACAGATTCTCAGTAAATGTGTTAAAAATTAAATGAAAAGATGGTCCTTTTGCTGAGTCTGGAAGGGTAGGCAGGAACAACAAGCCAGATGAAGGTGAAGGCAACCCCATAAGCAACAGCACAGGGATATGGAAAACACGATCTATCTTGGGGAAAGCCAGTTCAGAACTGCTGGGAAGTGACACACAAGGCATGTGATGGAAACTGGGAACCAAGAAAAAGAGTCCAGAAGGGCCTCATCTGGCACACTGCGGAGCTTGGGCTTTCTCAGGACCGTGATGACGAGCCCTGAAGGGTTTTAAGAAGCAAGTAACCTAGAATAAATCTGGGTTCAGTCTGGCAGCATCAGAGATCACCGATTTGAGAGTGTCAAGACTGAAGGAAAGGATCAGAAACCAACTGTTTTAGTTTAGAAAAGTAACAAGGATAAAAATATTAATAATAAACACAGCTTAATGCCACTGAACTGCGTATTTATAAATGGTTAAAATAAATATGATTTATGAATATTTTACCACAATAAAAAAAAAGGAATTAAAAAAAAAACACAGCCACATTAAATAACTACTTATCTGGGAAAGGAATGTGCTAAGTGCTTTAGTCACACTATCTCATTTCATCTTCATGATAGTTCTATGAAGTAGGTACAATTCCCATTTTATGGATGAAGAAACTGTAGCACAGAGAGAGAAGGTAACTTGCCCAAGGTTATACAGCCAGGAAGTGAGGGAGCCTAGATCCAAACCCAGGCAGTCTGACTGCAGAGCCTGGATTCAACACCATCATGGTATGAGGAACAGACAGATTCAAGACTCACTTTTGAGGGAACACTCAGCTGCACTTTGCCATTTCCTTGGAGGTGAAAGGTGAGGTGGAGAGAAGTGACTCCAAGCTGTCTGGCTTAGATGACTAGCAGTTAGCGACTCAGAGCTACAAAAGTCCTTCAAGGTCACCCAGACCGACTGCCTAACCAATGCCAAAAACTTCTTTTCCTCCTTTAACGAACAGTTATCTAGGCTATGCCTGGCAGGACAACGTAGGTCTGAGTTGACTCAAACTCTGCCTCCCATTACTAAGACTCTAAAGACTTAAAATAGCTTGATAGTTGGAAGGGTCTTCTGAGACTTGATCTGCTGATTTTCACTCTGTGGTAGGTAGAATTCTAGAATTCTGCAACTACCTCAAGGGCCATCTCAAGCTGACTCCTACTTCCCCCACCCCTCCACACCCCCCACAACCCCCGGCTTCAGCCAAGCAGAACGAATTTTATGACACTCATGTTGAAGGTCCTTGTAAGGAGCACAGTGCTTTTAAAAGGTTTCACAATCATTGGTACAAACTAATAACCTTATTTCCTGGCTAAGGAATTTGAGGTCCACCAAGTGTGAACGCACTGGTCAAGGTCACACAGACAAGCAATCGCAAAACAAAACAATCCTTCAAATACTGAGAACTGCCTACTCTTCCTGGCCATCTTTTTCTTTGAGTTTCATATAAGAAACATATAAGAATATAGGAATATATGAGAATAAATAAGAATACATCAATATAAGAATTTTTTAACAGAAGATTTCAAAGGGTATATAGTAAAGTAATATACCAAAGTACACATTCCTGCTTTTACTTTTTCTTACAGCTCTAAGTGTTTCCTAACACTTAGTCCTTGCTACCTTAGAATCTTTATCTAGTGTAAGGTAATTTACACAATATAATGTATTAATTATCTATCACCACCTGCAATCTCATGGTAACAATGGAGTTACAGCAAGAAGTCTAAATTGACTGGCATGCTTTAAACTCACAGATATTTTAGGTAACATTTCTGCCTTTTTATTTATGACCTTGAAGAAAGCAATTCAAGTCAATTCAATTAAAATATATGCTCTGGCTTGGTGTCCTCCAACTGCACGATTCTTTAACTCCCATTCTTCCCTTTCTAAAGCCTGTAACATAAAACTTATGATTAATGCTATGACTTGATCGGGGAAAAAAAAAAAAACATTCCCACACATACAAACAGGATTCCAGAAGCACTCAGGACTCACGCATTTCTATGAACAGCTGCCTCTTCTCTGCCATGGTCTTCCGCTTGTTCCCACTTTCCTCAATCATCCTAGAGACAAAGAAGGATACAATAAACCAATGTGTAATTTGACAATTCCACCAAGTGCTTATCAGTCTGTTGTGAAGAGGTACAAGAAACCAAGCTGTGTATGCATACATTAAAAGGATATCAGTAAAAATAAAGTAGAAGCCTGATACAGAAAAAAACAAACTGTTGTCCCTTTATTTGATAGCTTCTAAAATATTATAAAGTCAATACTTAAATGAGCTCATAACACTTGCTTCCTGTGCTGAAAATATGGGGCCACGTCTTATTTCTAACTTTGTTTTCTCTGCAGAGTCCTGGATTAGTTGAGACATTTTCCCCATATTCCTACTGCTTTACATAGATAAACATGTTACTAAAGATAATTTAGGTAATAATTATAATGAAAGGCTATAATAAAGAACATCAGGATAATTAGCTTATACATAAAAGGTATAAATAGAATCTTTTATATTAAAAAGTATTAAACAAAAAAGGTATTCATCCACAAACTCAACTCCTAAATATAAGTTTTTAATCACATTACTTTGGCTATGCCAGTCACTTTGTTTAAGAAAAAACTCTTTCCATGCATTATCTCATTTAATCCTCCCAACAACTCTGGGTGCTGGCATTATTATTATCCCCATTTTACAGATTAGGAAACAGATGCCTAGAAAAGAACACTAACTTGCTCAAGGACACACAACTCAGAAGCGGTAGAGTAGAATCCCAACCCTTTCATTAAACTTCTTTCATAATTTTTGCCTCTAGATGCATATTTTCAAATCTTTATGCTTAAAAAGCTAGAACACAATAGCCCATTGCATGGACCCTACTGATGCAAAATCTGTGACATCTCAGCCAAACTTCGCCTTACTCTATGAAGAAAAAAATATCTAAACAAATAGCATAAGCTAAATATCCCTAAGAAGATTAAACTGCTGTAAATCATGGAGTGATTTATATAACATTGTCGAATACGTCAGAATCACGAATTAAATGGTGACTACACAAATTACATATCTATTAAAGCAAAGTGCCTGCTGAAAGTTTAGTTATAAATATATCCTAAAGAAAATTTATAATGTAAATATATTCCTTACCATTCTGCAATTAATATTTTGATCATTAAAACTATCCCTTTCCGGGCTTCCCTGGTGGCGCAGTGGTTGAGAGTCCGCCTGCCGATGCAGGGGACGTGGGTTCGTGCCCTAGTCTGGGAAGTTCCCACATGCCGCGGAGCGGCTGGGCCCGTTAGCCATGGCAGCTGAGCCTGCGCGTCCGGAGCCTGTGCTCCACAACGGGAGAGGGCACAACAGTGAGAGGCCCGTGTACGGCCAAAAAAAAAAAAAACAAACAAAAAAACAAACAAAAAAAAAAACTATCCCTTTCCTAGATCACTGAAATGTTACCAAATAGGCTTCAATGTACATGATGGTTACCTAACAATTTGCCCCCAAGAGGAAACAGTTTTAAACGGAAAGAAAGTAAGCCAAAGAAAAAGCAACCAGAAACAGCAAACATCTAATGAAATCTAGGTCCTAGAGAAAAAAACAAGAGTTGGTACCAGGAGCCTATAATTATAATGAAACAAAGATATTCAAAAGCCTCCTCCCTGTCCCCAAACTTGGTCTCCCACTGGGTAATACAAATTTTAAATGCTAAACACAGATTAAAACAGAGAATCATAATGTCCTTTATAATATATATCAATTATTATATACTTCTACTTTTGCTATTTCTTTAAATCACTTTTTCTCAAAGTAGAATTATGAATTCCTGGAGATCCCTAAGTTTTTCATTACAGTTTTCTTAATTTTGTCCTTATTTCCAGATTAATCTTTAAAAAAATTAATATAAACATATTTTAGATCATCTGGATGACCACGAAACTACAAGTACTGCCGATGCCACTTCAGAGCCCACATCTGCATGTGTGATTACTGTGGCATTGGAAGCAAGAGAGCACGCTAGAGAAACTATAGTACCTGGACCAGATCTGACCTGCCACCTGTTTTTGCCAATAAAGTTTTACTGGAACACAGCCAAACCTATTCGTTTATGTATTGTCTAAGGATGCTCTCATGCTACAACGGCAGAGTCGAGTGTTTTCAACAGAGAGCATCTGGCATGCAACGGCTAAAATAATTACCATCTGGTCCTTTAAGTAAAAGCATGCCAACCCAACCTAAAGCAATAGTAATTAATATTGCATTACTACACGTCTGGCTTTCCCATGGTGCCTGATAAGAAATCCTTTATTAGCTACTTTCTTCTCTGTCTTACTTCTCCGCTCTTCTACCAGTATTTCCTAGGATCTAAAAAAAAACAATTTTTTTTTAATTTGCATTTGAGTCCTTATAGAGCATTTGCTTCTAGGGTAACCCAAAATAAGACAGATTTGATCCTGTAAAACAGACCTTCAAGATGAATTCTGTAAGTGGATCACTCGCCAACAGATGACAAGGATCCCAGTGCTGGTAGTAAGTAGCTTGGTGAGAACCCCTGGTGTGCTGCTGCATGGATAGTACTAAGACTCATGAAGTGGTGGAGCTAGTAAGGGACACAGGTAGAAGAAGATAATTGGCTTATACAATAGCTTTAGCATTTGAGAGAGACAGGAGGACTGAGAATTTTAAAGACAATTAAATGGTTGAGCTTTTGTTAACTAGGACGGATGCACAGAAGAAAGAAAATGTCAAGGCTTAAATCAGCCAAGTACCAACTCAGAGCATGCTATAAGAGCCAGAGACCTCCATGGCAGCACTTTTTAAGGAACCCTCAGCTCCCACAACTTGAGAGCAGATTGTGCTAAAAATCAGGCTCAAATTCTGTTTATGAAAGTAGGCAGCTTAACAAAGAAGACTGAATTCATAGTCCAGCCAAGATTCCCCTGAACCCTATAGGCCTGAAGAAGTGGCTCTCTGCTCTTGCTACAAGGGCAGTCTCCTCTGCCTAAAGACTATGCAAAGTTCTCATCTGAGATGCATGCCTAGAAAGATGCTGACCCTCCTCAGGATCTGTTTCTACCTCCCTCACTGCTTCTACGCTAATAACTAGGGTCAAGTCTTACGTCATCAGAAAGGGAAGGTACTGTCCCTGCTTTGGATGGAAAAGGGCTGATTCATCAAAACAGCTGCTGGACCTGACGATATGCACTAACAGGAACTGGAAGAACATACCTGGGAATGGACCTTGAGAGTGCTGAACTTGAGCCAAGTGTAAAGTAAGACAAAGTTTGTTGCCATGGCGGTACTCAACCCATGACCCAGGATTTAATATTCTGAAAAGGACACCTGGCGCCAGTCCTAATATGCCACTAGACTGGCTCATTTAAGCTGGGCATGCGGGTTTTGGTGGCCTGGAGAAAATGAACTGGAGATGCTGGAACTGCAGAGCAAGTATTAAGGAAACAGTTAATAGGGTGTTCCCCTTCCCCATATCTCCTGGCCTTTACTGAATCCTTCTATACTGACTGACAGCATCTGCATTTTGTTTGTTTGTTTGTCTGTTTAAACAGAGAAACGAGGCTTTCTCTGACCTCTGAAGTCCATTTTGTTCCTTGCATGTCAGGCCTGAAATGCTATAAATTTACCACTCCCTAGAAACAGTCTTAACCAATGATTGACTTAGTTGGTATATATTCTACCTACCTTGCCTCCTAAAAGGGTATAAATCTGAGGACATGTTTTACACAGGCTCCTAGAGTTCCCCAGTGGGAATAAGCTTCTGTCACCCACAGTGGTAACTTGCTTGATAACAAAACCCTTATCTGCTAACTTCCCTTCCCCATCTCACCTCCCGGTCCCCTGCTGATGTTTGCAGGGATAACCTCCAAAACAAAATACTTGCACGCAAATCCTTGTCTGAGAGTCAGCTTCTGATAGAACTCAAACTAAAATATTAAGTCTTTTCATTTCAACCAAGCTTATAGTTCAGATTTCATAAAATCCAAATGTATGGGGTACACATAAATTAAGATTACTATAAATGATTTCCCCAGGCCTTAGCATGACTCCATTCCAGTGCTCCATGGATCCTCATACCTCCATCTTTGTAATTATGATTTTAACAGTCCACACTCAACAAAGATCTGACCCTACTACCACACCTGATTACGTCCTTGTCTTCCTGATATAACTTTAAAGATCAAAAGTTACATGAACGTAAACACATGTCTCTTCTTCCTTCCACTTGGACTCCTGGCACTTTGCCTTTTCTGAGCCTCATAATCTAGAAGTAACCAACACCTCCTTATCATTCACTTCACATACTAACTCTGATTTCAAACACTGCCATTTCCTTCCTCATAATCACTCTCACATCCACCCTTTTTTCCCATTTCAACTGCCAAAAATCTTTGTCCACATGAATGTACAAATAAAATTCTCTGACTCCGTGATCTCAGGACTCTGCAACCCCTTCTTCCTGTGGTTCATCCTGTGAAATCTACTAGGTACATTTATTCAAACGCGTTTGATCTTCACAGGATCCTGATCACCCTACTTAGGGGCTTCATTCCACCCAATTAAAAATAATCAGAACACAAAGTGAAATAAGCCAGACAGAGAAAAGACAAATACTATGTAATCTCACTCATATGTGGAATCTAATAATACCAAAAAAAGTCAAACTCATCATAGAAGCAGAGTAGATTGGTAGCTGCCAGGGGCTGGCGGGTGGGAGAAACGGGGAAATACAAAGCACACAAACTTTCAGTTACAAGATGAATAAATCCTGGGGATCAAATGCACAGCATGGTGACTGTAGTTGATAATACTCTACTGTATATCTGAAATTTGCTAAGAGAGTAGATCTTAAACCACCACCGCCACACACAAAAAAGAATGAGCTAATTAACTTAATTGCAGTAATGACTGCACAATGTATACATTTATCAAATTATGTTGTACACTTTAAACATATACAATTTTATTTGTCATTATAGCTCAAAAAAGGTGGGGGAAAACTTTAACAATATATTTGAACACCTTTCCATGTCACTGAATACTCTTCAAAACCACAATTCTGAATGACAGAATGGAATTTTATCACGATCATTCATCCAAGCCTTGACTGTTGACAATTATTTCCAACTATCTACTTCTGCGAACAATGCAACAGTTAACATCTTTAAAGTAAAATTAAAAAAACGAAGAAGAACCAGAGTACAGCTTTAGTCTACAAAATGAAAGAAGACGAGAGTCCTAGCAATGAGAATGTAAGCAAAGTTTCTTCCATCTGAAAGGAGCTGAAACTGTTAGGTTCCTAGAAAAGATTATTTAATGACACAAGCCCAAGGTCAAACTGAAAAAATGCACGATTCATGAAAGGAAAAATTGATAAGCTGCATCTTATCAAAATTAACTGCTCTGCAAAAGATACTATGAACAGAATGAAAAGACAAGCCCCAGAGTGAAAGAAATATTTTCAAAACACATATCTGATGAAGAACTTGTATTCAAATTATGAAAAGAACTCTTAAAACTCAACAATAAGAAAACAGCCCAATTTTAAAATGATCAGGGCTTCCCTGGTGGTGCAGTGGTTAAGAATCCGCCTGCCAATGCAGGGGACACAGATTTGAGCCCTGGTGCGGGAAGATCCCACATGCCGCAGAGCAACTAAGCCAGTGCTCTAGAGCCCTCAAGCCACAACTACTCAGCCCGAGTGCCACAACTACTGAAGCCCGCGCACCTAGAGCCCGTGCTCCGCAACAAGAGAAGCCACCACAGTGAGAAGCCCGTGCACCGCAACGAAGAGCAGCCCCCGCTAGCCGCAACTAGAGAAAGCCCATGCGCAGCAACGAAGACCCAACGCAGCCAAAAAATAAATAAATAAATTTAATGATCAAAAGATCTGAACAGATACCTTACCAAAGAAATTATACAGATGGTAAGCATATGAAAAGAGGTTCAACTGCATTTGTCATTAGGAAATTACAAAGTAAAACAACGAGATACCACTATACACCTATTAGAACGGCTAAAATCCAAAAAACTGTCAATAGCAAATGATGACAAGAATGTAGAGCAACAGGAACTCTCATCCATTGCTAGTGGGAATGCACAGACAGCCTGGTTGGAAAACGGTTTTGCAGTCTCTTACAAAACTAATCATAGTCTTACCATACAATTCAGTAATTGCACTAGGTATTTAACCAACTAAGTGGAAAATGTATATTCACACAAAACTTGCACCCAAATGTTTATACCAGCTTTATTCACAACTGCCAAATACTGAAAGCAACCAAGATGCCCTTCAATAGGTGAACAGATAAAGAAACTACTACTTTCATAAATGGAATATTATTCAGCAGTAATAAATAAGCTATCAAGCCATGAAAAAACCTGAAGCTTAAATGTGTATTGCTAAATGAAAAAAGCCAGTCTGAAAAGGCTACATACTATATGATTCCAATTTTATGACCTTCTAGAAAAAACAAAGCAATACAAATGGTAAAATAATCAGTGGTTGCCAGAGATTTGGGAAGAAGGGAAGAGGAATGAATAGGTGAAGCACAGGGGAAGTTTTAGGGTGATAAAACTTCCATATGATACTGTAATGGTGGACACTGACACTACACATTTGTGAAAACCAAAGAAAATTACAACACAGAGTGAACCTTAATGTATGTAAAAAAAATTTTTTTTAATCCTTTAGGGGGTCAAACAACCCCAGAATGAAATGGAGAATATAACAAAACAATCTAACTGTATTACAAATGTATGAAACAGCCTCACTGAACAGTGGGGGGAAAGTATAGTAACCTAAGTAACTCTGGAAGTGAACAGAGTCTGTTAAAACTAAAGGCAAAATAAAATATATATAAGTACTGTACTCTGGTTTCCCACAGGTTATGGGTTAAGAATTCTAATACTGCTATGCATGTATGCATAACTGAACAATTAAGTAAACAGATGGCAGATGGTGAAGTGTGAGGTTACAGATAAGCAAGGTGAGAAGCTATAATGATCCAGGTGGTAATGGAATGGATTACAATTGGAGACATCAGTATACCTTCATGGTTTACTCAATATAGATATATGGATAGTTACATATAAAAGCATTTGTAGGTATGTGTATATGCATTAGTATACACATACACATGTCCTTGCTCTGTCAACTGAGAGGGCCTAGAAACAAAAGTATCCCAAAGCACTCAGCACATTTAGTGGCCAAATTTTTGTTTATACCACCATTCTTCAATAAAAGGAACTAGGGCTCCTCTGAGAAATGCCTGAGGCAAGAAATATACACAATGAGCCTGGAGCATCTTGTAGTATAGAAAGTAAAGAAGTCCTGGGAGGAACAAAACCATATGATAGGGGTATATCAAAGGGACACAGAGGCTAACTGAAAGAGCTCCCAATGGCCAAAGTGGGAAAAATTTCAGCAACAAAATAAAGTAGTATTAAATATCCTTAAGTTGATACTGATACATGAGAATGAAGAATCGACAAATATCCTGTACAGAAAAATTCCAAATAATTGACATGGAGACTCTGCCCTGAAGAAGGTGGAACATAACTCCTCCCTCCTTAAGTGTGAGCTGCACACAGTGGCTTCCTTCCAAAGAGGTGAAGGGGGAGGGGGAAATAACTTGACAGTGGAGAAACCTGATAAACACTACCTCAGCTAGGTGATCAAGTACAACACCAACAGTGATAAATTATGCTGACAGTATGGACCCTTGACACGATGTGATGAAAATGGCATTTTACCTCT
Organism: Orcinus orca; assembly: GCF_937001465.1. Taxonomy (NCBI): domain Eukaryota; kingdom Metazoa; phylum Chordata; class Mammalia; order Artiodactyla; family Delphinidae; genus Orcinus; species Orcinus orca. Next base: position 71,926,267 of record NC_064571.1, on the reverse strand, counting down.
GTGGTCTTCCCCTCCAAAACCCATAAACCCCATCTAATCATGAGGAAAACATCAGGCAAATCTCAATTGAGGGAAATTTACAAAATACCTGACCAATACTCCTCAGAAGTGTCAAGTTTCATCAAAAACTTGACCAGAAAAAGCCAAGAAACTGGCAAACCCAAGAGAAGTCTAAGGAGAGGACAACTAAATGTAATGTGGTATCCTAGATGGGATTCTGGAACAGAAAAAGGCCATTAGGTAAACGCTAAGGAAATCTGAAGAAAGTATGGATTTTAGTTAATAATGATGTATCATCACTGGTTCATTAACTGCAAGAAATGAACCATACTAATGTAAGATGCTAATAATAGAGGGAACAGGGTGTAGGATACATATAGAAACTATTATTGTTCAATTTTTCAGTAAATCTAAAACTGTTCTAAAAAAGTAAAGTTCATTTTTTTAAAGACAGTACAATTACATATTTATTCTCCTTTATTCTCTTAACTGACTTAAAAAACAATTGCTTTTTAATACAATATAGATAAAACAATACAATACAATATAGATAAAACAATAAAATTGTATTGTTGGGCCTGTAACATACAGAATTCTTTAATAAGACATAATCTTAAATGTCTCTGTACCTAACCACAGTGCTTTAAAATAAGCAAAAATTGATAGAACTGAAAGGAGAAAGAGACAAATCCACTTATACTTGGAGACTTCAACACTCTTCTATGATCAATACACGTAGCAAGTCGAGATGAATATGGAAGGACTCAACTTCACCATCAGCCAACTAGATCTAATTGACATTTGTGGAACAACCCACCCAATAATGACAAAATACAAATTCTTTACAAGTGCACATAAAACATGCATCACCAAATTCAGAAAAGCAAAGTCCTCTGGAGGTGGAAGTAGAATAATGTGACTGCAGAGGAATACCAACTCTATTAGCTATGATTTATTTATTAGGCTGGGTTCTGGGTACACTGTACTACTATTCTTTATGCTTTATATGCCCTATTTCATAATAAAATTTTAAGTCATTAGAGTATATTCTCTGGTAAACCTTTCCTTTAGTGGTCTGGAGGGTTAAAGAGGCAGGTCTCCATACATTTTATTATTAAAATGGACTACACCAAAAACCATAACCTCTAAACTTTTATCGAAATATACAGAAACGCTCACAAACTCCATAACTTGGTATAATATTTATTATTTCAAAACCTCAGCAATGTCTTCTACGAGTATGCCAACAGTATTGCTAACAAAGGATGGATTTTTAGTTTGTCACCAAACTAAAATTGTTATTTTTGTCTATGTATTATTTCAGCCAGTTTTACTAAAACGGGAAGAAGAAAAGTTTATGGCTTTTTGTCTTTTACTCCTGAAGTAAGAAATCTCCAAAGAAATTTCCAAAAATATATCATTAAGTTAATAAAATTTTAAGACATTAATCAGGGACCTCTCTGGTAGTCCAGTGGTAAAGAATCCGCCTTCCAATGCAGGGGGCATGGGTTTGATCCCTGGTCGGGGAACTAAGATCCCACATGCCTTGGGGAAACTAAGCCCACGCGCCTCACCTAGAGCCCAAGTGCCTCAAACTACAGAGCCCACACGCTCTGGAGCCCGCGTGCCACAACTAGAGAGAAACCCTTGAGCCACAACTAGAAAGAAACCCGCACGCCACAACGAAGAGCCCGCATGCTGCAACCAAGACCCGACACAGGCAAAAAAAATAAAAGATATTAATTAGCACACAACTATAATCATCACCGAAAAAAGCTCAGTAAGTTTGTCTTCATATTCGGAATGCTTCAGTTTAAAATATCTCAACTGACCATATTAGCCTCATAATATCATTAAGCAAATACCTTAAGGCCCAATATACTCAATGGTATATATAAACCCATACATCAAATAGTATTTTTAACAATGTTAAGGGTTTTTTTGGGGTTTTTTTTAGTGATTCCTTTTCAATCTGCTTAGACCATTATTGTTTTGTACTTTGCATGTGACTGAAAACAAGCTCCTAATATAAATAGAAGTACCAGCTCCGTTTGTTTCCTGCTGTTCATGTGTCCTTGCATTAGCACTTCAGTCTTCAGTTGAATCTGAAACTTCAATCCGCAGGTTCTTTGCAGGAATCTTTTTAAACCCTTTGTCTATTCATTCAGCAAGCTTCATTTCATGCAAATCAGATAATATAATCTGAAAGATCCCTAAACCAGGTAGAGGTTAACTGTAGTATGCCCAAATAGAATGTAAGCAAACAAATAAGGAGGCTCACACTGTCGGCCCCTCCAGGTTGTGGCGTGCCCATGATCCTCCCTTCAGGTTACCTCACTTTCCGTACCTGATGTATATCATCAGACATACAGACGGAGTAAAGTGTCAAACTATGATTTAAATATTAGTAAAGTTAATTGCCCTTTTTTTTTTCTTGTTATTCCCTGCCTAGAAGATCATTTTGCACGCCTCCCACTTTGGAAACCATTACTCTTAAAAAAAACTAGAATGAAAAGATGAGACTGAGCTAGGCTTGAGGAGCAAATAAGGAATGTGAATGGCAGAATCAGATGAGGAAATTTAGAGCCTAAGTGGTTAGTTAACTTGGCCTAACATTCCAAAGCTAGTAATTCGTGGAGTAGGCAACCAATCTGACAATAAAGCCTATTCTCTTTCCACTGTGCCACATCACCCCCTCCAGGGCAAACACGACGACTCCAGGACTCAGGAAAGAATACAGGTCCCCAAGCCCTGGTGCTGCGCAGACCTTAGGTCACAGTTAAACAGGGTCAGGAGGCTAGTGCAGCAAAACGTCTGGACCCTCATTAGCCCTGTCAGGGAAGCAATGTGTTCCAGAGCTAGACTAAGTCTGCAGGCAGAAGTTAAGTAAATCCCACAGTAAAGACTAAAGGAAAGAAAGCAGGCTCTAGAAATGTTTCCAGAAAGTCTCTATACTACACCTAAGTGTTAAGTAACCCTCACTTCCCCTGAATCTTTTTGTTAATGTCTTAACTTCCAGCTCTTAGTTACTTCAAAGCACCTAGGTGTCAAAACTTCTTGTGTAAGTTCATTTTCTGCCAGCAAAACTCCTGTCAGTTTTTCTCTGGATGCTCCTTAAATTCAGAAGTCAGAGATCACTGTGCTTGTCACTAACACGTTCTTAACTGGAACTAATCAAACTCCCCTATAAGAGAACTAACTTCCTTGCTTATTTCAGGAAAATTCTCAACTATCCTTCCCCTAATACTTCTTTTCTTTTCTCTTCTCTTTCAGATTAAAAAAAAAAAAAAAAAAAAAAAAGCCAGGGAAAGTAAACATTGGTAAAGCCCTAGAGATTGGGTTTTTTGGTTTGTTTGTTTGATTTTACAAATCTGAAAAAGTTCTCTACGTTCCAATAAAAAATATTCAGTGACTGCACTCCATTACTACAGAGTTCTGAATAGCAAATACAACCTCCCAGGGCTGTGGTAACTGGTGTTTTTGATTTTGACTGGCAGCTAGCGGGATCTTAGTTCCCCAACCAGGGATCAAACCCAGGCCCCCTGCAGTGGAAGCGCATAGTCCTAACCAGGAATCCCCTGTGGTAACTGTTAAATAAATTATGTAAAGCATTTAGCACAATGCCTGGCACAAAACAAGAGCCTAATAAATGTTAGCTGCTATTATTATTATTATTGATATTATTATGTAACTACCCTCTTGAATGATGCCTAGACTAGAATTCTATTGGCAAGACTCTTTTTCCTTAATTTACAGTTTTTCTGATTTACTTAAAAGTATAAAAATATAAAGCTGGAAGAAGAGAAAATACTTTTTTATCAATCATTTACAACATTTTAAATCTGGAATAGAGGGACTTCCCTGGTGGTGCAGTGGTTAAGAATCTGCCTGCCAATGCAGGGGACACGGGTTCGAGCCCTGGTCCGGGAGGATCCCACATGCCGCAGAGCAACTACGGCCGTGCGCCACAACTGCTGAGCCTGTGCTCTAGAGCCCACGAGCCACAAATACTGAGACCGTGTGCCACAACTACTGAAGCCCACGTGCCTAGAGCCCGTGCTCCGCAACAAGAGAAGCCACCGCAATGAGAAGCCCGCACACCGCAACGAAGAGTAGCCCCCACTCGCCGCAACTAGAGAAAGCCCGTGCACAGCAACAAAGACCCAACGCAGCCAAAAAAAAAAAAAAAAGTCTGGAATAGAGAAAGGGTTTTAACAAAATTGAAAGGCGGTAAAAGAGCTAGAAACGCCGTGTGCCCAAGGAATCAGAAAATAGAATATAAGAAAATTGGGGCAGGGGAGTTCCCTGGTGGTCTAGTGGTTAGGACTCAGCACTTTCACTGCCATGGCCCAGGTTCAATCGCTGATCAGGGAACTGAGATCCTGCAAGTCACATGTCGCAGCCAAAAGAAAAAAGGAAGGAAGGAAGGAAGAAAACTGGGGGAAAGTAAGGCACAAAAAGGAGAAACAGACACCTCTAGTCTGCTAAAGACAAACCTCATAGTTTTTCCTAAAACCTGCCATGGGCTGCTTAGTTCATAAAGACGAAATTTTAGTTCTAAGCAAAGATACTAAACTACTTACCTAATAAGCAAATATTAAAACCATATGAACTGGGCTTCCGTGGTGGCTCTGTGGTTAAGAATCTGCCTGCCAATGCAGGGGACATGGGTTCGAACCCTGGTCCAGGAAGATCCCACATGCCGCAGAGCAAATAAGCCCATGCGCCACAATTACTGAGCCTGTGCTCTAGAGCCCATGAGCCATAACTACTGAACCCATGTGTCACAACTACTGAAGCCCACTTGCCTAGAGCCCATGCTCCGCAACAAGAGAAGCCACCGCAATGAGAAGCCCGCGCACCGCAACGAAGAGTAGCCCCCGCTCGCCGCAACTGGGGAAATCCCACGCATGCACAGCAATGAAGATCCAATGCAGCCAAAAATAATAAATAAGTAAAATAAATAAATTTATAAAAACATGAACAATAAAGAAAAGAGTACATTCTTGAAATGACACAAAGCTTTAGTTTTCATAGTCATATTTCAGGAAAAAAGTATCCTTGTTAGTTATTTCTATAGTTATAGTTAAAAAAAAAAACCCTAAACGGTGTTTTAAAAAGATATATAAGAATTACTTTTTCAAATGACTTTGGAATTAGTGAAAAAAATAAGACCAATTAAATGTATTCCAACCTAAATCAAATTATTTGTATTTCTTTTTGATCACATACGCAGCATGCAGCCTTCATACCAAAATCCTGGATGTTAACAAAATTTCATTTCTAAGTTCTCATATCTTTAATTTCAGTTAACATGTTGGTAGTAATGATTAATTATGAGCTACAAAAACCATAGGCAAAGCAATGGAGAATCAGAATGGAAGGGCTTGGAAATACCCAGGTCTCATATTTTGCACATCCAAATAAATAAAATGTCTAGTCTCAGGCTATGGTTGTACTTCACAATAAAGGCATGGAAATAGAAACCCAGAACCCCTAACCCCTGGTCCATTATACCACCTTTCTATATGTGAAGACACTAGGATAATTTTTCTGCCTGTGGTCTGTAGGTAAAATTTCATAAACAATAAATTAAAACCACAAATCCAAAACTTAAGTGCACCAAAAGATCCTATTTTTTTTTTAAGTTTTAAAAGAGAAGCCACAAACTGGAAGAAGAACTTTGAAGCCATCTATGTGAAATATTAGCATCCAAAATGTATTTTAAAATTATAAATCAATCTGAAAAAGACAACACAACAGAACAGGTAAATGATGAAAACCAGCAAATCACAGAAGAGGAAAACTTAAGAGCCAATAAAAACATGGAGCAATGTTCAAACTCATTAGTAATCAGAAAAACATGTAAGATTAATATAATAAGATTGCATGGTACATCCAGCAGATTTGTAAAAATTATAAAGCCTAAAACACCAACGGGTGACAAGGCAGGGAAGGAACAGAAGCCACACATCACTGGTGTGAATGTTAATTGGAAAACTACTTCAGAGTGGAATTTAGCAATACACACGGAAGTTGAAGATGTGCATGGCACACATACCAGTAGTTTACTCCTAGTACACACTCTAAAAAACATGCATGTGTACACAAAGAGACGTGACAAGAATAGCGGCATTATTTGTAGTAACAAATAAAATCAGAACACATTAATTGCCAATCCACAGAAAAACATAAAACTGTGATATACCCAATAACAGAATCCTATTCAGTGAAGAAAATAAATGCACTAGAGCTACATATATCCATATGGATAAGTCTCACAATACTGAGAGAAAAAAAAATAAAGTTATAAAAAGATATAATTAATACTGTTAATATAAAGGGGTTTTTTTTAATGCAAAACAATATACATTTTAGGGCTACTTACATATGTAATAGAAGTATGAAAATACGTACAAGAATGAAAAGTATCAAATGCAGAATAGTGGTTCCCTCAGAAGGGGAGGAGAATACAACTGGGAAGCAGTAGGGGTTCAACTTTAAAAGGAGCCTAGTGTCTTAAGTTAAGTGGTGTGTACACAGGTATTCACAATTTTTATTCTCTATACCTTTTTGAGGGCCAATATTTCACAATATTTAAAAAGTTAAAGGAAAATAAACTCAAGGTCCAAGCAACATAGGTTACTCCGGAGCCCACATGCTTAACCATGACACTATTTATTCTATTTTTGTTTGTGCAGTTAAAAAAGGTTTAGTCATTTTAAGAAACTGCTCAAGGACATGTAAAACGTCACACCAGTAAAAAGCAATGAAGTACCTGACTAAAGGAAAATTTTCACACAAATCATATTGGAGACACAAAGTGGTCATATCACCACACGCAGGAATCATGTGGGTAAGCCAAAAAAACAAAACCCAAGTTGAACTTGGTACATAAAAGTCTTGTTTAGAGAGAGCATATAGAAAGAATATGGGCTTTGAAGTTGGACCTGGTTCAAATATCACTCCTGTCACTGATTAGCTGTGTGGCCCTAAACAAGTTTTAACTTCTCTGAGCTCAATTTCCTCACCCAAACACTGGAGATACCATACCTAGCTTCCACAGTGGTAAAGATTACAGTGTAGCCATTATCTATGAAAATCTCTTGAATACAGTAGCCTCACACTAAATAACAGTTGTTATTACTTGCAGAAGAAAGTCTCTCTCTGGCAAGAGGAGACAGAGCAAGCAGAGATAAAAATTAAAAGGAGAGAGTAAAGAGTCTAGAAAAAGAAGCCAGGAAGAAGCCTGAATGGTTAGGGACTGAAAAAGTCCTTATAGAGTCCCTAAAGTTACTCCCGCCCAAAAAAAATTTTTTTTACTGTACACTATTGGATTATAGTGAGGCTTAGTTACAGGAATATTTGGTCCAAACCTAATTATTGCTGAAATGCCATAATGTATAGCATATATATATAATATTATAATATATAGCTTATACGTAATATTGTTAATATACAAAAATTCAAGATCAAAATGTGTTTTCTTTAAAAGTTCATTTTTTGGTTGTTAAAAATGTATTAACAAGTAAATCAAATACAATGTATCTGTTTCTCTCAGTTATCTGCAACTCAGAAAGGTCTGTCCTACTCTTAACATATTAAAGAGAAATCAATGATAATTTCAACAAATGCCAAAAAGCAATAAAATTCAACACCCAGTAAAAATATAAACCAAGAATAGAAGGAAACCTCCTTAAATTGACAAAAGACACCTACCAGAAACCTTTAGTAAGTATCATATCTAACAGTGAAACACTGGAAGCATTCCCATTCAGGAAAAAGATTAAAATGCCCATTATCATCACTGCTATTCAACTTTTGCACTGGAGGGTCTAGGCATTGCAATAACACAGAAAACAAGATAAGTGGTATCAAGTTTAGAAAGAAGCCTGGTCAATTAAGTCTTCTAGTCAAAGCAGCCCAGTAAGTAAACACTTCAATGCATCCCCTCTGCTCCAAATACACAGTAATAGATATGTTTAAATATATTTTTTAAGTTACTAAAAAGGCTCAAAAACAAGACAACCCTCCACGTGGATCAGAAACAGAACAGATACACAAAACTGTGAGCAGGACTGAAGCTACAGGCTTGCTGGACTCTGAGTCTAGAAGCAGGTGTATACTTCCTTCAGGGCAACAGTGACAGAGTGAAAGAGGTGGAGAAACAGGAGACATCTGAGCCAGATTCACTGCTTAAAGCCAAGGATGAGGCTAGAGCTGAAAGGAAGTGAAAAAGTACTGCTGTCAGTCTCTGCCTAGAACTATGGTTTATGTGGTGCTCTGGACTCTGAAAAGTGAGAAGATAAAAACACAGCCTCATGACCAGGAAATGAACCAAGACATTCACACACTCTGTGAGCAGATCTAAAATAGCCCAAATTACCTCAATGAGCAGGACCCTGACCATTATCATATCTGATTTCTTGACTAGAGTCCAATCAGTGGAAGCACCTGAAATATCGCCACACAGAGAAGGGTGAGCACATAAATAAGAGAAACAAAAGCAAAAGTACTCACCCTCAAATAAGTCTGTAAATCAAAACTTCAAAACACATAAAGAGGGCTTCCCTGGTGGCGCAGTGGTTGAGAGTCCGCCTGCCGATGTAGGGGTCACGGGTTCGTGCTCCGGTCTGGGAAGATCCCACATGCCGCAGAGCGGCTAGGCCCGTGAGCCATGGCCGCTGAGCCTGTGCGTCCGGAGCCTGTGCTCCGCAACGGGAGAGGCCACAACAGTGAGAGGCCCGCGTACCGCAAAAAAAAAAATATATATATATATATATAAAGAAGTATAATGCTAAGAAAGACAGCCAACAAAAGCAACAATTAGAATATAAATTCATACCAGATGCGGTTTAATTTTACAGAACAGTCTGACAAAGATTTTTTTTTAAGTACATTTAGGGTGCTAGGATATACAATTTTAAAATTATTGGGAATGCAAAATTGGACAGGCAGTTTCTTACAAAGCTAAAGATACCTTTACCATACGATCCAGCAATCACGCTCCTAGGTATTTACCCAAGAAAGCTGAAAACTTATGTCCACACAAAAACCTGCACATGAATATTTATAGAAGCTTACTCATAACTGCCAAAAACTAGAAGTAACCAAGATGTCCTTCAATAGATGAATGGATAAACAAACTGTGGCACTTTCATATGATGAAATATTATTCGGCAATAAAAAGAAATGAGCTATCAAGCCAAGAAAAGACAGAGGAAATGTAAAGGCATAATGTTAAGTGAAAGAGACCAGTCTGAAAGCCTAGAATACTGCATGATCCAAGCCATATGACACTCTGGAAAAGGCAAAACTATAGACACAAGGCTTCCCTGGTGGCACAGTGGTTAAGAACCTGCCTGCCAATGCAGGGGACACGGGTTTGAGCCCTGGCCGGGAAGATCCCACATGCCGCGGAGCAACTAAGCCCATGCGCCACAACTACTGAGCCAGCGCTCTAGAGCCCGCGAGCCACAACTAGTGAGCCCATGTGCCACAACTACTGAAGTCCACGCGCCTAGAGCCCATGCTCCGCAACAAGAGAAGCCACCGCAATGAGAAGCCCGCGCACCACAACCAAGTGTAGCCCCCGCTTGCCGCAACTAGAGAAAAGCCCGCGCGCAGCAACAAAGACCCAATGCAGCCAAAAATAAAATAAATAAATTTATTTTAAAAAACCAAAAACTATAGACACAGTAAAATGATCAGTTGTTATCAGCTCAGCAGGAGGGAGGGGGGAATGAATGGGTGGAATACAGGGGATTTTAGAGCAATGAAATTATTCTGCATGATACTGCAATGACATTACATGAAATGTCATGTGATAACATTTTGCATTTGTCAAAACCCATAGAACTGTACAACACAAAGAGCAGAAGCCTAATATAAACCATGAACTTAAGTTAATAATAATGTATCAATATTTATTCATCAGTTGTAACAAATGTACCACACTAATGCAAGATGTTAATAACGGGAAAGTGCCCCTGAAGAAGAGGGGGTTTATAGGAACTCTCTGTACTATCCACCCATTTTGGTCATATGCAGTTATGCACATAATTTTTTTAATATCATGGACAGTTCCACTTCTGGGTGTATACACAAAAGAATTGAAAGCAGGGATTTGAACAGATATTTGCACAGCCATGTTCATAGCGGCATTATTCACAATAGCCAAAAGACAGAAGCAACCCAAGTGTCCATTGATGGATGAATGAATAAGCAAACATAATGTATGCATACAACAGAATAGTATTCAGCCTTAAAAAATAAGGAAATCCTGGGAATTCCCTGGAGGTCCAGTGGTTAGGACTTGGCGTTTTCAATGCCGAGCGCCTGGGTTCAATCCCTAGTCAGGGAACTAAGATTCCACAAGCCTCGAGGCGGGGTCAAAAAAAAAAAAAAAAAAAGGAAATCCTGACACATGTTACAATATAGATGAACTCTGAAGACATTATGCTAAATGAAATAAGCCAGACACAAAAGGACAAATACTGTATGATTCCACTTATAGAAGGTGCCGAGAGTAGTCAACTTCACAGAGACAGAAAGCAGAATGGTGGTTGCCAGGGGCTGGAGGGAGAAAAGAATGCGGAATCAGTGTTTAATGGATACAGAGTTTCAGTTGAGAAAGATAAAATGTTCTGGAAATGGACAGTGATGTTTATACAACAATGTAAATGTACTTAATGCCACAGAACTGTACAATTAAAAATGGTTAAAATAGTAAATTTTATGTTGTGTATATTTTGCCACAATAAAAAAAAATGAGGGAAAGTGCTGAAAAACTGGTTTTCCAAATTAAAAATATATATATATCACTTCATTACACCATATAGAAATTCCACACAGAAAGCAAAACTTCTTTTTTAATTTTAGAAGAAAATACAGATATATAGAATTCACACCCTGGGGTAGAGAAAATTTACTTAAACCAGACACAGAAACAAATTTTGTTAATTTAGTGTAAAATTTTCCATAAATATAACATTAAAATGTAAAACTTGTATACAACTAAAGACATTGTTAACAAAAGGAAAAGGCAAGCCTCAGACTGGCAGGATGCTTTGGCAACACATAAATCCAGCAATGAATTAGTATCCAAAGTAACCTAACTGCCCCACAGTTAGTGGAGGATACATAAACAGTGATTTAAGTCTACAACTGAACACTACTCAGCTTTTAAAAATAAATGAACCAGATCCACAAGTGGCAACATGGTTAAACCTCCATCAATTAATTTAAAGCATGCACCCCTTTGACCCAGCAATTCTACTTTTCATTCACTGCAGCAATGGTGAAATGGCAAACAGCTTTAATGGACATTAATGAGGAGAGGATTAAATAAACTACAGTACAATATATACTATGTATGGTATTGTGTAGTAGTCAAGAAGAACCAGGTAGATCTTTATGTTCCATCATGGAAAGATCTCAGACATTCTGTTAGGAAGAAGTTGCAGACCAATGTCTACAGTATCATGTCATTAATGTGGGCATCGGAGGAAACCCTACTTCTTCCCGTATTATCTATATATAGATGAAAATGCATAGAGAAAGGTCTGGAAGGATCACAACAAACTGATAACTGCCGTTTTGGTGGAGAAGGGAGTGGGTCAAGGAGCCTTGTATTCTGTCTGTAATGTTTGAGCATTTAATAAGACAGTGTGCATTCATGAGCCATTTGCAGAGCTGCAGTACACAGCCCCAGACTGCACAATACAACTCCAGGAGCTGCCATTCACAGGCACTCCGATGTGAATGGCATCCCCTAAAATTGGGCAGTATACTTCCTGCACTAGATGCCACAGCCCTGATACTTGTATAACTAGAAATAAATAAAATGAGAGGTGATGAGAGTATTTACTGCAAACCAGCATGAGGGAGTTTCTACCGTGATGTAAATTTCTATATCTTGATTGAGATAGTGGTTACAAAGTATAGACAGTCCCCAACTTACAGTGGTTTGACTTTAGATGGTGCGAAAGCAATACACATTCAGTAGAAACTGTACTTCAAATCTGAATTTTGATCCTTTCCCTGGCTAGCAATATGCAGTATGATACTCTCCCGTGATGCTGGGCAGCGGCAATGAGCCACAGCTCCTGGTCAGCCGCAAGAGTAAACAACCCAGATACTTACAACCATTCTGTTTTTCACTTTCAGTACGGTATTCAATAAATTACATGAGACATTCAACAGTTTATTATGAAATAGGCATTGTGTTAGATGGTTTTGCCCAACTGTAGGCTAATGTAAGTGTTCTGAGCATATTTAAGGTAGGCTAGCCTAAGCTATGATGTTCGGTAGATTGGGTGTATTAAATGCATTTTCAACTTACCATACTTTCAACTTACAGTGGGTTTATCAGACAAAACTCCACTAGACCAGCTCTGCACAGGACATCTGTGCAGACACCAGTAAAGCTGATTTCAAAATAAATGTAAATTAAATATATAAATAAATAAAATACAGTATCACTGAGAAAACCTAGAACAAGGCATCCAAAATTACAGGACCTAGGCATCCCAAAATAAGAACTAGTAGACACCTGCTGGTTGCACTCTTAAGTACACAGTCATAAAACTAAAGAGAAATTAACTTAGTTCTTCAAGGCTTACTACACAATGCCAAATTTGAATTAATATTTTATTTTTATATAAGGAAACCTAGGTCCTGAGAGATTTATACTAAAGATATAAAACAAGTGGTAACTTGGCATTCTATTGGTTTTAAATCTGATTTCCTAACTAAGTAGAAATTTTGTCTCTCACACATAGTGGACACTCAAAAGCCTTGCCAACACTACCTTGACTACACAATCCCCTTCAAAAGTAATTCCACTTATGTACGATAAAAATTCTCACAGAACTCATAAAAGGTCAAGTTTTAATTTGGCAGGCAAAGTAACCCAACAGGCACTGCAACCCAGGCAACTGAAACAGCAGCCTGGAGCTCGAGAGTCCAGAAATCCAACCAAGGCAGAAAAAAGGCAGAATCCCAGCCCTTACAGAAGAGCAGAGGTACATCCTCTTATGACAGATCTAAGATCCAAGAACCAAGATAAAAATGAAAAAGTGTTTTCTAGACAAAAGTACTCTCCTTCCTCAAGTGATAGAAACAGGCCAGAATGGGATGATTTGAAGCAAAGGCCCAAGGAGTAAGCTCCTGGCAGCCAACATGCAATAAAGATGTGAAAGTGGCAGCATGACCACAAGATATGACAACTCCATCACCTTAGCCATCACTTTAAATGCCCAGACCTAAGAACCTGGGTTACCTCACACGGCAAAAAAAAAAAAAAAAAAAAAGAGAGAACCGGAGGAACAAGGGAAGTCCATTCAGCCATCCCTAACACCAGACTTATCAATAGTGCTCTGTGTAAAATAGAGCAAAACCTTGCTTGGTTCATTCATTCAGGCAATAATACGTAGGTATTTAGTGCCTGCTGTGGGTCAGGCACCGTTCTTGTCACTGAGGATTTAGCAGTTAATAGTCATGGAGCTTCATTCTACCCGGGAAGAAAGGTAACTTCATTTCTCTTTCCAATTTCCGCTTCCCTTCTCTCTCTTTAAATGTTACGCAGAAGTTCCTTCAAAACTCTCCCAAGTACCTCCCACAAGCTTCTTTGACCCTCCTGCTTTAATCCTCAAAGCAAGCAATTTTATGGCTCCAATTTCCCAATACTGGGGAAAAGAGACCTAAAGTGGATGAGACAAAATTCAATGTTGCTTTGTACTTCATACGCATACCTTTACAACCGAATTGCCAGCACTTAAAGAGCAAATGATGGTTGTGTTTTACACAATTTTGTGGCCCCAGTGCTGACCACGGCTCTCTCCCCAAGTTACCTAACCAATAAACGTTTGCTGAGGCTGCTGGAAGGTCTCCCTAATCCCAAGGCCTGGCACAGGAATTTAACAGCAAGCATTCGTTAGCTGCATCCTTCCTCCTCTCAGGACACTTTCCTTTAACGGGTGACCTCGGTGCACAGGTTCACTGATAGGTGCCTCGGGAAATAGTGTTTTGAGGTGATGTGAAATAAATTCCTTTCCCTCTGCCAGGGCCTGCCTGCCTCACCTGCCCTCTGCCAGGACCTGCCTCCTTCGCCCCCTTAAACACCTAAGGCAGAGCCTCCTCCCTGCGAGCCGGGCACGGGCAGCATCAGCCCTACGCCCGCACCCCGGCTCGGCGCCCTACGACCAAAGCGCGCTCGGGACCCCGGAGCCCCCTCCGCGGCCCGGGGCTCAGAGCCCGGCGGCGGCGGCCCGGAGCTCCGCTCCATCCCCCGCGCTCGCCCCTCCAGGTCCGGGCGCGCGGCGCCGTCTCCCCTCACAGCGCGCGCTGTGCAGCGGCCCCGGCTCCCCGCGCGCCGTCTCCGCCGCTCCCGGCCCTGCACCCCCGCAGGCTCCCGAGGTAAGGGCGCTGCGCGGGCTCCTTCCCGCTTCTCGCGGGCGCGAGGCTCTGGCACCGCGCTCCTCTCCCGCAGCCTGCGGCTGCCGCCACAAACCCCCGCAGTACTCACTTCCCGGCCGGAGCTGGGGGCGTCAAAAAGGTCTCCGGCGGCCGCAGCCTCCTCCGCCTCCTCCGGCCCGGCCTCCGAGGCTGAGGCGCTGGCGGCGCCCGCTCAGGCCCCGGAGCCGCCCCCGCGGCGAACGTTCTCAGGAACCCGGCTCGCGCCGCTTCCCCGCCCGGCACGCGCAGCGAGCCCGCCCCCGGTGCGAGGGCGCGAGGGCGCGGGGTCGCGAGGGCGCAGGGCGGGGGCCGGGCACGCGCCGCCTGCGCGAGCGCGCGGCTGGGGGCGGAGCTTCCGCCGCGCCGAGGAGGGGGCGGGCCCGCGGGCAGAGTTCCCCTCGAGGCCCGCCCCCTGCGGCCGGGTTCCGGGCGGGCGGAGTAAACTTGCCCCCTGCGGGCTTTTCCCGTGAGCCAGCTGTGGGCGGCGGAGTTGCGTTCCAACTCCACAGGTATGTGCCCCGCCGGCTGGATGCTCGGCCCGACGTGACTACAAGGTAAAGAATGCAAAGAACCACCCCCATGAATCATTCATCCGCACCTCGAGCGCGAGACCCTGCCCTGAGTGATCTTTCCGTGTTAATTCAGCTCAGCAACCGTTAACTGAGCACCGACTCCGTGCCTAGCGCTGTAGCACTGTACCAGGTGCTGTGTGGGTACACCGTCAAGGTCCCTGGTCTCCAGGAGCGCGTAACTTAGTGGAAAAGCGGCCGTGTAAACAAGCAGGTCTGGTGATCCGTGCAAAGCCAAGCCACGGTGAGATGCTGTGGGAGGGCAGAGGAGGAAGAGATTACTTCCGCTTGGAGAATGCAGAGGGATTCCTGGAAGAGGTGGCATTTGTATTCAGCCTGCAAGGAAGAAAAAGAGAGAAATCCTAGGAGAAAAAAAGGGAGGGCATCAAAAGCTAGGTAAACAGCTTGGGCAAAGGAACAGAGAGTGACCAAGGTTTACCATCTCAGCATCAGCTTGTTTGTTTTAATATCCGTTTTGCTAGAATCCTTTCCAAACTATGTGAAACAGGAGATGATGCCAAATGAGGAACAGCAAAGCTTTTTTTTAACGGCTCAAAGGATCATTTTCTCAACTTTATTTAAGGCTCACGACAGCAGTGTCCTTTAAGGACTTTTGATACGTTAGTGAAGGATGTAAATCCCTAAGCTAAGAGAGCCCAGGCCCCTGTGCTTTGAGTCTGGTTTTTCACTGCTTTTTGGCACCTTATGGCAAGGCAGATCGTACCACCTTCTGCTGCTGTCTGTCTGCCTGCCTGTCTTTAGGACATCCTCTTCCTCCTCCTCTTATCTTCCTATTTTTAAGCCCCTGTGGTGAAGGAAATGCTGGTAACCAACTTTGTTAAGTGAGAGTAAACAGGTTACTCCAAAACACTGGCATCACCTATCACTTATGAATTTTGCGACTATTTTGCATGCTTAGAAGACTTTTTCACTTGTATGCAGGGTCTTAACTATGTTTTGAATATGTTAAGATACTCAGAATACACGTAAAAGACACGTTGTTTATTCACTTACTATTCATTGAGCACCAACTGTGTGGGAGGCATTGAAAGGGTAAAACACTGATCCTGCCCTCTGGAGAAAAGAGGTGTAAATGATGTAAAACAATATGTAAATATGGTTCGTTCTGTTTGCTCTACTGACTGAAACCAAAGTAATTTCAATATGTGGACTAGCCATTCTGGGAATTAACCACTTTAAATATATTCATGTTAGCATCTCTCCATCTCGGTTCTGTTTTTCATCACCTCACACATCCTCAGAAAACCTCTTTCAAACATATTGCAGTCATCACTCTCTCTCCCAAAGTTACCAACTTCTTTTACCTACTTGTCCTTTTCCTTCACCATCTATTCATGTTCAAGCTTTTCCTGTCCTAAAGGAAAAGGAGGAAACCTCTGTCATTCTAGATCATGCTCCAGTTACTATTCCCTCCCTGTCTTTTAAGACAAAAGTCTTAAAATAGTTTACACTCATCTCTGCCAACTCAGCCCCCTCTCACTCCCCGACCCATAGCTGTGTAGCTTCTGTCCCCCCACATCGCTGCACTGCTCTCAGTCAGTAAGCGCTGGCTTCATCCTAAATGCCCCAGGCCGTTTCTGAGTCCTCTATTACTAGAGCTCTTGGTGGCATTTGACGACACAGAGCTCTCTACTCTTTTTGACACCCCCTTGGCCTTCACAACGGGACTCCTCTCCTAACCCCTCTGACCACTCCTCCGTCTACAAGGTTCTGTTCTCAGCTTTCATCGCACCCTGTACATTCTACCTGAGCCGTTGCATCCACCCTGTCTTCATCTGCCACATATATCGGCAACTCCCAAGTACATTATCTAGCTCAGACCACTCATCTGAGTTCCATGTACACACAAGCCTACTAGACTTCTCCACCTGGATGTCCTAGAGACCCCTCAAGTTCTACTTGTCTAAAACTGTTGGACCCTTGGTTGCCCAGGACCTGGGAGTCATCCTTCATCCTTTACCCACGCCCACCCCCGCCACACCCAACAATCCCATTGATTCTCCTCAAACATAAGTCTACACTCTGTCCCTCTTAGCTCCTCTTACCTAGGCTAATGCAATACCCTTTTATCTTGTCTCCCTCCTGTAGTCTTGTTCCTTCTGATCCATATTCCACAGCACATGTCAGAATTGTTTTTTTTTAATTTGCCGCTTGTGGTGTCACTGCTGGCACACAAGACCTTCCATCTATCTAGCCCTTGTCCACTCCATCTCTTGTCTCTTCCTACACATCCCGCATCCAAACTCCTGAAATGTTCCTACTTTCCCTTGCCTCCATACCTTTGTGCTTGTTTCTCTCTCTCTTTGGACTGTCATTTGAATACAAGCAAAGAAGGTCCAACATATATGTAGCCAAAGTTCCACATATGATGAAATTATAATCTAAGAAACTTTCTTGAAAGAAGGAAATATAAACCTACAAAATGAAAGGACTCACATGTACTTGGGGAAATGACCACAGAATGATCAATTTTGAGAGATAGTCTCTTAAAACTATTAGATAGGGTCTTCCCCGGCAGTCCAGTGGTTAAGACTCCGTGCTTCCAATGCAGGGGGCGCAGGTTCAATCCCTGATCAGGGAACTAAGATCCCACATGCCATGTGGTATGGCCAAAATTTTTAAAAATAAAAAAATAGGACTTCGCTGGTGGCACAGTGGTTAAGAATCCCCCTGCCAATGCAGGGGACACGGGTTCCAGCCCTGGTCTGGGAAGATCCCACATGCCGCGGAGCAACTAAGCCCGTGTGCCACAACTACTGAGCCTATGCTCAAGAGCCTGCGAGCTACAACTACTGAGCCCACGGCCGCAACTACTGAAGCCCGCGCACCTAGAGCCCGTGCTCCACAACAAGAGAAGCCACCGCAATGAGAAGGCCCCGCACTGCAACGAAGAGTAGCCCCCACTCGCCGCAACTAGAGAAAGCCTGCGCACAGCAACAAAGACCCAGAGCAGCCAAAAATAAATAAATAAATTTTTAAAAATAAAATAAAGGGGCTTCCCTGGTGGCGCAGTGGTTGAGAGTCCGCCTGCCGATGCAGGGGACGCGGGTTCGTGCCCCGGTCCGGGAGGATCCCACATGCCGCGGAGCGGCTGGGCCCGTGAGCTGTGGCCACTGAGCCTGCGCGTCCGGAGCCTGTGCTCCGCAACGGGAGAGGCCACAGCAGTGAGAGGCCCGCGTACCACAAAACAAAAATAAAATAAATAAATTAAATTAAATTAAAACTATTAGCCAAAAAATAAAATAAATAAATTAAATTAAAACTATTAGCCAAAAAATAACAATGATAATCTTCAAGGCTTCCATATAAAAAGTTCAAGTTATTTAAAAGTGTAAGAAAATTAGGCTACAGTACATTAAAGATGACTGTATTTTCTGTATCACTTCTTTTGATCCAGGCTGGCCTAAGCAAATTGCTTGACCGATAGAATATGTGATGTTATGAGACTTCCAGGCTTGGTCATAAGAAGTCTTGAAGAGTCCACCTGGGTCTTTGGGAACACTTGCCCTTGAAGCCCCGAGCCACTCTGTAAAATATCTAACTCCCTGTGGAGAGGTTCTGAGACTACGTGGAGAGGGAGAGGGGTCTACCTGATCCTAGCTGATATGAGAGAAGTCATCATGAATTCTCTGTATCAGTCCAGCCATCAGCTGAATACCACAGAGTGGTTCCAGTTGAAGCCACGTAGAACAGAAGAATCACCCAGCCAAATCGTACCCAAATTCCTGGCCCCAAATGTTGTGAAATTACAATCAAAATGGTTCTTTGTGCCGTTCCTTTTAGGCTAGTCTGTTATGGAGTCTGGTAACCAAAATATTTGGCATCAGACTTCTTAAGAGCAAAGCAAGGCTATAGTGATGCAGCATTTTCAGCATTTTCTAAAAACTCAAGGAAAGAGAATACACGCTAAGGATTTTATATCCATCCATCCATGCTGTTTTTCAAGCACCAAAAGCTATCGGAAATGGGCTTCCCTGGTGGCGCAGTGGTTGGGAGTCTGCTTGCCGATGCAGAGAACACGGTTTCGTGCCCCGGTCCGGGAAGATCCCACATGCCGCGGAGCAACTAAGCCCGTGAGCCACAGCTACTGAGCCTGCGCTCTAGAGCCTGTGAGCCACAACTACTGAGCCTGCGTGCTGCAACTACTGAAGCCTGTGCGCCTAGAACCCGTGCTCCGCAATAAGAGAAGCCACCGCAATGAGAAGCCCGCGCACCGCAACGAAGAGTAACCCCCCCACCCCGCTCGCCGCAACGTGCTGCAACGAAGACCCAATGCAGCCATAAATAAATAAATAATTTTTAAAAATAGATAAGCAACAAAGCATATCTATAAAAAAAAAGAAGAAAAAGACACAATGAGATACTACTTCACCTCCACTAAGATGGCTGTAATCAAAATCAGACAATAACAAGTTTTGGTAAGGATGTGGAGAAACTGGAACTTTGATGCATTGCTGATAGGAATGTTAACGGTGCAATTGCCCTGGAAAACAGCTTGGCATTTCCTCAAAATGTTAAACATAAAGTTGTCATATGACCCAGCACTTCTACTTCTAGGTATATACCCAAGAGACTTGAATAGATATGCCCATACAAAAACCTATACACACATGTACATCGGGTCTTACTCCTCCTAACAGCCAAAAAGCGAAAGCAACCCCCAAATCCATCAACTGATACATGGATGAACAAAATATGGTAAATCCATTCATACGGTGGCATATTACTCAGCCGAAAAAAAGAATGGAGTACATGCTATGACATGGATGAACCTTGAAAACATTATGCCCAGTGAAAGAAGCCAATCACAGAAGACCACATATTACACAACTGTATATATGTGAAGTGTCCAGAATAGGCAAGATCGTAGAGACAGACAGTAGATTAGTGGTTGCCAGAGGCTGGAGGGGTTGAGGGATTGGGAGAGGACTGATACTGTGTATAGGGTTACTTTTTTTTTAAGTGTATCGATTGATTGATTGATTGATTGATTGTGGCCGCGATGCACAGCATGTGGTTCCCTGACCAGGGATCGAACCCGCATGCCCTGCATTGGAAGCACGGAGTCTTAACCACTGGATCGCCAGGGCAGTCCCTGGGGTTACTTTCTGAAGTGATGAAAATGTTCTAAAGTTGATTGTGGTGACAGTTACACAACTCCGTGAACATACTAAAACCCACTGAACTGTACACTTTAAATAGATGGATTGAAAGTGAATTCTGTCTCAATAAATCTGGTTCTTTGAAAAAAGAGAGCTATAAAAGAATCTTGAAAGACACAAAAGTATACTTGAACAAGACATTCCATGGTTTTGGTTAAAATATCTCAACATAGTCAAGATGACAGTTCCCCTTATGTTAACTTATAAATTTAATATGCTCCTGCAAAAAATATAAACAAGTTTTTATGTAGCTAGACAAATTGATACCAGAGTTCATATGGAAAACTAAACACTCAAGAATAGCTAGTAACACACTGAAAATTAAGAGTTATGAGAGGTGACTAGTCCCAGCAAATACTAAAACATACTGCAGAGTGAAAACAGTGTGGTTCTGACACATGACGAGGCGGACCAGTGTAACCGAATGAAAGGTACAGAAATCAATCCAACTACGTATAAAAATCCAGTATATGGTAAGTAGTCAAATGGCTGCGGCAAAGAAGGACTTTCTAAAAAATGGTGTTGGGACAACTAGACAGACCTACACAGCCTCACTCTGCTGGTGAGGTTACAGGGAGACGTATTACTAGAGGGAAGGAAAAATAGTACAACCCCTATCAAGAGGTATTTGGCAATATCTACTGAAACATTTGTACATTTACCTTTCAACCCAGCATTCCCACTTCTGGGAATTTACTCTAAAGATGATATCTCCAAAAATAATAGGTACCCTTACATATGTAAGCTTCTTCATTGTACCATTAATTGTATTTGCAGAACATTGGAAACTACCTAAATGCCCAAACACAGAAGACTGGTGGAGTACAATCAATCGGGAAGCACAATTGCACAGAATCAACTGGGAAGCAATGAAGGATATCTTTATGAACCAATATGAAGTAATTGCCAGGGTAAATCATTAAGTTATAAAAGCAAAGTACAAAAGCGAATGTAGTGTATGTTACCTTTTGTGTAATAAAGATAAGAAATAAGAAAATGTAATGGATTTGCTTATTTTAGTAAAAACAATCACAAGAACAGTAAACCAGAAAACAATGATATTGCTTGCCTGTAAGGAACTGGGTAAGGGAAGGGGTTGGAAAGGATAGGGGAGGGAGGAACAAT
Source organism: Orcinus orca (assembly GCF_937001465.1). Lineage (NCBI taxonomy): Eukaryota > Metazoa > Chordata > Mammalia > Artiodactyla > Delphinidae > Orcinus > Orcinus orca. The sequence continues at coordinate 71,904,933 of NC_064571.1, read as the reverse complement.
TCTGAGTGTATCTTTTTGTGTAGTTTTGGCATTTGGAAGCATGCTAATGTTACATACATTCAAATAATAAAATTAAATCGACAAGCATAGGGAGGGACTTCCCTGGCGTTCCAGTGGTTAAGACTCCGTGCTTCCAGTGCAGGGGGCGTGGGTTCTATCCCTGATTGGGGAACTAAGATCCCACATACCCTGCAGCAGCATAGGGAAAAATTAAAATCTGTAACTAAATGCAAATAGAAACAAATGAACCCAATTGTATGTCAAGTGGATGACATACCACAAAAGAAGTGGGAGAAAGAAGTAAACCAAAGAATTTCGAACATAGTACTTAGATATAACTTTAGTCTAATGCAAACAATAAACTGGGGAAAAAAGAATCAATACCAGGAAAAGAAAAAAACACAAGGGATAGTAAATATATTTTAATATCAATTATTAATATTAATGTTAATATTAATTGATAATATTGATTACCTTTATTGCTAATATTTACAAATTAAATTAGCAAAATATTTGAAATTTAATATCCAGTGTTAAAGACTTTTTTGAAGAAATGTAAATTTTACCTTTCTGGAAGGTGATTTGGAAATACATATCAAAATCTTTTAAGGGCTTCCCTGGTGGCGCAGTGGTTGAGAGTCCGCCTGTCGATGCAGGGGACACGGGTTCGTGCCCCGGTCTGGGAGGATCCCACGTGGTCTGGGAGGATCCCACATGCCGCGGAGCGGCCGGCCCCGTGAGCCATGGCCGCTGAGCCTGTGCGTCCGGAGCCTGTGCTCCGCAACCGGAGAGGCCACAGCAGTGAGGCCCGCGTACCGAAAAAAAAAAAATCTTTTAAAATATTGACATCCTTTGACCCAGAAATCCAAATTCTTGCAACTTATGTTATGAAAACATTCAGTGATGTGTAATTACATTTATGCATTAGGATATCTTACCAGAGTTAATTCTAAAAACAAAAATTGGGGGAAAAAAAGATACAGGGCTTTGATTAATTAAATTATGAGATGTCCATGAGAAAGAATATGCCACAGCCATTAAAATCACAATGTAAAAGAATGTTTCATGTCTTGGAAAAGTGTAAAATGGTATGTGTAGTATGATTCCAATTTTGCTTAAAATTATGTGTGAGAGACAAACAACCCAGTAGAAAAAAGGACAAAAGTATATAAGCAGACATTTTATAGAAAAGCAAACATATATGGCAAGTTAACATATGAAAAGATCTTCAACTTCATTAGTATTCAGGAAAATGCAAATTAATACTCAGTGTTACACACCTATGAGAAAGACAAAAGTTTTAATGTCTGACAATTTCAAATGTCAGTCAGGAGGTTGATCAGTTGGGAACTCTTATGCACCAATTCTGGGAATGTAAATTGGTGCAACCATTTTGGCAATGCCTTATAAAGGTGAAATTTTGCATACTTTATATCAAACAATTTCACCTCACAGGCACTCTCAACATGTGCATCAAAAGGCATGTACAGCGGCTTCCCTGGTGGCGCAGTGGCTGAGAGTCTGCCTGCCGATGCGGGGGACGCGGGTTCGTGCCCCGGTCCGGGAAGATCCCACATGCCGCGGAGCGGCTGAGCCCGTGAGCCATGGCCGCTGAGCCTGCGCGTCCGGAGCCTGTGCTCAGCAACGGGAGAGGCCACAACAGTGAGAGGCTCGCGTACAGCAAAAAAAGAAAAAAAGCAAGAGACATTATAATATGATACCATTTTTTAACAGAACATTGGAAATCAACTATACTTCAATAACATAAATTTTAAAAAAATATGATACCATTTTTATAAATCTTAAAATCAAGTAAGGCCAAACAATTTGTAAAATTACTTTTATAAAGCAAGGGAGTAATAAACGCAAACTTGAGAAAATAGTTATCCTGGGGGAGGAAATGGTAGGCTGAGAGAGCACTTAGGTAATTGACATTATTGCCAATTATTTGTGATGTTTTTTTTCTTGGTGTGTGTGTATAATGTAACATATATTTTTGTGTGTCTCAAATACCATATTTTAAAAAGATAAAGGGAAAGAGTTTGTGTCTCTGTGTGTGTTGTACTCCCTAAATAAAAGAATGGAAGACTATAAACCAAAATATTAGCAGCGATGATCTCTGGGTGGTAGGATTAGGAGTGATTTTCATTTTCTTTGTTTATATTTTCAAAATGTCTTAAATGAATATGTACTTTTTTGAAAACAGGAAAACATATTTTTAAAAATCAATGCTAGAACCTGTCCCATTTTCATTCTGTAGTCTGAACATCCAAGTCTTAATTTCCATGATGATAGATGATTCGGGGAAAAGGCACGCGGTGGAATCTCCAAGGTCGTTTGTAACACCAAGTTTAGCCAGGTAGTGAGCTGACAATAGCAGGAATCAATCTGCAGAAGGATGTACAGAACTGTGTAGGAGGGCGACACCTGCCAGCTGAGTGTCAGCATAGGCAACAGGAAGGTAGTATCAATTCAAAGAAAATAATTTCATGAACCTGAAACTATTCCTTGAAGTCATGAGTTTACTGTCTTGCCCCCATCCCCCACCAAAACCCCCAGTATCATGCAGATAAGAATACTAGAAACTGGGGATATATGTATACGTATAGCTGATTCACTTTGTGATACAGCAGAAACTAACACACCATTGTAAAGCAATTATACTCCAATAAAGATGTTAAAAAAAGAAAAGAATACTAGAAACAAAATATCACAATCCCATCCTTACATCAAATTACAGTAAATTGACACCATAATGTGTGTCATTCTGTTCTGGCACTTACAGATTACATAACAGGACTGGAAAGGGTCCAATAGAGAGTAATTAAAATGACAAGCTGAAAGCGTGTCCTTTACATAATGGCAAGCAAAAACCAAACTCTGGCCTTCAGAGGAAGATAAGAGTTTAGGGCTTCCCTGGTGGCACAGTGGTTAAGAATCCGCCTGCCAATGCAGGGAACACGGGTTCGATCTCTGGTCCAGGAAGATCCTATATGCCACGGAGCAACTAAGCCCGTGTGCCACGATGCAGGCTCTAGAGCCCGCAAGCCGCAACTACTGAGCCCGTGTGTCACAACTACTGAAGCCCATGCGCCTAGAGCCCGTGCTCCACAACAAGAGAAGCCACTGCAATGAGAAGCCTGCGCACCACCATGAAGAGTAGCCCCTGCTCGCCACAACTAGAGAAAACCCGCGTGCAGCAACGAAGACCCAACACAGCCAAAAATAAATAAATAATTAAAAAAAAAAAAAGTTCAGACATGATATGCCTAAGGTGTGCATAGCTGGAATACATATGCCGTCACCAGATCTTAGAATACCAGCAGTAAAGGGTAGCTGGTAGTGACCGAAAGAGGCAGATTTGAAAGAAACACATAGGAACTGCTGTTTTGCACGGTGAGGAGCAATGAAGAAATCCTTTCCCCCAGAGGCTGAATCACCGGTTCTCAGTCCTATCCACTGCGGTATGAAGGTGACGCAGAAGACAAATTGGGAGACTCCGGTTGGGGATGGGACGACCAGGAGGAGAGGCAGTGCTGGAACAGGGCTGTGCATCTCCATAGTATCCCGGGGATTCTGCGAGTCTGTGACAAATTGCATGGAAAACCTTTACGAAGGAAACTTTCTAAGATTTACATCACAGATGCAGTACCGTGTTTCCACAAAACTGTCCTTCTGGGTCATGATGAAGATTGGACTGGACTGGATATTCCACTGTGGTATCTTCTGTGTGCTTACGATCACAGGCCTCGTCCATTCTGCCATATTGTGGAAGCTCAGGAGGCCAGAGGCTAAGTGACACCCCGCAAAAGATCCTCAAGAATTACCCCAAGAAGGCAACCCAGAGGACACAGTATCCCAAATCTCCTAGGCTTTGCTAGTTCACCAAAGGCTGATTATTTATGTGGTGTTTTCAGATACCCCAAAGATCAACAAATTCTGGGTTGACTAAACTTTCTAAATTGGCTCAAGTTTAGTCATTTCAGCTCTTCTCAGTCTGGCTACATCCCAATCACCTGGTATGCTTTTGCGACAATGCCTACATCTGGGACCCACCCTAGGTGAACTGAATTTTTTTAAAGTGTCCGCAAGTGATATAACATGTAGCCGAAGTGGAGAACAACTGAGCTTCTCTACATGTTAAAGTTAATTATTTGAGAGGTTCTGGCTGCAGGAAGAGTGCAAAGGGCATTGGCCAACAAGCCAGGGTGGAAGAGAAAAGGCGATTCTGCCAGCTCGCTTGTGCCCTCACGTGCTCGAATGCTGTCCACGCTCTTGCTGTATGGGTGATGGGGTTGGGGGAGGCTGAGCTGCTTTACATTCCAGAATGTTACCAGGCAGCCTCAGACATTGGAAATACAAGCTTCTCGGGTCCCTGCATTCATGTGAAGGAGGAAAGAGAAGAGAGCTATGTGTTCCCCTCTCTCTTCTAGGCCCCAGTTCTGTGCCCTCCCTAGAACCGGAGAGGAGGACGTGGGAACAGGAAGTTGCTTTCTTGTCACTAATGCTGGGCTGTTCCATCTTCTTGTGCTTCTCAACATTCACTAATGTCCTTGTCCTGGGGTTAACTCTTCTGCTCTGTTATGTTCCTCATCTCAGCATTTCAGAGCTCACGAGCAGCCCAGTGCCTTTCCTTGTTCCACATAACAAATTCTTTTAGGGCCTAGATCACCACTGTTAAGGCTTCTCAGGCCTACTCAGGGGCCTCTAGCTTCATTTCATGTCATATTAAATAAAGGTGCTTCCAGTTCATAGCAGCACTATTCACAATAACCAAGACATGGAAGTAACCTAAATGTTCATTGACAGATGAATGGATAAAGGAGATGTGGTACATATATGCAATGGAATACTACTCAGCCATAAAAAAGAATGAAATAATGCCATTTGCAGCAACATGGATGCAACTAGAGATTATCATACCAAGTGAAGTAAGTCAGAGAAAGTCAAATACCATATGATACCACTTACATGTGGAATCTTAAAAAAAATGATACCAATAAACTTATTTACAAAACAGAAATAGTCCCGAAACATAGAAAACAAACTTGTGGTTACCAGAGGGGAAGAGGGGGGGGATAGATTGGAATTTGGGAAGAACGGATACACACTACTATATGTAAGATGGATAAAAAAGAAAAACACAAAGACCTACTGTATAGTGCAGGGAATTATATTCAATATCTTGTAATAGCCTATAGTGGAAAAGAATCTGAAAAAGAATATATATATGTGTGTGTGTATATATATATATGTGTGGGTATATATATATATATATATATATATACATAAAATACCTAAAACATTGTAACTCAACTATACTTCAATGTTTTAAAAAAAAGGTGCTTCCAATATAGGTTAGAACCACTGTGTGCCAAGAAAATTCCTCTCTTTCCTCACATTGACACGTTTCCATCTTTTGTAAAAATGCAGGAGCAATGAGCCCAAATTGCAAACAGGAAAAATGTCACCCAGTTGGAACCGGAGGAGCCACTGCAGCTTTAGCAAACCATGCGGAACACGGGGTAACCCCATGGCCCTCTCCCTGCTGGCAGCTTCCCACCACTGCTACGCTGAGCCCGGGGCTCCCCCTGGGGGCAGCCACCCCACCTTCTCTATTCCTCCCTTATATCGGCAGCACCAGCTCTTCAACTGCTTCCAATGCAAAACCACTTCACCGTCGGGTGAGGAACTCTCCAGAAACGAACCTCATCCGCAGAAGCAATCTCGGATATCCTACTGGGTACAGCGGGACTTGATTTGCTGAGGCTTTAAAGGCACATCTATCACCTCACTTATTCCCCAACCCTCTTCGTTTCCTACTCCCACGGTCTGCTTACTCTCTTCCACACCTCACATGCTGACGTCCTACCTCACTCACTTGGCTTCATACCTTGACCATCTCCATCAATATCTGTCCACACGCAGTTTCAAGATCCAACTCAAGCTTCACCTTCTCTGAGAAGGCTGCTTCCTTCGAGTTACCCTCGCTCTTTTCTGGTTGCTTCCATGTTGTATCTCCTTCGCATTCAGGCCCTATTGTAGTTTGGGTTATTTCCTATGTGCCCATTCTGTTCCCTCAACTAGACTTCAAGTTCCTCCAACCCAGGGCTCATGGTCAGAACACAGGATAATTAATTTAAGAGGCCTCAGGTTTGGGTTGGATCTCAAAGGGTATGCACCTGGCTGGGGTGCAGGTATTGCGTGTGATTGTGACAGAAAAGACTTTTCTATATGGAGACTAACATGGATTAAAGCACACTCGCACCAGTCAGCATTCTTTCATGACTTTACAGAAAACTGGAAAAGTCACAGATGTGAGGGGATTCAGAACCTGTGCAGTTTTTTGGGTACTTGGTAAGAATCATCAAGGAGGGAGCTCTTGCCAACTCTACAAACTAGAGTGCCCTAGGTTGTGTGCTGGGACTCTTCCCTAGCAGCTAGTATTGAATAAACACCTACTGCACTAGGCCAGGGAATGGAAGGTGGGATAGGAAGCAGACCGGGCAATTTCTGCTTAAAGAAGCTTACAGATGGCAAGTGAATTATACAGAACTGACTGTTTTCAAGAGAGACTATGTTAAGGGCATTTTGATAAAGGTTCGAAGTGCTGAAGGAGCCCAAAGAAGACTCGTTCAGTCTAGAGGCATGGATTGGTAGGCTGTAAGGGATGGTCCCCACCGTATGGTAGACTGTAATGGTGACAGTCCCTAAAGAGTCATGCCTCACAAAACTCGTGTGCTTCCCTCCCACGTTGACTCTAACTTGGCCACGTGACTTGCACTGGCCAATGGGACAGTGGCATAGACGACACAAGCAAAGGCTTGATAATACTTGCACCTTAGGGCTGCTCTCTTAAAACACTGCCCTGCGACACCATATAAGGAATCAAATCTAGCCTAAAGGAGGACAAGAGGCCACGTGGAGGAAAACCAAGGCACCCTAGCCATTGATCGGCACCTACTGCCAGGCCCGTGAGTGAGGCCATCTTGGACACTCCAGTCCAGTTGACTCTATAGTTTAAGTGCAGCCACATGAGTGGGCCCTGGTGACCCCAGAAGAGGAGCCTCTCAGCTAAGCTGCAGAACTGAGAGAAATAATAAATTAATATTGTTTTGAGACTCAAAGATTTGGGATGATTTGTTATGCAGGAAAGACAGTTTACAGAAAATGGAAGGAGGTGGTACTGTAACAAAAATACAAAACATGTAGCATTGTCATTGGACGGCGTGGCAAATGGAGGCTGGCAGGGTGGCAAGGAGACTGTTAGTGCAGGAGGCTTCGGGGGAAACCCTACTGGAGGCAGGAAAGATAGCCACCTGTGTCCTATGGCCGTGAAACGATTATAGTAATGAAATCAGTCCTGCACGACTTTCACCTGCAGTAACTTGAAAGGTAGAAAACATACCTAATGAACTTGCGAATCTGGCTCAGGAAATTTCCAGGTAGAATGTTAAAGGTGTAAATCGTCTTTTTTAGCAGCTTTAACCATAAGGCAAGTGAAGGAGGAACTGTTTAGTTTAGTTTGTAGCAGAATTTAGAAGAAACACGGAAGGGCGAGGATGTGCTGGGTTCCAAAACTAAATGTTTCATATCTCCAGTCCCTTTACCCCACAAAAGACTCTCAGGGTGAGACATGGTTTCAGGGTAAAGATAAATTAAGTTTGAGGCCGTGACTCTTTCTTAAGACCTGAGAAAAATTTAAGGTGGTGTCTAGTAGATCCTCTCACTTAGAAAAAGGGGCTTTTTAAGAATCTCAAGGTCACTACCACACACAGCTCTCCAAGACACTGCCCAAAGAGGAGGGAAGACCACCTCTAAAACAATTGTGGGAGTGGCTTTTGTCTAATCAAGTAGACTATTTTCTGATACCTAAAAAGCTGACAAAGTTTTAAGGAAGTTGCAGGACAGACAGTTCAGAATGAAAAAAGCCTTGGGTTCCGAACTTTCTGAAGGGCAGAAAGCAGGTTGGGAAAGCTCCTCAGCCACGAAGAGGCCAGCTCTCACCAACTCAGAAATGTGTCTCAGGAAGTGAAGCCAAAAGCCCAGAGAGCAAAGCTGAGAGCCAAAGAGAACAGTCAGCTGAGGGATCACTGCCATTGAGGTAATGGGACCCTAAGGCAGGAGCATCCCTTACCTCCAAAGCAGAGGGCCATGCACCCTGCTCCCCGTGGAATTGCAGAATCACTCTGGATTTCCCAGTCCTCCCCTTTTTGGATGTGAGTGTTTACTGAGGTTGTCCTGGCCCCGTCTCACCATCATGTGAGACACTGGGTGAACAGAGAGGAGGAGATGGTTTATCTTTTCATTTCACCAGTCCTTGGATCAAGAGGAGCCGTCTGAGGAACCCCACCTGAGGAGCCTCATGCGTACCTGGACCGGATTCAGATCACGAGACCCTACACTTTGGGCCTGGGGTCATGATGAATGAGACTCCAGGGCCCTGGGAGGGATGAGGGTATTTTGCACGTGGGAGGGATGTGACCCATTTGTGACAGAGGGAGAACTGTAGTAGGTTGTTAGAGTGATGAGCCAGTGCATCACGCCACCCCTTACACGTATCAAGTGTGTCTCCCTCTCCCAGGGACTCTGAGCTTGGCCTTGTGAGTTGCTTTGGCCAATGGGACAATGGCACACAGGACACAACTAGAGGCTGGAGAAGTGCTTGCACACTGGAACATTGCCGTCAAGGAAACTGGTCCAGCCCACTGGTGGAGGAGAGGCACGTGAAGGAGAACCAAGGTGCCCAGATGGTAGCCACCAGCTGCTGGATGTCTTGGCCCACCAGGCCTGCATATCCCCACACTGAGTGAAGGTTTTCAGGCCAAATCAGCAGAGGAACCACTCAGCCAGGCCACAGAATCATAGGGAAATTATAAGTCATTGTGAAAGTAAAAAGTTTCGGAATGGTTTTGTTAGGCAGCAATAGATAACTGATACACAGGAAGATGAAAAAGCCTTCTAGGAAGAGCTGGTATTGAAGGTCAGAGAGGATAAGCACATAGAGAGCCAGGGCAACGTTCTTCCCGGCACTGCAAGAGAAGGTAGGAGAGTCAGCAAAGGCATGGAGGGAGGGCGAGGGTCAGGGCATCACAGGCTGCTTCACGCTTAACATGCCACAGTCTGCAGGAACTACTGCAAGAGGGGTAAAGGAGCCCCTTTTTTAGAAAACAGCACCTTTAAGTGTTTCATTACTCAGCGGAGATCTTGGCTCAGCCGTGGGGACTTAAAGGTCCAGAGCTTTCCCACCCCTACTGCCCAAACACATGCCGTGGGAGAGACTGTCAGGCTGGTGGTGGCCAGAGGACAACCACACGCTGTCACTTCTCAGCCACTCATTAACAGGAAATAAACAAACATCCAAACTGCACCATCTGGGCGGTGTAGAAAGTGCAGCGGACTCGAGGTCCCCAGATTCAGGTTTACTACATGCAATGTGCTACTGTTTTCAAACTATGCAACCATGAACGCTGCACATAATGTTTCTCTGGGTCTCATATGTCTTCCTTTGTAAAATGAGCAGATGTCCTCCAACTCTGAAAGTCTAAGGTTCTAGGATGAGATTTCAATTTATAAATAAGTATGTAAGTGCCTCCCACATAATAAGCAGTCACGCCTGTGTTGATCTGAGTGGGCCTTAGCGATCAAATGGGCTACGGTACCCCTGAAACACTGTTATCTATAAATCGCTGCAACCCTTTTGGAAAGCAATATGCGAGTAAGAGTCAAGAGTCATGGGCTTCCCTGATGGTGCAGTGGTTGAGAGCCCGCCTGCCGATGCAGGGGAGACGGGTTCGTGCCCTGGTCCAGGAAGATCCCAGATGCCGCAGGGCGGCTGGGCCTGTGAGCCATGGCCGCTGAGCCTGCGCGTCGGGAGCCTGTGCTCCACAACGGGAGAGGCCACAACAGTGAGAGGCCCGTGTACCGCAAAAAAAAAAAAAAAAAAAAGAGTCATAAAAATGTTTATCTTTTGACTCTGTAATCCCACTCTTAGGTATTCATCCTGTGGAAATAACTAAACATAAGATAAAACCTATACGTATCACCTCAAATGTAAAAAAAAATCAGAAATAACCTAAATGTCTAGTAAAGAGGATAGACAAATTATTGCCTGGGCAATATTGTGGAGCCATTACAAGAATTATTAGAAAAGCTATAGAATCATAGGAAAGTGTTTATGATTTCATAATTAGTAAAAAAGGCAATATATATATATATATATATATATATATATACACATAATATTACTACATGTAAAAATAGGCTCTGCATATGGACAAGGCTAGAAAGAACATGCAGACACAGAAATAGCTGCATGAAGGAGCTGAGATTATGGAGTTTGTCTTCTCTCTTACGAGTCAGCCTTGTAATAAGCTTTCAGCCCCATTATCTCCCTCTGCTCTTCACTCTCCTTCCTGAAGGAGGCACAACAGGAAAGCCCACCACACTCGGCCGGGGGGTGGGGGGGCCGGAACCCTCCAAGCCTGACACGCGCACGAACATCTCCTGGCAGTGTCCAGCAAACCCACCAGGGACCCAGGGCTGACCAGGAGTCCCTAAACTAGGAGAGGGTAATTTAGGCTGCCTATAACTCCACCAAAGATGGCGACTCAGCAAGAGAATGCCAAGGTAATTCTGAGAAACCCTGACGTGCCCCCCCTCTTGTCCAAGATGGTTCTGGCAGGAGACCAAAAAACAGGGAATGTGCATTGCCTGTGACCTCGCCAAGGTGTTTTTTTGCTGGAAACCGGAGAGAGGTACTAAGAGAAGACACATCACCTCATCCCCCCATCTGAAGTTAAGGGCATCTTCTCCATTCAAATCAAGCAGCGTTTCTTAGCATCTACTTTAGAGAAGACACTGAAGAGGATACAAAGATGACTAAGACAAGGCTGTCGCTGCACAGAGCTTGCATCCCAGCGTAGGAGCAGGAGGAAGGGAGAGACAGAAAGGGTTGTGCTCTAAGGCAGAACATTTAAGTCAGGTAACCGGTGCTACCAAAGTCAGGAAGAGGAAGAGATCATGACCAGCTGGAAGGATCACTTGTGCTGGGACTTGAAGGGTGGGTTTTGTCAGAGATGATGACTTGAGAAGGCGTTTCAGGCCGAGAAGACAGTGGAAGCCAAAAGGCAGAGATGGTGGAGGGGAGCCCTGGGGCACTTGGGTAGCGGTGAGGAGTCCAGGTAACCTGCACCAAGGACACACAGCAGGGACAGTAAGAGATCTGGTAGGAAGGGAGATTGGAGCCAGGAGCGGCTGCACCTTAAATGGTCTGCCTGGCTGTGCTTTAGGATAACGCACAGTGACAGGAGCGTGGAGACAGAATCGGAGTTGGGAAGGCAGGAAGCTAGTAGCCTGGCTGGGGTTTCAGCGGCTCAGCAGAAAGGAAAGGACAGGGGTGAGGGACCCTGCAGGGACAGCACTGATGGAATTTGGTGACTGACTTGGGTGGGAGGAAGGAGTCGTGGAGAGCTACGGGGCTTAAAGCCTGGGAGACAGAGTACTTGAGGATGCTGACCACGGGAACAGGAGACCAGGAGAAATGGGCTGGAGCAGGGAAGGAAAGAGAAGGATCTAGCCTGCGATAGGGTGAGGTAAATGCAAGTGGCCACGGCCAATAAGCAGGTGGATGCTAGGGGTGAGCTTGTTAGTGCAGTCAGGGTTAGATTTGAGAGCCATCCATGGAAAAGGCTGCAGCTGGAGAGGCAGAAGTGTCTGGGAAGAGGCCTTGCAGCAGAAACTTAGAGAACAATGTGTAGGCGTCAGAGGAGAAGAAGCAAACAACAGAGAAACTGGACGACCAGAGGGAACAGAGGAGACATGTGGTCCTCAGGGCTTGGATGACAAGTGTTGACTGTGATGGTGCAGGGGTTAAGGCAGGTGGGGTGGGGGGATGGGGTCTCAAAGTGAGAATTTAGGACGGAGCACAGACTCTAAGAAGCAGAGAGCACAGTCACAGGGCGGGGACAGGCTCTGATAACTTTTTCATTAAGTTTGGTGGTAGGGAGACAAGAGTTGGATGACAACCCGAATGGTTAGCAGGGTCAAGGGAAAGTGTGTTTTAGGGTGTTCATCACTGAGTATGTTTGTAGGTGAGAAGACGGTGGATAAAAGAACTGAGCATCAATGCCCTGGAGAGGAGGGCATGGGAGCGCTGGTGAAGTCAGCTCCATCGCAGGAGATCACACCTGATCCTCCAAGGCAATGCTGTTCAAAAAATTTTTTCTTAACAGAAACTTTCCTTCAGGCAAACTTTATTCAGATCCTGAAATATAAAGTCATTGATGTTGGGTCACGGTAGGGAATGGAGAGGGTCAAGAGAAGGCACTCATTGCCCTGGAGCATTAGCTCCAAGCAAAACAAAAAGGGTGAGTGGAGACCAGATGGAGAAGAACAGAATAAGTTAGTAAGGAGAAAGGGAGATGTTTTGCTGTGGGCATGATGGGGATGTTGAAAATGGTGAGCTTAAAGAAAGCAGAAAGAATTTGCAAGAGTCACAGTGAAAAATGAGCTACTCATTGCATTTGATCTGGGAAACATGGGATTTCCAAGCAGTACAGAAGTCCCTGTTGAGTTGGAGAGCGCGAATCAGAAGTGCAGCCAGCTGGCACTCAGCTTTTCCCTGGCAAGGTTGGCAGCCTCACACAGAAGCAGCATATGACGGTGATTATCCAGGCTGGGGTTTGACACAAGTCTGATGGAAGGGTGGGATGGGAGGGGCTCTCAGGAGCTTTCAAGGATGTGCTCGAGAGAGAGGCAGCCTTTGCTGGGGTCTCCTATCTGCCAAGCCGGACAACAGGGCTTTTACTTGTGTCCACAGATGTTTTCCCTTGGCTGTTATCAGTGGGAGAAAAGGCTGCTTTAAAGGATGCGACACGAACTTTGAACTGAGATTTTCAGTGAGATATTATTTTAATTTTTTAAAAATCATAGTAAACTGAACTTAACATAAAATTTACCATTTAAGCCATTTTTAAGTGTATAGTTATATGGTGTTAAGTACATTCACTTTGTTGTGCAACCATCACCACTGTCCATCTCTGAAACGTTTCTATCATCCCCAACTGAAACTCTGTACCCATTAAACACTAATGCTCCATGTCTCCCTCCCTCCAGGCCCATAACCGCTGTACTACTTTCTGTCTCCGCGAACTTGACTACTCTAGGTATCTCAGATAAGTGGAACCATACAATATTTGTCTGTTCATGTCTGGCTTAGTTCACTTAGCATGATGCCCTCAAGATTCATCCATTCTATAGCACGTGTCAGGATTTCCTTCCTCTTTAAGCTGAATGATATTCCATTGAATGTATACACATTTCTTTTATTCATTCATCAGTGAATGGACACTTACATTGCTTCCACCTTTTGACTATTGTGAATAATGCTGCTATAAATATTGGTGTACAAATATCTGCTCAGTTCCTGTTTTCAATGCTTTTGGGTATATACCACCAAGTGGAGTTGTCTGTAATATGTTTTTAAAATGATGTATATAACTGAATAAAAACAGATCAATGCAGGACTTCCCTGGTAGTCCAGAGGTTTAAGACTCCACCCCCCCAATGCAGGGGTCGTGGGTTCAGTCCTTGGTCAGGGAATTAAGATCCCACAGCCAAAAAATTTAAAAAATAATAACAATGAAATACATAATTCTCAGAAAAAATAGGTCAATGCAACTTTGACCAAAATGGGTGGTCCCAGACCTGTGAGAGCATGCGACTACGAGACCTGGGCACCAATGCCCCTGCCTGGGCAGGGCTGATGGCATGGCAGCCATTCATGCCCGTTTCTGGAGCCCTAGGCTGGGATGTCAGTCAGTCTAAAAGGATTCAAGAACAGTTGACTATTTCACTTTTGGGGGAAAAAAGGAACCATGCCAAGCTCCCAAAGCACCATTCCTGGTAAGCAAATGCACACAAACAGCTGTGTTTTGGGCACAGCTGATAAGAGCAGAGCTGGTTATTGTTTTTTTTTTTTTAAAAAAAAAAGCCAAAAATTAGTGAGGCACCCTAAACTTTCCTTTCTGGCACTATTTGTATGTCAAAGCACAGACTTTGGTGTCAAGACAGCCTTCTATTCAAATCTGTGCTCTGCTAGTCTTAGCTCTGTTGGGCAGGTCATATTACCTCCCTGATTCTCAGTTTTCTCATCTATGTATTGCGTAGCTAAAAGGATTAGTGAGACGTGTATGTGTAAGTGCTTCACACAGAATCTAGCGCACAGCAGCCCATCAGAAAATACCGGTTTCCTTCTTTTCCCTTCTCAGTGGCTTCCTTCACTGCCCCCCCCACCCTCTTTTGAACTTGGGAAGCCTAGAACCCCTCTGCTCTCTGGCACCTTCCCAGGTAGTTTTAAGCAGCCCAGAAAAAGACAGGAACACCGCACCTTTGCCTCCTAGTGGTGAAAGAAGCCCATTGCATGGACAAACAATAAACTACACATTCAAACTTTATTCGTTTATGAATCAGAGGTCGGGTCTCATTTATAAACACGTACCTGAGTCATCAGCAATATATCCCTGTAACTAGAGTTTACTGATTACTATTCATGGCTAAATGCCATCTAGCAGAATAATTAGAAGGCATCGTTAAATATATCACATTCATTCGCTCTGCAGACTGACGAGAGCACTGACTCTGTATATTTCGTCTCATGTTCATCTGCTTATAAATTTTAAAGAGCTGATGACCGAGAAGAGCAAGAGGCCCCTGTGTAGTGCAGTGTGGACTTCTTTTTTTTTTTTTTTTTTTGGCTGTGTTGGGTCTTCGTTGCTGCGTGCGGGCTTTCTCTAGTTGTGGCGAGCGGGGGCTACTCTTCGTTGCGGTGCGCGGGCTTCTCACTGCGGTGGCTTCTCTTTTTGCCGAGCTCGGGCTCTATGCGCGCAGTCCTCAGCAGTTGCAGCACTCCGGCTCAGTAGTTGTGGCTTGCGGGCTCTAGAGCGCAGGCTCAGTAGTCATGGCGCAGGAGATTGGTTGCTCCGCGGCATGTGGGATCTTCCCGGACCAGGGAATCGATCTCGTGTCCCCTTCACTGGCAGGTGGGTTCTTAACCACTGTGCTACCAGGGAAGTCCCCCAGTATGGACTTCTTAAGCCCGGAGATATCATAACATCCTAGTCAAGAGCACAGACAAGGGCACCGTGGAGACCTGGAAAAGTGTAACTTTGGAGGTGATCCATGAAGGATTCGATTGACTGAGAGTGGGATGCCCATGCTGTCTCTCCGAAAGGCTGAAAAAATGGGAGCTGGAAGTAGACTCAGCCGCTGCCCCACGCAGCATTCAGAACAGCTCCTGGCACGTCTGTTCTCAGTTCTGACTGGAGAGCAATTCCTTCAGAGGCAGGATGGGCCTGGCCGAGAGGCAGTGGGACCCAGAGATCAGACATGCTTGGGGGCTGATGTTGAGGGGGCACGTGGAGTGGACCCAGCAGCGGGAGAGAGGAGGAGGCCCCTACAGTATCCGGTGTGTGTGCTGGGGAGGGGAGGGAACTGGAAGCTAGGAGAGGTTGCAGATTGGTGGGTGTCACTTCAAGTGGTCAGCTGGTGAGTTTGCAGACAGCCCAGCAGTATAACGGTGCTTGCGATGCAGAGGTCGTGACCCATATTCCAGCAGGCAGTGTCGTGGAGTCTATGAGCCAGTCACTGGGCCCAGCCAGGATTGGGGAGGGGCAGAGGAGCTAAGCAGAGCCCCATTTCCTGAGAATGAGGCAAAGGACACCGGTGGGACCCAGCTGTAGCATCAGGAGTAGGTTCCAGGCAGAAAGCAGTCTTGACTACAAGTCCTGAGCTACGTCCTAGGGCAGTGTGTCTCATATCCTGTTGATCATGGTATCAGGATTATTGGCGGACCTGTCAGGAATGCTGGTTCTTAGGCCCCTGCCCCAGACCTACCATTCTGGGGGTGGGCACTAAGAATCTATACTTCCAGCGTTTCTCCCGTTGCGGAGCACAGGCTCCGGACGTGCAGGCTCAGCGGCCATGGCTCATGGGCCCAGCCGCTCCGCGGCATGTGGGATCTTCCCGGACCGGGGCACGAACCCATGTCCCCTGCATTGGCAGGCGGACTCCCAACCACTGCGCCACCAGGGAAGCCCCACACTGAAGTTTGAGAATCACAGACCTAAGGCTAATTAACTCTCCCTTGACCAGCAGAATGAGGCCAGGTGCTTGGGCAGGACCAAGCAGCTGTAACTATGAAATAAGCCTGTACACTACCCACTCCACAAACCCTGAGCAGAAATGCCCGTGGCGGCCACACTTGTCCTGGGGCCAAATAAAAGTTTCACTACATGGTGACCAGTAGGCTCTGGCTTTTGGACTCCAGGGCACCATTTGATTGATCCAGTACTAAAGGTGAGACATGTCTCAACATGTTTTTCTTTCCATTTTTTTTAAAGGATGAAACATGAGTCGATATACACGAACCAGGGTTAGTCTCTGATAAAATAGGTGAGTGGTTTGTTTTGGGCATTGTCTTAGAAGCCCATCCCCAAGATGCCTGTTGCCCTCACATGACGTGAACACCAGAACCCCTCTCTGTGGCACCCCTCACTAACCCCCTGTGGAGCTTTGCATTCTCTGGCATCTTCTTCAACTAACTTCTGCAAAAATCTAAAAATGCAACAAGTAAGGAAGCGTTATGTCATCTGTGATACACATCAACTCAATGAATTAGGCAGTCATTAAAATTATTATTATAAAGATTTTGTAGAAATTTAGGGAAATATTTATTAAATGTTATTAAGTAATTGTATTATTAAGTGTAGAAAATATCTACATCGTTATAGCTAAAAATATGAAAAACAAAACAATATGCAAAAAATAAAACTTGTGAGAGTTGTGACAATCTGTTTGCAGGTCAGGAATAGAGACGCAGACATAGAGAACGGATGTGTGGACACATGAGGGTGGGAGGGGGGGTGGGATGAACTGGGAGATTGCGACTGGCATATACACACTACCATGTGTAAAACAGATAGCCAGTGGGAACCTGCTGTATAGCGCAGGGAGCTCAGCTCGGTGCTCTGTGGTGACTTAGATGGGTGGGATGGGGGCGGGGAGAAAGGTCCAAGAGGGAGGGGGTATATGTATACATACAGCTGATTCACTTAGCAGAAACTAATGCAACATTGTAAAGCAACTATACCCCAATAAAATAAAATAAAACTTTAAAAAAATGTGTTACAGTGTAACAGTTAATTAAAAGCTAATTTTCTGCTGTTCCTTTTCTTCTCTGAGTTACAAGATAATAAACTGTACTCAGGACTGAAACCTACAATAACAGAACTGTATATAGCTGCTGAGTATTCACTAACCTTGAAAGGTCAAAAATATCCCCGGTGAAGTCCACAAGACATGGGCTGGCTGGCAGCACTGAGCTGCCTGTTCAAGGAGCTTGTCAATGGCCTGCTGCAGGTGCAAGTGCAGATGAGCAGCCCCTTAGCGGTTGCTTAAGCAGCAGGCTGGGAGATGCACTACTGACAGCACGAGAGGGATGATGTCTGGGCTAAGTGGTGTGAAGAGCTCAAACTCTGACCTTTTATTTGGACAACTTCTGCTTGAGCTAGATTGGGAGTTGATTCGTGCCTCATCCTGAGCCATGCTCCAGAGCAGCAGGTTTCAGCCTCTGCCTGTATGTGGACATGGGGAGAAGTAAGCTTGAAAGTGCCAACTTCCTTTCACAGCCTCTGAGGTGAGGGGAGCCTTGATAATAGCCTATAAATACCACAGGATGGAAATGCCAGCAGCTGGCCACTCCAGGGTGCAACTGCATAAACAAGGGGTGTTTATGCAAAGAAACGCAGTCAGAGAAATATTAGCCTGAATGTCAAGTTTTCCTACAGTGAACTCAGCAAGACGGCAAAACCATCTTCCCCTGGGGAAAGAAGGCAGTAGGAGGAAACGCCAGCTCCTGAGGCATAAGGAGAGATTTGGAGGGCTTTGTTGGAGAGAGGAAGCCAACGCCAGTGGGTATGCAGGGCAATGCCTGTGAACCGGAAGAGTGTTAGTACCACTGTGATGCTGGGCATTTCGGGGAAGACAGCTGGGAGAAGGTGATGAGAATTATATTTTCAGAGGGAAACAATAGGAGGTTCAGTCTCATTGTGATGCTTCCCTTTTCTGCCTTTGGCTCTTCTGATCCCTAGGAATCCTAAGGCTATAAATGCTCTATCATTGAGTTAATCCCACTCGTGGGTCTTAAACAATGGTTCTGTAAAATGGAGGTGATTAAAGAAAAAGTTGCTGGCTTGCAGATAAAACTTGAAACAGTGATGCACTGAAATGAAAAATAAAAATTTCACATATAGTCTTACAATTGTAAGGTCTACTGAGGCTCCTCTTCTTAAGCACAGCAACTGCAATTTGAGTATCTGAGGAGAGGTATGCAGTGGGGTGGAGTTTTGGTCCCATTAGCACTATTGTAAGCCGTAACCTAGGCATGAACAGCTAAAAGAAAAAAGAGGAATTTAATACACAATGCCTTTATACACTCTATAAACACTATAGCTCTTAAGTCATGGCTACTAGTTGATTATTCAGTAAATTACCCTCACTCTTTAAAGGTGAGAAACACATTTTATACATTTTTATCTTCAAAATTTTAGTTACCTACATAATAAACTCAAGTCAAGCCTCAACATACAATAATTTGTAAAGAATATTTAGTACAAGATACCAAAATTTATGGGATGCAGCTAGTGCAGTGCTACCTGGGGAGGTCAAGCCCCACCATTAGGCAAGAAACTGAAAGAAAAGACATCCAGATTGGAAAGGAAGAAATAAAGAAAATTTAAGTTTTAATTAATATTCTAAATATAAGTGTTATGGGTTGAATTGTGTCCCGCACAAAAGATATGCTGACATCCTAACCCCATGACCTAAGAATGCAACCTTATTTGGAAATAGGGTCGGTGTAGATGTGATTAGCTAGAATGACGCCACACTGGCATAGGATGGGTCCTTAATCCAATACGGCTATGTCCCTAGAAGAAGAGAAACCAGACACACACAGGGAGAAGGCCATGTGACAGCAGATATTGAGACTGGAGTGATGCAGCCATGAGCCAAGTATAGCTGGTGACACCAGAAGCTCGAGAAAGACATGGAATAGATTCTCCCCTAGAGCCTTGGGAGAGCATTGCCCTGCCAACACCTTGATTTCAGACTTCCAGCCTCCAGACCATGAGAGAATAAATTTCTGTTGTTTTAAGCCACGCAGTTTGTGGTCATTTGTTCCAGCAGCCCTAGGAAACCAATACAATAAGCAAGCAGCCGAAAGACACCCAAGTTGCCTCTCCCTGCTTGGTCATGAGCAGACCTCTGCTCCTTTGCATACGGCCAAGGCCCATGGGTCCCGGGGCCACCCACACTGAGCAGATCAGAAAAGTAATTGGACTCTTTTACTGACTCTCTGACCTCCCACATTGTGACAGAGTCACAGAGTCCCACATTGTCCTCCATTTCTTCCTCAACAAAGTTGTCCCCTTATCTAGCCTCAGTACTGCTCAGGGGTCTACCTGTCAGAGGAGACAGCCTTACCCCCCGATGAGTCTCAGACGGCACAGTGATCCCATTCCTCTTGCCAATGACTGGTTTAGGGACGGGCAAGTTAGGGGAGCCCTGCTGGAGAGCTTCTGCGAATGGTTTTCTCACCTTTAATGAGCTGTCCTCTTCTTCCACAGCACATCGTGATAACTCACCATGAAATTGGGACAACAGCAGACTTCCCATGATCAGGAGTAAGGCCGAGGTCAAAGCTGAAATGCTGAGGATGGCCAACTGTACAAATAGGAAGGTCACTTAGGTGAGAGGTGAGAGATTGCAGGTGAGAGATGATGGTGTCTTGGCCAGGGTGGTGACTGGAGGTGGGGAGAAGTTGCGAGATTCTGGGTATATTCTGAAGATAGTGCCCAGAGGATTTAGAGGCTGGATGTGGAGTGTGAGAGAAAAAGAGGAGTCGAGGAAAACTCAAAGGTGTTTAACTTGAGCCCCTGAGAGGATGGTGCTGCCGTTGGCTGAGATGGGAAGAGCAGCTTTCACGGGGAACAGGAGGTCAGCTTCAGGGGCTGCGTTTGAGCTGCCACGTCCAAGTGGAGATGTTGAATAAGGCAGTGAGACACGTGTGGGGTACAGGAGAGCGGTCCAGGCTCTTAAAGACATGGGACTGAAATCATGAGCAGAGCCAGAAAAGGGAAGAGGCCTGAGGACGGGGCCAGAGGCAGCACACAGACTGGGAAAGAGCTGCCGTGTGGATAAAATGAGAAACAACCCTTGACACAAATACATAAGAAAAAGCACATATATATAAGGTCAATAATAATAATAGCTTACTATATGCCAGGCTCTGGGCTGTGGTCTGCATATAGATTATGGAATGTAATCTTCATCAAACCGCATTAGCAATTTTAAAATACCAACGAAATGATTCCAAGGCATCATCACGCAAACCAAAATAAATAAAAATGGAATTGTTTAGATGGGGCTGTGGGAAAACTGATGTCCTGAAATGAGGCCAGTGGCACTTTAGCAGGAGAGGATCTGGAAGCAGTGTAACAGGAGCTCTAAAGTCATTCCACCTTTTGACCTTACTTAAGAAGGAAAAAGTAACTCTTACATATGTTCCTTGTAGGTCTATCTGTAAGCGTAAAAATCTGGAAATGACGCGAGTCATTGCGAAACAGGCTACGAGACATTAACATGAAGGAATGGCCATTGACCCATTAAAAATGACAAGTATGTGGACTGTGTTGATGCAGGTAATGGTGATTTGTCTTGGTTAGGGATTGCTTCCTTTTGAGGAGAGAATTCCAGACAGTTCGCTTAAATGAAGGAAAACTTATTTTGAGAATACAGAGGTATCTCAGGGCTCCCAAGAGCAACAAAATAGATGCAGATCTCTCAAAGGACTGGGACCTGGACCTGGAAAGTCATCAGGGGCGAGACAAGGCACCTGAATGGTGACACCAATTCCCTCCTTCACCAAACTCAGCCAGGCTCCTCTGAGCCCTTCCCCAAGGGGCCTCAAGCTTGGTCTGTAAGGACTTGAACAAACACTAACATGGTATCTAACAGCTCAAGGTCACATCCTTAGGGTGACCCTAGGCCCCACTAGAAGTGCCTGCCTAAGAAAACTCCTGGTTGCCGAAGGAAGTTACAGCTTGTTCCAGCAATACCCGAAGTTAGAGCCCCTTCTCCCAGTCTCTGTGGGAGGGAGGGAAGCTCACTTTGATAAGTCAGTGTTTAACTTTGTTAGTTTGAAAAATATATATATTTACTTATTTATTTATTTTCCGCTGTGTTGGGTCTTTGTTGCTGCGCGCGGGCTTTCTCTAGTTGTGGCGAGTGGGGGCTACTCTTCGTTGCGGTGCGCGGGCTTCTCATTGCGGTGGCTGCTCTTGCTGCGGAGCACGGGCTCTAGGCGAGCGGGCTTCAGTAGTTGCGGCACGTGGGCTCAGTAGTTGTGGCTCATGGGCTCAGTAGCTGTGGCTCACAGGTTCAGTAGCTGTGGCTCGCAGGGCCTAGAGCGCAGGCTCAGTCGTTGTGGCACGGGGCTTAGTGGCTCCGCGGCACATGGGATCTTCCCAGACCAGGGCTCGAACCCGTGTCCCCTGCATTGACAAGCGGATTCTTAACCACTTGCACCACCAGGGAAGTCCCTAACTTTGTTAGTATTTAACTTTGGTAAGTTTTCTGACAAAAGCCAGAAAAGCTTAAATGATACATACAAGATAGGCATTTATCAAATTCCCCTGTTTTCTGTAAAAATTTTTGTACTCAAAATTTTAAAAGTACATTTCTGAACAGTTATATAGTGGTTTCTACATACGTGTGGAGGGAGAAATATTCAACTGTCACTAGGTTGTATATTAATAGGGAATAAGACTTAAAAGGTGGATTTAGAATAGAAGAATTTAAACAAGGCTGGGTGGCCGCTAATTTGAGGCCAGTAAATCTATATTTACAAGGAAATTGTCCCTCACCATGAATTGCCTGCTTCTGGTTTCCACACGTGACTCCTAGCCACGCTCTTTCGCCATGAAGCTTAGTGTTAATTTGTTAGTGGAGCCACATGAGGGGCACAGCCACCTGTAACGTAAAGGCGAGGGCTGCATGAGGCAGACTGCAGGCTGCTAAACAATGCATTTTATCACTTCTCTCCTCTGCCTGGAACATGTATTCCTTCTTCTCGCTGAAATTCCTGCGCATCCTTCAAAGCCCCGATCAGATGGTGCTTCCTGTATGGAGCCACCTCTGATCCGCTAGTCAGAATTAATCCCTGCCCTGTGTTGCTGTGGCATATTCAATCCTTCTATTACGGAATTTTATATGTTGCTTTGTAATTAATGGTGTGCACATTTGTCTTTTCTCATGATCAGGGAATGTGCTTAATTATCTTTGGCTCTCTGGTATCAATACAGTGCTTGGCAAATTGTAGGTGCTCAATAAATGCTTGCTGATTGGTTGAATTCCCTGTGTATTCATTCACTCATTTATCCTTTACAGAGCCCTTATTTGGCTGCTAGGGAATAGACATCAGGACTAGTTCAGGTCATTCCAGACCAGCTCTAGCCTGTCCAGGTCGATGCAGCACCTCTCAGCTAGGAGTAGAGAGAGGCAAAGAGGTGAGAATTTAAAACAAGGCAGGAGGCAGAGGATATAAGGTTAGCAGCTGGGGAAAAAGGAGATCAGATTCCCACTCTTACATGACCTTCCTTCTCTAGATAACCGTGTCTTTCTGGCTTTCCAAATAGAGGGCTGCCCTGCAATCAGATAGAAGAGATGGAAACGGAATGAGAAGGATTCATACATTTTTCCACTGGGGGGGGGTGGGTCTAGGTGAAAATACACATTTATTGGTTTCCTATCACTACTGAAAAAAATCACCACAACTCGATGGCTTAAAATAACATAAAATGATTCTTTTATAGTCCTAGAAGTCAGATGTCCAAAATGAGTTTTACAGGGTTAAAGGTCAAGGCTTGCAGGCCTATTTCCTTCTGGAGGCTCTAGGAGAGAATTCATTGCCTTTCCGGTTTCTAAAGGGTATCCTCATTCCTTGGCAGGGGGCCCCACCACACACAGCCTTTTTTCCCCTCTGCTTCCATCACCCCATTGCCTTCAACCTACTTCAATCCCATTTCCCTCTTATAAGGACTTTTGTGATTACCTTGGGTCTATCTGGATAAGCCAAAATCATTTCCCCAGCTCAAAATCCTTAACTTAATCATACCAGCAAAGTCCCTTTTCCCTTTTGTCATATACGGTAACATTCACAGGTTCCAAGGATTAGGATGTAGACATCTCAGGGGGACCATTATTCAGCCTGTTACAACATGCTTAATGTGAACATCTTCACCAGAACAAAAAAGCCCCCTTATCCAAAAGGCTCTTACCTGGGATTTCTAGCCTCTTTAATGACTGCAGCAAATCAATGACACAACTGACTCATTGATCTTTCGTATAATTTAACATTACTGGGACTTTAACATTGCTGGGAAAAAAGTGATATGGCCAAAAACCAGCCCATTGAAAACATAATAGCTTAAGAGATAAGAGCCACTGCTAAAAAGATACATGCACTTAAGGTTCACAGTCTATCAAGGACCCAGAGGAATAGAAAGAGTATCATTTATAATGAGCTTCACAATACTATACAGAACAATAAGTGTAATAATTTGGGAAATTATAAAGCATTGTGTCAGTTTTAGGGATATGATTATTCCTAAGTGGAATTAGTGTGTTTACATGTATGTTTCTTTCCCACTGTACTCCCCCATCAGAATGTCAGTGCCAGAAGAGCAAAAACCTCATGTGTCTTATGTCCCTAGGGTCTTGAATTAACCTTAGAACATAGCAAATATCAGTATCTGAATACATTTTAAAAAAATATATGCTACTAAATTTCCATTCCTTAAGAAATAAATGAGGGGACTTCCCTGGTGGCGCAGTCATTAAGAATCCACCTGCCAATGCAGGGGACATAGGTTCGATCCCTGGTCCGGGAAGATCCCACATGACGCAGAGCAACTAAGCCTGTGCGCCACGACTACTGAGCCTGCGCTCTAGAGCCCACGAGCCACAACTACTGAGCCTGCGTGCCACAACTACTGAAGCCCGTGCGCCTAGAGCCCGCGCTCTGCAACAAGATAAGCCACCGCAATGAGAAGCCCACACACGGCAAAGAAGAGTAGCCCCCACTCGCCACAACTAGAGAAAGCCCACACGCAGCAACAAAGACCCAACACAACCAAAAATCATAAACAAAAATAAATGTATAAAAAAAAGAAAAAGAATGAGAGAGTTCTAAAAAATAAAAAAGAATATGTGTAAGGAACACTAGCTCACTCCTGTATCCAGCCAGCTTTCTTCCCCACAAACATTTGTACATGCAGTAATTTAACATGCACGCTCCCCAACACCACGTCTTCCCCCCGGGGTTGGGGGGCGTGTCTTGATAAGTTGCCAAGACCCCTGGCTTATCTGATACCAGGCATCCTGCTCACACCTCTTTAAAAGGCAGTGATCCACTAAGTGGTCCCATCTACCACGGGAGCGATGAGCAAGCAGCTGATCTCGGTTCTGCCTCACCTTGTACAGTTCCACAACAGACGCTGCATTTTTTTGCCTGCATTTTCTGCCTGTTCCTACCAGGCCAGTCCAGTCCTGCCTGCTCTTCATCCTGGGATGCCTGCTGCACTCCAGTTTGGCATAGCTTTGAGGTTGTTGGCTCCAAACCAGGTCCTGTTCATCTGCCCCTCCCAAGCCCACACAATAGAGAATTTGACCCCTCCAACACACACCATTCAGGGAATTATAACACGTGGAATGCAAGAATGGCCATCACCAGCTCCGCTCTGGAAGAGTATATGTGGAAAGAGTATGGAGTCTGCGCAGCCTTGCATGGCTCAAATCTTGGGTTATCACATAGTAGCTGTGTTTTTGAACAAGACATGAAATCTCGTAAAGCCTCAGTTTCCTCGTTTGTACCATGGAGATGATACAGTAAAACCTCACCCCACCATAAGACGATGGGTGGGCAAAAGAAGTCAATCTTATTAAATGCAAGGGCCTGTTCTGAGAAGTCAATGAAATGACTTGGGTTTGGGTTCTGACTATGTAAACCAAATCCTTCCTCAGCTGTGGTTTGGTGCCCCCGTGCGTTGTTTACTCTGGTTTAAATATTGATGGGGACAAGCATGTGTCCTGTGACTGGCTAAAGTTCCCAGGACAGCAGCAATAATTCCAGGAATCTCCTAGTTCTCTGGCACCCATTGTGTCTTTTGGATCCAGGGAAATTTGGCTGGAAGAATACTGAGGACACAGGGACTCACTCTCTTCCTCCCCACCTCCCCAGAGAAGGCCCTCCCTAAAGTAAGAACTTTAGCTCATCCCATGTGAGAACAGAGGCTGGGAGAAGGGCAGGAGTTGGGAAACAACAATTATGTGATATCTGAATTTGCTTTATTGAAGAGTTTTACTTTAAATGCCTATTCCATTAGTGTTGTTGTGAGGATTAGGGTTGATATATGAACATGTCTTGGTGCTTGGCATGTCGTATTTCTTATTAAATGGTGCATTCCACAAATGTTTATTAAGCACCTATTACGTCCTGGCCACTATACTGGGTCCTAGGACTACGGCAGTAAATAAGATACATGTTGTTCCTGCCCTCATGAAGCTTATAGTTTAGCAGAAATAACAGCTTAGAGCAACTTGGAAGCTATGAAGTTTAAGCTATCATCATATTTTTTCTCTAAACAATCATCTTTCCCTAAACATTTTAAAACACTTGAGATCTTCTTTGTATATTTTGGAACAGAATACTCCTTTCTCTTCTCTAAAGAAGTGATTCTCAACCAGGGTCGATTTTGCTGCCCAGGAGACATTCGGCAATGTCTGGAGACATTTTTTGTTGTCACAGCTGGGGGGTGGGGGGAGGTGTGCTACTGTCGTGGGTACTCCTAAACATCCTACAGTGCACGGGGCGGCCCCCAACACAGTCTCACCTGGCCCCAGATTTCAGAATGCCGAGACTCAGAAACCATGGTCTAGAGGGGACTTGATTGGTCCACAATCCGTTATTTTTGGCTACAAAGGGAGAGAAAGGCATCGCCCTTACAAGTCTTAGAAAAACTGTCCCTTCTGTTCTGTGCCCTATGCCACTTGCCCGTGTCAGAGCAGGGAAAGGGGAGGAGGCTCTTCCAACTTCTCCATCCAGAAACACGTTCCTCTCCAGAAGCACATTCCTCTCAGGGGCAGAGAGAATTGAGCTGGGGTCTGCTTCAGAGTATCCAGCACTATACCTGCATTTGGTGAGCTTATATTTGATTCTCTTACAGAAGTAAGTTTTCAAACGAAAAGCTCCGGGAAGAGACCTCGTCTTTAAAACCCTACCAAGATATGCAAATAAGCCACATTATCTCAAGGCCACTGAACGCAAGTTTTCAGTTCATTTGGTTTTCTTTATTTTAAAAGTGTTTTAAAAGCTTGTCTGGGCATAATTAATCCAATTTGGTCTTTAGGGTGGTCCAGGCTTCCAGAGTGACTGGTTTTTTGATCTGATGTTTCTCTCACATACGTTCAGCAATAAAATTTTGGACAAAGCAGAGGATGAGGAAGAGTGAGGTAAAATAAAATGAAGCCAGAGGGAGATGGAGGGAGGGAGGGAGGAGAACCAAAGGAGTGGGGGTGGGGTGCGGGACAGGGGAGGGGAGGAGAACAAGCACAGAAAGAATGGAAAGGGCTAGTCTTAAATTTCCCGGCTTCAAGAGCCCTGGTTCCCCAGCTCTGTTTACTTCTTTGTCTTCTATACTGCTTTCCAGAAGCACTGCATTGGATTCTAGCCTACTTCTCTCTCCTCCAGCTTCTGGGTAGAGGCGGGAGCTCCTGTCTCACAGCTGGGTTCTGAAGCAGAATCCTGTGGTGAAGCAGTATAACCCTCTGAAGAGAAGCTAGAATGTGTTTGTGAAATTCAAGACTATTTTTCCATGCTCATTCACCTTATCAGAGTAGATTGTCAGTAAATGCATACTGTTGCTGTTGACGATGAAGTCTGAGTATCCACTAGTCAGGACCAGCCACAGGCTGGTTGTATGACTCATGTCTCCACTCAGATGGGTTGGATGATGATTCAAACTGTGACGTAAAACCTTTGAACTCTGTATTTCACGTCCCGTTGGCTGAGTGAGCTACACGCCTTTTCTTAGAAATGAAATTTGAGTTTAAAATGTGCAAACATCTGATCTGAAATGTGCAACACATTTTTTTTTCCAGTGCAGTGTTTTACTTGGAACTTGTTTCAGATGTTAGATGTGCTGGTCCAGATTCTCGGATGTAACAGTTTGTTTGAGCCCACCCACAGATGTTATGCCTCTATCATAAAGTCATCCACAACAGAAAGTATCTTAACCAGAATCATTTGTAGTCCTGGTGGTGAACAGAATTTTGTGTTCTATTAAGCATCATTCTTCATTTAAAAAATGTTGTCACTGGCTGATGCCATGTGTTCTATAGCACTTCCCTAATATAAATAAGACTTTAATAAAAGCTACACTGAGGCAATATTTCATTGCTTAGACTTGCCCCTATTGGCCTTCAATAACGAAACTCTTCTTGACCCCAAACCTTAATGATGTAAGCATATATCTTGACCAAAGTACTTTCCTTCTCTTGAATTTCTCTGACTTTGGTTTTCAGTTCAACTCTTAGGGACTCAGTGAGAGTATCTTCCTTATGGCATGATATTTAATAAACTACTCACATGCCTTGCACACAGCATGTAAGTGTTGGTTAGATGGACGAACAAGGCGAGCTTTGCAAAATGGGTATCAATGGAGCACGAAGCTGACGTCAGGCTGCGTGGTTCACCGAGGGCCTCCTCTCCTCGCTCTTTGTCCCTCATCCGGGCATTTCCAGGACGGAGGTCGCTCTCGCCAGGCCAGCCTGCTTCCAGGTCTCAATAGAACCATTGTGCCGGAGGCTGAAGCAGTCTCCCGTGGCCTCCCTCGGGGCAATCTGACAATCCTCAGTCGTCTGGCACGTCTGCTCCTCCAGGCCAGAGGTCAGGCCTTTTACATGGAAGCCCCAGCTGGTGAGAGGAACGGGAATGATGAGGCCTGAAAATTCTTCACTCTTTGTTCTTCTGATGGGTGACAAGATAATTAGTCCAAATGAGATGCAGCCTCTCCCAGGCTGTATTTAGCCAAATTGCAGAGCTTTCTTTCCCCTGGAGGAGCCTGGGACTCCTCCCTAGGAGATGGCAGTACCAGAAGGGGAACAAAATCAAGCAGGCTAGCCACAGCCATGGTAGGGCATGCTCCCCCCGTCACAGAAGCGGGATGGCGGTGCAGCTGGCGTCCAGGATTCAGGAAACCGGGGTTCCCCGCACAACTCTGCCATGCAGACTCTGTATAACCGAGGACCTTTATCCCCTCTGGCTCTCAGATTTTTGTATGTTAAATAAACATGATAATCTCTTCCTCACAGGAGCGTGATGAAGATGAAATGGGATAAATTTTTTAAAGCACTTTATGAATTGTAGATGTGTGACACGGATGGAGGTATTGCCATGAATAATAGAAGCGCCCAGGTGTCCCCCTTTACAGAGGACCAGAGCCCACTTAACTTTGACATGTGACGTTCTGTCATACTTATGAGGTACGTTCGCCATAATCTTCTCTCCCATCCTTCTCTCTGGGACCACTCTTTCCCAATCCTCAAGCACACGGTTAATGCTCAATAGATATTTGATTGCAAATATTACTATTTGTGATAAAATATTAAAATAGAGAAAAATTGATTCAGTAAACAGAAAAGTTGCACTATGTATCTAATTGTCTAAAATACATATTTGCAAATAAATTGAGGAGAGGTGATGTTTAAAAGAGCATTTTTTAAATTCCCAACAAGTACACTTAAAAGAGTATGTAACATTGATATGCCTTTATTTATCCCTTCAGCTTTTTAAATTTAATCATTTTAATATAATTTGAAATTATTTAACTCTTCCCTCTTACTGATAAGACTTTTAAAAAACCTTCCTTCCCCTTCTTGTTTTATTTCTCCATCTCTCAAATGTAAAAGAAAGTTTTAAATTGCAAATGAAGAATTCTATTTAATTCAACATAGATTTACTGAACACCTACTATGCAGAACTGAAAAAGAAGATTGAGATCCGTAATTGTTTTTTTTCCCTCCAGTTCACCCCTGTCATAAAATTCCAGTTGCAACATACACATGGATAGACTTCCATTCAATACCCTGTATCTCGGTGTTTTGAAGTTCTTCTTCAATCTAATTAATACACGCAATCCACAGTTATTGGATAATAATGTACTGTCCCTCCTCAGTAACTCATTGTACAGCTTCCCCCAACCCCTGGCACATTTCAGTCAAACAATGAGATTGAAGCTTATTGCCCTAGGAAAGAGAAGCATGGACACTGGCTAAAACAAAGAAGTTATAGCTCAGCTTTGTGCTTCAAACTAGACTTTTTTTTTAAAGTTCATTACATCAAACTAAAAAGCTTCTGCACAGCAAAGGAAATCAACAAAATGAAAAGGCAACCTACTGAATAGTTGAAAATATTTGTAAATCATATATCTGATAAGGGGTTAATATCTAAAATATATAAAGAATTCATACAACTCAATAGCAAGAGAACAAACAACCTTATTAAAAACTGGGCAGAAGATCTGAATAGATATTTTTCCAAAGAAGACATACAGATGGCCAACAGGTATGTGAAAAGATGCTCAGCATCACTAATCATCAGGGAAATGCAGGGCAAAACCACAATGAGATATCACTTCACACCTGTTAGAACAGCTATTATTAAAAACAATACATAACAAGCGTTGGTGAGGAATGCACTGTTGGTGGGAATGTAAACTCGTGCAGCCACTACGGAAAACGGAAAACCGTATGGAGGTTCCTCGAAACCATCCAGCGATGCCAATTCTTGATATTTATCCAAAGAAAACAAAAACACTAACTTGAACATATGCACCCCCAAGTTCATTGCCACATTATTTACAATAGCAAAGATATGGAAGCAACCTAACTGTCCATCAATGCATGAGTGGATAAAGAAATTTTATAAAAGACATGGAGGAAACTTAAATGCATGTTACTGAAAGAAGGCAATCTGAAAAGGCTACACACGCTATGATTCTAACTACACAACATTCTGGAAAAGGTAAAACGATGGAGACAATAAAAAAGATCAGTGTTTGCCAGGGGTTGGGGGGAGGAGGGGAGGGAGGGATAGGTAGAGTACACAGGGTTTTTAGGGCAGTGAAACCACTTTGTACCACACTATAATGGTTGATACATGTCATTATACATTTGTCAAAACTCAGAGAAGGTACAACACTAATGTAAACTACAGACATTGGGTGATAATGATGTTTCAACTGATTTTAATAAATATACCACTCTGGTGTGGGATGTTGGTAGTTGGTGGGTAGGGAGGTTGCTGGTATACGTTAACTCTCTGTACTTTCCCTTCAGTTTTGCTGTAACCCTAAAACTCTTCTAAAAAAAGTTTATTAAAAAATATATGAATCAATAACTGAAAGAACTGCAAGGAGAAAGAAAGAAATCTACCACTGTAGTTGAAAATTTCAATATTCCTCTCTCAATAATTGATAGAGCAAGTAGATAGAAAAATCAGTAAAAATATGAACTTTTTCAACCAAATTGACTTAATTGAAATTTATGGTATACCACCCCAATGGCAGCAGAATACACATTTTTCTTTTCAAAAATACACAGAAAAGGGCTTCCCTGGTGGCGCAGTTGTTGAGAGTCCGCCTGCCGATGCAGGGGACGCGGGTTCGTGCCCCGGTCCGGGAAGATCCCACATGCCGCGGAGCAGCTGGGCCCGTGAGCCATGGCCGCTGAGCCTGCACGTCCGGAGCCTGTGCTCCGCAGCGGGAGAGGCCACAACAGTAAGAGGCCCGCATACCGCAAAAAAAACAAAAAACACAAAAAAACCCACAGAATGTTATGAGCCATAAAACAAGTCTTAATAGATTTAGAAGGATTCAAGTCACACAAAGTATGTTCTCTGACTACAATGGAATTAAAATAGAAATCTATAAGAAGTTGATATCTGAAAAGTCTTCAAATATCTTGAAACTAGATAACACACCTCTAAATTACACATTGGTCAAAGAAGAAATCAAAATTAGAAAGTATTTTGAACTGCAGAGAAATAAAACAACAACATATCAGAATTGTTGGAATGCTACTAAAGCAGTACTTGGGAAATTTATAGTACTAAACACATTATAATAAAAGAAAATTCTTGAATTAATGACATCAGCTTCCATATTAAGACATTAGACAATAAAGAACAAATTAAGCCTAAAATAAGCAGAAGAAACGAAACATAATAATAAGTATCAGAGTGGAAATCAATGAAAAAGAAAACAGAGACCCAATAGAGGAAATCAATGAATCCAAAGCTGGTTGAATTTTCTGATGTCAATCAATGTAATTCATCATATTAACAAACTGAAAAAGAAAACCCATATCAAATCAATAAATGAAGAAAAGGCATTTGACAAAATCCAACATCCATTCCTGATTTTGAAAAACAACAACAACAAAAACCCCAACTCTTGGCAGGTAATAAAAGGGAACATCCTTAGCCTGATGAAGGGCATCTAGGAAAAACCTCTAGCTAACATCATACTTAATATGAAATACTAAATGCTTTCTCTGTAAGATAAGGAAAAAGGATTTCTACTCTCACCATTTCTATTCTACATTGTACTACAGGTTCTAGCCAGGGAGGTCAGGTAAGAAAAAGAAAGGTTATCCAGAATAAAACTTTTTGTCTTTGGAGATAACTGTCATCTATAATCTGATGGAATGTACAAAGAAGCTAATAAGTGATAATAAAACTAATAAGTGAGTTCAGCAAGATAGAATATAAAATCAGCATAAAAATATAAATTGAATGTTTTCCATCAATTATCATTTCATCATATCTACCAACCGATACTCAAAAATTGTGTTGAATTTTTAAATTGAAAAAAATTTTAATTGCCACTTACAATATCATTAAAATTTTTTTAATGTAGGGTTAAATCTGACAAAAGATACAAAAGACTTATTTACTGAAACCTATAAGACATTGCTGAGAGAAACTAAAGAACATATAAATAAATGGAATAATGGGTTGATGGTGAAATACTGTTAAGATCTCAATTCTCTCTAAATTGATGTATATCATAAACACAATCCTAATCAAAATGCTGTTTGTATAGAAACTGACATCCGATTCTATAATTCATATGGAAATCAAAGGACTAAATGATTGGAAAAACGGGCAAAAGAGTTGAGCTGACACTCCATGGAAAAAGGTATATGGATGACAAATAAGCACATAAAAAGATGTTCCACAACATCAGTCATTAGGAAGATAACACTACACATTTGTTAAAACGGCTAAAATTTAAAACACTGACCCAAATGTTGACGAGGATATGGAGAAACTAGATCTCTTATACCATTGGTGGGGATTTAAAATAGTACTACAATCACTTCGGAAAATATTAATAGCTTTGCAGCTTCTTAAAAAGCTAAACATAACACCTACCGTATTGTCCTGCCGTTCCACTCCTAGGTATTTGCCCAAGAGAAATGAAAGCATATATCCGTACCAAGAGTTGTACATAGATGTTCACAGTGGCTATATTTGTAATAGCCGAACCCTAGAAACAACTCAGATGTCCACTGACAGGTAAATGGATAAACGGTAGTGCATCCACACAATAGAATACTACTCAGCAATAAACAGAAATGAACTACTCATACAGGTGACAACACAGATGAATGTCAAAATAACTGTACTGAGTGAAAGAAGCCAAGCAGTAAAAAATACATACTGTGAATTCCCTGGCGGGCCAGCGGTTAGGACTCTGTACTCTTACTGCCAAGGGCCTGGGTTCAATCCCTGGTCGGGGAACTAAGATCCCACAAGCCGTGCAATGCAGCCAAAAAACAAAAACAAAACAAACAAACAAAAACATACTGTATGATTCCATTTGTATAAAATTCTTGAAAATGCTAACTAATTTGTAGTGACTGAAAGATCAGTGGTTGCCTGGGGATGGTGTCAGCAGGGCTGGAGGGCTACAAAGAAGCACAAGGAAATTGTAGAGGTGACAACTGTGTTCATAATCTTGATTGTGGTGGTAAAATATGTCAAAACTTATCACAACTTTTCACATTTAAATATGTACTGTTTGTTATATATCAGTCATACTTTAATAGAACTGCTAAAAAAATTTAAACAGTTAAGGAGAACTAGGAAAAAAAAGCAGGGGTTAAATTTTTTACAAACAATGTATTGTTAAAAGGCTTCTTAAGCACATGATGAAAACAAAAGTCTTTAAGGAGAATGATCAATTTAATTACAGAAAATTTAAATGTTTCTGTATGGCAAAACAGACTATAAACAAGAATGGGGGACCTGAAACTAGGAAAAATATGTGCAACAAACATTGCAAAAATTAATATCCTTATTATATGAAGAACACTTACTGAGGAAAATATGGAACACTCTAAACTACAAGGATATATTGTACAGCACAGGGAATATAGCCAATATTTTATAATTTTAAATGGAGTATAATCTATAAACATTTTGAATTAATATGTTGTCCACCTGAAACTAATATATGGTGAATCAACTATACCTCAATTTAAAAAAATTTTTTTAATGGAACACTCTAATAGAAAACTTGAGGGAAGTCCTGTTGAGACAATTCACAAAGAAACAGAAGTAGCTCACACAGAGAGGTATTTGACTTCAGTAAAAAATTT
The DNA here is from genome assembly GCF_937001465.1 of Orcinus orca. Lineage (NCBI taxonomy): Eukaryota > Metazoa > Chordata > Mammalia > Artiodactyla > Delphinidae > Orcinus > Orcinus orca. Next base: position 71,871,093 of record NC_064571.1, on the reverse strand, counting down.
TAAAGCGCACATTTAAAAAACGAAGTAGCTTTTTGCCTCTCAGATCAACAAAAGATGTCCACTACAAGAATTCTACTCTTCACTAGAATTGCTTAATATGTCAGAGGAGGATGGTTAATAGTTTTGCTTATTTTTAAAAGTGCTTGCTTCTTGTCATCAATTCCTGGTAACCTTCAGCACTGATGATACATTTTGGGTTCCTGGTTGTACTTGGTTCTATTCTCAGCTATAACTTCTTAGGTCCAAGGACACTTTTCTGAGTCATTGCACAGGGTGGTCTCCAAGAGCTTTGCTTCCTTCAAAGATACGTGGCTTCTTCTAAGGTCATCACTAGTTTCTCTAGTGCTACAGGGCCTTTTTTAACTCCATTGGTGGAACTTACATTCTTTATTTCCTTAAAGCCTTTTTAAAATAGACATTCTTGGGACTTCCCTGGTGGTGCAGTGGTTAAGAACCCGCCTGCCAATGCAGGGGACACGGGTTCGAGCCCTGATCTGGGAAGATCCCACATGCTGCAGAGCATCTAAGCCCATGCGCCACAACTACTGAGCCTGTGCTCTAGAGCCCACAAGCCACAACTACTGAGCCCGCATGCTGCGATTACTGAGCCCGTGCGCCTAGAGCCTGTGCTCCGCAACAAGAGAAGCCACCGCAATGAGAAGGCCACGCACCGCAACGAAGAGTAGCCCCCGCTCCCTGAAACTAGAGAAAGCCCGCGCGCAGCAATGAAAACCCATCACAGCCAAAAATAATAAATAAAATAAATTTATAAAACAAAAAACATTCTCATGTTGTCCAGAAAATGTCTCACAAGTTTTATTTCTCTAACCACTTTGAGTTTCGTTTTGCTTTCGTTTTCTATTGTGGTAAAATACACATTAAAATTTACTGTTTTAACCATTTTTAAGTGTACACTTGGCATTAAGTACATTCACATTGTTATGCAACCATCACTACCATCCATCTCCAGAACTTTAAACACTAACTCCCCATCCCCCTCTACCTTCATTCCCTGGCAACCACCATTCTACTTTCTGTCTCTGGGAATGAGACTATTCTAGGTACCTCATATAAGTGTAATCATACAGTATTTGTCCTTTTATGTCTGGCTTATTTCACTGAGCATAATGTCAAGGTTCATCCATGTTGAATTATGTGTCAGGATTTCGTTCCTTTTTAAGGTTGAATAATATCCTCATATGTATATACCACATTATTTATCCATTCGTGTTGTTTCCCCTTTTAGCTATTGCGAATAATGTTGCTATGAACATTGGTGTACAAATATCTGTTCCTGCTTTCATTTCTTTTGGGTGTATATCCAGAAATTGCTGGATCATAAGGTACTTCCGTTTAATTGTTTTGAGAAGCAAACTGTTTTCCACAGTGGTTGCACCTATTTACATTTCCACCAGCAATGCACAAGCATTCAATTTTTCTACATCCTTGCTGACACTGTTTTATTTTTTGACGATCAATATAGCTATCCTAATGTGTGTGAAGTTGTATCTCATTGTAGCTTTGATTTGCATTTCCTTAGTGATTAGTGATGTTGAGCATCTTTTCATGTGCTTATTGGCCACCTGTATGTATCTTTTGGAGATTTATCCAAGTCCTTTACTGAAGTCCTTTATTCAAGTACTTTTTAAATTGGTTGTTGGGTTGTAGGAATTTCTTATATATTTTGAATACTGATTTTTTAAATTAAATATATGAAATATTTGCAAATACTGATATTTTCTCCCATTCTGTGGGTTGCCTTTTCACTGTTGATAATGGCCTTTGATGCACAGGTTTTTAATTTTTAATGAAATCCAATTTATCTTTTCTTTTGTTGCCTGTGCTTTTAGCATCATATCCAAGAAATCATTGTCAAATCCAATTATGAAGATTTCCCTGTTTTAAGAGTTTTAGCTCTTAGGTCTTTGATCCATTTGAGTTAGTTTTTATATATGGTGTAGAGGAAGGGTCCAAATTTATTCTCTTGCATGTGGATATCAGATTTTCCCAACATTTACTGAAAAGACTGCCCTTTCCTCATTGACTTCTCTTGGCACCACTGTCAAAAATTATTTGACCACATATTTGAGGGTTCATTTCTGGGCTTTCCATTCTGTTCCATTTACCTCTATGCCTGTCTTTATGCCATTACCACACTGTTTTGATTACTGTAGCTTTGTAGTATAGGTGTCCTTTTAATTTTTGAAATACATTCCCTCTTTATGGCTCATGTTGAGTTCTATAACTCTCTTTGCATGTTGCCTGAAGAGACTGGCATTCTCTGTAGTACCCAAATTTAGCCAGGACCCAGGCACAACTGTGCAATCAGGTAGGGGAAGGGGAAACAAGCAGGTAAATCTTTCAATATGGTGTCTGGTTTCTTTGGAAAAGAAAAGGCACAGTCACTGGAGTAAAACTGTATGCCTTTATTACACATAAAATGAGTCATTAAAATACAGTTTGTCCATGTGCAGAAACATTATTATACATTCAATTCTGAAGGTAGTTTTATACGACCAATAAAAGGAACAGTCTAAAAGTGGGAAGAATAAAGACAAGAGTGAGAAGGAGCTAAAAGGCAGAGCTTTATCTGTCAAAGTGCTAAGGCCTATGTGCACAAAGATTTTAAACTAAGACCAACATAAGGTCATTTCTTCCATTCTGATTTCTCTTAAGGTATGATGCAATGAGTCACAGAATTAAGACGGGTTTAAAAAAAATAGGTCATAGCACTTACGGCTAAGAGAAAGGTTTTTAATTTCTAGAGTTTCACTTATCATGTACTCTAGATCTTTCATGGGTTCTAGAAATTTCGTGAAGTCTCTAATAACAAACTTGCTCTTCAATCAGTAGTTTATTATCAGAGAACAAATTGTCAGGTCCTGCCCAGCCCAGAATCTGTCTCCTTATGCAACAAGCAGGTGACCAAATTTGAGACTCTGGAAGAGTTTCATTAATTTAAAGCTTGTTCGAAGTGATTACATATAGGTTCAGATGGGGTCACTTCAAATTGCTATGCCTGAAAACCTAAAATGAAAACAACTGCTGACTTGGGGTCCAAGTCCAACTCCAGCATTCCCAAGCTCTAGGTATCTGAAAACATTAGACACTGGTGTTTTGAAAAGAACTGACCCAAGAAATGTAAAATTTTATGTACCACACTTTCCGTAGGAAGGACATAGACTGTGTGTAAAATAAGTTACCTTCAGACATTTTGACATTAAATGCATTGCTTTCTTATTGGGCTAATCTGAATTTTAAATATTAAGTATTTAAAAAGGGATCCATGATTAAAGTTAATAAAGTGCTGACTCAAGTTGGTTTAATATAGTATTTATGAGCCAATGTTTGTGTCACTAAGACACAGGTGCACACTCCTAAATCCTGAGCAGTGGCAAAAGCTGTCACTAGACAGACAATATAGTTCAACAGAAAACTATTACTTAGCCCACAAAATGCCTCAAATCAAATTCCATGTTCCACTCATGGCAATTCATTACATTATGGGAACCCAAAACTTAAAAAAAAAAATTCGGTAAAAGGGAAAGAATAATTCCAAGTTTACTTAAATCTATCTTAAATCCAGTCTTGGGTTTACCTTTCTTCTCTCCTAGGCACTCGATAGGTTTTGTAGTCAAGATGAAAGTCAGGATTTAAAAAATTCCCTTTAGTTTCTTTTGAGCTTGAAGAACCAGGAAAGTTGAGTTTGCAGTTATTCTTCAGGACAACCCACTATCTAGTCACAGCCCATCTCCACAGCTCATCATCTCTCTCTTCCAGGGTTAGTCTGTCCTTTTTGTTATAAGGAAATCTTTGTAGGGATTCCCTTTTTAGGTTAAGACTGAAAGATACACAGAGGTATAGAGATTCCTTAGTTTATACAGTCCCTATGAAAGAAACCCAATCTTCTGTTTAATGTCACTAAGTATAAGGAAAATACAGGATATCTGTCCTCCTAGTTCCTGGACAGAGTTGAGACTGTATTACATGGTGGAATACACCTCATAATTTTTGACTAAAAGGTGACCATGGATATTTTGGAATACAGAATTCAAGTTGCAAATCCAGTAACTCCGGTAAGGAAAGTTCAATAATAAGCACTGACAAAACATATTCATTTATCCTTTTAAAACCTTTCTACCAGAAAGTCTTAAAGAATTAGGATTTAGGCCACTTTATAAGGGGTAGTGTCCGGCTGAAGCCTCTTTTAATGCAAGTTGTGACTTAGAAGTAGAAAGGAAAAAAAAAGTCAATTCTACAATATTAGAAGAAAAAGAACAGTAATTTTATCCATTATGGAGGGAAAAAGGGGATGAAATATCTCTAACAATTTTAAATGAATACACTTCCTTCTCACCAGTCTATAAGATGAAAATCAAGGTTATGTTTTTTTATTCCCTTTAGCTTATTTTGGGTTTGACAGGAAAGCTGCATTATTTACCAAATTGTTATTTGAAAGGGTTAGTTGAACATAAGATGAAGCATCTTTACTGACATACTGAACAGTATTCATTGAAAGGGATTGCTTTCGGCCTGATTTTCTCAATTTAGGTATTACCAAGAGATTCCTTGAAATTCTGATTAATCTCTAGATCTTCCAGTGACAGTTGTCAAAAAAAGGTAAATTTTATCAACCTGGCTCAATTCCACACTGTAATTTCATGTAGGGGCAATGCCTTTCTTTTCTTTCTTCATGTTTTGCCAAGTGCCTCAAATGCTTCTATTTCGTAGTTCATTTACTCTTAAACTTCCAACACGTCTTGGGAAATAACGTAGCATATATTACTCCTTGAGCTGTGAACTAGACATGTGCTGTATGGTTACTACTTTTAGGAAGACCTTTTACAACTTACATGACTGCTTTTCTTTACCTTTGCTTAACCAGAACCTTAGCACAGTGCTTAGCACATAGATGTTCAAAGGTATTTGAATTAATGAATAACATGATTTATGTACAAGAATTAGAAACATGCGAAATTTGATTTGTGAAGACCACTCTTGGTCAACTAGTGTTAAAAGCGATGAACACAGGTTTCTAAGACTCTGTGATGTAAATAAAGGAAAGCCGGGGATCCAAGTTGAAGCTGTGTCGTGATGTACTGCTCTTTCTCGATTAACTGCAGTCCAACTATACCTTAGGGTCCTATGTCATTACCTGAATATGAATTTTACTTCCTATGAGGTAGGAATAAATAACAGTAAGGACATATTAGAAATTGGGGGGGGGGTGGTCTTTGTAAACAGTCATCATGAACTGGTTCACACACATTTAAATATTTCACCTTCATTCGTATCTACCATATACGGGAATTACGAGGATGCAGATGTTCCCTGAGACTTAAAATTTTTCCTTTACAGATAGTGTATTTTCAGCAAAGATTTAGCGCTGTTCTCTTAGACATCTAAACTAGTCTCAATGTCTTTGGGAAGCCCTATGTTTGAATTTTCAATTTTTGAAAAATAATAAGGCCGTCTTTTAAAAAACATTCTTGGGACTTCCCTGGTGGTGCAGTGGTTAGGACTCTGTGCTCCCAATGCAGGGGGCACGCGTTCTATTCCTGGATGGGGAACTAAGATCCTGCATGCCACAGAGCGTGGCCTTATGGGGGGCGGGAAGCATTCTTAAGTATCCTAATTTCCAAAAATTGCTCTTTTTATCAGTTAAAATAACCACAACTGAGCAATTGTGGGGAGAACTAGTGAACTACAATTAAAACTGTTTCATGGGTCATTAAGATATTCTTCAAACTCTGACCTTATTTCCTTTCAGGTCACCAATAAAGTTATATATTATTCATTTTTAAAGGACGGGCTATACGCCTTTATTCCCAGAGACTATCTAGGTATCCTTTTGCTTCCTCAATCATATCCTAAAACTAAATATTTACAATCACAAAATGACTTCTCTTGGACAGCAGGACTCGATTATCTCTAGGTATGGTTAACCTCTCCTAACGTTTTGGTTAAGTCCTCATTTCCACAAACACTCTTCCTGACATTAGGGAGATCAACATTCAAGTTCTCTTAGCCCTTCTATCTCCAGATCAATTGGGAAGGACATAAAACTGGCTACAAAACTCACTTCTCAAAGAAGGGAAACAGAAAAAAACTTTTCTATTATCTTCACGATATTATTTCTTCACATAAACCCTATGGCCTGGAAGGTGGTGGAAGTGAATGTTTGCTAATGAATTATTAACCACTGTGGAGAAAGGAAAACCTATTCCCGCCACCCCCCACCCCGAGATATTTTCTTGCCACTCTTTGTCTTAGAAGCAAACAATGGGCACATTAAAAAACAATGCACTGTGTTTTGTTTTGTTTTTACTTTCCCAGTAACATTAGGTGGTTAGGAGAGAGAACAGTTCAAGGGTGAAAGCACAGAGACAGACATATTAGGAGAATTTAATATTTTTACTAGAGTTCTGAAAGAAATACGCTACCCTGATTTATCACCAAATTCCTCATTTTACTATCTTCTATGCAATCTGTTGGTAATCTTCCAATAGTAGTATAAGACAACAACTGAAGGCCCTTACCCACACCACTTTCACATGTATGTCAGACCTCAAGATGCACCGAAAACTCCAAGGTTTTTATTTCCACTTTAATTATCTTTTACTTAATAATAAAATGAAAAATAAGAATATATGAATACATACAATCTATATACATATATTTATTGCAAATACTTAAAATTCTTATGTAAAATGATTTTTCTATATTTGTGAAAAAATATGACTTTTTAAATGGTGTTGACACCAACTTCTCTGTACATACCCTCAATTCCAATGTTAACAATTCCTTTAAAAAGGCAAAAGACACAAAAGTTTAGCATTTACCAAACCAGTCTGTACAAATCTTTTAGCCAGAAGGAAAAAAAAAATAGCTTGTGGTAAATAAGTCAACTTTCTTTTAAAATAAAAAATAAACTCCAAAACTCTTCCCCTTATTGCATTTTTTTGGAAATAATCTGAGTGTCTTTAGAGTAACTTCCTTTGAAATAATTTGTGCCTTAACAGTGAGGCCCTACATCAAACATACCTTATATGAGAAATTCAAAGTCTCCCACTGTCACTTTTTACATAGATATTAAAATATATATTACTTAAAATATATTACTGGAAAGCTATTTTTAAAATTGATCTTTAATAGTTGTATCAAATGTAAAGCATTAAAAAAAATAAGTAACCAAGAATCTATGAAGGTCTTACTTCCAACTTTAGGAACTGCTTTACCTATTGTCCTCTTTCAATAGGTTATGTAGGTATTGAAACACGGTAGGAAAGATCCCTGCCTATCATCATGTTTCTCGGAGTCTCTTTGGACTATTCTATAAATTGAGCTGCAAACTACCCTTGGCCAAGTTTTTGTACTTAGCACATTGTTGTAATGCAACAGGGAGACTTTTCTCTCCTTGCTGTGAAATCTGTAGGTCACAGAGAAAACAACCCTGGTACTGCTTACTGACAATGAGCTCTAGAAACAAAGAGTGATGTAATGACCAGAGAAGACCCCCTCATTATAACAAATAATTTCACCCAAGAGTTCTTTAAGGACTCTTAGGTGAAGAAAGGCAGTAAGAGCAATTAGGATGGTAAACAGTCCAATTATTAATGTACCAATTTATGCCTTCACCTGGAAGGCAATGACGTCCTCCTTTGGCTATTTAAATCTGTGATAACTCCTAAAATGTCTACACTGTGTGCCTTCCCAGCCCATGTAAGTATGCTTCCCCTGCCCCAAGAAAAATTTCCCATCTGCCAGACCTTATTCTTAAAGATGTTACATGGGGTACCACAGACAGCTTCAGTATCTTCAACACAGGGGTTATGGAGGGCAAACAACTCCAGGCTATTTGGCTTTATTTTCTGTTTAATAGGATGGAGTATTTTAATAAAAATTCTTTAAAATTTAGGGAGTCTTCTCTACTAGACAACTTAGAACATTCCCAAGTAAGACTGAGATGATATATTGTTAATGCCACCTCCCCAAGGTGACCTGAAGTGGAAGGTTATCTGAAGGCTTGAGAAGCATACCCTGGAGGCATAAGCATCAGGCATAATGCCTGACTAGTCACTGGAAATAGTGCAACTTAATACCATAAAAATAAGCTTAGCACTTATTAGAAACATTTCAGACTGAATTGAACGGTAAAGTAACTGAAAACCTAAGATAAAAACTGCTTTAAAGGTACTGGAATACCATATTCTAATAATTTAAAGGTTTTCTTGTTCCTACTGCTTCATTTTCAAAAGGGCCAGATTGTAATTTTTCTTTTTTCTTCTCAGCTCAGTCAGCACAAGATGAATGACCTTCTATGTGAAACCGTTTTGAAACTGATAGATTGCATTCAATTTTCTACCAATCTAAGAGAATCTAACTATTCTCTCATTTAGTCAAGAGTGAGGCAGTGTACCTAGTTGACGATTTATTGAATATTTTATTAGCTGGGTATTACCTGTAAAGAGAATCTGGTGAATAGTAATGCTTAGGACCTATCTGCAAGAGCCTGGGTCAAGATGAATAGGCACGATATGGTTTGCTCTCTAAATGGACTTGAAAATCCCTGATGCCTTTCCTCCTTTCCTGGTTAGTCTGTCCATCCTCAGATTAAGAGAACCATGGAGGAGAGACTTTCTATGATAGGAAAGGTGTGAAGAAGAAAAATCATTTTGAAAAACCAAATTGGTTAACTCGTGCTCACCGTGGGGTCGGTTCTGAAACAGTCAACCACTTCCGGCAGCAGACCACCCCTCAGTCCTGCCACTCAAGTGGGGAGTGAGGAAGCTGGGAATGGAGAGTTTTAACTAGCAATAGGTCTTTTTAACACCCCCTGGGATTACCCAGGGCACTGAAAGTTTGGGAACAGAACCATGGTTTCTGACTCCTACTGGTTATTGGCTGGAGAACTTGCTCCTTATCCCTGGATCCTTACAGATTTCTTACCTCTTAGCTATGTGTGTGCTGGAAGAAAAAGGGAAGTTAGAAGGACATCAAATTATCTTGGTTGAAACTAGAACACAGATATTAATCCTATATTTGCTTTGGGCCACAAAAAACTCAGAAACAAAAAATAAAAAATAGAAGTAAATAGTTTCTTATGGGGTTTGAAAGTATTAAAAGAGTGTATGTATAATGCAGGAGGTGAGGTAGGGAGGGGTGGGTAGCAGAATGCGTGCAAAGCTAAGATTACTACTGCCTACTTGCCCCTAATCTGGAATGTGACTTAGTTAACGAGTCTAAACTGTTCTGCAGGGGGCTCCCCTGGTGGCGCAGTGGTTGAGAGCCCGCCTGCTGATGCAGGGGACACGGGTTCGTGCCCCGGTCCGGGAAGATCCCACATGCCGTGGAGCGGCTGGGCCCGTGAGCCATGGCCGCTGAGCCTGCGCGTCCGGAGCCTGTGCTCCGCAACGGGAGAGGCCACCACAGCGAGAGACCCGTGTACCGCAAAAAACAAACAAACAAAAAACTGTTCTGCATTTTGTATATATCACATCCTGAATATTAAGTACAACTATGACTGTACTAGGTTGCACTAATAATGTATGTCCTTTACATACGTGAAATTAGGAGATTTGAAATCAATATGCAAATGATACACATTGACAATCCCCAACTTTTTAATACCGAATTCTGGTAAATTGTAGATTTATTTTAATGTTCTTTAACCATGACCTAAATGTATGTACTCAAAAATTCTTTAGTCACTAGAGACAGAATTCAACATAAAGGAAACAAAAAATAAACAAAAACAAAAATTTGCAGCTGATTTCTTTTCCTTTCTAGATGTTTCCTAAGTCATTCACTAAAGCCCCTTTACATTAGAAATTTCTAGTGTGTAGAGAGCAGTAGTCCAAGAAAGGGGACATGTTTTCTAAAACAGGAAAAGTGTCTGACTTTTACGGTGTGTGTGTGTGCGCACGCACATGTGTATGTTCAGAGTAATATATAAGATTACCCTCATATTCCTCAGATGCCTGGGAGGTCAAAACAGGTTTAACAGAATGGGCAAATGTGGTATTAATGAGTTTTTCTACCTGTAGCAACAGCTAACTGTAGAACATTAGGTTAACAGTTTGGGAGAGAAGAGGATGAGAGGGGCTACTTTGTTTCTAGTGTTAAAATTGTTTTCCAAAGTTCTTTATGTTCAGTTCAACAGTTTCTGCACCTTTACTCTGCTTACCCAACAAAACACATAGTTCAAATCACCCTATCACTAACACTTTTCTGTTAATTTTATACTAGTATTTCAAACTTGTTTGTAAGCTCCCACGAATGACTAAATCCTCGGAGATCATTGCTGGAATTACTGCCCTGCACAGGTGATGGTAACCCAAGGGGCCCCGCGAGGCAAACTTTTCATGGACCATGCACGCTGCTTCAGGGCAAGGGAGTGGGATTAGGGAACAGCAGGGATCCACAAACTGCAAGCAGAGTGCCTGGCAATAGTACTCGTTTATGGAAGCCAAGAACCAAGTCAGAATTTTCAGAGTCTCAAGTACTGCCTGTGAAATTAATACCTTATCAAAAATTTCAACTTGAGAAGGTTCCATCTAAGGTAAAGGGACCGAGTAAACCCTGAATCCAAATCCTGTGAAGGCTGAATAACCTACGTAAAGCCTGCGGTCAAGACATAATCAACATGAGTGGTCATTTCTTCAGACCATTCCCTCACTCCTTTCTTTTCCTAGCCTCTTAAGAAAGGGCAGAAGGGAAATCGCTTCCTTTCACCATGCATGGCATTAAACTTTTCAAAGTCACATGAAGTGGAACATCAATCTGAAGTCAAAGTAATACATTATTACCTAAACACCTGGAAAAATGTTAAAACAAGATGTGACATATTTACATGATTTTGTAAGTGCAAACTTGTCACAAATTCACAAAGTCTTGACTTGGACTTACTATACAAGGTGCTTTTCCTCTAAAATGTAAGATCTGTACTCTGTATTCCTGATTAAGTAACACTTGTCTCTTAAGACAACTGAAACCTAGTTTATTTCTGTGATTCCAAAAGAACTCAAAAACCACATCTGTCAACCCTTCCCCCCTTCCTGCCTTCTTTACAGTGTGTTCTCCCGGTCTCATTACCGAACGACAAGGCAGGAGACACACAGTTTGGAGGGGCCAATGCAATCATCGTGGCAGAAGGCTCCACACCCCTTGCACATGATCATGGCTTTCAATCGGCAGTAACATTTCGAAGGTGTGTCCTCTATGCTGTTCTCTTCAGGAAAGGCCTGAACAGGAATGGTCTGGCCGTGGTTGCTGGGATTCATAGCTTGGCTAGCAGGGATGGTTGTGACAGTCACTGAAAAGGACATGACATCACCGACATTGCTAGATACCTGGCTACAGTCAGGCATCCCCGGTACAGCAGAGTTATGGTCCATGTCCGATGAGGTGGAGACGTTGATCATGCCTCTGTAGCTTGGCCCAATCTGTGTGGGGCTTCCATACAGCTTTGGGGTTTGCAGTGGTGGAAGGAGTAGAGACTGATGGGTAGGGCTGTCTGCAGGTAGAGGAAGAGCAGTAGAATTGAAAAGCTCAGGGCTGCTCCGCACGGTCTTACCTCTCACTGCGTGAGCCATCTGCTTCTGTGCTGCCTGAATAAAATCTCTGGCTAGGGTCTTCTCATCAAATGTTTGGCCTCTAGTGAACAGGTAATTTTCCTTGCTTAAAGTGGTTTGCTCAGGCACTGGCATCTCTGCCTTCACATTCTTTTTAGCTGAACAATCACTGGTGGATAGGGTTTCTCTACTGTGGGGTCCTGAACTTGCTTCACACTTGCCAGAACTCTGGGAAGCCTGCGGCTCCTCCTTCACCATGACAGATTCTTGCTCATCACCAGTACTTTCCTCATCAGTATCATCTTCTTTACCGCTGCTACTATCTCCTGCTGCATTTTTACAATCTGTATATCCCATCTTCAAGGCCTCAGTGGGGCTACTTAGACAAAATCGGTCTTCGGGGTTTACAGAATGGGTCCTCCTAAGGCTCTCTGAACCCCGGCCATAGGTGGAAATGTTAAGTAAGTAGTGACCTGCCATGGCAGGCTTGGATGTCCTTCTGCTGGCAAAACCCAGCATAAACCTCTGGCTTGTGGAGATGTCCTCTAACTGGAAACCTGAGTGAGTGAAGTTGAACTGGGAGGGCTGCACAAACGAGAGAACATTCTGCCTCCGAACCCTTTGGATGAGTGTCTGAAGGATCTGATCTTGGGTTGCTTTACTTAGTCCTTCTTGGTATTGGTGTGTGTCAATGCTAGCGTCCCTTAGATCCTTACCTGAAAAGAGCTGAAGGGGTCTTGGAACCTGGGGGAGCTGCTTACTTTGCAAACTTTTACCCAGTTGCTGTGTAGCTGGATGGGACTGTCTCTCATTAACTTCCTCTCTGGTGCTATTTTCTGTTACGCTGGTACCTGCGAGTGCTCCTATCATCATCCCCTTTTCCTCTTTTGTAGTTAGTGGAACAGTTTTCATTTCAACTTTGGTGAGAGGTTTAGGCAGAATTTGCTCCAGGGGAACATCTTTGCCTTGCAGCAGCTGAGTTACCAAAGGATTATTAGCAGGGATATTAGAGCTTGGCCTTGAAATGGGTCCATTCATACTTGAAGAAGCTCCTGGGGTCTTAAGGCTAGAAGCTGCTGGCAAAGTGCTCGAGGATGGAGCTGATCCAGTAGGTGCTATGGTTACAACGACCTGGGGTACAGGAAGCTTCTCTAAAGAGGCTGTTGCTAATAAAGATGTTAAAGGGGAGGGAGTCATGTCCACTGAAGCACTAGCACTTATCTCTGCTGAGGCTGGAGGGTTTGGTGTATTCTTACTAGAACCTGCTTTGGGCTCAACTGTGCCATCGACTGCAAAATGAACAGGTGAGGCACCTGCGATTAGAGCAGGATCTGCTGGAGTAGGAGGTGCTTTCTCCTGCCTACCATTACTGGGCCCTTGTGGGTGGCTAAGAGAGGCCACCGTGGCTGCCGCCCTGGTGGGGTTCAGTTTTTCATTACTTACTTTCCCTAAAGCTGGTGGGGGTGTGTTAGCGTGGGCTGGTGACGGGACACTTGAGCACGCTCCACTGATGGCAGATGGTGGAGGCACTGAGGAGGTTTGCTGTAGTTGTGCTCCAGAGACACTGTGAGACTGTGCCTGGCCTGGGGTCTTGGTCTCAGATTGGGGCTGAGTCTCTGGACCACAGGGTAAAAGCTCTCTCGTACCTCCCCTGCTTCCAGTTCCTGCCAGTTCCAGTGTGGGGCCCTTTCCAGTTTCACTGACTCTGTTTGAGTCTGGACTCCCTCCTCTAGCAGTTCTCCTTTCAGCCCCCTCTCCTGGACCTTGTCCACCCCCTGGGCCAGGTCCTGGAATGGTCCCTCCAACTGAGGCGGCTGCAGCAGCTGCGGCTGCAGCAGCAGCTGCTGCCCTCTGTGCTTTGACCAGCTGGGCTTTTGCTTTGATGTCTGCGAGAGTTCTGGCTCCTGTTCTGTTAGGACTAGTGATGGAGATTGGAAAACGAGCCCTGGGAGAGACCTGCGATGTAGGAAACGGCATGGGGGAGATTCTGGAGACCGGGATCTGAAAGAATTAGGGGGGAAAAAAACAACAGAGCTTAGTTTTCATTTATAAGAGCAATCAAACTTCATTAACACAAATTCTGAGTAGGGTGAACCCTATGACAAGGACGGGAAGCCTGTGACTAAGAGACCAAACCATGGGGACAGCCACAAAGGTTTGTCTCCAGGATCCTTTCACCTCCTCTATTGGTGCCAAGGACTCCCCTCCCTCGACATCCACTCCCACCCCAAAGCCTCAAACCTCTTCTTACAACACAGCTCTCTCTTAATGTCATTACTACTCATAACAGCTGATCATTTAAGATACAGACCTTTCTATGGTATCTACATTTTAAAATGTGTGTAAAAGCGAGAAGACAGAAACAGAAGAAATAAAGAAGTAGCACACCATTACTGTCTTTTACTTCTTGGCTTTACTACCGAGGTCCAGAGGAAAATTCTTGTTCTCTTCTCTTTTACACACGCACACTTGCACAGCTAAGCATATAGGCTGAATTATCTCAAATTACAGAGGCTTCTAAACTGCACTGGAAGGAAGACAGTGTGTGATCCACTCTGCCCACCCACATGACGGGGTATGTATATAATGTCTGTAATGTTAACCAATGTCATTCTCACCCCCTGCTGGCATTATACTTATTTGTGGAGCTTTTAAAAAATATACATCCTCTCAGTCCTGTCCTTAAAATTACAAATTAGAACTCCTAGAGAAAAAATGCATTTCTAGAAAGCTTCTTACGAGATTCTGACGCATCATTAGGTTTGAAACCACTGATTTTCATATCATAAAATATTATACCTAAAAGGAATCTGACTCCTGTTCAAAACAATACTTTGAAAGCTACTGGAATTAAGTAGAATGAAGCAGTATCTGGGCCTTTCTAATAGTTGGAAGAATTTAAAAGAGCAAATAACTGTTACAGATGTCCTAGGACATGTAATTAAAAACATATTAAGCCGCTGAGCTCTAAGAAAATGCATGTCATCTTTCTGGAACTCCTTAAATTGAGACTAATAAAATCACTAAAGATTTTTCATTATCTGCAATACCCATTTCTAAAAAGGTCAGCAGTCCTGAAGAATTCTCTGCCATTCAGAAGTTAGACCTCTAGGATTCTGTAACACCTGTCACAAAGCCCACATATTTCTCATCATGAGATATACTCAATCTCTCTCTTAAAGCTGAAATCTACTTTACATCCAACTGCACACAGTATTTTAGAAGCTGCCCAGAATAAGAAAGAAGCAACTGTTGCCCCTTGGTAATACCATCTAGCAGAGACAACTAATAGGGGGAAAACCAGATAAAACTAGAAAATTAAAAACAAGAAAGTAAAAAGCACAGTTGTGGAGGGGAATCATATATAGGGAACAAGCAACCTTACATTAGAATAATCTTGAGAATAACAACATATCCAGCACAATGAAGGATACCTATCATAATGACTGAATATCATTAATAACATGTTGATTAAATAAGGACAATCCTTAAGAGTGGTTAAAATAAAAAGTTTTAATGCTTAAAAATGAGAATTTTCAGTTATTTAGGTAACTAGTCCCATTACCCGTTTATATAGAATAAATGAGATGTTATATATTTTTTTAAAGTACAAAAACCACACAAGCTTTCTAGGCACTGATAACAATTCAACAATTTAACTTATTGAGAAGCCCTACCCTGGTATAGCAAAGGAATTAGATTCTTTCTGTTATAATTGTATACTGAATGGAAAATACATAATGTCTGTTTGAGTTGTCCATCTCTCTATATACATATATGTACACATTTTATATTGTAGATATGCATATATAAAATAGATATATGTGCATATATAATCTTATACACATATACATATATAACATTTGTAATAAAATTCAAATTTTGTTTTTCTATTTAAGTTTTGTTTAAAAGATTTTGTTCTGTTATAAATTACATTAAGCTTTGTCTAAGAAAATGGGATTTGAGATAGGGTCTAAGGTAAGAGTGTTACTAAAGCAACTTCTGGTGGAAAGTTTTTGGGGAAATGAGAAAGAAGTAAAAGAAAGGAAAGAAGTTAAATAACATTAACTTGGTCACAATGGATTTAAGTTTTCAGTGTAGAGTCTCTTTGGATTAGCAGAAAGATGAGGAAATAGAAATGATGGTTCTTACCCAGCCTCATTTATATAAAGTAAAACCTAGACTATAACTCAGCTCTCAGGTTTAGAGATAAGTTCTAATTGACACCCATTAAAGAAAGGTTTCTCATATTTTTAAAAGAAGAATACAAGTGATTATCATAAAACTCAGAATCTCTAGCAAAGCATGACAGTGTATGCTAATGGTAGAAAAATATCAAAAAAAAAAAAGAAAAAGAAAAAAGGAGAGATTCCTAAGTGCTGCAATCACAAATCTTAAAATTAAAAAGTAATGAAGAACATCATACTATTATGGTGCAAAATGAGAGAGAGAAGTCCCACAGTGCATGAAACAGGTCAAGTACTAGTAACTGAGTGTTTCCAAGGGATATTTCCAGGTAGGACTTTGGTTAGTCTAAGTTGAATAAAAAAGGGAAAAGAGTATTTCTATTTGGCTTATTTTGTTTTACTTATATTCTAATGTGAATGAATGCTACCCAGCGCCTGGGTTCATAGTAGACACAACAGTGTTAATAAATACTATTAATAAAATTAAGAATGAACTGCAAACTGATATTAGGCACAAGCCCAAGTACACACTAAGGTAGTGACACTGCTATAGAAATTTAAAAGATCTGATATGCAGCAATATAGGGCTAAAACACAATTAATCACATATCCTAAGCAGTAGAGCTTAGCAAGGCTATTCCATCTTACTAAGGTCCCTCAAGTGACCAGTGGTGACTCATGGCAGCCACACACATTTCCTTTAAAAGGTTGGAACTAAAAGGTAGTTCCAGGCTCTCAGAACATCAAATCAGTTATGGCAGCAATAATTAACACATTATTGACCGGGGATTTTTGTAGAAACTAATGCCTGTGGCCGTAATATGTCTCCAGTCAATAAAGTGTTAAATATCATGGCTCTTGATACAAAGATGTGATCTCTTAATCACATCAATGACCTCCTCCTGTTTATTATTATACTTATTATTTTGTCACATGAGACAAAATACTTTCCATAACTGTCTTAAAATACAAGAGTAGCCAGCAGGGGTGTGGGTGGGGGTGGACTGCATTAGATATTCAGATATCTGAATAAGTATTCAAACCCCAAAAAGGATGTGTGAGGACGCAGTTCTTTTATTTATGATTTTTTTTTATTGGAATACAATTGCTTTACAATGTTGTCTTAGTTTCTGCTGTAGAACAAAGTGAATCAGCTATATATATACATATAAGGATGCAGTTCTAAATGCCTGTTTCTTAATAATTTTACTCGTGTATGACCACAGTTACATGCATATCAAATATATACAACTGCTTCTGCATTAAGAAATACCACAAATATTTGAAACTTAGTAGGTACAACCAAAAACTTAGTGTTCAGACCATCTTTCTTTTTCAATTCTTCCCGCTCTCTTACCTTGAGAGGTGGTACTTTCCGCACCTGGAACCTGTCCCCTCTACTGAGAAAGGGCTGTGGGGAGACTGGAAATGGCTGCTGGTGCTGGCGATCCTCAGTGACACGTGGTCTCTTCTCCCAGCTTGTAGGGGCCTCTTCTTGGGTGACAGAAGGTTTCCTCTTGAGGTTTTCTGGGCTGTGATCAGCCAGAGCTGATGGAGGCTCTTTCATAGTGGTCTCCTGTAGACCTGCTTCTACTATGGGCTTCACTACTGTTGTTTCTACCCCAGGGCTCTTGGGTTTGCTCAGGGATGTAACTAAAGCTTCTTGGCTTTCATTTTTATTATAATTTGAAGTTGTAGTGAGATGACTCTCTTTCTCAGACTTCTGTTCAGCAGAGGCAACTGGCTTTTGCTCCAAGAGAGCCTCATCCTTTGGGCACTTGATGGGAGGGACGCTGCTAAGCTCATCTGTATTGGGAGCTGAGGAAAGCAGGGGCTCTGGGGATTTGGACTTTGGCTGCATCTTATCTTGGCTTTCATGCTCTTCTTTTCTGACTGGTGATGGCAGCTGTAGTACTTCTTCTTTAGACACTAACTGGGGAATTACTGAGACTATATTGACAGGAGAGGCCTCTGAAGGAAGCATGGATTTTGGTTGCTCAGCTGGGGTTTTCTTTACTTTGGGATCGTTGGGTGAAGCTGTCAATTTCTTTGAATCTTCAAGGCTCAGGCCAGAACTAAAAGGTGGAAGAAAGAAATAT
Organism: Orcinus orca; assembly: GCF_937001465.1. Lineage (NCBI taxonomy): Eukaryota > Metazoa > Chordata > Mammalia > Artiodactyla > Delphinidae > Orcinus > Orcinus orca. The sequence continues at coordinate 71,853,234 of NC_064571.1, read as the reverse complement.
TGTAGTTGAGAAATGGCCTATGTTATTGAATATGAGATAACGGTGTATGGCAATGCCTAGAAGAACCTGTGACACTTAGTAGGTAATTTTCATATATCATCTTCACTATTATTAATATTAGTGAAGGGTCTGGAGCCAGAGTGCCTGGATTCAAATCCTAGCTCTGATACCTACTATCCATGTAATAAGTAAGTGACTAGCCTTCTGTATCTCAGTTTCTTTAATTGTACGTTGTTGCTATTATGAGTAACTAAATTAATGCATGTACAGTACTTAGAATAGCACCTAGCACGTAATAAAACCTCAATATAATGTTAATTATTATTACTTCTGCTTACAAAGGGGCTACATTGCCTAGAGGCATGGATCACAGACTACCCACAGAGAAGTTAAAGAAGACAAAGACCCATGTACCCTGGGACTGTGGGTTTGGACGGTCATCAGCTCTACTCTGCAGTACCTGTAGAAAGCCTGGCCCAAGAAATCCAAGGGACCCAGGGGAGACAGTAGGAGAGGTGGCTGTCAATATTCGCTAGAGGTTGAAAACGAGAACTCTGAGTTTTTGGAAAGCCTGTTTAAATTTCACTTGGTATAGCTCTAAAATTCTGAGATCAAGTGCCTCTGAGCTGTCCTGGGAGTGAAGACCAAGTGAGACTTCCACAGTGTGGCCTGGCTAAGAGCTAGGCTACCCTGTAGGGGTTACTAGAGACTCCTCCTACAACAAGCAAAAACAAGATAGCCCTCTTTGGTGACTTCAATAATCAGTACCGCACCCCTGAGATGGAATGGCTGAGGACAAATCTGGACAGTAATCAAATACAGTCCTTCCAAAAAGCTGGCAAAAAGTAATAGCTGAAAACAGAAAGACCCGAGAATGGCTGTAATGCTCCATCTTATAAGGAGGGAATGAACAATATTTATGGAATAACTGCTGCCTATAAAAATGGTCTAAATGTATTCACCCTCGTTTCTGTAGAAAAGCTCAAAGCTCATACCAAGAAGGTAGAAAAATTGGTGTACGGCGCTCTTCATCTCATTAAGAATCACTTCTGAAATGACCATGAAGGGGATCAATGAACACTACATGGAGATAAGGAAAAGAGCCATTCGTTCTCAAGCTATGGTTATGGAGTATCCTTAAAGGCTGCCATTAGGTAGGAAGGGAGACTAACAGACAATTAAAACTCCGGGTGTTCAATTCTATTTCAAACAATACAGCTCCACTGTCATCAATTTAAGTGTCCCCATTAAGATTTTTTTTTTTTTTTGGCTGCACCGCATGGCTTGTGGGACCTTAGCTCACTGACCAGGGATTGAACCCGGGGCACAGCAGTGAAAGCTCCGAGTCCTAACCACTAGAACACCGGGGAAATCCCCCCATTAAGATTTTTAAGATTTTTTTCTGTTAGGAAAAAAACTGACTCAGACTATATAGCCCCTTGAGAAAAGGGTCTGTATCTTGTTTCAGCTATGAATATCTCCCAGTGCCTTCTACAGAAGAAAGGCTGTTTAATTACACGTTGAATACAATGGTCCATATTACAGGATTCCTTAGTGATTCTGGATAAGTTATCCTATTGTGGGATAACTGACTACAATAAAAAAATATATAGAACTTCAGTATTCTTATGTATTATAAAGTTACTGGAAGAAAAGCCAATCTATTCAAAGTAAGGACTCTAATTCAAGATAATAAAATCTTTTTTTTTAATAAAAAAAAAGAAACCACACCATCTACAATGGTAATGTGTTAAGAGTCAAGGACTGGGACTTCCCTGGTGGTCCAGTGGTAAAGAATCTGCCTTACAATGGAGGGGACACAGGTTTGATCCCTGGTCAGGGAGCTAAGATTCCACATGCTGCGGGGCAACTAAGCCCGTGCGCTGTAACTAATGAGCTTGAGTGCCTCAACGAGAGAGCCCGTGTGCTCTGGAGCCCATGCACCCTCGAGCCCATGCGCCATAACTAGAGAGAGAAAAACCCGCACGCCACAACTAGAGAGAAGCCCGTGCACCACAAGGAAGAGCCTGCACACCAAAATGAAGAACCCATGTACCACAACTAAGACCCGACACGGCCAAATAAATATTAAAAAAAAAAAAAAAAGTCAAGGATTATGAGTAATCCAACTCTGTGTACCTAAGATTCGTAGGAAAAAAAAATTTTTCTTGGTAAAAAAGAACTAGTGGAAAAAAATGAAGGAAATCGCAGACTAGATTTTCTGGAAAGGTAATAAGATGAAGCACCACATGACGTATGTATAGGAATTAACACTGGTTTATAGAACCTGTCTTGATATTTACCTCTGACCATAGTAGCTTTCAAAAAATTGTTCTTTCCAAGGCTCTACTTTTTTCTCCTTCTCAATCTCTTGTCGAATTCTCACCTGCATCTCAGGTGTAAACTCACCTGTATGTACCAAGGGGGAAAAAAAAGATATTCAATAGAAATACGCTATTTGCTACTTTCAACTATTTGTAAATCATGACAGACTCATGCAGGAGTCAGAATACTATCACATGAAAGTAACAGAAATTCCCCAAAATTCCTCATTGTAAGGGGAACTACCTAGGAGCCGTCAGGTGAAATAAAAACCCTTGCACGCCACTCCATGTAGTTGCCAGTGCGCAGCTGAAGTTAACTGGCCACTTCTCTGGGCCTTCCTTGTAGCAACCCTCACCTCTGCTTCAAATATCATAGTCCCTCTAGATTTCTTACAAACCTTGAGTCTGTCATTTCTTTTCCACTGGAAAAATAGTCATCTGGTCATAGGCTTTCAGTAAATAATGCCACTGGACACTTTATTATTAAAAAGTTCTGTTTCTCCAAGGCAACCTGTGTTTTAGGCTTTTTAGCTCTAACTGCATAATGAACAGTTATGGCCCTGCTTAAAGACATTTGAGGTTCCAGTAAAAAGGTAGGTAGTAGGAATTCCCTGGTGGTCCAGCGGTTAGGACTCTGTGCTTTCACTGCCGTGGGCCCAGGTTCAATCCCTGGTTGGGGAGCTAACATCCTACAAGCCGCACGGTATGGCAAAAAAAACAAAAAAAGTAGGGAGTTATTTTGGAGGTGTCAGTTTTCTAATTGTTCCAGAAACTGTACGAGTCTAGTGCCCTAGCAACAAGACACTCAATATGCCAAAGACCCAGCTGCTCTGAATATGCCATTTATCTTCAAAACTACCAACCACACCTCAATTCTTCCCACTCCATCGGCAGAGAACAATGAATGTGCTTGGTAGGCCATCGTCAAACCTGTGACTCAGACAGGCTGTTTTTTTTAATTCTCTAATACCCAGGACATTAGAGAATAAGAAGTGGAAATGGCAGATTTGAAGTTTAAGACCTCCTGGGGGTAAGAAGAGGGAAAGGAAAAGTGTTAGAGGACAGTGGATATCACAGTCCTAGGCATATGAGTGGGAGAAGAGGGATCTGGCTGTCAGAATCCAACCCAGAACTTCTGAATTTCTGCTCTTTGGTTGTGTCTACTGTGCTTGATAGAATGAGGAATAAATAGTATTGAATTCTGTTCACATGTATACAGTGTTCAAAGTTTTTGCTGCTCATGAAATATGATCGCATGACTACAGGTATAGCAGTGACTGCTCATATGCAAAAAAAAAAGTAACATAATAATCAAGGTATCACTGTTGATAATATCTACTTTTAAAAGTTGGGGAGTAGGGAACATAAATCCAAATTATTCTAAAAGAAAGTACTGGTAACAGGTATGTTTTAAAGTGCTCATGTGATTCTGACTCAGAAAAAGGGGGTCTCTGCTCAAGGAAATCTTTAAGAAAGAGAAAGGTTGAAAGTAATCAGTAAGAGATCCCTTCTACACAGAATTTGCCCTGAAAAGAAAAACAGGAAGGGAAAAGTCAACAACTACTGTGAAAAGTAGAGATATTAAAAAAACCCACTGAAGTGCAGGCAAAACAAAATCATTGTTTTTGGGGCCCGGATGTCTGTATTTTAAAAAAATACCACAAGTGATTATAATGAGCAGTCAGGGTTAAGAACTGCTAATAGTGACCGATACTACACGCTACGCAGTCAATCAATCACTTTTTTATGCTTTGTAATATACCCTCTATAAATCTGTTAGATCAGAATTAGAAACACGGCAAAGCAGTAACCACAGGTAGCAATTCTTGATCATAACCTGTATTTATTAAAATGCTCTGGCTGCTACTGAACTGTATGCTGCAAATGGGTGAATTTTATAGTACGTGAAACATTTCTCAAAGCAGTTTTTTAAAAAGTTCTTAGTTTTTTAGATTCTTTTTACTGTTAGTTTCATTGAGATTGGGCAGCAAGAAAGAAGTTATCTCACTGCTTACCAAACCATGATTCACAGCACCATAAAATAACTCTAATTCTATATTCTGCTTATTAAAATTTCAATTCTTAGGCATTAAGCTAGAATTAATGAAACAGAATCTTTAGGAATAGGGCCTAAAAGTCTATATATTTTTTAGTTTACCAGGTGACTTTAAACCCTTAAAGAAACATGCTGCTGAACTCCTCCTGGAGCCAAACCTGGTTACATGCTCTAAATAAAAGTCTAGCAATGTGTTTCACATAGAATAGCTAGTTCTACCTTCTGAAATGTTCTATCTTTTGCTTTCCAAAACTGGGCAAATACCCACTGAGGCTCAGAGGTGCAAATATGCCCTCCAAGTGCATACACATCCTAGGAGACACGTAAAGTTGAACACTTACCTTCTGAAAGTCTTTCCTTCCAGCCTTGGGCTGCTGAAGTGAAGAACTCATTATTAAGGGCTGAGCCATTTAACTTCATCAGACCATCTGGACCAACCTGGGTCAAAGAATAAGCCACAGAAAGCTTAGAAAGAAAGCTAATTGTATCATGTGGAATTTGACGTTCCTGTCCTTTTAGAAAAGAATGTGTGTAAGTCAAATTTTACAGAAACATGACTGTATCATACCATGCTGCTTATTATGGACACTTCTATTTTATAACGCAATATTATTTTTTTTCTAAAAAACTTCTTTCCTGTTTACCTCTCCTCCCTTCTTCCTCTCCTTTCAATTCCATTCCCCACTGGTTAATTATACTCAAAGAATCATCTGCAAACAAATGCATATATAAGGGTTTTTTTCTGAGAGGTTCATTATTTGTTTTACAAAACTGTGACCAAGTTACATACACTACTCTGAAACTTACTTTTCTCACATAATACAAGTGGAAGTCTCTCCAAGTCAACTGGCATAGTTTTAGCTCCTTTATAATAGCTGCAGATTGTTTCCCTGTATCAATGTCCCTCAATACATTTACCAATGTCCTGATCATAAACATATATTTTGTTTCCAGTGCTTTCCCATAATCAACAAAGCTGCAATAAGCATTCCAGTAAAGATGAATATACTAGTGCTTTTTTCTATGGGATAGGTTCTGAAAGCAAAGAAATATTTGTGTGTGTGTGTGTGTGTGTGTGTGTGTGTGTGTATAACTAAAAGACTATTAGATTATTTTCCAGAAAGGCTAATAAAATAATTCACATTTCTCCTAGAAATACACGAGCATACTCCTTATCTTGTGAACAAGAGATATTAACATGCTATTTAATTTTTGCCTATTAATGAGTTTGAAATGATTAAAATTTCCTTCATCCTGACTGCTAGAGTTTTGTGTATCTTTTTGCATGTTTATTGAATATTTAGATTTGCCATCTAGTGAAATGCCAATTCCTATTATTTGCTCATTACTCTATGAGGATGCTTATTTTTAACTATCTTGTAAGAATCCTTTGCATGTTATACATAGTAAAACTGCCACGTACTTTAAAGATATTTCCTCCAATCTATCTGTTCACTGACTTGATTTGTGATGTCTTGCCAAAAGGTTTTTTTTTTTTTTTTAAGATTCTTCTCTGCATTAGAGATTTTATTAACTGTCATTCTGCCCAAAGTTCATATCTAGATTTATACCAGAATCTCTATGCAGATTTTTCATTAATAAAATGATCTTGGGCTTCCCAGGTGGCGCAGGGGTTGGGAGTCCGCCTGCCGATGCAGGAGACGTGGGTTTGTGCCCCGGTCCGGGAGGATCCCACGTGCCGCGCAGCGGCTGGGCCCGTGAGCCATGGTTGCTGGGCCTGCGCGTCCGGAGCCTGTGCTCCGCAGCGGGAGAGGCCGCGACAGTGAGAGGCCCGCGTACCGGTAAAAAAAAAAAAAACCAAAAAACCCCACAAAAGATCTTAAAATTCACATGGAAAAAAAATTAATACAAAAAACTGAGAGGGGGGAATTGCCTTTCCAATTATTAAGCATACCACACAAAACCACTGCAATCAAAACAATTATTACTAGCATTAGAGTGAATAAAGAAATGAGTGAAAGAGGAGAGAGTGCCTATAAATATAAACTGCCTGTAAATGAATAGAATATGTAACAAAGATGGTATTTCAAACTGAGAGAAAAAGACGGTTATATAAATAGGTACTGCTGGAACAATTGGCCATCTAGTCGGTAGAAAATACGCTGAGCCACAATTTCAGAATAATATAAAAATATTCTAGATGGATTAAAAGACTAAATTTAAGCTTAAAGTCATAAACAATTTTTTGAAGAAAATTTAGGTAACTATTTGGACATCCTAGGGATTAAGGAACTCAACTCACTTTATTTTCTAAATCTATCTGGGCCAATATTATTTTCCCCTGGCCCTAGAGCAGAAATTGGAAACTTTTCCTATTAAGAGATAGACTACGAATAGGCCATATACCCTCTGTTGCAACAACTCAACTCTTGACACTGTGGCAGAAAGTAGCTATAGATAATATGCAGAAACTAATGGGAGTGGCTGAATGCCAATAAAACTTTATTTACAAAAACAGGCAGTGGGCTGAAATTGGCCTGTGGGCTACAGTTTGCTGGCTGCTGATTTGTACTCTATAGATTTGGCAGAGGAGTAACAGGCTTCCCTATGAGGACAGGTCATCCAACATCTCCTTGAATATTCCAGTGCTGTGCAAGTTTCTCCAAAACAAGTCAATCCATTCTACAATTTAATAGCTCCAACTGTTTAAAAAAATGTTATTTTAACCACAAATTTGCTTCCTGGAGAAACGAAGAAGTTTACCTCTTCCAAAGATTGGCCTTCAAATATATCTGAAGAGAGATGTTTTAATCCATGCCCCTCCCTTATTCCTTTCTCTGGTCTAAATAATGTTTTTCGACTGTTCATTGTTGAGTACTCCGTATACTAAAAGATGGTTTCCAATGTTTCATGCTAGTAATAACCAGAATTTTTGATAAACTCCAAATTTCATCTGACAATGAAGCAGAATTTCATTAATAAATTCACTAATAATTTCACTAATAAACTCCATATTCCATATTCTCAGATTACTATGTCCTCCACCACAGTAACTGAAAAAGACAGGCAAGTAACCTCCTATTAAAAATACCCCACAGGAATGGGAAGTTGGGTAAGTTTTAAGGTCCCTTTTAATTCCGAAATTACATGTGGCAATTCTCCTTCTAAGACAGGATAAGGGCCATTAGTCAAAAGACAGTTCTGAGGAACCCACACTAGAATTCTATAGATATATCCTCTGTTAGGTGTTGTGTTATTAGTCCCAACCTAAAATTTGAGTCTTTAAAAAAGATGAGAGCAATCCTTAGCAAGAAGAGAAGCTCTCTAAAAACTGCCAAAACTTCAGTCTCCTAACTTGTTCTAACCAAGAACTGGGCATCCCCAAAGCTATAATTTCTCCAAGGAGTGTTAAGGTGGGGAGAGCAGCAGCTGGGAAGGATCAGTTTTACTTCTTTGTCCCTACTGCTGGTAGTGTACCTGACTTATCTGAACTCCCCAGAAATAGAATCTGACCTTTCACAGGTGCTGATTCATAGCAATATGAAACTGATATCAATATAATCTAGTAGAAGAATGATTTTCAGAATGAGGAAGATTTAGTTTTGACTTTTCTATAGACTAGGGAATATATCTAGTTTTCTTACTGTAAAACCAGGGAAAACAACTCTCTCTCATAATGTTTTTATAATAATTAGAAAAAAGTGGAGTGCCTAACAGATTACTTAGAACATAGGTACTTCGAAATAATCATTAATTAAAAAAAAAAATCTCAGAATTGAACAAACCTCACAAAATCATAATGATCCTTTTGCAGAGGAGGAAACAGAAGATCAAAAGGGAGAGTGACTTGCTAGTCACTCCTTCCTTGATGAAAGCCTAAGTCTTAGACTTTTGCCTTATTCCTGACCAACCTAAACCTCTCTGGTCCCTGCCTAGACTCTTCCAAACCTTTGACATTTCTTCTGGGTACTGTTTTGTTTTTTTAAGGAGTATAACTTATATTGGATTTCAAAACTTATTACTGAAGCAATAAATGTTTGTTTTAGAAAAATTTAACAAAAGAAGGAAAAATTAATTAACATTCTTAATCCCATCAAAAATCCATTCAAAAACCCCAGTGTAATGCCTTAAGGCAATTCTTCCTCCTGAACTATATTCTGCGGATGTCTACATCCTAATATGATAGCTAGACAAATTTTATTCCATAATCTTGACATTTCTGATAAGAGGGTTCTTTTCCTTTATGAGCCTTACAGGGCCAACCTATTAAGAAATATTATTTCTTGTTTAACACCTTTGATATCACTTCTTTACAGGTACACACAAAAGCCATTTAAAAAGTCTTAAGGAGTTCTAAAGGTAATGATTGAAGGAAGCCCCAGATGGGTTATAAAACTGCTGATATGCCTGAAAGAACGCACCTGTCGATCCACCTCTGGAAGTAGTAGAAGCAGTCGCTGTTGGCAATCTCCAGGAAGGACTGAAAAGGTGTGTTTGTTGATTAGTGCTCGTAGGTTTGTATTGACCAGAATGGAGTCTGGTGTCTCAACATCAATTTCAGCACATTTAGTCCTCTTCATTTGCCCTATAAAAATATGGAAAAGAATCACTTGGGCCTCCTTCACATTCCTGTTTCTAGCTAAACTATACCTTCCTCTGCAGTGCAAAAAAACCACGGTTGTAAGTACTTTAAAATATCACACTGTGAAGAAGGTAACATTTAAGGTTCTCAGAAATAAACAAAGCCAAGTTTTGTTCGTTCATAAAGGATAAAAGAATATAAGTTATCTTCCCTGCAAAAATGGAATAAAGTCTGTAAAAGTACATCTTTTCCCATACTAAAAATACATTTTATGTTTGAGACTCGATCATTTCTCAATGGCACTAGGGAAGTTTATAATAAATAACACATACACAGAATGACTAAAAAATGGAAAAATTCAAATATATATATAAATCATACTGAGGCTCTTTTTCCCTTCCCGTGATAATTATTTTCATCAATTTTATTTGCATTAGCTAAAAATGTTATGATTGAATAGCTTAGCAGTCAACAGAAAATCTGTTCACAATAGGAAGGTTTCAGTCTTTCAAAAACACTGATGGATTTGAGTACAAAGTTTAAAACTTTTGCACCAAAAAAAAAAAAAAAGACTAACTTGGAAAAATATCTGCAAGCCATGACAAAAGGTTACTATTCTTTTTTTTTTTTTCCGGCTGCCCTACGCGGCATGCGGGATCTTAGTTCCCCATCCAGGGATCGAACGCATGCTCCCTGCAAAGGAAGGGCAGAGTCTTAAGCACTGGACCGCCAGGCAAGTCCCAGAAGGTTACTATTCTTGATATTAAATGTGCATCTATAAATCAACATGAAAAAGATAAACATCACCAAGAGAAAAATGAGCAAAAGGAATGAACATGCAATTCATAGTTGACTAACCATAAACAGCTGCTAAGGTATTAATATTTAAAGAAATGTCAGTTAAACTAATGAACATGTTTTGTCTATCAAATGGCAAATACTGCAGTATAGTGATGGAACTATTCACGGAAAAAGCAAAAACCCCTTTCAAATAATGCTGGTGGGGCTGAAATCAGTATAATCTTATTAGAAGAAAATTTAACAACACACAGCAAAATTTTAAGGTGCATAGGAATCTAAGATCCATAAATTCTACAATTAGGAATACTTGCATAAAGTTACACAGTCCTGGATGTGGGTAACCTCTGGCTCCTGGCACAAACAAAAGTCATCTCCCTTGATAGGAAAGGATTCCCCTTAACTTAGGCCCATAGGATTCCTACAAATTAAAATCCAGCACTGCCTCACAAAGATTACCCTAACAAACCAGGAGGTATGCAAATATGACAGAAAATAAGCAGTAACCAGAAATAAAAGATTTAGACCTAGAAGTACTACTATCACTGAAACTGTCACATACATAGAATACAGAATAGCTATGTATAAAATAATTAAAGAAGTAAAGAATGTAATTGTAAAGATGAGGCTAAAATAATCAGGAATGAACAAAAAGACTTTGAAAAACTAAATTTTAAAAATTGTTGAAATCAGATACCATGAGTGGATTAAACAGGAGGGAATTATAGCCAAATAATTTATCCAGAATATAGAAAAGACAGATAAAACATTTTGAGAGCTTTAGCAGAAACATGAATGACAGAATGAGAAGGTCTAATACATGTGTGCTTGATTGGAGACCCAGAAAGAAGAAATTAAGCGAATGGGAAAAGGAAACATTTGAATAATTTTCAGCAATACATTTACCAGAACTGATGAAAACCACAAACCTAAAGATCTAGAAGCAAAACATATTCAAAGCAGGATGAAAAGAAATCCATGCTTAGTAAAACTGCTCATCAAAGAACAAGAAATAGCTTGGAAGCATCCATAGGAAGGGAGAGATTTCCTAAAAAGGAACAGAATAACAGCAAGCATCTTAACAATGAAGGAATCTGTAACAAATGGGTTAACTATAAAATGCTGAGAGAAAATAACCAACAATCTATAATGATATGTATACTAAACTCTCCTTCAAGAATGAACATAAAACAAAGATATTTATAGAAATAAACAAAAATTGAGGGCATTTTCTACCAAGAGACATACTCTAAATAAAGTTCTCAAAAACCTGTACTACAGGAAGGAAAATCACTGTAGATGGATGGGCTGGAATACAATGGAGAAAGATAGACATGCTTGCATAAAACAATAGCATTCTAGTGCCTGATCTGTGAGATTAAAAACAAAGGAGCGAAATGTCAGATAATAATATTATTTAAGTCCAAATAGAAAAAGATCAGTTCTAAATTGTTATAAAGTACTTCCATAGTTCTGGAAGAAAATCAAGATGGCCACTTTTTTGCTAAAAGAATAAATCTTAAAAGTTCTCATCACAAGATAAAAAAAAATGTAACTGCGTGAGGTGATGAATGTTTACTTACAGTGGTAATCATTTCGCACTATATACATATATAAATCATCATGTTGCACACCTAAAACTAATTGAACAGAAATAGAATGTATATGAAACCCAGCAGAGAGAGAAAAAAACTATGAAGGAATTAAAATGAACAACATATAAAAATACTAGCAAACCGAATCCAACAATATACCATGATCATATACCATGATCAAGTGGGATTTATCCTAGGGATGCAAGGATTCTTCGATATATGCAAATCAATCAATGTGATACACCACATTAACAAACTAAAGAATAAAAACCATATTATCATCTCAATAGATGCAGAAAATCTTTTGACAAAATTCAACACCCACTTATGATAAAAACTTTCCAGGAAGTGGGCATAGAGGGAACCTACCTCAACATAATAAAGGCCATATATGACAAACCCACAGCTAACATCATTCTCAATTGTGAAAAACTGAACTTCCTCTAAGATCAGGAACAAGATACAGATGTCCACTCTCGCCACTTTTATGCAACATAGTTTTGAAAGTTCTAGCCACGGCAATCAGAGAAGAAAAAGAAATAAAAGGCATCTGTATTGGAAAAGAGGAAGTAAAACTACCACTGTTTGCAGATGACACGATACTATACACAGAAAATCCTAAAGGCTACCAGAAAACGACTGGAGCTCACCAATGAATTTGGTAAAGTTGCAGGATACAAAATTAATACACAGAAATCTCTTGCATTCCTATACACTAACAACAAAAGATCAGAAAGAGAAATTAAGGAAACAATTCCATTTACCACTGCATCAAAATGAAAAAAATACACAGAAATAAATCTACCTTAGGAGGCAAAAGACCTGTACTCATAAAACTATAAAATGCTGAGCAAAGAATTCAAAGATGACAGAACAGATGGAGAGATATACCATGTTTCTGGATTAGAAGAATCAATATTGTCAAAATGACTATACTACCCAATACAATCTACAGATTCAATGCAATACCTATCAAATTACCAATGGCATTTTTCACAGAATTAGAACAAAAATGTTTACAATTTGTATGGAAACACAGAAGACTCAGAACAGCCAAAGCAATCTTGAGAAAGAAAAATGGAGCTAGAGGAGTCAGGCTCCCTGACTTCAGACTATACTACAAAGCTACTGTAATCAAAATTGCATGGTACTGGCACAAAAACAGAAATATAGATTAATGGAACAGGATAGAAAGTCCAGAGATAAATTCATGCACCTATGGTCAACTAATCTATGACAAAGGAGGCAAGCAAATACAATGGAGAAAAGACAGTCTCAAGAAATTCTCAAGGAATTAATCTCCAAAATATACAAACAGCTCATGCAGCTCTATGCCAAAAAAACAACTCAATCAAAAAATGGGCACAAGATCTAAATAGACAGTTCCCCAAAGAAGACATACAGATGGCCAAAAAACACATGAAAAGATGCTCAACATCACTAATTATCAGAGAAATACACATCAAAACTACAATGTGGTATCACCTCACACCAGGCAGAATGGCCATCATCAAAAAGTCTACAAACAATAAATACTGGAGACTGTGTGGAGAAAACGGAACCCTTCTACACTGTTGTTGGGAATATAAATTGTTACAACTACCATGGAGAACAGTATGGAGGCTCCTTAAAAAACTTAAAAACTACCATATGACCCAGCAATTGCACTCCTGGGCATATATCTGGGAAAAAAAAAAAAAATCACAACCCGAAGGGATATATGCACCTTAATGTTCATTGCAGCACTATTTACAACAGCCAAGACATGGAAGCAACCTAAATGTCCATCAACAGAGAAATGGATAAAGAAAACATCGTACATATATACAATGAAATATTACTCAGCCATAAAAAAGAATGAAATAATGCAATTTGCAGCAACATAGATGGACCTAGAGATTATCATACTAAGTGAAGTCAGAAACACAAAGACAAATATTATATGATATCACTCATATGTGGAATATAATTAAAAAGAAATACAAATGAACTTATTTACAAAACAGAAGCAGACTTATACATATAGAAAACAAACTTAGGGTTACCAAAGGGGAAATGTGGTGGGGAGGGATAAATCAGGAGCTTGGGATGAACACATGCACACTACTATATAAGACAGATAACCAACAAGGACCTACTGTATAGCACCAGGAACTCTACCCAATATTCTGTGATAACCTATATGAGAAAAGAATCTAAAGAAGAATGAATGTAAGTATACGTATAACTGAATCACTTTGCTGTATACCTGAAACTAACACAAAGTTGTAAATCAACTATACTCCAATAAAAAAAATTTTTAAATTATTTATTTATTTATTTTGGCTGCACTGAGCAGCATGTGGGGTCTTAGTTCCCCAACCAGGAATGGAATCTGAGCACCCTGCAGGGGAAGGGCGTATTCTTAACCACTGGACCGCCGGGGAAATCCCTCCAATAAAAATTAAAAAAAAAAAAAGTCGAGGCAAGCCAAAAAAATTTTCTTATTCATTAAAAAAAAAAGGGAAACAAACAAAAAAATCAGGACAACGATCAACAAAAAAATAAGATTGTAGAAACAAGTCCAAATAGATTAACAATCACAATAAATATAAATGGATAAAATTCACCAAAGAAAAAAGATTTACATATTGAATTGAAAATAAAGAAAATTCAGCTAGCTATATGCTGTGTAAAGAGATATACCTAATGTACAAGGACATAGAAATGAACAAAGTAAAAATGTAACAGGCAAAAACTAACCATAGGAAAACTGGTGCACCACTAGTAATATCAAACGAAAGACACTTTAAGTAAAATACTTAATCAGAGATTGACAAGGTAAAAAAAAAAGGGGGGGTTCAATCCACCAGGAACATTTTCAACTTGAAAATATCTAATATAAGGTAGCTTCAAAATATGTGAAATGAAAACTGATAGAACATCAGGGAGAACTGAACAAAGCCACCATTAGGATAGGAGATTTCAACACATCTCTCTCAATTATTAATAAATCAAGCCATACCAAAAGCAGCCCAAAAAACAAGGGGGGGGAAAAGGCTGAACTATTTTTCAGATAAACAAGCTTGATCCAATCTACACAGAATTCTGTGTTGAATAACTACAGTACACTTATAAAGTTCATTATCAGTATTCCAAAAATGCAGGTCTCCATAAATTTGAAATATTAGTAGTAATTATAACAACAATGATCGATGACAGCAGCAGTAAACACATTTATATAGGGCTTCCTAAGTGTCAGGCACTATTTTAAACACTGACATGTATGAACTCATTTATTTTTCATACAACCTTATTTGCATGAAAGAAGATGAATTTTCATTTATTTCTTGGCCATTAGGTCAAAATTAAATATACCATGCCTTCTTTTTTTATAGTTGATTTTTCTTGTTGTGTTATGAAAGTCAGAAATTCTTGGCCCATACTTTAATTTTGTAACTCCACGTTTCAACTGCAATTGAATGAAGACACTAAAATTGTGACTTTAACTGAATTTAAGTAGAATATTGGCTCTATAAGGAAGAAACTTTGTTCTGTTTATCACCACATCTCTTGGGCCCTAAACCTGTGCTTGGCATATTAGTATACCTTCTATAAGTATTTGTTGACTAAATGAATATTTTTATTTTTTTAATTTTTGGCCACGCCACACACCATGTGCAATCTTAGTTCCCCGACCAGGGATTGAACCCGTGCCCCCTGCCTTGGAAGCATGGAGTCTTAACCACTGGAGCACCAGGAAGTCCCAATAAATGAATATTTTTAATCTTTGGCAGTGCGACTGATGCTGAAAGGGCATATTCAGTTTAAGGCAGATACTGTCTCTAAGAAAAATGTACCAATGTACAATCCCACCTAGATTCAAACCAGATTTTTACAAAGAACTTGTCTGAAAATATTAATTCTATTCTCACGCTTAATACTTTGGAAGGGTCTGTTTTATATAAATGAATGTAAAATAACTTTCCTTTAGAATTTTGTTGGCATTGCTGCACTATCGTTTAGCTTCTATGTTGCTGTTGACATGTCTGCCATCCCAATTCTTGAATCTTTATATGTGAACTACTTTTTTCTCTTTGGAATCTTCTCGTTATCCTAGATGTTTTGAAATTTCAAAAGAATGGTCTTGGAACAGGTTTCTTTATGTTCCTGTTTCTTGACAGGAATCACGTACTTTCAGTCTGGAATCTGAGGCTTTCAATTCTACAGAATTTTCTTGTATTATTTCTCTTATCATTTACCTTCCTTTCAATTTCTGTTCTTCCTTTCTGATACTCCTACTATTTAAGACATTGGACAGCCTAGATTGGTGTTCCTACTTTCTTACCTTCTCTCTCCTTTGACCTATGTTCTGGGAAATGTCTTCACCTCTAACTTTTAGTATTTCTATTAAAATTTTTTTATTTTTGCTACCATGTTATTTAATATCCTGGTACTCTTTAGTTTCTGATTTTTAAAATAGTATTCTGTTCTTTCATGGATGCAGTATCATCTTTTCTTTCTGTGGATATTATAGTTTTTAAAGTTATTTGTTTATTAAGTTTTCTCCTTCCTGAACTGTCTGTTTCTTCTGAGTCTGTATCTCAGATTCTCTCATGATGGAGGTTTTCTTCAAAGGTGATCCTTAGCAATCACAAGTAAAAGAGAGGCACTAAAAAGACTGAAAATTTTGGGTGCCTGGGTGCATCTTGTAGACTGGTGAGCTCCACAGAAGTATGATCAAGATGATTTCTTTTAGTTGTGAATCTATAAATTTGCCTGGAGATTTTTTTTCTGAGACTATTCAATTTCTTTAGGTACCAATCCCACAATCTCTTGCTGAAGCATAGGTGTGGAGGAGGAACAGAGTAATGGAGGTAGAAATATGCCTCACTACTAACATTCTGGAAACCAAGCAAGCAGGAGATTCACTATTTAGTATTTGTATTTTACTTGATTTCCCTGAGTCCGGTACATTGCCTCATTATCTGTCCTCAGTTATGTGTGGTGTCTCTGAATCTCAAGTCTAGATGGTTTAATTTCACCTCAAAATAAATCTCCTGTCTCCTGCTAGGCTGAGGCATCAAACTTCTTCTTATTAACTTTCAAAGGTTTTTCTTTTCAACCCTATGCTTCATCTTTCTCTACTATGAGAAAGATATCTCAATCCTTGATATGGTATCTCCAATTCATAAACCTTTCTGGTGCTCTACAGGCTCAGCTGGCTTGCTGACTACTGGCATCTGCTCCTCAGCTCTGTGAAAGACTCCATCCAGTTTTTTTATCTTTCAAAATCTGTTGATATTTCCTGTCCATCTGTTATCTCCTTATTTTCTTCACCCTAATGGGTTTAATCTTTTGTATTTCCATATTCTCATTTTATAGTGGGATTTTAGAGGAAGCAGGAAAAGGGGTTCAGTTTGCCATGTTTAATTATAAGCCCTTCTACCTTTCTGTACACAGAGATAAAAGGTAAATAATGCTGGATAAAGAAACCTCTTGTCAGAAAGAGAAATAAACTACAAAATGGCTGATAACAGATCTTATTCTGAAATGAAGTTTGATAGACAGGATAGGAAGAACACGAAAACAGTCAAGAGCTCAAAGGTGAACAGGAAGGAGTAATTAAGCCAAACAGTTGATGTATTTCAAACACAGAGTTGAAAATTTAAGGTGCGAGAACTGAGGTCTTTGTAAATAAACTTACTTGTGTGAAGCCTGTCAGACCTCTGGAATGACTTCTTTCCCAGGCCTAGCAAAGGATTTTCCACTTTAACTGAAGAAGAAAAGCTAGAGTTTGAGTTCTGAGGGCTGCTTGACTGTCCGTCAGATTGCTTTCCTTCCCATATCGCTAGGGGAAAAATATATATATAAAAATATATATAAAATATGACCCTGAAGGTATAAACAAATAATCAATCAAATGAACAATTAAATCATTCAACGCTAAGCAAAGGAGTTATGTATGAGGCAATGTGACCCTTCAAATGTGTTCTGAGTCTGAGAATTAGGAGTCAAAAAGTAAAATAAAATCCCTTTCCTCCTCCCAGCACATTATTTGCTTCTGGTGGTAAATTTCCTTCCTAACAAAAATGCAGTTCTGCAAGACAGTTTAAATCTGGCCAACTCATATAATCAGCTGGCATCAAACTAAACTGTGTAATAAAATACAAAGCCTGTATCTAGACCAGTTTAAATTCAAAACAAAATAAGCAACAACAACAAAAAATCCAAAGGCCTCTGGATATGTCCAATGGAAACCCAAATGTATCAAGAAGTCTTAGGAAAACCTTTTATTTTTAAAGAAGAGAACCAGTGAAGAGTTCAGTGTGAGCATCTTGGAAACATCAGCTTTATAAAGTTACTAATTAGAGGCTTTCAAATATTATTAGTTTAGACATATTGGAAGTTAGTCATTGATCTTATTCTAACATGCAAATCCCAATGATGTATTTTTTAACAACTGTATGATTACTCTGCATAAATTTCCCCCTTTACCCTAGAAGGATTTATACTGATGATCTGGCAGTAATATAATACAGTAATTTAAAAATAAAGGATATAGTGTATGAATTTGGTATACAAAAATACTGGAAAAAGAAACTTTCACTGAAAAGACATTCAGTCTGCCTACCAGGTTTGGCAGGTACAGAGTCACTGGCTGCTTTGACAGTCTTCAGAGAGAGGTGCTGGTTGGAGGAGATGGACATGCTTGGCCTGCATTGCTGCTGCTGCTGTTTCTTCTGCTGTTGCTGTTTTAGAGCCTATAAAGAGAAAACTGACTGTAAGAAACAAAACAAATCCGTTTTTAGTAATAACAAAACAATAAATGACTTTAAGTGGTGAAGAAGAGTATGCTGATTATCGAATTTCTTTGAAATCCATCAAAGTAAACAAAAATCTAAACTAAATTAATTAAACACAAGGCTTAAATAATCCTTAAGAGTTTGGATATTTTTTTTACCAATGTTCTCCTTTAAATAAATGTGAGAAATTGTCATTAACATTTTTAGAGCTTAAAAATCACCAGTAAGCCATGGACTTCTCATACTTGTAGTAGCAGAGAATTAGATGTTTTCAATCATTCTGAAAACAGAATTCTAAGCCCTGGACCAAGAAGAGTCCCATTTGCATCAACTTTATGTAGAAATGTAAATATTTAGCTTACGTATGTTTCAGAGGTTCTGCATTTGAACAAAAGGTTGCAAATAACTACTTGAATTTGATCTCAGGTAAGAGCAGTAAGATTTGGCCCAAAGACCAAATAAATCTCAGCAATTTATAGCAATGCAGTAAACTGAAGGGAAGGAAGACTGGAAAACATGGGCTCTAAGAACAGTGTGATTCCTTCTGGTTATTTCAGAATATTTTAATTTCCATGATGTTCTCAGTTTAGAGAATATACTAAACTATTTAGAATGAACAGAAAGACAAATAGCTTCCCAGATTTTAATCATAAAGATATATAAAGGCTATATTTAAACTCAAGGGTTTAAAAAGAAAAAAAGACAAACTAAGAAAGTAAAACTACATTTCAGGAAAAAGTTGAACATCTACGACCTCATTAAAATGCCAGTTTAAGCTTTAACCTTCATGACCATCATGTAGAAAGGTGTGGAATAACTGCCTACTTGTCTTTCATTCCCTTTTCACAATATGGTTTTCTCCTTTTCACATTCACATATACCTCTGGCTATGCCATGCAAGCACAGTGGCAACACTTGATCTCCTTGATCTAAGCTGTCAGTGGAGAAAAGAAACTGAGAGAGTCAGGTATCTGGCTTACATTCACCTACAACATTTATAATAGGTGAGGCAGAAGCATAATGTCAGTGCTGTCTGATCACTGATTACATACAGCTTGTCTCTCATTCTTTGCAATCAAAACAGAAAATGTTTGCAAGCTTCCTGTGTGGCATCCATTAGTATTCATTCCTTTCTATTCACAGTACCTAGGTCATTCTAAGTTAATGCAAAATTTAATAGAACCATTTGATCTTATCTATTTCTGCTATGATCATGTAAATTCAGATATATGATGAAAACAAAATAACTTACAGCCTCTCTGTTTAAGAACTGTACTCGGTTTTCCCCTCCCTCAGTACCTTACAAACCCTGTTCTAATTCTGTATAAAATTTAAAAAGCAAGCAACAAAAAAAACCTTCACTGGGGTAAAGGATAACTTACACTGAAATACGTTTTCTCACCTAATAATATGAAAAACATATACTGGAGGCAAGGCCTTACTTTATATACCAACAGTCTAATTTATATAATTTCTCATACTGGTATTCCTTAAAGAAAATATAGTATTTGACTCCTGAGATTACAGGAGAATAATACAGAGTAGTATATATGTCGTGAATAAGGTAACAAGTTTTACTAAAATACTTGCCTTTTCTCTGTGGAAAAGAGGCATCTCATACTTCTTTTTTTTTTTAAATTAACATCTTTATTGGAGTATAACTGCTTTACAATGGTGTGTTAGTTTCTGCTTTATAACAAAGTGCATCTCATACTTCTTAAACTCTTGCAAAGAATGTGTAAAAATACAAGTGCTGCAGGATACCCAGGCAGATTGTAATTAACCTTATCAAATTTTTGGACATCTTTTAATAAAAGCACTTTTGGTTTAAACAGTTTAAGACCTACTTAAATTTTTTTTTTTTTTGCGGTACGTGGGCCTCTCACTGTTGTGGCCTCTCCCGTTGCGGAGCACAGGCTCCGGACGCACAGGCTCAGCAGCCATGGCTCACGGGCCCAGCCGCTCCGCGGCATGTGGGATCTTCCCGGACCAGGGCACGAACCCGGGTCTCCTGCATCAGCAGGCAGACTCTCAACCACTGCGCCACCAGGGAAGCCCATAATTAAAAAAATTTTATCTCATCCATCCATCCATCCATCCATCTATCTATCTATCTATCTATCTATCAATCTATCATCTATCTAGGGTCGCACTACACAGCTTATGGGATCTTAGTTCCCTGACCAGGGATTGAACCTGGGTCCCAGCAGTGAAAGCGCTGAGTCCTAACCACTGGACTGCCAGAGAATTCCCTTAAAATTTTAATTAAACAGTTATGACATGAATACATTTTTACCATTTAATTCAAACATAAAGCTAAAGTCTCTTTTGCCCACCACTCAGTCTTGTTCCCCAATCCTCAAAGATAACCACAGTCATCAATTTATTTTTCCTTATTGAGCTTTTTTTACACTTACATTGTATGTATGTGTTTCTGTGTATATACAGATTCATATTTCCATTAAAAATATACTATTGTTCTGGGTATGTATGTGGCTATGTGTATGTTTTTAATGAATGTTGTAACACAACTTGATTTTAATGATTAAACATTATAGTGTGGTGATGTTTCCATGTCTATGCATACAGAAAAACTTAATTACAAGGTAAACTTTTAACCCTGTATAATTTTCTAGCATCTGGATATGCCGCTGTTTATTAAGGAATTCATATATATATATATATATATATATATATATATATGTATATATATATATCCACTTGCAAGTTTTTGCTATTACAAACTTTAATGCAAACATTTTCCTGTGTGTGTGTGTATGTAAGTATGTATGAATACATGCATTTTTCTAAGATAAGTTCCCAAATATTTAACTACTTAGTCATGGGGGATATGCATTTAAAATTTTAATAAACATAAAATTTCTCTCCAAAGTAGCCATAAGAATTTATATTCCACCAGCAAACTACAAGTGGTCATTTTCCCACATACTTGACAGTGCTTGTGCTTGATGTTATAATTAAGCTGTATTATATATACTAATCTGAGGATAAAATTAGTCTGTGTCCTTAATTATTAGTCAAATTTAAATTTACTGATAATTTGCATTTCAAAAAATAGAAAGCAAGTTCTTTGAAAAGCCCAATAAAATAGTCGGCAAGTAACATTGAGAAAAAAGAAGATACATCACAAATGAACAACACTGATGAACAAAAAGAGAAACATAAAAAACAATACTATGTACAACTTTATACCAATATTTGAAAAAAAATCAAGTGAAATGGAGCATTTTCTAAGAAAAGTAATTTCCAAAATTGGCTCAAAAATCAGAAAAATCAAGCGATCAGTAGTAGTCGATGAAATTGAAATGCTAGGAAAACAGTTGTAAAAGTGAGATTTGCAGAACGTTCAGGGAAAAAAATACTTTCTATTTTTTCCAAAAATCAGAAAAATAATAGAGGGCTATACAACTTATTTTAG
Source organism: Orcinus orca (assembly GCF_937001465.1). Taxonomy (NCBI): domain Eukaryota; kingdom Metazoa; phylum Chordata; class Mammalia; order Artiodactyla; family Delphinidae; genus Orcinus; species Orcinus orca. The sequence goes on along the minus strand of NC_064571.1, from coordinate 71,831,694 downwards.
ATGCTAAGAACAATCCTGATTCCAAAACTGTATAAGGATAGTTCAAGAAAATAATAAAATCGAAGCTAAAATCTTAAATAATAAAATTCCATTAACATATTAAAAATTATATAAAAAACATATAGGGTTTATTCCAGAGAGCTAACAATACATTAACATTAGAAAGTCTAGCCCTGGAATTCTGTATATTGGTTGACTTAAAGAGAAAGGCTACCTGATCATCTTCATAAATGCTGAAGAAACTCAACCTGAAAATTTCAATACCTACTCTTATTTAAACACACACACACATACACACACCCCTCTTAGCAAATTGGAAACTAATGAGGAACTTTTAAAATGTGATAAAAAAGAGTATCTATCATAAACCTGTAACACAGAGGTGCATAACTTATTAAATACAAAGTGGGAAACCACACAAAATTTCTCCCTAACGTCCTTTCAAGAAATTTTCACTGACTGCCAGAATCATGCATTTTTAATGTAGGAGATTATAATTCTGATAAACAGAATAGCATGATTACCTGCTTTAGTGCCTTCTTGCTGTGCTTCTGTGATGGAGAAATGACTTTACCTGCTGGAATGGTGGGTGATGGGCAGCCTGACTGAGGAGAGGATGGTTGCGACAGTCTAGACGATACTAGGGGGGAAAATGACAATGAAAAGTTTTGTTATTAGAGTTGATATCAAGCACCATTCCTTCCCCAATCATATGCTGCTACCTGTATTAAGAACTGTGACCAAACACTTTTGGGAAGGATCTTCTTTTTGGAGTTCTACTGCAAACAGCCTCCCTTTTCAGTTTATTTCCTCAGAAAGCTCTAGTGAAGGATGATAGGATGGGGAAGGGATGGATGTTAGTATTCATTACTTTTCATTCTTTAATTTTTCAATAGAATTGACTGAAGAAGCAGGAAGTAGAATATAAACCATGAGTCATCAACTAAGATAAAACTTAGAAAAGATGCTAGAGCCCGTTGGACAGTATCTATGTTCTTAAGGTAAATCTAATAACAACATGATATTGTGGAAGAGCCCTGGATTGATAGAATGGGTTCCAGTTCTCCCTATCTTTAAAATGGAAGGCAATAAGGCCATTCCACCTCAAACACTACCATAGCTTTAATTTTTATATTCCTTCATCTCTTACATCAATAGTTTTAGGTCTACGCATGTGAAAGGGTACTTTAGGATTTCTCTGATGGAATCAGTGTAGGTTTGCACAGGATGTAACCACTCTTTACTTCATCACCAGCTGTTTTATACCTCATCAGAGCTTAGCCAAACCTTAGTATTACGTGAATGAGGGTTTTCCCTTCAAGGGCCTATACCTCTTAATAATAAATAGCAATTAGATCTTCATGTTCTATAAAGTTCAACAATGTATTATTTATGATATGAGATAACAAAAGAAATTGCTGATTCAGACCCCTTAATAATAAAAATAATAATCACTACTGCTAGTGATGACTCTCAAAGAATCCATGTTTACTAATGCCTTCTTTCAAAGTAGCTGGACTGAAAGGGCCTGGATAGCAAAATGGCATCTCATGGTATGGCTAACGGGTCTAAAGATACCATATGAAGTATGCTGGCAGGTAGCTACCTGACATAAGAATGTAGAAACATGGTTCACTGGAATACATAAGTTTTGGAATATGGCATTTCAATGGACTCTTAGATGTCCTAAGAAAGGAATGCACAGTAGACAACATTTAAAGAGGACAACAGTAGACAATGTTAAGACCTATCTTAAGACCTATCATAGTTAGCTTTAACTTTGTATCCCAATCCTTATAATCAGGTTATATATGGGAAAGAACTGACATACAGTAAGCGTGGCGTTAAAAAAAAAAAATTCACCGTAATATACAATACAAAAAATGGAGTTGGATAATTCTTGAGATGGTTAAGCAACAAAAAGAAACCATATCCTAGTGCACTTAGATGTTGACCAATTTTTTAAAATAACAGTTTCACTGAGATATAACTTATATGCCACACAATTCACCTAAAGTGCACAATTCAATGGCTTTTAATATATTTGCAAAGTTGTGTAACCATCATCACAATCAATTTTCATCACCCACTAAAAAAACCCTGTACTGGTTAGCTGTCACTCCTCTTTCCCCTAACTCACTGCCCTAGTCCAAGGTAATCAGCAATCTGTTTTTTGTCCCTATGCACTTGCCTATTCTGGACATTTCATATAAATGGTATCATATAATATGTGCTGTTTTGTGAATGGCTTTTTTTACTTAGCATGTTTTAAAGATTCACCTCTGTTAGAGCATGTATCAATACTTTATTCCTTTTTATCATCAAATAATATTCTATTGTATGCACAGCCACATTTTGTTATTCATTAGCTGATTTGACATTTGAGTTGCTCAAAAGGACATTTGAGTTACTTCCACTTTTTGCCATTACGAACACTCGTTAGCAGAATTTTGTGTTGGACAGATGTTTTCAATTCTCCTGGGTTCATACCCAAAAGTGAAATTGCTGTTTTTTCCAGTAACTCTATGTTTAAACTCTTTGAGGAAGTGCTAAACTGATTTCCAAGATGGCTGAACCATTTTTTACAATTCCACCAGAAATGTATGAGGGTTCTAATTTCTCCATATCCTTGCCAACATCTGATATTGTCTGTCTTTTTTATTTCACCAATGTTTTTAAAGGGACATTATGAAAATAAAGCTAACAACTATTAATATTTAACTATATTTATTTTCTTTTTAATGGTTTGCAGAAATCTGAGATTATTCACGTCCTCACCTGTCCCAATAACTGTCTGAAAATAAACAAAACAAACGACCAAGCCAAAATGACCCTATTAAAGAACATAAGAATTCTACTTTGTAGCCTGGAAAAGAGATAATAAAGCTATCTGTAATTAACAGGGCAAACTGTTTGGAATGTTTCCCTTTAAGGCAAAAGCCCTTTCTAACAAATGAATCCATAAACGTATCTCAAAGCCAACTGAAATAAATCACGAAAATTCCAGGACCCACCAATGAGAAATACCTCCCAGTACTTAATGCCAAGCACTGGTCTCATAACTTTAATGAAACTTAAACTTTACTCTAACTTTTAAATATTAAAGATTCAGAACTACAAACAGCAAATAAGATTTAAACACATGTTGAGAAACTCATCTCTTTTAATTCCTTTTAGTGTCTACATTGTCTCCAAGACACATAACTTTATTAAGAGCAACCATGAATTAAACATCGTCTATGTGCCTAATGCTGCGCTAGCTTCATTTGAACAGAATTTCATTGAACTCTTGTAACTACCCTCTAAGATGGGTACAACTTCTCTTTCTACCCCCACCCAATCTCCTCCAATTCTATCCTCTGAGATAACTAAATAATATAGTTGGGATGGCATCCTTGCTGACATTTTTCTGTGCAAAAAAAAAAAAGAAAAGAAAAAATTTCAAGGATATACATTTATAAATAAATAAATATACACACCTGCATATTGTGATGGTATTATCTAAATTTTCCCTATCTGGAAATTTAATTAGCCTGACAAAGGACACAGCTAGTAAGGAGCACAACCAAGATTTGGACTCTGTATAGTTTCAGAATGAGTGAGTACTTGTAGTGAGCTAAGTGGTGGCCACCAAAAGTCATGTCCATGTCCCAACCCCCAGAACGTGGAAATGTTACATTATTTGGAAAAGGAGTCTTGGCTGATTTAATTAAGGATTTTGAGATAAGGAGATCATCGTGGATTATTCCAGTGGGCCTTAAATCAAATGACAAGTGACCGCAGACACAAGACACAGAGGAGAAGGCCATGTGGACAGAGGCAGAGACTGGAGGATGTGGCCATAGGGAAAGTATGTCAGCAAACACCAGAAGCTAGAAAATACACAGAACAGACTTCTCCCTTAGAGTCTCTGCATAGAGTATAGCCCTGATGACACCTTGACTTCCGACTTCTGGCCTCTAGAACTGTGAGAAAATAAATAAATTTCTGTTGTTTTAAGCCTCCTGGTTTGTGGTAATCTGTTACAGCAGCCTCAGAAAAGTAATACAGCACTTAAAACTGATTTTATTTTTTTAAAGTATCAACTCATAGATGTTTACATATTTGAAATGTTTACATCATTAGCAATTATTAAAAATTTGGCACTCAAACTGTGCACTTTTGGGGTAGTGGGAGTTCCTTCAAGTTGTAAACCATCTTTGGGACATGGCCCCAGCAGTATCCAACCACTTCCTTGCTATCTGGCACAGAAAGAGTCCTAGGCAAATCTTGCATAATTTTTTTGCCCAGACTTGGAACACCCCCTTCTCCAAGGAGACCTGATACCTTTTTATTGAAAATGGTATTAAAACACTGCACTTGATGCTACTCAGTTACCACTGGTTCTAGAACTTTTCAGTGAGTGGAACAAAAAAAAAAAAAAGAATTTTTTTCAAAGGAAAAAATTTTTTAAATTCATGCAAAAGATAAATCGGAATTTATGATTACAGCATTGTCACTTAACTTTTCTGATTTTATATTTCTATCGCTTTTCTTCCCAGATAATCCTGGTTTCTAATAACATTACTGTAACTATTAACTTGTTTTCTATTATAGATTTAATTTCAAAGAAATCATATCAATATAATTACTGAAAAGAAGACTACTGAAGGCAGTTTAAGATTTCTCTGAGTCTGGTCTCCCACACCTAAGACATATCCTACAGTAATTACCTATGTCATTATGTTCAAATTTGACATATACTTGAGTTTGCTTTAAGTTGTTTGATATTTCTAGAAAGTGCATTTTAAATTTTTAATTGGCTTAATTATGTAAAACTATAAAACAAGTTACTTTCATAAGTCTAGCTCCCTCCCCTGTCTATACCACTTTATTACCTCCTTTCCCTTAAAGGAAATAATTTATATTAGTTTTTATCCTTCCATTGTTTTTTATTTGCATTTTTGTTTTGGTGAAAACATAGTGTGTGTGTGTGTGTGTGTGTGTGTGTGTGTGTGTGTGTATTTTAATATGTTAACTCACTTCTTTAAGCAAAATAAACCATGTACTAGAAATTGTCCATACCCTTGATTTTTAAAATATAATCAATATAATATATCCTGGGGAAGAAAACAGAAGAGAACATAAGAGATCTTCCTCTTAACACCTGCAAAAGATTCCACTGGCAGATGTACCATAATTTCTTCAGCTGGACTCTTGTTTTGGTAATTTCTAGTCTTTTGCTCTTATTACTACAATGTCTTAACCAGCGGTTTCTAAGGTGTTGTACCAAGAACAAAACCATAACTATCTAAAAATCTGTTAGAATGCAAATTACTAGATCCCAGTCCAGATCTACTGAACCAGAAACTCTGAAGGTGGGGCCCAGGAATCTGCATCATAATAAGCTCTCCAGGTGATTCTGATGCATGTTCAACTATAGTATATACGGAGAAACAGTTTTCCAAAGTGGTTGTACCGATTTATACTCCTACCAGCAATATATGAGAGTTCCAACATAATTTACCACATTAACAGAATAAAGGAAAAAAATATATCTACTGAAATAGTAGATGAAGGAAAAGCAACTGATAAAATTCAACAACTGTTTGTTATAAAATCTCTTAGACTACAAATAGAAAGGAACTAACTTCATCTAATAAAGAGTGTCTACAATAACCTACTGTAGTCAACATCATTCTTAAAATGGCATAATATTCAAAACTTTACCTTATAAATATAGAGAAAAGGATGATTGACATTACCACTCCTATGTCACTCTTTACTGGAAGCCCTAGCCAGTATAACATGGCAAAAAAATAAAACTGCCACTACTCATAAATCACATGTTTGCATATGTGGACAATCCTAAGAATAAACCTATATATAAACCATTAGATTAGAAAATAATTTAGAAATGTTGCTGGATACAATATCAATGTTGGGAGAGGCAATCCCTCAGTGTTGCTACAAGTACTTGCTGGGTATGCCAAGAATGCAAGTCCCTGGATGCTGTATTTACAGTCAGCAACTCTGAGAGAAGGCAGTAACTCTTCCCAAAGTAGGCTTGCTTCCACTTACTATTTAAAAGCCCTGAAAGGAGACACAGAGCTGGCCAACAGGCACATGGAAAGATGCTTAACATGACTAATCATCAAAGATATGAAAGTCAAAACCATAATGAGATATCACCTCACACTTGTCAGAACAGCTATCATCAAAAAGACAGCAAATAACAAGTGCTGGCGAGGATGTGGAGAAACGAAACCCTCATGTACTGTTAGTGGGAATGTAAATTGGTGCAGCCACTATGGAAAAACAGAACAAAGATTCCTCAAAAAATTAAAAATAGAACTACCACATGATCCAGCAGTTCCACTCCTGGGTATTTATCCAAACAAAACAAAAACATAATCAGGAAAGATATATGCACCCCTATGTTCACTTCAGCATTATTTATAACAGCCAAGATATGGAAGCAATCTAAGTGCCCACCAACAGATGAATGGATAAAGAAGATGTGCTATGTATGTATGCATGTACGTACAAACACACAGCACATGCACGCACACACACACACACAACGTGGCACATTACTCAGCAATAAAAAAGAATGAAATCTTGTCACCATGTGTGGCAACAATGATGGATCCAGAGGGCATATTATACTAAATGAAGCCAGAAGAACAAAGACAAATACTGTATGATTTCACTTATATGTGGAACCTAAAAAACAAAACAAATGAACAACCAAAACTAAACAGAAACAGAATGGGAACTCCTTGGCAGTCCAATGGTAAGGACTTGGCACTTTCACTGCCGTGGCCCAAGTTCAATCCCTGGTCAGGGAACTAAGATCCTGTAAGCTGTGCATTGTGGCCAAAAAAAAAAACAAAAAAAACCCAAAAAAACCCAGAAACAGACCCACAGATATGGAGAACAAACAGGTGGTTGCCAGAGGGGAGAGTGGTGGTGAGGGGAAGAAAGAAACAGGTGAGGCAGATTAAGAGGTACAAACTTTGTTACCAAATAAATGAGCCACAGGTATGTAATATATCCTACCCTATGGGGAATATAGTCAATAATGGTATAATATCTTTGGTGACAGAGGACAACTAGACTTATCATGGTTATCATTCTGAAATACAGAAATATGGAATCACTATGTTTTGTACCAGGAACTGACAGTGTTGTAGGTCAACTATACTTCAAAAACAAACTCATAGAAAAAATGATCAGATTTGTGATTACCAGAGGTGGGGAGGTTGCGGGGACTGATGAAGGTACAAACTTCCAGTTAGAAGATAAATAAGTACTAGGGATGTAATGTACAACATGATAAATACAATTAATACCACTGTATGTTATACATGAAAGTTAAGAAAGTATACCCTGAAAGTTCTCATCACAAGGAAAAAAAATTTTTTATTTATTTATTTTTTTTTTGGCGGTACGCGGGCCTCTCACTGTTGTGGCCTCTCCCGTTGCAGAGCACAGGCTCCAGACGCGCAGGCTCAGCGGCCATGGCTCACGGGCCCAGCTGCTCCGCGGCATGTGGGATCTTCCCGGACCGGGGCACGAACCTGTGTCCGCTGCATCGGCAGACGAACTCTCAACCACTGCGCCACCAGGGAAGCCCATGACATACAGTTTTAATGCAATCCCGATCAAAATCCTAGCAGGTTAATGGGAGCGGGGGCATGTGAAAACTGACTAGCTGATTCTAAAATTTACATGGAAATGAGATGAGCCAAAAGAACCAAAAACTCCTGAAAACCAAAGAGCTTAAAACTCTTTGGTTCTGCAAATAAACTAACTGCTTAAACAACAGTTCTCAAGATTATATCCTGAACTACTAGTCCTCCAATGTGGACGGCGCAACAGAGTCAAAAGCACTCATTTAAGAACTTATTTAGTATCTGATTAGAAACAAAAATGCTTGCTTTCATATAAACATATAGACATAACAAAAGATTAACAAGTTCTGATCAAAAGCACTCATTATTTGATTTAAAAAACCAAAAATGTCACACACAAAAACCAAACAGCGACCTAGTAGAGATCTTTTTAAACTCAAATTTAAGAGTTTTCAGAAAAATATTTGAAACAAATTTTAGAACTGAGGCTTATTAAAGCCAGTTTTACACAGTTTACTGGAAGTAGTTTCAGGCTGTTGGATACATATGTACCATCCCCTGAGTATAAGATCATAAGGTACCATCTTTCAGATACATTATAGCACTGGGAATTTTCCATTTCAACAAATGATTAACATATTGAACAAGGTCAAAAGGGTAATGGACTATTCATATTAGATGCATTTGAATTAAAAGCTTTAGTAAATAATCTCTGACTTAGCATTTTAGTTTCTCCTGAAGACATTCAATGGGCCCCTCTGAAGTATTAGAGACACTATCAGAAATAATGGAGCAGTAATATCAAAATTGAAATTGAGCTTTATATAGTTGAAGGATTAATAGTTGAAAGAGTGCATGGTCAAAAACAGCAATCCTTCTCTTAAGGGAGAGTTTTATTTTCACAGTAGTCTTTCTTTAGAGGAACTTCATTTCCAGAAGTAACAGACCGTTTTAGTTCTAAATCCCTTCTCCTCACACCAAGTACAGTCTACTCCAAACTGAGCAGGCTGTGGCTCCTGATTACATTCAAACAGTCCCCTAACCAAAGATGAAGAGGCCTTACCTGAACACCTTCCCTTGCTTCTGGTACCCTAACTATCCAAGTCCTAGTAGTGTAGCTGTCTTTAATACATGACAAAGCTAAAACCTCCAACTCAGACACTAATCACCCCAGGAGAGAAGAGAGCATCTCTCCCAAAGGTCTCTCACCATGTAAGTTAACTTTGCCCAAAGGAGTTTTTCTCTCCAGTATACTTTTTAAAGGTGACATTTCTCTCTATATATAATCATCACTATTCAGTAACTTAACACATATATAAATGCTGTTAGAGGGCAGACAGGTCTACGGTATTTTAAGTAACTCCAAACACACTATGTATCAAATTCCTGAAGCAGTAAAATTAACATGAGCTCATGTTCCTGGAAAGAATTAGTAACACCTTATAAGTGAAAAAGCATATTTCACTTAATTTTTTTTTTGACATTTTGAAAGCAGACCAAAATTTAACAAAACTTTTTTCAGAAGATAAAAATAATGCTTTTGCAGTTGCTTCATGCTGCAGTATTTATATTTTAGGGGAAAGGCAGAGACTTCACTTAGCTACAGTCCTACAAAAAAGCAACAGAAAAGTTGATTTTAATCATTTTTCTGGCGTTATTCCATCTTACCTTGGATTGGAATTCCAAAAAGCTCGTCTCTGAACATTGTTTCCTGTCTGAAAATTAGGAACCAGAACTACAAACTTCTAAGTTCTTCCACCTTACACAGAAATCAATAAACCAGTGTTAACATTGGACTGAATTTCAAAGTTCTATTCTCTGTCCCTATCTGGCTAAAAGGTATACCTATATCAAGAGTTTCTATCGATTTCCAACTAGAAGTATCAGTTTTGCTGTCAGAGCTCTTTATTTTTGTACATAAAAGGAAGTGGGTTTTGATACCATCTCAGTGTTCTTCCTGTCTTACAATGCATTTGAAATAAAGTGATGTCAGATTGAGAGTAAAAGCCCTAAATAAGAAAAAGGAATAGGCGCATTTAGTTTGTTTTACCTTTATTAACTGCAACTGACTTAGAACTGCTGTGCAGCACGCTGCTACTATCACTGCTAACTACAAGTTTTCCATTTTAACTTGCACTGGACTACAAAAACATTCATAAATATATAATATAAACCTAAAATTCTACATTTCTATGCCTATGTCATATGCATGACCCATGAATGAGAGAAGCACATCCTATGAGAGACTAAATCATTCTTCATTATTGCTAGCTCAGCATTTATCCATTTCTGAAGACTATGAGAGCTGCTAGAGTAGTTAGCATGTCCATATGCCATCATGTGCACCTCTCATCTCCACCTTCCAAACACCACATAAAGGCCATTCTATACTCAGTTTAATAGGCTACAATCAGAAAAGATCTTTACTGAACATCTCATCTTAGTGTAAACTGAGGCTAAGTAATATTGTGACAATTTCTAGAAGAATGAATCAGAGGCAGTTCAAAAATAGTTTATGTGGACCACAATTTTGAATTTGCTGTTACCTTGCTGTTAATATCTTCTATTATTATGCCAAGGGTGGGGCAAGGTTATACTATTTTAATCTACCCATTAAGCTACAGACAATGGGGTTCTATTGTTATTTTAAATCCTCCCGTATCATAATACATTTAGAGAGAGCCTTTCACAACCACGTAACAACCACTACTTCAAATAGCCACTGCAGTTATAAAGCAGAAACTGACACACCATTGTAAAGCAATTATACTCCAATAAAGATGTTAAAAAAAACAAAAACAAACAGCCACTGCAGCATATGAGCTACTGAAAAGCAAAGACTTCCACAACCAAGGTTTTGTTCCCAGTTTACTAGTCTGACCTCCTTTAGTATCGACTTCCCTGTTTCCAGCCACATCCAGAAATTATGAATCTAGCTGTCTCTCTTGCCTGATGACTTGGCTTGGTTCCTAATCCTAGATCAACAATTCCCAAACTTAAAAAGAAAAATTTAAACTGGGGAGAAGCCGAGGAGAGACAGAGCCCTTAATACTTTTGGCTCCATCCTTCCAAAAAAAGAGGTCTTTAGTACACTCTGAGAAACGTAAAGTCCTGGACACATCTCCTTTCACTACTGACAGGAATTACTTTAAAAAACACATATCAAGAATATGTCACAGGTCCCAACCTTGCCTTGCCTTTATTCCATTTGTTCCTAACACATGATGTCTGAGCTGCTCTCTAAGTGGTTGTGATCTTAAAGCTAGGATCCTCTGGTTTCAAAATTTGCCCAACTTGCAAGTGTAGTAGCTGTATGAGAGAGCACAGATAATGTCACCAATTATCTAAATCTTCTCCAGGAGTAGCACACACATTAACACAGAAATGATAATAAAGAAGATGATTTTTCTGTTATAGTTCAAAATCAATAGTTCTAGAGGTACTTAAAATTAATGAGTCAAGTATTCCAACAAGCATCACTCTAACTTCTAGATCCAAAGGCAACTCACCTATGACTCAAACGTAAGAGGTCATCCAAGCTAGGGAAACTCCTGGATGTCTATTTTGCTCTGGAATATCACTATATCAGTCCTTATAAAGGAACCAGCATGAGCTGGCTTAAAATCTGCCCCGCCATGTATGGCTAAATTTATCAATATTGGGATAAAAACGATTTGCCCTCTTCAAAAAGACTCTTGACAAGGAGTTACAAATAATGAGAAGAAGAGGTAATAAAATGTATCCTTAAGTGGAAAATTCATCCCAGGGAAGCTGCAGCAACAAAGATATTATTCCCTAAAGAAAGTTTTTGGGTAAGCTATGAAGCAGAAACCAAGCAGGAGATGAGAGCAAAGACCAGCAGACTAAATTTAGTCTTTGCCAGTAGAAATGAAAAGCATTGCTTTCCTAGTAAGGAGAGAGTTCTTAGAGCAATTAAGTCCTCAAATTTTAAAAGAAAGCATTAGAGAGGTAAATAAAATAAGAGCATCCTAAAAAAGGCTACGGGCAGCCAAGAGCTAAAAATAAACCCCGGTAAAACCCAGAGCCATGTTATCCAATGTGATGGCCACTAGCCACATGTAGCTATTTAAATTTTAGTTAAAATAAAATTACAAATTCAGTTCCTCTGTCACACTAGCTATATTTCAAGTGCTCAAAAGACACATGTAGCTAGTGGCTACTTTGTTGAGTTGGACAGCGTAGATGCAGAACACTTCCATCACTGCAGGAAATTCCACGGGACAGTACTGATCTAACTGGTAAGGGAAAGAGACTAACTGACGTGGGGTCTAGAAAAAGAGGAACTATTAACAAGGGCATTTGTCCTACAGCATTCAGTACTTTATGGAGGGATCAGGTGGATTTACCTTTCCTTTTCCACCTGCTCTTTTTTCCCTCCTTGTTGCTGCCACCATCACTGCTGCTGCTGCTGTTCTCAGAACTCTGGGAATCTGACTGACCATCACTGCTTTCTTCTGAACCTTCTGATAGCTCTTTCACCCCATCCGGCACATCTTTCTGAAAATGTAGGCATCCAATTAGGATTAATCATTACCATTTCAGCAAATAGGAATTAAATTTCTGATATGCATTGTTGTGACTTTTAATTGTGCTGATTAATTTTTAGTATCATAAAATTCAGTAGCAGAACCAGCAATAATTTCTGAATTCCTGTCATCTCTCTTCTTTGGGTCAAATTAGTTAATGCTTCCATCCATACTCAAAGATAAAAAATATACATGACAATCTTATGCAGGCACAACACAGAGGCTTAAATTGGACAAAAAACTTGGTATATTTAAATCCAGGTAAATGATGAAATGTTCAGGATAAAATCTATATAATAACAATTTTTAAAAATGTATGTACACCCATCATCCATGTAATATATATATATATATATATATATATATTTGTGTGTATGTAAGTACCATTACGTATTATAAAAAGTCTGGATAGCAAGTGATAGTGCATTATTTGAATCTAACTGGTTCCAAAAATTGGTAAGTAGCAAGAGTCAAACACAAAAGGAATGGTTTAAAAAAAAAAAAAAAAAAAAATCACACAAATCTTTGGTTTCTGCACTGGACAGTGAGAATGCTAATCAGAAAGGACACCTGTGTCAGCCACAGTATGTGAGAGATATAACAGGGTAGTTGTAAGATCAAGAACTAGGAAATTAAGACTTTGGGGGTTTGAATTCTGGCTTTATCTTCTCCTAATTATGCAGCCTTGGTCAAAGTCTTAAACTCTCATGCCTCAGTTTCCCTGTCTATAAGATGGGGTGACAGTACCTACCTTAAAAGATCATTCTAAAATTAAATGAGTTAATAAATATAAGATGCTTAGAACAAGGCCTGGCATATGATAAGAGCTCAATAAATATTAGCTACTATGTATTTATGTAGTATGTGAAATATATACATATAAATAAACACATTAGTGAATGTTATTTCTGAGTTATAAAACTATGGATGATTCTTTTTTCTTCTCAATATATTTTTTGTTTGCCCACATAATTTATTTTTATAATCAGATAAAAAGTAATTCTGACACATGACCCTCCTACCTATAACTAGTACTCACAACATTACAGTCAAGATAGTAACCTCTGATCTAATAAGGAACTGTTTTTTTCCACTTACGTTTATACTCTAGTGCCATTTCACATGTTATACACTTTCTTAAAATACATATCCTTTCCTTCAAAATACAGGAAACTTTTATAGAGTTAGTTGCAAACAAGACCTCTTGATCTGTAAGTTCAACACGCACTTTAAATACAAATATAACTGTCTTCTTCTTTTTTTTTTTTTTCCGGTACACGGGCCTCTCACTGTTGTGGCCTCTCCCGTTGCGGAGCACAGGCTCTGGACACGCAGGCTCAGCGGCCATGGCTCACGGGCCCAGCCGCTCCGCGGCATGTGGGATCCTCCCGGACCGGGGCACGAACCCATGTCCCCTGCATCGGCAGGTGGACTCTCAACCACTGAGCCACCAGGGAAGCCCCCCCTAACTGTCTTCTTAAACTTGTGATCCCTCCAGGATCAACTCATGCCCCAAATCTTAGAATCACTGCACCCTTTCTTTTACCCACTCCAAATAGTTTACGTTTCATTTCTCTAATGTTCCTTGCCTCCATCTCTTTCACCACTCTCACAGTTTAGGCCAATTATCTCTTCCAAACAATCATAACCATCCTTTTGACAAATTTTCTTGCTTTACTCTTAAGTTATCCTACTTGAATTATCTTCCTAAACATGATTTGATCATGCTATTCTCCAAAAAAACCTCTGCCGTTTCCTCAACACATACCTACCCTCCCTCCTTCTCTTTCTTAACCGCTCAGTCAGGTTTTCAAAAGCCTCCAAAGTTTGTTCTTCACCTAACATTTACCCCATCCTGACTCCTTACCACACTAGCCCACACACAGATTATGGTCTAACCACTCCAATTTACTTTCAAATCCATTCTGAATCCTTTTATCTGTGCCTTTGCTTAAGCTATTCCCTTGTCCTGGAAGGCCCTTCCTTCCATTATTTATCGGCCAAAGTTCAACTCAAATTTTACAACTTTAAAACAACAGAAAAACAAACTAAATCTTCCAGATCCCTTTATTCGAGGTTCATCTTTACTTCTCTATGCTCTCACAGTACTTTACAGCACTGTGTGTTCTGTGAGCATGCTATTATTTCAGTAACTATGTGAGCTGCAAGAGATCAGGGACCATAGTTTATCCTTCTTTATAGCCTCTACAGTGTCAGGTATAGAATAGGCATTTAATAAATGTTATTAACAATACAGAAGGTCTAGAACAACTAAAACCTAAAAGAAACACAGAAAGCTCTATGTGGGACTAGATCCCTGTAACCCTGTGAAGTTCAACAAGGTGTTTTAAAAGGAGGTATTATGGGTAAGTTAGATCTTTTTAATGTTAGTGGGCTACACACAACCAGTGAGCACAGAGATGACTACAGCCAAAACTAAAAAGGTAAGAGGGGACAGAGTCCCACATACACATGGACATAGTCATTGCATGCCAAGCATTAATTCTCCTTCTGCTGATAGATTTTCTTTGGGAAACAACCCTTGCCTCAATTCATCAGGCTTGAGAGGGCTTAACCACACTTTCACATCAAGGGTGATCATGAACTTAAGAGTGGCCAATCAGAAGACTCCATATGTTTGGTAACGGCAATCATTCTGGTATAGGCACATGGGCCAAGCCAAACCAATTAAGCCACATCAGAACTAACTAAAGGGCTCCGGCTTCAGTTCCTGAGACTCCTTCTCTCCAGACTTACAGATTGCAGAGTGGGGGCTGGGAGTGAAGTCATGTACCATGAGGAGAGGGCCTGCCTGAGACTGAAGCCAAAAGAAAGCGGAGAGACCCATCCCTGATGACAATCATTTGAGCTCCCGAATTCAGGCTGAGTTTCCCTAGAATTTTCAGTTATGTGAACTAATAACTTCTCTGTTTCACTCAAGCTCATTTGAGTTGGTTTTTCTGTTTGTAACCGAAAGGACACTGATAAGTCAAGGTCCCTTTTTAGTGCAGAAATTAGAACTTAGCAAGCCTGTTATGGTAAAAGAACATGGGAATTCAGTCAGATATGGATTCATATTCTGGTTCTGATACTATCTGGCCAACACTGAGCAAGAAAATCCAATCTTCTGAACTTTGGCTTTCTCTATCATAATAAAGGAATAATAAACACAACTCTGAATTGTAATGGAGAATTAAATCAGAAAGTAATATAAAGCATCAAGGCTGTATACTCCACAGTAATACTCATTATTATTTAAATATGTGACACCCTTTAAAAGTCACTGGAAGTCATTTTCATTTCATCCTTTCAAAATAATACTATGGCAAAGAATGAAAAAAAAAAAAAAACTATGGCAAAGAATGAAAAATGAAGTTACTTCTCCAATCTACCTACAGATGGTTACAGAGTAATTAAAAAAAAAAATGTATTGGATACAGGATTGAAAATTTTACCTCTTCCTGAAAATAGGCTCTTCAAGAACAGAATTCTGTCTCTATGATGGAAGTATTATTCATTACACGTAGTTACTTCCTGTTTTCACTTTTAAAATGACTCCCTAACAAAAATATTTACCTTCAAAGTATACACTCCCATTCTACCTGGAACCTTATAGAAGATGCCCTCTTCACCTCGGGAGTTTGTGTGCAGCATTGCATTCAGGCATGCAAGAGGGGAAGTTCCACTGCCAAAAAAAAAAAAAAGAGAGAGAGAGAACACAATGATTAGTTTCTGTCTCTGAATATCCTATGTAACACTGAATTAAGATAAAATTAACAAATCAACACTCATTTGACATAAACACATTTTATAAACTATAAAAAGTCTATAAATCTAGAAAGGCTGCCATGGAGAAAATGGATGTAAAATTCCTTCCCAGTTATCTAAAGAAAAAATAATTCTATAATTTTCTTAATCCCAATTTAGCATCTAACATTTCAGTCAAGACAAATTTCTCTCACAGAAGCATCACAAATATATCTCTAAAGATTCTATTTCACTTACAATTTTATTTGTTAATACACCTCAATAAAGCTGAAAAAAATTTTTTTAATCTATTTCATTTAGCATAAGCCTTAAATGCCCAGAAGTAAAACAGGGAAGAAAAAGAAAACACACACAGAAATAAATAATATTAATCTCCCTGCATACTGCTGCACCAGACTGAATCTGAGTTATGGAACGAACACATTTCCATGCTCCCTTTTTTTAAATTGAGATATCATTGACATGTAACATTGTATTAGTGTCAGGTGTAAAATATAATGATTCCATAGTTATCTATATTACGATGGTCTTTAGACCTATCATGAGACCACTTTAAAAGACATAAAGCAGGCTTTGGAATATTCATCTTCTATGTAGAAACCTGGTTAAAAGTTTACTAATTCTAATATACATTTATCATATTTTCTAGAGTTTTAGGTATATAATAAATTATCTGTTGAAAATATACATATATCATTTTCCTTTCTAATTGTAATCAATTTCATTTTCCTATAGTAATATAAATGGAAATGTGTGGCATCCTTAAATTTAAAAAAAAAAACCAACTCACAATATCTGAGGGATAAGGCAACTTATTCGCACATTTCCGTATCTCCCATCTCAGTTCTCTGCTGGTACTACTCAATAACCCAAAGAAGCCTACTGGAAGAGGCTGCTCGATATCTTGGGTATCTAAAGATAAGAGTTCTCTGTGGGAGAGAGCAGGACCACTGTCTTTTGGTACTATGAAGGTGCTGAGGGTCAAAAACTGAAAAGATGGGGACTTCCCTGGTGGCGCAGTGGTTAAGAATCCGCCTGCCAATGCAGGGGACACTGGTTCGAGCCCTGGTCCAGGAAGATCCCACATGCCACGGAGCAACTAAGCCCGTGCGCCACAACTACTGAGCCTGCGCTCTAGAGCCCGCGAGCCACAACTACTGAGCCTGTGTACCACAACTACTGAAGCCCACGCACCTAGAGCCCGTGCTCCACACTCGCCGCAGCTAGAAAAAGCCCGCTAATAGCAGCGAAGACCCAACGCAGCCATAAATAAATAAATAAGTAAATAAATAAAATAAAATAAACTGAAAAGATGGAGGACAACAAAGAAAATAAAGGAAAACCTTTTGTTAAAGAAAATGATGAGGAGACTTCCCTGGTGGCACAGTGGTTAAGACTCCGTGCTCCCAATGCAGGGGGCCTGGGTTCGATCTCTGGTCAGGGAACTAGATCCCACATGCATGCCGTAACTAAGAGTTTGCATGCCACAACTAAGGAGCCCGTGAGCCGCAACTAAGGAGCTTGCCTGACGCAACTAAGACCCAGGCCAATCAAATAAGTAAATAAATAAAATATTAAAAAAAAAAAAGAAAAAGAGGGACTTCCCTGGTGGCGCAGTGGTTAAGAATCTGCCTACCAATGCAGAGGACACGGGTTCGAGCCCTGGTCCGGGAAGATCCCACATGCCGCGGAGCAACTAAGCCCGTGTGCCACAACTACTGAGCCTACACTCTAGAGCCCACAAGCCACAACTACTGAAGCCTGCTTGCCCAAAGCCCGTGCTCTGCAACAAGAAAAGCCACCACAATGAGAAGCCTGCGCCCCACAACGAAGAGTATGCCCCTCTCGCCACAATTAGAGAGAGCCCACACACAGCAACCAAGACCCAACGGAGGTAAAAATAAAAATTAATTAATTAATTAAAAAGAAAAAGAAGGGCTTCCCTGGTGGCGCAGTGGTTGGGAGTCCGCCTGCCGATGCAGGGGACATGGGTTCGTGCCACGGTCCGGGAGGATCCCACGTGCCATGGAGCGGCTTGACCCGTGGGCCATGGCCGCTGGGCCTGCGTGTCCGGAGCCTGTGCTCCGCGAAGGGAGAGGCCACGGCAGTGAGAGGTCCGCGTACCTCAAAAAAAAAAAAAGAAAAAGAAAAAGAAAAACACTGAGTATCTCCAGGCTGATTTTCAGTTATGTTTCTCTAATTTAGATATTTCCCCATGTTAAAAATACACATAATGCAATTCTAGTCAAAACTCCCAAGTTTGTATCAAATAAACATATAAAAATTGCCAAGAAATTTCTGAGAAATAAATGATGAGAGACTTGCTTAAGAAGATATTAAAATGTACTCTAAGCACATTATTAGAATATTAGTGAATAATGAATTATTGAATTGAATAATTATTGAATAATAATAATTAAATTAGAGTTTTATTGAAGCAATGTGTTTCTGGGACAGGATAAACAGGCAAATGTTCACTCTTACAGACTGCTGGTGGAACAAAATAGAAAATATAGAAACAGATCACAATAAATGTAAAAGGTACTATTTCTGTGCAGCAGGAAGAAGACTGAGTTATGACACGGTCACCTGTGGTGAGAATCTTTCTCTTCCCCTAAGCAGTATGAGAAAATAATATGTAAGACTTTCAGTCATATGACCATGAGGGGAGTATCTGGAATTTGGGTGGAACAACACAAAGGAGAGAGAAAGGAAGGGCTAGGTAAGGATTATAGAGGAAAACTCAACACCCAAAAAGGCAGACCTGAGAAAAGAGGAAAACAGCAACATTCTTTTTTTTAGCAATATTAGTTATGCCACTGTATCCAGGCTTGCCTTAAGCCAGTCCCACCTTTGGAATTTTGTTGAGGTTTTAAGTCACAAATAACCGAGAGAGTTCTAAATAAAATAGTTTATTTAATAATTAATTAAATAATTATTTAATTCTCACAGCTTATATAAAAACATATTCCAAATGGATTCAAGGCCAAAATATAAAAAGTAGAAGGAAAACAGTATAACCTACAGTATAGAGCAACCTTTCTACATAAAAGAGAAAAAAACCCAAACCACAAAAGAAAACCTTAATAACTAAATAAAAATAAAAATTTCTGTACAGGAAAAAAAATCATCAACAAAACTATACCAAGCATACCTAAAAGAGCTTTCTAGGAAAATACAAACAACCAATTAGAAAAAAATGGATAAAGGATATGAAAATGCAATATAAATGGCCAACAGAATACATGAAAAGCTGCCCAAACTTTACAGTGGTTAAAGGAAAACAAATGAAACCGAGACACCACTGGTCAGACTTGTAAAAATCAAATATATTCAGGTCTTTGTTAGCAGTACTGTACTAAGGTCAGTTTCCTGGTTTTGATATTGTACTGTAGTTATATAAGACATTACCACTGGAGGAAGCGGGGTGAGGTAGCCATGGGACTATTTTTATAATTTCCCATGAGTTTATAATTACTTTTTAAAAATGAATTGATAAAATCCATTGCAGGTAAGGTTATGGGGAAATGAGCACTCTTATATAGACTGTTGGTGGGACTGAAAACTGCTACCCCACCCCCCCCATTTCTCAATTCTGCCTTAAGAAAGTAACACGCAAATATCCACAAAAATTAAAAATATTAGGGGCCACTGATGCAACATTCCCACTTCAATCTATCCTACAAAAATAAGGCCACAAAGACTTATGGACATCTATGCAAGGATTAACTCCAGCATTGTTAAAAGCGTCAAAACACTAAAAATGACCTCAAAGTCAGTAAGAGGATGGTTCACCATATGTTAGTAAGGTAACCAACAGGATATGAATCAATAACAGCAACATTAACAGCAAAAGGATTGCTAAATTCCAGGAAGCATTCTGGTTAGCCCTCTCAACAATCCTTTGAGGTAAGCAAAATTATGACACCATTTTTACAAATGAACAAATGAATGTATTGAGGTGTTAAGTAAGCTGTTCAAGATCACACAGTGATTAGTCAATGGTGAAGCCAAGATTCCAGTAAGAAGAAAGAAAAGAGAAGCAGAACAGGAAAGAGACTGTTTAAAAAGAACATATAATCAAGTGAAAAGGAAACATGCTATAATCTGTAGTTCAATAACCTATCTGGGTAAAGCTTTGCCCCAATTTTTGGTATTCAATTTCAATATTAAGTACCAACTCTGTTTAGTACTGTTTACTAAGTACACAATAAACTAGGGTCTGTGGGGCCAAGGAGGAAAGCTTTCTTAGTTCAAAGTCTAATGGGAAAGACAGACAAGGGAATAAACTGCCACAAGCACCTGTAACCAGTGCTACCAGTACAGACCGAAGTCCACAATCCCTGACCCCAAACACTTAAGGCCAAATGTTTCAGACATAAAAATCTGTTTGGATTTTAGAAAGGCAACATGATATGCCATATACTATGTAATATCACCAGAGATTAGTGGCAGCAATCCCATAACCAAACACAGTGAAACACATCAATATTCACACTAAGTGGGAGAAACAAAGACTACATATAGTTTTATGTCAGTTTCAAGAGAAGGTGTTGTTGACAAATGAGGTTTGTTACCAAAAGACTAAAAAACTTTTTCAAGCATTTTGGATTTTGGAATTATAGAATCGAGAACACAGGCTTGTGTAGATATAAAGTACTTTAGGTCAGAGAGAAAGAAACAATCTCTTCTAGGGCTTAGTACCTAGAACCAAAAACAAAACCAAACAAACAAAAAGCCAAAAAAACAAACAAAAAAATCCCAACTCAATCAAACCAAAACAAAAAAAACCTCCTTACAGTAAAACCCATAAAAATGAAAGCAAATGGCACACATGTACATCTGGTGAAAAGATGTGGTAACAGAGATACAGACACGATCATATTTTCCTTGCAAATCCAATGTAATTTTCCTTTGAAGGAAATAAAGTTTCGAAAAACCCACAATATACACAGAACACTATACTGTTTAAAACAATAATATAGATTTGATTTCAAGAAAACATAAAAAACCAGAGAATACTTGCAGAGTTTATTTTTATTAATAATGAAGCAATGGCAGAGAAGTAAAATAGGCTACACTGCCCATGATGGCAGGAATATACCTTCAAGGGAAGTAACTCCAGAATGATATAATGAAATAAAAATAACTGAATAACTTGAAGGAATAGGCATCACCTTCATGAGTGATAAAACACTGGTACTAAGGAGATCATACTGACGTAAAGTCAAGTAAATATAATATGGGCTTAAGTCCTGATACCTGTAGCAGCTGAAACAAGAACACCTCAAAATATTACATAACTATCATGAGATAATTTAGCTTTTAATTTTTTTGTCCATGCTCAGGAGACTGGCGTTGGGGCAGGGGTTGGGGCCAGCTCTCAAGGAAAGGAACAAATGCAGTGCTGTAATTTCATGCTGATCTACCCCATGAAGGAAACATACACAAGGCCCAAGAACAAAAGTAACTTCAGTCATGCTGTCAACAGCCTTATGTAATTCTCTCTGCAGTACAAGTGGTTCCTTAGCAGTAGCCAGCAGGGCTGAAAAGACCTGAGGCCTATAATCACACTGCTCAGAGGAAACAACATAGTAACTCATGAAAAGAGACATCACTGTGTGGCCAAGAGAGCCAGATTTATGTATTCATACCAATGTGAATTTATATCTGAGTGTGGCCATGGGCAAGTCACTGTAAACACCCTTAATTTTCTCATCTGTGAAACTGAGGAAATACCATCTAATCTGTAATTTGTGCAGAATCTCAATTCATATATAAAGTATATTCCACAGAGAAGTGATTCAGTAACTGTGGTAGTTACCTTAACAACTTGCTCCCCCATTCCAGTTTCATAATGTTCCAGTGTTCCCTACCTATCTCAAGTGACAGTAACTTCTCTCACCCCCATCAATTCTCCACTCTGAAGCCAGAGTGACCTTTTAAAAACAAGCATGGGACACTTCCCTGGTGGTGTAGTGGTTAAGAATCTGCCTGCCAATGCAGGGGACACATGTTCGATCCCTGGTCTGGGAAGATTCCACATGCCGCAGAGCAATTAAGCCCGTGAGCCACAACTAGTGAGGCCTGCGCACTCTAGGGCCCACGTGCCATAACTACTGAAGCCCATGAGCCCTAGAGCGCACATGCCACAACTACTGAGCCCACGCACTCTAGGGCCCGCGTACTGCAACTACTGAGCCCGCGCACCTAGAGCCTGTGCTCCACAACAAGAGAAGCCACTGCAATGAGAAGCCCGCGCACGGCAATGAAGAGTAGCCCCCGCTCGCCGCAACTAGAGAAAGCCCGCGCACAGCAACCAACCCACCCAAAAGAAAAAATAATAATAATAAGTAAATAAAAACAAGTATGATCGTGCCACCTCTGCCCAGCTTAAAATTCATCCATGATATAACAATGTTCTTAGAATGAAGTCCAGAATTATCAAAGTGACCTGACCCGCCTTCCCCCCTCCACTCTGGCCTACTCTAGCCTTCTTTCCATTTTGTAACTTACAATTCTCCTGACTTCTTGGCCTTTGTACTAATTAATGCTTCTGCTTGTAATGATAACCCTCACCTTTTCTCCTAGCAAGCTCCAATTAATTCACTCTTCAGATTTCAGCCTCAATGTACCCTGTTTAAGGAAGCCATGCCAATGTTATATAGAATCCAATACTTTTCCTAAATACATATCATTTATAACTACATATATTGTAAGGAAAAAGTTTTAATTTAACATGTGACTCCATTGTGGGCCAGCCAGATTCAACAGCATGTGATTTCACTGAAGCTCTGGGAAGCAGATTCTCTCTTCTCTTCTATATTCAAACCCGAAAGCATATAGGCTCCAGGACCTACAAACAATTCTGCAACTATGATGGATGAGCCTGATGAAAATGGAACAAAAATGAAGGAAGCAGAGCTGAGAAACTGATCAAACTGCCAGAGCACCTGGATCAAGTTCTGCCAGGTTTTCTTCACTTACATCACACAATTAATTTCCTTTGATGTTTAAGCCAGTTTACATTGCATTTCCTGTTATTTACAACTGAAAATACCTTAACTGACAAAGCATCTAGGTCGAAAGCATTCATATTGACAGAGATATGAAAAGGATGCAGAAGAAAAGTGTAGGATATTCAAAGGTGACAACTCTCTCCTACCAATGAGAAAATATGTTTATGAATACACAGTGTATACTGAATAAGAAGAGGCAAAGTGCTACTAAACCTGTACAGACGAACTCAAGCACCCAAGATACTCAGAAATATTTATCTTAACTTTTTTCTAAATCTTAAACTTCAAGGACTAAGAAAGAATCAAGCTGAGACCTAGGCATGAAAAGCAAAAGTGGCAGAATGAATTACTGTTTTTAATTCATCATTCACTCCCTGTATCATGCCACCTTACAGTAAAGAAAATATATTTATTTCCCTGCCCCACTGATGTTGGGCTTGGCCGTAAGACTTGATCAATGAAATGATAACAGAAATGACAGAAACAGCAGCTAACATGTGGTTGCATAGTCTGACTTACTCCTGACTGCCACAAGAGCAGGCCACTGATTCTAGGAGAACAGAGAACCCACAGCCTAGAGCCAAGCCTAGGCAACAATAACTGAGCCCCAGCTCCTCTAAAGACGTGAAGAAGAAAAGGAACTATTCGTTGTTATAAACCACTGAAATTAAGACTTACGCAGCAAAAACTGACTGATAAGCCCTGTATAATGCAAGGAACATCTGCCTTCTTAGCAATACTCAATACCGGACAGTAAAAAATTTATATCCAGCCAAGATGTCATTCAAACAAAGAAGCAACAGAAAGATATTAAGCCCATGAAAACTCAGGGAAAAGACCACCCATAAACTTAAATCTAGCCAACAAAGAAATAAAAAAATTCAGGAATGGAGAAATGTTTAGAGAAAAAAAAGTAAACAGCTGCAATTATAGTGATATAAGAGAAATGCAAATGCTTTCTATTTTTTTCAACTTTCATTTTAAAAATGACAACACACCTTCAGAATTTTTCTATTTTCTTTTCCCTCAACTTCAGAGATTATTTAGGAATTAATATCCTAAATGAAGTATATTTATAATCTTCAGTGAAAAAATTAGCAATTTTCTTAGTTTCTTCAATTAAATGCAATAAACAGTGGTTAGTCCTGGCTAGTGAATTTCAGGATACTTTTCTAGTGTACATTTTTTTCATTACTGATTGACCTTTTTTTGGTCATCAGGAATCATTTTTACAAAAATATTAAACAGTCCAAAATATATGAATAAATTACTAAAACAATATAACTTCTGAAACAGAGTAAGGCTCTTTTTCAAAATCACTTCCTTTTCACAGGGCATGCTATTTAAAACAAAACAAAAATTAGAACAGCAGGTAAGGGGGCAGGGAGACTATATATAGACTGAAGTGCAAGACTTCCAAAGAGAAAAGACACAATGAATAGCAAGGTATTTGTTGACCAAGTATTTTGTACAAGAAGAGACACACTCAAAAAGAGAGTCAGTCACAGATGCCCACAAATGCAAAGAATAGGGATACCTATATATAACATTTAAAGATCAAGAGACAAGCCAAAGATGAAGGGGCTGGGAGGATTCAGTGGTTTTAGAATGAGTATGTTTAGATTGTATCACCAAAACTTGTAATTATTTCAATTATAGGGTAATGATTGTTAGGGGGAAAATCAGCTATTCCCTTGAAGAGTATCAATATAAATGCAATCATGACATTTTGATAATAACGCGAAAAGTTTGTTACATCGAAGTATATTTTCAAATAGAATTACAAAGGCTTTGCAAACCTATGACAGAACAGCTTACATGTTAAAATTTACCTTTAATCTAAAGTATGTTTGATAAATGATTCATTATACTACAAATCTGTTTAGGCACCCATGCTAAAGACTTCTCTTAATGCTGTTTGTGTAGGGATTAAACTGTTACTTTCTACTTAAGCAATAAAATAAAAGAATATAGTAGAAAATAATAACCCACAGAATAAGAGAAGAATCTATGAGTTCATACTAATATAAATAAATGAACAAATCAATGAATGGGGGAGAATTCTTTGCATGTAATTCCAACTAACAAAGAAGAAACGATGGAATTAGAAAATCACCATATGTGGCCACCACACTGCAGGCAAGTATTATCAGTGGAAGTTGTGGTGGACATACTCTAAAATGACCCCAATTATCATCACTTCCTGGTATACCCTGTGTAATCCCCTCCCCTTGATGTAGGTGAAACCTGTGACTTGCTTCTAACCAATACAGAATACAGCAGAGCAGGCAGAACAGTGACTACGTTACGAGAAAGACTGCAGTATCCTTGCAAAGTGACTCTGACTCTCCCTTGCTGGCTTTAAGGAAGTATACAGGTTGGGGAGGCCCAAGTGGCAAAGAACCCATGGCAGCCTCTAGCCAACAGCCAGCTAGGAACTGAATCACCCCATTTTGATAAACCCCAAGGATCTGAAACCTGCCAACAACCACCTAGCTTAGAAGTGGTTCCTTCTCCAATTAAGCCTTCAGATAAGAACCAACACCTTGGCTGCAGCCTTGCAGAGAACCCAGTAAAACCATGCGCCCAGACTGCCGACACACAGAAACTGAGATAATAAATGTGTGTTGTTTTAAGCTCCTAAATCTATGATAATGTTGTTAAGCAGCAACAGATAACTAACAATGAGATGCTAAAACCAGTGGGCAAAGATACAATGAGAAACAAGATATTTATACAGTCTCAAAGTATCTCCCTCCACACACAAGATGTTAATTACAAAGGGGGAAAAATCATATCTTTATAGTGGAGAACCTTGGCAGACATCACATAAAATAAGGGACTGGCGTAATCAACACCAATAATGGGATAAACTGAAACCACACACTTTTTGATATGATGTAGTGAAAATGACATATCATTTCTGTGACATTCCTGCCAAAAATGTACAACCTGAATCTAATCATGAGTAAACATCAGATATATCCAAACTGAAGGACAGTCTACAAAATAGCTGGTCTGAACTCTTCAAAAATATCAAGCTCATGAAAGACAAAGACTAAAAGAATGTTCCCACATTAAAGGAGACTGTAAAGATACATGAAAACTAAATGTAAATGCAATGTGTGATCCTGGATTGGGACATCAGTGGAAGAATTATCAAATTTAAATAAAGCCTGTTGATTAGAAAGTAATAGTATATTAATATCCAGATTTTGATAGTTACACTGTGGTTATGTAAAAGAATATACTTGCCTTTAGAAAGTATACTCAAGTGTTTAAATGTGAATGGGGCAGCATGTCTACAATTCTCAGACATTTCAGTAACACAAACTAGATAGATAGATAGATAAAGTATATAAAATGTTAACATTTGTGGAATCTAGGTAAAGTTATATAAAATTCTTTGTACTGCTTTTGCAACTTTTAAGTCTAAAATTAATAACCCAAATGAATAAATAAAAAGTTAAAAATATGTAATATATATAAGAAGTCTATAAAAACAATATGGACCAATGAAAAAGCATGAAGTGCTAGTAAGTGCTACAACATGGATTAACCTCAAAAGACCACATATTATATGATTCCATTTATATGAGATGTCCAGAAATGGGCAATCTACAGAGACAGAAAGTAGATTAGAGGCTGGCAGTGGGAACTAGTATTAACTGTATACACGTATGAAAAATCTTACTGGGGATGGATTACAGTGTTAGTTGCACAACTCAGTAAATTTACTAAAAATCACTGAACTGTACAGTTAAGATGGGTGAAATTTATGGTATGTACTTTACACCTCAATAAAGTTTTTAAAAAAAGATGATGTGGAAAAGAAGCGAACTTGGTTTCTCATTCATTGAACATTTACAGAATAGCTACCGTGTAACTGCACGGGGGTAAGTGCTGGTGATATAAAAAAAAAAAGTGGAAGTTTCCGTAAGCACATATTCTTACATTTTAATGTAAAAATAAATGAACTGGGGGCTTCCTTGGTGGCGCAGTGGTTGGGAGTCCGCCTGCCAATGCAGGGGACACGGGTTCGTGCCCCGGTCCGGGAGGATCCCACATGCCGCGGAGTGGCCACAGCAGTGAGAGGCACGCATACCGCAAAAAAAAAAAAAAAAAAAAAAAAAAAAGAACTGGGACTGAGCGCAGCCAAACGGTATGACTCTTTATTTCCTAGTGTGTGTGTGTGTGCATGTGCACACACACACACACACACACTATATTATCATTTAATTTATGATTAACATTTCCCTCCCACCAGAAAGATGAGGCAAGTTGGTACAGATTTTAAATGTTCAGTAATGTAAAAATTTTAGCCACAAATGCAAATTTGCTATCAATTCAGGAACTGAACAAAATCAGAAACTTAGGTTTAGAACTTACTAAAGATATCTTCTAAAAATTAACTGATAACCACCTTTCTCATAACTAATCACGCCAAATTTCTCCACTGAAAGTCTGGACATTTTCACTATTGTTTTCTTTCATTTTTAGTTTCTTTCTGGAGCTTGAGGATACAAATAAAACTGTAAGTGAAGTCTGCAAAAGGGTTCATAAACATACAAAGCCCATCAACTCTAAGTAAAAATCTTTAGCTTTCTTTATCTTGTCTATAGCTCTCCTAATTCCATAGGTCTTTCTGGCACTCTTAAAGAATTTACTCACTTGTTATACCAATTCTGTATCATCACATTGTAGGCAGAAATTTTAAAAAATTCACACTCACATTCTTCTACAATCTTCTATCACTGCTTAGATTTTAAATTTAACAGGGCAAGATAAACATTTACTACCTTCTATAAAAATTTAAAGAAGTACTTCTGCTCATCCCCTCTACCTTAGGCAAATGTCTTATTATTTCCTACCAATACAATACAATGGTTGTTTCTCCCACATTAGATAAAAATGTACCCTACTCAAATTACAACAAAATCCTACAACTTTATTGTGGTAAAATACAGATAACATAAAATTTACCATCTCAACCACTTCTAAGTGTACAGTTCACCTTCACTTAAGTACATTCACACTGTTACACAACCAAGCACCAGAACTCTTCTCACCTTGCAAAACTGAAACTCTACACCCATTAAATAACTCCCCATTTCCCCCCTACACCAGCCCCTGGCAACCACCCTCTACTTTCTGTCTCTATAAATATGACTTATACTTGAGGTCTCTCATGTAAGTGAAATCATACAATGCTTGTCCTCTTGTGTCTGCATTATTTCACTTAGTATAATGTCCTGAAGTTCATGCATGTTGTAGAATATGTTAGAATTTCCTTCTTTTTAAAGGCTGAAAAATATTCCATTGAATGTATATGCCACACTTTGTTTATCCATTCATCTGTCAATAAACATTTGGGTTGCTTCCATCTTTTGCCTACTGTGAATAATGCTGCTATGAACACTGGTGTAAAATTATCTATTCAAGTCCTTGCTTTTTATTCTTTTGTGTATATACCCAGAAGTGGAATTACTGGGTCGAATAAAATCCTACAACATTTTTTTTTTTTTTTAATTGTGGTACACGGGCCTCTCACTGTTGTGGCCTCTCCCGTTGCGGAGCACAGGCTCCAGACGTGCAGGCTCAGTGGCCATGGCTCACGGGCCTAGCCGCTCTGCGGCATGCGGGATCTTCCCGGACTGGGGCACGAACCTGTGTCCCCTGCATTGGCAGGCGGACTCTCAACCACTGCGCCACCAGGGAAGCCCCAAATCCTACAACTTTTAATCATTCTTTACCTTACTCTCACTTTACATAACCATCTCTCAGGTGCAAATACCTACAGACAAGAATCAGATAAAATCCACAGGTTGACAAGGAGCTTCATAGGTCATCTAGTCCATTTACCTACAGATGCTTATATATCCCCTCCTAAAACGTCATAAACAGGTTAATCATCCAGTCTTTTGCACAAGCATATAATGTGGTGGAGAATCACTATGTCCTCAAGCATTTCCAAATATTCATAAATTCTTCCTTAAGTTAAGCCAAATACATCTTCCATTTTTTAGCCCTGATTTTATGATGTAAATCAGTGGTTATCATGGTGGAAAAATTTAGGAGGATCTTTTCCTTCCTCTCTGTGATTTTCTCTACTGTCTAAATTTGCTAAAATGACCTTGTAATAAACTATCTTTGTAAGTGGGGGAAACAAATTTAACATTATTTCTTCACTAATCCATATGACAGCCCTTCAAGTACTTCAAGACTCTTCATGAAACCCTGAAGTCTTTTTCAGATTTTTGGTCTCTCGTCTCCTCACTGGCATCTCCTCCCCTGCAACCAAGCTAAAGAAATTTAATATAAAAAACTTTTACAATCCATCCTCAAAATTCACCAATGTCTTCCAACATTTATTATCCCCAGTTCAAGCCTTTGATAAAGAGCTTTAAGGGACATCGTCAGCCTAATTTATTTAATCCTAGACATACTACACTTCGCAATAGATAACCCTGCCTTATCTTGACTTTAATCCCAATCTCTTGTTCATTTTTCTGCACTCCTTCCTACAGAACAGCCTTGTCAAAACTAAGACATAATCAGCTTCCCTATCCCTGACTCAACTATTATACACTCTGTCCTTCGAAGTTCAATCCCCTGAATTCCAGTAGGATTAAATAATGGACTCAGACTTCCAAGGTTAAAAGAAATGCAGAATTATCTAGTTCCCCAAACAGATGCTTGACTAAACCCTATTTCCGGTCAATATTAAATGTAAAAAGACAATAAACTTATAAGAATCTTTCACTCATGTGATATACGTGTATCTACCCACACACACAGTAATCATTATCCACATACTAGCTAAAACAAATCAGCACCACATAACTTTAAAATCAACAGCTGATTTGTGGCATGCTTACCTGACAGAGTACACAAAACAAAACTGAACTCAACAGCACCCTTATGATGGAAAATAGTGAGTTTAGAAATCATTAAATTAATAGTCTTGGTAGGCTTTAAATTCACTGAAAATTTTTGTATTCTTACAAACGCTTTCATTAAAATCTTTTGCTTGCCTTCCCTTGGTCATACTACCTGCAATTCTTCCAATGAGAAGTTCATTTGGGTTAACAACTAACCTACTTTTTAAAAAGAAATAACATAAATGTAGTTTTTAAATTTAAAGAGTAGCATCCGACTTATCTATCCTTTAGTGAATTAGTTTCTTCACACTATTTTCCTCCCCAAACATGCCATGAAACAGAAATAAACCCACTGGAGAAAGGGTAAAAGGGTATGCAGGAAAACTTTCAAACAGGCATTCTGGGAGAAGGAGGCCCAGTTGGGACCACAAAATGAGAAATATGGATTAACAGAGTAGTGAAAGGGCACGAAACAAGTAAGAGTAATCTAGGAATAGCAAGGAGAGGGAGGTCATAGAAACAAAAAAAGATTCTTCAGAAACTGTGCTTATATACTCTTTCTATCCTTTTAATACTTCACTATAAATCTTCATTCTCTTCACCTTCCTCTTATTGTCTTTTTTTTCCCACTACTGTTTTTTAAAAAGCATGGCTTGTCCACTACCAGTAAGAAATGAGCAAAACCACTTCAAAAGGGGAGGGAAAAAAAAAGGAGTCCAGTGTTTCTATGACTTATTTTAAAGTAAATATATGGAACATAAAGTACTTGACTCCTATCTTATTTAGTCCATGGCCATTTCCACTATTCGTTCACTACAGCATGTTGCTTTTCAGTCTGATGAGAAAGAGGTAAGAAAAAGTAGACTTTAAGACAAACACAGTGCTTGTCACTCTAACTACTGCATATAAAGAAATATCAACCGCTTTTATTTCAGCTCATCAGGATGCTAACATTTCTTAACTGGCTGAGCCAAGTTCCTAAACAGCCATACATCTCTGAACTAAAGATATACAGAAGGTTACACGTGAGGACATATTATTTGAGGTAAAAGAAGAATTAGTGAGGAAAACAGGAACTGAAAATAAAATACTTGTCAGTATAAGTTATAGAAATAGTCCTGAAAGAAATGAGCTAGGGAAAGAATAAAATTTAACAAATTTGATTAGGTACATCAAAAAAATAAGAATTTGTTTAATTTTCTATCTCTGTTCTATTTGGTATTCTTGTTCATTTAGCAATGTAGTTTATACACCTAAATAGCCAAAGCTATCGACTACAATTATTTTCTGCTTTTGAACAAGAGCTGTCGGTCTTGACATAGCCATTTATGTCGAGATTCAGAGTTTTGAAGTAGTCAATTGATCGATGAATTTTACCAATTCTTGGCATTTTCCAACTCACAGAAGTAACTTAGAGTTACAGTAAAGCTCATATAATTAAATGGCTTTGACTGCGAGTATCTTCCCTCGATCCTCAAAAATAAAGACTAAAATAGGAAGGGCAGGGCTTCCCTGGTGGCGCAGTGGTTGAGAGTCCACCTGCCGATGCAGGGGACACGGGTTCGTGCCCCGGTCCGGGAGGATCCCACATGCCACGGAGCGGCTGGGCCCGTGGGCCATGGCTGCTGAGCCTGCGCGTCCAGAGCCTGTGCTCCGCAACGGGAGAGGCCACAACAGTGAGAGGCCCGCGTACCGCAAAATAAATAAATATAAAAAAAAATAATAAAATAAAATAAAATAGGAAGGGCAAGGTGGCACCAGCGAGTGGGATCAAACCACAAGAAGCAGCCCAGCCCAGGAAGCCTCTCTGTCCCTTCAAGCTGGAGACTTCCTTTTCCCTACACCTAGAGCCATCAGGCAGCCTGTTCTGTGGAAACTCCTCCCACTCCTTCAGAAAGATGCAGCAGAGATCACTAAGAGACTCTGTGTCACCAAATAAAACAAGAAGACCAAAATAGCACAGCAAAGGCTTTGAAAATTAAATTAAATTGAAAATTAAATAAAACTTCTAGATTGGCTCAATAGTGGAATGGAGATGACAGAGGACAGAGTCAATGACCTTAATGACAGATCAATAAAATTTACCTGATGTGAACAACAGAGAGAAAAATAAAACTGATAAAAATTTAACAGAACCTCAGGGAGTTGTGGGATAATAACAAAAGATTCAAAGTTTACATCATCAGAGTCTCAGAAGCAAAGGAGAAAGAGTATTCAAAGAACTAAGGGCTGAAAAACTCTTACTTGGTGAAAAATAAACCTACATATGCAGGAAGCTCAGTGAATCTAAATAAGATAAACTCAAAATAGTCCAACACCAAGACATATCGTAATTACGGATATCCCTGGTGGGCCAGTGGTGAAGAATTTGCCTGCCAATACAGGGGACACAGGTTCGAGCCCTGGTCCAGGAGGATCCCACATGCCGCAGAGCAACTAAGCCCGTGCGCCACAACTACTGAGCCCACGTGCTGCAACTACTGAAGCCTGCATGCCTAGAGCCTCTGCTCCGCAACAAGAGAAGCCACCGCAATGAGAAGCCCGCGCACCACAACAAAGAGTAGCCCCTGCTCACGGCAACTAGAGAAAGCCTGTGCACAGTAACGAAGACTCAACACAGACAAAAATAAAAATAAAATAAATAAATAAATTTATTTTTAAAAAACCCAACGAGTTCTTACAATTGCTTGTGGCTTAAGTTTTTCTGCTGTACTCTTCTACAGTAAGCAATGTAGTGGACATCTGTTGTTTCTGCCTGGTCAATATATATTCTCTCTTCCTCTGGAAAGAATGTGCAATCTTGCTTTGGAGAACTATGCCTTACCCCACTGGAAATAGTCTTTGTAGGACTGTCCATCAAAGATGCCTCACCATCCCTGGACTTTAGGCCAGCCAAGTTCACTCTTCTTTGAATTTTTAACCTTGAGCAGAGTAGACAAAGACTAATTCATCCCAGCTGGAGTGCCTTGATGAGTCCATCCATTAGTTTGAGCTACCTGATCTCTGCAGCTACCTTAGTTCTCCTTATTTCAGAGCTTGTTTCTTTCCTTTGAGCCTGTGAGCTACCCCCACATTCTTCAAATAACTTCCATTTTGCTTAAGTTATTTACATTTGGTTCCTATTATTCATACCTAAATAACCTAATCAAGAATAAGCCCCCCTCAAAAAACGAAAACAAAAAATTTTTTCTTACCTACTTTAAAATTTTTTAAATTATAATTCTAACTGTTTGTATGACCTGAATTAAGGTTTCCTCCATAAACTAATACTCAAAAATGAATAGGTTCTTGTAAACAAACTTAATGGAATACAAATTTAATCGGAGTTAAATTGATTTATCAAGCTCTAACTAAAAGCCAAGCATGTCACGTCCAAGTGAAATGAAAACACATGGATATGGTTTCTACTGTCTAGTATCACAGGCAAGTGAGATCATTATAAGAAGTAACTATAATATAACATGAGAACTGCTATAACAGAGGTGTACTTAAAATGTTACAGAAACACAGATAAAAAACCAATTCAGTAAAGATCCAGACTATGAATTTTAACCTGTTCTGGGCCTTGTTTTAAGTACGTGTCAATCCCGTAAAGGATTTACCAATATTCTCTAAATCACTAAGCGCATAAACATACATTTCAACCTTATAGCCAAACAGCAAGTGTTAGCTCACACATTTCCAATCTCTGAAATATTTTCATTTATTAATCTGTATAATATTAGGTATCCTAATGCTAGAAAGTCAAATAATGATTTTAATAAAACTAAATGTAGATTGGGTTTCTAAAAATATGACCAATGATTATAATAAATTACGAGAAGAAAAAAAAAAGCACATACAGCCAATATTTACATAGTAATATCACTCTTATTTATAATAGTTTCTAGACTAATTATTTAGTTTTATAAAGTAAAAATCATGCAACCAAGGGTAAAGTTAAATTAAACTTGTAAAAGAGTGCTTTATAACTGTATAATACTTCTTTAGAATAAAGTAATTCTTACCTTCTGGAGTTGGAATGCACCCCAAGAAAATGAAAGAAGGAAAAAAAAAAGAGCTTTTAATTTTTCTTTACAAAGCAACAATAAAGCCAAAAAATAAACTCTCCCCTCCCCTCCCAGAACATACAATTCTTCAAATTAGTACCCTCCCCAACACTTTGCTACATAAAACATTAATTTCTTCTTTAGAATTTACAAGTTAGTCCCAAATATCAGTGTCTAAAATACATCAATAGTCTAAACCATTTCAGATAACAGTTGCAGCACCTCAATTACGTGGCAGAGTAAAACTATTACAGCAGCTTAAAGTTAATGTGGATCCAGTGAATATTCCCCATTCTTTAATATCCTTCCCATGCATTTCAAATTTCAAGGAGCCATCATAAAGCCATCAGCTATAGACCCTAAGGTTTATTAGCTTCCCTTTGTTCCATAATGGAACTCATTATGAAGCTAAATAACAATAGATAAGAATACTCTTTTCTGTTAATATCCAAGCATTTTGTGTTTGTTTTTTCATAATTAATCCTTTTGACATCCCTACAAGGTTTGCAGGCTTGAAAGTAGACTGCAACTAGCAGGTAAAGAAAATGCAGGCTGAACTCAAAGGTATCAGCCAACCTTAGATAAATATGGTATCAATTTAATTAATAATGTTCTTTATTCTTAAACTAAGCTCTTCCTAGTGAAATCACCTCAAGGCAATTCAGTTTTGCAGACAGTCAAATGATCTGCTCTGTGGCGATGATTTCTGCTGAAAAGTAGTAGAAAATGTTGACTTTATTTCCTTTGCTATATACTTTTATATAAGAAGAGGTGAGGGAAAAAATTAGGTAATTGGATTAGTTTTTGGTGGGAGGTGAGCTAAAACATACTTAAATACCATGTGAGGGAGATTATTTTGTTCCTAAGTAAATGCATTTAATACTAATAGATGCAGCTGGGACTCCTCCAAAGAGGTAAAATTTTAATCTGGCAAATGTTTATTGAGCATGATTTTAGCTAGATGGTTCCCAGAGATTTTTACAATTCCAACTCTAAAGGAGTTTGCTTGGGATACAAGACTGAGACATAAGAAAAACTACTTGCTAGATAACGATTTTGAGCTCTGCAAGACAACAATATAAAGATCTATTTAAATGTTCCAATAAGATAGGTTCTTTAAAAATGTACTGGCCCTTTCAGAAGCCAAGTTACTATAATGGCTGGGGTTTTTATTTCAAATTCTTCCAGAAAGCAATTTACAGTTAGACAGCAACTAACCTAATGTTCTATGTTAGCACATGGTATCAATTTTATTTAAAAAACAATAGAGCAAATATACTAGTCAGAAGGGAAGGGAGAACTATAGATGTAGAGGCAGTATATACTGAAGAAAAGAACAAAAGTAAGTAATAAGCCTGAGTTTTAGTTTCACTAAGCTAGTTGTCCTACCCTGGCCGAGTCTCAATCTCTATGGGCCTTAATTCTTCAGTAATAAAATGGTATACGACTATAATATCCTAATTATCTTTTCCAGCTATATCATTCTGTGACTAAAATAACGTGACTGGTTTGGAAAAGAGGTTGAGGAGGGAGAAGAAGATGAGGAATGCAAAAGAGATTACCCATTTGGGGGTGTAATTAATCAGGGGCATAATGTTGTAATAGAACTAGGTAGGCTTCATTTGTGAGGAATGCACATCCAAGTGACGTGCTTGTCCCCAAATCTGCCAATACTACTATATAAGTAGCACTTAGTCTTCCTTTCCAGGTCTTTTCCCATAAAGAACCAATGCTTTTAAATACTTCCTGGCTTGTTTCAGAGGTGACAAATAAGTAATGCTCAACCTTATTTAAAAGCTAGGCAGTTGGCTATACTCATTTATTAGCTGCACAACTTACTCACCCACACGAATTTTATGGTGTAAAGGATTCAAATTCATATGGGCCTCACCAAAATTACTAATTATTATGTATCATAAACCCTTGGGACAACTCATAAATGGTCTAATTCAGAATATACTCAATCTGTGGATAATAAATTCATGAACACCCAGAATCTTTTTTCTTTCTCTTTCCTCTTCTACTCATGAATGGCAAGACCAAAAAAAACAAAAACAAAAAGGAGTAAAAGAATTGGGTCTCAGGAAATGAATACCATTTTCTTCTTTCCTAAAAACTCTTTCTCTATTAGCTGATATAAAAAGAGTCAAGATAATACAGCCAACAGAATGAGCAAAGCAGGTAAAAGAACTCTGGGGGGGTGGGGGGGCGTGGTGGTAGTTATTAAAAGCAATGGTTACTTCAGAAGGAAGGCTTGAAGTCCTAAACTTAACGCTGTAAAAGCACATTTGTAAACAATAATGGCAGCCACAGCTGACTGGCAGGAAAAACTTGTTGTACAACAGATTAAGGATAGAAGTAGTAACAAGTGATAACGTTTTAAGGATTAGCAGGAATGGTCTCAAGGTGTACATAAGCACTTGATTTATGTACTACGTACTATTGTGTATGTTTTATCAATAGTATGTATGCTTAACGTGTATGTTTAGTTGCTCTGTTTTTAAAAATAAACCAGAATATCCAGCTGTACATAAATAGTCTCTCTAGTTCTTACCTGTTAAATACATACTGGAATGCCGAAGTAATAAAATACCTGAAATTCACCCCAAAACAGTCTGGGGTGAGAGGACTATTTATAATTTATGCTGGAGGATACATACTTTTGTTTTAGTTTGGAATTTTCCAAAAGTAAAAATTTACATTAAAAAAACTGTCTTCAGTACCTAACTTACAAACCTAGACTT
Source organism: Orcinus orca (assembly GCF_937001465.1). Lineage (NCBI taxonomy): Eukaryota > Metazoa > Chordata > Mammalia > Artiodactyla > Delphinidae > Orcinus > Orcinus orca. Next base: position 71,795,070 of record NC_064571.1, on the reverse strand, counting down.
ATAACGTAAGTTAAAGTTTATTACCACAGAAGGAAAAGAATGTATTTTTAGATTCTATAACATACCTGGAACTATTTATTCATCAACATCCGAAACAGGTATTAAATATTAATCTCTGAAAACAGATACCTACTCTACAGCTCCAGATCATTACTACCTTTTAACTGCTGTCCTGACAAGTATAACAAAACCAGTCCCCACACTTGAATACGTCCCCTCACCTCTCATAAGGTTCAAACCTTTTTTTCTGAATCTACAAAATATACTCAACGAATTCTTTACTAATCAACCCTCTTAACTTTCCCAGTTTATTCCTCTGTTCTTCCTCTCTATGGTAAATGGCAGCTGTACAATCAGGAAGCCTAGAAATAATGTTTTATTTCCTCCTTCCTTACACCTCCCATATCCAATCCATCAGCAAGTCCTGAAACATGATCTCAAATCTGTCTATTCTCTTCATCCTAATCCAAACCACTACATCTTGCATAATCTAGTAAAACATCCTCTTTATTCGTCTCCTTAATCCCTTCAACTCCTAAATGCTGCAGTGCATTCTTTATATATATATATATATATATATATATATATAAAATGTCAGGGGCTTCCTGGTGGCGCAGTGGTTGAGAGTCCGCCTGCCGATGCAGGGGACACGGATTCGTGCCCCGGTCTGGGAAGATCCCACATGCCGCGGAGCGGCTGGGCCCGTGAGCCATGGCCGCTGAGCCTGCGCGTCCGGAGCCTGTGCTCCGCAACAGGAGAGGCCACAACAGTGGGAGGCCCGCATACCGCAAAAAAAAAATAAATAAAATAAAATAAAATAATGTCAGACTACATATCATCTTGTAATTATCAGATATAAAGTAATTATCAGATGTAAGTATTTGGGGTAGGTTTATTTCCATTTGAGGACTGACTACACATTTGGACAGAGCAATGCTTAAACATTTAACCATGCCAATGGATTCATACTGGTTTATTGTGTACTATTCACATCCACTTACTTATTTGGTAGGAAAAACAGGCTCCAATTATGGAACTAGTCAACACTGAGGTTCCAAACACCTAGTCATAAAACAGCTGTATTAAATGGCCTACACCAGACTGTCTGTGATACCACCCCCCTTACTGCAATTTAAAAATGACTGGAAAACAAAAGCTACACCAAAATCTAGAATTCTATTCTAAGCCAAAGAAAAATACCATGATTCTGACTTGAAATTTGTGGTTAATCATGGAAGATTCCATGAATTTAAAGCTCAGTCCAATTTCATGATTTAAAATTGACCGGAATTTCTGGTGCTGGTGAAGACAAAGCAGGCCCACAATAGCCAGCCAGCCTTCCTGCCTGCCCATGTCTGTCTGCCTGTCTGCCTGTATCTGTCTCTCTGTCTGCCTGTATCTGTCTCTCTGTCTCTCTCTCTCTGGCTAGTTACAACAAAAGACTGTGGACAAAAACGTAAAAAGCAACTTCCCACACAAAAACTTATACATGAATGTTCACAGTAACATAATTCATCATAGCCAAAAAGTGAAAATAACCAAATGTCCATCAATGGATGAATGGGTAAACAAAATGTGGCATATGTATACAATGGAATATTATTCCACAATGAAGGAATGAAGTACTGATAAATGCTACCACATGAATGATCCTTCAAATCATTATAACATACGAAAGAAGCCAGTCACAGAAGACCAAACAGTGTATGATTTCATAACACGAAATATCCAGAATTGGCAAATCCGTGGAGACAGAAAGTATGTTAGTGATTGCCTATGGCTGAGGCACGGGGAGAATTGCAGGGGACAAAGAAGGGGAGTGGCTAATCAGTACAGGGTTTCTTTTCAGGGTGATGAAAATGTTTTGGGTGAATATACTTAAAAAACAAACAAACAAAAAACCCACTGAGCTGTATGTTTTTAAAATGGTGACTTCTATGGTATGTGACTTACACGTCAATTTTTTAAAAGCAACTACTTAAAACACTGAAAATTAAGAAAGCTGGCACATTGGGAAGTCAAAACCTAACTCATATGAGAATATATAGCACAGAATTTACCCATACCCATAGAGAAGGCTGGCTTTGCCCTTGGCTTCTAAGAGATAACTGCTAGGCCCTATGATGGCCTTGGGCCAGCCAGACAGTAACACTGTAATTCGGAGTGGGGGCTTTGAGACATACCAATAATGTGATTTAGGGTGGGGGCTTGGGTCACATGGTATCGGTTGACCACTAGAGGGGCTAGACACTGAAAACTGAATAATGCGATGGACCCCCAATAGAAACTCTAGACATCAAGGCTCAAGTAAGCTTCCTTGGGGGCAATACTCTGTGCTTATTGTCACACACTGATGTTGACAATTAACACTGTCCTAAGTCACGGGGAGAGGATGACTGGAAGCTCTGTGCTGGGTACTAGATTTGACTCTACCTTATGTGTCTCTTCCCTTGACGAATCTTAATCTGTATCCTTCCCAAAACCAAGTGTTTGTTTTCAGTGAGTTATACAAGTTCCTCTAGCAAATTATCAAGCCTTGAGAGTAGTCTTAGAAACCCGTGAACTATGCAGTTGGTATAATAAGTGAGGGCAGTCATGTGGACTATACCCTCTAACTTCAGTTGGCTAAACTCTCACAGAGTGAATTTTCTGGGGTTTATTTCTCAACACTTTGCCTAAAAAACAGGTCCTAGTTGAGGAGATGTACTACCGTAGGGGACAGATAAAATTCTAAGAATTGGGGAGTGGGGGGAGGCGTGGAATTCCTGAGAGAAAAGAACCAGACAAGGGAGTCCCCTAATTTCCACATGGGGCCTGGGCTCACCCCTGAGCTGTGTATACTTAGGACATTCCCAATTAACACAGCAAAGGCTTTAAGAACTGAACCACTACTCACATCTCAGACTCACCCTGAGTGGCACATGCATGGAACAGATGCAGAACAGCAGAGCAAAGGCTTTGAAAACTGAACTGATTATCAAACTAAAACTTACAAAAGGTAACAGAATAGTCAGAATAGCTGGGCTACCTACTTTAAAAAAACAAAGAAATCACCATTCTCCAGAAGTTTTTAAGAGAAAAACAGAACATAAAACAACATAATATTCAAAACGTCCAGAATACTACCTTAAATTTCTCAATAAGCAAAGATCCAGGAAAATGTGACAAATTCTCAAGGGAAAAGACAATCAACAGCTGCCAATCCTGAGATTACCCAGATGTTAGACTTATCAGACTAAAACTTTAAAGCATTCATTATTACTATATCCATGAGGTTAGGATAAATGAACTTGAAATTAATGCGAAGACAGGTTTTCAGCAGAGAAATAGAAACTATTAAAAAAAACCCAGGGCTTCCCTAGTGGCACAGTGGTTCAGAGCCCGCCTGCCGATGCGGGGGACGCGGGTTCGTGCCCCGATCCGGGAAGATCCCACATGCCGTGGAGCAGCTGGGCCCGTAAGCCATGGCTGCTGAGCCTGTGAGTCCGGAGCCTGTGCTTCGCAATGGGAGAGGCCACAACAGTGAGAGGCCCGCATACCACAAACAAACAAAAAAACAAAAACAAACAAACAACCCAGAAATTTTGGAATTAAAAGACATAACATCAGAAATTTGAAAAAATCTCACTGGATGGGCTCAATAGCTGAATGCAGAAGACAGAGAAAAGTGTCAGGTGATGTGACAAGAGAGCAACAGAAGTGATACAATCTGAAATACAGACAAAAAAGGTTGGGAAAAAATGAGCAGAGACTCAGGGAACTGTGGTAAAATACCCAGAGGTAATCCCGACACTGGAAGAAGAGAAAGAATGTGGTGAAGAAAAAACATCTGAAGAATGGCTGAAAACTTGCCAAATTTGGCAAAAGACATAAAGCTACAGATTCAAGAAGCTCAGTGAATGCTAAACAGATCTAAACACAAAGAAACCCACACCCAGACACATTAAAAATCAAACTGCTGAAAGCTAAGCGTAAAGAAATTATCTTGAAAGCAACCAGAGAAAACCATGTACTGCTTACAGGAGAGCAATGATTCAAACAGCATGTATTTCTCATCAAAAACCATGGAGGCCAGAAGGCAGTGGAGCAACATTTTTAAAGTACTGAAAGACAAGAACTATCAATACCGAATTCTATATCCAACAAAAAAATTCTTCAAAATGAAGGCCAAAAAAAAAAAAAAAAAAAAGACATACTCAGATGAAGGAACACTAAGAGAATTCATCACCAGCACAGAACTGCTCTTAAAGAAATACTAAAAGGAAAGTTCTGCAGGCTAAAGAGAAATGATACTAGAGGGAAATGTGGAACTTAAGGGAAGAAGGAAGAGCAAAAGAAACGGTAAACATCTGGGTAAAAATAGTCTTTCAACTATTTATGGCCTGAAAGCAAAACTAATATTGTATGGTGGGTAATTCCATGTATGAGATGGAACACATATGACAACTATAACATATACAGGATGGATAAAGGGACCTAAATGGTTGTAAGGCATCTACACTTTATTTAAGATGGTAAAATATCAATCCCAAGAATTCTGTGAAAGATTGGATATGTATTATAATCTCTAGAACACCCACTTTAAACACACGCACACACAAAGAGAGTGACAGAAAGTCAATAAATAAAATACAGTGCAAAATACTCAGTTCAAAAGAAGGCAGTAGGGTTTCCTTGGTGGCGCAGTGGTTAAGAATCTGCCTGCCAATGCAGGGGACACGGGTTCGAGTCCTGGTCCAGGAAGATCCCACATGCCACGGAGCAACTAAGCCTGTGCGCCACAACTACTGAGCCGGCTCTCTAGAGCCCGGGAGCCACAACTACTGAAGCTAGTGTGCCTAGAGTCCGTGCTCCACAACAAGAGAAGCCACCGCAATGAGAAGCCCGTGCACCGCAATGAAGAGTAGCCCCTGCTAACCACAACTAGAGAAAGCCCACGCACAGCAACAAAGACCCAATGCAGCCAAAAATAAATATTTATTTTAAAAAATAAAAATAAAAATACAGATAAATTAAAATGGAAAAAATAAATATCACACAAACACTAATCAAAAGTATTCTATTAGGAAATTCCCTGGTGGCCCAGTGGTTAGGACCCCGTGCTTTCACTGCCAAGGGCCTGGGTTCAATCCCTGGTCGGGGAACTAAGATCCTTAATCCTACAAGCCTCGTGCCTCACCACCAAAATGGAAAAAAATGGTATTCTATTAGTATCCAAATAAACTTCAAAACAAAGACTATTATCAGGGATAAAGAGGGTAATTACAGAATGAAAACAGGGTCAATTGACTAAGAAAACAATGCCCTTAATGTATATGTACCTAACAACAAATATGTAAAATACCTGAAGCAAAAACAGAAGTAACAGAAAAGAGAAATAAACAAATGCACAATTATACCTGGAGACTTCAACACCCTTCTTTCAATTATCAATAAAACAAGTAGACAAAATCAGTAAGGATATAGACCATCTGAACACCCTATTAACCAAAATGACCTTACATTTACAGAACACTCTACCCCAGAAGAAAACATATACACATGCTTTTCAAGCATGTATGGAATATTTAATGCACCAAGATAGACCATAACCTGAATCATAAAACGATTAAAAAAAAAAAAAAAGACAAAAACAATAGAAAAAAAGCAGTGAAACAAAATTCTGGTCTCTTTTTGAAAAAAAAACAATAAAATTAACAAATCTCTAGCAAGACTGACAAAGACAGGAGAGAAAATAAAAATTACCAATATCAGGAACAAAACAGGGGACTTTGCTGGCGGTTCCATCCCTGGTTGGGAACTAAGATCCCACATGCCATGTGGCACAGCCCCACCCTCACCCCCCAAAAAACCAAAAGAACAAAACAGATGTCACTATATATTCTGCAACCATAAAAAAGACAGTGAGGGAACAGTGCAAACAATTTTACACAAATTAATTTGACAACTTAGAAGAAATGGACAGATGCTTCAGAAACAACAAACTACCAAAACTCAACTAATAAGAAACAAATAATTTGCATAGTCCTATAACCATTAAAGAAATCAAATTTGTTACTTAAAATCTCCTGAAAAAGAAACCTCCAAGTCCAGATGGTCTTCAATTGAGAATTCCACCAAACATTTAAAGAACTGACACCAATTTTACAAAATATCTTCCAGAATACAGAAGAGGGAATGCTTTCCCCTTATGAACAAGCAGGCAAAGAAGTGTGTGCTCACCATTCTATCTCAACATAGTACTGGGAGTTCATAACAGCAAAATAAGAGAAGCGAATGGGATAGTGTAGAAGCACAGAGGCAACTCCAATGATATTTGGTGATAAGGACATTTCACAAGTGTTTTTACTATTATGTTTCATAATTTATGTATTTGTTACATATATTCTAAGTTTAGAATAATACAATTTTAGCTTAACCCAGAACAAAACAATAATAGGAGAGGATTTCAAGAAAAAGCAAATTCCAATTTGGAGACATTGGCTTTTGGGGCCTCATTCTATCCAAAATTATACGTTGGAATCAGATAATCTCTAAAGTCACCTCAGTTCTTACGTTTTTTTACTTTCTCCCATGTACAAATTTATCACTCAATTTTTTAAACCTTAAGTATAAAGAACGTGAATTTTCCATTTAAAAGCATAACTATATTTCTCGTCTATTTTCTCTGTAATTCTATGAATAAAATAATTAAAATAGTGAAGTCCCATTTGTCTCTGGTATTGAGAGCCTATTCTTCTGATGGAAACTGATCATAAATCTTAATAAAAAATTAATCTAGTAAGAGAAGTGAGGATAATATTAAAATATAAGGTGATAATTCTCCTTTAAAAAAGAAAAATATTAAAAAAAAAAAAAAGAAAAATATTGAGAGGGGGAAGATATGTTAAAATGCAGAGGAGGGCTTCCCTGGTGGCGCAGTGGTTGAGAGTCCGCCTGCCAAGGCAGGCGACACGGGTTCGTGTCCCGGTCCGGGAAGATCCCACATGCCGCGGACCAGCTGGGCCCGTGAGCCATGGCCGCTGAGCCTGCGCGTCCGGAGCCTATGCTCCGCAAAGGGAGAGGCCACAACAGTGAGAGGCCCGCAGACCGCAAAAAAAGTAAAATAAAATAAAAAATAAAAAAAATAAAATGCAGAGGAAAAGGCCATCAGCTTTGTGGAGGTAATAACTGAGTTGATTAAAAGATTGTCAAGATTTTTTCATAAAGAGAGGAAGATAAATGCTGGCTTAATGTCCTGAGTAAAGATAAGAAATCTCAGATCCTATACACGCAACAGCACTGCATCAGTTTAGCTGGGGTGCAGATGGAAAGAAATCAAGTAAACAAAAGTGGTACACGGGACCAGTCAATGACCTCAGTTATTCTATGGAAAAACTACTGAAGGCTTCTGTGCCAGTTACCGATTTATTGACTTTTAGCTCCAAATCCAACCTTCTTTGCCCTTCTCTGTGACAATGGAGTTGGATTCTATAAACATTTCTCCTTTGCCAGCTGGCTCACTGTTAGTTTTGTCAGTATAGTGCTGGGAGAACACTGCAGAAAGAAAAAAGGGGGTCTTTTCTTTCCAGTTTTAGTGTGCTCTTGCCTGCTTGCTCTCATGGCTTGCAGCACCCAGAAATATGAGGGACACTCAATGGTGCTCACCCTTCAGCAATGTTCAGCAGAATGCCTGTGGGTGCCTTCCCAGAAAATTCTGCTGCTGCCTCAGCTGGCTCCCCAGTTGAGAAGCCAGCAGGCGGCTTTCCAGCAAGTTCTTCTACTACCCAGAAGGCAGTTTTCTATGTGCCACCCCCGGCTATGGCACCAGTGAACTTTGTCATCCACTGGACCAGAGCCCCACCTTCTCCAGGGAGAGCTGAATCACAACCCCTATGGACATGGAGGGGCCTCCTTGAAAGTTATTCCTTCCTGGGGCATGCTGCCTCAGCCCTACAGGTAGCAGCTGCTTCCCGTATCTGTTATTACTGTATTCTTCTGTGTTATCTTTACCTTTCAATAGTTAATTCTTGGTTACCAGTTATTAACTTCCAGTTAATAAATTAACCAGTTAATAACTTCCCTGTTCAAACCATGTAGCTTCTGTCTGATTGGACCCTGAGAACTACAGAATATAGCTCAAAGATGCAGAGATCTTTTACAAACTTAATTTTAAAAGATTAAAAAAAGAATGCCCCAAAGTCCAGAAACAGCTCCATGAAGCTGTGTGAGTATATTCAGGAGGCTGGAGTTTGAATTACCTCTGGGGTTTGTATTCATGACCGATGGGATAGTTTGTAATCACAGGAAGAAGTATGGACTCAAATCAGGAGAAAACAGGAATAAAGGGGGGCGCTGAGATAGTTTTCCTGTAAACTGTAAATATCTTAAGACATCATCAGACAAAAAGGAAACATCTTAAGTTTTTGAAAGGCTATTTTAAACACTGATGGCTAATGACAGCCATTTACTGTACAAGTTACATTGATTCAAGATAAAATAAAACCCTGAGTAATTTCCCTTAGAAAGAAACTGAAGTACACAAACTGTATGAAGTGGATCCATCTGTCTCTCTGAACCCTTGATTTCATTTGTAGTATCTTGAGAGGGAAACAAAAGTAACTATTCCTTCAATATTTAGATTCACATAAATGTATAGCATGATCTAGACTCAATAACACATCAGCTATAATGTGAATTGGGGTTTTTCAACAAAGTAAACTCGAAAAAACTCTCTATTCAGTCAACAATACTGACTTTTTAAAAAGGAAACTGTCTACGTAAAAACAAATGATTAAAAGCTTACAGAATTTTTTCAAAAGGTTCTAACAGTACTTCACATTTGGAACTAGCAATTCTGTGTCGAAGAGCTCAACCCTAGGAAACTACTGCTAAGTTATCATTACTATGTAGTTAAGAGAAAGAACAATTAGGCTATATTTCAGACATGGAAAATTGAACAAGGAAGTGAGATGTCACAACAAATTGTTTAAAAACCATTTTTAATTTTCTGAAATAACTATTTACTGGCAAACAGTACAGAAACTAAATTCTTTTTCTTTAGGAATGACCAAATACCGTAGTTACAGCATCTATCTATCTAAATTACCAATAACTGCTACAACCTACAAGTCGCAAATTCTTCTTTCTTTTAAAATCTTTCTATCTTTTCTTCTTCCTAGGGGCTACTTCAACCCTTTTCACATCTCCTTATCTGTTCTAAACAGAACTAAGCTCCTTTTAGAACACTTCAAAACGTTCCTTTCACCTGAAACAACAAAATCTATATCTTCCCTATGACTCCCATGGGAAACTCTATCTTTAAAAGGAGTTCGTTTACGTATCCGGAAAAAAAAAAAAAAAGGAATACACGAAGTCATAAGCTATTATGAGGGGGAAAATTCAAGGACCCTTTTTTTTCTCCGTTTTCTAAAATGCTGATATGCTTTACAGTTATAGAACAGTATTTAATTTAAATGTTATAATATTCTAAGAATACTGTACATTTCTAATTAATTCATTCAAAATTCCATATTTTGGGTAAATGATTTTCAATCTTATCACCTAACTTCTTAAAGGGACTAGTACCTCAATCCTTCTCAGCCAGGAGCCAATCACTTCATTTTTAATACTTCTTTTTGTTGACTGGTTGTGGCAAAATATACATAATAAAATGGCTAAAATGGTAACTTGTATAAGTGTATGATTTAGTGGCACTAAGTATTTACACTGTTGTGCAACCATTACCACTATCCATTTCAAGAACTTTTTCATCATCCCAGAGAGAAATTCTACCAATTAAACAATAACTCCCCATTCTCCCCTACTCTCAGCCCCTGGTAACCTCTATTCCATTTTCTGTCTCTAGGAGTTTGCCTACTCTAGGTATCTCATGTAAGTGGAATTGTACAATATTTGTCCTTTTGTGTCTGGCTTATTTCACTCAGCATTTTTTTAAATACATATATACATTCTCTTTCATATTTTTTTAAAATTTTTAATCGATTTACAATGTTGTGTTACTTCCTACTGTACATCAAAATGAATCAGTTATACATATACTCAGCATGTTTTTAAGGTTCATCTATGTAGCATGTATCAGAATTTCATTCCTTCTTAAGGCTGAATAATATTACATTGACTGTATATACCACATTTTATTTATCCATTCATCTTCTGATGGACATTTGAGCTGCTTCCATTTTAATACATTTTAGAATAAAACAATATAGTATGGAATAATCAAAATCAAGCGAGAATCTTCAAAATGGGGGAGCAGAGGGAAAACAGCAAAGGGAAAAATAGCTGAAAAGTCTTGTATTGAGGATTAAGGAATGAAAATGAAACTGTAAAAAGGAGCACATCTTACCATCGTCGCTTCTGAGGGCCCCCAGGCCCTTGGCCTGCCTCCCCAAAGGCTCACTAAACCAGAGGCCAAAGTGCCCCCCCCTCCTCTTCACCTACCACCCAAGTCCTCATGCCCTCTCAGGGCTGGGGGAGGAAGGGCTAAAGGAAGGCGGGGTTCCATGTACATATTTATCTCCCCCTTCCACATAGCCGCACAGACCTTTTGTACATTTTTACAGGGGTGCCCCTCCCAATAATCCCCCTTCCTGGTTAATTAAATGCCAAGACTGGTTAAAACAAAAGAGCACATCTTCAATAAGCATAGTTACTTCGTTCCATAATGCACCTGAAAACTCTAAAGATTTTAAGACTACCATTTAAGACACATCATGCAGCAAGAGGATAAGCTAGAACTACATCTGAATGTCATCTTCCAATCACTGATACTTCATATATTCATTAACAAGTAGGTTTGCAATGCCTGTTACGTGCCAAGCCGGGGGCGGGGGGGAGATAAATGTCACTGCCCTCATGGAGCTACTAGCTTAATGTAAGCTATAGAGAAGCTACATGATTTTTTTGAAAGACCAAAGCGATATGTAATTTCAAATCTTAAGTGCTATAAAGAAAGAACACAGAACACTATATACCAAACTAAAAACGGAAAATGTGATCTAGATTGGGAAGTCAGCCAAAGTTCTCTGGAAGAGACATGTTCAAGCTGACACCTGAAAAAAAACAACAGTTAACTAAGTAAAGGGGTCAGCATGTACAAAGGCTGAGGTGGGAATTAGCTTCCCTACACAACTGGGAAGTGACAAACAAAAGTGACCCCAAAAAAGCTATGGGAATGTCGATTGCACTTCAGTTAGAGAGAAGATAATAAGCAAATAAACTGAGAAGGAGCTTGCAGAGCAAGGAAGGAAAGTAGGACTGTTTGGTCACTTCAGGTAATGATACAGAGTTTCAAAAAGGAAGCAGTAGTCATCTGTGTTAAGTAATGCTGAGAGGTAACAAGAGAGGCAAAACTAAAAGTCCAGTGGAGGTGACAAAATGGAAGTCACTGGTGACTTTAAAAGTACTGCTTTGTGGTCACGTAACTGTATCACCACAATATAGTTTAACCAAGAATAGCTTCTTGTGAGTTGTTACTAAGTGAAGTCAGAAGCTATTTTTGATGACTCCACCATCTTGCTACATTTTTTTTTTAAGTTCTTCTTTTTTTCCCCTTCTGTTCTTTAATTATTTAGTATTCTTTCTTATTTACTGTTCTTGCCTACTCTCTAGAAATAATAATGACAAGTTTAAAGTCAGAGCCTTACTGTGTTAGAGATAAATGATCCTGCAATTGTCATTTAGACCTAGGTCACTGATGGAGTCGGATCTCTTTTATTTTTTTTTATTTTTTTTTTTGCGGTACGCAGGCCTCTCACTGCTGTGGCCTCCCCCGTTGCGGAGCCCAGGCTCTGGACGCGCAGGCTCAGCGGCCATGGCTCACGGGCCCAGCCGCTTCGCGGCATGTGGGATCTTCCTGGACCAGGGCATGAACCCGTGTCCCCTGCATCGGCAGGTGGACTCTCAACCACTGCGCCACCAGGGAAGCCCAAGTCTGATCTCTTTACATAAGATTTCCTGGTCTATTTCCCCAGTGTGTATTTTTAGGAATAGAAAATTTTATGAAATTTTTACGAATAGTCTAATTTTATGAAAAGAAATGAAATCTCTTGCTCATTCCTGTTCTATAAAACCCAATAGTGTTATAAAAAAAATTAGAATACGTTAGTAGAATTTGTTCCTCAGAGTAATAACCAAATGCCATAGTGCTCCCTCCTTTCTCATCATTGTGACAATCAAAAATAGCCCCCCAAAATCCTAACCACTTTCGCTATGGGTATTACACTATACCAGGGGTCCCCAACCTTTTTGACACCAGGGACTAGTTTCATGGAAGACAATTTTTCCATTAACTGGGGCAGGGGGTGGGGTGGGTGGAGGATGATTTTGTGATGATTCAAGTACATTACACTTATTGTGCACTTTTTTTCCATTATTACATTGTAATATATAATGAAATAATTGTACAACTCACCTTAATGCAGAATCAGTGGGAGCCCTGAGCTTGTTTTCACTTGTCACTCACTGATAGGATTTTGATATGAGTCTGCAAGCAATTGATTTATTACGGTCTCTGTGCAGTCAAACCTCACTAATGATAATCTGTATTTGCAGCCGCTCCCCAGCACTTGCATCACAGCCTCAGCTCCACCTCAGATCATCAGGCATTAGATTCACATAAGGAGCACGCAACCTAGATCCCTCGCATGAGCAGTTCACAGTAGGGTTCCTATAAAAATCTAATGCTGCAGCTGATCTGACAGGAGGCAGAGCTCAGGCGGTAATGCAAGTGATGGGGAGCGGCTGTAAATACAGATGAAGCTTCACTCGCTCGCCCGCCACTCACCTCCTGCTGTGCGGCCCAGTTCCTAACAGGCCATGGACCACTAGTGGTCTGTGGCCCGTGGGGTTGGGGACCCCTGCACTATACCAGCCCCAGGTGAGAACAACTAGTAGCACTGTAACCTTTTTCTCTTAATGAAAATATCTCTAATGTAGACACCCGGATTTCTGCCTTAACATATAAAATATAATGAACATAATTTTAATATTTCTTGATGGCAGAGGGTCTTGACTATGAACAGTGACTATTATGTGCTATTGTAATATAATAAAGCTCTTAGAAATTAAAGTGTGTTCTATCTTTGGTCCTATATTAATTGACCCCAGGCTGTTTTATTTGAACATAGTAAGACTATTACTTGAAACACATACTGCTTTATGTATCTTTTCCATTTAATTCTTTTTGGCCAAGGTTATTTTTTCCTAGACTGTTTACATCTACCATTCTCCCTGAACTAGAGGACTTCTTAATTTGCTAATGACTAAGCTTATTAAATCAAAAGCCTGAACTGATAGATGAAGGCTTGAAGATGGCTCCATGCCTTCCTAAGAATTAAAGTGCATGGGTGTGGAGATAGCAACCTTCTAAGAATTTTTTTCTAACTTACTTTTGGTTTTGTAACTGTGCTATGACTGAAAACTCCAAAGATCTGAGCTGAATAAATCATAAATTAACAAAGCAGTTATTACTAAATAATCAATCTTCAGGACTAAAGTAGACTGCTATATACTATAAAATATTCTAATCAAGTATTATAATTATTACTAATAATACTTAAATAACTCACCTGATTTCTTTTAGTCCTTCTCTCTGGATAACTTGAAGAATTTCTTTATGACTCATGGGTGTATTGGGATATTTTTCTAAGACCTGAGAAACAAGTATATAATAGTAAATTATTTTAATTTCTTATTATAATTACATATATAAATTATATTTATTATAGCTATGTATTAATTTCCTCCAGCATATACAAATCCAGAGACTTTTCATCCCTTAAATTTTTGGATAATAAGTGGAAAATTAATGAAACGTAAATAGGATATTCTCTCCTTCAGTCACAAACCCTAAGTCAAATCCTGAAGCAGAAATGGATCAAAAAAGATAAGATTAATAATTCAATTATTATTAATGCATAATGTGAAATTATGTTTACTTTCTGCCTCCACTCCCTCATCACATGACTACCTGTGGACTTACTGGAAGCACCTTAAAGATTATCCATCTTTACATCTCCAAACAAAGTCTAGTACATCTTGGTTGCTCAGTAATTTCTTAACCAAAACAAAAGAACAATACAGTTATAATGAAATTAAAATGGTATCTGTGTTCTGGTTCTGGTGAAGATGATGTAATAAGCATAAATTATCCTGTCTCTCCCGAATACAACTAAAAACCTGGACAGAATGCATGGAGCAGCTATCTGAGGACTCTGAAAATGGTAGCAGTTGGTTTCAGGGAGGAAACCAAAATTAGAAGTACTACTAACCCAGCAGTGAGTTTCCTGGTTTTGTTTCCCCTAGGTAGACTCAAGGGCAGTCCAAACTCAGAACTGCACAGTAAGTGCAGACAGAAATGGCTCCAAAAGAAGTCTTCTCTTTTTTTTGTCCAAAAAGCAGTAAAGGGGGCCCCTAAAAGGGAGGACAATCCTCTGAGGGTTTTTTTCCCTTTCTCTCAGACCCTGCCCCCAAGCAATCCAAAGGCAGCAGCTGTGGCAGTGATGATACCAGCAGTGGCTGGACAGGGACCTAAAACTTCAAGAAAGCAGATCCCTTCCGATCCCATGAGTGTGGAGGGAATTCCCATGGTTTATATTCTTTCTCCACCATCCTGTTGCTTGGCATCAAAGGCAGATGCAGTTGTGGAAGTGTGCAGCAAAACACCAAAATGAAAACCTTAGTTATCTAGCCATAGGACAAGGAAGAAGGGTCTCTAAGAGCCAGAAAGTGTCAGGGAACTTGCAAAGAGAAAGGAGCTCAAGAAAGTGACACCATGAAGTTCTATAAACACTCCTGGGGTCACCCAAGAACTATGCCTATGTGGATCTGACCCTAAACATACTATCAGGTTCCCAAATTTGCCACTCGGTGGTGTACATGCGGGACAGATAGAAACAAAGGCTTTGAAAACTAGTCATTGGAATTTTAGTGCACAGAAGGGTAGGCAGAAACTTATGACCTGAACCTAACAAGACCAAATGCCCGCTTAAAAAAATCCTCCCATCCCTAAAAATAAAGTAATAACAACAACAACATTCTCCATATCATTTAAATGAGACAGAGTATCATAACGTTAACATCAAAATGTCTAATATATGATCCAAAATTACTTGACATATGAAGAACCAGGAAAATCTCAATAACTCACAAGAGAAAAGACAACCTACACACAACAAACCCAAGATGCTACAGACTCTGGAATTTTCAGACAAAGACTTTAAGGCAGCTACTATAACCATGCTTCAAGAAGCCAGAAAGATGATTCTTGGGGGGAAAAAAAAATAGTTAAGAGTCTCAGCAGAGAAGTAAGATTCATTACATTATTGTGTGTGTGCCTATGTGGTGTATAAAGCAAATAAAAATTTAAGACTAAAAAACACAATATCCAAAGTAAACCCAAAATTCTCTGGAGGGGCTAGACTGTAGAAGGGAGATAACAGAGGAGAGAATCAGTAAACCTGAAGATAGAGCAATAGAAACTATCCAATCTGATGAACAGAGAGAAAAATGATAGAAAAAATAAATGAACAAAGCCAACGGGACAATATCAAAAGGTTTAACATTCATGTCATCAGAGTCCCCAAAGGAGAAGATAAAGAGTAGCACACAGAAAACATACTTAAAGAAATAGCAGCAGAAAACTTCCCAAATTTGGTGAAAGATATACACTTACAATTTCAAGAGAATCAATGAATCTCAAACAACATAAATTCAAAGAAACCTGTACCCAGATATATCATAATCAAATTACTGAAAACTAAAGAAAATTTTAAAATCTTGAAGGCAGCCAAGGAAAAACAACCTTCCACTTAGGAGAAAAACAATTCCACTGACTGTGGGTTTCTCATCAGAAACTATGGAAGGCAGAAACAGTGAAGAACATTTTTAAGTGCTGAAAGGGAAGGACTTAATTCCAAAATTCCTATCTAGCAAAAATATCCTCCAAAAATGAAGGGGAAATCAAGACATTCTTAGATTAAAGGGAAATGAAGAGTATTTGCCATTAACAGACTTCTATTTTATTTTATTTATTTTTAAATTTATTTATTTATTTTTGGCTGCGTTGGGTCTTCGTTGCTGCACGCCGGCTTTCTCTAGTTGCAGCGAGCGGGGACTACTCTCCGTTGCAGTGCGAGGGCTTCTCATTGTGGTGGCTTCTCTTGTTGTGGGGCACGGGCTCCAGGCGTGCAGGCTTCAGTAGCTGTGGCTCAGTAGTTGTGGTGCACGGGCTTAGTTGCCTCCGTGGCATGTGGGCTCTTCCCAGACCAAGGCTCGAACCCGTGTCTCCTGCACTGGCAGGCAGATTCTTAACCACTGTGCCACCAGGGGAGTCCTAACAGGCTTACTTTAAATTGACTTCTTTTAAGTCAATTCTGGTTTCTTTACTTTTTTTTTTTTAATCCAAATTTTAGGTAGAAACTCTCTTATACCTAAATCACTTTCTATTCTTAGAACCCTTGGCAATTAACAAATGCAAGTGAAAGCTAAAATTGAACCAATTCTGAATAATCTATACTATACTATCAAAAGAATATCCATTAGTACAGCAAGTCAAAAACAACAGATACAGGACTTGTGTAATAGAAACCACTTGAAGTCAGATATCCTAGATCAGCCAGTAAGGTATCAAAATGTGATGTCAACAACTACCATTTATAAAGAAGACACAAACAAGTGCAGATCATTCTCTCAGTTAAACGTCTCAGCAACCTTAAAAGACAAGCCTTATTACCCCCATTTAAAAAGTGGGATAACTAATGCTCAATAAGCAACTTTCCAAACATAATGCAGCAAGACAAGTGGCAGTCGGCATTCAAACTCAGGGATATCCTGCACCCTACAGCTCACTGTGTCCTGGTCTGCATCTCTTTTTTCATTTGTTTAATCATAAAATCCAACAAATATATTTCTGTTTGTCATCCTCCCTGAGCTCTATACTACATCAGATAAATGTTATTAACCTTTCCCTCCTTAGACACTGCTCTCTCCAGACCTTTTTTTCCCAAAATGTTTCTTCTTGGTCTTTTTCTGTGGCCATCCCTTAAATACTTTACAAGCATCATTTTGCAGCTTTTGCTTTTCACTCCAACCCTCCCTGAATAAAATCATCCATTCCCAAGACTTCATCAATCACCCCTATTTTGATAAATGAAAAGAAGCAGCACAGTCCGTTTATAACTGCTTTTAAACATCAACCTCGGATGTTCCATCTCAAACTTAACATGTCCAAAATTTAACTTACTACCTTTATCCAAATTAAGGCCCATACAGAAAACTGGACCTGTATTTACTGTCTATATACTATTATAAAATTGTATAAAATTACTGAAAAAGAAAAAAAATACACCATGGACATGAGCAGATAGCTCATAAAAGAGTTAAAACAACTGGATAAAAGACATATGAAAAAATATTTGCATACTGAAATACTTACAGATGAAATTATATGATGTTGGGGATTTGCTTCAAAATTACACAAGAAGAAATTTAGATAGGAGTTTAAGTATTGCAAGACTGGCTATAAGCTGATAATTATAGAAGCTACAAGATGGGTACAAAGATATTATATTATTGTTGGCTTTTGTGTACACATTCAATATCCCATAATAAAATTTTATGGGAAAAACGATATTGAATGTCTGACTTCACTAACAATTAAATACAAAAAAAATCACTTTTCAATGGTTTTTTTCCCCTACTATTTTGGATAGCAAAAACATGGCAATAGTAAATGAACACCATGAAATGGAAATGTACACACAATCTATTGATAATATAAGAAAATATTCATTATATTACTCAATAAAGAAAAAAGTTTAAAGGCTTCTTATCTAATAATAAGATATTAACAAAACTGGTATACCTACACAATTGAATATTATATAGCTATATATGAAAAGACACTGTGTGGGGGCTGGGGACAGGGGGTCTTCTTTCAGTCTTCCTCAAATCTTGGTGTGGAATACAGGTTCTGGACAACAGAATGTGAGGGGGAGTGATAGGGAGTGATAACTTCAAAAACCCAGATTTTCAAAAGGCAGGGACACATCCCTCTTTGGCCCTTCCTCCACCCTGTTGATTTTAAAGTGGAGGAGGTAACAAAGCCATTCTGAACCATACAGATAAGGATGCACCCTAAGAACGGTGGACTAACTACACCTCCAGACTGTTGCATGAAAGAGAAATAAACTTCCAAATCATTTAAGGAACTGTTATAGGCAGCCAAAGTTATGCCTAATATGACTCACCAATCTATTCACATGACGCTTAAGTAATCGTCCTAAAACTTAAATTACATATTCCTCTGGGTTTTTTTTGTTTTTTTGCGGTACACGGGCCTCTCACTGCTGTGGCCTCTCCCGTTGCGGAGCACAGGCTCCGGACATGCAGGCCCAGCGGCCATGGCTCACGGGCCCAGCCGCTCTGCGGCATGTGGGATCTTCCCGGACTGGGGCATGAACCCGTGTCCCCTGCATCGGCAGGCAGACTCTCAACCACTGCACCACCAGGGAAGCCTCTATTCCTCTGATTTTTAAGCTCCCTGTCACTTTTTTTAAAAAATTAACTAAAATTAAAATAAAATCTGAATTCCCAATACAGTTTAAAAGATTCTACATGAAACTCTACATCTCGCTTTTCTCATATTACCTTCTTGCCCTTTCTCAAACATAACCAATTCATTCCTTATTCAGGGTCTCTATACCTGCTCCCTCTTGCAATGTTTTTCCCCAGAGATTCATGGACTCTCCCTCACTTCACTTCTTCAGAGATATTCCTGACCACTCTAAAATACACTCAGACACTCACAAGCACCACCACTGCTAAACACACACACACATTTTATTACTTTAGCCAGATTTTCCCCCCAGCTTTACTGAGATATAATCGACAAATAACACTATGTAAGTTTAAGGTGTACAACGTGATGATTTGATATACATATATATTGTTCAATGATTACCACATTAAGGGTTGATTAACACATTCATTGCCTCACACAGGTACCCTTTTCTGTGTGTGATGACAACATTTCAGACCTACTCTGTAAGCAAATTTCAAGTATATAATGCAGTATTGTTAACTATAGTCATCATGCTGTGCATCAGATCCCCAGAACATATTCATCTTATAACTGCTCATTTGTATCCTTCGACCAACATCTCCCAATTTCTCCTACCACTCAACTCCTGGTAACCATCAATCTACACTGTTTCTAAGAGTTTAACTTCTTTGGATTCCATATATAAATGAGATCATGCAGTATTTGTCTCTGTCTGACTTATTTCACTTAGCAGAACGCCTTCAAGGTTCATCTAAGTTGTCGCATATGGTACATTTTCCTCTTTTTATGGCTGAATAATATTATTACATACATATATATATAAATTTTCTTTATCCAGTCATCTGTTGTTGGACACTTACGTTTTTTCCATGTCTTGGCTACTGTGAAAAATCCTGCAATGAACCAAGGGTGCAGATATCTCTCCAAGACAGTAATTTCATTTCCTTCGGATATATCCCCAGAAGTAGGACTGCTGGATCATATGGTAGTTCTATTTTTAATTTTTTGAGGAACCTACAAACTGTTTTCCATAATGCTGTACCAATTTACGTAACATAAAAAGAGTTCTTACGTAGAGACATACACATAAAAGATGGCCAAAAAAGAACACAAAAGACTGATATCCCTTTCAAAGAAAAACTCGAGCTCACCCCAAACATTAAAGACATATCTTCCTATAGTGCTGCCCAGATAATACATACAAAAATTTTACATCTTTCTCTTAATTCCTACATACAACTGCCTTACAGTTACAAACATCATGTAGCCATTCTATTTCATATGCCCCTCACAACAATCCAAGAAACAGCAGAGCAGGTTTAGTTATAGGAAAGGAAAGGAAGACTCAAGAGAATAGCATAGCCTAAACTTAAGATGTCAGAACTCTTAATTCCCCACACTAAAGAGGGTACTAACAAAGCTTTATATAAAGCAAAGATTTCAATGAGGAAAAAAATTTTCTTTTATCAACTAAAATATGCATTGGAATGATGAAAACTATGCTTCTGCTGAATGATGGGTAGGTTCTTACTTGCTGAGGCAGAAAAACTAAGAGGACTGCAGAAACGTTGCTTGATATTTTGGTTAAGATGGGGATTGTGACCATCAAGTATAAAGATCAGATACAGACCTTTTTCTCACAGGTCTTTTCTGAAACGTGACAAAACTAGCTTAATGCAAATGGCAGCCCCCACATATATCTATAATTAAGTCAATATCTTAAGAGATGGGTTCCTGGCTGTGTCTTTGATAGTGAACAAGAACATAAAACTGAAAAATAAGATCCTGGTGGGGCCTAGGAAGATTCTTTGTATTTCTCAAACTGTGGTTCTCAAACTCTAGACAAGGGTGTTCCACCAACTTACAGTGATATTTCATAGTATTCCACACAGAAATTCATTTCATGTGCTGAGTTAAACCTATACACAGTCATATATACCATATATAAAGCAACAAGGGCTTCCCCCCAATGGTAATACATATTCATTCTAGAAAATTTAGACCATACTCCCCCCCCCACCTCAAATTATATGCAAAGGGGGATTCTGCCATGAGAGAATAGGATTTAACATTTTGGCTGTCCCTTCCACAGGTTTTTTTCTATAACATTTTGCAGTTGACATCCTTCTGCATATACTAGTTTGTACCTCTTTTTAAAAGCCCTTTTTGCAAATCTTGCAACAGTTATTATTGATATATTTCATAGCAGCATGATACTCCACTGATTGATATATATACATATATACACACATATATATACACCCACACACATACATATACACACTAAATCACTTAATCCATTTCCTACTGTTGCACATTTAGACTGCTTAAAGAGGCACTCTTTCCCGATGGTTACCAACACATGTTTAGAGTGAGACAGATCTTAATTTTATACCTGACTCTAAAATTTAAAGCTCTGTGACCTTAGAAAGTTAATCTCTGGGTCTTAGTTTCATCAGTAAAATCAAAACAAGAAAAACATCTATAACTCATGGAGTGGCCATGGGAGACAAATAGAATATTTTATTTTGAGCTGCTTAGCTCAGAATTTGAGGATATATAAAATTCTCAATAAATGTGTGCTATTGTCTCCTTTTTTTTTTCTTTAACTGTAACAAATGCCACCAAGTGCTTCTGACTATTTTCAAAGTCTTCTAACAACTGGAACTGCTGTATAAAGTTATTTTAATATATAATATTGCCAAATTGCTTTCCACCATGTGTACGGGAGTTTCACTATTGTTAACCATTAACCAACATTCATATTACTTTTTAAATCCTTGGTAATTATTTGAAAAAATATATAAAAAATTTTTAATTTTAGCTACTAATGAAGTTGAACTTGTCCTACGTTTTTAGACTTTCATATTTCCTCTTTTTGAAATAAGCTATCTGATCTAAATAAAAATCAGATTAAAAAATAAAATTATAGGGCTTCCCTGGTGGCGCAGTGGTTGAGAGTCCGCCTGCCGATGCAGGGGACACGGGTTTGTGCCCCCGTCTGGGAAGATCCCACATGACGCAGAGTGGCTGGGCCCATGACCCATGGCCGCTGAGCCTGCGCGTCCGGAGCCTGTGCTCCTCAACGGGAGAGGCCACAACAGTGAGAGGCCCGCGCACCCCTCCCCCTAAAAAATAAATAAAATAAAATTATAAAATTTAATAGCTACATCACACGCAAAAAAAATCAGAGGTCTGTTTGAACATCAGAAATACATTCCTTTTATTTCCATTACAGAAAGTAGTATATTCAATGATTTGTCAGATAAAATTACAACTCTACCTAAACAAAATTTATTTCTGCCAACAAATTAAAAGAGTGAAAATGCACAACCTATTGGACAAAAGCAAAAATGCATCAAAAGCATTGGTGTAGGGACTTCCCTGGTGGCGCAGTGGTTAAGAATTTGCCTGCCATTGCAGGGGACACGGGTTCAAGCCCTGGTCTGGGAAGATCCCACATGCGGTGGAGCAACTAAGCCTGTGCGCCACAACTACTGGGCCTGCGAGCCACAACTACTGAAGCCACATGCCACAACTACTGAAGCCCGCACACCTAGAGCCTGTGATCCGCAACAAGAGAAGCCACCGCACCGCAACGAAGAGTAGCCCCCGCTCACCACAACTAGAGAAAGCCTGCGCACAGCAACGAAGACCCAACGCAGCCAAAAATTAATTAATTAATTTTTAAAAGACTTAAAAAGCACTGGTGTGGGTATAAGTGAGGCTTTATATTTAGTTGCTATTCCAGGCCGATTCACTTCTAACACAGAACTCCCCCTCAAACAGCCCATTTGGTTACTGGAAGAAAACATACTGCCACTGAAGTCTAAGAACTCTGTTGCTACAACTTCTGCTTAAGAAAAGTGGGAAGATATAGAGATTTTTGTAAACCATACTGAAAAATGCTGGAGTTGATACAAGAAAAACACTTTGTGCAACAGGTGTTATGCTTGCCTTAATCAAAAAATAGAAGGGATTTCTAGGGAAACTGATATAATCATCTACCTGGCAATTAAATTTTACTCTGTTACTATCATTAGGAAATCCTGAATACTAAAATGTATGACACAAATTTACATAATACTACAAATGTGGGATTTGCTTTATTTTCTTCCACATTTCAAGTTTTTATAACAAATACTCCAAACCAGCATACAATGGATTGACTAAGACTCAGTTTTGGTGGTCTCTGTAAAGGATGTTATTAACATAATTAAGAGGTTTCAGTTGGGGGGAAAAAGTTTAATCGATGCAAAATATGAAAGTGCTTCAAAGTGTATAGAGCTCAAATAGCCTGCACCTAATAGCTCTAAGACATAATATTGATGACTAAAAGCTCTCAATCTTAACCCTTCATCTGTATAATGAGGGTAGTAACACCCTCATAGATAGGAACATTAAGTAAAACATTCTGCAGTATTCTTGACTTAGCACAAGTGACATAAATGGTAGCTTTTGTTATTACTAATAAATTATATGACAAAAATCTTTTCCAGTTCACATTTGATATCCCGATCTAAAATTTCACCAGTATTCTTAAGGGGGATGAAAAATACAAAAGATAGCATGTTTTTCTCCGGCTGCCCCTTTGATTTTTCCACTATTTTTTTTCACAAGTAGTTAACAATGCCCTATACTGCCAATAATACTAAACATTAGACAAAAACTAAAATTTACAAAAATATGAAACAGCTTTAAGTTAAATGCCAAGACTTCAGTCCCTATAAAGTCATTTATATGTTCTTTAAATCCTATTTACATTACAGATATCCAAATATAAAGACTAGATATTAAGCTATTCTGCAAGAAAAACAAGCACAAAATATCACAGAATAAGGCACTTGCATTCATATGCAAAAATATTTTGATTAATTCATCATAATGAGGCAGAATATCAGAGTTCAAATCCCAACTCTACCAGAAAAGTGGTGATGAGCAAACTGGGGAATGTGGCTGCCCTACTGTTCATCTGAACTGGTGGCTTTCTGTCCAAGAAGCTACAAAATGGAAATTAATAAAAATTTCTCTGGCATATCAAATCTTAATAGAAAGGTAACTATTAATCCACTATCAGAATGAACTCTATTTAGAATTTAAAACATTTATATTATCCATGGTAATGGTAATAATAAAAATATTTTGATTTATTATCTAGAGCAAGGAATTACTTTATTTTAATATGGGTGAATTTTACTATTTATATAAAAATACTTAAGTATGCTGACATAGGACATTAAGCTATTGGAAATAGAGACCTAAAATTTCTGTGTGCCTTTTTAATGAAAATTAATTTCATTGATTTTCTAGGTATACTGTTTTTTCAAGAAATAAAATAGAAGAAACCAGTTAGTTAAAACTGCTTAAGGGATGTTTACTTTCCTTAAAAAAAAAAAAAGTTTATGACTAGTACCTTTACATACTAGGCATCTGAAATTAATTTTAATTTAGAAAATTATTTACGCTAAATTTTCTCAATATTTAAAACTATAAATCATTTAGTTTGGGAGAGAAAGAGAAATGTTTTTCAACTAAAGACTTAAGTATTCTACTTTTTAACTTTTTAGTATGAACATTTTAAAACATATACAAAAGTAGAGAGGAACTTCCCTGGCGATTCAGTGGTTAAGACTCTGCACTTCCACTGCAGGTGGTGTGGGTTCGATCCCTGGTCGGGGAACTAAGATCCCACGGGCCTTGACGTGTGGCCAAAAAATTTAAAAAAAAAATTGTTTTGAAAAAAAAAATTATTGGGAACACTGCAATCAACAATTGTCGACACATGGCTTACTTTGTTTCATCTATACCTCCAGCCACTCTACCTCTACAAAGTGGATTATCCTGAAGCAAATCTCAAACATTTCATTCATAAATACTTTAGTACAGATCTCTAAAAAAGGATAAGGACTCATTTTTTTAAAGATAAAAATACCATTTTATACCTCAGAATGTAACTATAGTTCCTTCATTATCAAATTATTTACACAATGTCTTCAATTTTCATGGGGGGAAAAACACTTTTAACAGTTAGTTTGTTCAAATCGGTATCCAAAGAAGACCCATACATACCACATTTGGTTAACACACGTCTTAAAGTCTCTGTTAATCTATGGATTTCTCCTTGTTTTCTTCCAATTTATTTACTGAAGAAACCAAGAAAACTGTACTATAGTTTCCCACATTCTGTATTTTGCTAATTGTATGGTACTCTGTCCCTCATATTTCCTGAAAATTAGAATTACCTAGAGGGCTGCTCAGATTCAGATTTTGTTTTACCAAAAGAACTTCATAGACAGTGTTGTTTACTTCCCCTCCCCCTCCCCCCACCCCACACACATGAGAACACACAAAATATCTGTGGTCTCTTTTTTGAGATGTCAAGATGAATCAGGGGAACAGATGTCCTCCTGATCCACCCATTACAAAGTTTCCCATCAGCATTCCAACCTAATTGCTTTAGTAACCACTGATTAGTAGCCACTATTCAGACTCATTATTTAGGTGTTGAAAAATGGTGATAGCCTATCTTTCCTTCTTCATTTATAAGCTAGAATCCTTCTAAAAATAAATGCTTTCCTCCATCTACTAGTTGGTTATCTGAAGTACATACAACTCATATAGAAAAAAGCAGGATAAGTGCTTGATTCTGTCATATTTATTAATTATCAGAATAATTAGCTAGTTTTTCTAGTATACTCCAAAAGTGAATGGGGCTTTTTTGTTTGTTTATCTGACACACCATTAGGAATATTATGAATACCATTTTATGGAATACCATTATGAATTTTAATATATTTTTGTGCTTTAATTACTGTATTTCCTCACTTGTAAACTGGTTATTCATAATCACTGTCTGCTTGTATATATACCACTTGTATGAGCTCTAGTTTTCATATTAAATTATTAAATATATTAAAACTTTTACTGTCACATTTACTGCAAATACTTTTTCCCTTTTATTCTTCATCTTTTCATTACTGTTTTTTCCATGGAGGCTTTTATTAGTTTCATGTCTTATAACTCACTGGTCTTTTCTTTTGATTTCTTTTAGCACGTCTATGTTTAAGTGCAGTTTCCCTCCCTTCAATAGCTTAATATTCCTCCATCTTTCCATTTACAATTAACTCTTTTAATTATAAGAAATTGTACATAAACAGTGAGAAAAAATGTTCAGAGGCACACTAGAGAAACCCAAGAGAGAGAGATGGAGAGGAAAACAAAACGGCCACATATATTTCTGAGCAAAAATACCATACTCCATTACCATTACAACACTATTACTGTATAGCTATTACTATTACATTATTTTACCAGGAGTTAATTTAAGTGGAAAGACTATAGTAGTTTCACAAAACATTTAGTTTACTTTAACCACAGGAGGGCAGTGTTTATCAAACAAAACATTATTCCATTGGAATTGTTCATTAATCTACAAAACAATTTTTAGGAACTATTTTATGGCAAACTGAATAACTGTTCAGAAGAATTAAAATCAACACTACACAGAATTAAAGTATGATAAAATAAATCTGTTTTTCTAAAGTGTACCTAATACATCTATTTCTTTACTTGTAGATTCTTACATCCAGCTAAGAAAAGGATACAAAACTTATACTTTCTGAGTATTCAAGAATAATGTAAACAGCTCCTAAATTTGGGTTCAATTCTCGCCTAAATAACAGCAGTATTTCAATTACTGCTGCACTTACGAGTTCATTACATTCATATACACAGATATGTAGAAGCTAACTTTTGTGTAGTCTGGAAAATTTTATTTTACATTTAAAATATACATATAAAAACACGGTACTCTTGGGACTTCCCTGGTGGTCCAGTGGTAAAGAATCCGCCTTACAATGCAGGGGATGCAGGTTCGATCTCTGGTCAGGGAACAAAGATCCCACGTGCCACGGGGCAACTAGGCCTGCGGGCCACAACTACTGAGCTCCCGCTTCCCAACTAGAGCCCGCGTGTCACAAACTACAGAGCCCACGCGCCCTGAAGCCTGAGTGCCACAACTAGAGAGAGAGAACCCACACGCCACAACTAGAGAGAAGCCCGCGCACCACAGCAAAGAGCCAGCGTGCAGCGACCAAGACCCGACGCAGCCAAAAATAAATTAAATAAATAAATAATAAATAAATCTTAAAAAACAGACATGGTAATCTTTACAGATTTACTGCAGTGTCATATGACTTATTTACTGTCCAAAAGCTTTAATTTAATGTCACAGTAGTGAATGAGGTCCCCCAGGAAACATGCAGAATGAGAAGTGGTGAGACTATGCTACCGAACAAATGGTGGGGGGCGGGGGGTCAGCACTCAATGGGAGGGCCATAGGTGGCAACAAGGAGTTAAAAGAACTCTTCCCAGAACACTGAAGGGAAACATGGAATCAAAGAATAACTGTTTTGTCAAATGGACCTGAACAAGTTTCACTGAACCAGGATAAAAGGAAACAGAGGTATCCCTAGCTATACCGACTCTCCCCATGCCAATACCAGAGGCAAATAGATTCAGAGTTTGACAAATCTCTCTTTATCCAAACTTGTGCTACTTATAATTTGACACTAGAAAACAAATGAATTCAGAGGATGCAGTATCCCTCACCTACCAAACTCACTAAACAAACACTTACTAGAAGTTCAGGAGCTGAACAGATAATAATAAGGAAGCATGGAACTGAGATGTAAGGAATACGGATAGAGCCAAATATCTGAAAATTAAAGAGGGAAAAGGACCTTACCTGGCTGCTGAGCAGTATCTGTTGATCACTAACTACCTCTGTCCTGAGATGCACTCCTCTGTTTAGCTTCTGTGACACCAGACTCTCCTTGTTTCCCTCCTACCTCTCCACCAGCAATTCTTCATTCTCCACAATCTCTGAATGTTGATCCTTCTCAAGATTCTCTTCTTGTCTCAATTTCTACTCTCCTAGGGCATTTTCATCCTCCCATGGTTTCCAAAAATAATTGTGCTCCTACAGCAGAATTCCATACACCCCAGTAGTGCTTATCACACTGTATTTATTATAATTGCATTTTAAATCATCTGTCTTGCCCACTGGTACATAAGCTGCACGAGGACTGGGACCACCTGTCCTGTTCACCTAGCACCCCTTAGTGCCTATCATAGGATAGGTCTAAAACATGTGATGGTTGCCTGGTGGAATTAAGAACACAGGGAGCAACACTGCCTTTAGACAAGAGTAAAAATGCCTCTTTTTTTTTTAACAAAAAAGAAGGCTGAAAGGTGAGTGCCAAAGCAAATATGTTTGTAGATTCAGGGGCAGAAACTTGAATGTAAGAATAGACTGAAACTATTTAAATACATATCTATACAGAAAGGTAGCTACGGATATCCAGAGATTACAGAGGCTGGCTTTGTAAGCTCAGGGGTATAGCTTTACCTAAAGGTCCTTCAATTCTGAACAGCTCTATCAAGTCATTCTGATCTGCTAGATTAGATTCTTTTCACCTGATTATCCAAGTGTTATGCACACTCCCTGGTTCAAGCAAAAAAAAATTCTCAGCACCTAATTCTCCCAAAACTCTGAAGAATTAATAATAGTAACAGTTAATACTAATCTAGAATTTAAGTGCCAGGTACTGTTCTAAGTACTTTACATATATTAGCTCATTTAATCGCTACAATAAATCTATGAGGTAGATAACCATTATGGCATTTTCTTCAGATGTGAAGACTGAGGCACAGAGAAAATAAGTAACTTGCCCAAGGTCACATCAGCTAATAAGTGATGGAAGACAAGCTTCTTTGCTTCTAAGCATCAAGCTATACTGCCTCTCAATCAGTTATACATCCATACTACTCCTAAAATTAACTCTTACTGTAACAAACATTTACTAAGTGCTTCATAAGTGCCAAAAACTGGAGATACAAAGATGAATAAGAAACAGGCCCTGCAGTTCACAACTAGGGTAGAGGGCAAGTAGGGGAAGGGAAAATGGACAACTATAATATGAGAGAAGAAATACTGAAAAGATACATAAAGAAACAAAGGTAAAGAAGATTTAACTCTCCCTATTATGCAATATTTCAAATACAGAGGAAACTTACAAAATAATAAAACACTTATGTATCAACTGACAAGCTTTGTCAAATCCACAAACGGAAATGAGTAGAAATTAGGTGGTGGTTACACGGGTGTATACATTTGTCAGAAAGAAGTCAGCTGTATGCTTAAAAGGCATGTATTGTATTACACGGAAATTATACCTCAATAAAGGTGGCATATACCTCAATAAGCTGATATTTAAAGAAATTAAAACAAAATGTATGAATAGTGAAAAATTTACCACACTCCCTGAAATTCAAGAGAAGCACAAATTAAGGGGAAAAAAAATTGAAAATGGGTTAGGATGGAAGTTACGATTTGTATTAAACGCAACTTACTCATATCTGAGAATCAGACTGTTTTAATACCTTAAATGATCAAAACAACAGAGGCAGTGAAGAGAGTTGGGGGCTGGTAGGTAGGGAAAGTGAGGAGAAGAAAGAATATAAGTTCTCTGCTTGCTAAATAAATAAATCCTTAGGGTAAAAGACAGCGCATCCATTGTATCCAACAAACAAAAATAAAAATGGGATGCCAAGAAATGGTGGAAAATATACAGCAAGTCCTTGCTTTTAGAGAAGTTAGTATTCTAGTAGTAGAAATAAACGATAAATATGTAAGCAAGGCTTTTTGGTGGCACAGTGGTTGTGTGTCTGCCTGCCGATGCAGAGGACACGGGTTCGTGCCCTGGTCCGGGAAGATCCCACATGCCGCGGAGCGGCTGGGCCAGTGAGCCATGGCCGCTGAGCCTGCGCGTCTGGAGCCTGTGCTCCGCAACGGGAGAGGCCGCAACAGTGAGAGGCCGGCATACCGCAAAAAAGTATATATATATATGTAAGCAAAAATTTTTTTTCTGATAGTGATAAGTACAATAAACAAAATAAAACAGGGTGACAAGTTTGACAGTGAATGGGAAGAGACAGGGTTCAACTGAGTGGTCAGGCTCAATGACCATGCAACATTTAAGCTGAGAACTGACTGACAAGTTGCCAGGCATGGGAATATTTAATATCTATTTGATTAGTTTAGCTCAAAGAAGTTTTAGTTTATATAGCCACATGGAAAATAAAATTCAAACCTAATAATAAGTATTTCATCAGGGTGGTTTCACTTACAAAACAAATGAAAAACCAGGTAACATGTTAAAAAAAAAAAGGCATAAAGTAAAATGTTTCATTCCCCTCATCTTCCATCCCTTCCCATTCTCCCCTAGCTCCTCCCCCATGTCCCATCTCCCTCCCATTCTCGCCCATCCCCTCCTCAGACACTTATTAGTTTCCTGTATATCCTTCTAGCATTAAAGCAATCATAAACAAACACAAATATATTTTTTCTCACTTTTGCAAACAAAAGGCAGCAAGGCATATACAATATTCCAATACATGACCTTTTTCATTTAATACATCTTAGAGGTCTTTATGTTTATATAAAAAGCTTTTTTTACAGTTGCATAATATTCCATTATATGAAAATACCACAATTTATTCAACCAGTCTTCTAACGATGGACTGGGGGGCTGCTTCCCTTCTTCTGTATAGTATACAGCAGAAACAATTAGTACCCTGTATCACAACTCCTCAGCCCACGGATGAACTCAGCCTCAGTTGCTGTAGGCAATTCCCACTTAAACTCACAGTGTCCAACTCATGCTGATAGTAGCCTATCTCAAGGTTCCATAAGTCTCTCCACTTTCCTGCCTCAGGAACTTCTCCTATACCAAGGGAGCCCAAAAAGCAACAGGGCAGTCCAGAAGAGCAAGGGAGTTAGCAACCTTACTGGAGTTAGCAATTTTAAACCAACTGCTGGGGAAAGTGGAGTTGCTATTGAATAAATGTTCCAGATCCTATCTTAAACCACTTGTACATGTACAATAAGCCCACAAAGGAAGAAGTCATGGTGACAAGGACAAAGGCTATGCATGAGCCCATCAGCATAGCCTTCTTCTCTCAAAACTGACACAGCTTAGCTACTGTTGCTGCTGAGTGTCCACAACTGGTCATCAGCAAAGGCAAACTCTGAGCCCCCTATTTGTTACAATCCCTCAAAGAGATGAGCTAAGCATTTGGATGGCAAGTTGACTACACTGGACCTCCTCCACCCTGAAGCGGCAGCAATTTGTCCTTACTGGCACTGACAACCATTCTGATAAGTTTGCCTTCCCTGCCTTCAGTGCCTCAGCCAGCACCACTAGCCAAATGTACCTAGTTTACGAACATGGGGCAAACACTGCCTCAGACCAAGTGACTCTTTTCTTTACAATGAACAAAATTTAACAATGGGCAGTGAGCACTGATCTCACCATACACTATATCACCAAGAAGCAGTAAGCCTGAGAGGACACTGGAATGGCCTCCAAAATACAGTAAATGCATCCTAAAAGTACAGTACAGAGGTGTGAATAGAAATAGGATTGGTTCCTATAACCCTAGTGAGTAAATAAAAGAATTCGTTTCCCATTCCTGCAACTTTAGGCTCTGCTAGAATTAGAGATCTTTATTCCCATGGGGAAACATTTTTAATCAGAGGGCTTTTAATCTGAATCTGAAGTTAACAACTGTTGGTCACTTTGGGCTCTTCATGCTGATGGACCAGGAGGCAAAAAAAAGGAGTTACTATAATGTTGGGATAACTAACCGTACTAGTTAGGTGGTTCTCAGCACTTCCAAGCCTGGTAATAACAGGCAACAGCAGCATAAGGCAAAGGCATGAATAAGGGAAAGGCAAACAGGGGCTCAGTCCCTTCAGGAACGATCGTCTGGGTCACCCTACCAGGCAAGCAACCTAGATTAGCTGAAGTCTGGCCAAGGGTGAAGGAAATCCAGAATACATGGAATTGGAGGGAAATGATGAACCTATGGCCTTGGAACCAGGCACTGTAGCAGAGACTATAGCTTATTCCATTAAACGTCCTGTATTAAGTCATTTTTAGAGACTGCTGCCAGCCTCTATCTTGAGAAGTTGGTAACAAGAGTCGGTTTAATATGGAGCACTAGCTGTGTAAGAAATAAACCATAACAGAATCTTCCAGTGTCCTGCAACACTCACACTGCCAACGTCCCACCTCTCCACATGCTGCTCTCTGTACCTGACATAACTCTCTGCTCCTTTCTATATCTGAAAGTTTATCTGTCATCTAACAAAACAGCAAAAATTTTCAAAACTGGTGATATTCAATCCTTCGAGGGTTGAGTAAGACAGGCACTTACACACTACACAGCTGGGAAAGTAAACTAACACAACTTTCTGGAAAGCAATTTAGTGAACATGTAACTTGAAGGGTCTTTCAAAGAGTGACATCCTCTTACCCAGCAACTTTTCTTCTAGCAATCTACAAAAGCAAAATAACAGAAATACACAAGAGAGCGAGGCACAAAGGTGAGCACTGTAGTACTATTTCTAACAGTTGTAAAAGTAAACAACCTAAATTCCCAATGTTAAGATAATAAAGTAAACCAACTTAACTCCCCTCATAAAGAGATCTGTAGTTCAAGAGCAAAGCAGAAACCACAAGCCTTTTTATCTTTATGGCCCTCCAGTTAGACAACACCTGAAACATAAGAGGAACCCAATAAACTATTTCTAAATTGAAAACAATGATATATTATGTTGTCATTAAAGATATCTGTAAGCAGAGTTTTCAGTGATGAGGAAATGCTTATGATATACAAAAACCACAAGCAAAACTGATTACACAATTAAGATTTCAGTTAAGAAAAAAACACAAGGATTAGAAATAAATGTCAAAATGCTGATGGTATTACCTTAGATCAGAGTTATTAACTTACAGTCTAGGCCCATAGGATACACAGCTGGCTTCAGGATTCCATGTACTCCTTTGGAGTTATGTACAGTATTTAGTGCCTGTATCTCTGGAGAGAAGATTCACAGCTTTCATTAAATTCCAAAGGGAACTTTGACCCTGAAATGACTAAGAATATGCCTCTATGTGATAGAATTAATTTTAAGATAATTTTTTCCTGCTTCTTTACACTTTTGTTTTTAAACTTTCCACAAGGCACATTACTAGCCAGATAATCAAGGGGAAAGAAAAGGGTAAATTAGTTTAAAGTGTCCATAGTTCACAAAAATAAACAATCCCTAACAAAAAAATTAAAAGACCTGCACTTTGAGACATTTCCTTAAAACATTTCTATCAGCTCAAAACATGTAATTTTCCTTTGCTTACATACATTTCTAATGTGCCCAACTCTTGTCCACATTGGAGGATCAAGATTTCATACAGGGTTCAGCCAACAAAGGAGAAGGAATAGGAGGAGGAAACCAAGGCTGGTAGTAGCACTCTATAAATATAACGTGTTACTACTACAGAAGAATTTCAATCGAAGGATTCTATGTCTAAGCTAAAAAGTAGGTTCCAAATTCTAGGGTTATTAGGCCATCCCTGAAAAATTTTTCCAATAAAATGAAGTGGGCTACACCATTCACTAAAAAATGGAATTGGGATAGCAATCATAGATCCTAATTAAAGTTAGGGTGCATCTCTTATCCCAACTTTCCATCTACTACAATTCTCATTTATGATTACAAGACAGAAATAGGAGTATATGAATAATAAAAGCAGTAAGCGTGATTTCAAAGATATACTGAACTTTAAACTCTTCAAAAAAGTCTTTTTCTCCCAATCACTAATGGAATTGTTAGGAAAACTGCCTATGTATTAGGACACCTCAATAATTACAAAACCCACAAAGTGTTCAAACATGTTCTGATTCTTATGCAATAAAACCATAAATTACAAAAGCTAAAATAAGGGAATTCCCTGGCAGTCCACCGCTTTCACTGCCAGGGCCCAGGTTCAATCCCTGGTGGGAGAACTAAAATCCCACAAGCCTCACGGTGCAGCCCCAAAAACAAAACAAAACAAAAAAAACCACTAAAGTCATTAAAATTGTTTTTAATCCCTATGCCAAAAAAATCTTGGACCAAGAAGGAAAGCACAACTCTAATACCTAGACCAAAGAAGTAAATGAAAGGTATAATTATGAAAAAGGAAGCAATTTATTATATGTAAATGTATTTCACTTATTCTCTTAAACTACTTGATTTTTTTTACCATATTTGATTTCAACAAATATCTGAACATATTCTATTCTTCCATCACCTAAAAGTCATCTACAACATCCAAATTTATACTCTCCTCTCCTCAACATACTATTTTCACTGGATTAAGTTTAATCCAATTCCACTGTCTTTCAAAAATGACTCTCATGTACACCTTTGGTAATGTACCTATCCTCAGTTAATATGCCCTTTTCTCCCCATAAAATACTTAACCTTTCTCATGGGTGCAGACCCCTTTGAAAGTCTGATGAGAGCTATGAAGACTCTTCTCAGAAAAAAAAATATAATTTTTATGGTTAGTTTTTGCTAGTCCACAGACCCCAAGAAGACTAAGGTAGATTTGTGTTTTTAGCAACTTACCTACCATTCAACATTCTTCTGGTAAAAGGCCCTGGTTTTCTTTTGCATATTCACCCCCTCCTCCATTCTCAATCTGTATGGTGGGAGCCAAGACTAACAGTAAAGCGTGAAACCAACCTCCTGACCACAGTTAACAGGTTTAGAAATGGGGACAACACTCAAATTAAGACTAAAGGAGCACAATAACAGGTAAAAGACATTTTTTTTTTGCCCCAGCAACTACTGGACTTAAACTTGAATAGTGTGAGACTGAAGCTAACAGCTTTCTAACACCCCCAAGACAAACAGAGAGAGAGAGAGGGAAAGAGAGAGAGAGAAACAAAATCTTGACAATGCGATTATTTAAAGACTGAATGCAAGCATACCTGAAGCTCTTCCTCCATATTTTTCAGAAATAAACCAATGAATTCCCTTTTCTTCCTTCTACTACTTTGGGATAGGTTTTCTACCACTTTCAAAACAGTCCTGAGACAGAACTCATTCCTAGATCAAGACTAGGAACTCCTGAAGTAAATGACAAATCTATATTCTGAATCCATACACATGGGTTCATAACAGTAAAGCAAATTATGGTGAACACTGGCAATGATTAGCCTACTACTCACAAAAAGCTTTTAACCATACTATAGCCAACAACAACAACAACAAAAATTTCACATGATATTTTTCATTTAAGCTTTGTAAAACTACAGAACTATGTGACAAAATATTCCCAGAAACTAGCCAAAGCATCGCCTTGAAGCTACCAAGACAAGGCAATTGTCTTAGGACTGTAGAGTTTCCCAAATGTCGAACAGAATCTGGACTTCTACATCCTTGCTCAAAAGAACCAAGCTCAGGGGCTTCCCTGGTGGCACAGTGGTTGAGAGTCCGCCTGCCGATGCAGGGGACACAGGTTCGTGCCCTGGTCCGGGAGAATCCCACATGCCGCAGAGCGGCTAGGCCCGTGAGCCATGGCCGCTGAGCCTGCGTGTCCAGAGCCTGTGCTCCGCAACAGGAGAGGCCACAACAGTGAAAGGCCCGCGTACCGCCAAAAAAAAAAAAAAAAAAAGAACCAAGCTCAGATAAAAATCTCTCCTCATCCATGAAGTCTGCTAGCATTTCAATGACACTCTTCCTTCTCAATTACCTTAGGTACTTAAAAAGGGTAATTTCAGCAATTTATTTTATATACGTATATGTATGTGTGTGTATACATATATAAATCATTCCTAGTTATTTTAGTCTCTTACTCTTGTCTACACATAGTGAAATGCACTTATTCAGAGACAAAACAGTCAAAGTTTTATTTAAAAGAGAACTAGAGGGCTTCCCTGGTGGCGCAGTGGTTAAGAATCCACCTGCCAATGAAGGGGCACGGGTTCGAGCCCTGGTCCAGAAAGACCCCACATGCCGCGGAACAACTAAGCCCATGCGCCACAACTACTGAGCCTGTGCTCTAAAGCCCATAAACCACAACTACTGAGCCCACGTGCCACAACTACTGAAACCTGCGTGTCTAGAGCCCGTGCTCTGCAACGAGAAGCCACCGCAATGAGAAGCCCTCACGCTACAATGAAGAGTAGTCCCCGCTCACCGCACCTAGAGAAAGCCTGCATGCAGCAACGAAGACCCAACACAGCCAAAAATAAAATAAATAAAAAATGCATGCACCCCAATGTCCATAGCAGCACTATTTACAATAGCCAGGACATGGAAGCAACCTAAATGTACATCAACAGAGGAGTGGATAAAGAAGATGCGGTACATGTATACAATGGAATATTACTCAGCCATAAAAAGGAATGAAATTGGGTCATTTGTAGAGATGTGGATGGATTTAGAGAGTGTCACACAAAGTGAAGTCAGAAAGAGAAAAGCAAGCATCGTATAATAACGCATATATGTGGAATCTAGAAAAATGGTATAGATGATCTTATATGCAAAGCAGAAATGGAGACACAGACATAGAGAACAAATGCGTGGCTACCAAGGGGGAAAGGGTGGGAGGAACTGGGAGACTGGGACTGACACACAGACATTATTGATACTATGTATAAAATAGACAACTGATGGGAACATACTGTGTAACACAGAGAACTCTAACTAATGCACTGTAGTAACCTAAATGGGAGGGAAGTCCAAAAGGGAGGGGATATATGTATGTATATGGCTGATTCATTTTGCTGTGTAGTGCAGACTAACACAACATTGTAAAGCAACCATACTCTAATAAAAATTAATAAAAGAAAAAAGAAAAAAAAATGGGCAAAGGATTGAGTAAGACATTTCTCCAAGGAAGATACACTAATGGCCAAGAATCATATAAAAATAATCACTAATCATTAGGGAAATGCAAATCAAAACCACAATAAGATGTCATCACACCCACTAAGATGGCTGCTATTAAAAAAAAAAAAAACACAAAACAGGAAATAACAACTACTGGCAGGGATGGAGAGAAACTGCAACCCTGTACATTGCTGATGGGAATGTAAAATGGTGCAGCTGCTATGGAAAATAGTTTGGTGGTTCCTCTCAAAATATCACTTCGGGTTATATATCTGAAACAATCAAAAGCAGGATCTCAAAGAGATCTGTGTACACTCATGTTCACAGCAGTATTATTAAATAGCCAAAAGGCAGAAACAAACCAACTGTCCATTGACAGATGAATCAATTTTAAAATGCAGTATATACCTATGATGAAATTATTCAGCCTTAAAATGGAAATTCTGACACATGATACAACATGGATGAACCCTGAGGACATTACGCTAAATGAAATAAATCAGTCATAAAAAGACAAACATTGCATGATTTCACCTATATGAGGTAAGATATTCAAAGAAATTGGAAGTAGAATAGTGGCTGTCAGGAACTGTGGGAAGGGGGGGTTGGGAAGTTGTTTAATGGTAGAGTTTCAGTTTTGCAAGATGAAAAATTCTAGAGTTTATGCAAAACTATGTGCATATACTTAACACTGTACACTTTAAAATGATCAAAATGGTAAATTTTATGTTATGTGTATTATACCACAATTTTTTTTAAAGAGCAATGTGGATAGATAATAAATGTTAGTGGTAGAATCCCCAGGTGGTGGGTATATGGAGGGTATTCTCTGTAAAATTCATTCAAATTTGTTGTTTTAATTTTTTCATAATGAAATACTATGAGGAAAAAGAACAATGTAGCACTCTATGTGCAGATATGCAAAGACACTCAGACATTATTAAGTGAAAAAAGCAAGTTGCAGAATTATAGATACCATTTGACTCCTCAATTTGCGGGGGAGGAGGTGTCATACATATGTGAAGAAACTTTCTAGCCATTTATCTTAGAAACCATTATCAGTGTTTTCCACTGGAAAAAGAGTTGGAGAGGTAAAAGTCTTTATACCCTGAAGTACTGGGGATTTTTGCCACACGCACCCATTACTTGTATACATATACATTTATACAGCCCTATAAATGTCAACCCTTCTGTAATTTGTTTTAATGTACGGTATGAAGCAGGGATATAAGTTTTTTTCTCAAGATGATTAGATTTCAACATTACCTGTTTACTGAATTCTTAGATATACCTGACTCCCTTGGGGCTTTCACATCTATTCTATTCACCAGTCTTTTCTAGTTCCACATCATTGCCATCTTGCTTTAATCACTGTATCTTGCTATACATGTTAATCTCTAGTAATATAATTTATGCCTCACTACACTTCTTTAAAAAAAATATATTCTAGGGCTTCCCTGGTGGCGCAGTGGTTGAGAGTCCGCCTGCCAGTGCAGGGGACATGGGTTCATGCCCTGGTCCGGGAAGACCCCACATACCGCGGAGCGGCTGGGCCCATGAGCCATGGCCACTAAGTCTGCACGTCCGGAGCCTGTGCTCTGCAGTGGGAGAGGCCACAACAGTGAGAGGCCTGCATACTGCAAAAAAAAAAATATATATATATATATATATATATTCTAACCCAAATGAACTTTTGATTTGTCAGAGTGGAATTGCTTTACCTTTTAAATTTACTTGACAAGAAGTAAAATCTTCATCATAATGATTCTTCCAATCCAGGTGCAAACTGGCTCTCTTCAATTTTTCCATTCTTTCCCAGAATTTTTATTTTCTTCACCTAGATCCTGTATATTTCTTATTCAACATATTACTAAATATATTTTTCATAATATTTTTGTTAATTATTGGTATATAGGAACTCTATTTATATGTTTACTTAACAATCACCTTTCTGAACTCTTATGTAAATCTCTAACAGATTTTTAGTTGATTCTTTTGGGATTTCTAAATAAGCAATCATAATATCTGCAAACAGCAATACTTTTTTTCTTCCTTACACCTCATTTATTTTTCATGCCTAACTACACTGGCTACAACTTCTAAAACAATGCTAAATAAAAGTAGTGATAGCAAGTTTTCTTGTCGTAGGTCTAATTTTTCCACTGTTTGTCTCTAGTGTTTCACCACCATTATCATGCTGGCGGTTAGGCTAAAACAGTCTTTATGTTATAAAAGCATCTTTCTGCCCAAACTCAAAAAAAAAAAAAAAAGTGGTCAGGTAATGGAAGTTTTGTTGTGTCATATTATTTTTTTTTTAAAAAAGGGCAATATGCTGAGTTTATTTCCACTATTCCCAAGACTACTATTTTAGGAGGAAAATAAATTTAAGTAAACCAAACACAGAGTCAATTATATCTAAGTCACCCATATAGAGAAAGAAATTCTACTTAAGCTTACCTGCCTGGGTACGTATGTGTTTTAACACTTCCTTTTAACTGAAAGGTTTTAAACAGATATTGAATTTAAATAACTGCTTTTTTGACATGTGAGATAATCATATAGCTCATACCTGTTAGGTAACACTAGGTGCTATAACCAAATCCCAAAATTTCATTAGCTTAACACAATACAAGTTATTATTCAGTTATAAACAGTTATTCATCTGTGAACTAAATTATTAACAGTTCAGTGCAGCTGGTTTCTATTCAGTAGGCACACCCTGCTCTTAAATACCTTGACCCAGAAGTGACACACATTATTTATGCTGACATTTCACTTTAAAAATAGTCACTTGGCGGGGCTTCCCTGGTGGCGCAGTGGTTGGGAGTCCGCCTGCCGATGCAGGGGACACGGGTTCGTGCCCCAGTCTGGGAGGATCCCACATGCCGCGGAGCGGCTGGGCCCGTGAGCCGTGGCCACTGGGCCTGCTCGTCCGGAGCCTGTGCTCCGCAGCGGGAGAGGCTACAACAGCGAGAGGCCAGCGTACTGCCAAAAAAAAAGAAGTCACTTGGC
Organism: Orcinus orca; assembly: GCF_937001465.1. Classification (NCBI taxonomy): domain Eukaryota; kingdom Metazoa; phylum Chordata; class Mammalia; order Artiodactyla; family Delphinidae; genus Orcinus; species Orcinus orca. The sequence goes on along the minus strand of NC_064571.1, from coordinate 71,755,705 downwards.
ACCACCTACATACAAGGTAGTCTAGAAAATAAAATCCTTGCCTAGGGAGCTGGGCAAGTACCCATCTTTACATATAGTTTCTCATTTTTGACATCTCTACATATAGTTTTCTCATTTTTGACCTAATAATTTGATGATAATTTTCTAAAAACAAAGGAGCTTTGCGTTCCTGGAATAATTAATTCTCATTAATCGTGGTGTATTGTTTTATTATATTGCTGTATTTACAATTTACATACACAAGTGCTTAGTAAAATTAGCCTGTTTTCCTTTTTTTTGGTCCTATTTGTTATCATGTTTTGATTTGAGTTAGCTAGCATTACTTCTGCTATATATGTGGTAGGTGTTCAATACTTTAACAGTAAAACCGCTATCCCGTCAGAAGGGGGAGTCAGACACAATTTCAACAATACTTGATCCAACAGACATATAGATCCTAGTTGCCGTAATACAGACAGAAGTAATTTACTGTAGAAATACAGCATAAAGAACACTGAACAAACCAGGAAGCTAATATATTCTGAATAATGGCTGTGTTAAAACTTAATATAAAAATGTCATAATTTTCCGAAAGCCTCTGAAGGACTTTACAAATTTTTTTGTTGAAACCTTGGCTATTCCCTGCAACAGAGAAGGATGATACCCCATGGAAACTACCTTCCACAGGCCAGTGCCAATCCAGAATCATTCCAGAAGTCATCTAGGCAGGACATGCAGTATGAGAGGAGCTGGAAAGTAAATTGTAACAAGAAGATAGGAAAATCTACCAAGAATTCTAGGCAACAGTCTAGCCCTAGCAATAAACACGTTGCCTCCCTGATTTCATCGCCTACATCTCTCTTCCTCAATCACATTACTTTAGCTACACTGGCCTCCTCACAGTTCCTAGACCAAGACAGGCACACTCCTGCCTCAGTCTTTACACTGACTGCTCCCTCTGTGTAGAATGCTCTTTCCCTGAGTATCTGCAAAGTTTGCTCCTTCACCTCCTTCAAATGTTTGGTCAAAAGTCAGCTTCTCAGTGAGGCCTTGCCTGAATACCCAATTAAAATTGCAAACTACTCCAAACTCGCCCAGCATTCCCCAGCCATCTTGCTTAATTTTTTTCCCATAGCACTTACCTCTAACAAAACATATACTTTATTTATTTACCATGTTGTCTGTCTTCCACCCCCATCCACAAATTAAGTTCCATACAGACAGGGATCTTTTCTTTTCTCCTGTTTTGTTCACTGCTACATCCACATGCCTGGCATACAGTAAGTCCTCAATAAACATTTAACTAAATTAAATGTTCCATGTATTGAATCTCCAATGATATGACATTGAGATTTGGTGTTTGCAAACTGATCCTATCCTAAGCCAACCTAAGACACTCATCAAAGAACCACTCCTTCCATTAGCTTACAAAGCTAAGAACCTGATTTTTTTTTTAATTGACAATATTTATAACAATACTATGTCCCTTGGTCTCTATATGGAGAAAGTCAGAAAAGGTTTCAGAAGAAAATGTTATCTCCACCCCACCCCAGCGTACATTAGTTTGGAGCCTTCCTTCACTTTACAGCAGCCATGTCTTCTTCATCTCCATTTTGTCTACCTTTCAAAGGAAATTTTAAAACAAACAAAAAAAACCTCATGTTACAAAGGGAGGTTGGTAAAGGGAGGGTGCGGTGACAAAGTAAACAGAGGGAGAAATCCAAATTTTATAGGGAAAACTTCAGGCTAATATGCATACATTTAAGTACTTATATTTTAAACTTTTCTAGCCGTGTAAGGCAATATTATTCTATTACAGATGAACTTCCCAGCTATCTCTCTATAACTTCTACACAAAAAATGTTAGCTTTAAAATGTATCCACTATGGGGCAAAACTAATCTCATGTACTGCTGGTGGCATTATAAATTAGTACAACCCTTAAATAAAGCAGTATACCACATAGCAAATTACAAGTAACTGTATTTCTAATCTTTCCACAGGAAATACTCCAAAATATAGGATGGGTTCCAATTCCAGGTAAGATGGGGTAAGCATATTCCACCCTATCACTCCCAAAGAATGTAGCTATAAAACCTGAATGGAGCAGCTAAGGATTCTGCAAAGTAAATGGTTTCATCTCAAGATCACTAGAGCATTCACCAAGAATGAGAACATTCTGGGTCATAAAACACACTTCAATAAATTTAAAAGAATAGAAATCGTGCCATGACTGCTCCCAGGCCACAGTGGAATTAAACTAGAAATCAGTAACAGAAAGATACCTGGAAAAATCCCAAACTATATGGACATTAAACAACATACTTCTAAATAACATATGAGTTAAAGAAGAAGTCTCAAGAGAAGTTTTAAAATATCATAACTAAATGAAAATACAACTTACCAAAATTTGTGAGATACAGGAAAGGCAGGGCATAGAAAGAGATTTACAGCATTGACTTCATATTAGAAAAGAAAAAGATCTAAATTCAATAATCTAAGCTTCCATCTTAGGAAACTAGAAAAAGAGGAGCAAATTAAATCCAAAGTAAGCAGAAGAAAGAAATAATAAAAATTAGAGCAGAAACGTGAAGCTGAAAACAGGAAACCATAGAGAAAAATCAACAAAACTAAAAGCTGGTTCTCTGAAAAGTTATATACAGTCAGTAAGCCTAAAGCTTTAAAATAAAAAAAAGAAAGAAAGAAAAATTACTAGTATCAGAAGTGAAAGAGAGGACATCACTGCAGACCCCATGTGCAGTAAAAGAATAAAGGAATATTATGCCCACAAATTTGACAACCTAGATAAAACGGACCAATTCCCTGAAAGACATAATCTGTCAAAACTTGACAAGAAGAAACAATCTAAAAAAATCAATGATTAATTAATAATCCTCCAAAATAGGCTAAGGTAGATTCACTGGTGAATTCTACCAAACATTATAAGGCAGAAATTATACCAATTCTCTACAATTTTTTTTCCAGAAGAACCCGAGGGAATACTTTCTAACTCATTCTGAGGCCAACAATACCCTAATATCAAAACCAGACAAAGACATTATAAAAAAAGAAAACTGCAGACCAATGATCTCTTGTTAACACTGATGCAAAAATCCTCAACAAAATACATATTAGTAAATCAAATCTAACAAAGTATGTATGTATGTTTTATTCATTCATTCATTCATTTATAGCTGCGTTGGGTCTCCACTGCTGCATGCGGGCTTTCTCTAGTTGCGGAGAACAGGGGCTACTCTTTGTTGCGGTGCGAGGGCTTCTCATTGCAGTGGCTTCTCTTGTTGTGGAGCACGGGCTCTAGGTGCACAGGCTCTAGGGCTCATGGGCTCAGTAGTCATGGCTCACGGGCTCTAGAGCACAGACTCAGTAGTTGTGGCTCGCAGGCTTAGTTGCTCCACAGCATGTGGGATCTTCCTGGCCCAGGGCTCAAACCCGTGTCCCCTGCATTGGCAGGAGGATTCTTAACCACTGGGCCACCATGGAAGTCCCAACAAAGTATTAATAAATAGTAGCAGGCAGATTGAGGAACACCTGAATGCAAAGTACCTCCAAACTGGCAATGATGTTAGCAATTTTTCCCCTCCAGTATCTCAATCTGAACTCAACACAGCCCAAAACCTGGAAATGGGCATCAGTGTGGAAAGAGAGTGTTCCATCAGGACAGGTGTCTCAAAATGCTCAGAGACAGAACAGAAACTTCCTCATTTTCTTTCTTTCTTCTATTTTTAATTTTCCCTGTTCTCTTGTACCTCAAACCCCAAGTAATCCTGTGGCAACAACAGCAACGGAGAAAGCAGATGCCCATAACTCTGAAGGAGGGAAATCTTCCCCTCCAATCAAGGAACTATGCTCTTTTTCCCTCTCACGTCTCCTGCTGCTTGGCCTGATGGAGGCATAGTTGTAGGAAGTACACAGAGGAGTGGGATAAAAGAAAGCTCCAAATTTCTGGCCAAATAAATGAAAAAGGGGAGGTCCCAGGGAATCTGAAAGTACTGGGAAGACTGCAGAAAAAAGAACCCAGGAAAGTGATCCCTTAAAGTTGCTTATGAACTCCTTGGCTAACACCTGAGCTGTGGATACATGGATTGAACACTAAAAAGTACAGAAAGTCTTTGAGAACTGACTATGGGATAGATGAGGGATCAGCAAACCTTTTCTATAAAGGACCATATAGTAAATTTAAGGTTTTGTGGGCCCAACAGTCTCTGTTGCAACTGCTTAACTATGACTATTACAGTATGAAAGCACCCACAAAAAATACATAAACAAATGGGCGTGGCTGCGTTCCAGTAAAATTTTATTTTTGAAAACAGGCAGTGGGCTGGATTTAGCCCACAGGCCATGGTTTCACAACCCACGGGCAAGACCACCACCCAAATCCCAGACAGTCCACTGATGGTACACACAGGGACAAATCCAAACATCACTAAAAAGGCTTTGAAAAGTTAACTGACATTGAAACAACCACCCACAGAACAGACAACCCACAGGTCAGAACCTGAGGCCTGAACTCAATTCAGTCAACTACTTGCTAAAACAAAACTATTAGCATTCTCCACAGAACTTAAACAAGACCCAGAGTGTCAATTATACAATATTCAAAATGGCCAGCATACAATCTAAATTTGGTATACAAGGAAAATCTCAGCTTGCTTAGGAAAAGAAAATAAAGACACAATCAAAATAACACTGATATTGGAAAAGTTTCACAAAGACTTTAAAGCAGCTATTATATATGACTCAAATGAACTTACTTACAAAACAGACTCACAGACATAGAAAACAAACTTATGGTTACCAAAGGGGAAAGGCGGTGAGGGAGGGATAAATTAGGAGTTTGGGAGTAGCAGATACAAACTACTATATGTAAAGTAGATAAAAAAGTCTTACTATACAACACAGGGAACTATATTCAATATCCTGTAATAAACCATAATGGAAAAGAATATGAAAACGAATATATATAAATATAGGGCTTCCCTGGTGGCGCAGTGGTTAAGAATTCACCTGCCAATGCAGGGGACATGGGTTCGAGCCCTGGTCCAGGAAGATCCCACATACCACTGAGCAACTAAGCCCATGGGCCACAACTACTGAGCCTGCACTCTAGAGCCCGTGAGCCACAACTACTGAAGCCCGTGCACCTAGAGCCCGTGCTCCACAACAAGAGAAGCCACTGCAATGAGAAGCCCGTGCACTGCAACAAAGAGTAGCCCCGGGTCGCCGCAACTAGGGAAAGCCCGCACGCAGCAACGAAGACCCAACGCAGCCAAAAATAATAAATAAATAAAATAAAGTATATAAATATAGATGCGGATAGCTGAATCACTTTGCCGTACACCAGAAACTGACACAACACTGTAAATCAACTATACTTCAATTAAAAAAAAAAAAAAAGCACAAGCCACAACAAAGGAGCCCACCTGCTACAACTAAGACCCGGTGCAACCTAATAAATAAATAAAGCAGCTATTATAAAAATGCTCCAAGGGTTAACACGCTTGAAATGAAGGGAAAGATACAAAGTTTCAGCAAAGTAGAAGATATAAAGAAAAACCAAACGGAATTTTTTTTTTTTTTTTTGCGGTACGCGGGCCTCTCACTGTTGTGGCCTCTCCCGCTGCGGAGCACAGGCTCCGGACACACAGGCTCAGTGGCCATGGCTCACAGGCCCAGCCACTCCGCGGCATGTGGGATCCGCCCGGACCGGGGCATGAACCCACGTCCCCCGCATCGGCAGGCAGACTCTCAACCACTGCCCCACCAGGGAAGCCCCAAACGGAAATTTTTCAACTGAAAAATAACCAAACCAAACCAAAACGTCACTGGATGAATCAATAACAAAAGAGTAAACATGAAAATAGAGAAACAGAAATTATCTAATGATTAAATTAAAAAAATAAACCCTTACTCAAAATTTAAAAATTTGTGTGCCAAAGGACATACCAAGAAAGTGAAAGAACAACCCACAGAATGGAAAAAATATTTGCAAATAATGTGTCTGATAAGGGACTTGTATGCAGTATATAAAGAATTCTTAGAAATCAGCAAAAAGACAAATAATCCAATTTTAAATGGGCAAAGGATATGAATAGATATTTCTCAAAAAAAAGATACACAAATGGCCAGTAAGTACATGAAAAGATGCTCAATATCATTTTTCATTAGGAAAATACAGTTTGCATCCCCTAGAACGGATATAATTATTTTAGGGAAAAAAGGAAAACAACAAGTGTTGGCAAGGAGAAATTAGAACCCTCAAACATTGCTGGTAGTGCTGTAAACTTGTTCAGCTGATACGGTAAACAGTTTGGCAATTCCTCAAAAAGTTAAACATAGAGTTAACATATGGCCTAGCAATGCCCCTCCTATATACCAAAAAGAATTAAACATATGTTGACACAAAAAGTTGTACATGAAATGTTCATGGCAGCATTATTCATAATAGCCAAAAAGTATAAACAATCCAAATAACCATCAACTGATGAAGAGAATAAAAGGTGGTATATCCATATGATGGAATATTATTCAGCCATAAAAAAGATACATGCTACAATATGGATGAATTTTGAAAACATTATGCTAAGTGAAAGAAGCCATACACAAAAGACCACATGCTGTATGACTCCATTTACATGAACTGTCCAGAATAGGCAAACCCACAGACACAGAAAGTAGATTAGTGGTTACCAGAGGCTGGTAGGAGGGGAGAATGAAAAGTGACCACTAATAATAATAAAGATAGTAAATATCAATAAGAGTGAAAATAGAAAAAGAGAAAAAAATTAATGAAACCAAAAGCTTGTTCTTTCAATTGATTAAAAAAAAAAACTGGTAAATCTCTAGCAGAAAAAAATGGGAAAAGACAAACTACCAGTTATCAAGAATAAAGAGGGGATATATTACTACAGACTCTATGAACAATAAGGGAATACTACAAACTACAGACAAACTCAACAACTTAAACGAAATGGACCAATTCCTGGAAAACCACAAACTACTCAAACTTACCCAAGAAGACACAGATAACCTGAATAGCTCTACAATTATACAAGAAATTGAATTTATAGTTAAAAGGCTTCCACAAAAGAAATCTCCAGACCCCAGAATGTTTCACTGGTGAACTCTATCAAACATTTAAAGAAGAAATAACACTAGTTCTACATACAGTTCATTCTCATTATTCACAATAGTTATGTTCTATAAAGTCACCATGAAAACTAAATTAGCAAATACTGAAGCACCGCTCCTAGATGAAATACAGAGTTAGGTTCCTGCAAGCCTCTGGTCATATTTTTGGCAACTGATCGATACATAACCTTGTCTTTATGTGTGTTTCTGTTTAAAGATATTTAATACATATTATTGACTCACTGACTTTGAACTCATGGCCAAAAGCACTGCAACTCATGCCTAAACAAAGTTTATCTAACAGAGGTATTTTCTCCATGAGGCACATCACAGCTTTCTTGCACTTAAGAATACTAGACACAAAGCGAGAGAGTGGCATGGACATATATACAGTACCAAACGTAAAACAGATAGCTAGTGGGAAGCAGCTGCATAGCACAGGGAGATCAGCTCGGTGCTTTGTGACCACCTAGAGGGGTGGGATAGGGAGGGTGGGAGGGAGGGAGATGCAAGAGGGAAGAGATATGGGAACATATGTATATGTATAACTGATTCACTTTGTTATAAAACAGAAACTAACACACCATTGTAAAGCAATTATACTCCAATAAAGATGTAAAAAAAAAAAAAGAATACTAGACAGCACTTCAGTACTATACTTGGGAGCCATTTTAAATAGTGAGAGCACCAACAAAAAGCACAAAAATGCAAACACCATTGCACTGAATAGACCACAAAAAGGACACATTTTCACTATGAGAGCTGAAATGAAAAGGCAGAAGATCACCTTGTTCAACTTCAGCAGAGACCTCAGTGTCAGGTGACAACTGCTTTGCCACTCAGCAAATGTCCATGAATGGACAAAAGTGCCGAGCAATGTCTGGGGTTAGGAGTACATTTTCGCAAGCAGGTGAATTCACAAATACACTTGCCCCTCGAACAACACAGGTTTAACCGCACAGGTGCACTTATATGTGCAATGTTTTCAACAGTAAATACTACAGTACTACACGATTCAAGGGGTTGAACCTATGGATGAGGAACCATGGATATGGAAGAACCGCTCATATGGAGGGCCGTCTACAAATTACTCAAGGATTTTTGACTGTGCAGAGGGTTGGCGCCCCTAACACCTGAGCTGTTCAAGGGTCAACTGTACTGAATCCACGAATAGTGATGATCAACTATAATCTCTTTCAGGAAATAGAATAGGAAGGAAGACTTCCTTTTTTATGAGATCAGCACTATCCTGATACCAAAGCCAGACAGAAACAATAGAGGAAAACTACAAATTAATATCCCTCATGAACATAACCATAAATGTCCTCAACACATCCAATCTGGCAATGTATAAAAAGTGTAATACACCACAACCAAGTGAGGTTTCTTTCCCCAGGAATGCAAGGCAATTCAAAATTTGAAAATCCATGTAATCCACCATATTAAAAGTCTAAAAAGTAAAGCAAATGATCAATTGATTCAGAAAAAGCATTTGACAAAATTCAACATCCACTCATGACAAAAACTCTCAGCAAACTAGAAATAAAAAGGGAACTTTCTCAACCCGGTAATAAGTGTTCACAAAAAATATACAGCTAATAGGAAACATTTTCATTAAACCTTTGTCATTTGCTACCACCTCTTGTCTGCCAGGAAACAGACCTGGGAAATACACATGAAGTAAATCCAATACTAAATGAAAGATTGGAAAAGATGCCCTTCTTGCCGCCCACCCATCTGTTCTCAAGGTGTGACTTTCCTATCACAAACTTGTAATAGGTTTTCTCCTGGCAAAACTATTCTTACCTTTTATCAAATAAATATATCAATATTTAATGGTGTTGTCACAAATATTTAATGATGTTTTCACAAAAAGCATCATGGAACCCAGAGCCACTGTGGTGCACAACTCCAGGAAGCAATATTCACATAAATACAATATGTAAATATGAATGGTTCCCCTGGAGTTGTGCAACAGATTCCTGACTGATTCTACCACCTCAACAAACCTGAAGACCAGTGGCACACAGGATAGTAGAATGGAAAGAACAGTGGTATGAGAATTCAGAGAAAAGAAAAATCAACATGAGCTAGAATAACTGGGGAAAGAATTTACTTTCTTTTTTCCTCTCAAGAATCATACAATACTGTTGTGTTGAAGAGCATTCCAGAACCTCCTGTATTTATGAAAACTTTAGGAGACTGGCAGAACTTAATACATAGGCTTCTGTTGGAGACCTGTAAGTGGGATAGATGTACAGAGAATAGGTATAAAATGAGGAAAAAAAAAGTGTACTCCCACCCATCCGTCTAACTCAAGAGAGCCCCACTCTAACCCTTATAACCTCACCATAGCTAGATTCTTCAGCTCTCTACAATACACCCCACAAATGGCCCAAAACACAGATGTTATTGCCTGCATAAAAACTCTCTACAACTAGAATAAAAATATTTGTCCGCCCAATTTGTACAACTCACAACATTTTAGTCCCAGCTTACCTTTTCTGGCCTTTTTACTACACTTCACAATACTCAAAGGTAAATAGCATGCATACAACATATGCTGCATTTTTTCAGCCTTTCTTCTGCCTGGAATACCCTTATCCATATTTACCCCTGAATACCCAGGCCAAACCCTCCCTGAGACCAACCTTACCATGTTCCCTCCTCCACCAAATTTCAGTAATACTTTTAGTTTGCTATTATACAGCCTCAACAACACAAATTTATTTTTTGATTATATTTTATTATAAAAGGTGAAAACAATACAAAGTTATCTCACAGTTCTCTGCGTCAGGATTCTGGGCATGGGTTAACAGGGTCTTCTACTTAAGGTCTCACTGAGCTGAAACTGAAGTGACAGCTGGGACTGTGAACTTATCTGAGGCTTGGGCTTGTATTCTTTTCCAAGCTTACCAGGAAGCTTACTTGTTGGCAGGTTTTAGTCCCTTTCTGTTTTCTTGCTGACTTTTGGCCAGGAGCCATTCAGCAACCAGAGGCTGCCTGCCATTCCTTGCCACAGCAGTTCACAAAGTATAAGTCAAGAGAGTGAGATCTGGGGCAGAATCTCCTAAAGCATGAGATGGATCTTTCAGTGGGTTCCCAAACTTGTCCATAGCTAGTTTAGGTCTCTGTGTGATTCCACACTGACCTTGGGAAACAAGTGGCAAATGGGGTCCCCGAGGTTAGAGGCTTTTCATTAGAACTGTTTCAAACCTCTGCACCCATTTGCTAAGAAATAACATCTTTACAATATTTAGTTTTCCCATTCAGAAACATAAAATGATCTACATTTACTAATTTTTCAGTAATGTTAACAAACAGTGCTTACAACATACTAGGCATTGTACAAAGAACTTTTCACACATTCTAGCCTAATCACCTAACACTTCAAATGGTAAATTCTATTGTTATCTCTATTTTACAGTTTGGGGAAATTGAGAACGCTCAGTGTAATCCCTACAACTCCAAATGTGGCTCTTAGACCAAACCACCAGCATCACCTGTGAACTTTTTACAAATGCAGAATCTCTGGCTACACTGCAGACCTACTGAATAATAATCTACATTATAATAAGCTCCCCAGGTGATTCTTTTACACATTAATGTTTGAGCACTGGTTTAAATAACTTGTTCAAGCTGACATAATAAACTCAATAAAGATCAGATCCAGATTGTTAAGGTTATCCCCAAGTTGCTATTAAAAATAGTCCTGGGACTTCCCTGGTGGTCCAGTGGTTAAGACTCCGCGCTCCCAATGCAGGGGGCACAGGTTCGAACCCTGGTCGGGGAACTAAGGTCCCTCAGGCTGCACCGGTCAGCCAAAAAAACAGTCCTATGTTCCTCATTGTGTCTTTCATAGGTGATTAATGATATGCATGAAAAGTGTTCTTCTATTATCTTTATCTTGTAATCCATCTCTTTTTGACATCTTCTTTCTCCCTCTCTCTCTCTCCCCCACACACAAACAATGTAAAAGAGAAAACCTTTCCTAAAATATCAACCCATTTCATGGGTACCATCCATTTAAACTTACAAAATTTGTCAGAACCACTCAAATCATATAGGAAACTAATCACTATAAATCAATAGCAACACATTTAAATTTTTATGTTACTATTTAGAATAAGTCACTAACACCATTAAGCACTTTATTTGAAACTGAATATGGCTAAACCAGCTACTGAATAATTCAGACATCAGTGGGTTAAAGATTCAAGATGATTTGGGCCATTCCAAGCTGTGAGCTCCAATGAAAGTCCATTCTAAATGTAGTATCAACTGCTACATGTCAGCAGCCAAAGAATTTTCAAATGAAAAGTCTTTCACAACGTAATTTTTTACTAAAACATAGATCAAATTACTGAGAAGACGCTATAATTAATAAGGTTTACAATGTCCCTTGATGCCCAGGACTAAGTACATCTGTATTTACCATTAACCTATTTTAGTTTTTGTCAAGCAAGGTCAGAAGTAAGAATTATCACAGAAACTTCCCTATGTCCAAATGTAATTCAAAAGGGTCTTGGGAGGCAAATACCTTGGTGTGTCTTGAAGTAACTTTCTTTCTTTCTTTTTTTCACAAAAAAGATATTCAACCAGTTTTCCTGGCAAACAATACTTAATATAGTTGACTAATTTTACTCAAATTGTGCTCTCTTGAATGTGAGAACAGTGTCTTCTCTTTTATATCCAATAAAAAAAGGTGAACAAAGATTTAGCACTCACGTACAAGAAAGCAAGTTAAGCTCTGCAGGTAGAAACATTTAGAAGTCTCTGCCTTCAAGGAGCACAGACTTACTAACATATATAAACTGAATTTCCTCCTACTTGTTCACAGTAAAATATGTATTTTATTTGGGGAAGATATACCTTCACGGCTAATCATTTTCTTTAAAAGCACTCAACTTATAATCTTTGAGAAAGCTTTTCTTAATAGGACTCAAAACCTAGAAAAGCATGAAAGGTAAAGATCGGTAAATTTATTTACATTAACAGAAAAAATGTCGGGTTTCCCTGGTGGCGCAGTGGTTAAGAAACTGCCTGCCAATGCAGGGGACACGGGTTCAAGCCCTGGTCCAGGAAGAACCCACATGCCGCACAGCAACTAAGCCCGTGTGCCACAACTACTGAGCCTGTGCTCTAGAGCTCGCAAGCCACAACTACTGAGCCTGCATGCCACAACTACTGAAGCCCACACGCCTAGAGCCCGTGCTCCGCAACAAGAGAAGCCACCGCAATGAGAAGCCTGTGCACCATAACGAAGAGTAGCCCCCAATCGCCGCAACTAGAGAAAGCCCGCGCGCAGCAACAAAGACCCAACACAGCCATAAATAAATAAATATTTTAAAAAACATAAAAAATGTCTGCAGAATTAAAAAAAACTGCATAAATCAAGTCAAAAGCCAAAAATGGGAAACAGATCTGTGACACATATGACAAAGGGCCAGTTTCCTTAACCTACAAATCACTCTTAGAAATTAGTATAAAAATGACCAGGAAGCAAAAAAAAAAAGTGCAAAAGATCTGAATAGACAAGTTTACTGAAAAATATACAAACAGTCAATAAGCGTAGGAAGTTACTCTATAATAGTAGCCACTAAACAAATGTGGCTATTTAAGCTTAAATGAATTAAAATTAAATAAAATTCAAAATTCAGTTCCTTCGTCAAACTAGCCACATTTCAAGTGCTCAATGGCCACATGTGACTAGTGGCTTAGTGCACTGGACAGCACAGATATAGAACATTTCCATTAAGTTCTAATGAACAAAATAACAAAAGAAATGCTTTGTTAATATATCAAAATGGCAGAGTAAAGACTGATAGATTTCTTGGATAACAGAGAAAAGTGGGAAGAAACAAGAACCTTCAAAATTTTGGAGGGGAATATAAACTGCCACTAACTCAAGTTCACAAACTCTTTATCTTAACTATTCCATTCACACAAATGTACATACACATACGCCCAGATATATATACTGACGTTATCTGTTACAAAAGGGGAAAAAAAACTATAAATGACTATTTTAAATGATGGTACATCTAAAAACAATGGAATATTAAGAAATCATTAAGAAGAATGAAACAGATACATAAGTAATGGCATTAAAAGGCATTCTTGACATTCATAAAGAATGCAAATTGAAGAACTGTACATAAAATATAGATAGGTATACATGTTTATACATATTTCTACATACAAGTTTAAAAGTACAGAAAGCTGTATTCAGACTATCAACTATAACTATAGTTAATTTGTTTGGTAACTAAATTATTTTCAATATTTGTGTATGCAGACTTTCACTTAATCCCTATTTTCAGTATAGTGACTCATTCAAGACTAAATCTCTACATACTGCTGTTCTACTTTTTTTTAAATAACGAGCCTATATAACTGTAACAGTAACTCAATTTAAACACTATTGTTTTTAAGTCATATCTAACGAGTTCTAAAACTAAGTATATTCAATAACCTTTTAAAAAACACTAAAACATGATAAATCAAACTGTACTAAAAATACTAAATTGCACAATACTACAATACTATAAACTATGAGGATGGCCTCTATGAGATATGGGAAGAAAGAAAACAGAACTGGAGGGGCATTCAGAGGCTCTTGTAAAAAGGACAAAGATAGCAGGTTTTAACAAACCTTACTGATCAGTTCCCTGTAGTTATATCTTCCACACACAGTGGCCTCCTCCCAGACAGCTTTTGTAGTGAAAATATAATGCCCTTTCACCGACAGCAAAATCGTACAGCCTTTTAAAAGTAGATTTTGTGGATGAGGAAACAGCAAGGACTTCTGCAAATCTGACATCATTTCCTCAGCTCCTGTCATAATTCTAGGAGATGCAGCAGCAGCACCTCTCACAGAAATATGTGTTCAAAAAAGATTTTATTTTCCCTTCCTTTTCCTTAATTTCTGGGCTTTCAAGACAGGATCATGAGAACAGGACAGAAGGAAAGATGAACCGAAAATAATACAAAATTCAAGAGCAAAACACAGGGGAACTTTACTTCAACATTAAGGCAAGAATGAAAATTGCTCAAGCAAAGAATGTTACATCAAATCACTGAGCACAAACAGACTTGCAGATAGCAATTTCATAAATGTATCTCTTATAATTTTATGTCAGTTATACCTCAATAAAGCTGAAATTAAAAATAATGTAGGGGGCTTCCCTGGTGGCACAGTGGTTGGGAGTCCGCCTGCCGATGCAGGGGACACGGGTTCGTGCCCCGGTCCGGGAGGATCCCACGTGCTGCGGAGCGGCTGGGCCCGTGAGCCATGGCCGCTGAGCCTGCATGTCCGGAGCCTGTGCTCTGCAATGGGAGAGGCCACAACAGTGAGAGGCCCGTGTACCGCAAAAAAAAAGAAAAAATTAATAATAATAATAATGTAGGGGCTCCCCTGGTGGCGCAGTGGTTAAGAGTCTGCCTGCCAATGCAGGGGACATGGGTTCAATCCCTGGTCCAGGAAGATCCCACATGCTGCTGAGCAACTAAGCCTGTGCGCCACAAATACTGAGCTTGTGCTCTTGAACCTGCGAGCCACAACTACTGAGCCCACGTGCCACAACTACTGAAGCCCACGCGCCTAGAGCCCATGCTCCACAACAAAAGAAGTCACCCCAATGAGAAGTCCTCACACCACAACGAAGAGTAGCCTCCACTCGCCGGAACTAAAGAAAGCCCGTGGGCAGCAACGAAGACCCAATGCAGCCAAAAATAAATAAATAACCAACATTACAAAAGAATAGATTTCTTTAATATGTTTTTCCAAGATGCAAACTCTCTCCTGGAGATTCTAATACAACTATAAATATAATACAAATACAGACATACAAGGACTCTGGCCTAGTCAATATAGATCCAAGAAGATATTACCAGGCCCAGCCATACTCCTAGCAGAAGAAAATTACTCATGGTAAAGATTAAGAGTACTGAAAATTTCTAAGTTAATACGTCTGTTTTTTCTAAAGTGTATTTTCAGATGTTTTTCTTTCTAATCATTACATAAATTTTATCATTTTACTTTTAAGTAATTCTTTTCTGTTTTCAATACTTCCTCCATAAAATAATTAGCATATGAGAGTTACTCCTTTAATAGAAACTTTCTATTTTCCAACTTATTCCCTAAAGTTAAATGACTTTAGGTAAATAACATAAATAAAAACCTATGTGCTTTCAAAATAGTATTAACCACTAAGTGAAGTCTACATAGAAATACAAACATAAAAACAAACCACTTTTTCTTCAGTCTACAAATCGCATGCTAAAGATCTGCTGTGCTCCTCATCTCTAACACCCATACTTCACTTATACTTTGACCACTTCACTCCCCAAAGATTCGCAAAGGTACCTCTAGTGCAATCTCTAAGGTCTGCCTCTCTGCCTTTTGCATCTGCAATCGCAACAAACTTGTCCTAAAAGGACATTTTTCCCTTTTAATGCTGCCCTAGTTGTGGTGGGTGACAAGAGAAAAATCAAAAAGAAAATGGTATCATCATTATACCATTATATATACTATTATATACTATGTATATATACTATATATACATAGTATATATACTATGATTATACTATTTCGAAAGCTCTGCTTTGCAAAAACAGCTAAATTCCTCAAGGATGTCACCAAATGTTTACATGATACAATGTTTTGTTTTGTTTTTTTAAAAAGAATGAGCAGAACTTTGAACATAGTTCTAAAGTTAATGTAATGGTTCTCAATATCTCTGGCTTACTACAAATTTTTCTATTTAAATTGCACCAAACACTATGCTACAGATCTCTCATCCAAATCACTTCATCACCACCATCACTGCCACCTTTAAAATTTAAAACATGTAATGGGAGTTCCCTGGTGGCCTAGTGGCTAGGATTCCAGGATTTCACTGCCATGGCCCGGGTTCAGTTCCTGGTTGGGAAACTGAGATCCTGCACGCCATGGGGCATGGCCAAAAATAATAATAATAATAAAATGTAAAACGTGTAAGACTGTTAATTAAATACTTGAATAATGCTTTTTATAACTAGTGTATTTATATGAAACAAATATAAGATCAGTAGGGACACAATCCAGTGTAGTGAATGTGAATGAGCATTCAAGTTCAGTTGAATCTCAACCCCATTATTTCTCTGTCTGGTGTCCTTAGTTATTGGAAGTCTACACTCTACAAGTCTACACTCTACATTTAATCAGCCTTTTGGCATAATTTTATAATAATTATGAATCTTATTTTGCTTTTTCAGATTGTTCATAGCAATCATATCAATTTGTATAGCTCTCTCACATACACACAACACCCCAAATCATGTATGTATATACATATATATTATTGAATGAATAATTTTATTTATCTGTTGCTATATCATTGGTCAGGAATACAACCCCATTTTAATAATGCTCCCTAAAACAGGATAGCTCTACAATGCAGGTACCAAGAACACAATGAAATAAGAAGCAGATACTGCCTATACTCAGTAAATAACTTTAATATATCCTTTCTGAAACTGTTACTAGAACATTTGACTTTAATGCCTATGAAATAAGTTTAAGACTTACTTCTCCTGGTCCTCTTGATCTTATAAATATACACAGTTTCCTAATTTAGGTCAAAGTTAAACTTTCCATTTGTCAAACCACTAATTTTCTGATCTCATTATTATGCATCTGAAAATATTAAAAGATTTACTTTTGCCTATCCCTTCCACATTTACTTCTACCTATTCCTCCTACAAACAGCAACCTTTTCAACACTGAGGTTTACTTTAATCCTTCATTTTATAGATGGTAAAACAAACAAAAAAGGGTAGAGTGTTCCAGAATGGCCATCATCAAAAAATCTACAAACAATAAATGCTGGAGAGGGTGTGGAGAAAAGGGAACCCTTTTGCACCGTTGGTAGGAATTAAATTGATACAGCCACTACGGAGAATAAGTCTGGAGGTTCCTTAAAAAACTAAAAATAGAACTACCATATGACCCAGCAATCCCACTACTGGGCATATACCCTGAGAAAAAATTCAAAAAGAGACATGTACCCCAATGTTCATTGCAGCTCTATTTACAACAGCCAGGACATGGAAGCAACCTAAGTGTCCATCGACAGATGAATGGATAAAGATGTGGCACATATATACAATGGAATATTACTCAGCCACAAAAAGAAGCAAAATTGAGTTATTTGTAGTGAGGTGGATGGACCTCGAGTCTGTCATACAGAGTGAAGTAAGTCATAAAGAGAAAAACAAATACCGTATGCTAACACATATATATGGAAACTAAAAAAATAAAAGTGGTTCTGATGAACCTAGGGGCAGGACAGCAATAAAGACTCAGACATAGAGAATGGACTTGGGGATATGGGGAGGGGGAAGGGTAAGCTGGGACGAAGTGAGAGAGTAGCATTGACAGATATACACTACCAAATGTAAAATAGATAGCTAGTGGGAAGCAGCCGCATAGCACAGGGAGATCAGCTCTGTGCTTTGTGACCTCCTAGAGGGGTGGGATAGACAGAGTGGGAGGGAGGTGCAAGAGGGAGGGGATATGCAGATGTATGTATACATATAGCTAATTCACTTTGTTATACAGCAGAAATTAACACAACATTGTAAAGCGATTATACTCCAATAAAGATGTTAAGAAAAAAAGAAAGAAAAAAAAGAATAGTGTTTTCTAGATTTTGGCTACTAGAAAAAAGAAGAAAAGTTTTAGTGTCACCATTCTCTTTCTAAAATTCATTTTGATTTAGACTGAAGTCTTACACATTTGCCAGAATCAAATAAAAATACCAAGCCACTAACATACTAATCCCTTCAGAACTCAGAGCTCTATTGATTAAACTAGTCTTTACATCTTTTAAGTACTTCCACATAACTAGTTAAGGCTTGAAATATTTATTATAAATGAGCAAATATACTAATTTATTATAGGAAAATCTAAACAGTAGATGCAAATTTTTCCTGCCACAATCTCTCAATGATTATTTTATCCAAAGAGATAATTCAAAAAGCACTCAGGACATTCTAAAGACTTAAAATTAATTAACATAATTAGAGTTGGGATCTGCTTACCTGTAAATAAAATTTACCATCTCTCCTTAAATAAAAGAGGTCCTGACGTAGTATTGATCAAGTAGAACAAAGTAAAAGAGTCTTCTGTGAAGGACCAATTTCCCCACCACCCAAAAAAACTATTTCTAGAGTTTTTTCTTTAGAGAGAAACGACCAGCAGTCACAATTATGAAGATATATGGTTAAGTGAAGACACCCAACAAATAAAATGTGCTTTTATTTATTCACTTTCTTTCACAGTTCCAACTAAAGCACATACAAGTTGGAAGACTCATCAACCCCCTAACACAAAACATTTACAAAACAAATGCACAAGGTTTACAAAACAAATGTGTAAGATTGAATAAACAATAGGACCCAGATTGGGGGAAATAAACAAAAATGACTAGACGGTAATATACCAAATGTTAACAGAGCTCTGAGAAGTGAAATACATGATTTATTTCCTTCTTTATACTAAAATTCTATAATTTTCCACAAGTTTTCCTACAGTGAACATTTATTACTTTTCAGAAAACTCCCCTTTAAAAAATAAAACACAACACATAATAAAGGTTCATTTAGAAGGGCTCTCCATGTTGAATAAGTATTACTGACATGATTCACCATTAAAGATAATGCCTCCAGTCCTTCTCACTTCCCAACACTAAAATGCTGTGTTATATCCTATTACTTTTCTGCTGCAACCTTACTTTTCCAAACCTTTCATTTCCACATAGTGGACGCTTTTAACTTTTTCATAAAACATAACTTCTCATTCATCCTCAATACTCTATTTTTTAAAACCTACCTCTAAATTTCGTTACAATAAATTTAGAAGGAAAAAAAAAAAGATGGTTTTATCCACTAATTACAACTTCGTGAGGCCACCATCACTTTAGCTACGGAAAAGTCAAGGCCGGGTAAACTACAGGTCCCACCATGCATTGCTGCCTTGTTCAGAGTAGGTCTCTACGGAAACAGAAAAAAAAAATTCTACAAGTCCCACCTGTTACTTCGTTTCTAAACACCTCCTGCACTTTCAGCTCCAACAACAAACGTAAAACAAGAGCCTCGTGACCTCCGGCCTGAGCCGGGAGCCCAGACAGGCAAGGGGCCAGGGGTCAGGCGGCGTGCCTGCTATAGCGGGTCAATTCTACCCAGCTCCAGCGCTCCCCTCTTCTTTCCGGGGCTGGGTACACGCACAAGCCTTCTCCTATCTGCATCCAATGGGGGCTCTTCAGCCACACAAGGGAGAAGAACCGGTTACTGTGCAAGCCCAAGAGACTTCCCCATGCCGGGGCGGGGGCTACCACAGAGTGGGGGCGAGAGCGTCGTGACCCCGAGAAGCAGCTTCAAAACACCAAGAGGACTCGTCGCAGACGCAGGGAGAAGCCACAGCCCCGCGGTGACCCTCTTCCGCCGGGCGCCTCCATTCCCACAGGGACCACAAACCCGACACTAACCTCCGCCCTCACAGGGCGGTTTTGTGCCCCCTCAGCCGGGTCGCAGGGCCACTGACCTCCCTTACCCTGCAACCGGCGGGCGGCGAGGGAACGAAATCCTCCCAGCCTTCCCGTCCGCTCCCTCCTCCTTACCGTCTTGGCGGCCTCCGCCCAGGTCCTGCCCTTCTTCCTACGGCCCTTTTCCCTCATGTCGGGTCTTGAACTGACTGGGAGGCTCCCGTGTCCGGGCTGCGGCCGCCCTCCCTGCCTGCTCTGCCCTGCGCTGTTTTTCCCGCGGTGCCGGGAAAGATGGGAGAAAGGGGAAGTCAGGCCGGAGGAGCACCCAAGCAGAGGAAGCGGCGGGGGTGGTGCGCGGGGGGCGGTCTATGGGGCGGCCGGTCCTCCTGCTGCCGTTACCACTGCTACCGCCGCTGCCATATTGGGTCCTTACTGTACAGGCAGCCGCTACGGTCATGTGACCGCTCCCGCGCGGCCGTCACTACTGTACGCAGCCGGCCGCGCGAACGAGCGCGCGCGCGCCCCAGCCTCCCGCGCGGGGATGCAGGGAGAACGAGCCGGCCAGCCGCCGCGCCTGGCCACTCCCCCGCCCTCCGCGCTCCGCCTCGCTTAGAGAGCATGCGCATCGGGGAGGTCCGACGCTACGCTGCGTCGGGCGTCTTGGGCTCTTGCCTACAGCGAAAACCTGCCTGCGGAAGCGGAACTTGATACGGCCCGGAAGGTTTATTGAGTGGATTTTGACCGCGTGCGGGGCGCCGCGGTGGCTATAGAGATCGGGACCCTCGCAACTATCACTTTCAATAAGCCTCGAACTTTCATTTTTTATTTGTCCACGTTCATTTTTAGAAAGGTTATCTTTTTGAAGATTTACAACAATTTTCGTACACTTTTTTTACCCCATTTGATAGATGAAGCAATTTGAGATTGAGTGACGCCAAACTCACGAGTCTAGAATATGGTGAAGCCACAAAATCAAACTACGAGCTCAGAGTCCTTTCCGTCTCTCCAGAATGCCTCTCAGTCTTAGGTGACCTTTATTTTACGGCCACCAGTAACTATATTCACGCTTTTACATGTGAATGTCTCATCAAGGACACAAATGATGTCTTTTTTATCTTGGTGAGCTCGCTTCCTGGCACAGTGCCTGTACATATCAGTCGCCCAGTAAATATTTGCTGAATGACTCAGCTGTATCTGTGGTCAGAAACAATTATTTGTAGTGTCCATAACAGCCTCCTGAAAGATCCAGAATGTGGCATCTTCCGTCGCATTTCCATGTCTTTATACTTAAAAAAGTAAGGAATGTGTAGTAACGCCTACTAATCTCCCAAATCCACCTGCTTCCAGAAGCTGCTTCCGATCTACTAACTTACTATTTTCTAAAATAGGACTGAGAGTTGAGCTGTTTATTGGGAGAAAAGACCGTTGAGAACAATACTTAACTTGGAGTCCATGGATAGGTTTCAGAAGTTTATGAACCCCCTAAAATTATGGGCAATATTTTGTGTGTTAGTTGTGCATTTTCTGAGAAGAGGATTCATAACTTTTCCTCAAGTTTTAAAAGGGGTCTGTTACACGCACACAAAGTCTTAATAGGGAGTTTGAGAGGCATCTAGATACTTCCTTATTTTTCTCCTTCAGTCATTAATCAGACAGCCCCATATCAGCAATTCATAATAGATATATTTTCACAAATTCCTTTAGTACTCATGGCACTATCCATAACATGCAAGGTATGCACCATCTCACTCTAAAGTATAGGTCAATAGTCAGTTCAAGAAGCACCTCTCCTTTCCCAGCTGTTGACTGGGACTTGCCATCTAGCCCTGTTGCCTGGGCAGTTTACCTCAGCTTGTTTTCAAATCCTGCTAGGACAGATATTCCCACTGTCCTTACTTTGCTTTTCTGGAGCTCCATTCCCAGATTTTAATTTCAAGGGTAGGGACTGTGGTATTGCAGTTCCTACTTTTTAATCTTCCACAGATCTGAATGGTTATTATTATCATTATTATTATTATTAAATTATATATAATTACCCAGAGAGTATTTTTGTCCCAATGTGTATTGATTCAATTTGTTATGCCTATTTGCATCTCTCATATTCCCACTCTAGTTCTGGATTTCCCTAAATGTCCTGTCTCTACTCCCACCCTACTCAAACCCACTCTTCAAAGGATGCCAGATTGTTCTTCTTAAAACCCAACCCTCCCCCATTACTACACCCTCTAAAATTCCTAATAAAGTCAAATTTCTTAGCCCTACTTCTGCTTTTGTTTTTTCATTTGACTTATAATATTGATTCATACATCATATAAAAATTAGTGGCCACCAGTTACAGTCCCACCCTGCCTCCCTTCAGCCCCTGATTTACCTATAAATTTGCTAATCCTAACCTTCTCCTTACTATAGGCTAATCCTTCCTTCAGTACACTGCATACCATACTGTATACAGGAGCCCAGGCTTCTCACCATCTTTGGAATGTTAGTTCATAAAATACGCCTTTTTAAAAAAAATTTTCTAGCTCTGGCTCCCCTCCACCATCTTCTACAAACCTACTCAAGATCCTTCCAGATTAAATAAAGAAATTTCTTTACCCTACCACCTTACCCTACCAAATTATTTTTCTTTCTCTTCTTCACCCATAAATATCTTGAAAGCGTGGCCTACACTCACAGTCTCCACCTCCACAGCTTCCACCCACTCTTCTGCCCTTCTAAGTGTAACAATACTCTCCTCTACACTAAAAAATAGACGTCTCGGGGGTTTCCCTGGTGGCGCAGTGGTTGAGAGTCCACCTGCCGATGCAGGGAACACGGGTTTGTGCCCCGGTCCGGGAAGATCCCACATGCCGCAGAGCGGCTGGGCCCCTGAGCCATGGCCGCTGAGCCTGTGCGTCCAGAGCCTGTGCTCCGCAACAGGAGAGGCCACAACAGTGAGAGGTCCACGTACCGCAAAATAAATAAATAAATAAAAATAAAATAGAGGTCTGACTCTTGTGTGGTAAAGTGAACGACATGCTTTTACAAACTTTAGCTTAGGGTACTACAGAAAATGAAGTCAAGAGTTTTCAGGCTACAGATGCCCAGCCCCAAGCCTGTCATGCTCTATCTTGGAATCCACATGAGACTTTCATTTTCAAAATAAAAATAACTATTTTTCATGTTTACAAAATTTCTCATAAAAAGTCCATAGATATTCATTACATCTGTAGAAGCAGAGACTGAGACTTGACCCCTTGTGCAATTGATTTATTGAAGTGCTCTCAGGAGAACTCTATAAGGATTTGAAGGAAACATGATAGGAAAAGAAGCTAAGGATAAATTGGAAGATTGGGATTGACTTATACACACTGCTATATATAAAATAGGTAACTAATAAGGACCTATTGTGTAGCACAGGAAACTCTATTCAATACTCTGTAATTACCTATATAGAAAAAGAACCTAAAAAAGAGTGGATATATGTATATGTATAACTGACTCACTTTGCTGTACACCTGAAACTAACGCAACGTTGTAAATCAGCTATACCCCCCCCAAAAAAAGAAACTAAGGGAAGATGTGGTTTCAGCCTGGTACCTCAGCCAAGCATTAATGTCCCCACAGAATTATCCCACCTTGAGATATGAGGTGAGGCTTCTGTATCTGCTCATCAAACACTCTTATACTCAGGCCTTCCCTGGTGAGAAAGGAGGTCAGTTGTAACCTCCCAAGCATTTCCAGGAAAGATAACTCTTGTTGACCAAGGGCAGTTCTCTAGAGAAAAATGCAGCTATGAGCCCTCAGCTGCCAATACTCACAGCAGCTGGAAGATATGTACACTGGAAAGGAGTGTGGGCAATGCAGCAATAGGGTATTACAAAATAAAAAGAAGAAAATTTAAATTCTACCACAAAGAAATCACCCGGGGCTTCCCTGGTGGCGCAGTGGTTGAGAGTCCGCCTGCTGATGCAGGGGACACGGGTTCGTGCCCCGGTCCGGGAGGATTCCACATGCCGCCGAGTGGCTGGGCCCGTGAGCCATGGCCGCTGAGCCTGTGCGTCCGGAGCCTGTGCTTCGCAACGGGAGAGGCCACAACAGTGAGAGGCCCGCATACCGCAAAAAAATTCACAAGTGTTACCAGGTGCTGGGAGTAGGGGAGAATGTGGACTTACTGTTTAATGGGTACAGAGTTTCAGTATGGGATGATGAAAAAATTTCTGGAGATGGTTAGTGGTGATAGTTGCACAACAATATGAATGTACTTAATGCCACTGAATTGTACCCTTAAAAATGACTAAAATGTAGGGAGGGTGGGAGGGAGGGAGGGAGATGCAAGAGGGAGGAGATATGGGGACATATGTATATGTATAACTGATTCACTTTGTTATAAAGCAGAAACTAACACACCATTGTAAAGCAATTATACTCCAATAAAGATGTTTAAAAAAATGACTAAAATGGAAAATTTGGGGTCATTTTACTATAATTAAAAACTTATTTTAAAAAATGGGAATTCCTTGGCAGTCCAGTGGTTAGGATTCCATGCTTTCACTGCTGAGGGCCCAGGTTCAATCCCTGGTCAGGGAACTAAGATCCTGAAAGCCGCACAGCGTGGCCCCCTCCAAAAAAAAATTAACAGGTGTTCTATATACCAGTAATAACTGATAGAAAGTTTGAAAACCTCCATTCCCAATAGCTACAAAAGAGTGTATGTGTATATGCATACAGTTGACCCTTGAACAATGCAGGGGTTAGGGTCACCAACCTCCCCAAGAAGTGCTATCTCTGCCTCAAAAACAAAGGAATGGATAAGTATGACTCACCCAAGGGCAGGAAGCTGAAACGGTTTGGAGAGAATCAGGACTCAAACACTAGTTCTTTTGATTCCACTTATTATGATCTCTAATCGAACACAAACTTTTCCCCACACTTAGTTAAAGATCTATAAAATAAAAACACAGGTATTATATTTATTGAAAAAAATCCACATATAAGTGGACCCACATGTACATATTTTATACACATACCAAAAATTAGGACTAATGTGAAGAAAAAATGTCTTGACTGTTCATAACCTATATAAAGTGAACAACTCATTTCTGAGAGAACTAAAATAAGACTCTTAGTAAATAAATATATAAACCATGATCTTAGATAAGAAGACTATTCTAAATGCTCTTTAATTCAAAATAATATCTTAGGGAGATTTATTTGGCTATATTTTGACCAAATAATGTTGAAGTTCATCTCAAACAATAAGTTAAAATTAACCAATACAATTTTTTTAAAAGAAGAGTAATGTGGGAAGATTTGTCTCACAGATTTTAAAACATATTTTTGAGGACTAATAATCTTGTTTAAAACAAAAAGAAAAAATAATCAAAACTAGAGAAACTGGTTCCAAAACTGACAGAGATTAGTGAACAAAATACCATAGATAACTTAGAAACAAGCCTTAGTATAAACAGAACTTAGTATATAATAAAAGTGACATCATCAGTGAGGAAATGAAGTTTTATGCAGTAAATGATGTTGGCATAATTTATGTATAACCATTTAGAAAAAAAGAGAGGATATTCCTCTTCCATTTTTTTTTCAGGGAGGGTAAACCAGAGTCTGGGTGTCTGTGACCCCTATCTTTGCCTCCTTACATATGTTTAAATATATATTATGAGGAAAAAAAAATTAAAAAGGGAGTTCTCTGGTGGCCTAGTGGGTAGGATTCCAGGCTTTCACTGCCATAGTCCAGGTTCAGTCCCTGGTCGGGGAACTAAGATCCCGCAAGCCGTGCAGTACCGCCAAAAAAAAAAAAAAAAAAAGCAAATATATGTTATGTATATATAAATATAAATATATATCCTTGTTGTTGATCAGACTAGGGTCCAAATGGGCAATATCTTCTGAGAGCACCTTTGCTGGAAAGTGGCATCCATCATGATGACCAGGGACCACATGTCAGGCCCCTTAGGGATAGAAATGATATTTTCAACATCTTTTATGAAGCCGGCATTGGCAAAAATGTCCCTAGAACAGTTTTGTAAAGAATCAACTCTTTTTCATGACGTTCTTATTGGAAATCTTTTCATTGTTAAGAAAGATGGCACTAACTTTATACATCTGTAGGAACTCATCATTGGCCAGGAAGTCAGAGCCTTTGACTTTCCACTGTCTGGCAGGATGAAATAAGGGAAAAATCATTCTGGTTTCACCTCCTTGCTCACAGAATGGTCCATTAATGCAAGAAGTCAAGACTGGCAACTCTCAAGCCCAGTTCCTCAGGTTTTCATAGTTCTAGCTGTTGATCCCTGCTATCCTATCCTCTCTATCCACACGACCTGGATTCTTGACTGTCTTCTCAAGGTAGACAATAATGCTATCTATTATACATTGGACAGAATCCTGGACGTTGAACCCCCAGTTCACATAATCTTTAACTACCTCATCAGGGAACATCCCAGCTGGAGAGCCAAGTCTGTCTAATGTGAGGCTCACTTTCTATCCAGTTTTCCCAACACCATTTGTTTAAGAGACTATCCTTTCCCCAGTGTATATTCTTAGCTCCTTTGTCAGAAATTAATTGACCATATATATATGGGCTTATTTCTGGCCTCTGTATTCTGTTCCATTTATCTATGTGTCTGTTATTATGCTGAAACCATGCTATTTTGTTTGCTATCTCTTTGAAATGTAGTCTGAAAGCCTTCAGCTTTGTTCTTTTCAAAATTGTGTTGGCCATTCAGGGTCTTTTGTGGTTCCATTCAAATTTTAAGACTGTTTTTTCTATTTCTGTGAAAAATGCCATTGAAATTTTGATAGGGATTGCATAGATTTTGTAGATCCCTTTGGGAAGCATGGACATTTTAACAACATTAATCCTTCCAATCTATAAACACAGAGTATCTTTCCATTTATTTGTGTCTTCTTCAATTTCTTTTATCAATGTCTTATAGTTTTCAGTGTATAGATCTTTCACCTCCTTGGTTAAATTTATTCCTAAGTTTTTATTCTTTTTGATGTTATTGGAAATGAGATAGTTTTCTTAATTTCTCTTTCTGACAGTTCATTGTTGGTGTTTAAAAATGCAACAGATTTTTGTATATTGATTTTGTACCCTGCATCTTTACTGAATTTGCCTATTAGTTCTAATAGTTTTTTGGTGGAGTCTTTAGGTTTTTCTACATGTAAAATCATGTCATGTGCAAATAGTGACAGTTTTACTTCTGCCTTTCCAATTTGGATGTCTTTTATTTCTTTTTCTTCCTAATTGCTCTGTCAGGACTCCCAGTATTATGCTGAATGAAAACGGCAAGAGTGGCACCCTTATCCTGTTCCTATTCTTAGAAGAAAAGCTTTCAGCTTTCCACCATTGAGTATGATGTTAGCTGTGGGCTTGTCAAATATGGCCTTTATTATATTGAGGTACATCCCCTCTATACCCAGTTTGTTGACACTTTTTATCTTGAAAGGACGTTGAATTTTGTCCAATGATTTTTCTGCATCTATTGAAATGATCATATGATCTTTATCCTTCATTTTGTTCATGTGTTGTATCACATTGATTTGTGGGTATTGAACCACCCTTGCATCCTTAGAATAAATCCCACTTGATTATGGTATATGATCCTTTTAATGTACTGTGGAATTGGTTTACTAATATGTTGTTGAGGATTTTTGCATCTGTATTCATCAGAGATACTGGTCTGTAATTTTCTTTCCTTGTAGTGTCCTTGTGTGGTTTAGGTATCAGGGTAATACTGGCCTCATAAAATGACTTTGGAAGTGTTTCCTCCTCTTCTATTTGTTGGAAGAGTTTGAGAAGGATTGGTATTCATTCTTCTTTACATGTTTGGTAGAATTCACCAGTGAAGGCTTCCGGTCCTGGACTTTTCTTTGTTGGTAGATCTTTGATTACTGATTCAATCTCCTTACTAGTAATCAGTCTGTTCAGATTTCTATTTCTTCATGATTCAGTCTTGGTAGGTTATATGCTTATAGGAATTTACTCATTTCTTCTAGGATGTCCAAAGTGTTGGCATGTAATTATTCATAGGTGTCTCTTATGATTCTTTTTATTTAGAGGTATCAATTGTAATGTCTCCTCTTTCATTTGTAATTTTATTTATTTGAGTCCTCTTTCTTTTTTCTTGGTTAGTCTAGCTAAAGGTTTGCGTATCTTGTTTATCTTTTAAAAAACTGTTCTTAGTTTCATTGATCTTTTCTAGTGTCTCTATTTCATTCATTTCTGCTCTGATCTTTGTTATTTTCTCCCTTCTAATTTTGAGCTTAGTTTCTTCTTCCTTTTCTATTTCCTTGATGTGTAAAGTTAGGTTGTCTATTTGAGAGCTTTCTTTTTTCTTATTGTAGGAGTTTACTATAAACTCCCCTCTTGAAACTGCTTTTGCTGCATCCCAGAAGATTTTGTACATTGTATTTCCATTTTCATTTGTCTCAAGGTATTTTTTTAAATTTCCCTTTCTATTTATTTGACCTACTGGTTGTTCAGGAGCATGCTGTTTAGTCTCAGCATAGTTGTGAATTTTCCAGTTTTCTTCCTATAACCGATTTCTAGTTTCATACCATTGTGGTTGGAAAAGATACTTGGTAGGATTTCAATCTTCTTGAATGTATTAAGACTTGTTTTATGGTTGAACATATAATCTATCCTGGAGAATGTTCCATGTGCACTTGAGAAGAATGTGTATTCTGCTGCTGTTAGATGGAATGTTCTGTAAATGTCTGTTAAGTCCATCTGGTTTAATTAACATGTCATTTAAGTCCAATGTTTCTTTATTGATTTTCTGTCTGGATGATCTATCCATTGTTGAAAATGAGATTTTGAAGTCCTCTACTATTAGTGTAGTGTGGTATATTTCTCCCTTCAGATCTGTTAATATTTGCTTTATATATTTAGGTGCTCCTATGTTGAGTACACAAATATTTACAAATGTTATACTCTTGATAAATCAATCCCTTTATCATTATATAATGACCTTCTTTGTCTCTTGCTACAGTCTTTGGCTTAAAGTCTATTTTGTGTGATATAAGTATAGCCACCTCTGTTTTCTTTTGGTTTTCATTTGCATGGGATATCTTTTTCCATCCCTTCACTTTCAGTCTGTGTGCCTCTAAAGCTGAAGTGAGTCTCTTGTAAGCAGCATATAACTGGGTCTTGTTTTTTTTTTTTGTGGTATGTGGGCCTCTCACTGTTGTGGCCTCTCCCGTTGCGGAGCACAGGCTCCAGACGCGCAGGCTCAACAGCCATGGCTCACGGGCCCAGCAGCTCCGCGGCATGTGGGATCTTCCCGGACCAGGGCACAAACCCACGTCCCCTGCATCGGCAGGCGGACTCTCAACCACTGCGCCACCAGGGAAGCCCTTGGGTCTTGTTTTTTAATCCATTCAGCTACTCTATATCTTTTGAACAGAGAAGGAAAAAAAAATTTTTTTTAATTACTTTTGCTTGTATGTTAAAAAGATACTCAGGGGACTTCCCTGGTGGTGCAGTGGTTAAGAATCTGCCTACCAATGTAGGGAACATAGGATCGAGCCCTGGGTGGAGAAGATCTCACATGCTGTGGAGCAACTAAGCCCAGGAGCCACAACTACTGAGCCTGAACTCTAGAGCTCGTGAGCCACAACTACTTAGTCCATGTGCCACAACTACTGAAGCCCATGTGTCTAGAGCCTGTGCTCCGCAACAAAAGAGGCCACCGCAATGAGAAGCCCACATACCACAACGAAGAGTAGCCCCCACTTGCCGCAACTAGAGCAAGCCCATGCGTGGCAACGAAGACCCAACGCTGCCAAAAATAAATAAATAATTTTTTTTTTTTAAAGATACTCAGGTACTCCTCGTACATCTGTTTTACGTTTCAATTTGGGTCTAGAGTAGGTAAATAATGTACATGGTAATCAGAATTCTTTACCAGTAACTTTTTAAAAATTAATTATTTATTTTTATTTTTGGCTGTGTTGGGTCTTTGTTGCCACGCGCGGGCTTTCTCTAGTTGTGGCGAGCGGGGTCTACTCTTCGTTGTGGTGCATGGGCTTCTCATTGTACTGGCTTCTCTTGTTGTGGAGCACGGGCTCTAGGCACGTGGGCTTCAGTAGCCGTGGCACACGGGCTAAGTAGTTGTGGCTCACAGGCTCTAGAGAGCAGGCTCAGTAGTTGTGGCACCTGGGATTAGTTGCTCCATGGCATGTGGGATCTTCCCGGACCAGGGCTCAAACCCGTGTCCCCTGCATTGGCAGGTGGATTCTTAACCACTTCGCCACAAGGGAAGCCCTACAATTAACTTTTAAAAATACCCCAGTTTGGTAGAATTATCCAATTCTGTCTAATGATAATCCAAAGACAATTTTCTTTTTAAGAAACTTTTTCTTATAGCCTCACAGATAGTAGAACCAACATTAATTCTGGGGGGAAATAGTTGTTTTAAAAAGACAATATTAAATAAATAGTGTAGCATGAAGGCACCAGAGCACAGGTCTTCTGAAGCCCTTGTTAGCTCTACCCTAACCACAGACATCAGCCTTAATCAGTTTGCCATCTCAAACATGCTTGCCTTGGACTTCCCTGGTGGTGTAGTGGTTAAGAATCCGCCTGCCAATGCAGGGGACACGGGTTCGAGCCCTGGTCCGGGAAGATCCCACATGCCAAGGAGCAGCTAAGCCCGTGCAACACAACTACTGAGCCTGCGCTCTAGAGCCCGCAAGCCACAACTACTGAGCCCGCGTGCCACAACTACTGAAGCCCATGCGCCTAGAGCCCGTGCTCCGCAACAAGAGAAGCCACCGCAATGAGAAGCCTGCACACCGCAATGAAGAGTAGCCCCCGCTCGCCACAACTAGAGAAAGCCCGCACGCAGCAATGAAGACCCAACGCAGCAAAAAATAAATAAATAAATAAAATAATTTTTTAAAAAAGAAAAAACATGCTCGCCTTGACTTAGGTCATGACCAGGAGGCAGGCTGTAGGTGGATCCTGTTCAAAGTCCTTGCCTCTGACTCTACATTGGTCAACAGCTGTGGCTGCACACAGAAAGAGGTGCCAGACTCAGACTGACTGGGCTGGAGTTCCCTCACCTGACTGCCAGAAGCTGGGCGAGCCACTGAAACTTTTTAAGCCTCACTTCTCTCTACTAGGGTTATTATGAGGTCTGAATGAGGTAACAGATGTAGAGTGCTTAGAATAGCACCTAGTACATTGTAAGCCATCAATAAATGTTAGTTATTGTGTCTTGTGTATTATACCTGACCAGAAAAGAGGACAAAAGTAGACTTTCTCAACTCTTCTTCCTTCCTGCAAAACTTTTATGTACCCAGCTGTTTCCATTTCTCTACTATGCAACAAGATTTAGCATACTTGGTGATTAGGACAGTAAGAGGAAAGGGAAGGAAAGGAATTGACTATTCAGTGTCTGCTGTATACCTGGCAATTTATATGAGGATATGAAGATGAAGGAATGTCTCAAGAAATATTTCTCTTAGGGACAAATACGACCTTGAAATATCAATCCAGTTCAACTAAACAGATTAATTTAGTATCTTTCAACCATGAGCCAAACACTGAGGACCAGACATGAGTGCAAGATGGCAAAACAGGGAGGAAAAGGACTGTGTCTATCATGTTCATTATTATATTTTCAGTGTCTAGAATAGCACTTGTTATAGGAGATGCTCAATATAATTTTATTAAATTAAAAAGCAGATAAATGAATAAATAAGCAAGACACAGCCCCTACTCCCAAGAAGCTCATATTAAAGTAAAAAAGACCTATAAACAAATTAGATACCATACATTGTCATACATACAATCATAAACATATATGCAAAACCCTAAAGTGACATAGATGAAAAGGTAATAAACTCTATGGGGCTTAGGTCTGGGGAGGGTGTCCAGCAAGGACCCAAGGAGGAGCCCTTTAGAATGACAACCTGTGAAGAGAGTGGATGGGGCAGGGAGAGTAAATGAGATTAGAAGCAGGGAAACCAGTTAGGAGGGCTTTGTAACTGGTCTTCCAGGGGACATTACGTCCTCAGGTTCTAGATCAGGTTTCTTAACCTGGGGTCCAAGGGAGGGGTCCATTAGTTTAGACAAAATTACATCTTTATTTTCACTAAATTTAAACTGATTTGTCACCTATGACTTTGTCACGAACAGAAACCTCAGATATTTTCATATTATATTACAGAAATATTTTTATATTTATCATAACTTCACAATTTCAGTATTACTAGACCTGCCACTATATCTTGTTATGTGAGGCATTACCAGTGAAGCACCTATACCACCATATCACAAATTCATTTTTCTAATAAGCTGATCACTGGATTTCGATGTAAATTTTTTTTTTTTTTTTTTTGTAATCGTATGTATTTTATTTACACGTTAAAAGAGATTCTGAGGGCTTCCGTGGTGGCGCAGTGGTTGAGAGTCCGCCTGCCAATGCAGGGGACACGGGTTCGTGCCCTGGTCCGGGAAGATCCCACATGCCACGGAGTTGCTGGGCCCGTGAGCCATGGCCGCTGAGCCTGCGCGTCCGGAGCCTGTGCTCCGCAACAGGAGAGGCCCCAACAGTGAGAGGCCCGCGTACCGCAAAAAAAAAAATAAAGAGATTCTGAGAAGGGGTCCATAGGCTTCAACAAACTGCCAAAGGAATCCACAGTAAACAAACAAGCAAACACAAAAACAGGTGGTGGTTAAGAACCTCTACTCCAGAGTCAGATTAAGTGTATGAAACCCTAATTTCATCCCATAAGTGTGTGACTTCAGGCAAATTAAAAAAACAAAAATCTTTCTTGGCCTCAGTTTTCTCATGTGGAAAATGGGTGTAATATTGATAGTATCTGTTTCATAAGTTTGTTGTAAAGATAAAATACACATAAAGAGCTCAGAATAATGCCAGGTGTATAAACATTCAATAACTGATACTATAATAACCTGTCTAGATCTCAGTTTCTGAAGAAAATCCAGTGAATAATCCCTTAAATCTAGCATTCCTAGAGACTCTAGCCTATATATGAAGATTTCCCTGAATGGTGATTAAGGCAACAGCCAAAAGATTCCTCATTTCCTCCTCTTCCCCTCTTGTTTATAAGTCAATTTAAGGACCAATGAAGAGTCAATACAAGGTTTTCATTTCCTGCAAAAAAAAAGGCAACTTCCTGAAAATTAAGACTGATGTATAAACACAGATTTAGTTGATAGACCCCCATGGAAAATATCCTATTCCAGTTTCTCTAAAGCATAAATCTGGATGCTATTGAGAGGCATGAAGTAGCTCACTTCGTGGGCATGAAGGGAAGACCAGACCCTGTATTGAACTGCAGGTGGTCAGAGATTCAGAGATGCAGAAAGCAGGAAGGAAGGCGGAGGAATTGGAGGCCAGCCAGGAGCAAGCTGGGAATAACCAGGCTGTGCTGCTCCTTAGTTACCACGGGCTTTGTCCAGCCAGATGTCCTCAGCATCTCCTTGGTTTTCTGCCTGAGGAATTTGACTATTCATTCTGACGTTGTCTTAAATGCTGTCCACATTCGTAAGTACTCCTCAGAGGTCAAATACATTTTTTAAAAAATAAATTTATTTACTTTTTATTTATTTTTGGCTGTGTTGGGTCTTTGTTGCTGCACGCGGGCTTTCTCTAGTTGTGGCGAGCGGGGTCTACTCTTAGGTGCAGTGCGCGGGCTTCTCACTGCGGTGGCTTCTCTTATTGTGGAGCACGGGCTCTAGGCGTGCGGACTTCAGTAGTTGTGGCACGCGGGCTCAGTAGTTGTGGTTCGCGGGCTCTAGAGCGCAGCCTCGTATTTGTGGCGCACGGTCTTAGCTGCTCCGCGGCATGTGGGATCTTCCTGGACCGGGGCTCGAACCCATGTCCCCTGCATTGGCAGGCAGACTCTTAACCACTCCGCCACCAGGGAAGTCCTCAAATACATTTTAAAATGTTCATCCTAGCAAGAGAGATTTTTTACATAGATGGGGATACAGCCTGGACCTAAAAAGATTTAGGTTCAAGTCCCAACTTTGTCATTTACTACCTGAGTGAACTTAAGCAATTTGTTTAGATTGTCTAATCTTCAGTTTCCCCATCTACCAAAAATTGGGATAGTTTACTCAATGAAAATTCATTTTGAGCCTATTATGGGACAGGCTCAGATCTGAAAGTTGGGAATACAGAAGTAAACCAGGTAGGTAAGGCCCTATCTGGTAAGGCTATCAAGGAGCTTTATTCAAGTGGAGATAGGGGAGAAATAAATAGACAAGACAACATCAGATGTTGATAAATGTCTGGAAGACAATAAAACAAGTTGATGTGCAAGACAGCGGGAGCATTTTTAGATTACAAGGAAAGCCTCTCTGAGAATTTGACATTTGAGCTGAAACAAAAGACAAGAAAGACAAGAAGGAACTAGCCCTGTGAAGATGAGGGTGTGGAGCATTCCAGTGTAAGGCAAGGGGGATTTCAAAGGCCCTAAGGCAGAGGAAAGGGTTTGGTGTATCAGTGGAATACAGAGAAGATCTAGAATGGAGTGAGATGGAGAGGAATCTGGGAAGAAGTGGGAGAGGTAGGCAAGACTGAGGAGGCGGAAGAGGATGTGGGAGATTTGAGGAGAGCAGAGAATGTGTGAAGTAGTTGTTTTGGAGAATGGGTGAGAGAACATGCTGGGGAAGTGGAGTAGGGTTGCTTGGCAGCATTGAAGACTCCTTTTGGGATGTGTGGTCATGAATTTAAACTAGAACTAACTGGCATAGTGGATGTTGTTCTGAGGATTAGATCAGATGAATGGCAGGTTTGGGTAGACGCTCAAAAATGTTGAGCTGTCATAAGAGGCAGAAAAAAAGAAGATGAGGAAAATGAAGCAAGCTCATTTATTTTTGCAACCATTTGCAATTCATAGGAGCAGTAAATAATACACTGTGTATTCTGATCTTTGGTTTAAGACTAAGGTTTTTTTTTTTAATAAATTTATTTATTTTTATTTATCTTTGGCTGCGTTGGATCTTTGTTGCTGAGTGCAGGCTTTCTCTAGTTGTGGCGAGCAGGGGCTACTCTTCGTTGTAAGACTCAGGTTTTCTTCTAAAATGAGTTTTTTTGCATTTGAATATTTTAACCCTGAGTGTTTTTGCATACCTAATACAAAGCACTGTAATGTTTGCTCTTGTGGCCTTAGTAAACTGGAAGTAAATCTCTCTGGTCAGTCCCTTGTAGAACCACTTCCTTATACTCCAAATACAGGAACACAGCTTATCTTAATATATACACAAACTTTGCTTCCATCTTTTTGGGTGCTCAGACAAAAAAAAAAAAAAGATTTCTTTTGGTAACCTTCCAAAGATGTTTTGAAATGTTAATTCACCCACATTTGGTACCTGGGAACAACTCTGCAGCCTAGGATATCACCTCTATTGCAACTTTGAATATAATCTCCCTTGCAACGCAGAAATGGTGGAAATCACACCTGAAATTTCCTGTAATTTCATGTCGCCCAATGAGATCCTTTTTGACAAACGCTTTTTAAAAACTCCTTAAGGTTCAGAAGTTCTAATACAGGAAAAGCACTGATACTGATATGGGATATGGCAGAAATGCCAAATTAACTAGATTTGAACAGGACAGGATCTGGAGTCAGTGGGGGACCTCAGAGGCAGCAGCTGGGAGACAGGTAGGTGTTGAGTGGTGAGAATGACAGCTGGGTTGGTAGGAGGCTAGTGAGGAGTCCGGCAAGGGATAATAAGTGAGCTTGCCTACTGGAAGGCAGAGAGCAACGGAGAGGAATTGGAGAGCAAATAAAAGGTGGGATTCTAGGCATGCAGTCTGACAGCAGGCTGTGAGAACTCGAGCTCTTAGACAGAGTCAGAGAAGTTGAAAAGAACAAGGTACGCCCCCAATCTCAGTCTTTGATAGCCCCAGCCCTACGTTCTGCAAATTCTTCCTCTAGCTGGTGGTGTCTCCCAGAAGCATCATCTACTCCAATGTTCTTGGTTCCTCAAAGAAACCTCCTGCTCCCCACCCCCCACCCCCATTCCACGTAATGTTTACAAGTTGGAGAAAAAGATTCTGAGGTTGTAACAAACACGGCTGGTCTCCCGTCATATCCACCCAACACTCAGTGTTCCTATAATTGCTGACAGTTTCTTCCTGCAAACATCTGGGACTCTGCCTGAGAGCTTTCCCTGATCACTGGAGCATGCTTGACTCAAGAGCAGGCAGACCAGAAAAGCCAGGGTCTTAATGCCTCAGAGCAACCGCCAAACAATGATTGACCGGAGTTGGTATAGAAATACGTATTTCAGTTACCTATTGCTGTGTAATAAGCCACTCCAAAACCAGTCGTTTAAGACGACAGTGATTTGTTATTTCTCATGACTCTGTGGGTGGGCTGGGTAGTTCCTCTTCTAGTTCTGCCTGGGCTCGCTCATGTGGCTGCATTCAGCTGCAGAGTTAGCTGGGCTGAAAGGTCCGAGCTGGTATCACTTACGTGTCTTGCAGTTGGCATTGGCTGTTGGCTTGGGACACTTTGGTATTCCTTCACATGGCTTTTTTCCCTTTCCTGGGCTAGACCGCCTTCCTCATCCAGTGGCGATCTCTGCATATCAAGAGGGCAAAGGCCAAAGTTGCAAGGCGTCTCAAAGCCTAGGCTCTGAAGCTGGCCCAATATCACTTTTGCCATTTTTATTGGTCAAAGCAAGTCACAAGATCATCCCAGATTCAAGGGACAATGAATGGCTAATAGACCATGGTATTCCTGGGAATAAGATAGATGGGGAGACAATAAGGATATTGCCTAACTTACATTAAAAAAAAAAAAAAAAGACCAAGATTGAATGTGGTGGACACACAGACACACACTAGGGTGAGCCACCTCCCCCCATTAGTCATATCTTGTATAATCTCCTGCCCTTGAAAACCTATGGCCTGCTTCTAGCCAACAGAGTATGGCAAAAGTGATAGGATTGTCACTTCTTTAATTAGGTTACATTATGAAAGACTTAGCCAACTGGACAAAGAGATCCTCCTGCTGGCCTTGAAGAAGCGAGCTGCTAAAAGGTGAACTGCCTATAAGAGAGAGGGCCTGTGCCAGAAGCAGCCCTCTTTGTCTTACTACTGCAAAGAACTGAGTTCAACCAACAACCATGTCGACTTGGAAGAGTACTCTAAGCTCCAGGAAGGAGCTCTATCCAGAAAGGAACGTAGCCCATCTGACACCTTGATTACAACCTTGTGAGACCCTGAGTGGAGGTTCCAGCTAAGCCATGCCTAGACTTCTGACCCTGGGAAACTGTAGGATAATAGCATGGGGTTTGTTTTAAGCTTCTGAGTTTGTGGTAGTTTGTTAGGCAAGAATATGAAACTGGTACAAGTGAGTAGAAACCTGAGGTCAGCCACTACGATGGAAATCACAATCCCTTACACAGTTTCCAGACCTGAGCCTGTTCTCACACCTAGAGCCCATCAATTGAAGGAGATGCCAAGTCTCTTTGAGGAAGAACCCTAAAATGCTGCAAAAATACACTAGCGATTCCCTTAATCTTTCCACAAAAGGACTTATGGTCATTTACTAGAATAACTGAACAATGGGGGAAAGGGAATATCGAGATCTTTCAAAAGCTCTGAGTTCACACTGATACCAGGAGACTCAAAACACCAGCATGGCCCCCTATTTGAGGATCTGCTGGATTGGAGCACTTGGTTCTCAGGCAAAGGCTTGGTAACCAAAGACTCAGACTCTTCAAGGACGGACTTCAGATAGTCCTCAAGGATGGAAGGCAAGTAACTGAGACCAGCAAAATGTTGACTGAGGATGAGGGGGGATCGAGAGTGAGTGGGAGAAGAGGGAGGTGATAAATAAAATAACAGTACAGCCGCAGGACAAGTGCGGTATAGGAACTGAGGCTGGTTCTATGAACTAGCCTCAATTTTTCTTTTCATGAAAAATTTTTCTTATTGAGCTATAATTGACATATAACATTGTGTAAGTTTGAGGTGTACAATGTGTTGGTATGATATATTTGTATATTGCACTATGATTACTACAGTAGTGTTGGCTAACATCTTCATCGGGTCACATAATTATCACTTCTTTTTGTATTGAGAACAATTAAGATTTAGTCTTAGTAATTTTGAAGTTTATAATACAGTATCATTGACTATAATCACCGTTGTACATTAAATTTCCAGAACTTATTTATCCACTAGTTGCAATGGCATACCTCTCTTTTCCCCAGTTTTATTGAGATATAACTGACACACAGCACTGCATAAGTTTAAGATGTACAACATAATGATCTGACCTACATACATCATGAAACGATTACCACAATAGGTTTAATGAACGTCCATCACCTCTGGAATACCTGTTTTTAACAGATATTGCCGGATTTCATTCTACTAAAAATAAACAGAGTTCTACCGTCAAAGTATGAAAATACTCATTCCACATCCCCAAATCACTCTTTGTGGCTGCCACTTTTTAAAAAATTTTATCACTTTGATAGGTGCCGCATATCTGTCAATTAATTACTTTTCATTTATACTATCCACACTTTATTTATTGTTTTACATCTCTAGTGGATTATAATTGCTTTACAATGTTGTGTTAGTTTCTACTGTACAACAGAGTGAATCAGCTATATGTATACCTATATCCCCTCCTTCTTGAGCCTCCCTCCCACCCTTCCTGTCAATTAAATTTATTTTAGATATCGCTGCTGGCTACCACTTGAAAGTGTCCGTGACAAAATAGACTTAATGTGGGATATGAGTAGGTCAGGGTGGAACGAGGTGTGACGGTTGTGCTGCGCCCATTCCCTTGACCTCCCTCACTCTGACGGCTGTTTCCTGCGGCACCTGCAACCCTGTGCCTCTAGGCTTTCTCTGGCCATAGGCGCGTATTTAACCCACACTGGGGGCAGGGTGCAATTGCCAGGCTGTTAATGTACTCAGCTCTCAAGCAATAACTGAAAGGAGTTGGTGTATAAATACCCCAGTTTCTTTGCTTCTCTGGGGGAGAGCTCTGTAACAAATGCTGCACAATCTCCTGGAGGATCCCGTGGAGGATCCCATAGAGGACCCCCAGTGGAGGACCCCTGCAGGAGCCCCCAGGGAGGACCCAGTGGAGGACCCCCATGGAGGACTCCCGGGGAGGACCCGGTGGAGAACCCTGTGGGGCTGAGCTCGGGTTAACTCCTCTGCCTGGCTTCCTCTCTCCTGTATTTCCTTCCTCACTCCGTGGCTGGTGCTTCCTGAGATCAATTCCCGATAAACTATTTGCATTTACTTTCTGGTTTCAGAGCCTGCTTTTGAGAATCCCAACCTAAGACTGCAATGAAATAAGTCTGGGAAACATGGCCCATTTCAGAATCTTGGGGTGGGGAGGCCTAGAGTTGAAAAATGCCCAGTGAGAATGCCTGCCCCACAACGAAGTGTAACAACATAGATGAATCTCACAAACGTAATGCGGAGTGACAGAAACCAGGCATAGACTGAGTACGTACTGTAGAGTTCCATCTATATAGAGTGCAACAGCAGACCACAGGGATGGATGCCATCAGAAGGCAGAATAGTGTTTACCCTTGGAGGGCCAAAGTCTGGCAGGCAGGATGAGGGGGGCTTCTGGACAGCTAGAATCATTGTTCCTTTATCTAGATGATTACATGAGTCTATCTGAAAATTCATCAGGCAAGTATGCTTGAGGTTTGTATAATTTTCTCTCTATATGTAATATTTTTTTAAGTTTTTAGAAATCCTTATTCTAATTCCTGTAGTGTAGTGACATAGATGATTAAAAATGGCTTCCAGAGGAAAACATTGGAAGAACACTCTTTGACATAAATCACAGCAAGATTTTTTTTGATCCACCTCTTAGGGTAATGGAAATAAAAACAAAAATAAACAAATGGGACCTAATGAAACTTCAAAGCTTTTGCACAGCAAAGGAAACCATAAACAAGACGAAAAGACAATGCTCAGAATGGGAGAAAATATTTGCAAATGAATCAACGGACAAAGGATTAATCTCCAAAATATATAAACAGCTCATGCAGCTCAATATTAAAGAAACAAACAACCCAATCCAAAAATGGGCAGAAGACCTAAATAGACATTTCTCCACGGAAGACATACAGCTGGCCAAGAACCACATGAAAAGCTGCTCAACATCACCAATTATTAGAGAAATGCAAATCAAAACTACAATGAGGTATCACCTCACACCAGTCAGAATGGGCATCATCAGAAAATCTACAAACAACAAATCCTGGAGAGGGTGTGAAAAAAAGGGAACCCTCTTGCACTGTTGGTGGGAATGTAAATTGATAACAGCCACTATGGAGAACAGTATGGAGGTTCCTTAAGGAACTAAAAATAGTATTACCATATGACCCAGCAGTCCCACTACTGGGCATATACCCAGAGGAAACCATAATTCAAAAAGACACATGCACCCCAGTGTTCATTGCAGCACTATTTACAATAGCCAGGTCATGGAAGCAACCTAAATGCCCATCGTGCCTGTCCCTCCTCCAGACTGCAAGCTCCTTGAAGACATGAACACTACTCTCTTGGTCTTTGTAACTCCAGTACCCAGCATGGTGCCTGGCCCATAATATTTGCTTCAAGCCAGAGTATTATTATTTCTAAGAGGTTCCCAAGGCCTTTCCATTGTTCTCCTTGTTGATCTAACCTTTTCTAAAGTTCAATGTCCTTTGCAAAGATGGTGTTTTTCCTCCCTGATCTGGGCTGGGGGTTGACCTGGTGTTTCAATCTGAAAGCTTTTAGAAACTGCTGGAGGCAGGATTAACTGGTTTAGAGCTTTTTTTTTTTTAATTCCAGGATTGATATAAAGCAGAAAGACTGAGGGAAGACAAAGCCACTTCGTCAATCAGCAGCCTGCTCCAGGATTCATGTGGTAAGAACTGTACAGAATTGAAAAGAAAGGGATGTTATCCTTGCCCTCTAATTGGATACAACTTACAAACCGTCTGGTTCTCTGAACATGGAACATGCTCCTAGTTTCCAAACTGTAATTAATAACATTTTGAACCATAGTTTTCAAGCATTTCTTTAACCTCAGAACTCCTTGTTCAGGCTTATCTAGCCTGCAAGATCAATGTGTTATACAGATAAAAGCTCTTGTGGAAGACGGTGAGCATATCCCTGGGGCCTGGTTCCACTGGGCTGTTTGCTAAGTCTGTGCCATGTGGCCCCTGAGACACAGAACTCAGGGCACCAGTTCAATCATTCATTCAGTCTGTCACCATTCAATGATTTATTGAGTGTCAGCTATGTGTTTGGTGCTAATAGCTCTGTGCTGAACAAGACAGATGGATTTCCATTCTTTTGGATTTCCATTTGGCAGGGGGCGGGTGGGGGAATGGGGGGGTGCGGGGGGGAACGAGGGAGAGAAGCAGTAATCATTATAAGCCAATGGTTCTCAAACTTTAATTTTCATCAGAATCACCTGGAGTGTTTGTAAAAATACAGATCTCTGGTCTCCACCCTCAGAATGTCCAGTGCAGTAGGTCTAGAGTAAGGCCTGAGACTATGCACTTCTAATAATTTCCCAGGTGATGCTAAAACTGCTGGTCCTGGGACCACACTGAGAACTATTATCTCAACAGTCAAATAAATAAAATACCTTCAGATAATGGTAAGCGCTATGCTTTTAGTAAATAAATTTAAAACCGTAATGGCATAGAAAGGGCAGCCAATTTAGACTGGGTGGCCAGGGAAAACTTCACTGAGGTGACATTTGATGTGAGACCTGAATGGTGAAAAGGAGCCAGCCATCTACAAGTCTGGGGGAAGGGCACCCCAAGACAAGGACATAGCAAGTACAAAGGCCCTGAGCAGGGAACAAGCATAGCATATCTGAGGGACAAAATAAAACATTAGAAGTGCCAGTGTAGCTGTAGAGTATTTTGAAGGGAGAAAGAGAGATACAAGATTGTAAAAAAGTATAGACAGGAATCAGATTGTGTAGGACCTTACAGACGGTTGTAAAAAGCCTAGTTTTTAAAGGGTAACATAAAGCCA
Organism: Orcinus orca; assembly: GCF_937001465.1. Taxonomy (NCBI): domain Eukaryota; kingdom Metazoa; phylum Chordata; class Mammalia; order Artiodactyla; family Delphinidae; genus Orcinus; species Orcinus orca. The sequence goes on along the minus strand of NC_064571.1, from coordinate 71,714,035 downwards.
TTGGAGAGTTTTAAGCAGGGGAGTCGTATGATTTTATTTTACATTTTAAATATAAACACATTGCTATGAAATATCTTTTTGGCTATTGTGTGGAGAACGTACCATGGGGGGCAGGAGGGAAGGTGGAAGCAAAGATAGAAGCTGACAGACCAGTTAGGAGACTTGCAGCATCCTGAGCAGGATTTGATGGGGGAGGGGAAGCAGCAGTGGAAATGGGGAGAAATGGTAGCTAGGCGGTGGTGAGGAATTATTGATGGAATGATGCTTAGCCTAACGCCTTACTCCTTGTAGGTGTTCAGCAAGTAGTCACTGAATGAATGAATGAATGAATGAATGAATCTCCCTTCCTTTCTGAAACGCCATGATTATAATCCTTCACTTCACTAATGAATTGAAGAATATTGTAAATTATCATTCCTAAACTGGATTCCATTTTCTAATTGGGAACAGGGGTTTGAATAAGTGTGTGTGGGTGTATGTGAGTGCCTATTAGTTTGAGTATTTTTGGATATCATACCCCTCTCCATTCTCTAGCTCTCTTTTAAAATATTTCACTGCTACCCTCCCTCCCCCCACTTTTCAGAAGGAATGCAGGCTTTCTACAGCTCCCGAAGAATTATTTTCTCTTTGTAAAGCAAATTGACTGTGGGCGGCCTGGGATCTGCAGTTCCCCTGGGAGCTGTAAGGAGTCGGTCGGGGCTCTGCTTCCTGAGAAGAGGCTGGGAGTGACAACCGCCTCTTCCCTGCCGAACTGAGGGCAAAAATCACTTTATTCCTTTGGGCCGTTTTCACTGAACTGATTTTTATTACCGTTTCCACTGCATTTCTTGCAACTAGAATGAAATGCAATCAGAATGTGGGTTGAGTTTGACAAGCGGAAAGGGCCTCGAGCAACTACTGTGGCATACAACAGCCCTGATCTCTCTGCAAAAACAAAGATGAGTCAAGCAGCTTCTGCAGATCAAAGGGAACTGTCGTACTGCTCCTCTGACAGACAGCCTTGTTCGGTTGGGAAGAGGATCTCTGAAACACAAGTCATGCCTTCCAGTGCTAGCAAAACTTTTAGAATTCCCTGGGGAAATAAACCATTTTTCTCAGCATGAAGTTTCAAAAGTTAAATATGTAATAATAAAAGCAGAAAACCTGTTTTTCTTTGCAGAGATGGCATTGAAGTACTTGCATGAGTCAAAAGGATTCAAAGGGCAGCTTCCACTTGCTTTAGCTCCAAGGCTCCTGGAGGGTTCTGTCTGGTGCCTGAGCACAAAGCTCTTTCTGCTGGTTCCTGCTCATCTCCCACCACTTCATCGCTCTTGTTCGTGGTCCTTTCCTGGTACAGTGGTTTCTAGATGATGGCCTTGGATAACTCTCTCACATCTTTCTTTATCTTTTTCCCGCAAACCCATTTCTTCTCTCTCTCTAAGAGTATCTTAACCAGCCAAGTACAAAACCAGCCAAATTGCAGAACTTTTTTATATGTTTGCTATTAGTTTTACATAAAAAACTATAATGTTTTACATGTAAACTTATAAACTATTAGTTCTTCATTCTTCATTAAAAATGTAGACAGGTAAAATATATTATCATTTCTTTCTCAAAAGATAAAAAAATTCTGTTTTCTTTGTTTTTTTGTTTTTGAGATTTTTTTCTTTTATTTTATTGAAGTATAGTTGGTTTACAATGTTGTGTTAGTTTCAGGTGTACAGCAAAGTGATTCAGTTATACATATATACAAATCTATTCTTTTTCATATTCTTTTCCATTATAGGTTATTACCAGATATTGCATATAGTTCCCTGTGCTATACAGTAGGTCCTTGTTATCTATTTTGTATACAGTAGTGTGTATATGTTAATTCCAAACTCCTAATTTATCCCCCGCCCCGCCCTGTTTTCTTTTTAAAGTACTGATTTCCCCGCTGTGGGCCACTGGCTCCAGTGACGGAGAGAGAGAGAGACACAGAGACAGACAGAACTGTAGAGAGGAAGGAAGGAAGGAAGGAAGGCCAGCCCCATGCATTTAAATTCCCTCCTGTGAGAGCAGCCTAATTGTGTCATCAGACTTCATGCCTGTTTTAAATAAAGGTGTTTTTTTAATCAGCTATATTCCAGGGTTGGCACTGGCTTGAGAAAGGGAGGTCACACAGGCTTGGCATCAAAAATGAATGTCTGTGTGAATATGTGGGATCTAGAAACTCTTCATCCTCTTTGGAGAGAGACCGAACACAGGGCGGTGTGAGGAAGCACGTGTTCAAAAAGCATCTTGTTTTTTTTTTGGTAAGTTCATTTATTAATTTATCTTTGTCTGCATTGGGTCTTCGTTGCTGCGCACAGGCTTTCTCTAGTTGTGGCGAGCGGGGGCTACTCTTCCTTGTGGTGCGTGGGCTTCTCATTTTAGTGGCTTCTCTTGTTGCAGAGCACAGGCTCTAGGCACACAAGCTTCAGTAGTTGTGGTGCGCGGGCTCAGTAGTTGTGGCTCATGGGCTCTAGAGTGCAGGCTCAGTAGTTGTGGTGCATGGCCTTAGCTGCTCCGCGGCATGTGGAATATTCCCGGACCAGGGCTCGAACCGGGGTCCCCTGCATTGGCAGGTGGATTCTTAACCACTGCGCCTCCAGAGAAGTCCCAAAAAGCATCTTTGAAAGGGAAGATTTCCAGCCAAATAGAGCACACATTCTACACAGTACCTGATGTGTAGCATGGGTGTGTATACCTGTGTGTACCCATATGAGTGTACACACACATATATACACACACATACACACATACACCCCACAGGCTAAGCAGCAACGTTCTGGAGAAGCTCAGGCTTCCATGAATGCTGCCTTTGAACAGGAGCTGGGCACAGTCCCAGAGTGGGTTGGGTAGCTCTTAGCTGCCCATTCGTAATAGTGGCTCAATACATAGATCAAAATATTAAAATTATTTACCTAGGTATTGTTTAATTTCATGTGCGTGTGAACATACGTGTATATGTTCATTTATTTATTTCAGATTTATTGACTTGGTAGGTTTTAATCTTATAATTAAAAAAGGTTCACATCGGGGCTTCCCTGGTGGCGCAGTGGTTGAGAGTCCGCCTGCTGATGCAGGGGACACGGGTTCGTGCCCCGGTCTGGGAAGATCCCACATGCCGCAGAGCGGCTGGGCCCGTGAGCCATGGCCGCTGAGCCTGCGCGTCCGGAGCCTGTGCTCCGCAACGGGAGAGGCCACAACAGTGAGAGGCCCGTGTACCGGAAAAAAAACAAAAACAAAAACAAAACAAAACAAAAAAGTTTCACATTAAGGAATTTATCCGTGGTGATACTGTTGTTGTCAATTCTCTTTATCAGAAGGAGAGAAGTCTTCAGAATGCACGTTGGAGGGGAAGTGGTATGGAGGGGAGAGCAGGAAAAGCAGGGCTAGGGTACCAAGGGGAATGCAAAGTTGCTTCCTATCTTGAATCGCTGCCATAAAATCTCTGCCTACACCTAAGGGGGCTGAGGTGGATTTACTATGAAGATACTGAAGCTTAAACCCCAAGACACCCTGCTTGCAGGGTCCAGTGACAGGCCCTGACAATGTAATCATATAGGCGTATGTTTCTTTAAAAATTCTAAAAGTAAATGGTAACTAGAGTTTTTGTGGTGATCATTTTGAAATGTATGGAAACATTGAATCACTATGTTGTGTACCAGGAAGTAACATACTGTGGTAGGTCAGTTATACTGCAAAACGAAGAAACAAACTCATAGAAAAAGAGATCAGATTTGTGGTTACGGGTTGCAGGGAGCTGGGGAGGTGGCGGGGAACCTGGTTGGATAAATGTAGTCAAAGGTACAAACTTCCAGTTAGAAGATAACTAAGTACTAGGGATGTAATGTTACAACATGATAAATACAATTAACGCTGCTGTATGTTATATATGAAAGTCGTGAAGAGAGTAAATCTTAAGAATTCTTATCACAAGGAAAAAATTTTTTTTCTATTTCTTCAATTTTGTATCTATATAAGATGATGATGTTCACTAAACTTATTGTGGAAATGATTTCATGATGTATGTAAGTCAAGTCATTATGCTGTATACCTTAAACTTATACAGTGCTGTACGTCAATTATACCTCAATAAAATTGGGGGAGTCCCCTGGTAGTCCAGTGGTTAGGACTCTGAGCTTTCATTTCAGAGGGCGCAGGTTCAATCCCTGGTCAGGGAACTAAGATCCTGCAAGCCCTGCGGCCAAAAATAAATAAATAAATAAAATTGAAAAAAAATTTTCTAAAAGTAAGATATTTTTACTGTAGTCACTTAAAACCACTGTCTCCATTCATTCCTAGTTCCCTTATACCGTCAAGACATGGCTGCATGCATTTTTAGTTCTAGCTAAAAGGAAGGAAGTTGAGTTGGGGACATATTTAGTTTGGTTTAATGGGATATATTTAGGTGGTTCACAGTCTAGATGTATAGATAAATGTATAGATAAATATTGGTAGCTAACCTAGTGTAGGAAGGGCTGCCAGGAATACTCCCATCACTCACTCTGCCAACTCACCCACGATGGTGGTAAAACATGAAGGTTCAGGGCCAGAGACCATAAACTGATAACAAAGAGTTCCCCAGTGCCTGGCACCAAACCTTGGTGGGTAGTGAAGGAGAGACAAGGTCTGAAATTTACAAAGCCAAAAGCTGGTCTGTAGAAAACTCTTCCAGTTGTCAGACAGCAAAACAGTATAAGTGGACTGTTTGGTTCTCATCAATCCCTGATCAACATGGAAGTTCCCTTCTGTCAGGAATGTACATGACATAGTGCATATAATCACAAACACACCATTCATTTTTTCCCTCTCTTTGATGGAACTTGTGCAAAAGAGAATTTATAGGAATTCTTGTGTTTACAGGGACAGTCTTGTAGTACTAAAAGAGCTAGTACATCTGTGTGTATGTTGTATGTTTTCTGCATCCCCCCGAATGCTGACTTATGAAGATATAAAAAATTAATAATAAGCCATTACAATTAGGACATTGTTAACAAACTGGTTAATGAGCATGAGCATTATTATTTCAAACAGTATCTAAGATTAGTTATTGCACACACACACGAATAACTTGAAATGCCCTGAGATCCTCTAGTGCATGTATGAAAGTAATTTTATAGAGGTTTTCCCAAAGTTAATCATAATTCTAAAAATTTATATGACATTACCAATAATGAATTGAAGCAGAAAGAAACTTTCCTAAACTCTCAATAATATAAAAAATTTTAGTCAACCATTTTAAAAGAAAGACTGAATTATGTTTCTGGTTTTTTTGGCTAGAAAATAGCATAAAATTATTGTCGTATTCAGACACATCCAAAAAGTGCACAGTCGGAAAATGCAGGGAAAAAGTTTTAGAGAGGTCTGTCAGGTATTTAAATAATATTTGTGATGTTGTGGTATTTGTCAGCTTCTAAATTGTGTAATTTGTGATTTATTTTCGCATTCTACGTATTCACTCCCATACCTAATTTTGTTTCATTATTTTCTCTCTTTTTCTTGGTAAGAGTTATCCTTCCTCTCTCCAAAATTGTATAAGGTCCAAGTCCTGCAAATCTTGGCTCTGCTGTCTGTGGCAGAGACACATCTGGACTTTGCAGAGGCCATTATATGAGGAGCCCAGAAAATACAGGGATTACCTTGTGACCAGAAACAGAGCCAATTCATACAGCTGTGCCTTAATAAAACCTCTGATTATTAGCCACTCAGAATAAAGACAAAGATTCGACCTTGAAGGTAGGTGTGAGAAAGTTCTGGCCAATGGGATTATGCAACTTCCAGGTTCACATTAAGGAACAGGGCATGCCCTCTACTCCTCCTTTTCTCCCTTCCTGGGTACCTGAGCGAAGATGTAGTGATGAGTATCTTGGCCCTGTGGACAAGGACAACACTCTAAAGATGTTGGATCAACAAGGTCGGAGTGTAGGTCTCTAATCCCATGGAACAGCCCTATCAGTCAGCAAACCAGCCGTGGTCCCCGTATAGCCATGTTACTATACGAGAGAGTAATGAAACTTCTGTTTTGTTTGAGCCCCAGTTATTTGGGATCTCCATTTAGGCAGCTGACCTGATATCCCGACACAACTATAATAATAACCCATTACACGTATAGGGCTCTTTATTCTTTGTAAATTCTGGAGCGCCTCTTATCATGAGTAAGTGCTGGTGAGGGGGTGGGGTGGGGAAAGGTCATCATTTAGATGAACCAGGGAGTTGGATGACTTGCCTAGGGGCACACGGGAGATGGGCATGCTACAGCCAATGCACCGGTGAGGACCAGCCCCAGGTGGAAGCCAGATGTGTGCACAGTGAGCCTGGGTGGTGAGCACACTGGGTGTTTCTGCTCTTAGCATTCAGAAAGAATTTCTCCCTGACTATTCAATTTGCAAACCCCTAGAGTAGGGACATCCTACTTTTCACATCCTACTTCACATCCTTTCTTTTCTCATCATCTTGTCCTTTTCTAGATTTGCTGCAGCACACAGAGAGGGATATAAAACAACGGGAGTGTTTTTGCTTCAAATATAATGTCTCCTTCCCCACCCCTCACCTCCCAGTTCCCTCCTTTGTTTCCTCCCTCCTTAGTAATTCCATCATTAGGCATGGCTGCGCAGACCACGGCCTGGTGGAGGTGTTGGCGCTCATGTGAGGAAGACAGCTGAGCAGGGTGGCAGCCCTGTGTGGGTCAAGAAATTGGCCACAAACAAGGGAATTGGGCAAATAAGTAAATACAGTATATTGAGGTTAGTGGGAGCCAGGTTTCTCAACTGTCAGAGAAAAGAGTTATAAAGATGAAAAACAGGAACTCTAGATGTTTGTTGGAATTGGGGGAATCAGTGTGAACTCAGATGCAAACTCAATTCAATTGTAAAGTGTGTGTGTATCTTTGTATATACTATATATATATATATATATATTTTTAATTCAAGCTCTGTCCATTGAGAACTCCTGGGAGTACAGACTGCCATTAGAAATAAGTGTACCATTCTCCATTAAAAGGAATCAGGACTCTTGTGATAAGTCTGGAATATCTTTCTGTGCCAGAAAGTAAGAATGTATACAAAAAGTAATGGGAACATTTCAAAAGAACACAGAAGCCAGCTTGAAGGCACTGCCACTGATCAAATCTGGGATAATTTGAGTGTCAAAACAAATCATAGTAATAATGGATTACAACCCACTGAATATAATAAGAATCCATGAGTCCATATTGATATAAATAAACAAAGAGATAAGGAGAAGAGAAAGCAGCTTCTAACAAGTTAATGCCAACTAATAAATGTAAGAAAAATAATGGAAGTCAAAAGCCACTGTTTGGCAACCATACAGTAATAATCAATTCAAGGAGGAAATTATCAATGGACATTAAAACCATGGGTAAAACTTAGAGGAGTGGAATATTACATAATTTCACAATATCCCCTCACAAGATGCTTATTAATTACTAATGGATATACAGCAGAAACTAACACAACACTGTAAAGCAATTATACTCCAATAAAGATGTTAAAAAGAAAATTACAAATGGATAAAGAGTGACTACTTTACAATAGAGAAGCCTGGCAGACACCACCTTAATAAACGATCAAACTGGGACTTCCCTGGTGGAGCAGTGGTTAAGAATCTGCCTGCCAATGCAGGGGACACAGGTTCGAGCCCTGGTCCGGGAAGATCCCACATGCTGCGGAGCAAGTAAGCCCAAGCCCCGCCAACTACTGAGCCTGTGCTCTAGAGCCCGTGAGCCACAACTACTGAGCCCGTGAGCCACAACTACTGAGCCCGCATGCCACAACTACTGAAGCCTGCGTGCCTAGAGGCCGTGCTCCGCAACAAGAGAAGCCACTGCAACGAGAAGCCCACGCACCGCAACAAAGAGTAGCGCCGCTCACCGTAGCTAGAGAAAGCCCACCCGCAGCAACAAAGACCCAATGCAGACAAAAATAAATAAATAAATGAATTTTTTAAAAAAAGGCACTTCAATAAATAAATAAATGATCAAACTTAACATCACCGGTAATAGGACAAAGCCATGTCATCATGTTCCACCTAATGGGATACAGTAAAAGGACGACAGCATCACTTCTGTGCATCACCTGAATCTAATCATGGGAGATATCAGACAAACCTGAATCGAGGGACAGTCTACAAATTAACTGGCCTGTAATATTAAAGAATATTAAAGGCGGCATAAAGGTCAAGAATGGACTGAGGAATTCTTCTAGATAGGGGACTAAAGAGACATGATAACTAAATACAACACATGATCCTGGATTGAATCCTTTTGCTATAAAGGTTTTTCTAGGGTCAGTTGGCAAAACTTAAATGAGGTCTATGGGCTAAGAGTACATGGTAATTCTTAGTGTGATACCCACAACTTTTCTGTGAGTTTTAAATTATTTTTTAAAAACCAAATAAAATAAACACACAACAAAAAACATAACCAGTGTGTCTAGCAAATAAGTCCTTATGCTCTCCAGGCCCAGCTTGCACACCATTTGTGTGACTTTCTGGAAATCACTTTCTTTTTCTGGGTCTACTTTTTCTTATTGCAAAATGGGAGCTTTGGATGTTAACAAATAATCCCTTTGGTTTTCTAGACCAAACAAGGTAGCAGCCTCCCCCGGGCCAGTTGTAAAGAAAGGACTTGTGGTTGAACACAGGGGCTCCGAGGTGCCCTCCAGTGGCTCTGTGCCCTCTGCCTCTACCACCCCCGAGGAGGGCAGTCCTGGTGTTTACACAAGCAGGTGGCCCCAGTGCCGGTGCTTGAAGGGCAGGCCCAAAGGAGTATGACACAAAATCACAAATGGCTGCAACTAAGATTCTCATACTTGAGTGAGCGTTCATTGGAATCACCTTCAGAATCCTGGCAAATCCCGTTTCACATGCAGATTCCTGGCAAGTCCCCCCTAACACTGACTTAAACCCCTGGGAGTTTGTCTGGCACCATTAGAAGTCTAGAAGTGGACAGACCCAAGCTGATGCAGCAGCGCAAACCCTGCCAGGGACTTGGGACTCACGGTCTCTCCACTCCATCAACCTTTACGTGTTATGCTTGTTGCCTCAGGGTTGCAATATCTTTGAACAAGCCTGACATACTCTCACCCATGAAGTTTGCATTTCTTTCCCTCTCCTGGAGTCCACTTCCTTACCTCCTTCAGGACTTTGCTCCAATGTCATCTTCTTAGTAAGTGACTAATAAGGGGGTGACTACAACCCCCCAATCCCTTTCCATCACCACCACCATCAGTACCTAGAACTCCCCGTCTCCCTTCTCTGCTTTATTTTTCTTGGCCATTCACATTGTCATCTGACCCTGCAATAGTTTTTTTTTGTTTAATGTTTTTCTCCCCACCCTAAAATTAAGCACTGTGAAGACAGGGGCTTCTGTCTGTTCTATTCATTGCTGTATTCCCAGCACTGAGAACAGTACTTGGAATATACGGGTAACAGGTGCTCAGTAAATATTTGTTCAATGAAAGAATGTACTTCAGGAGGTACATTTGAATTCTGGGCAGGAAGAGGATATGGGAAGAGGAGAAATGGGTGATATCTATAATAGGAAAAGCAAAAACATTTCCAGAAATCCCTAGCCAACTTCTACTTGCATCTCCTGAGCCAAAACCATGCCCCATGGCCACCCACTGGTGCAAGGGAGTCTGGGAATATGAGTATTTTTAGTTGGGTGCACTGCCCTCCTTGAACAAAATTATTTTGTAAGTAAGGAGGAAGGGAAAAATGGATATTGGAAAGGCAACTTGCAGTGTCCACCTCATGGATCTATCCTGGATCTAACAAAGCAGAACCTCTGAGGGTGGTATTTTTGGTGCAGCTGATCTGTTATAAGAAAAATGGCCAGAAAGAAAGGATGAGCCCAGAGCAAATTTTTCTTAAGCCATCCTGGGTGATGAATACACTGGTTGTGAACATCTGTTTTGTTGACTTCCCAGAGCACACTCCACCCCAACTGCTACCCCCATCAACTTTTTTGAGGAATATCTTTATTTCCACCATCACCACCCCATGTACACATGGGTACTGCAGTAGGATTCTTGGAGGTCTTGTTCATATATCATGTTCCCACCCATCTAACCCAAACCACTGAATTGGAATCACATTCCCATGAAGTTGGCACTGGGACTTCTAAGTCTCTCCGAATGACTGAGTCATGTAAACAGAGCTGCTGGCAGGCGTATATTCTAAGTCACAGACTGGAGCAGCTGAGGAAACAGCATGAACCCCACCCAGAAAGTACAGTGAGATAGAGAGGGTCTTTGTGGGGTCTGAGTCCCTGGCACTAGGTCGTTCCTGAGAACTGGTTCTGTCCTTGCCCATGGTGTCCACAGCATGCTTCTGTGTCCTTATTTCGTTCAGGCCAACTTAAGCGAATCTTTAGTAGTGGCCAAGAGTTCTAACTAACACACACCTAGACCTAGGCGTCTGAAAACAGAAAGAAGTAACTCTGGAGGTCAGGTGCCCAGGCTTGGAGAAAGAAGAGAAATACGGCAGTTGCCATATTGACAAGCAAGGGGACCCCCAGCCAAGGGTGAGTTCCAGCCCCCTGGCTGGTCTGTGGAACTCTAGAACCGCCTATCTCAGCCACACAAGTGAGCCCACGGCTAACGGGAGGAATGAGTGGTATTAAAATAGGACCTCAAGGTTAAGGGTTTGGTGATTTGGTTTTATTCCCACCACTCTGCCCTTCTGTCCCTGGCTTGCACTACTTGTAGAACATGTAGGGTGCCTATCAGTCCTGAGGTGCAGATGCACTAGAGGCACAGAATCAAAAAATACAGGCTTTAGCGTCTGGGAGTCCAGCTTCATCACTAACCCTGTGTCTTTAGCCAAGTTAGTTAATTTCCCTAAATTTCATCAGTAAACCAGTGACAACCATTCCCACCTGGGAGGATTAAACGACTATGGGTGTGTAAAGTACCTAACAACACCTGGCAAATCCCTCAAGCAGCAGAGCCCTGGAACCCCTTTGGATCTCAGGGCTGCAGCTGACACAGAGGCAGGAGGCCCCTCCAGGAGAAGCATCAGTGCCACAATGGGCACGCGGCCATGCCCTGTGCACCAGGCTAACCTCAGTGCTCTCCCAGGAGTCAGGGCCTCGTGTTTGTTGGTTTGTTTTTGGCCGCAGCACGCAGCTTGTGGGATCTTAGTTCCCTGACCAGGGATCGAACCCGGACCCCTGGCAGTGGAAGCGCCGAGTCCTAACAACTGGACTGCCAGGGAATTCCTTGGGCTTCGTGTTTTTTGCAGCAACTACTTCTCATTTCCTGTAAGACTTCCACGCTACAGGGAGCCGACAACTAGAACCCAGAGGGAGGGAAAAAGGCCCTGGGAAGACAGGATAAGGGGAAGCTAGTCTTGAATCATTTTAATTCAGCACCTACCACGTGCCAGTCTTATCGATGTGCTTTACACACATTATTGGCTGTTTTAATCTCTCTTGGCTGATAAACGGAGGAGCAGAAGGGGCACAGCTGTTAAATGATATTGACAGCTCATCTGGACAGGCAGTTCTGAAATCTGCTAATAGCTCAGAATTAACTGGGAGAGAACCGCTAGCTTAGAACATGAACAGCTGCTGCCATGGCTCGGGCACAGACTTCAGACTGGAGCCTGAGCCCTGCCCCCTCCGCCCTGATGCTCAGACGGAGCCCCTTTTATTAAGCAGCCAGTTCTTTTCCCAGGTGCTGATCACTGCAGCTGGGCTCCAAATACTCTTGAACCCCTCTTGGAAAAAACAAGGAAGAGAGAGAAGGGAGAACACAAAAAGAGAAGTAGAAAGAGTCAGAGGGAAGAGAAGGCAGGCCACCAACTCTGTAACGATACTCATTCCTTTATTATCGACTGCGTTAATTAGAACAGGGCTGGAGCCTGCAGGTTGCTGGCAGCACTGAGCTGCAGGTGCATTTCAGCTCAACAGAGAGATCTCATCCTAAGCCAAGAAGACAGAGGGTAATGTTTTATATATATATTTATATATTCCATATGTCCTGTATCGTCATATGTATAGAGTGACAAGAATGGGCCACAGCATTGCTAACTGTTGTCCTAAATGAAGACCATAGCAACAGACACGGAAATTTGGTCCTAACCAAGGCCCTTACTTTGTCAACCAAGTGTTTGATACATCAAAAGGAAAAGAAGAGAGAGAGAGACAGAGAGACCGAGATCCAGCCACCCCGGTGGCCCTGTTCCCAGCATATCTTACACTGAGTGTAGAGTGTCCCCCGTGGAGGTAAACGCACACACAAACACGCACACACATACACACGTACACAAAACTGCAGGCAGGAGCTCCTCCTCTGACCACACCTTGGGCCCAGCCCTCAGACAGGGGGTGAAGAAGCTGGGTATATTGTGCTATGAGACTGTGAGGGTCAAGTGACCAGACAACGCAGAGTCGATGTGTCCAGGTGATGAACGGGGCTAACACGTGCGGCTTCATCCACAAATGAGAAAGAGGTCAGTGGGAGAGGCTGCTCAGCGCAGGACTGGAGGTCCCTCTGTGCCCAGGCCCTCTGGGAAATTTCTACACACTGGTCTCGTCCCAGCCACAGCCGAAGCTCTGATCTGAATCCTGAGTCTCAAATAATCTCCTGGGCTCTGATGAGAAATGTTATTTCCTTGAAGGACAGAAGCAAGTGGCAACTGAGTGGCCCAGCTACCTGGTCCCGTAGTTACGGCAGCGATGACAGCATCACTGAATTAAACTAAACCATAGCTTGGTCCTTAGAGCAGAACTTGAACTGTGCAAGAAGCTTTCAGTTCCTGATGGAAAGAGAAAAACCAGGCAGTCAGCCCCTACCGCCACCTCCCACGCCCCCAATTTCATGTCAGTTTCATGCCTTTCCCCCAGTGACAAAACTCCTCATGTTCTAGGAACTGGAGACTCCATTATCAGGTCGTTTTGAAATCCCAAACCACATGTTTTCATTCATGATTACCTCTTTACCCTTCCACTAAACTATACAATTAAAAGGTAAGTCAATGAAAATTAACCTCTCTTTTTTTGGTAGAAATTTACTCGAGTTACCTGGAGACATACCGGGTTGTCACAAAGGAAAGTGAGGAGTACTTCCCTAGGGACCAATTTGCACAATGCTGAAGAAAAGGTCAGTCTTGTCAACAAAACAGTGCCCAGCAAACGTGATTCAGAAACAGGGGTAACAGGCAGAGTTGGCAGGTTGCGCCTGGGCCTCCATCTCCTGTGCTCAGTGAGGGGGAAAAGCAACAGATTCTGTGGTACCTTTGTTTAGCCAGAGGGAGAAGGATACTGATCCCTTCCACTGTGAACGGGGATCCAGGCAGCTGCAAGGAAAATGATGAAAGCAGGAAGGAGCAGCATCTCGAAGATGGGGAGCTGGCCTGATTGCTTGTCGGCCAAGGTTAGTTCTCCGAGGGGACAGAAACAAAGGGCCGTCCCTCGATGACTGTCCACATTGTCTCTATTACTGTTCCATTTCCTGAAGGTCCCAAGGACGCAGCAACCGGTGGGGTCACAATTCGCATCCACGGGTTGGGAAGGTGGGCAGGAAGCAGAGTTTGGGAAGCCACGAGTTCTCGCCAAAGCTGAAAAGCATGGACCGTGTGGCTGAGGTCACTGGAGTCCTTGAAAAGGAGCCCAAGAAACCGAAAGAGGTTGTTTGCGACCCAGAAAGTGGAGAGCGGTCTCTGTCCGCCGGAAGCACAGGCTCAACACCACCAGGATGGACGTCTCTTGGCCTCGGTGGACACCTAGCATTTTTCTAGTCCCAGAAAGTGCTCAGGAGCTGCTTACCGGCAGTGCAGGAGGAGATGGGAGATTACGGAGCGCGCTGGGTAGAAAAAGCACTCTCTTCTCAGGCCCCGCCGCCCTCCCTCCTGGGGGCAACTGACAGGGAGGAGCATGAGGTCTGACTGGGGCGGAGGGGGGTCTAAAGTCAGGAGACGAGGAGGCTGTGCGGCGACCATGGCAAGCTCAGGCGAGGGCACCTCTCCCACAAGAACTGGGCTCCACGAATAAATAACATTAATTAAATAAAGGAGGCTGAGAGCCAGCAGAGGCACGGTCTGCCAGATTCTCGCCCCGCACACATATGCACATGCGCACACACACACGCACGCACGCACGCACGCACACCGAGCGTCAGGCGAGATGATCCAGGGTTGGCTGCCCCGTCCCTGGGGTCTGGGGGATGGGCAGCCCGACTGAAGGTTGTCACTCGTGGTCTAGCGCTGTCGTGGGGAGCAGAGCAGCGGAGGCCAGCGAGGCGTGTGCAATGGAAGGTGGAGGCCGCTGAGGACTCTGGCACCTGCAGGGGAAGGGGATGAGGTGGGCGAGAGCGGAGGGTGGGGAAGTGCAGGAAACAGAAAAGTGAGGACTTTTCTTTCCCTCATCCTCTCGCTGTAGAAGTTGGCTCCCACAGCCCCAGTTTTCACTCTCCCTTCATGCCCTTTGGGTACAACCCAAGCCCTCCTCAGCCTCAACCAGCCCATGGGGTTACCATGCCTTCTAAGTCTACTGCCCACTCTGACCGTGATGGTACTGACCAGGATCTGGACTTTCGGACTTTAGATGTGGAAGGTCTTTCCAGAAAGCTGTCCAACCGCATGAGTCTCTCCATGTGTAATGCACGGGGGTCTTGTTCTTGATCATGAGAGAATTCCATCTCAAAGACCGCTGGAGGGGACACATCCAACTCCAGAAACATGATGTTCTCGGCCTGTGGTGGGAATATCAGGCCAGACGTGAGCACTGGCCCTGATGCCTGCATCTTCTGGGCACTTGGGAAATAACGGGAGTAGCAAGGGTGATGAGGCAGGTAGAGGAAGCAGAGGTTGTGAGCATCACCTCCCTTGGGCGCTCTCTCCCCTCCCCCCTTCTACTTCCCAGCTTCTTACCCTATACCTGGGGTGTGACCCCATTGCCATGGCAACCCGAGCATACTGGCTGATAGGCCTCTTGTAGCCCACTGCAGATGTTGGCCGCTTCTTCATTTGGCTGTTACTGCTGTAGGGAAGAGGCTATATTTAAATCTATTTCCTCCGAACACAAAGGGAAAATGATATCATGATGGGTTAAGCACCATTCAGGTAGTCAGTAGGCCCTGCAGACTGCAGGTTCTGGAATTTTCTTTTCTTTGCTCTAATACAACCTGACAGCTCAAAATAGTATAACACAAGGAGACACATATTTCTCCACTCTTGTTGCTTCAATTATTTTCCACAGTGAAAAGGTTTGACTAAAGGCTGGAAAAAAGAAAGGAAATCCAATCTTATTTTTAGCTGTCAGACTCGTAGACTGACTTCACACGCTATATAAAACCATCAATTAGTGGTTCTGCTTTTCATTTTCCTTCATAGGATTTAACACAATAAAATGATTAGAAACTCAGGCTTGAACTGCAGGTGTTCCAAACTAGCCAAAACAATCTTGAAAAATAACAAAAGTAGAGGATTCACATTTCCCAGTTTCAAAACTTATTTCAAAGCTATAGTAACCAAGGCTGTGTGATACTGGCAGAAGGACCGACCTATGGACCAATGGAATAGAATTGAGAATCTAGAAATAAACCCTCATATGGGGTGGGCCAAAAAGTTGGTTCAGGTTTTTCCGTAAGATGTTACTGAAAAAGCCGAACGAACTCTTTGGCCAGCCCAATATTTTCAGTCAATTGATTCTCTATAAGGCTACCAAGACCATTCAACAGGGAGTGAACAGTCTCTTCAGCAAATGCTACAGGGACAACTGGATATCCACACACAAGAAAATGAAGTTGGACCCTTCCCTTGTACCATATATAAAAAACTAACTCAAAATTAATCATAGACTTAAATGTAGGAGCTAAAACTATAAAACTCTTAGAATAAAACAAAGGAGTAAATCTTCATGACCTTAGATTAGGCAATGGTTTCTTAGATATGACATCAAAAGCCCAAGCAACCAAAGAAAAAATAAATAGGACTTCATTGAAAACTAAAAATTTCTGTGCTTCAAGGGACATCATAAAAAAAGTGAAATAACAATCTTCAAAATGGGAGAAATTACTTGCAACTCATAAATGTGATAAAGGACTTATATCTAGAATATATAAGTAACATTTACAAATCAAGAATAAAAAGACAAATAACCCTGTTTAAAAATGGACAAAAGATCTGGGTAGCCATTTCTCCAAAGAAAATATACAAATGGCCAATAAGCACAAGAAAAGCTCAACATTATTAGTCATTATGGAAATGTGAATCAAAACCATAATGAGATACCACTTCACAGCCACTAGGATGACTATAATCAAAGAAGACAGAAAAGAGCACATGTTGGTGAAGATATAGAGAAATGGGAAACTTCATGCATTGTTGGTGGGAATATAAAATGATGCAGTCACTTTGGAAACAGTTTGGTAGTTTTTCAAAAAGTTAAACATAGAGTTGCCATATGACCTAGTACTTCCACTACTAGATACATATAATCAAGAGAATTGAAATCATGCTCACGCAAAAACTTGTATATAAATGTTCATAGAAGCATTATTCATAATAGCCAGAAAGTAGAAATAACCCCAATGACCATTGACTTATGAATAAATAAACAAAATGTGGAATATCATAGAATGGAATATTATTTGGCAACAAAAAGGAATGAAGGACTGATGCATGCTACAAGGTGGATGAAACTTGAAAACATTTTGCCAAGTGAAAGAAGGCAGACACCAAAGACCACATGTGATATGATTCCATTTATATCAAGTATCTGGAATAGGCAAGTCCATAGTGACAGAAAGTAGATTGGTGGTTTCCTAGGGATGGGGGACACTGGGGAGAATGAGAAGTGACAGCTAATGGGTTTGGGGTTTCTTTCTGGAGTGATGAAAATGTTCTGGAATTAGATAGTGGTAATGTTATACAACTCTGTGAATATACTAAAATCCACTGAATTATACCCTTTAAAATGGTGAATTTTATGATATGTGAATTACATCTCAATAAAGGTATCATTTATAAAACATACAAAACTCAGGCTTGGCTTTTTTTGTTTGATTTTTTGGCCGTGTATCGTGGTCTGCAGGATCTCAGTTCCCCAACCAGGGACTGAGTGCTGAAGGCACTGAACCCTAACCACTAGACCACCAGGGAACTCCCAGGCTTGGCTTTTAAAAAGTGCATATTCTTTGACCCAAATTCCCAGTCCTAGGAATTTCCCTAAGGAAATAATCAGAGATAGGGACAATTTATAAGCAGAGATGTTTGCTGCAATATTATTTACAAATGCAAACAATTAGAAACAACCCAAATGTGCACCAATAGGGACCAGTTTATTATTCAGCCAGGTGAAGGAATAGTATGTAGTCATTTCAATTGTCTTATGGCTCTGTGTAGACATGAAAAGGTTTCCACAACATAGTAAATAAAAAAGCAGATAAAAAGATGACATTTTTTTGTTTTGTTTTTATAGGAGTGTGTGTACGTGCGTGGATGCTTAGAAAAAAGTCTGGATATTCAACAAAATGTTAACAATGATTGTCTTTGGATCGAGTAATTATGGGTGATTTTTATTACCTTTATGCCTTTCTGCAATATCTAAATTTTTTACAATGTATGGTTGATCTTTTATCTAATAAATTATTTCAAATACTCAGAAAAGCATGGAATATATATCTGTTCGCCTATCATCCAGCATTGTCAAATCTTAACATTTTATTATACTTAACACCAAATCTTTAAGAAATAAAATGTAGACACAGTTTTTAAGACTCCATCACTTTCCTTCCCCAGAATTAATCACTCTCTTGAGTTTCGTGCTTATCAATGTCAGGCATATTTTTATACTTATTTATATATGTGGCTATTCATAAACAATATATATGGTATCTGTATGCCTACTTTTTAGTTTTATACTGTATGGTATACATACTATATTGTTTTGTGCCCAACTAACATGTCTTTTATATTTATCCATGCTGCTCTAGATTAGATGATTAAAGTTTAACTATATTGACTATCTTAAGGTTTCAATATGGCATTTTATATATGTTATATATATATATATTTTTTATATATTCTCTTGTTGATAGACATCTAGGTCAATTCCTTTTTCTCTCTCCCTTTCTATTTAACGCAGTGCTGTTGTGAAGAGTTCTGTGTAGGTATCTTGAAGTACATATTCAAGTTTCCCTGGGGTATATACCCAGGAATGGAATGGTTCCGATGTGCATTTTCCGCTTTACCAAATTGCCAAATTGCTTTTCAAAGTGGCTATATACCACGAGAAAGTTCCCATTGCTCTATATCCTGGCCAACTCATGGTATGTTAAGACTTTTTACTCTCAGCAACTTAATGAGTGTGAGGTATCGTATTATTCAAAACAAAGATAGGAAAGAAAACAAGTTATTTCCACTAAAAAACATAATACAGGGTTTGGAGTGAGGTAGATCTGAGTTTGAATGTTGGCTCTACCCCTTACAACTTTGTTACCTTGGGAAGCGGCTTAGTATCTGAGCCTCAGATATCTCATCACGATCCTACAGAATTGCTGAGATTAAACAAGATAAGCACTTAGCACAGTACACCGCAAGGGCTCAACACGTGGCAGCTGTGATGATTATTAATTCTCAATTCCACTTGCTAATTTCAAACAGGGATACAGATGAGCAACGAAAAAAGCCAAAAGGCAGACAGAAAACAGAAGAGAAGAAACAGGCTGAGTAATTCAGAGATAGGACACTCTGTCCTTGAATAGGAGAACAAGCCGTGCAGGCGCCGACGGAACAATGCCCGCCTTCTGCCACAGAGAGTAACAAGAACCACATTCCCAGGGTTTTTTTTTTACCAAGTGTATATAAAAGAGTGCTGGATCCCACTTAGGGTCCCTGCCGACCCCTCTTCGTAGATGAGAACAAGGAAGACGAGGCTGTAGAAGCCCCAGCTGGTTCTGCTGCTATGGACCCTCTGGAAGGTGGGCGGGCTGTGCATGTGGAGAGTGGCAGCACCGGGGGAGGGGAGCGGGAAGATCAGTAAAATAACAACTTATCATTTGTAAGGTGCATCTGTGCATCCCATTTGAACTTTACAACCTCCTGAGGTGCAGGCAGGGCAGACAAGGAGATGAGGCTCAGAAAAGCAAAAGCGCCTTTGTGTCCAAGATCGTACAATTAGGAAGAGACTCGGAATGGATTCTTCCCAAATACTCTTTTTAGGATGCCACGCTGTCTTTCAGGAGCGCACACAGAACAGCCTGGGCCTGAGTGTGCCTTGAAGGCTGCAGGCTCTGGGAACAGCACAGGGGGACAGGGCTGGGTGAGCAGAGCAGTGGATCAGGGCGAATTGGCAGCCTGACCCAATAAAGATGCCAGGGCTATTCTGGGTGGCAGGTGGGAAGAAGGGGGTGGGGGAGGGGAGTCTGTAATTGGGACACCAAGCTCCCCATCTACTCTCTCCTCTGCCTCAGGCCTACTTTCCATGATTGATCCGTCTGTGGTAAGCAGGTTGTGGCTGACAGCCTCGAGTGGAGGCCTGGCTCTGCAAGTATCCACCCCTCTTGAAAGAAACCCACAACAGCTATCCTGTGCGTCGTAGATCCCCAGAGTTCTCTTATGACCCTCCCTCCACATGGCTTCTATCACGAGATTATATAGATTTTCCTCTTAATATTAAAAAGTTCTCTCTCAGTCCCATCTCAGAGGCTGACCCCAATCTCATTACCAGCTCTGTCTGCTCACCGCCTTTCCCCCCTCCTGTTCTGAAACCCGGCAGCCAGCATCATAGGGTGTGTTTTCCTTCTCGGTCCTTTACAAGCACCTGACACAGCAAATCTGACTTTTCTCCATGATTGGATCCCTCCCTCCCTGCAGGTGAGCTGTCCACCTTGTAGCATCCCCCCTGCGTGTCTGAAATCCCACTCTTCTTCCCAGTTCCCCTTCACACGGCACACAGCCTGCCTGGGCAGGCAAAAACTTCTCCCTGTTTCAGATTCTTTTTCAGCTCTCACAGGCCTGTGAATGAATCTAGGGACTCAACTCAGAGCTGAGCATGTTCTGACTGAGGTAAACTTTGCCTCTGTAAGGAAACCAGTTTAACTTTCTATCCTGATTCTATTTAGAGCAAGGAATGCTCTGCTCTCTCTCTCTCTAAATTTGGAGGCAGCCTGATTTAAAGATCAAAATCTAGAACAAAAGCAACAAACCAAACTGTCCTTCTATGGCACTTGTAAGGCATGATGGCAAACTGGTTTCTCTGGAGTGCCCACAATTATCATACTGGCTCACTGGTACTATTTTTTTTTTTTTTTTTTTTTACTGGTACTATTGCAGCCATTTATGGATCATCTTCTCTGTGCCAGGTACTGGCCTGGAACACCCTCCACCCCACCTCCAACACGCACCACACACACTATCTCACTTCAATCTTGATAATCCCGCAGGGATTTTTTTTTTTTTATCCCGACTTTTATCTGAACTTGGGTTCAGAGAGGTTAAAAAAAAACCTTCTCAAGGCAGAGTAGGGACTAGAATTCAGAACGTTCTAAATCCAAAATCCAGTCTCTTTCTACTGCACCACGATACTTTGAAAAGAGTCTAGGATAGCAGGGATTGCAAAAGGCAAGTGGCTAAAGTTACCAATAGAATTTTGTGAACTGTAAACCATGGGCTACAGACATTGCCAAATATACAACCCTTAGAAGACAGTTTTGTATAAACACAATTAAAAATAAGGTCCATGATGAGTAACCAAAAATAAAAGGTCATATTTGTAAAATAGTTATGGTTAGAGCTGGCTGCAGAAATGTGTTTTGCAAAGTAACTTTAACACAAAATTGTTTGTGATTGTGGAAGGGACCTCACCTGAAGTTATTGTGCATCAACTAGCAGTGGCCTAGAGGTAGTGGAGAAAAAAGAAAAAGGGATAGACGTCCAGAATAAGTTGATTCAGAGTGTGTTTCAAGAGCTCCCCGACAATAACTCCTTGTTTTAAAGAGAGGCTCAGGGAAGAGTGTGGGGGGTAAATGCTTGCAGCTAGTGGAAGAGGGGAAACGTTTTTCCAACAAAAGCTTTCTAAAGGGACGGTATGACTTTAGGTAATTTCTTTCCAACAATGCTTTTTTCCTCTCCTTTTGAGCAGCCTTCAGTGTTCTAATCCCCAACACACCACAGGCCAAACGGAAGCAAAATATTCCACACTTGAATTGAGCAAATGGGACAATGCCTTGATTAGTTAAATATGCTTTGGGAAGAAAGAGGTTTTTCAGCCCTGATTAAGTTATGTTGCAAACAGTGGGACCCAATCCTCCCAGAGAGGCAGCTTGTTCTACAGTCTCAGTCCACAGGGCTCCCCGAAATGTGGGAAGCTGCGTCCAAGGACCTGCCCACCCTCAGCCTTCCGCTATGAAAGGAGGGGCTTGGGGCAAAAGATCTCAGAGATCCAGGCCAGTGATTCTTACACCGTGATGCTACCCTGGGGCTCTCGGTTGCTGAGTCACTATCATGCTTGGGAATTCCAATTAGGAGGGAATTGTTTTTACTTTATTTTAACCACCAACTGCTGCTATACAAAAGTAATTTTTAAAAAAATGAATTTATTGAGATTGAATTTATTTAAAAATGAATTTATTGAGCTGTCAGAGCTTGAGGATCTTTGGCTGCACCGTGCAGCACGTGGGATCTTAGTTCCCACACCAGGGATCAAACCCGTGCCCTCTGCAGTGGAAGCCTGGAGTCTTAACCACTGGACCGCCAGAGAAGTCCCAGTAGAAAGTAATTTTAAAAATTTGTTTTGTATAAAAACTTCCTAGATCTATTATTACTTTTCTTTTTTTTTTTTTTGTAATTTATTTATTTATCTATTTTTGGCTGTGTTGGGTCTTCGTTGCTGCGCGTGGGCTTTCTCTAGTTGTGGCGAGCGGGGGCTACTCTTCTTTGTAGTATGTGGGCTTCTCATTGTGGTGGCTCCTCTTGTTGTGGAGCACGGGCTCTAGGCGAGTGGGCTTCAGTAGTTGTGGCATACGGACTCAGTACTTGTGGCTCGCGGGCTCTAGAGCACAGGCTCAGTAGTTGTGGCACCTGGGGTTAGTTGCTCCGCGGCGTGTGGGATCTTCCCAGACCAGGGCTCAAACTCGTGTCCTCTGCATTGGCAGATGGATTCTTAACCACTGCACCATCAGGGATGCCTTATTATTACTTTTCTTTAGTATTTCTGTGATTTTTTTTTTTAAGTTCTGAGATAAATATTATTTATTGCAGTTATCAGACAATGGACAAGTGACATTAGAAAAAAGAAAATAATCTGTAGTAGTAATTCAGAATAGCATGTAGTTGACTACCTGGTATTTATTAATGTCTTTTTGAAGTAGTTTATTTATTGGAATTTTTCTTAAAGAAATTTATAATACCTGTTTATATCAACCGTATTTAAGTACAGTGGAGAACACTGGGATGTCACAATTGCCTTAATACATTTTACCCTTACCCAGATATATTTTGATATTTTCTACACAAAATATATACTCTCTGTATTCTGAGGAGGTACATATATATTCTGTATAAAACAGCATGTTTAAGTTGTGAATATACTTAACCATAATTTTGAAAAAGCTTGTAAATGTATTTATATCCTTACAATTTTAATATAAAATTTTAAGGGAACACAGTCTATTTGGGATCCAGTTAGAAGCACTGCTAATAGAGATGTACAAATGCAGGCTGGGGAGCAACTGTGTGCAGATTTAAGTCAAAGGGGTATGTATGTCGAGACCAGTTCTTCCCAAAGAGTTATGGGACACTATAGCGTAAGCTAAAGCCCACTGCCTGCTTTGAGCCCGTTTTTTGTTTGTTTGTTTGGGTTTTTGCTTGTTTATTTGTTTCTTTGTTGTTTTGGCCTCCTCGTGGCATGCGGGATCTTAATTCCCTGACTAGGAATGAAACCCGTGCTCCCTGCAGTGGAAGTGTGGAGTCCCAACCACTGGACCGCCAGGGAATTCCCCACAAGCAGATTTTTGAGGAAAGAGCTGAATTCTTAGGCTTCCTAATGGCAAAGAAAACACTGAATCTTTCTCTTTGCATTACTTTCCAAGAGCAAGAAGGATGGTGGGGGGAATCAGAAGAGAAGGGAAAGGTGGGAAAAGAACATCACAGGCAACTCCCTCCGCCCAGAAAGGTTCTGGTTCTGAGGCCTAGAAAAGAACATGTAAAGAGCACAAATTCTCCTTTAAAGCAAAGAGAGGGATAAGAGGCTAGGAAAGGCAATAGCTCAACAGTAAGCAAAGATACCAATCTATATTTTGGAGGACTTCTTTCTTTTTAAAAGTTGTTACTGGGCTTCCCTGGTGGCGCAGTGGTTGAGAGTCCGCCTGCCGATGCAGGGGACACGGGTTCGTGCCCCGGTCCGGGAAGATCCCACATGCAGCGGAGCGGCTGGGCCTGTGAGCCACGGCTGCTGAGCCTGCGCGTCCGGAGCCTGTGCTCCGCAACGGGAGAGGCCACAACAGTAAGAGGCCTGCGTACCGCAAAAAAAAAAATTAAAAAAAAAAGGTGTTACTGGTATCTACTCTAAAAATTATTTAACATGTGCTGTTTTAAGATAGCTGTTTTATTTTTAAAAATCTGTGAATGGTTTTTCAGTGTATGCAAACCATTTTATTTTTGCAAAAAAAAAAAGAGAAAGAAGTTATTTAAAAGGTTTTTTAATTTAAAAGTTATTCGAGTAAAAGGAAGAAAGTAAACTTTAAAAAAACCAGAACAAAGAATGGAGATTCCTAACCATTAAGCAGAAAGCTTATCTTAGCTTCAGGCAAAGCACCCACCATGCTTTGGAGTCTGGATTCTGTGCTTAGGTGGTCAAGTAAAAACTGCAGGGACAACGTTTTGAGAAATGAATAAACTCCTCTGAAGCATGAAATTTTCAAAACTCAAATCAAGATCCATTCTCAGTTCCAGATTAAAGGAGATGGAACAGGCATGACAATTAAATGCAATGCACCATCGCAGGTGAGCCGGTGGGGGAATTGCTGTAAAGGACATTATTGAGGTAACAGAATTTCCTGAATTTGATCACTGTACTGTGGTTATATAAGAGAATGTCCTCACTCTTAGGAAATATGGGTAAAGGGTTGACTGTCTGCAATTTAATCTCAAATGGTTGACGGGTGGGGATTAATAAAGCAAGATGTGGCAAGATGCTAACAACCGGGGAGTTTGGGTGAAGGGCATATGGGAATTCTTTGTACTATTCTTGCTTTTCAAAATTAAAAATTTTTTAAAAACACACGCCTTCTCAGAGCGTCTCTCATCCCATCTCTATCCAATGTAAAGGAATTCCTCCACCTACAAACTTTAAACTCAAGAACTCTGTAAGCACAAAATAACTCTATGAAGCAGAAGCCTCCCCAGCATCTTCCTCCAGCAGATGGTGCTGGAGTGGTAGTTTTTGAACCTAGCTTCCTGTAGAATCAGCTGGAAGCCTTGAAAACAATTTTTCTTAAGCCCTGGGATCCATGCAAGACCCTTTAAATCAGACTCTGGAGCCCAGCTCACAGGTGATTCTAGTTGCAGCCAGGGTGGAGAACTTCTGCATTAGATGACGTACTACTGCAGGCCTCCAGTTAGATTGGAAAGGTGGATTTAAATCCAAACTGATGCCATTGAAAAGTCCTTTACTCAAGAACTTGCCACTTACAAACTTGTGTAGTGTTGCCTTGCGTAGGATCAGCCCTTCAGAAAGTAGACAAATTAAGTAGGCATCTGTTGCTCCAGTGAGAAGCTGTAGACCTCTACAGCTAGCTTCCCACCCCAGCTTTGGGGAGACTCCTGCCCTATCTTGGCGTTAATATTCCTAGGATAGATAGAGCAAAGAATCTCTAGGGAAGTGCATTGGTGTCAGGCCTCCTGAACACCTCTGTACACAGATTGTCAATGAAGGGACAGTGGTCCAGCTGGGTGAGGTAGTCACTCTGCTGGGTTTGAATATCCAGTCTTGTTCTTCATGGCCACCAGCAGAGGGAAAGGCACACCCAGAGCTAAATGCACTTAGCTCTGTTACCTAAGAGCTAGGATGTGGAAACAGGTGGAAATGCTGAATCACCCAGCTGAGTGAGGCTACAAGGACCTCACATCTCTATCATTTCTTGATCTGATTACTTTTCTGTATTCCCCACTGGACTGTGAGCTCTGACTGTGTCTGATTTACCTCCCATCTGCAGAGTCTCCTACAGTGTCCAACACATAGTTAGAGCTTGGCAATATTATCTGTTGTTGCTGTTTTTGGCATCTGACAAATGAATACTCACCAGACCGGCCAAATGTTAGCCAGCTAGTATTTTCTGCATCCCAGACCAATGAGACACTGTACTTGACACTCCTTCCTTCATGGAGACCCCAACATTAGGTCCTGGGAAACCCATCCTCCATCTGCACCCTTCCCAGCCCTCCCCAATCCACTAAAACGTCCGTCTCCCCCAGGCCCCTGGCCACCCCGGGCCTGGGGCGAGCTGGCAAGTCCCTAGGCCCAGACAGCTGGTGAAGGACTCACGCTCCACCGGGCATGAGGGGCTGGAACTTCCATTGCTCCTCCTCGCAGTCCAGGAAAAGCCGGTTCATGATCTTGTTCTTCTCCTCAGGGGGGATGAAGTTCTCGATGATTAGGTACCTGGGAGGAGGAATGAGGTAGACAGGGGATCACGTGAGACCGCACAGTGTATATGAAGGTTGAAGGATGAGAAAAAAGAAGCAAAGAGGCAGAGGGAACAGAGAAGGTGGAAAAACCAAAAAGTCGGGGGGAGGGAATCCCTAGAGAAATAATAGAGCTTGCAAATCACAGTTTCTAATGCAAAGATTATAGACTCAGGGCGTTAGGAGTTACTTCTGGGCAGCACCCGGCATGCACTTTGCGGAGTGCATCAAATGCAGGCCGAGGAGAGGAAGGAGGAAACAGGAGGTAGAGGAAACTCCAATGGGCCCCTCCCCCACCCCTCAGACACATTCTGTTCCTAAGGTACATGGACATGGGTGAGGAGACAGTTGGAATGAAGCCTTCAGGAAAGAGAGGAGCCTGTCAGGGAGAGGCCCACGGCCTGAGGGATGGCTGTGAGAGCCCCAGATGGAAAGAGGAGGGGCCCTACTTGAGCTTGAGCTCCCGGGTCTGCTCATTCTGTGCCTCTTCCAGGTCCTGCCGCACGCGGATGTACTCATCGTGCTGGTCCTGGATCTCCGCCTTCACCGCCTGCAGCTTGGCGTAGAGCTGGGTGGGGACAGGTGCAGCTCAGAGGCTGTGCACTGTGGCAACCAATGTGGCTCCGCTCCGCTCACCCAGCCTGGGTCCCGACGGCTGCAGGCTCAGGGTCCACCAGCTCGGTCCAGGATGAGCCCAGGGCCCACCTCTGAAGCTCCCTCCTGCCCCACCATCCATCGGAATGGGTTATTCTAAAGGCTGCCCTGTCCCTCCCACACTGTGGCCTGTTAACCTGCTCTCTCAGCTGCTGTCCACATCGTGCAATGTTCAAATCTGAAGGGATCCGAGGGACCTTCTGGTCCAACACCCCCTTTTATAGGTGAGGAAACTCAGGCACAGACTTGCTCAAGGTTATACAACGAGATAACAGAAGAGCCGGAATCAGGACGCGAGTATCAGGACTGCCATCCAGGGCTCAGGGAAGGAAGGGAGCCTCAGCCAGTTTGCAAGGTGACCCATCCTACTCCTGCCTCTCCAGCGGCTCTCGAAAGTAGGGGTGTGGGGCTTCCCTGGTGGCGCAGTGGTTGAGAGTCCGCCTGCCGATGCAGGGGACACGGGTTTGTGCCCCGGTCCGCGAAGATCCCACATGCTGTGGAGCGGCTGGGCCCGTGGGCCATGGCCACTGAGCCTGCGCGTCTGGAGCCTGTGCTCCGCAACGGGAGAGGCCACACAGTGAGAGGCCCGCGTACCGCCAAAAAAAAAAAAAAGTAGGGGTGTGGAGGGCAGCTCCAACCTTCCTGTCCCACTCCTAACCCACTGAAAGCTGTGTCCGTGGAAACTGCCACTGGAGCTGGGCCTCTGCCTGGCCTACTCTGGGGCAGACACCTCAGCAATCTAAGGGCTCTCCAGGTTCTTCCCAGAATCCAGACTGGAATTTGCCGCTTCCTGCCCTAGGCCCTCAGCTTATGCACACGCCTTTCCCTGGCCATGGACTTTGCAGGGTCCTGGCAGCCAACATTCTCATCCCTGGAGAGCCCTGAGCTCCCTCTCTGAGCGCTCCCAGGCTCGAGTCTCCTCAGGTTTCCCCACCACTCCCCTGGCCTGCTCTGTGCCTGGTTATCCAAACTGTGACTCACTGGTGACACCAGAGTAAAGGGGGAAGTTACCCAGGACCACGAGGATGGCAACCCTGGAGAGTGGAAGTAAAAGTGTTCCCAGCCTGTCCGGCCCCTCCTGGCCCAGGAGGAAAGGCTCTATCCCACCCCACCCAGACCCCCGCCTTCCCCTGCTCCTCACCCAGCACCCATGAAATGTAACTCAGGGGGTCAGCAGTCCAAGCAAAGCGGGGAGGGGTCGCTAAAGCACACGCCCCTTGGGCAGGTGACGTCTCGGGCAGAGGCTGCCAGGCCCTTACACACCTTGACCCAGTTCTGTGTGGCATCTCACCTTCTTGAGTTTCTTGGTTTTGACCTCCACCTCCTGCTGCAGGGACGTGTAGGTGCCCCGGAGCTCCATGGTCTCCTCGTCTCGGAGCATCATCTCCTGCTGCATTTCCCGTTCGCGGCGTTTCTAGGCCAAGGCAGGGCACAGGACTCAGCAGAGCAGAATGTACTGGGGAGCTCTGCCTACCATGGAACCTGGCTTCGTCATGACCATGGGCGCCAGGAGGCAGCAGGGAGCACCCCATGGCCCACATCCATTGCTCCCACCCCATCCTCAATGGAGCCTCTCTGAACCTTCTCAGCTCATACGGCCACGCTTTTGCCAAGGCACTGCCCCCCACAGAAGGAGACCTCAGCCCTAACAGCTGGGGCATTCCAGGGGTGTCAACCCCGTATACCGATGTCCAGATACTGGCTTTCCAGCTGCCTCAGCCTCTCGCATGTAGTATCACAATTGATTGGTAAGACCAACAAACTGTGGTTCTTGATGATTTAGGACACAGTCCTGCAGTTGGCAAAGAACTCACACCTTTGTGGAAGGCCCAGGAATTAGTACCTGGTGCCTTACGGAGGCTGTCCTCATGGAGAGCCACCACCTGGGCAGTGGACCCACGGGATGCAGGGCAGCATACCTTAGGTTCTCAGCGCTGTAACTCCAGGGATCCTGAGCCCATGACGGCTCACTGCCCTAAGCACCCCCGTGCGACCTCAAGGCTATGTGCCCCCTCCCACCCAACCCAGGGACCTGAAGACCCCTGCCCTACCTGCTCGGCAATCTCCTGCCTCTTCAGTTCCAGCATCTTCTGCTGTTCATTGGTGTGATCCATGATGTTCCTGCCCCCGATGAGCAGCTTGCTCTCCATGGCCTGCAGACACAGAGGGGTGAAGAGATGGGCTTTGGGGCTTTTCAAAGGGCCACAGCAGCCCCAGCTTGAGAGGTCTGGCTTCTCTGTTTTGTGGTCCTTCCAGGAGGGGACAGAAGATGTGTCCCAGAAGGAGCCTCATGACCCTCAGTAAGAGTGAAGTTTTCCCCTCCAGCCTCCTGGGCCCCAGCACAAGCCTCCCATTCTCAGCAGGACCATTAGGTGAGACAGAGAGGGAATCCCTCAGAGAATACAGGGCACCTGCTCTGTTTGCTTTGGATAGGGAAGCTTTGCTTTGGATATACGGAAGGCTGGTTCACCACGCTTGGGAAGGGAGTGCGGTGGCAATCTAATCCTGGCAACAGGACCCAGCTGCTGTTAGGAGGCGGGGAGACACCGGATACAGTCACTGGGCAGCCCAGCCCTTTAGGTAACTGGCTCCTGACTCAGGAAGGGGGTTCTCACACAGGCAGCAGGAAAGGCTCTAATCTTCAGCTGGAAAACAGAAGAAAAGCCAAAGGGAGAAGACTCTGCAGCACTAAGGGGCACATGGGGCCCCAGAAGCAGCATGAGCTTTGGAGATGGCCAGTCTCACCTACTCCCAACATGTGCTCTGTGCTCCAGCTTTGCCAAAAGCTTGGGCTCTACCCACCAATTGCAAGGTCTCGGCCGAGATATCTGTCACCTCTCACGTCCATAACCCTGGAGCCGCCTCTGCTCCAGGAAGGAAAGCCACAGCAAACATCTGCTGAGTGCTACCGCTACCTGCCAGGTGTCTCCATCCTCACCCCCAGAGAGACCCCAGGCAACAAGTAAAGAAACTGAGAGGAACTAGCCTCAGGCCATGCAGCTAGTTGACAGGGGTGAGATCTGAGCTCCACGCCAGTCTCCCCACTGAGCCCCTGCGCTGTGTGCAGTACCCCCAGCCCGACCCAGCACTTGGCACAGACATTCCATAGGTGATGGTTGAATCTGAAGCTTAAATAATAAAGGAGTAGGGGAAACTGTTTAAGTTGTGACTACATTAAAATGCATTTTCAGGGACTTCCCTGGTGGCGCAGTGGTTAAGAATCCACCTCCCAACGCAGGGGACACGGGTTCGAGCCCTGGTCCAAGAGGATCCAACAGGCCGCGGAGCAGCTAAGCCAGTGCACCACAGCTACTGAGCCTGTGCTCTAGAGCACGCGAGCCACAACTACTGAGCCCACGTGCTGCAACCACTGAAGCCCACGTGCCTAGAGCCCGTGCTCCGCAACAAGAGAAGCCACCGCAACGAGAAGCCCGCGCACCGCAACGAAGAGTAGCCCCCACTCGCCGCAACTAGAGAAAGCCCGCGCGCAGCAACGAAGACCCAAAGCAGCCAAAAATAAATAAATTAATTAATTTTAAAAAATGCATTTTCATTATTGCTAGTCAGAGGGTGCTGCCCGGGGCATGCCAGCTGTCCACTGATTTCATCCCAGGCCCCCTGGAAGGTTGAAATCACCTTGAGCCACTGACCTGCCTGAGGGCTCTCCAAGCAGGGTGTGCTGGCAGAATAGGGGAGCAGGGGGTCCCTGTACCATCCGTCACGGAGGACAGAGCAGGACAGGGGTCGAAGGTTGCTTTCGTGGGGTCAGAGGTTGGGCTGTGTGAGGGTGACAGAGGACACGGAGTGAAGCAGGGCCAGTCAGAGCCGCCCCACGCAGCCTCAGAGGGAGCTGTTGCCAAGCAAGGCACCCTCCCCAAGGCAGCGTAGCCAGGGCTGCACTAGCACCTCCCCCAGGCCCTGCTCCTGGCTACCATCTCACCATCCACCACCTCCACAGCACAGACTCCTTCTCTCTCACGGTCACACTTGTCCACCCTTTGCATGAGTGACTCCTTAAATTGTGTGCCCCAGGCGCCTTACCCACCTCACCTGAGTCCCCGCCCTGCAGCTCACTCAGCCCCTTCATCTGGCCAGTCGTTAAATCCCATCAAGTCTGTCTTCTGGGTACAGCTCACCTTCTTCCCTCCTTTTCATCCTCATCACAATGGCTCACTTCACTGTGGTCCCCATGACTCACCTGGATCATTGCCAGGATCTCCCCCCACCTCAGTTTCCCCTTCCAGCCCTCTCCATATGACACCCAAGGGGATCTGCCAACCACACAAGTCTGAACATGCCTCTCCTCTGCTGCAAACTATTGAAAGGGCCTCCATTCCTTGCAGGATGAACCACAAAGTCTGTAGCAGTTACTGGCCCCGTGGGCTGGTCTCACCTACTCCCCACATGTGCTCTGTGCTCCAGCTTTGCCAAAAGAATCCCAGCCCCCTGAGTGGGCTGTGCCTTTTCACAAGACCAGGCTTCTCTCCCTGCTTCACATCCACCTGGAAAATGGCTACTTCCCCTGCGAGACACAGCTTGAGCATCTTGGGAAGTTTTCTCTGATGCCCTCAACTCTGCACATTTCCTCCCTTAGTCCTCCTCAATAGCTAGGACACTTTCCTACTGTTTTCCCATATTGTCCCATCATTTGTTTACATCCTGTCTCCTCTGTGTGCTCCTTCAGGTCAGGAATCATGTCTTACTCGGATCTGAGTCTTGGGACTTAGCACAGTGCCTGGCACACAGTAAATGCTCAATATGTTTGATGAACAGAAAGGACTCCTTGGGGTAGCCTCAGAGGGGGGCTTCCAGGTCCTTTCTCTGGGCTCACTCATCCAGAGCAGAACTGGATCTTCACCTCAGCTTCTCCTTCAACTGGTCAACCCACATGCACTGGCTAAGGGGCAGAGAAGCAGGGTCTGGGCATCTGGGAAGCCTGGCAGGAGGGATGGGCTGGGTGTGAAGAGGGAGGAAGGAGGAAGGCAGCAGCTCTGCTTGTCCACAGAGGAAGCCCCCGACTGCTGCAGGCCATGGACAATTGATCCCTCTAACTGTAATGGCATTTGGGGGGACCTGGTATCTGGCCTGGCCCCCATTCGAGGACACACTTGCCCGCTCCAGCCCTGAGTCCTCACACTTCCCTTGGCACGTTATGTGGCCCTAGTGTTCTTCACTCTTTGCCACCGAATAGAAAGACACTAGTTCTCAAAATAGGTTGCATATTAGAATCGCCTGGGGAGCTTTTGAAACTCCCAGTGCCAGGCCACATGGCAGGGTTATCTTGGTCCCTTCCCCTCACAAGTGGCGGTGAGAACTCCCAAGCCAGATGCTCTCGAGGAGACTCTAGTAAGGAAGACACAGGGCGACAGCTGATGCCCTGCCTTCTCCTACCTGATGTAAAGACTGGGGATGAGGATGGAGAGAGAAGCACAGGGCAAGGCACCAAGAGAAAGAAAACCATCCGTTTCTTTGCACCTGCTATGTGCCAGGTGTCTCACTCTTCTGCTAATAACCCTTTAGGCATTGAGTCTCAAACTTAGATGTACATTAGAATCATGGGGAGCTTTTCAAAGGCTCGGTGCCCAGGCTACATCCCACTGCCAGTTAAACTGGAAATGGAGGGGGCAGGTGGTGAGGTCCAGGCATCGGTGGTTTTCAAAGGTTCCCAGGGGATTCCAGTGTGCAAATTTGGGAAGCACTGCTTTAGCAGTCCCCAGAATCAGCATTATCTGAGAACTTGTCAGAAATGCACAATCTCAGGCCCTATGCAGACCTAGTGACTCAGCATCCGAGACCCCCAGGTGACTTGTGCAACGTGTTTTAAGTGGCATACTACTAACACCATCACTTTTCTGCTGAAAGCTCAAAGAGGTCAAGTAATCCAGCCAAGGTCACATCACAGCTGTTCAGTTTAAATGGAGAATCCAGACCCAGGTCTGCCTGGCTCCAAAGCCCATGCTCTTCCTACTGCAGACAATGTGTGGTGTGCTTTAGGAAGCAGAACCTGCTAAAAGAAAAGCAACATGTTTCCAGCAAGAGGAAATCATGTCTGACTAATCTCCAAGAGTTCTTTCAGGGACAAAATAGATTATTTCAGTCCACGGGGAAGCCAGTGGCCAGAACTTTAGAGGTTAAAATGCTCCTGGCAAGGTCCTACATCAGAGGTTACTCAAAGTTACATGGGGGAGGGGGTGAGGAGACAGAGAAACGGGAGGGGGATGAGGGAAAGGAAACAGAAATAAACAGGCACCTCTCTAGGTGGAAAAAATGTCCAAATGTTAAATGGGGGTACTGATTTCCATCAGAAATCATGCAAGAAAGGGTGTACAGGTAAAATACCAACTTCACAGATGCCTCCAGATTCTTGCAGGTGGTAAAAAGCAGAATTTCTAGGCCGTGTGAGCTGACCAAAAAATGGCAGATGAGCTTCAGTTAGAGTTTTACATTTTGGGAAAAAGTAATCTTCGCTCTACTCATTAAATGATAGCTGTGAGCGATCAGTTATAAACCAAAACAGAGGGAAAAGAGGGGGAGTAATTCTCTGTTGTTCCCAGAAGACGTTGGCTTAATATGCTGCCACAGCTAAAAAAGCTAAGAGCATCTGGCCAGGCACCATCACCAAGGCTTTTTGGAAACAACACAAAAATCATTCTACCCTAATATAAAACTATGATGCAGCTGAATCTGGAGTACTGTGTGTAGTCCCTTGCTGCATCTCCGGGGACTTGAAGGAGAGAGAAGATCCAGAGAAGGGCAGCTAAAACCACGCAAGGGCTATTATAAGAGACTTAAAAAAAAATAGGACTCTTTAGTTGGCAAAGACAAAGAAAGGTTAAGAGGATGGACCTGGAAATTATACCATCAAAACAGGTGTGAAAAGGAAAGCTCCAGGCTTTTCCAATCAATCCCTGGTACAGAGAGTAAGAGCTTGTACCTTGAGTTTTAGAACAAAGAGTTCTGTTTACAGAAGGTAATAAATTTATGGAATGTATTATCTCAGGGGTACTGGATTAAATACCTCACAGTTCATTAAAGGATTCTGGGGACACATTTTTAACCTTTTATTGTCTTTCTCCGCTTTCAGAAAAAAAAATTGCACTAACATCAAATAACCACAGAAATAAAACAAAATGGGAAAAAAATTCATGTATTCCTCCTCATAGCTAATTAAATTGCTTTTTCCCCCAGATTTTTCCATATGCACACATCATTTTTTCACATCTATAGACATGGTATAAGTTTATGTCCTGCTATTTCCATTTCATCAAATATCTCAAGAATTTCCTGTTACTTCCATAAGGTTTATGATTATGTTTAATGACTGCATAATGTTTAGAGTGGATGATTTATAATATATTTAATTAACCCCCATTATAAGATATTTTGGTTGTTTGCTTAATGTTTACAATAAACACTCTTGTGCATATAATTTTTTTGGCCGAGCAGCGTGGCTTGTGGGATCTTAGTTCCCCGACCAAGGCTTGAACCCAGGCCCTTGGCAGTGAGAGCACTGAGTCCTAACCACTGGACTGCCAGGGAATTCCCAATTTTTTGCTTTTTTAGAGACTTTCTTAGAAGGAAATTTCAGGAGTGGACAAAGGGTTATAAACATTTCGTATATCTTAGAACCTACTGTCAAGTTACCTTTCTAAACCACTGCCAGCAATAAATAATGGAACCATTTTTATTACAATGTCATAGTCATGAAGTATTACCATGATTTTCAATTTTACTTAATAAGAGATATAAAATTGAGCCTCCCGTTTATTTTATATTCTCTATACCTTTGCGGTAGGCTTGCAAAGGTCTGATCTCTCCTTTTACAAAATGCTCCTTTATGCCTTTTTTTTTTTTTTTTTTTTTGGTGATTTTAAAGTGTGGAGATGGACCTGATTCAAAACAATTCTTTGTTTGTTCGGCCCACACCTTCTCCAGCTGCCCACACCTAGCTCAAGAAACCCATTTGGACATTGTCAGGCAGAACTTCAGCTGCCAGTCAGGCCCGGAATCTGATGCATCAGCCTAGACTACCAGGGCCTCCAAGTTCCAACCCTCCTCCCACTGCCACCCCCATGACATGATTCCCGGGACTGGTTTCTGTGCTGATTCTTGCTCATCAGGCTTCGTGTTAAACCTCCTCCTTGGACCTGGAAATCTCGCTTCAGGATGTCTCCTTCTGGCCAGGCCCTGGGCTCCATGAAGAGAGTTCCTGGACGATGCCTGACTGCCTGTATCACCCCATTCCATTCGTCCACTGCCCCTATGCTTCTCTGCCTAGCCTTGCCCCGACACACATGTGATTTAAATGACAACCGAATGTGCCTTATCGGTTTCTCGCCAAGTCTTGCCCACCGGCCCAGCCCACGCTGTCAGCCAAGCCTGCCTGACAGAACCTGCCTTGTGCTAGAAGACGGGGCTGGTCCTGGCACGAAATCTGGGGGTGGGCCCCAATCCAGGTGCAGGGCCTCAGTGCCCGCTTCTCCCCAGTCTCAGTTCATTGCTGCCTGTTTCATCCCCCCGCTCTGAAATATGTCATGCATGGCTGCAGTTCTTTGCTTAGAAACAGCTTTTTTGCTCTCGCTTTTCCCCATTTCTTGGAGGATACCAGTGGCCGTCTCCTCCTTTTCCTCAGAGATCTCTGTCTTTAACTTTAATCACCTAAGGAGGGCAGGGAGGGACAGGGATGCCTCAAATCCCTGGGCCCACTTCAGACTGGGAGGGTACTAAGCAGAACATGGGGTTTCTAGTCCCCAGGAAAAGTTCCCTAGAGCTCTTAGCTGCCCCAGTTAATGCTGCCCTTGTGATGTCTCAGGGCAAAAGAGTCCAGGTGGGTGGGGCCTGTGGACAGGACTGGGTTTGGTTCTACTGGTTCTAAATATGTCCATTGTAACTAAAAGGCCAGCAGAGGCTGTGGGGTGGAAAAGACAGGGCTGGGAGCTCCAAGGACACGGTCTGACTCTTGCAAGAGGGAAACGAATCACCGGATAACTAAGGTGACCTCAGGGAATCACCCCAACCCCCTTTGCTTTACAGATGACAAAACTGAGGCCCAGAGATGGAGAATTCTAAGCCTGGAGTCTCATAATTATGGAATCGGTATGTGTGTCTGCTCCTATATTGACTATGCACTCTCCAAATAATTTCCCAACTCGATTAGGGTCCTCGATTCCAGGTATGAGAGGCAGGTCAGCTGCTGTGACAATTAACAGCCAACATCACCACAGGGACCATGTCAGCTTGCAGATACAGCTTGGGATATTCAGAGGCTCACCTTTTCCCATTCCAGGAGCAACTGTAGTGCAAAATCAGGAGGAGGAAGGAGACCCCAGCACTCATTAAGTGCTGATCTCGAAAGCCAGAATGGAGACAGCCAGGCCCAGACAGCCACCCTTCTGAGGAGATATCATCAAGGATGATTTTACAGAGAAGCCAAACAGGCTCTGCGCTGCCACTGCCAGCTAATCTATGACATTCTGCAGGAGACAGGAGTCTCAGATGCAACTTGCCATGTGCCTGTGGCTGGGCTAGGTCCTTTTTGCATTAATCTTCCTATTTCATCATCACAAGAACCTTATGAGATAACGAGTGTGATCCCCGTTTGACATAAAAGGAAACTAAGGCTCAGACAGGTGAAGTGACTTGCTTGAGGTTATGGAGCCAGTAAGCGGCAGAAGTAGTATTTAAACATCAGCTTCCTAATTCCAAGCCCAGGCTCCTTTTTCTTGGTCCACAGCTTTCTCCTGGGTTCAGGCAGAAAGGTGCCTTGGAGAAAAGCAACATTTGGTCTTAGCACCTTTGCCAACTCAGGAACCATCAGGAAAGCTCAGGGCACCATTTCTTTCTCTTCCAGATGAAACAGGCAGGGTTCTGCTGAAGATGCTTCTGCCTGTGTGAAGTTCTTATAGGGGCCTCTGAGATAAGCGGGATAGAGCTCTTAACTGCGTGTGTGTGGGGAGGTCGCCAGTAATACTAGGGTCCCCCAGAGAGGTTGAAACCCGAATGCTCATGGGAAGGGCCACCTCACAAGTTCCATGGTGGAAAGATGTAAAGGGCACTGGGCATGACAGTCAGAGAACTTGAATCCTGGTACACACTCTACCATCCTATTTGCTAAGAAATCCAGGGCATCAGCTCCTGGACTTCAGTTTTCTCATCTGTAAAATGGGGCAAATACCCACTAACCTTGCAGGCTTTGGGTAAGAATGGTGAGTTGCATAACAGATGTGGAACTACCTGGTAAATGATAATGTACAATCAAATGTCAGTGGTTACTTGCTGTTCCAGTACCTGATTGACATTTACCCACCACTCATCACAAAGAGCAAAACAAAATAACTACTGCAACAATCCTGGCTCCCACCTCTTAGGAAATACGGCCATGCCTACCATCACAGACCTGTTTCTCCTTTTGTGGCCACTGGTTATAGATCTCAAGGAACCAGCAGTAAGGGAAGAAGAAATGAAAGAGACAATGGTGAGGGGAAGAATAGTGCTATTTTCAGTGGTTCTCTGCCTTGGGGAACATAAATCAGGAAACCGCATCCGAGTTTCCTGCCTTGAGTCTCCTTGGATGGCTCAAAAAACTACATAAATGGTCTTTCAAATGCTAGTAATTCTCTCATCAAGAAGAAGGAACAATTAGAGATCAGGAAACATATTGGCTGGGGAGTGAGGTAAGCTGGACTCTACTTCCAGCCTTGCCCTGGACAGGGTACAGATGCCCAGAAATGCTTCAGTCCACCCTGGAGACAAGCAGGAAGAAAAAAATCAGCCCATCTACTTGAGTAAGAAAACCATGAGCGCTTCAGATCTGATCCTTACCTTGTCTTTCTCCCCTACTTCCCTCACTTATTTGTGTTGTGCTAAAGGGTTTCTCTCCAGCACCAGGGATGCAAACCCAGCCAGACAACAGAACGCAACAGAGCCAGCAATGGATAAGACCTAAGGATCCATAAAGTGCAGATTCAGTGTTTTACAGATCCCGGGTCATTCAGCCTCCAGCTTCCAGGTAGTGCTTGGTCATTCCTCTCCAGCCCTCACTGCCCCTCATCCAGGCTGTCTCTCACCCTGGGCTCCTGACCCGCTGCTTCCAAGATGAACAGGCAAATGGTACAGAAAGCAAGGAATCATCTACTGATCATTTCTTACAGTCCCTGGGAGGGGAAGTGACTTGTCCAAAGTCACAGGATTACCAATAATTGGGTATCACTAAGAATTATTATCAACTCTGGATTCCCCTCAATTACTCATTTAAGCCAATCTTCCAACCATGTATTAACACATTTCTTTTATATATTTCTCTCCTTTAAAAATTCTAGATTTGTTTTTGTTTAATTAACAAAGTAATATATGCTTGTTGTAAAAACACTATAAAGTGAAAAATAAAAGCCCCCTTCCTATTAAAATCCCTAGAGATAACCATTACTGGTGAGTTCTTGTGATTCATTCCAGAAACTTAAACAATTTCAAGACAAAGTTAACCCTATCTACTGATTTGTATTCTTGGTCATAGTGTTAAAAAAGACTTGTCGATTATATGAACGAACGGCTCTAGGCTGAGGTCAGAGGCTGGGGGTTTGCATCATGTGGAAGGACAGAGTTGAGTCAAGCATCTCAGCAGACAAGTGCTCCCACTGGGGCCCACCCGCCAGGGATCTGGCATGGAGCCTTCCTTTCTGAGTTGGTGAGACAGTGTGGAGGGGAAGATCGTGGGCTTTGGAGTCAAGCAGACATAGGCTCATATGCTGGTGCTAACACTTCACAGGCATGTGACCTTGGATGGTTCCCTCGTTGTTACTGTGCCTGAGTATCCTCATTTGTCACATGGAGATTAAAACACTACTACCTCATGGTGCTGTTGTGAAGACTGAATCAAACAATGCGAGAGTAGGGCGAGTACCTGGCATTAAACATGCACTAAAGAAATGGTAGCTACCGTTATTATTCCAGTTGTTGTTGTTATTATTATTCTGCTGGCTCACTTGAAGAAAGGAGAAAGCCTGCAGGTCCATTACCTACCACCGCAGAAACAGTTCAACCCAGGGCCTGGCACCCCTCCGTTAAGTACATCTGAGAGGAAAAGGAGACAACTAGAAAGTAAGTCTTTAGTCTGACCAGGATTTAATGCCCAGGAATTCCTCAGGGTATTAAAAATTCTAGATATACTCCAAAGCACCGGTACAGGTGCCCTATAAGCTCTGAGCACAGGAGTCTGCCTTGTGCAGCTCCCATGGCTGAAGGGCTGGATTGGTGGGAAGCGAGACCATTTTCTTATCTACTCAGGCTACCTGATTCAGCAGCTCTCAGGCCCAGCTGGCCCCAGAAGTGCCCCAGACTGGCTAGGGACAGCAGGCTGGCAGGGCACAGATGGGAGGGGGTACCCTTCTCCCACTGAATTCCAGGCCCTTCCTCCTAGTCCTCAGAGCACAATGAGAACATTATCACAGCCACTTCATCCAATCTTGCGCGCTATCCGGGGGCTGGAGATGACTAAGGGCAATATGATAATACACTCCGCCAGCCAACACACAGCAAGAGACACCCAACACTGGACCAAAAGGCCTGCTGAGCCCCAACATAACTTGAATCCCAGAACCTCTGATGCAAATGTATTAGTCTTAAACGCTTCCTGCTGGTCCAACCTTTATATTACCAAATGCCCCCAGCTCATGGAAATTCTGTTAACTGACCACACCCACCAGGGAGACGAAGGAATGAAAGTTACTGCTCCCAACAGTGCCAAGAGGCCATGGACTCTGACCTAGATACCAGACCCAGCCTGGAGCTCTGGTCACTTGCTATGGTGAGGCTTCTTCTCTTAAGGGTCATGGAGGACTCAGCTGGGATGGAGGTGCGGGTGCACACAGTTCCGTGACGACCCGGCCCTGTAAGTCTCAGAGTGTCTGGCATGGGGCTGGTGTCCTTGGGGACACGTGGAAGGAACCAGGCCAGTTTTGGGATCGTAGACGCTCCCCAGATTATTGGGGAGTCTCTAGAGACTGGACACAGCCCTATGTGGAGACTAACCTTAAGATAAGGAGAGTGGAACGATACTATTTCACTCTCTCCTCCAGAGCATTTTCTCTCCCAGTTGGGGTTTCTTCTCCCCAGAAACACTGCTGTCCACCCCTTACGCACTCTCTCTCCTTCTTTCTTCCCGACTCTGTGACTCCATTTCTCTTTCCCCTCTTCACTGTCCCCCTCTACTTCTTTCCTGTCTTTCCTCCTATTTTCTTCTATTTTCTGCTTCTCATTGTCTTTCTCTAATTGGCCATGATAGAGAGCTGGAAATATCTCTATTATTGGTTGATCTCCTTCATTAACATTTAAATCCTGTCACCTTAATTTTCAAAAAGATGAACTGAACATTTTATATTTTGCCTTAAAAAATACTACTTTTAACAATTAAGGACTTTGAAGAGGAGGGGACTTTAAAGATCACCTAGTTCAATGGCTTTTCTGGTACCTGAATCCCTTTAGAGCAACTGTGACATTCAGTTTCTCCTCGGACGCTTCCAGGGATTGGAGCCCATTATCTCTAGAAGTAGATCAATTCTAACTATTAAGAAGTTCTTTACATTGAGCTTAACCTGCTCCCGTAACTCCCACTCCCTGGTTACCAGGATAATCGAGGATACAAAAACAGTGCAATCAGCAGAAGGGCAGTGAGGTACATCCTGAGTTCAAAGTATGGGGTAGACGAGTTGGCTGTTAGGTTCTCTTATCTCTTGCTTAGGCAGGCGAGATTGATGACATATATTACAGCCAGACTCTGGTAGGCCTTGAATGCCAGACGAAAATGTGATGTGTTTAACATATCAGGAAGGTAGTCAAGTGAAAACATCCATTAAGCAGTCGAAGATAACAGTAATAAAGTTATTATTTACGAACACTTACATGCCAGGAACTATGCAAAGTGCTTTAATGTCGATTATCATCCTCTCAATAGAACTATGACATAGGTACTGTTACTATCCCATTTTATAGATGAGGAAACCGAGGTCTCAGAACTAGTAAATCACTAAACTCAGGCCTGCCTGACTCTGATATCCATGCTCCGAAAACAGCACTCTACAAAAAAAGGTCAGCAAAGGCCTGGACAGGAGACCTGGATTTGGGAGTCACTTACATAAAGGGAGAGAGCGCCCAGAACAGAGGGCCGGGGCTCATTTGAGCCCTCTTCTACAGATGAGCCCCCAAACTCCACTTCCAGTCCTGTGCTTGCTTCTAAACTCCCCTGCTCCACCTCCTGCTGCCTACGGGACTCTTGTCACCTTCAACTCAACACGTTTACACCAGCTCCTGTCATTTTTCACCACCTCCCCAGCAACCAGTTCCCAGCCCAATGTTCCTGATTCTTTAAGCATAAAAGAGGATCCAAGTTTGTGTCAAACCAACCTGGGCTCAACTAGATTTGCCATATACAAACCGTTAAGGCCTTGGGCAAGTCATAAATCCTCAGTTTTCTCATGTATAAAATGGGAACAGTAATAACACCTTTCATGGAAGGTGCTTGTAGGGATTACATGAGATAATTTGTATACCATATATGGTATAGGGCTTGGCTCGTGGCAAGTGTTAAGTAAATGGCATTATTCTTGCAATTATTGTTGTTTCTCGGGCTTGAAACACCTCTTGCATAACTGTTTATGGTTAATGCCAATGCTGAGAAATGGGAGGAAGAAGAGGGGCCCACAAATAGACAGTAAAAATTCAGTGCGGTCTGTACTCTCTGTAGTGACCTCATCCCTCTGGCTTTGGGGGCAGCTTCTGCAGGGTCT
This sequence comes from Orcinus orca, assembly GCF_937001465.1. Classification (NCBI taxonomy): domain Eukaryota; kingdom Metazoa; phylum Chordata; class Mammalia; order Artiodactyla; family Delphinidae; genus Orcinus; species Orcinus orca. Next base: position 71,672,948 of record NC_064571.1, on the reverse strand, counting down.
CTTTCCCATACCCACCACAGAGAGAGTTGGGCTCTAGCCAAGCAGCACCCCGCCCCCTCCCTCCAGACCTACTTACTTGGGGATCAACAAGCAGTGCTGTTGTTTCTACCTCTTCCCGTTCCCCCGTCAGTTCCAGCCTGCATAGTGTCTCATCTGCAGCCCTGGCCTCCCCTACACACATACTCTTCTTTCCCTCTAAAGACCTAGAATCAAAGCTTTAGAAATCATCCAGCCCGAGCCCTCAAAAACTTACGCTCAAAATGAAAACAGTCATTAAAAAGTGTTCCGGGGCTTCCCTGGTGGCGCAGTGGTTGAGAGTCCGCCTGCCGATGCAGGGGACACGGGTTCGTGTCCCAGTCCGGGAAGATCCCACATGCCACGGAGCGGCTGGGCCCGTGAGCCATGGCCACTGAGCCTGCGTGTCCGGAGCCTGTGCTCCGCAACGGGAGAGGCCACAGCAGTGAGAGGCCCGCGTACCGCAAAAAAAAAAAAAAAAAGAAAAAAAAAGTGTTCCTTGCACAATTAAAGTGGGCCTTCTCCAGATCAAGCTACGGGCATCCCAGTCCTCACTGCAGCACGTGCATTGTGCACAAACACTGGAGTCGCCATTGTGCAGAGGCGTAACCTCAGCTGTGGGTCTGCCTGTGACTTTACCAACTCTCCCTACCTCTCAGGTCTAGTATGCTATCAAGCCCCCCCTCCCGGAGACACGAGGTAAGTATGGATGGCTAATGACTCCTGATAAACAGGGCGCTAATGACAATCACAAACCCTCAGACACTTGCACACCCTCCCATCCCCTGAGGCCCGAGGTAAATACGAAGGGAGACTCCAAGGAGACAGGCATGGTGTTTGTACACAGTGAGGGGAGAACAAAGGGAACGGGGAGCCTAGAGGTGGCGGGCAGGGAAAACAGGCGAGACAGACTGTAAGATGAGTCAGAGAGAGTGAATGAGGGCACTGGGTCGCATCAGCTACCGCGCAGCTGCCCCCAGGGGTGGTGTGAACTGGAAGAAGGGAATGAGGGAGGCGACAAGGGGAGTTGTGGAAACTCAGAAAGTGGGAGCCGGCGTGTGTTGCAGATGGGGAGCAGAAGCTCAGCTAATTTCCAGGAGGGACCGGAGCTCCCGCCTTCGGAGGGCTCCCAGATCTTTCTCGCCTGGCACTGTTCCAGGGCTGCAGGGCTATGGCAAGGCAGCCGGGATGGCAGGGGAAGGAAAGCGTTAAGCCAATGACAAAGATGTCAGTCCTAGAGATCACTGGACCCCTGCTTGGCAGACAGAAGCCACCCAGTGGCTGCTAATGCCCTCCACTGATGTAGTGCTTTCAACATATTTCAAATGCCCTCACACTAATGATCTCATTTAATCTTCAGCACAACCCTGTGAAATGGGCAGGCCTGGGATTATCTCTCACACGCTCCTCCCCTCATTACCCAGTGGATCCCTCAAGAGCCCTCAAATTGCTTCCTCTATCCTAGAAACATCCGACACTGAACCAGCAGTCCCTTAAGGACTATAGGGAGGTCGGGGTCCTCTATACAGGCTCCACTCAGGGCTTGCTGCCTGCTGTTCGTCCAGGGCTGGGTGTGACAAGAAGTCACAGAATGTGGAATCATCCCCCCCGGGAATTTACCAGGCAACCCTCCCCCTTCACTTATATCTGAAAGCCTGGCACATAATGACCATTGCACCCAGTCCCTAGGAAGCTGTGTCAGACTTCCCCTCATCAGGCCAATGGAAACCTGAGGCCTAGAGAGGCAAAGGCCTCTGCCCCGAGTCACACAGAGATCAAATGTGGAAGAATCCGTGAAGACTTGGAAAGAGCACAGGTCTGGGGCCATCAGAAGACCTGGGTTCCAGTCCTGGCTCTGCCTGCCTATTAGCCCATGTCACGGAGACAGTCGCCAGCCTTGGTTTTCATCACTGTCAAATGGAGATAGTAATACTCATCTCTTGAGGTTGCTGGGAGGATTCCATGAGATTAAAACATAAAAGAGTTACATAAAAATGAATTACTCTGATTATCAGGTAGCACAGGTAACAACATCAGGACGTTGGTGTAATGGAAAGAAGCCGGAGCAAGTACAAAGAGTCTGGCTCTCCTTAACTCACCTGTGTGGCCCTGGGCAAGTCTGGGCCTCAGTTTTCCAAGGCCCCTGGCAGCTGTAAGGTGGGGGGGTTCTGTGGGCTATGCCTCTGGTACAAGAATTCTGGCTCTGGCCGCCCTGATCTCTTGACAGTCCCATTATCCATGCACCACATTGCCTTAGATCCAAGAACCTTACTGAGGGAACCAGGGAGTGGCCAACAATGGGAGATCCCATTGGATCCTTCGCTTCATCCCTTCTACCCATTTGCTCAGGGCTGAAGTGCACTCTCTTAGCCTCCGTTGACCCCCAGCTTTAAGGGTGGGTGGGGAAGGGAGTAAGGGGTGGTGGTGGGGCTCTTGGTAATGAAACTGGTGACAGATTGCCCATGTAAGATTTCCTGGTGGGAAGCACTAGACTGCCTGGGTCCCCTTCCTCCTGGGAGAGCTGAGTCTAACTGTCCTGCCTTTAACATCCTGCTTCTCCCAGGAGGACCCCAAATGTACCAATCCCTTTGAGGAAGCGGCTCAGCATAACCCTTGCTGAGCTCCTGGAGGTGAATTAAATACTAAATAAGCAAGGCCAGAGCCCCTGGTGTAGCAGCACATTCCCATAACACAGACAATGGCCTGCAGCTCATCTGTCCCTCTTCCAGCCGTTGCCACTCTCCCTCCCAGGCAGGGCTTCCCTGCACCCCAGCCCACACTCCTGAGAGGGACTAAGAACTGGTAATGTTTTTCTCCCCCCAGCAAGTCATCAGCTCACGGTTCCTTGCTTTCTTCCTCCAACCTTCAGTGTTAAGGACTCCAGGGACCTGGAAATGCCTGGAACATTGAGTCATGGCATCTGCAGCATTGAAACTTAACAGGTCTGTGGTTGGCCAGGCAGGGGGCCTCTGCAGCTTAGTTCCAACGGGGCCTGGAGGCTTCCCCAGGGAAGGGAGCAGCTCAGGAAGGACGCAGAGGCCCTGATATCTCTCAGGGCAATGGGGAATTGGAACTTACTAGAATGAGGCCTGGGTGTGGGGGCCAGTTGGTTTGTTTTTCAGATCAGAAGAACCTCAGAGATCACCCAGGCCAACGCTCTGTTTTACAAAAAGGGAAACTGAGGCTTGAGGAAGGGAAGAAGCAACGTACACAAGGTCACTCAATGAGCTGTAGCAGAGCTAGGCCAAGATGCCAGGTCTCCAGCGTAGACCCCAGTGCTCTTTCCAACCTTCTGCGTGATCTCCTTCCTAAGATTCTATGCAATGGGCCCAGGGGACCACTGGACCACTTTCACAGGGAGCAGGACCCATGTATAATCCTGCCTCGCCATCCAAGAACTAAAAGAGCCCAAGGGCCACTGGTTCCAGCTCAGCCCTGCCACTGTATAGGATGGAACCTCAGTCATGTCACTCTTCTGAGCCTTAGTCCCTCACCTGTAAAATGGGGGTTTAAGAAGCAGGACCCCGGATGGCTACCGTAAGAATCAAATGAGATCATGTATGTGGGGCATTTTGTAAACTGTGAAGTGTCCAAACGTCAGATATTAAAATGGTGTGAGGTTTGATGGTGCTGCAAAGGGAGGACGTCATGAGGGAGGTGGCCAGGCAAGAGTGAGAACCCACACCCAGACGGGGCTGAGTGCCCGCCTGGCTGTCCGTGGACCTGACCGGTGCTGGGGGCCACCAGCAGAGACTGACAGGCAGCAGGTCAGACCAGTCCAAGCTCACTGGCTTGAGAGACTGCCTGCTGCTTTGCTCTGTGTGTGCGTGCGTGCGTGCGTGTGTGTGTGTGTGTGTATGTGTGTCCTCCTAGGTGCTCCAGGGAGGCTCTGCCTGGCAGTCCAGAGTCGCAGAAATTCGCCTGCCTTCTCCAGGGGAGCTCTTGGCAGGAGGGCAGGACACTTTGCTTCCGGCCAGGTCACAGACCCTCAAAGAAAAGCCTGCCAGCCCAGATCCCTCTGGACACCTCTGGAGAGCCCCTGCTCCCTCGGGGGCTCTTACCTTGTACTTGGCTGCGAGCAGCTCTGTGGCCTGCTGCTCCCGCCGCAGGTCTTCCAGCATCTTCTCCTTCTCCTCCAGCAGCTTCTGCTTCTCCTCGCTCACCAGGCTGCGGTCATCCTGGATGGCCGCCTTCTCCTCCTCCAGCTGCTCCTTCTGCTCCTGCAGGTAATTCTCCATGTTCTTGTCCAAGGCCGGCTCCAGGGTGGGCTGGGGCAGGCGGTAGTTGTTGTTGTCATCCTCCTCTTCGGCCACCCAGGCCTCCATCAGCGGCCCCTCAGGGTACCCAGCCGGGGCTGACACGGCCTTCTTCCTGCGGCTGCTCTTCCTCCGGAGCCGCTTTCCCAGCATCCCCTTCTTCTCCAGCTGGGCCTTCAGGCGGGCGATCTCCTCCTGGAATTCCCGCAGCAGCGTGTCCTTGGGGTCCTCGTTCACCCGGGGCTTGTTCTTGATGTTCTTGGCCCGGTTGGCAAAGCGCAGGGTGGAGAGGCTCTCATCGTAGCTGTGAGAGGCTGGCCCCAGGGTGGCCACCATGATGGTCTTGGCATTCCCCCCCAGAGAGTCCTGGAGCAGCCGGGTCAGCTTGGAGTCCCGGTAGGGGATATGGGTGCTCCTGTTGCCCGCCAGAGCAGCGATCACGTTGCCCAGGGCAGACAGCGAGAGGTTGATTTTGGAGGCTTCCTTAGGCCTCTCTCCACTACCACCACCACCTCCACCACCGCCACCACCCGTGGGCTGCGTGGCCGTCCCTCCAGCCGCGTTGGGGCCTGCCTTGTTCTGCCTCTCGCTTCCAGCCAGGTCCACGAGGTTGAGCTTGCCCACACGGATGTGGTCCTGGCCATCCAAGCCACGCTCACTGCACTCCACGGTGATGACAAAGATGGCATGGGAGCGGGAGCTGACCTCATTCATGTGTGTACTACCCACCGCCCGGGTCTGGTTCCCCAGGTTCATCACGTGCTCAATCTCCTTGACATTCTTGGTGACGAAGGAGGACAGGTCCTTGATGTAGACGCCTGTCTCAGGGTTCTCCTTCAGCTCTAGCCTCTTGCCAGGCTCCTTGGAGAGCAGGTCCCGAATCTCCTCCTGGTAGATCTCCAGGTAGGAGGCCCGGACCAAGTACTGCTGGTTCTGGGAGCGCGAGATGTGGGTGAAGATATGCTCAAAGGCATTGGGGATGACCCCGCGCTGCTCGGGCTCCACCCAGGTCCCCTGCATGGTGTAGGTCTTGCCCGTGCCGGTCTGTCCATAGGCAAACACGGTGCCATTGAAACCTTGAAGCACCGAGTCTACCAGGGGCCTCACGGTTTCATCATACAAGTCTGCCTGCTTGGAGCTGGCATCATACACGGCATCAAAGGTGAAGGTCTTGGGCAGCTCCCCTAGGGCAGCGCGGGGGTTTCGCAGTGTCACCTGGCCCAGTTTCACGTCCATGGTCAGGATCTGCTCGTGACCAGAAGCCTCCTCCTTCCGGCTGAGGGGGCGGCACCGGGCCACCACCTTCAGGGCCTCACTGGCCTTGGTTTTACTGGCCATCTTGCTGCTCTGTCCTTCCTGACCCCCCCCACCCCTCTCCGCAGCCTAGGCGGTCCTGCTGTCCTCCCTAGGTCCGTATCGGCGGGGCCGGCCCAGCCCCCAGGCGCCGTTCTTCAATCCGCCTGTAGACTCCTAGGGTGGGGATGCTGGGAGGTGGCCCCGTCGCTGCTGCAGTCCGGGCCTCCACCGCTCTCCGGTCCTCGCTGCACCAGCTGCGGAGGGAGAATTAGGCAGAATCGCCGGGCAGCAGCGGGAGAAGCGCCGGCCGAATGGCAGTACCCGGAGCCCGCCCCATGCTGGGGCAGCGGGAGCCCTGCCGTAAACAGCTACAGCAACAATGAGATAAAGGAAGAGGAAAATGGGATGGGGGTGGGCGGCAGAGCTGTCTTCTCCTTGTCCTCCTCCTCCTCTAGGGATCGATGGCGGGGGGGCTGCAGGTCCTGGGCGACCGGGGGTCCCGGCCCTCCCGAGGGCAGAGGCTCACCTGGAGTCCTCTCCCCCAGCTGGGGGATCATTCATTGCAGCCAGCGCGGCTGCTGCTGCCCCTGCCTCCTCCTTCCCCGCCGTCGCCACCGGAGAATGAGAGAGAAAAACAGAAGGCGATGGGGCGGAGCAGCGGCAGCGAGAGTGATGTTGCCGCCGCGCTGCGGCCCCAGCTAAGCCGCCCGGCTGGGGTGGGGCAAGGGGCGGGGCCGTGGGGCGGGAATCGCGAGCCCTGCGCCGCCAGTGCGCTGGGGACCCGGGTGCATGCCCGCTCGCACCCCCACAGACCCCTCCGGAATGACAGGCTCCGGTGCCGACCCAGGTCCTGTGCGCACCAGACGGGTGCAGCGCAGCCACCGCCCGCCGTCACCCCACTGGGCCGGAGCATGCTGGGAGTTGTAGTCCTGCCTTTGTTAACCCGGTTCTGGCAGGTTGCTAATGACTTCTCCAGTCCGGTAGGCCCCTCCCTCTCTGGCGTTCTGCCCCAGGAGTGACTGTTGAGGTTGCAGCCTAGCTGGGGGGGATGCGGGGTATCCGCTACCCACACCTGTTTCCTCCACAACCAGCATCCCCTGTCTCTCTTCTGCTCCTGCCTTTCTGCCGGCTGACTCGTACATGTCACCCCTCCCCTTAAGGGTGTTGCCAGGCATTCTAACTCCTAAATGTTTCTTGACTCTGTCCTTTCCTCTCCCTACCCTGGTTTACTTCTGGCCTTCCTTTTCTCTCTCCTGGAACCAGCTTCCAGCTGATTCTCTCCTCACATCCTCTCCGCACATGCACCCTCGTCCCCTCCCCTCCTCCAACACCAGCCTTCCATATTGTATAAAACCTCTCCGTCTTCTGACTCCTGCCACTTCCCAGCCTCACTTCCAGCTACTCTCCTAGAGAGACTCTGTGTTCCACACATTCATTCCTTCAAACAGTCACCCAGCACCTGCTAAACCTCAGGCCTTATTCTAGGAGCTGGACCTTCCTGTCCTCAAGGACCTCACAATTCTAGGAACCATTTTTCGTTTCCTTCTGGCTGTGCTGTGTTGCATCTGTGTGACTTTGCCAGGAGGACCCTGTTACTCTTCTGTACTTGGTGCCCTGCCGCGTGGGCAGTTCAAGCACCTCCTCTTCTGTGAAGCCTTCCCTGAACAATCTCTTTTCCTTAACAGAGAGAGACACAGAATTTGCATAAAACAAAACTTGGACTCAAGTTGCAGTTCTAATCTCCATCCAACTGTGTGACTCTGGGCAGTCACTTACCTTGCCCTAGCCTTAGTTTCCTCATCTATTTAAAACAATTAGTTTTAAAGTGGTTTTGAGGCTCAAATGAAACCATTGATCCTCCTGAAGTTCTGTACCAATGAGAAGACTCATTTTTAAGCAAGCCCTTAACACATGCATGTGTCCTGGCTTGGCTTACCTGACAGCTCCTGCTTCCTTGAGAATCCTGGACAGACCAGGCCTGTGTTTGGTGTTCCACTTTGGGGTCTTCATATTTTTTCCTCTAGGATACAAATCAAGTATAATTCCTCAAGCCCAGGGACCAAGCCAGCGTCCTACCCATGCTCCACTCTGCAGAGGGGAGTTGAGTCTATGCATTGCATCCGAGGTGTCCATATTCTCCCACCTTGAGGCCCTTCTTCACAGAGGTGCCAGAAGAATCTTTCCACAAAACATTCCCAGTCAGGTTATTCTCTCGAGGGCCTATTTGTTTAGTTCTTCAACTCTACAAAACCTGTCTCCTCACCTCTTCCCCATCTTCGAATACCCAGGACCCAAATGCCAGCTCAACTGGAAGCTTGAGGCTTAGCTGGTGGCTTCCCCAGTTCTGAAGTTTCCTGGCCTTCCTTAGCCTTCTCTTTGATCAAGTTCTACTGCTTGTGATTCACTTGATTTTTGGACCAATTACTGGGTGAGGTTTTGGCTCCGGCAACCTGACTTCTGAATGGACCATTTGGCTCTTGAACTGTTTTCCTGTTGCACTTGGCTTTGCTTTTTGGACTACCCTTCCTCTGCTTTGGCTTACCTGCTTGGCACCATAGTGCTGGGTAAAAGGGATTCTGGCCCTACGCTCCCCACCCAATGTCACTACCTGGCAAGGCACTTGCCCAGATCCTCCAGCACGGGAGGGAATCCCATTGATTACAAGATGTGTGACAGTAACCAGATTATTCAACTTCTCTGAACAGCTATTTCCTCAGTAGAAAAAGTGAGGATAGGAATGCTTACCTGGCTCACAGCGTTTACATGAGGATTAAGTAAGATAATGCATGTGAAAACTCCCAGAACATAAAAGACATTCAAGAAATAGTAGTTTTCCTTCCTTTTGTCATTTGCATTTAAGGTTGTTCACATCCTGTGTCTCCCTTTTCAGCAATCCTTAACCAACTGACTTCTTTCAACTCTAACTGTTGAATGGTCCTAAGTCTTCTTTTTCTTCCAGTGCCACCCTCTAGTGATCACTACAGTTTATGGCTTCACTTAGTATCTAAATGATTCCTAAATTTGTGTTTCCAGTCCAGACTTCTCTGTGCTCCAGTTCTATATATTCAATTCTCTAATTGATATAGCCACTTGGATAGCTCCCAAGTACCTGAAATTCTACTTGTTAACACCAAACTCATCGTCCTCCCCTCCAAACTTGCTGCTCCAAGAATGGTCCCTAGCTCTGTAAACAGCTCTTCCCCCAACCTCAACATATCTATTCAAATGCCAAATCCTATCAATTCAACTTCGTAAATATTTCTCAGATCTATCAACTTCTCCATTTCCACAGCCAATATCATAATCCAAGCCATCATCTTCTCTAGCCTGGCCTCCCACTATAGCCTCCAATCTGGTCTCCCTAGGTCTACTCTTACCTCCACCCATCCATTCTCTACAAAGTATTCTTTTAAAAACACATGTCTGATCATGTCACCCTTTGCTTTAAAACTTTCAATGTTTCTCGTTGCTCTTAAAGTCCAAATCATTAATGCAGCCCCCAAGGCCCCACATGACCTGGTACCTACCCAATATCTCCTGTCTCATCTCAGGCCACTTTCCTCCTTGCTCCCTGTATTCTAGTTCCAATGGCCTTCTTCACCTCCTTTCCATCTCCTACCACAGGGCCTTTACACATTCTGTTTCTGCTGCATAGAACATTCATCCTCACCATCTTTGCCTAGATACCTGATCTTCATCCTTCAGCTCTCAGCTTGAATGTCACTTCCTTACGGTACCTTTCTTGACTTCCCCACCTGTATTTCTTTTATAGAACTTAGCATAATTGTAATTAAATAATTATTCGTCTACCTCTTCTGTTGTTCTGTGAAGACAATACATGTCTGTTTCATTCATTTTTGTATCCACAATTACTACAGATCTTCCTTGACTTATGATGGGGTTACATCCCGATAAACCCACCGTAAATTGAAAATATCTTAAGTCAAAAATGCAGTTAATACACATAACCTACCAGACACCATGGCTTAGCCTACCTTAAAACATGCTCGGCACACTTACATTAGCCTACAATTGGGCAAGATCATCTAACACAAAGCCTATTTTATAATAAGGTGTTGCATATCTCATGGAATTTATTGAATACTGTACTGAAAGTGCAAAACAGAAAGGTTGTGTGGGTACAGAATGGTCGTAAGTGTATCAGTTGTTTACCATCATGATCGCGTAGCTGACTGGGAACTGTGGCTCACTGCCACTGCCACTGCCCAGCCAGGAGAGAATATCATACTGCATGTCACTAGCCCAGGAAAAGATCAAACTTCAAAATTTGAAGCATTGTTTCTATTGAATACGTATCGTTTTCTCACCATTGTAAAGTCAAAAAGTCATTATTTGAGCCATCATAAGTTGGGGACCATCTGTAGTCTAATTCCTGGCACATAGATATGCTCAATAAATATTTTTATGAATAAACAAAATAAATATGAATGAATGAATATGAATTTGTGCTTCATATGAATATCACCTCTTCTGGGAAACCTTCTTTGACTCCCCTGATTCTACTTTCTAATTAATCTTTCCTTTCCTCATGATTCTATAGCTCGTTGTTTAACTAGTCTTATAGTACTCATAGTCTGACTAGTAATGTGGTTAACTGAATCTGTCTCCCTCACCATATCTGTGCCCTCCTGAAGACAGGAGCTGTGATTTTTGTCTTTGTGTCTCCTTTCCCCATATCTAGCACAGAACTCTGTATACTTTAGGTAAGACCTTCAGGGCAAGAAACTGGAGAGGCAAGACAAAGAAGTGACAGTAATAAACTCTTATATTTGTAGAGTGATTTACAGTTAATAGAGTATGATCATCTCTATTACTTTATCCTCACATCAACCCCAGGAAAGGGGAAAATATTAATATCCCCATATTGTGAGGACTGTAAGCTTTAGGCTAATTAAGTGACCAAGGAAGGAAACCCAGTCACCAAGTGGCATAGTCAGTCTTCAGACTCCAAAACTGAAACCCTGGGGGTCTTTCCCCTATGCCATGGGGACAGCTTACCGTGAAGATGGCAGAACAGTTGCTGCTCAGTCCTGGTTTGAATGACAGTTTCCTAAGAGTCCATACCCATCGTTGGCTTGGTAGGAGGAAGAAGCTCCCTTTGCTTCATTTCCTTTGACAATGAAAGTTCTTTTTTCCCGGGGGATTCCCATCCAGCATCTTCTTCCAGTATGGTCTCAGTAACAGTCTGGGTGAGACCATACCAAGAACGCAGAGTTAGCGCTTCAATATTCCCAGGGGCCTGCAAATTTCCAGATGCAAGTAATTCAAGATTTGGGTTTACCTTGCAACGCCAAATTCTACCAGCAGAGGGAGATATGACTATGCGACACCATCCCTAGATGAACAGGAAGTTTCTGGGCTCTCAATCAGTGTGAGAGTATCTCACTCAAGGGTTCCCAGCTATGTCCAAGTCTAGATTACTAATAGCTCCTCTTTTCCCAGTAGCTTATTTTCTCCTGTCTCTGCTGTAATTTCTAGTGAATGGGGAGTTAACTCCCCACTCCCAACCCCCAAAATAAAAAATAGAAAAATCTGAAAAATTTTTAAATCTGAATATTAAAAAAGAGCTTTCCTTAGAAGCTACCCTGTATTGAGCACCTAATAGGTGAGTTACAGTTGTTTTATCTAACCTTTACACTAACCCAAGTGGTAAGTGGCAATACTTGAACTTGAGCCTAATTTCTCTAACTCCAAAGCTCCTGCTCTTTCTATCACCCTGTACTGGGCCCCCAGGCGCAGCTCTCAGTCTGCTTCTCACCTGGACTAGCTCCACCTTCTTCTTTCAACTCCAGCCTCCTCAGTAAAGACTTTCCTGCCTCCTCCAGGCCTCTGGGGTCTCTTCCTTTCCTTACCTCCTGTGGCAATTAGCTTCTGCTTTTTTTATGGTGTTATCCATCCATCTATGAAAATATCCCATCTCCCCAACTGCATTTCTTAGGCTCTGCTGTATTTAAGTTTCTCATCACAGAAGTAATTTAAGAACATGTTTTGAAGAGTTTTGATCAAATATAGAATTGCGCATCCTATTTTTAAGAAAAATATTATACTTATTATTGATGCCTCTTCCTCTTCCCCTATATGCCATCCATCAAAAAAATCCTATCTGGGTTCTATCTGCAAAATCTATTGATTCTGTCTCCAAAATGGCCATTCTAGTCCATGCCACCTTCATCTCTTGCCTGGACACTGTGGTAGCATTTTAACAGGAATCTGTAATTCCACCCCGCCTAGACTCCCTCCTCCACGGAACAGCCAGAGTCTTCCTTCTAAACTATATATCAAATCCTACCACTTCCTGCTCTCAACCTTCCAATAGCCTCTCATCACTCTCAGAGTAAAATCTGAAGTCCCTTGCAAAGCTGCATTGGCCTTCTGTGATGGGTCCCTCGTTACTTCTCCCGTTTCGTGTCTTCACCTTCTCCCCCTCCCTCACTCTGAACTAGTAACACTGGTCTCCTTGTTCCTTAATCCTGCCGTGCACATTCCAGTCGTAGGGCCTGTGCACTTGCTCCTTCCTCTGCCACAGGCTTTTTCTCCCGTGGCTACACATGGTTTCTCTCTCTCACGTCATTCAGCTGCATTTTCAAATGTCGTCTCCTCAGAGAAGCCTTTCTAACCATGCTTCCTAAAATCTCTCTTCATCCCTCTCTATATCCTTATTCTGCTTTGTTTTTCTTCATAGCATTTATCACAACATGACATTCCCGATGTTTCAGTATCTGTTTATACATTATCTTCCCATTAGAATGTGAGCACCAGGACCAAATTTTATTCTGTATCCCGGTGCCTAGAAATATGCCTGGTTCACAACAAGCCCCCAGGAAATATCTGTTTGATGGGTAAATGAGTGAATGAAGTTATTAATAGCCTTCATGACCATCATTTTGAATGGCTACTTAACTTAAGTTATTTTTAATTATGAAATATTAGGTTGAACCATATGCAATTGCCAGTAGGTTTAACTATTAAGTTAAAAAGGGTTGAATATTGTCAATTTCACATAGTTCAGTTGAATAAACCACACACTCAGAAAGTTGCATTACATAAATATACCACTTAAAGAATTCTCAGAAAACAGCCGGGTACCCACCACCCAGGCCAAAACCAGAACATTGACAGCATCCCAGGAGTCCCCTGCAGGACCCTCTGTGGTCACAATTCCCTCCTTCCTCTCTAAGGTAACCTGTCTCCTGACTTCCATGGTAATCATTTGCTTGCTTCTTGTTTATTCTTTTACCATCTAAAGATTGTGGTTTTGTTTTGTCCTTTCTTGAGCTTTACCTGAGTGTATTATTTCGTGTCTGGCTTTTCTCCTGTTTCTTTTATTTGAGAGATTCACCCACGTTGTTGTGTCTGGCTGTTGTTCATCCATTACTACTATATAATATTTTGTTGTGTGAATATACAACCTATCATTGTCTCCTGATGGATACTTAGGTTGTTTCCATTTTGGGGTTATTACAAGGTGTGCAGCTATGAGCATTCTTGCTCATGTCTCCTATACACAGTGGACACATTTCTGTTGCACATACACCCAGGGGTGTGATTGCTGGGTCACAGGGAATGCATATCTTCAACTTCAGCTGATAACGTCAAACTGTTTTCCAAAGTGGGAATAACAGTATGCACTGCCAGCAGTGTATGAGGGTTCCAGTGGCTTCACATCAGAACCAACACTTAATATCGGCATTCTTAGTTTTAGACATTTGGTATCTCAGCGTGGTTTTGGTTTGGACTTCCCTGACAACAAATAGAGTTGAACACCTGTTCACATGCTTATGACACGGCACTTCTGTGTCTTATTTTGTGAATTGCCCCTTCAAGTCTCTTGGTCATTTTTCTACTGGGTCACTTTTTTCTTACTGCTTTATAAGAGTTCTTTTATATTTTGGCTTTGAGCCTTTTATGGCTTCCATGCATTGCAAGCATTTTCTCTGTGGCTTGCCATTTCATTCTTTTTTTTTTTTTAATTTATTTTTGGCTGTGTTGGGTCTTCGTTGCTGCGAGCGGGGGGCTACTCTTCGTTGTGGCGCGTGGGCTTCCCTTGTTGCGGAGCACATGCTCTAGGCTCGTGGGCTTCGGTAATTGCAGCACGCGGGCTCAGTAGTCATGGCACGTGGGCTCTAGTGTGCACAGGCTTCAGTAGTTGTGACTCGCAGGCTTAGTTGTTCCGTGGCATGTGGGATCTTCCCAGACCAGGGATCAAACCCGTGTCCCCTTCACAGCAGGCGGATTCTTAACCACTTTAGCACCAGGGAGGTCCCCATTTCATTCTTTTGGTGGTACCATTTTATAACCAGGATTCCTTAATTTTCACATAGACAGACACATTTATCAATTTTTTCTTTGATTAGCACTTTATGCATTTTACTTAAAAACTCTTCCTCTACCCCAAGGTCACAAAGACATTCTATATTATTTTCTAAAAGCTTTATTGTTTTGGATGGCTACTTAAGTTTATGATTTATTTCAGGTCACTCTCCGTATTGAACAGTTAGGATGTCTCTGATTTTTTTTTTTTTTAACTATTATAAATGTCGTGGGAACAACTCCCATCACTCTTCTCCGTCTCATTCAGCCCCTCGGGGACTCAGGGAAAGGAAGTGGAGGTTGTGGTGGGGTGGGAGGTATTGCCTACCTGGTGGGCTATCGTTCTAGCTTTGCTCTCCTTCTTGAATTTCAGATCGTATCTCCCACTGCCTGTCGCCTTCCCTCTGGAATGCTCGCCATCATCACCGACTTGAGGGGAGGCTCCCACAACAGAAACTCGGGACACCTGAGTTGAGGCCAAACTGGGGCCACCCGGGCATTTGACCTTGACAGGAAAAACACCCGAATCTCTTCGCCTCCTCTGGCTCTGGTGTAGGTCAAGGCGCAGAGTCCTGCATCTCGAGACTGCCGTCTAGTGCCCTTTCCCCTGACTCACACACCACCAATCAGCAGTCAGACCGAGGGCCTGGCTTTCGCATCCTGGAATGTTGCAGAGGCACTTTCCTGGTGTGGTTCACGAACAGCAAGAATGTTTCAGTCTGACTGGAGACCGACTTAGGGGAGGGGGACCGGGTGTCCCCAGTCCGGAAGCTGCCTCGGAGCCTCCCAGTCCCCAGAGGTCTCTGTCTTTCTGTGCTCATACTGTCTTTTATCCAGGAGGGTCATCGTGTCGCCCCCTTGAGAGGGTGCTCACGCCGTCCTCTTTGCCATTATTTCCCGTGCGCTGCTGTTTCTCCAGCTGTGAGCAACTCCCGGTCAGGGAGCAGGCCTGTGTTTCTGTGCTCACCCTACCCCAGAGGCTGGACAGGGCTGACACTCCCCGGTTGTGAGAATGATGTTTGTGTGGCACTAGGCATCAGCACACTTTGTGGTTAGAATCACACCTGGAGGAAGGATTCCAAAATGATCCAGAAGACCCACCTCTGTTCTGGTGGTTGGCTGACCACTGACACAGAGGAGTGACAAAGGAGCCTGGGCAAATTCCCAGGGGCCCAGGGCGAGTAGATCTTCAAAGACCAAGCCTGTCTCACTGGCAAAAGCTCAAGTGTCCCCTGATATAGCCCCACCCAAAGGCCGTGATGCCTGCCATGGGGAAGTTCATCCCCTAAGAAGACCCTGCCTGTACCCTCTGTAGGTTTAGAATCTAAAGAAACAACATCAGTACGTGCTGGGAGCAGAGCAGGCCCCACGCTGAGGTCAGGAAACCTGAGCTCGGGCCTGGCTCGGCCACATCATGCCTGCCCGGTGACACCGGACCTTCTGGTGACTTCACCCCTCTGAGCCTCTGCCCTTATATGCCCAGCAAGGGGCAGCCCTGCCTGGCCGCTGCACAGGGATGGTGTCAGAACGAATGACACAATATATATTAAAGTACTTTGAAAAGCGTAAGGTCTTATAATGACATGAAGGATTATTAGAAAGAAAAGCACTAGAGATGAAAGGAGTGGGCCTCTGACACTTCTCAAGGTAGTTTCCTCAATAGTAGGAACAATCCCTTATTTGTTCAGTACTTGATAATTCACAAAGGTTTCTAGGCTCTTTATCTCACCTGAGCCTCCCAGTAACCCAGTGAGGCAGGCAGGGCAGGTTTTATCCTCCCTGACCACTGACCAGGTAAAGAAAAGGAGGCTTAGACCATGATTTTCCCTTGGTCCTATAGTCACAGACCTAGGACTAAAACCCCTTTTTTAAAAAACATAATTAATTAATTAATTATTTGGCCACTCAGTTTGGAGGATCTTAGCTCCCCGACCAGGGATTGAACCCATACCCTTGGCAGTGAAAGCGCAGAGTCCTAACCACTGGACCGCCAGGAAATTCCCCTTAACCCTCCTCCTTGTAGTTCTCAATGCTCCTTATGATGGGCCCGTTGTTGTGCTCCCTCTGTTTCACTTGTTGCAACCCCATGGGGCAATTTCCCAAAAGAGCTGTGTGAACACATCCTCTCAGGCCTCCTATGACTGGAAGGGGTGAGGAGGGAGGGGGAGAAGAGGGAGGGGGGATGTGGTTATCCAATGAGCAATGTGAAGTTATTAAAATATTTTAAGCAGAGAAATACTATGATCAGGGCTGTGCTTTTTTTTTTTATTTGCGGTACGCGGGCCTCTCACTGTTGTGGTCTCTCCTGTTCCGGAGCACAGGCTCTGGACGTGCAGGCTCAGTGGCCATGGCTCACGGGCCCAGCCGCTCCGCGGCATGTGGAATCTTCCCGGACCGGAGCACGAACCCGTGTCCCCTGCATCGGCAGGTGGACTCTCAACCACTGCGCCACCAGGGAAGCCCAGGGCTGTGCTTTAAAAAAAAAATGCTTTCCTTCTCCACCTCCTCCTTCCTTTCCTACTCCTTTTCTCCCTCCCCCATCTTCTTTCTCCTTCTCCTCTTTATTCTTCATTTACTTTATATAATTCCCTAGGAAGAGAAAGAAAGGAACATTTTGGGACCTTCCATCACCAGAACCCTTGGGGTTCCCTGACGGGCTGGCTCTTTGACTTTATAGGGTGCCAGTGTTCAGCCCAGGACTCAGGGTCCCGCCCAGAGACTCCCTTCCTCATGGGGACAGTTCTAGGAGTTGCACGCTCCAGGAGCAAGGCCAGGATTCAGTGAAGGAGTATGATGTAGCGGGCGTGTGCCAAGACTGCTTGTCTCCCCAAAGGCTGCAACCAGTCCCTTGGGTGCCTCCCTGGCCCTCTGGGAAGGGTCTTGCTTCAAGAACTGCCTGAAATGGCCAGAACCTGAGATCCTGGCCATGTGCCCTTCTCCACTGGGTGCCTGCCATTCAGAGTTACACACTCCCCAGGCCACTAGCAAATGGCCAGGTGATGATGTGTACATCCTGGGGTGCCCCTCCAGGCCGTCTGGCCTCTCTTCCTCCCCAGCTTCCTTAGGCTACTGGCCTAACTTCCTTCCCATTTGTCTGTGTCCCTCAAAGATCACATGCCTGGCAGCTGAGTCCCTAGTGGGAAGCTCTGGGGAGGATGTAAGCAGAAAAAGCAAGTGCGTGTGCCTGCGTGCGCGTGCGTGTGCATGTGTGCATACGTGAGCATGTGGCATTTTGGGAGGAAGAAGTAGACACTGTCTCTGTAGAGAACTTCTGCCTAATGGATCTTGCTCAGTATCGTACCTCCAGCACAGGGAAAGTAGCGGCTCTTACCAAATATTCTTTGAATCAATGAATGAATGAACAACAAATGAATGAAACAAGATTAGAGCTGGGGAGTATCTGTCGTCTGGATATGGCGACCAGAAAGCCCTCGGAGACCTTGCTAGCACACTTCTAAGGAGAGCCAACAGGGCAGGCATGGTGCCGAGGGTGGAGGAGTGCGGAGGAGGTGAGCCAGGGAGCATGGGCAGCTTTTAAGGAGTTTGAACCGAAGGAAGGGAGGTGTAGGGGAGCTGGAGGTGGGCTGGGGATGGGAGAGTCTGTTTGAGCTGAAAGGAAGAGTCCGGTAGAGAATGTTACTGGCCGCAAGGTCTTCTAGCATCCTTGGACACATCAGATCTTAACCTTGCTGCTTCCCTTTCCCAGGCTAAAACCAAGCTCTCTTTTCTGTGGCTTTCCTTGAACACAGACCTTACACCTTGTCCGCATCAGGCACTGTTCGTCACCCAGTTGGTCACTTCCAGCCATATTTGACAGAATTTCCATTGGTGCCTTCACTCAGCTTCTTTCACAGTGGCCTTGCCTCCCTGTGGGGTTCGCAGGGCACTCCAGCTTCTGCCAGGTGGGCCCTCCCTCCGAGGAAGCAGAAGGACCTGGTCGGCAGATGCAGAGAAGAGCAAAGACCACATGTGCCCCAGAGATACAGAGGGAGGAGCCTGCATTTTTGACTTCCCAGTTCCCCACTCGAGCTAACTCAACGAAGCTTCTGTTCCTTCCAACCAAATGATATTACAAACCCACAGTTTGTCTCCTTTTTTCTGGCCTCACCTCATGGCATGCGGGATCTTAGTTCCCCAACCAGGAATCGAACCTGTGCCCCCTGCAGTGGAAGCGCAGAGTCTTAACCACTGGACCGCCAGGGAAGTCCCCAGACCCACAGTTTGGATGTTCCCACCTGAACAAGTTCAAAATGTAACCACATACACGCCCCCTTAATATTCCCAACCAGGTCCTTCCCTCTCAACTACCCTGTCTCTGTCATCATTACCAGTATTTGGAGCTATATATTTCTCATGCCGTCATTCATGCAGGAAGCATCTCTCACTTCTCCACCCCTCTCCATCCGTATTCCTACTGCTCTATGCCATCCTTCCTTACCCTACTCCTCCATCTCACTACCAGCTTCCTTCCTGCATCTCTGATTTCAAGGTCTCTCTTCTCCATTCCATTCCGTAATCATCACCTCCACATTATTTATTTTCTTTTTCATTTTTCAAAGGTACACATTATATCATGTTTTTATTCAGAAGAGAGTAAAAAACATACATGCATAATTTAGAGTCAACGTATGTGGGCTATAACCATTCCCCATGTTAAGAAACAGAACACTGACTGTACCGGTATTTTCTTTAAATGTCTCTTTTAAATTGTTCAAGAATCTTTTTTTTTTGTAGAATTAAAACAAATTATTGGAGAAGAGTTGATTTACAACGTTGTGTTAGTTTCACAGCAAAGTGAATCACTTATACATATACATATATCCACTCTTTTTTAGATTCTTTTCCCACATAGCCCATCATAGAGTATTGAGTAGAGTTCCCTGTGCTATACAGTAGGTCTTTATTAGTTATCTATTTTATATATAGTAGTGTGTGTATGTCAATCCCCGTCTCCCAATTTATCCCTCCGCAACCTCCTTCCCTGCTGGTAACCATAAGTTTGTTTTCTACATCTGTGACTCTATTTCTGTTTCATAAATAAGTTCATTTGTATCATTTTTTTAGATTCCACATATAAGCAATATCATATGATATTTCTCTCAAGAACCTTCTGAGGCTCCCTATTCCTGTCTAACTTCCTAGCATGTCTTTTAGTCAGGCCTTACCAGGTTGACCCCACCATGCTTAATAATCCTTTCCCACACTACCATCACTCCAGTTATTATACTTAGTTTAAGAGCACAGGATCAGAATTTAAATACATGGTCTAAGCTTTCTGAATCAGCCAGGACTCTGTTAGTAGCAAGTAACAGAAATAAGATTCAAACTGGCTTAGAACAAGAAGGGAATGTAATGGCTCACCTCTCAGAAAAATCCTAGGATAATGCTGGCTTCAGGCACAGCTGGATCTAAACACCCAAACACACCCAAACACCCAAACGATGTCAACAGAAAATGGTCTCTTGGCTCTGCTTTCCTCTGCATTGGCTTTATTCTCTTCCCCAGTTTTCCAGCAAAGGTTCTGGATGTGAGTCTCATTGGCCTACTTGGGTCACATGCCCATCCCTGAACTACTGTGGTGGTAGTTCAGTAGTAGACCAGGTCTGGTTAGGCCCACCCTGGATTCAGGGGTGGAGTCAGAACACTGGTTGGTCTGAGAGTGGAGAGAGATGTTTTTCCAAGGAAAACCAGGACGCTAGATGCAGAAAATGGGAGAGAGGGAGGCTGAGCAAACAAAATCAACAGACTCTCGCCAGTTTTCACTTTCTTTGTGAGTGGGAATCTCTGTTCTGTCAAATGCTTGAGGCTGCTGAGAAGATCAAAAAAAGAGCAGGGCTATTAAGTTTCTTTGAAAACTTTCAAATTCAATGGAAATGGGAGTGATTTGGAAGGTGAATATTTCTTTGCCTTTTCCTCACACTGTTCACCTGTCCAGAATGCCCTTTGTTTGTTTATCCCAAGCCTACCCTTCCTTCAGGCTCTGTCCAGCAAGAATTGTACATTTCCTAGAAGCTGGAACCTCTTGGGTACATGTGGATCCCCTCAGCCCACATAGATTAGCATTTAATTAGATATGGTCTTTCATTATCTTGTTTATTCATTTTTTTAGGGATATTACAGTCTATTTGACAGTTCACACATGGTTCATCAACACTTACGGATGAATTGGAAACAATTCTGAGTCCCAGGATCAGGACAGCTCCTCCCCGCCTCCTGGGATGCTTCACACTCTCACTGTTGCCCAGCTGGTGTCTGCTCAGGGAGTTCATGCTAATTTTCATTTTGGCTTAAAATAGAAACACAAAATCATATCAGTTGTACTACTCCTTAGGCGTTTCACGTGCCTTATTCTTCTCTCTCTGATTACTTAGTAGCCTCTTTGAGGGGAGACCCTGTGTCTCTTGTCCTCTGCTCCTCATAAGCCTCAAGCCACAGGGAACACATTTTAAGTGTGTACGCCTGTTGATTGATTTAAAAGTTGACCTTGGGCTTCCCTGGTGGGGCAGTGGTTGAGAGTCCGCCTGCCGATGCAGGGGACATGGGTTCGTGCCCCGGTCCGGGAAGATCCCACATGCTGCGGAGCGGCTAGGCCCGTGAGCCATGGCCGCTGAGCCTGTGCGTCCGGAGCTCCGCAACGGGAGAGGCCACAACAGTGAGAGGCCCGCGTACCGCAAAAAAAAAAAAAAAAAAAAGTTGACCTTGTGGGAATTCCCTAGCTGTCCAGTGGTTAGGACTCCACGCTTCCACTGCAAGGGGCATGGGTTCAATCCCTGGTCGGGGAACTAAGATCCCACAGGCCACACAGTGTGGCCAAAAAAAAAAAGTTGACCTTGTGAAGAAGCAGAAAAATAAGCCAAAAAGCTAGGTTGGAAAGGTATCTATTCATATCCTAGTTAACTTAGTCCCAGGGCCAAATCTCCAATTGACATCTGATCTCACCATGTACACTCTAGTCCCAGAGTTCTGGTGCAACCATGGAACCTTTCCCAGGTTCCTTGCTTTGGCTTTTGCCTCCTTCTGGGGAGGTGCCATCTTACCACATCTTTCTTTCTTTTTCTTTTTTTTTTTTTTTTGCGGTACGCGGGCCTCTCACTGTTGTGGCCTCTCCCGTTGCGGAGCTCCGGACGCACCGGCTCAGCGGCCATGGCTCACGGCCCAGCCGCTCCGCGGCATGTGGGATCTTCCCGGACTGGGGCACGAACCCGTGTCCCCTGCATCGGCAGGCGGACTCTCAACCACTGCGCCACCAGGGAAGCCCCCTTTTTTTTTTTTATACTGCTTTACTGGGGATGTTCCATCTTTTTTGCCTGATTAATTTCTAATAACATTATCATTAGTTTTTGCTATTCTTCTAATTCAATTTATTTTTATTTTATTTTTTAAACTTCTTATTTTATATTGGAGTAGAGTTGATTAACAATGTTGTGATAATTTCAGTTGTACAGTAAAGTGATTCAGTTATACATATAAATGTATCTATTCTTTTTCAAATTCTTTTCCCATTTAGGTTACTACATAATATTGAGCAAAGTTCCCTGTGCTATACAGTAGGTCCTCGTTGGTTATCCATTTTAAATATAGCAGTGTGTACATGTCAATCCCAAACTCCCTAACCTTACCACTTACTGCTCTAGAGCTACTCCTTTTTTTGCCAGAGCCAAGAGAGAGTCTCTCTGTCATTCCCTGGAACCCTTCCATCAGTCCCAGTTTCTACTTTAAGGAATATATTGTCCAAGTACTTTTTGTCCGAGTAACTGGAAGAAAGGCAGAGCTTGAACATGAACCTCTCCTTCCAGAAGAGACCCTGCTCTCTCTGACAGACGGTGGATAGTTCCTTCTAACCCAACAGGTAGCCCTATTTTAACCATTTAATGCCCTTAACAAGCATACCACACACACACACACACACACACACACAAAGTGTAATGAGGGCTTATAGACAGAGTGTCAACCCAAAAAGTATCATTCTTTCAGAGGGATACCCTTCACTCTGGCAGGTCATGGAGAGATACGTGGGGGACCTGGGATGTTCCTTTCGCTTTCTTGTGCCTTCAGAAACCACTTCCAGTGGCTCAGTGACACAAACCTAGGTGTTAGTTAGGTGGGCACAGTGTCCCATCCAGGGTTACCAATTTTCCCAGGCACGGGAGTGTGCTGAGGCTGCAGGCAAGAGAGGAAGCCCAACATAGAGGAAGGACAGGGCGTTGGTTCCTCAACTTGTTGAGACCAGAGTCATGTAGCAAGACAAGCTGGAGCACACTCAGCATTTCTCCTTCCTGGCTTGGGTTTCACCCCGGCCCCACTTCAGTGGCAGCCCTGTTGGCTCAGAGGCTGAGGGATCCAAGACGAGGAAGCTTGTACAATCCCTCATCCAGTAGGGGCGGGGGCAGGGTGGAGCTTTAAAGTAAGCCTCTGTCAATACCTGAGTCAGTTATACTGTCTCAGTTCCAGATCTGGCTTCTCCTGATTCTCTACCCCACCCACCCTGCCCTCCAGTCACAGCAAATTTCGTATCATCCCTGACCATTAGAGGCATGGCTGCTGTGTACAGATTGATGAGCTGTGCACTGCATAATTCCTGGAGGTGCCATTCCCACAGACAAAGAAGTGAAAAGCGATTCTAAGAATCATGTACAATTGTACCAGGTAGCCCTGACCCAGGTCCTTTTATGACTTCCTTTCCATGTATTGCTTTCTCTGCCAAGAATGCCCCTGTTTGCCTTCCCTCCCACCATATCTTCACCTGGTGAATCATCAAACAAATTCCACTCAGATAATGTTGATGAACACAAATGTAACAACCGAATGCTTTTAGGAATGCTCAAAGCCATTGAGAAGAAAACCTTATATACAGGAGTCTCAGACTGGTGCACTGTTAGCTCATTCCACCTGGTAGTTTTATTATGTCTGTAGCGTGTTCTGAAAGGCAGTGTAAGTAAAATCCATCAGAATGGCTAAAAAGAAAAAGACATAACAGCAAGTATTGGTGAGGATATGGAGCAACTGGAATTCTCATATAAACCTAGAAGGAATGTAAATTGGGATAACTACTTTGGAAAACTATTTGGTGGTATCCACTAAAGTAGAAAAGATGCCTAGCTTATGACGCAGCAGTTCTACTCCTGAAGATACATACATATGTACACAAAAAATATGTGCAAACATGATCATAGCAGCACTATTCATAATAGCCCCCAAACTCGAAATAACTCAAATGCCCATCAACAGTAGAATAAATAATGTGGTATATTCATAAAATGGAATGTTACACAGCAATGGAAATGAATTAATTATTGCTTCACATAACAACATGGATGAATCTGACAAATATGTTGAGTGAAAGAAGCCAGACACAAAGTACATACTATAGGATTCCGTTAATATAAAGTTCAAAAACATGCACTGTGGTGCTACGTATTAGAACAGTGCTTATTCTGGGAGGAGAGGTAATGACTGGAAAGGAACATGAAGTTTCTGGGGTGCTAGTGATGTTCTATTTATTAATATGGGAGTTGGTTACACAGGTGTGTTTATTTTGTGGCAGTTAATGGAGCCATTCACTTAGGATTTGTACACTTTTATGTATGTTTGCTATGTTTCAATAAAAAGGATCACTTAAAAGAATAAAAGCAATGTCTACTTTTGGCTATGATGAAGTAGCAGGACCTAGATTTATCCTCTGCCTTAGTCCGTTATAAAATTGAACAAAAGATATAAAACAATGGTCTTAAGACTTTGGATAACAGACGGGACAGTGATCCCTGAGAGAATGAAAAGAAATGAGATGAGTCCTACCAATGTCCCCGCTCACTGTCTGGATAGAGTTTCCAGGCTACCACAGAGAGAGAGAGAACACTTGAAGAGTTGGTGTTCCCACCAGCCAGAATAGAAAGACCTCCCAACACACTGGGCATAGATACCAAGCCAAATTAGCTCCCATCTAAGAGGTGTTTTGGACCCACCTAACAAAGCTTAAAAGCACACAGTAAAAGGATTAAATTGTTTCCAAGTAACAACTGCATCCCATATTAACTACCGAAATATCTAAAAGAAAAAATCCTAAAACAAAAAAATATACTAGTACCCAACAACATAAGATTCAAAATATCTGGCATCCAATTACAAAATTACCTATCGTTCAAACAAGCAGAAAAAAAATCAACCAATAGAAACAGATCCAGAAATTATACTGCTAATTTTAGATAAGGACATTAAAACAGCTACTATTAATACATTTCAGATGTTCAAGAAGGTAGAGGAGCGCATGAGCATCATGAGAGTGAAGTAGAAGATATAAAAGAGGCCCAGATCAAAATTCTAGAGATGAAGAATACAACGAATGGGACTGATAGCAGATTAAACAGTAAATGAGAAAAGATTATTGACTGTGAAAACATAGCAATAGAAACAATCCAAAATAAAACACAGATAGAAAAAAAAATGGTTAAAAAAATGAACAGAACATCAGTGAGCTGATATAGCTTTAAGCAGCCTTACATACATATAACTGGAGTCCCAGAAAGAGAGGGTGGGTTGGAGGAGAGGACAGAAAAGATATTTGAAGAAATAATGACTGAAAAATTTCCAAATTTGATGAAAACTAAAAACTCACAAATCAAAGAAGTTCAACAAACTCCAAGCAGAGAAAACATGAAGAAAACCACATCAAGGCACATCATAATCAAATTGCTAAAAAACCAATGATAAAGACAAAAATGTTGAAAGCAAGCAGAGGGGAAAAACAGATGATGTGCAGAGGAACAAAGATAAGGATGGTAGCAGACATCTTGCTGGCCATGATGCAGACCAGGAGGTAGTGGAGAGACATCTTTAAAGCACTGAGAGAGGACTCCCCTGGTGGTGCAGTGGTTAAGAATCTGCCTGCCAATGCAGGGGACACAGGTTCGAGCCCTGGTCCAGGAAGATCCCACATGCCTCAGAGCAACTAAGCCCGTGTGCCACAAGTATGGAGCATGCGAGCCACAACTACTGAGCCACAGGCCACAACTACTGAAGTCCGCGCACCTAGAGCCCGTGCTCCGCAACAAGAGGAGCCACCGCAATGAGAAGCCCACGTACCACAATGAAGAGTAGCCCCCGCTCACCACAACTAGAGAAAGCCCGCATGCAGCAACGAAGACCCAGTGCAGCCAAAAATAAATAAGTAAATTTATTTTTAAAAAAAATGAAGCACTGAGAGAAAAACTGCCAACCAAGAAGGAAAATATCTTTCAAAAATGAAGGTGAAATAGAAATACAAAAGCTGTGACTCTGCTTCCAGGTGTGACAGATTAAGATTCTACCACATGAATCTTCCCTACAGAAAACAGTGGTAAAATCTGGGCTCAGTACCAAAAGGAACTACCTGAAGATACTGGAGACTCTCTACCTACCTCTCTGACCCACCTCACTGACTCATGAATGGAGCACACAAAATAGCCCAGCTAAAGGCAAACTGAACTGAGGCTGGAGCTGGTACTCTGCAGTTAGTGGAGAGTAAACAGAAGCAGATAGACTGAGCCCAAGGCCAAGTGTGTCCCAGGTTGCACACAAAGGGCAGATGGGTTCACAAGGAAAAACACACAGTCCTTATGGCCTGGGAAACCAGAAAAAAGAAGCCAGGAAAACAGTGAGGACTGAAGACAGTAGAACCTCAGAAAGAAGAGAACCAGAGAGGAGATCTCCAAACTCTGTCTACTCATATCTCTTACCGATTCTTGAACCACATATGCATGGAACAGACTCAAAGTAGCTCAGCTAAAGATAAATGACATGAACAAAGGATGAAGATGCTGCACAAGAAACAGGATTTGCCATTCCAGCCCGGTCAAGAAAATTCCCTGCTAAAACAAAGGAAATATACTCATCGGAGAAAAATAACTGTACCAGTCAGGGCTCTCCAGAGAAACAGAACTAACTGTGTGTGCGTGCATGTGTGTGCAAAGTGTCTATTGAACAGACACTTCATAAAAGAAGATATGCAACGGCCAATAAGTACATGGAAAGATACTTAACCTCATTAGTTATTAGGGAAATGTAAGTTAAAACCATAATGATATACCGCGACACACTCACTAGAAATGTTAAAAATAAAAAGGCTGACAATACCAAGTGTTGGCAGGACTGTGGAGCAACTCTCAGTTTTTGCTGGTGGAAATGTAAAAATCATACAGCCACTTTGGAAAAGAGTTTTGCAGTTTCTTATAAAATTAAACACACATTTACCCAAGAGAAATGGAAAAGTGTGTCTTACAGAAACACGTACATGAAGGTTTGTAGAAACTTTAGTTAAAATAGCCAAAACCCAGAAACAACACAAAAAGTCCATTATTAATGGAGGGATAAGCAATTGGTGGTATGCCCGTTCAATGGTATGCAATTCAGGAAATACAACTGATACATGCCCAATAGAAGGAATCTTACAAGCATTATGCCAAGAGAAAGAAGCCAGACACAAAAGACTACAGAATGTATGGATCCATTTATATGAAATTCTGGAAAAGGCAAAACAACAGTGAGGGAAGTAGATAAGTAGTTGCCAGGGGCCAGAATTTAGAGGGAAAGGATTGACTGCTAAGGGCCACAAGGGAACTTTAGGTATAATAGAGATATTCTATATCATGATTATGGCGGTGGTTACATATCTGTATGCACTTGTCAAAAGTCATTGAATTGGTAAATTTTATTGTAAGTAAATTACACCTCCATGAAGCTTACCCCCCAGAACTAAATACATAAAGGCCCACGTTATACACGTAGATTAACTCCTTGCCTCCTGTCTCCAGCATGCATACGAGTTTGCAATCCCTGACTAGTACTTTATGTTTTCAAAGCTCTTTTATGTGCTTTAGAAACACCAGAATTTGCCTTTCAGAACTTGTCTCCTTGGAACCCAAGAGGAAGCAGAATTTATACAACGTGTTAAGATGTAAAAAGAGAGGAGGAAATACATAGGGCAAGGCCAGGGCTGCCCCTAGGAAAAGTGTCCCCTTCCTCAAGTTAAAAACATTTTAAGTTAGCACATTGTTTGCACAAGCCGTGCAGTCGCGATTGCTGGCTCAAATCCTGGGCTTGGCCCAGGCAGCCGGTCAGGGTCCTAGCATGAAGCATCCGTGGCTTCAGGCCTACTCACACCCCTGCTCTTTCACACATAACCTAATGCCACTTCTTTCCCTTTGTCAACTTGTGAGCCCACCACACCTTCATCCTTCTCCCAGCTTCCTAGGTGAACTATGTCAAGTTTAGAGTTGGGGAGGAGTGAGTGTTAGAAGTTGGGCCTCTGAGAGCAGCGAGTGGTGAGAAAAGAGACCTCAGGTCCACCCACCATGCACTTGAGACAGACATGGCTGGGCACTGGCTGTGAGTATGTGCAAGCGTTTGCTGTCAGGTCTGTGCATGGCTGTGTATGCAAGTCGGGGTTTACATAGCAACCCTCCGGGGTTGCTCCAGCCAGGAGGCCTAGAATGTCTGCAACTGCTTGCCCATTCTCATTCAGGTTGGTATATGCCTGTCTGGCCATGAAAGTTGCCTCCTTCAATGCGGTGCCTTTGTGGAGTGCACTATCTGAACCACTGTACCTGGTGGCCCTGGGTAAAGATCCCTAAAACCTCTCCTTTGGGCTTCCCTGGTGGCGCAGTGGTTGAGAGTCCGCCTGCCGATGCAGGGGATACGGGTTCGTGCCCTGGTCTGGGAAGATCCCACATGCCGTGGAGCGGCTGGGCCCGTGAGCCATGGCCGCTGAGCCTGCGCGTCCGGAGGCTGTGCTCCGCACCGGGAGAGGCCACAACAGTGAGAGGCCCGCGTACCGCAAAAAAACCCAACCAAACAACAACAAAAAAAACCCCTCTCCTTCTTCCTGAGGAAAAACCCCTCCCAGTCACCTGAGAAACAATAGGTAGAGGTATCAAATCTATTTTCTTTCCACACCTTCCTGAATGCTAGTTATATGATACATGTCTCAAAGTCTCCATGCCAACTTTTCCACACAGTACCAGGAGGAGCTCTGTGGGCGTAGATGAGCAACCCCTACTGGCTACCTACATCCCTGCGGCCAGGCCACCTCATACAGCAGTCGGAGCCTCCTCCGTCCCTCATACCTGACCACCCAGAAGCCTCCTTCTTCCTTCCGACACCTTCTCTCCCAGGATAGCACAGTCGTCAGTCTTTGTATAGTTCACACTGTTGCTAACAAGTGACAGGAGACCTCAGCCTAGCATGGCCCCTTCCTAGGACCCTCTCTTTTGCATTGTGCAGATGCTGGGCCTCCAAGAAGGAACTGCCTTTTATGCTTTAATATTCAAAGGCTCATCTTTCCATTACATCTTTTTCCTTTTTTTTTTTTTAAACTAACAAATCTATGTTGAGCAACTACTGTCTATCATGTGCTGGCTAGATGCCAGCAATATTTCAATGAACAAAATATATATATAAATATATACTGGACTTCCCTGGTGACACATTGGTTAAGAATACGCCTACCAATGCAGGAGACACAGGTTTGAGCCCTGGTTCGGGAAGATCCCACATGCTGCAGAGCAACTAAGCCTGTGCACCACAACTACTGAGCCTGCACTCTAGAGCCCGCAAGCCAAAACTACTGAGCCCACGTGCCACAACTACTGAAGCCCGCATGTTCTAGGGCCCACACGCCACAACTACTGAGCCTGTGAGCCACAATTACTAAGCCCACGTGCTGCAACTACTGAAGCCCGCGGGCCTACAGCCCGTGCTCCGCAACAAGAGAAGCCACTGTGATGAGAAGCCCACGCACCACAATGAAGAGTAGCCCCCGCTCGCCGCAACTAGAGAAAGCCTACGTGCAGCAACGAAGACCCAATGCAGCCAAAAAAAAAAAATTTATATATATATATGTATATATATACTTTTATGTCTTTATCTATTACATCAGGTTTTTAAAGCAACCTAAGGACAATTGCCTTTACCAAATATTTTCTCCTCCCTGTGTTCACTGTCAAGGTAAATCTTTGCCCTCCAAAACTAAGTTCAAATAGCAAAGAGATTGGAAGGTACACACCACCAAAATGTTATCAATGGTGTCTTTATGGGTGGCTTTAAACGCCCTTTGTTTCTGTATTTTCTCAAATATCAACAATTGTTATTTTTGTAAAGAAAAAAATAATAGAAGTTACTTTAAAACAAACAAAACCTCAGTTTAAATATCCCCTCCTCAGAGACACCTTCCTGATCACCCATTTCTCCAGTATGACTTAGGAACCCTCTTCTGGACACACAGCGCCCTGCTCTTCCCTCTCTCCTCACCCATAGGAGAAGCACAGAAACCATTAGTGTGTGCTTCCTCCCTTGGACTGTGAACTGAAGGGCAGGGACCACGTCTTATTCATTTCTGAGTCCCCAGCCCCAAATTATTGGTGCCCAGGAGGAGTGCAGAAAGTATCTATTCAGTGAACAAATGGATGAAGTTATCGTCATGGCCTAGGAAACACCACTGAGGTCCAGGGGCTAGACCTCCAGCAGTGAAGGAGGCAGTGGATCTCACTGAAACACACCCTCTCAGGGTCCAGGTCACACTAGAAAGGAAATTTGATGCTGAACCCTCTGAGATGGGGCTAAGGCCTCTTAAGTCTTCCGAGTGAGTATGGGAGGGGGAGGTTTATAGAACTTGAGGTGTAGTTGAGCCTGTGGGAAGGAATTCAGTAATCCTAGGTGAGGAGTGTCACAGTTTGAAATGATCTATTGATTTGTTTAATTTTCAGTTACATGGTAACCCTCATTAGTGTGTGCACTCCATGAGGATAGAGATCTTATCTGACTTGTATCACAAGGGCTTGGACCAACGCCTGCTGCATGGATGGCACTCAATAAATATTTGTTGAATTAATATTGAATGAATAAACTCACTCTAAACCCAACTCATGAGGGAGAGACCAGATACAGCATTATTCATTCATCCTGTAAAATATAATTGACAATAGGCCTGAAGAAACCCCAGTCAGCACGTTCTTTACTCTGTGGGAAGGCGGAGTTTAGAAGCCAAAAGTAGATCTGAGAGTTGCTTGGTAAATACAGAGTCGGACAAAGTGACTTGGGAGATCTTAAGAGATTGTGTCACTGAGCTGTGGCACCCCGATGAGTCATGCTTTCCCACATGGGGACAGACGTCCCTTGCCAAACAGGATCCTGCCTTGCCCAACGCTGCCATCCCTTTCCTGTCACTGTAGGGGAAACACTGACAGTCTGTCCTCCCCCATTCTTCCTTCTCCGTGCTCCTTATCAGTAATAATGCCTCAGTCCTTTAGGCTTGATCTCATGTTACAGTGTTGAGGATTACACAGTGTCCCTTATTGGTTACATTTTCCATTGTGGCTTCCCAGGGAGATTTCAGCCACAATTTCACATAACCTGCTCAAGATAAACAATCCTAGACCCCAGATCAAAACTTTCCACTAACTGAGCTGCATAGTCACTGGAACTCAGTTTCTCTATCTTTAAAAGATGAAATAATAGAAAATTTTCATGTATCTCACAGAGCTGTGAAGCCAAAGAAATTGAAGACTGTGAATATGAGAGGCTTAGAAGTTGTGCTTTGACCCTTACGATTAAAGTTCTATACCAGATTTGCCATTAATGAGCTACATGACATTAAGTCATTTTTATGAGGTACTTAGCCCAGTGTCTTGTTCTTAATAAGCCTTCACGAGATATGATACGATAAATCAGATTATATGGCTCTATGACCATGGGATGAATTGAGACACCTCCCACTTTCCCAAGGAGAATGCTTGAGGAAAAGTAGTCGGTTGCTTTTCAGGTAGCTATTGTACTATTGCTTTGTTGAGTGTGTATAAACTTGAAACCAGGGACTTCCCTCGTGATCCAGTGGTTAAGACTCCTTGCTCCCAATGCAGGGGGCCCAGATTCGATCCCTGGTCAGGGAACTAGTTCCTGCATGCTGCAACTAAGGATCCCACAGGCCACAACGAAGATCCCACACACGGCAACGAAGATCACGCCTGCGACAACTAAGACCCGGCACAGCCAAATAAATAAATAAATAATTTAAAAACCAAAACCAAAACCAAAAAACCTTGAGACCATAGTTGAATGGTTTGGGAAAAAAGGAGGAATTTCAAATTGCATAGTGGGAGAGATGCAGAGAAGAGACCTGACAATAGGGTAGCAAGGGAGAAAACTTTGGGCGGAAGAACAGGTCTAGCTAGTCAAATGGAGGGATATAATTAAGTTTTTCATTGTGGTGTGTGAAGTAATCCTCTTCTCCATCTTCCCATGAAGCCTTCAATAAAATCTTATTAATCATAAGTATTGTTGAATTTGAATGTATTGGGGAGGATACAAACAAAGTGCTCAGGCTGGCCTTGATGTTTAGAGGGAGTGAGAGCAAAGTCAATCATCAATTTAAAAATGAGGAGGTGAATTTATGACCCTATGGGCTCTTCCATTTCTAATGTTCTATGATTCTATATGTGTAAGAGACAGAATGTTCCCAGGAAATTCTGATGCAGTAGGTTGGGGTGGGGCTTGGGAATTCCCATTAAAAAAAATTTCCTCAGGTGATTATGATGCATACTAGCATTGGGTATCATTGTACACATGTTCATCATCTTCTAGTCAAATGTTTAATCACCTACAGAAAAATCACCCTCATCCCCAATCTCCAGCATGTCACATTGCTGACAAAAGCAACTGGGGTGTGATCAGAGAATATAAATTTACATTAATATTATTCTAAGTAAAACATGTTTACCAAAACAATGTTGTATCCATGGAGGAAAGCATGTAACAAATGGCACTGGGACAATTGGATAGCCACACACAAAAGAATGCTGTTGGACCCCTACCTCACACCATATTAAAAAAAATTAACTTAAAATGGATCATATAACACACCACTGTAAAGCAATTATACTCCAATAAAGATGTTAAAAAATAAATAAATAAAATGGATCATAGACTTAGATGTAGGAGCCAAAACTGTAAAGCACTTCAAAGACAAAATAGGAGTGAATCTTCTTGATCTTGTATTAGGCAATGCTTTGTTTAGACATGATACTAAAAGCGTAAGTGAGAGGGGAAAAAAAAAGGTAAATTAGACTCTATCAAAATTTAAAATGTTTGTGCTTCAGTGGATACCATCAAGAAAGTGAAAAGAAAACATAGAGAATAGGAGAAAATATTTGCAAATCATATATCTGATAAGAGACTGCATAAATAGCTCTTACAATTTAAAAAGACAACACAGGGCTTCCCTGGTGGCACAGTGGTTGGGAGTCCACCTGCCGATGCAGGGGACACGGGTTCATGCCCCGGTCCGGGAAGATCCCACATGCCGCAGAGCGGCTGGGCCCGTGAGCCATGGCCGCTGAGCCTGTGCGTCCGGAGCCTGTGCTCCACAGCGGGAGAGGCCGCAGCAGTGAGAGGCCCGCGTACCGCAAAAAATAAATAAATAAAAAGACAACACAAGTCAAAACTAGGCAAAAGTTTTGAATATACATTTCTCCAAAGAAGATACATAAATGGCAATAAGCACATGAAAAGATGCTCAACATCATTAATCACTAGGGAAACGCCAATCCAAACCACTGTAAGATATTACTTCACCCATTAGCACAGCTAAAATAAGACAGACAAAATAACTTGTGTTGCTGAGGATGTGGAGAAACTAGAATGCTTATATGCTGCTAGTAGGAATTTAAATGGTGTGGCTACTTTGGAAAATAGTTTGGCAATTCCTCAGAAAGTTAAACAGGAAGTTACCATATGGCTCAGCCGTTCCATTCCCAGGTATGTACCCAAGATAACTGAAACACATGTCCCCCAAAAATTTGTACGTAAATGTTCACAGCAGCATAGCTCATAATAACCAAAAGTAGAAACAACACAAAGGTACATCAATGATGAATATATAAATAAAATGTGGTATTTCCACAGAATGAAATATTATTCATCTGCTACAACATGCAAAAACCTTAAAAATATTATGTTAAGTGAAAGAAGCCATATAGTGTATGATTCTATTCTATTTATATGAAATGTCCAGAATAGGCAAATTCATAGAGACAGAAAGTAGATTAGTGGATGGTAGGGGTTAAAGGAAGGTTGTGGGGGGAATTGGGGCTGGGAAATGATGCTTAATGGATACAGTTTCTTTGGGGGTGATGAAGATGGTTTAAAATAAGATGGTGGCAATAGTTGCACAACTCTGTGACTATACTAAAAACCACTGAATTGTATATGTTAATAGATGAATTTTGTGGTGTGTGAATGATATCTCAATAAAGGTGTTTTTAAAAAATGTTGCCTATACCATATGACCATACAAAAAGTTCTTATACAAAATGGAGAATTTTAGATTATGCATTCCATTGCTCAACCGACAACACACACTCTATTAGTCAGGACTTCTTTTGCAAGTGGCAGAAATCCAGTTTAAACTGGTTTAAGAAAAGAATAGAATGTATTGGCTCATGTAGCTGAAAATTACAGGGGTTGCTGGCTTTAGGCATAGCCAAATCTAGAGACTCAAATGATGTAATCCATCTTTCCATCCCTCAGCTCTGCCTTCCTCTGTGTTGGCTTCATTCTCAGGCAGACTCTCCCCAAGTGATGGCCACCAGTGAATATGGGATTACAACCTAATTTAGCAGGAAAAGAAAATGTGTTTCCCAACAAAAATCCAGGATTAGACTTTGACTGTTGTGGCCTGGGTCATGTGTGTGGAAAGGGGGGCATATTGGCCCAGCATTATGGTAGGGGACAAACTATAGTGAGTTACTGTTGAAGCTTTCAATTTCAGAATTGGATTATCTAGAACAAGTCACCTTTGGGTGTTTTGGAAAAGAAAGATGGATACTTGGAACTAACATTAATTCACTTAAACAAATGGATCAAAACTCTTAATTTAAAAAAATAGATTGTTAAAGTGGCAGATAAGGGTAATGCTTGGCATTTGGCATTTTGATTCTTGCAAGGCACTAGACAAGTTTTTCATGATACCTTTGTAAACAAAGACTGGATAATTGAGTTAGTTGGAGTCACGTTTCATTGATCAGCCATTTCCAGAAAGGACTGACGAATGAGTCAACCCAGTAGATCTTGGTGGGTCACAGAGATCTGCTCTTAGTGCTGACCTGGTTGACCTGTTTATTAACTACTTAGATACAGATACAGAAATCATGCTTATTAGATGGAGAGAGGTTACAGGACTAAGCGCAGTTAATACATTCGATGACAGAGGCAAGATTCAAAATAATTTTCTTTTAATTTTTCTTTAGGATAATTTCAAACATTCACAGATTTAGACATTATAGTATAATAAGCCCTATCTACCAATCATCCAGCTTCAACAATTTTCAACTCATGGTCCATCTTGTTTCTCCTATTCTCCCACCCCAACTTCCCTTCCCTCATTTTATTTTGAAGCAAATCCCAGACATCCTATTTGTTAAAAACAAAATTCGAACACTATTATCAC
Organism: Orcinus orca; assembly: GCF_937001465.1. Taxonomy (NCBI): domain Eukaryota; kingdom Metazoa; phylum Chordata; class Mammalia; order Artiodactyla; family Delphinidae; genus Orcinus; species Orcinus orca. Next base: position 71,638,580 of record NC_064571.1, on the reverse strand, counting down.
ACCTAAAAAGAAAACTCAGTAATTCCTTGATCATAAAATATCCATTTTTCAAATTTCCAATTGTCTCACAAATATTAAAAAAAGTATTTTTTGCAGTTTATTTGTTCAAATCAGGATCTAAACAAAGTCTATATACTGTAATTGGTTGATATGTTAGGTCTCTTTTATTCTACCAGTTGCCCTCTCTACCACTTTTTACCTTGCAATTTATTTGTTAATGAACAAAATAATCTTGATAACAAAATGACAGTAGAGATAAACAGATGTAATACTAAAATTAAATCTTATAAAGTCAGCTGTAACAGTACAAAATGCTGGAGACACCTGCAGTTCGTGAATAAAGGTCTAGGATTTTCAGTTGGCCACAAACCTAAAATAGTCAACACTATGATATAGTTGCCAAAGTCCCGATATATACTCAGGTTACATTAACCCCAGTATGTACGCACACCACAAGATGTGGTGGGTCTTTTCTACCATACCAAGTCAAATCCTGCCTGGAATATTGTCCTGATTGTGGCTCCCAATACAGTTATTCAGAGAGACTGAAAACTGGCACACTTAGACAAAGCCCTGATCCTGGTAAGAGAGCTGAAACACACTTCCTTTGGCCAGAGAGCAGCTGGAGAGAAGGGAGTGGGAGAGCTAGCTGTTTATCTGGGTGTGTGACTCAAGGCAGAGAGGGTCCTTAGAAACTGGGTATCCACAAGGAGATGGTGCTGGGAGAAGGAACATTCTTCTGGAACACTCACATTCAGGAGTTTTGAAGCTAAAGAAAGGGAAGAAGAAGCTCATTAGTTAGTGGGCGACACAGAAATAATCAGGTGTGACTACATGGTGGTAGCCAAGGGAACAAATTAAGAGTGTGTAGAATCATGGCATCAGGACAGTGGTGTAGTGTGGTCTGGGCTGGCAGATGATCAGAAAATGACTGGCCCATGTGGGAATTATGGGAAAGTAGGTCTGAGTACCCAGAAATGAGACACAAGAGCTGGGGCAGTACTTGGTTTCAGGCCTGAAAACTTTGATGTCAGTCCAATTTGAGCAGAAGCCAATCCCCAGGCAGAGTGAAGGAAACTGATGGGTGTTGTGCACCTACTAAGTGCTATACATACAGAACATTGTCTGACCCTCACAATAAACCTGCAAGGTAGGTATTTTATTCCTACTTTACAGACATAAAAACTGAGGCTTGGGACTTCCTTGGTGGTCCAGTGGTTAAGAATCCACCTTCCAGGATTTCCCTGGTGGTGCAGTGGTTCAGAATCTGCCTGCCAATGCAGGGGACACGGGTTCGATCCCTGGTCCGGGAAGATCCACATGCCGTGGAGCAACTAAGCCAGTGAGCCACAACTACTGAAGCCAACGCGCCTAGAGCCCGTGCTCTGCAACAAGAGAAACCACTACAATGATACGCCCATGCACCGCAACGAAGAGTAGCCCCCACTCATCGCAACTAGAGAAAGAGTGCAGGCAGCAACGAAAACCCATCGCAGCCAAAAGTAAACAAACAAAATAAATAAGTTTAAAAAAGAATCCACCTTCCAATGCAGGGGACGCAGGTTTGATCCCTGGTCGGAGAACTAAGATCCCACATGCCACAGGGCAACTAAGCCTGTGCCGTAACTACAGAGCCCATGCAGCACAACTAGAGAGCCCGCATGTCGCAACTACTGAGCCTGTAGACTGTAACTACTGAGCCCACGGGCCCTGGAGCCTGGGCGCCACACCTAGAGAGAAGCCCACGCACAGCAACTAAGAGACCATGCGCTGCAACTAAGACCCGACGCAGCCAAAAAATAAACAAATAAATAAATATATTTTAAAAACCAAAAATCTGAGGCTCATAGAGGTCAGTTACTAGCCCAAGGTCATGAATGCCTAAGTGGCAGGGCCAGGATTCAGAACAGGCTGGCCTGGAGGCCAGAAGGATAGAGCTGACATGGGGGAAAAGCTAACCTTAGTGACTTAGCCATGGGGTCAATGCCAGGGCACCAACACCTGGGGAATATATCGTGTCAGCACTTGCTGTAGCTTCACATCTAGACCAATAAATGGGTATAATAAGAGGACAATGGGGAGGGATGGGCTGGGATTTGGGGGTTAATAGATGCAAACTGTCATATATAGAATGGATAAACAACAAGGTCCCGCTGTATAGCACAGGGAACTATATTCAATATCCTGGGACAAACGATAATGGAAAAGAATATAAAAAAATGTATATACAGGTATAATTGAGACACTTTACTGCACAGCAGAAATGAACACAACACTGTAAATCGAATATACATGAATTTAAAATATTAATTAAAAAAAAAAAGAGGACATTGAGCATTCTCCACAAAAACACGGACCAAGAATTTGGTCTTCATGTCGCCCCAGCCCTGGGCTCTTCTGGGTTTGAGCCTAGGCGTGGAATCCTCTTCTATAGGAGAGGAGAGATGTCTTTGTATTTTCCTCTGCTTTCCTCCTAAAGCAAATCCCACAGTCACCAAGCAAAGGAAGACTATCTTTGGTAGACGGTGGGAGATGCTGGGGCCCAGCTCATCCTTTCTACCCAGGGATAGATTCCTGAGCCCTGTCCGTATCTCCAACAGCTCGGGGGTGGTCTTCAGCTCCCTTCAGAGCTGACAGGGGCAGTGCAAGGGTGGGAACCCCAGGTAAGAGTCAGGGAGCAAGAAGCCACCCACTGAAGAGGATGCTGGGATGGGGCAGGGCTGGGCTGGCCCAACCAGTTCAGCCCAGCCAGGAAAGGGCAAGTCAGATCTGGCTCAGCAAGGGCCACTGGGTGGGGGCGTGGTGCTGACTCAGGGCCTGGCAAGTCAGGTGACAGCCAAGGACAGCTGTTGCCTGGGTGTTTTTAGAAAACTGGCTGCCAAAGGCTCTCTCATGGGCTGCTTCTGCACCTACTCAGAAGCACGCAGAGAAAATGGGGGCATCTTCTTTATAATAAGCTGTAGGCGTGGGGAATTAATAACCCGACCATACCCTGTTGATTCTTGCTTTAATGTACCTAGAGAACAGGAGCAGAAATTAGTCGAGTCTTCTGAATTCCCTTTGAATCCTTTGAAAATCACTGATCTGTTCCCCTTAGATCTTTTTAGGTACCTTGCCAGGAATCCAGTGCAGAGGTTAAGAGAGCAGGTGCTGAAGTCAGGAGGGCCTGGGATCAAAACCCAACTTTATCACTTATTATTTGTATGACTTTGATCAAGTTTCTTAAATTAAAACAAAACATACTTTTTTTTTTTTTTTTTTGCGGTACGCGGGCCTATCACTGTTGTGGCCTCTCCCGTTGCGGAGCAACAGGCTCCGGACGCGCAGGCTCAGCGGCCATGGCTCACGGGACCAGCCGCTCCATGGCATGTGGGATCTTCCCGGACCGGGGCACGAACCCGTGTCCCCTGCATCGGCAGGCGGACTCTCAACCACTGCGCCACCAGGGAAGCCCAAAACATACTTTTAATTATGGAAAAATTCAAATATATACGTTAGACATAACAGTATGAATTTCCATATACCTGTTACCCAGCTTGAACAATTATCGACCCATGGGCAACTTGTCTCATCCACATCCTACTCATCTACCTCCCTCCAATTATTTTAAAGGAGATCCCAGGCATCATCTCACTCCATCCCTCTTTATTCCTTTAAACTCTTGTTTCCTCATTTGAAAATGGGGATTATAATAATCCCCACCTCAGAGTATTAATGTGAGGTCATGCATGTAAAGGGCCAGCACAATGTAGGAACTCAGTAAATGATAACTTATAGTATTAGATTAAAATATAAAAATAAGAAATGTCTCTGCTACCCTCCCATCTCTCTGCCTGTGCCCTTCTTTCCTCTTGGTGACCCTTCCTTCTATCTGAGGACTCTCTCCCCTGGTCAGTACTAGGTCCAGTGCTGACATCACAAAAGGGTTAGGATGACTGCCCAGCTGTCCAGGCCTCAGGATGGGCTGGGAGTACAGGGTGCTTGAGCCCGAGGGAGGGAGCTGGAGGAAGGCAGTGGAGACACAGGGAAGAGGGATCAAAAGTACAGCAGCCTGGGAATTCCCTGGAGGCCCAGTGGTTAGGACTCTGTGCTTTCACTGCTGAGGGCCGGGGCTCAATCCCTGGTCGGGGAACTAAGATCCCACAAGCTGTGCTGTGCAGCCAAAAAAAACAGTACAGCAGCCTTGGGAGAGAGACCGGCAGACAGGGGCAAAGTTTGAGCAGGTCCAAGTGGCAAGGGCAGCAGAAGATAGGAAAGAGAAAGTGGATATGGTGAGAATATCAGGCAAAGTTGGAGTCACCCTAGGATTTCTACCAGAAACAAGTGTGTCCGTCAGGAATCTTGGTTGCAGCACAGTCTGACTTTGGCAAATAGAAGCAGAAAATAAATTTACTGAAGGGCTACTGGGAAGCTCTCAGAATTACTGGGGAGGCTGGAGAACCAGACTAAGGAATTGGGGTACAGAAACAGGCCACACATGCAGTCTGTTGAGGCCAGACAATGAGGTCATCACTGCCCTCTCTAGACACTAAAGAGATTCTGCAGCCGGCAGCAGGGCCAGCACTGGACGGAGGATACACCTAGCTCTGGGGCCCACGGGTGCCCTGGAAACCAGGTGCTCCTGCTGTACCCCACTGCCTTCTCAGTACACACCCCACTGCGCCTGCTTCTTTGTGTCCTAAGTCCCTGTGTCAAGGTTTTGGGCTGGTGCTTGAGACTGGTAGAGCCCCACTCATGTCCCCACAGCCTAGCTGTGTGTTTGGGGGTGCAGTGGGGGTGGGTGCTGGGGAGGAGAAGATAGTGGGAGGAGGGCTCTGCATACTGAAAACTCACGGTGGAGAGTTTCTTAGTCAAAGAAGGGGGTTCGGGCTTCCCTGGTGGCACAGTGGTTGGGAGTCCGCCTGCCAATGCAGGGGACACGGGTTCGTGCCCCGGTCCGGGAAGATCCCACATGCCGCGGAGCGGCTGGGCCCGTGAGCCATGGCCGCTGAGCCTGCGCGTCCGGAGCCTGTGCTCCGCAACGGGAGAGGCCACAGCAGTGGGAGGCCCGCGTACCGGAAAAAAAAAAAAAAAAGAAAAAAAAAAGAAGGGGGTTTAAGGCTGGGCAGCCAAAGACCTGTCAAATGTCCATTACACAAGGAAGGGAGTGTGAATATGGGTGAGGGGTGGCGGACTGGCACTGGTAAGAACAAGGCAAAGAAACAGGATCTCCATGTGGCTGTCAGGGACACCAGAGCCCTGAGGTAGGGCAAAGGGTAGTGGAATGCTGGATGCACAAGCTACATGGGAGAGAGCCTCGCTTCCTCCTGGGGGTATTTTGGACAAAAGAGATGGCTGAGCTCAGATATTATCTTGGCAGTGTCTAATTCAATTGGTATGTAGCATGAGGGCTTTTGATACCCTGCGCTTCTACCCTCTCTCTGGCTCTGGGAAAGAGGTGGGGCAGCCTGCAAATAACTGGGTGCTTAGTCTGAAAAGCTGGGACCAGACAGGGTTGGGCAAGGGCTGACAAGGGACAGCTGAGAGCAGAGTACAAGCTTTGTGAACAGGCAATTCCGTGAAGTCTGAGCTTCCGTGATCAAATAAATGTGATCAAATCAATCTGCCACAAATTTTAAAATCTGCATGACTATTGTTACGCTATGTGCCAGTTAGGCATAAAAGCAAACAGCCAGAATCTGTGTTCTTTTTATCAAACCAAACCAAATATTTAGGGGTTTTCCCCCTCACTTTACTATTATTCTGGTATCTATAAGGGGTATCAATCAATATCAGTTTACTCTATCTCCATGTACAATGTTAATCCCTTCCTCACTTTTTTAAAAGTCTTTGTTTATTTATTATTATTTTTGCTGTGCAAACATCACCACCACTTATTTCCAGAACATTTTTATCACCGCAAAAAGAAATCCATACCCACTAAGCAGCTGCTCCCATTTCCCCCAGCAACCATTAATCTGCTTCGTGTTTCTGTGAGATTGCGTATTCTGGACATTTCATGTAAACGGAATCACACTTTATTCCTTTTCATACATGTGAAAATAGAATATTTTCATACTTATGAATCATATAATATGGCCTTTGGTGACTGGCTTCTTTCATGTAGTGTAATGTTATGGTGCATCTATGTTGTAGCATGTATCAGTACTTTATTCAAATAATATTTTGTTTATCCATTTGTCAGTTAATGGACATTTGTGTTGTTTCCATCTTTTAGTTATTGTGAATAGTCCTGCTAAGAACATTTATGTACAAGTTTTTGTTGAGCACCTGTTTTCACTTCTTTTGGATGTATACCCAGGAATGAAATTATGAGGTCACATGGTAATTTTATGTTAATTTACTAAGGAACTACTAAACTGTTTTCCACAGTGTCTGTACTATTTAACATTTCCACCAGCAATGAATAAGAGTTCCAATTTCTCCACATCCTTGTCAACACTTGTTATTTTCCCTTTATTATTATAGCTATCCAAGTGGATGTGGAGTAGTATCTCACTGTGGTTTAAATTTGCATTTCTTAATGACTAATGATGTTGAGCATCTTTTCACATACTTGTTGGCCATTTGTACATCTTCTTTGAAAAAATGTCTGAAAAGACATTTTCTGACATGAAATGATCTGAAGAGACGTTTTTAATTTATGTATTATTAATTTATTTTTTGGCCGTTCTGTGTGGCTTGTGGGATCTTAGTTCCCCAACCAGGGATTGAACCTGGGCCATGGCAGTGAAAGCGCTGAATCCTAACCACTGGACCGCCAGGGAATTCCCCCTCTTGTTTTATCTCATTTTATATTTTTCCCTTCTTCCCTTCTCAATGTCCTCTCCCTCCACAGGTTCCCTCTCTAATGTTGGATGGGTGTTATTAAATACCTATGAAACTTCATAAAACATAGTTTTGCATTTTTTTTTTTTTAGTTTTGCATGTTTTTAATTTACATGAATGGCATTGTACTATAAATCAGTTTGTTTCCTTTGTTTCAGTTTTCTATGTTGCTGAATGTGTAGCTAGTTAGTAGTTTAATATTGCTATAAGGTATTCAATAGCATGTGGGGTAAGCCATGGGCGGGCCTGCTATAGGTCCAATAGTACACCAGGAATTTTCTTTTCTTTTCTTTTGAAGTATTATTTTAAAAACATATTTGTGTATATATGTATTTATTTATTTGGCTGCGCCAGGTCTTAGTTGCAGCATGCTGGATCTTTGTTGCAGCATGCGGGCTCTTAGTTGTGGCATGTAGGGCCTTAGTTGCGGCATGCGGGATCCAGCTCCCCGACCAGGGATCGAACCCAGGCCCCCTGCACTGGGAGCACGGAGTCTTAACCACTGGACCACCAGGGAAGTCCCCAACAGGAGTTTTCTTACGTGGTAGATGGTAGACCCTTGAATGCTGACCCAGCCCCTCCCCAAGCCTAATCTTACAAAAACTTAGTCCTGACTGAACTCATTAGACAAGTTTTCTCCCTCTGAAAAGCCTGCTCTGATCACCAGAATTGGGGCATGTTTCTGTGGGGAACTAGGAAGGCATTGTTCTTTGCAAGTTTGCTAATTTATTAGTAAACTGAAGTGATAACAAACTTGACTTGGGTCTGAGTTTTCATATTAGCCAATTTTCAAACCCAAGCCAACTCTTTATCACCTGGACTAACCACCAGGGAATTCCCCGGGAAGGCAGTTTCCTCTCAGTCAGGTACCAAACCACCTCAGCCTTACAGAGTATCCCAACTGGCCCTTACTACTATAATAAGGTAATAGCCTGATCTGGGCATTTTCACAGGGTTATGTTATCAACTCAAGCACAGTGTTCAATTATGGATGCCACGCTCGAAAACGGACACGTGCAAATCAGAATGGTGGCACTAACAGTTATCTGAGGGTCATCTTATTTGAAGAGGGTTAGTTTGGAGCAGTTTAGAGGAAAATACCAATGCTATCTTTAGATAGTTGAAGAGTTGTCAAGTGAATATAGGGGAAGGTTTATTCTGTGTTGCTCCAGAGGACAGAATTAAAACAAGTTGATGATATAACATGGAAGCACACTTAGACTCAGTGCACTCTTCCGTCAGAAATATCCAGCCCTGCAAACAGCAATCAGCCCTGCAATCAGCCTTCTTGGCATCAGCAGCTCACTGGCAGTGTTCACACAGAGGCTGGACAGGCCATACGTTGGTTTCGGCATTTCTTCACAGAGCAGAAATCAGTTTAGATGACTTCCAAACTTTTTTCTAATGCAGACACAATTCAACCTAATTAATATTCATTGAGCCCCTATTACATGCAAGATACTGGGCTGGGTATTATAGGAGATACAACAGTGCTTCCTTAGATGGTTTACATCTTATGGGGGAAGAGAATTAGTGTTTAACGAACCACTTGTTCTCCTGCCAGGTTCTTTGCATAGATTAGTTTAATCTTTACAATAGCTTGAATTTCACAGCTACTGATAACCTCAGTTTCCAGATGAGGAAACTGACGTTCGGAATGCTAAGAAATGGTCTAAGATGACCCAGCTAAAATGAGATGGAACAACGATTCAAGATCAGATCACTGTGGGGACTTCCGTGGTGGTGCAGTGGTTAAGAGTCCACTTGCCAATGCAGGGGACAAGGGTTCAAGCCCTGGTCCGGGAAGATCCCACATGCTGTGGAGCAACTAAGCCTGTGTGCCACGACTACTGAGCCTGTGTGCCACAACTACTGAAGTCCACGTGCCTAGAGCTCGTGATCCGCAACAAGAGAAGCCACCTCAATGAGAAGCCCGTGCACCGCAACGAAGAGTAGCCCCTGCTCGCCGCAACTAGAGAAAGCCCGTGTGCAGCAATGAAGACCCAACACAGCCAAAAATAAAAAAAAAAAAAATCAGATCATTGTGACTCCATTATACCGTGCCATGAGTCTACGAATTTATGTTAAGTGTAGCTTCATACTTCTTGTCTTGGCAAAGGGTTAAAGCATCCCCCTCTTGTCATTGTCTTTTTAAGTCTGATGAATCCTCTAGGTCTTGATGCTTGAGATACAGTTTTCTGGAGAGATATCTAAGTTTCTGTTCCATTGGGGTTCCAAGTCTTTCCTTGAGCAGACCTCTTTCCTCACTTTGCCAATGCTCCCCTGGGTTCTGCCTTTAGGAAGTGCTTTTTTTCTCCAACTCTATTCTGCCCTAACTTTTAGTGGCTTCTAGGGTTTTTTCCAATCGTCTCAGGCATGTCAAGTTGCCAAAACCTGTGCTCTCTGCCCTTTTCTCTCTCTCAGTTTACCTAAAGCCTTTTTTGCTCTTCAGAGCTCTGACCGCTGCTACAATAAATACCCCAGTTTTCCTTTGACAGCGGAAGTGTGCCTTATAGCCCTCTTTTGTATTGATCCATCTGGGGGTTTACTATGCACCTCTTCATGTTAAAAGAGAACCACTATGTTTGTTCATTTCTTGGTGCTCTCCATTTTCTAAGTAAAAAATGAATGAGCAGTTATTACTTTAATATATAGTTGAATAGCCAATTATTAGCAAATAATCATCCTTTGCCTTAGATGATTCTTTTGTTTTCCTTTAGATATTAAAAAAAGAGATTAACTTACATATTTACATTTTAATATGTAAATGTAAATATACAGTTCCTAGTGTGGTTAGGGCTCCTGCTTGACCGATAATCACTTTTAGAAGAGGCATAGAGTTGCAAAGATGGATTTAGGGGAAGTTTTTCCCTTCTAGGAGATCCCTATAGATTAACAGAATGCATTACTTGTCTCAAAACTATGAGATTTTTTTTTAACTTATGTCCCTCTAGATTTGCTTTTTTCAGCAAGCCAATGATCCCCAAACAGAAAAAGTTTTCTCAGTTCTTGTGGTGGTAATAACATTTCTGAACATTAACTAAAGGCCAAACATTATGTCTTATTTCATCCTCACTCAACCCTATAGTAGTTTTTATCTTGTTCCTACTTTACAGATGAGGAAATAGGTTTAGAGAGGTTAAGTAACTTACCCAAGGTCTCTAACAAAGTGACAGATATAGAATCTTAGGTCCAGCCAACTCAAGGCCCATGTTTATAACCACTGTGCTGGACCAATTGCTCCAACAGAAGTGAATAGAGATTCATCCGCTGGAGTTGATGGTGGGAAGTTTTTTTTTTAGGGGGCAGTTGTCTGCTGCCTTCAGCCATTGTATTTCTTTCTTTTGGTCTCCTTTTGATGATTCCATTAAATCTTCACAGCTTGTCAGTTCCAATTCTTGTTTCTCCCTGTTTTAATATTTCATTCTCCTTCTGACCTATTCCTGTTCTTGGTTCAACTTCCTTTGGCACCATGTTTTGTCCAGGATGGCTTGTTGCTTTGATCATTTATAAGTATTCTAAATTTACTTGTAATTTTCTGCTTTCTTTTTCCTTATGGTGCAATTCATTGCTCTTATCTCTTAGTAATAATAGTAATCATTTATATTTGCATAGTGTTTTACAGTATAAAAAGTACATTTACTTGCATTATCTTATTTAATTTTTAAAACAGTCTCATGAGGTACTATATTCTTTTGATGTATGAGGCTTAGTGAGGTTAAATGAATCACAGAGCTAGTCAGTAGCACAATTGGTTTTTTTAAAAATTTTTATTTATTTTTGGCTGTGTTGCATCTTTGTTGCTGCACTCCGGCTTTCTCTAGTTGCGGCGAGCGGAGGCTACTCTTTGTTGTGGTGCACGGGCTTCCCATTGCGGTGGCTTCTCTTGCTGGGAGCACGGACTCCAGACGCGTGGGCTTCAGTAGTTGTGGTTCGCAGACTCAGTACTTGTGGCTTGCGGGCTCTAGAGCGCAGGCTCAGTATTTGTGGCGCATGGGCCCAGTTGCTCTGCGGAATGTGGGATCCTTCTGGACCAGGGCTCGAACCCGTGTCCCCTGCATTGGCAGGCGGATTCTTAAACACTGGGCCACTAGGGAAGCCCACACAGTTGGTTCTTGAGTCTATGTTCTCTGATTCCAAGTTAAGTGTTCATTCCACTATATCACAGTTGCTCCATTAGTACTAACAGTATTTCTTGTTCATAGAAATAAACTCTAAAATGGAGTTAGGTGAGTTCTTCATGTATTTTCTAAAATTAATAAAATATTGCTCCAAAGGTATTATCTTCCCATTCACTTCTCTTGAATTTTCAATCCCTCCCCACTCCCAGCATTTTGAAAGTTTCTCCAAATTAGTACTGTTTTCCAGGAAAAAAAAAAAAAAGTGAATCTATCTCTGAATTTCATTTGCTTTTTCCTTCACTAAACATGTTTTGATGTTCTGATATATTCAAGGCACTGTGCAAAGTGATGTATGCAATAGTCACAGCCCTCAAGGATATTCCAGTTTGAGAAAATACGATATGTACATAAATGTCTTTCAGAAAATGTAGAAAATGTGTCATAAGAAATGTCTAAATAAAGAGTTGTGGGAAGAAGAATATCCACGTAGCTATTCACCAAAATGCTAATAGTCGTTATCTCTGGGGTAGAATTTTTAAGAATTAAAAGTTTTGTTTTGCTTATCTGCAGGTTTTAAGTTTCTAAAAGTAAATATGTATTATTTGTGGAAATGAAAAGGAGGAAACATACTTGATTTTTTAGTGCTAGGGAGTTCAAAGGTGGAACAAGTTCCTTCTTAGAGAGTGTGCTGTGGAAGACAGGCTATGGTGAGGACATTTAAGTTGAAGGGATGTGGGTGGGATGAGCAGCGGTGTGCACTTTGCATGGAGAGAACCACAGTAAACTAAGCATGAAATCAAGAAGATACAGAGTAACTGTGAGAAAGATGAGTAGTTCAGCCTGTCTAGAGACTAGTATGTGGAAGATAGATAGGGTAGGAAATAAAGTTTGTTGGCTAGGGCCTGGCGCTCCTTAAGTGCCAGGTGAGGAGGCCAGCATTTCAGAACTGAGATATTCCTGCAGACTACAACAAACACATCCAATGTGCTGGGGAAGGCTCATGGGGCAGTAATTCTCTAACAGGAGGTAGGACTAAATCAAGATATGAAGGCAGAGCAGAATATTGGCAGGCTATGGTGATAAGAACAGTGGTAGCCTCTGGGCAATCAGTACTTAGCATCAGGAAGGTCAAACAAAGACCTTCCTCTAAGAAGGCCCTGGGGAAGAATGAGAGTGTGAACACAGGAACTAGGCAGTAGTAAATAGGCAAAGTCCCAGGAACTGGAGGGGTAGGTTTTACAGCAATGTGATGACTTAGCAGTGGGGCTGCCATTCAAGGGAAGACTTCATTCTTTTTTTTTTTTTTAAATTAATTAATTAATTTTCGGCTACGTTGGGTCTTCGTTGCTGCACGCGGGCTTTCTCTAGTTGCGGCGAGCAGGGGCTACTCTTTGTTGCGGTGCGCGGGCTTCTCATTGCAGTGGCTTCTCTTGTTGTGTAGCACAGGCTGTAGGTGCGCGGGCTTCAGTAGTCATGGCACGCGGGCTCAGTAGTTGTGGCTCATGGGCTCTAGAGCACAGGCTCAGTAGTTGTGGCACACGGGCTTAGTTGTTCCGCAGCATATGGGATCTTCCCGGACCAGGGATCAAACCTGTGTCCCCTGCATTGGCAGGCAGATTCTTAACAACTGTGCCACCAGGAAGTCCCTGGGAAGACTTCACTCTTAACAATAACAGAGAGAGCAAGGGGCAGAGAGATCAAAGAGGAAGAAATCAGGGAGAGAGACTGGGAAATACATGTGGGAAGAATGATAAAGACAATCCTGAGTCACTATCTTTTCACGCAGGGATTTCTTACATGTTGTAGAGGCAGGTCCTGAAAGTTGAAGCTGAAGACTGGAACCATGAACTGGCCAGCTGTGCACTTTCTAGAAAAATACAGAGACAATACCTTAATTACTGGTATGAACATATAAATATACCTATTTTCTTTCTTGGCTTTGCACATATTTGGACTAGATTCTGTACAGAGCAATTCTTTTTTTTTGCAGTATGCGGGCCTCTCACTGTTGTGGCCTCTCCCATTGTGAACACAGGCTCTGGACGCACAGGCCCAGCAGCCATGGCTCACGGGCCTAGCTGCTCTGCGGCATGTAGGATCTTCCCAGACCGGGGCACGAACTCGCGTCCCCTGCATCGGCAGGCGGACTCTCAACCACTACGCCACCAAGGAAGCCCTGTACAGAGCAATTTTAAAAGCAGGTATAAGCTCCAAGCTACTACTACTAAATTGGCATTTTCTTTCACTGTTTCAATTATTATCAAATATTACTTCGCAACTCTAGGTATACCTTTAGGCCTACATGGACTCCCATTTTATTCTTATTTTCTAGAGTCAGAGATCATGCCTGATCACTCTAGTGGCCTTCAGTGGTAGACAGGGTTTGAGGTTTAGGCCTCACTGCAGCAAAACCTTTAATTAATTTTAGGGAAGCCAAACATTAAGTACTTGCTGAGCCTTCCAATTCTCGCCTTCTTGCAGTATGATGTCCTGTAGAGGTGTTCTTCCCTTTTCCCTTGCGCATGTAGTGGCCGGCTCTGCCACTGCCAGTGTGACCTCTGGCAAGTCCCTAACCTCCCTGAGCCTTAGACTCATCTGTAAATTACGTGCAGGAGTTGAATTATGACTTAAAGATATTACAGCTCTAAACTTCTAGGATCCTGATACAATACTAAATAAACTTCATTAATAGTATAATTAATTACTAAAGTTCCAGAATATTGAGTGCATGGAGAAAAGGCTCTAACTGATAAAACTGTTGGAAACAACTGGGATAAACAAAGAAATTTAAAAAAAAATATTTTTCATTTTTAGTTGCCCACTGTCCCCAACATTTATGTAGTGGAACTAATTAGGCTTTCTATGTTTAAAAATCATAACTTTCTAAAATGCTTCACAACATTGGGGCTTGAGTTAATTGTAGTTCTTTTGAAAGGAAGAATCACATTAATACTGATGATTTTCCTGAATGTTATGACTCTGAATTGATGACAAACCTGTGAGGCACTGATCATAGCTCATTTTGTGATGTGCATGGCTAGGCTATTTTAGAATTGTGGCATTATTCCTAATAAGACATTCCCAATTGGAGAAAGAATGATTCATAGAGAATAAGGTTTAAATGACAAGAGCAATTCCAGAAACAGAGCGGAGAGTGAGATTAGAGAAGACAGGCATCTTCAGAAACGAACGAAGCTTTAGGGGTAGTTGGAAAAGAAGAATGTAAGACAAGTCTTCAAAGAATGGGAGACTGAAATACGATTACCCTACTGCCTAAAGACTAATTTTAATTACATATTAAATACACAAACATTTTGGTGGTGGTGGGGCGTAAAAATGCAGTTTTTACTTCTTTCCCAATCCCTGTTGCTTTTTTTTTTTTTTTTTTGCGGTACGCGGTCCTCTCACTGCTGTGGCCTCTCCCGTTGCCGAGCATAGGCTCCGGACGCGCAGGCTCAGCGGCCATGGCTCACGGACCCAGCCGCTCTGAGGCATGTGGGATCTTTCCGGCCCGGGGCACGAACCCGCTTCCCCAGCATCAGCAGGCGGACTCTCAACCACTGCGCTACCAGGGAAGCCCCAATCCCTGTTTCTTGCTTTCCAGATGTCTCAGGGTTTTCTCCTGTATCGGGCTGAACCAGCCCACCAGGTTCAACTACTCTGCCATCACATCCTAGGTGTGCTTCGGAGCCATGACACACACTAAGAAAGGTAGGGCAGGAGTATGAACATTTAAACTACAGAAAGGAAGAAGAAAGGGAAGGTATACCTGAGACTGATGGAAAGAAAGGGAAGGAAGAGTGCTAGGCCTATGAAAAGAAAGTGCAAGGAAAAGGCAGCGGGGTTGGGGCTGGCTTCACTATCTCTCAATTTGGTACATTGATGGTTCGATTCTGGCGGCAGGGAGGGGCCCCGCTTCCTCAGCATGGTGCTATTGGGCTCTCCCTATTGCAAAAGGGTGGCCAAGGGCTTCCCCGCTGGCACAGTAGTTAAGACTCTGCCTGCCAATGCAGGGGACACGGGTTCGAGCCCAGGTCTGGGAAGATCCCACATGCCGCGGGGCAACTAAGCCTGTGTGCCACAACTACAGAGCCTGCGCTCTAGAGCCCGCGAGCCACAACTACTGAGGCCGCGTGCTACAACTACTGAGACCGAGTGCTACAACTACTGAAGCCCAGGCGCCTAAAGCCTGTGTTCTGCAACAAGAGAAGCCACCGCAAAGAGAAGCCCGTGCACCGCAATGAAGAGTAGACCCAGCTCGCCGCAACTAGAGAAAGCCCGCGTGCAGCAACGAAGACCCAACGCAGCCAAAAATAAAAATAAATAATAAAAAAATTAATTAATAAAAAAAAAGTGTCCAAGTTCTGGAGCCGGTTCTCCACGTAGAGCACAGCACCGGCGCTTTCACTTGGTGGGGAGGTTGGCCCTGCACCCAAGTGTTCCTCGGCCCTCTACTCCTCGCCCTGGAGGGCAGATTACATCATCCCAACTGAGCAGCGTGGCCAGTTTTTCCCATTTCAAACTCCTGCTCTCTTGAACGCCAACTCTGGTTCCTTAAGTAAACCGGGACGGAGCTTAATGTTTCCCCCGCCCCGACTAGCCACGAGAGAGGGCACTCAGGATGCGCCTCATTTTAGCAAAGAGGCTATTAAATGACCCAGGGCGCTACTTTTTCTCACATTTACGGCTACAGCTACACAGGAACACACGGCGACCCAAGCTCTTGGCTGCGCCAAGACTCTCAGCGAAACACACGCGCCAAACGCGGCCCGAAGCATCCTCAGCTGAGCCCGGTGAGCGACCTGAGGAGGAAAACGGTGGATGTCAAAGGGCTACTCCAGCATGCCGCGCCTGCGCAGTCACTAGGCAGCGCCCCCCCGCGGGGCGTGCTCGTAACGCTGCGCACCCTATCAGACGGCCGCAGGGAGCGCGCCCGCGGCCTCGCCCTCTCTCGTCCCTCCCCTCTCTAGTCTCCGTCGGGGCTTAGACTGAGGCTCGGAGACCTAACGCTCCACTCTGCGCCCCCGCGGGCCCCCACGCCCTCTGGTGCGCGTGCGCAGAGGCGGCCCGCAGGGCGAGGGCGCGAGGGGAGGGCGGGCGTACGTCCTTGCGTGCGTCTCAGGCAGCGCGCACGCCGGCGTGAGAGGGCACGGGGAAAAGGTGGCTTTGGCCGGGGCGGCTCGGCTTCCTGTGGCTATGTAGCTGAGCTCGTCGGCTCCGGGTCCTCCTTCGCTGCCATCGCCGCGTCCTAGCGCGGAGCGGCTGCTCGCGAGGGATACTGTCTTCACGCCCGCCGCTCTCCCTCGACGGCTGAGCTTGCTTGCTCGCCCGTGGGAGCGTCCCGGCCGAGCAGCCCTGAGGGGGGAGGGGAGGCCATTTTGTCCCGACCGACTCCCCGGAACCGGGCGGAGCGGCTGGGAGAGGCTGCGGAGCCGCGGTCGCCGCCCTCGGAGGCACCGGACGCTTCCACCGTCGGGGCTTCCTCGACGAGGCTGTTCCTAGGTCGCCCGCGCCCTCTCGAGCCCTCCTTTTTCCCACGCTTTCCCGGTCCTCCGGCCTGAGAACGCCCGAGAGAGGAGGAGTTGGCCGTAGTGAGAGGGACCGATCCCTTGGGGCCGCCGGCGGCGAGAGCCTGTGCCGCTCCTCCCAATGGCGAAGAAGACGTACGACCTGCTTTTCAAGCTGCTCCTGATAGGGGACTCGGGAGTGGGGAAGACCTGCGTCCTTTTTCGTTTTTCGGATGATGCCTTCAATACCACCTTTATTTCCACCATAGGTAAGACCTGTGGGAGGGTGGTGTGCGGTCTCTGCATCTGCAAACCGTTTCTTTTATTCCAGACATCTTGCTTCCAGTAATATACGCCTTTGTTTCAGTGATTCTGATTCCAGGCGACAGACCCAAGTTACTGTTTGAATCGGCATCGAGCTTTCTGGGGCGGGGTCTTCCCAAGCTTTGCATCCGGTCTTTTGCTTTCAAGTCTCTCACTCTGCTCGGTGCCTGCTGTTACAAAATATGCAGCATTAACAGCGTTCCAGAATCCTATTTCTTTAAGCGTCTGGATTGGCTTTTTCCATGTTTGTGTGGCGTTACTAGCTGTACGATATTTGTAAGGGATTTATTTTGGTGGTTGGGACTGAAGCACTAGGAGTCATTTGGTAAAGGCCTGGATTCATACTTCAGGGCAAAGAAGATTCCATATGGTCTTAAAGTAAACTTGAGGATTTGTGTGAGGAATAATTAAGGCAAATTAGAAGGGAAAAGTGAGTTGCTCGGCGTTGACTAATCCATTGATGTGTCAAACAATCGGAGGCTCTTCGTGCTTGGGGTGGGACTCTCTGGCATGTTTGCTCACAGAGCTGTTCGAGACATCAACAGAAGCAGTAATCTAATGGAGACGATCAGCTTCTGTCCTCGAACCCGAAAAAATGAAGTTCTCCCTTCTGTTTACGCTAGAATTTACAGGGAAGTGTCTTGCCAGTCATAGCCTTGGGACTTCTAATGTACTTTTCACCTCATGTTTCAGAATTATTTAGTGTGAAAATAAGAGCTAAAGATTGACCTTTTAAATCGGTTTCCCGTTTAGGAAAAGAAAAGGGAACGCTCTAGGAAAGTCCCATTTGACTCTGCTGAGACAATTTAGTGCATTAACACGAATTGTGTTAAATGGGTTGTATGCAAAATCCGTTTTTTCCCCCCCACACAATAAATATTTTAAAGGACACATAGTTGTCTCTGTCACTTGGGGCCCAGAACACAGCGTTGGGGCAGTGCAATGAAACCCATTTTTAAGTGTAACTAGTTTTATACTAAGATGAGTTTTTAAAAAAGCAACTGTAGTCTTTGAACTCTGGTAGTTGTCACAATTAAGCTGATTTCAAACAGTTTATAGCATTTGGAATCGTTGATTTGGATTTCTTGTGATAAATATTTGTCAGCTACTTAATTCATTCTCATAAAACAAATTTTACTGAATTTAAATTGGGCAAGTGATCATTTAAACTACGTTTTGATTTTACTCCCTTTTTTGGGGGGAGGGGGTCATTGTAATTATTTCCTGAGTGTCATACTGCTCTCTAGACCTGTCATAAATTTCACGAAACTTAGAACTTGTTCTCTGCCTGTGGGTTAGCACTTCCTACCACTATGTTTACTTTTAATATTCCACTTTTAGCTGTATCTGGGTGGGTCAGGTAGTTAGATAGTTCAGTAAACATTTATTGAGCACCTAATGCTAGGCACTGTTTTAGGGACTGGGGATACATAAGTGAACACAATAGACCTTTTAAGGAGCAGTCTAGTGAGGACAATCACAATAGAGTGTGGAAAGTGCTACAGTGGGGGTAAGCATGGGAAGGAGGGGTGACTAGTCCAAATTAGGTGCTTGCATGGAGATGGTGTCTAAAATGAAGTCTGAAGGACAGATAGGAATTGGAACACGGGTGGGGTAGGGCCTTTCTGGAAAAGGGAGCATTGAATAAACCTGTAGTAAGATCAGGGATTTAATTCACGTGGTCAACTTTAACCTTTCATTGAGAAGGGTAGGGGGTGGAGGGTAGGAAGCAAAACATTAACTCCATCTACTCTTGTCTTTTTTAATGAGTGCATACCCTCAACTAAAGCCCAATCATGTAAGATAATGACATAATCTTCTTGTGTAGTCTTTCTTTTTTACTTTTTTTTTTTTTTTTGGCTGCCCCGCAAGACTTGTGGGACCTTAGTTCCCTGACCAGGGATTGAACCTGCGCCCTCTGCAGTGAAAGCTGGGAGTCCTAACCACTGAACCGCCAGGGAATTCCTTGTGTAGTCTTTTTACTAGGGAAAATGTGTAGTAATTTAGGATCAAACCTGCTGGGTTGGAATCCTAGTTCCACAGGTTACTAGTTAGGGAACTTTGGCAAGTTAATTAATCTCTGTCTGCTTGTTTCTTCTTTAAATAGTGTTAATAATAGGACCTATCACATAAGGTAGTTGTGAGGATTTTATGGGTCATTGAGAGCAAAGCACCTAGCGTGGTGCGAGGCACACTGTAGGAGCACAGTGCATGCATATTAGCTGTATGTGGAACTTGTGACCCTTCTGCTGCTGAAGTGAGGCAGAACAAGGTACTTTATGGATTGAATGCCCTGCATGCAGTGTTCACACAAATATTTGTTAGTGCTCTGCTAAACAATTTCACTTTAGATTCTGAAACTTTAATATTCTGATATAAAAGTGTGATATGTATGATATTTTGATATATAAGATATATTGAACAGTGTAAGCTGAGAAATGGATAAATACATGGGTGTAAAATTCTGAGTACAGCTCCAACACATTGCATGTATTAGCTCTGTGTGCAGGTTTTAGAAGTCTGCTGGCATCTTAACACCAGTGCATCCAAAAGAAATATAATGTGAGTCACATAGATAATATTTTTTAGTAGCCACATTTAAAAAGTAAAAGAAGTATTTAATACTAATTTTAACTCATGTTATCCAGTCTTATAATTTTATTATGTAATCAAGATTAAAAAATAGTTGAGACATTTTACATTCTTTTTCTCCAGAGTGTATGTTATATTTACAGCTCATCTCAATTTAGATTAAGCACATTTCAGGTGCTGAGTGTGGCTAGTGCTGCCATATTGGACAATGCATGTTTGAACAGTATAAACTAGCCAGTTGGCTAATGTGCAGATGATTAGAGATACTTGGAATGTGTACTACTTTTAGGACATTTTAAATTTCATCAGTTGACTAGGATGTTTTTTTGTTTTGCTTTGCTTTTTAAAAAATCTAGAGCACTCTCTAATTATGAATGATACTGAAATTTGAGTTGTCACTTGATTGTTAAAACCTCTTGAGGTTTGGACAGAAGTAGTTACCTTGCAGGTGTTCAGTAGGGCCAAACTGCCGGTATAACGCTGGCCCTCATTATTTTAGGCACAGTCATTTCAGTTACTTATTGGCTATTGATTCTTGGAAGAAATAATTTTTATAGGCTTATGGTGCTTACTTACAGTGCTTACACAGACTACCGTATTTAAAATTTTCTGTATATTTTCACTTCCCACACATCTGTGTCAGAAATTGTGTATGATGTTTATGGTCAGATTTATTGCAGACAGAGTTGTAAAAACAAATTACTGGTATGTTCCACACTCACCAATCGCAAAGTGAATCCAAGGGCACTGGAATATATAAGCTGCACAAGGACAGAGGGCTTTGTCTTTTAGCTGATAGATGCTAAGCACCTAGAAGAGTCCCTGCATTTAATGGGTGCATGGTAAATAGTGAATGAAGGCAGGCAGACAGACAGTAAGTATAATCAGCATCCTCTAGAATTGGCTAGTTTTATTTTAACATTTCTTGTCTACCTACTTTCTGAGCATTAAATATGTGAAGTAGATTGAGGTCAGATTTTACATAAGAAAATCAGCTGTTTGGCTAATAGAGTAATTTTAGGGTAAAACTGGTCTTGGAAATTCAGATTGTTGAAGTATTTGCTAAAGAGAGTTACTAGTTTTGGATGAGCAGATTTCATTGGTTTATTTGGCTATAACCCTGTTGGCAGTATGAGCTCAGGAAAGCATTACCCTTTTCGTGATATGGTAGGTACTTGGACTCGTCCCAAAGCAGAAATTTTTAGTGGGCTGTTTTACTGAAAGTGCTGTCTTTTGGTGTTGTTAATCCTCCCTCCACCCCTCGACTTCATATTACTTTTTCTGTTAGGACTGTCTTTCACTGGGAAACGGAGTCTCTGGGTTCCATGTAAAAAATTAAATTGGTGGGCTTCCCTGGTGGCGCAGTGGTTGAGAGTCCGCCTGCCGATGCAGGGGACATGGGTTCGTGCCCCGGTCCGGGAGGATCCCACATGCCGCGGAGCGGCTGGGCCCGTGAACCATGGCCGCTGAGCCTGCACGTCTGGAGCTTGTGCTCCGCAACGGGAGAGGCCACAACAGTGAGAGGCCCGCATACCGAAAAAAAAAAAAATTAAATTGGTAAAGGCTCTTGCCTCTGGGAGAGGTATAAAATGAACACACCCTTTTTGTTGTCTTTCTGAGTGTTTTTACTAAGCGTTGGAAGAGTAGGATGGTTCCACTAACATGCATTTAAGAATTGGTTTATTTAATTGAAATGAGCCCATTTTATATGAGAGGCTGCTTTTTAGAGAATTGAGCAAAACCTTTTTCATATTAAACGTGACAGGACTTTGCTGTGACACCCAGGCAATGGCTCATGCTGCAGGAATGCCAGCGTGCCCAATGAATTTTTCTTTAAAAAAAAAAAAATTATTTATTTATTTATTTATTTTTGACTGTGTTGGTCTTCGCTGCGGTGCGCGGGCTTCTCATTGAGGTGGCTTATCTTATTGCAGAGCTCCCACTCTAGGCGCGCGAGCTCAGTAGTTGTGGCATGTGGGTTCGGTAGTTGTGGCTCACGGGCTTGAGAGCACAGGCTCAGTAGTTGTGGCGCATGGGATTACTTGCTCTGCGGCACGTGGGATCTTCCCGGACCAGGGCTCGAACCTGTGTCCCCCACATTCCCAACTACTGCACTACCAGGGAAGCCCGCCTAAGGAATTTCTTTCATTTGAACTTGTATTTTTAGGATTGATTAAGAACTATCCCGAGATTTTCCCAAAGAAGATACAAAGGGCCAGTAAACACATGAAAAGATGTTCAACATCACTAATCATTAGGGAAATGCAAATCAAAACCACTATGTGACGTTACTTCACATCCATTAGGATGACTGACATCAAAAATTAACTTTGGGAAAAAAAAAAAGAACTTTGTCATAGACTTATCTGTTCGAGTCCCTGCTTTCAGTTCTTTTGGGTATATACCTGGAAGTGGCATTGCTAGATCATACCATAATTCTATTTTTAATTTTTTGGGAAACCACCATATTGTTTTCCACAGTGGCTGCACAGTTTTATGTTGCCATAGCACTGCACCAGGGTCTTATTTCTCCGCATCCTCATCAACACTTGTTATTGTCTGTTTAGTAGCATTATTCACAGTAGCCGAAAGGTGGAAACAACCCAAATGTGCATAGACCAATGAATGGATACACAAGATGTAGCATATACATACAATGGAATATTATTGAACCTTAAAAAGGAGTGAAATTCTGATAGATTTTACAACATGGATAAACACTGAAAACACTATGCTAAGTGAAACAGGCCAGACACAAATAGACAAATACTGCATAAAATCATTTATGTGAGGTACCTAGAATAGGTCAATTCATAGAGAAAGTAGAATAGTGGTTACCAGGGCCTGGGGACTGGGTAATGGGAAGTTATTGGCTAATGTGTACAGAATTTCAGTTAGTGGGGAATTATTGCTTAAAGGGTACAGAGTTTCAGTTTGGGAAGATAAAAAAGTTTTGGAGATGGATAGTGGTGATGGTTGCACAGCAGTGTGAATATATTTAATGCCACTGAATTGTATACTTAGAAATGGTTAACATGCACAGAAGGACAAATACTGCATGATTCCATTTATATGAGGTATTTAAAGTTGTCAAATTCATAGAAACAGAAAGTAGAATAGTAGAAAGTAGAATGATAGTCTCCCAGGGACTGGGGGGAGGGGGAAATGGGGAGTTGTTTAATGGATAGAGTATAGTTTTAGTTTTATGAGCTGAAGAAGTTTTGGAGATCTGTTGTGTATCAATGCAAATACACTTAACACTACTACACTATACACTTAAAACTGGTTAAGTTGGTATATTTTTATGTTATGTGTTTTTTTTACTGAAATTTAAAAAATGGTTTAAATGGTCAATTTTATGTTACGTATATTTTACTACCAAAAAGCCCCCAAAAAACTCTTTGCCACTTGACACAGCTCTCTAAAAGGGCATTTAATCACAGACAGCCCCTCACTTTTCATGTGATAACTACTGTTAACCAGTGGTCATTGAGTCAAGAGGATCCTTTAAGGTACTTTCCCATGCTTTATTATTACCGGTCTGTACTTTCAGATACTGAAGGCAGGTTTGTCTTTTTGTTGTGTGTATCTACATAGATCTCCTTGGAATATTAATACAGGAAAATACCCTAATATGAATTTTTTTTTCCTTTTTTTAGCATGTTGGGTCTTAGTTGCTGGGCGCAGGCTTCTCTAGTTGCAGTGAGCAGAGTGGGGGGGCTGCTGTTCGTTGCGGTGCGTGGGCTTCTCATTGCAGTGGCTTCTCTTGTTGCAGAGCACAGGCTCTAGGCGGGCAGGCCTCAGTAGTTGTGGCACGTGGGCTCAGTAGTTGTGGCTCGTGGGCTGTAGAGCTCAGGCTCAGTAGTTGTGGCGCACAGGCTTTGTTGCTCCGCAGCATGTAGGATCTTCTGGACCAAGGATCAAACCCATGTCGCCTGCATTGGCAGGCGGATTCTTATCCACTGCACCACCAGGGAAACTGAGTCAGGAAACTGAGACTGATGAGGGGAGGTAACTTGCAGAAGATTATATGGCTAATTAGTGAAAGAGTTTTGACTAAAATCCACATCCAATCCTGTTCATGGCTGTGTTTCTCATCCTGAGAATTTCATTGTTTTGTTTGAAAAAATTAATGATAGGGTCATTCTCCTACTCATCAGTTTTAATTTGAAAAGTGGAGTTACAGTGGTTTATTGTTGTTTTGTCTTTGTTTTGACAGAAGTGGGAAAGTAACAAGTCTCAGCACCAAATACCAAGGGGTTTGTTCAGGTTATTTGTCTTTTGCAAACAGAGCGTAACACAGCAGAGCTGAGCTGATAATGTTAGAAATGATTATTTTATTTTCAAGAATTATCATGTATAATGGTATACGAGATGTGGCAAAGGAAATACTGATATTCCTGTTCGGTTTGTAAAGGGAAAGAATGATAGGAGAAATACTGTCAATCTGTTTCAACTTTTAACAGTACAGAGTTGCCCAGCCAGTGCTGTGATAGCAATTGTGATTAACCGAGAAATAGGGGCTTGTTGAGTTGATTTACAAATAAGAGACTGTTATTTAGCACAAAATATAAATTTGTGAATAGCTAAGAGATCTGCATGGGAAGACTGCTTATGGAGATGGTTCAGTCATAAAGGTAGAGTGTAAAAGAGCTATAAAGTGTTGAGACCATTGTCTGAACCCAAAGACTGATAAAAGTCTTGAAAAGGTCATGGATTTGCTTCCTTCAAAGAGGTGAATATTGGGGGTTAATGGATTAAGTCCTTTAAATTTGGGTAATAAGAAAAGGAATTTGAAAAGATGACTAGAGTAAAATTTTGGTGAAGAAAACTCATCTGAAGGTAAATCTCAAATGAGAAAAAACATTATATTTGAAGATAGTAGTACCATATAGTTTGAGTTACAAACGAAAGTAATTGCTTGATATTTATCCTTCTTTCCAGAGATGAAAAATCATATTTTTGGGGAAAACAGCAACTGGTGATGGAACACTAAGTTTCCAGCAAACAGAGCATCCAAGGTTGTAAAACATTAGAAAATGGAAAGAAACATTATTCTGGAGACCCAAAAAGTACAATGTAGCAAAATCAGAACAGAGGACAGTATTGATTTGTTTCTTTCATATCAGTAGCAGTGCTTACGCAGGCTTTTTTAAATTGACATTTTTATTAAGGCAGTTGTAGATTCACATGCAGTTGTAAAAAGCAGTACAGAAGGATCCCTTGTACACTTTGCCCAGTTTCTCCTAATGGTAACATTTTGTGAAACTGTGGTATAATATCACAACCAGGATATTGTCATCTGTTACAGCACACCAGTCTTACTCAAATTTCTCTAGTTTTACTTGTACTCATTTGTGTGTGTATGAAATTCACTACAGTTTTGTCACTTCTGTAGGTTCATGTAGCCACCACCACAGTCAAGATACTGAACAGTTCCAAGAGACAAGGATCCCTTGTGTTCTTTTTTAACTATACCCCTTTCCTCCCTCCACCCCCGCTTCTCTCCTCCAAAAATTTGTCCTCCATTTATAAAATTTTGTCATTCACAAATGTAATATAAATGGAACCATATACGATGTAACCTTTTGGGATTTGCTTTTATTCAGTCGGCTTAATTCCCTGGAGATTCATCCAAGTTGTATGCATCAGTAGTACCTTTTTTATTATTGAGTAGTATTTCATGGTATGCATTCCCCACAGTTTGGTTAACGACTCACCCATTGGGGAACACCTGGGCTGATTCCAGTTTCTGGCTGTTATAAATAAAGCTGCTATGAATTTTTGTGTAGAAGGTTTTGTATGATCATAAATTTTTGTTTCTCTGGGATAAATGCCTAATAGTGCAATTACTGGGTCATATGGTAATTGCATGTTTAGTTTTATAAGAAACTACTGAACTGTTTCTCCAGTGGCTGTGCTATTTTATATTCCTTCAATAGCGTGTGAGTGACCTTGTTTCTCTGCATCTTCACCAGCATTTGGTGGTTTTACTATTTTGTGCTTTAGCTATTCTGATAAGTGTGTAGTAATAATCTCATTGTTGTTTTAAATCGCATTTCCTTGATAGCCAGAGGTGTTGAAAAATCTTTTTATGTTCTTATTTGCCATCTGTGTGTTCTCTGGTGAAATATCTGTTCACGTCAGTTGCCCATTTTCTAATTGCATTCTTTTTTCTTTTTTTTTTTTACTATTGAGTTTCATGAGCTCTTTATACATTTTATTTTATTTATTTGGGTGCGTTGGGTCTTCGTTGCTGCACGCGAGTTGCGGTGAGCGGAGGCTACTCTTCGTTGCAGTGTGCGGGCTTCTCATTGCGGTGGCTTCTCTTCTTGCGGAGCATGGGCTCTAGGCACGTGGGCTTCAATAGTTGTGGCACGTGGGCTTCAGTAGTTGTGGCGCACAGGCTTAGTTGCTCCGTGGCATGTGGGATCTTCCCGGACCAGGGCTTGAACCTGTGTCCCCTGCACTGGCAGGCGAATTCTGAACCACTGCACCACCAGGGAAGTCCCTTGAAAGCTTTTTAAAGTTAATTTTTACCAGTGATGTGTACACATATTTGAAGTTAAGTAAACTGCTAAGAGATTTATAGTAACAAAAAAAGCAGTCTCCTGACTCATTTCCTCTCCATCTTCAGTCCTTTTCTTTAGAAGCATCTTCTACCTCTTCTGTTATATACTCCTATATTTTCAAAATATAAGGTATACAGCCATCTCTTGAGTATTAATATTAGATGGAAATTTTAACCTGTTATAATCTCATCCCACTTTTATCCCAGTTTTTTTTGTTAAATTGATATCCAGTGGTTACGTTAATATGGCCATGTGAATATTCCCTATCAAGCCAAATAGTCTGTTATGACTCTGTTTCCTTTTCTCCGAAGTTGAAAGTTCTCTTTATTTGATTAATTTCCTTTACCCATTAGCAAGTCTTCCTATATCCTTCAACAACCTCTCAGAATGACTTTCTACACAGTCAAGCCATTAGAGATAGATATATATTTCTTCCTGGATGCCTCTCTTCTAGGTCTTTCTCCTTCTTGCTTCCGTTCCCTTAGCCTCTCTCATGTGAGATACTGTTGTTAATTTATCGCCTTGGATCATATCATTCTCTAGTAGCTTCTTGCAAAAAGGGTACATGGCAAAGGACATTTTTTGAGACTTTCCATATTTGATAATGTCTAAATTCTTTCACTCCATCGAAAGTTTGACAGGGCCTAGGGTTCTGGTTTGAAAATAATTTTCCCTTAGGATTTTGAAAGTATTACTTTTGTCTTTTAGCTTCTGATGTTGTTGGCAGGTACAATACCATTCTGATTCTTTTTTTTTTTTTGCGGTACACTGGCCTCTCACCGTTGTGGCCTCTCCCGTTGCGGGACTCCGGATGCGCAGGCTCAGCTCCGGACGCGCAGGCTCAACGGCCATGGCTCACGGGCTCAGCCGCTCCGCGGCATGTGGAATCTTCCCGTTCTGGGGCACGAACCCGCGTCCCCTGCATCGGCAGGCGGACTCTCAACCACTGCGCCACCAGGGAAGCCCTCATTCTGATTATTTATCCATCGTTTATGGCCTAGTTTGTCTCTGTAAGTTTTTAGATTTTTTAATTTTTTTGAATTCCTGGTAACAGATCATGTACCTTAGTGGGTGGGTCTTTTTAAAAATAAATCTATCATTCTCGATACTTGGTGGGCCTTTCCAGGTCCTTAACTTCTTCACGTTTTCTTACATTTTTTCCTCCTGTGATTTTCTTCCCTTTTTTTTCTGTTTTTAGTTGGATGTTGGACTTCCTGGATTGATTGTATAATTTTCTATTTTCTAGCTTTGCTAATTCGTTCTTTCTGGGAGATTTCTTTGACTTTATCTTTTAACTTTTCTATTGAAGATTTTATTTCAGCTGTAGTATGTTTAAATTTCTAGTGCTTTTTCTGCTTTATTCCTTAAAATTTGTTTTTTAAGCATTCTGTTCCTGTTTTATAAATACGGTATCTTTCTTGGAAGATAGGTTTTTTGACATTTTCTTCTTGACTCTCTTTTTCCTTCAAGTTTTCCATACCCATGTTTGTTTTATTCTGTATTTTATTTTAGAGGCCTTTCTCAAATGATTGGTGATTTCAGGACATACGTTCATAATTAAGAATGGGTCGTTGAATCAGCTGCACTTCAATAAGATTTTTTTAAAAAGTGCCAAAAAAAAAAAGAATGGGTCTTTGAAAAGATGTTCGTGAGCTTTGTAAACATGGGTGGGGCTTTTTAATCTCCCTGGTTTTAGATTCATCTCCACACTCCACTGAACCTCTTGTTCCTGAATTCAGAGTGTGTCAGTTTCACATTTTCTAGAGAATAAATCTTTAGACTCCTGCTAGGTCTTGAGGAGTGGTAATATCTGGTTATGTGAAATGGAGGCTACGTCTTGGGGTGTCCTTATATAAACCTTCAATCAGCCTTTACTTTCTGCCTGGTACCTAATACCTCCTATTGCTAAACCTCCTATTTAGACGTGAATTGGCTTGCTCCTCATTGGTATCTTCTTCAGTGGGTTCTGAGGTCATAAACTTCTTCATCTATTGTGGTTAGTTACAGTGTCTCTCCATTTGTAAACTCTTTATATTTCTTGTTTTCCTTGAAGTTTTGGTGTGATTTTGGAGAGAAGGGGTCAGAAAGATTTTTCTCTTCTAGTTTAACTGGAATTTGAAGTAATTTTTGACTCCAAATGATTTTTGACTCCACTTTTTAACTCATAAATAACATCCAGTAGGATTAGGGATGGACGATACTTTGCTACTGTTCTTGTAAATATCTAGTCCATCCTCAAAATACTGATATTTTTGTTATTTAGGATAGTCAAATGAATGTAGTAGGGAATCAGAGTATTCACAACAGCACCATTTAAAGGAAAGAGCTTTAATTTAGATGTATAATTCTTGGCTGATTTACTTGGGGGAAAGGGAGAGTATTTTTTGCTTTTTGAACAGAGTATGACTGTAGTCTTAAATTTCAGTCTTTTGCTCTCGATGTATACTATTTTATAGAATACTGACCAACAAATGATTCAGCAAACTCATAATCTGTCAGAGGATTGCAGTGGGTCCTATATATTATAGCACTTGGCATTGAATGATAAGGTATCGCCCGCTTGATTTTTAGCTGGTTTGAAACCTACTAGTAAACATTTTTCCCTACAAAGTGTGAGTAGAGTTAGTCTACCTCTTTGTATATTCTCAGTCTTACTAACTTTGCCTTCCTTAAATTAGACATTAATGGTTACGTGTGAATTTTTAAAAATCCAGTAGTGTCTTTTTGCATATTTTTGTGTGTGGGAATATATATTCAGCATAATAAATGGACAAGAGTGCTGTGGAAGGTAAATATAATATCAAAATAACTGTTCAAGTGTTAGCTCTTTGCTTAAGTGAGTAAGAATTCTGAAAACTTTTTTCTTCTTTTGCAAAGTTTCAGACCTACAGGAAAGATACTTATTATAATGAATCCTCTTATATCCTTCCTCTAGATTCACCAATTGCCAATATTTTGCTACATTTGCTTTTATGTCTCTTTAGATAGTTTATTTTGTGTATGAAGTGGTGTCTGATTCAAAATAGATTAAAGATTTGTGTGCCATAGTCATTTTTCAAAAATAAAGTAGGAAATTAAGCTATAAGCCTTTGCACTTGCCGTTGAGGTTTTACAATGTGTCAGGCACTCTCTGTGAGCGCCAGAGATGCAGTGGTGAGTAGTACAACTTGGTGCCTATCCTTGTGGTGTTTAAGTTCTAGTGGAGAATTTTGAAAAGTGCACCAAAATACCACTACTTTCTCAGCACCTAAGTTAGAATCTGATTCTCAATATCTTTGCTGCTCTTCTAAGACATTTCATATTTGTGGGAAATACAAGCTTTATGCCCTTTACTGTTTTGTCTTACAAAGTTATGTTTGCTATACCTCATGAAAGAAAGTTTTGTTTTGTTTTTTTTAAGATACAGAATTTTAAACAGTCAGGTGGAAACACTTACATGTATCTAGAGATTAGTCTTCCATTAACCTCTGAACATAATCCAGATGAAAACAAATAGTATATTCACAAATCACCTAAATTAAAGCCACACATAGTACTTAGTGTTTTCTTAGTGCCTTACTGACTTTGTTTTTTAATTCCATTTTATTAGACCCTGAAGAAGCAGCAGACTTTTGTTTTTATGCAGGTGACATGTCCAGCCAGCAGAAATGAGACGAGATAGACATATAGGTAGGAGAACTGAAAACTAAGACAAAGATTAAAGATTGTATTACCATACGATACAGTTACAGATTTGTGAATTGATGATTATGGCCAATGAGAAGTTCCTTTTTTTTTCTGGGCCGTGCCGCACAGCTTGCGAGGTCTTAGTTCCCCGACCAGGGGTTGAATGCCGGCTGTGACAGTGAAAGCACTGAGTCCTAATCACTGGACCACCAGGGAATTCCCTAGAAGTTCTTTTATCTTCTGTAGTCTCTGTTGAAGTAGAAAGTTTGATATATTTTGGAGACATAATAAAAAATGAGTTTTGTTGCCTTATGTATGTATAATCAGAGTTTGACTTTTGTGGAATAATTTTTCCACAAGATGCTAGATAAATGCTTTATTATAATAAAATGAAATTATTTCTTGTATTCAGAAAGAATTTTAAAAATTGGGATGCATCGATGGAAAAGTGAAGCCTGAGGGTGAATATAATCCAAACAAAATTATGAGCTTGGATGAGGTAAATTTAAGATTTACTCACTAGTTCTCAAGTATTAGGATTGTTGGAGGATTATCCTTTAAAATGTGAGTGAACCAGTTTTGGGGGATAAATATAAGGATTTTTTTTTCATATTGAATGAAACATTTACAGAAGTAATTTCTCTATTTTAAATGGATTCAAAAAGGGTCTCCACAGATTTGTGAATGTCAGGACCATAAATAGCATCTTAATGAAACTGGCTTAAACCTAAGCTCTAAGATGGACTTCCAGGAAGTCAGCCATGCTCTTAACTTAATATGCCTCCCTCAAGAATAGTGGGCTGGGCTTCTCTGGTGGCGTAGTGGTTGAGAGTCCGCCTGCCGATGCAGGGGACACGGGTTCGTGCCCTGGTCTGGGAAGATCCCACATGCCGTGGAGCGGCTGGGCCCGTGAGCCATGGCCGCTGAGCCTGCGTGTCCGGAGCCTGTGCTCCGCAACGGGAGAGGCCACAACAGTTAGAGGCCCGCGTACCGCAAAAAAAAAAAAAAAAAAAAAGAATAATGGGCTTTTTGGATAAGTCAGACAGGGTTTAGCAGTTTGTATTTCTCTGTACAATAAAATATTCTAATAAAAGTGTTTAATAGTAATATCTTATATAACACAGGTAACTATAAATTAAGCAACAGATGGACAGTTTCCTTTTTGGGGTATTTGTGACTGATGATCAATGGGTGCTTAAGGGAATAAAAATAATTTCATTGTTAACCTGATACACTCAAATAACTAATTTTTACACTATAATATCACAACTTCCCCCTCTAATTTTTTTTCTTTTTCTTTTTTTAAAAATACGCACACAGTCCTCTTGCATGTGTATTTAGGGGTGGGATTGCTGGGTCATGGTGTATGCATATATTTAGCTTTGGTAGGTACTAGCTTTCACACATAGTACTGAACGATTTTACAAAGTGGTCCTATCAATTTTGGTTCATCTTTTTTTTTAAAATTTATTTTTATGTATTTATTTTTGGCTGCCTTGGGTCTGCATTGCTGTGCATGGGCTTTCTCTAGTTGCAGCGAGGGGGCTACTCTTCATTGCAGTGCTTGGGCATCTCATTGTGGAGCACAGGCTCGGCATGTGGGCTTCAGTAGTTGTGGCGAGTGGGCTCAGTAGTTGTGGCTCACGGGCTCTAGAGCGCAGGCTCAGTAGTTGTGGCGCACGGGCTTTAGTTGCTCCACAGCACGTGGGATCTTCCTGTACCAGGGCTCGAACCCGTGTCCCCTGCATTGGCAGGTGGATTCTTAACCACTGTGCCACCAGGGAAGCCCCTTCCCCCTCTAATTTTTCTTCAATTTCTCTTCTGAAAAACTTTCTTTAGTAAGATGTCTATATGTAGGTGCCACAGATTACAGGACTTTTTTTAAACTTTCTTCTTTAGCCCCCAACACATTTTCTTGAGCTGATTTTTTACTTTTTTTCTACGTTATGCTTTTTAGTAGGCACTGTTTAAGTCATTGGTGATGAAGATATACATACACATGTGTATATATATATATATATATATATATATATATATATATATATATAAATGCTATTACTCTTTGCCCTAGGTTGTGGTCTTTCTATTAAATGATGATTTCCAACTCCAGCAGTGATTTAATTAAGCACAGTTTGCCTTTTAAAACTTGCCTCAGTCTCAGGTAACATCCTCATCCTTGACATTCTGTCTCCCTTGGAATGCGTGAGCCCCCTGGAATACTTTAGCCCCTGCTGAACGGATTTGTTTCTTCAAACATTTGCCTTTTTTCCTGATCTTCTATTGAATTTTAGCAAACCTACTGAGTTTAAAATTGCTTCAGTTGAGTGAGAGTTTTTTAGAGAACTGTATTTTCAAATACAGTTTGTTTTATCATCTCTTGTTAGGTGAATTTGTTGGTTGATGGAAATGAGTGGCTAGAAGGGAAGAAATGGAGGTCTTAAAACATTAATTTTAAGGAAAGCATTATAGGTAACTCAATTTCAAGAGTAAATAATTAAAAATTTTTGTTAGTTTGCTCTTGACTCTTCTACTGTAAAACACATCTTCCTGAAAGCAGTGGTGTCAGTGTGCCTGCTTGGTATTGTATGATATATGCAATGCAATTGTACATATGTTGTTTTGTAGATTTTGAAATGGAGTACTATTACAGCTTGCCTCATCCTCCTTGCTATTTGTCAGTTGAATTTTCTCACATAACTACCATGATCTGCTTCAGTGGATGATTTTCTTTTAAGACCATATTTGGCTTTCCTCAGCCATTGAATTTGAACAATCTGTGGTGGGTTGATTTTCTTTAAAGATGATAAAGAATGATCCTTTTTTTTTAAATACCTTTATTGAAGTATAATTGCTTTATAGTCTTGTGTTAGTTTCTGCTGTACAACAAAGTGAATCAGCTATATCTATACGTATATCCCCATATCCCCTCCCTCTTGAGCCTCCCTCCCACCCTCCCTTTCCCACCCTTCTAGGTCGTCAACAAAGCACCAAGCTGATCTCCCTGTGCTGTGCAGCAGCTTCCCACTAGCCAGCCATTTTACATTTGGTAGTGTATATATGTCAGTGTTACTCTCTCACCTTGTCCCCTTCCCCACTGTGTCCTCAAGTCCATTCACTATGTCTGCATCTTTATTCCTGTCCTGCCACTAGGTTCATCAGTACAGTTTTTTTTAGATTCCATATATGTGCGTTAGCATCTGGTATTTGTTTTTCTCTTTCTGACTTACTTCACTCTGTATGACAGACTCTAGGTCCATCCACCTCAGTACAGATAACTCAATTTCGTTCCTTTTTATGGCTGAGTAATATTCCATTGCATATATGTGCCACATCTTTATCTATTCATCTGTTGATGGACATTTAGGTTTCTTCCATGTCCTGGCTATTGTAAATAGTGCTGCAATGAACAAAGAATGATCCATTTTTTAAAATACGCAGTGACTGTGAAGACACTGGTTCCAAAGTGTGGACCTCTTCACGGCAGCACCAGCATCACCGGGAAACTTGCTGGAAATGCAAATTCTCACGTTCTACCTGTCAACTGTTGAATCAGAAATTCCTTGGGTAGGACTCATACATCTGTATTTTTTTTTTTAACACGCATAGTCTGACATTTATTAATTAATTTATTTATTTATGGCTGTGTTGGGTCTTGGTTGCTGTGCACGGGTTTTCTCTAGTTGCGGCGAGCGGGGGCTACTCTTGGTTGCGGTGTGTGGGTTTCTCATTGCGGTGGGTTCTCTCGTTGAGGAGCATGGGCTCTAGGCGCGCGGACTTCAGTAGTTGTGGCATGTGGGCTCAGTAGTTGTGGCTCATGGGCTCTAGAGCACAGGCTCAATGGCACACGGGCTTAGTTGCTCCACGGCATGTGGGATCTTCCCGGACCAGGGATCGAACCTGTGGCCCCTGCATTCACAGGCAGGTTCTTAACCACTGTGCCACCAGGGAAGTCCCCAGCCATCTGTGTTTTGACGGAGCCGTCCAGATGATTTCCATACAAGCTGAAGTTTGAGAACCAAGGTTGTACTATTAAATACATCACAGAAATAGTTGTATTTTACTTTTTTTCCTCCCTCCACAGTGTATCTTGGAGATCATTCCTCATGATTAGTTTCTTCATTTTTTTAAAACTGCGCATAGTGTTCCATTAGATGTATCACGATTTAGTTAACCAGTTCCCTGTTTATCAACATTTTGGGTCTGGAGCATAAAGTGTTTAGAAATTATGTGGTGCCGCCTGTGAAGGGCCTTATATGATCTGGCAGTAAGCTTGTACTTCATCCTGTAGATGGGGTAGTGAGTGGCAGGATTAGATCCATGTCACATAATCCTGATGCTACCACTGGCTGGGCGAATCAGTGCCACTAACTTACGGAATATGCTAGTTAGGAGCATGTCTCACAGGCATGATGATAAGTTTTTTTAACCAAAATGCGAAATTTGAGAAGTACATGGTAAATATTCCAAAGGTTTATTGGGGCAAAAACCGTGAGTATTTTAGGATTACAAGTATCATAACTAGTCAGATAATTTAAAAAATAGAACTACTATATGGTTCAGCAGTCCCACCTTCGGGTATAGATCCTGAGGAATTGAAAGCAGAGTCTTGAAGAGATTTTGCACACCCGTGTTCATAGCAGCACTTGTTACAGTAGCCATGAGGTGGAAGGAACCCAAAGACCATTTGTGCTTATCAGGAGCTGGGGGGAAAGGGGCAAAGGAGCGTTGTTTAATGCACGTAGTTCTGCAAGATGAAAAAGTTCTGGAGATCTGTTGCACTACAGTGTGAATATACTTAACACTACTGAACAGTACACTTAAAAATGGTTAAGATGGTAAATTTTATGGTACTATTTAAAAAAATAAATTTATTTTATTATTTATTTATTTATTATTTATTTATTTTGCTGCGGCTTTCTCTAGTTGCGGTGAGCTGGGGGCTGCTCTTCGTTGCAGTGTGCTGGCTTCTCACTGCGATGGCTTCTCTTGTTGTGGAGCATGGGCTCTAGGCATGCGGGCTTCAGTAGTTGTGGCACACAGGCTCAGTAGTTGTGGCTCATGGGCTGTAGAGCACAGGCTCAGTAGTTGTGGTGCGTGGGCTTAGTTGATCCGCGGCATGTGGGATCTTCCCAGAGCAGGGCTCGAACCCCTGTCCCCTGCATTGGCAGGTGGATTCTTAACCACTGCACCACCAGGGAAGCCCTGGTACTTGTTTTTACCACACACACACACAAAAAAAACCCCACATCACAACTAGGTTGAGATTGTATAGCATCCATAGTTCAGGCCATACCAGCATGGTCATGTCCAAAGCGCACTCAGTACAGGCGTACCTCATTTTACCGTGCTTTGCTTTATTGTTCTTCACAGATTCTTAACTTTTTACGAACTGAAGGTTTGTGGCAACCCTGCATTGAGCAAGTCTGCTTTTCCAACAGCATTTGCTCACTTCGTGTCTCTGTCATATTTTGGTAATTCTCAATATTTCAAAACTTTTTCATTATTATTGTGTTTGTTATAGTGATCTGTGATCAGCTATCTTTGATGTTACTGTGACTTGCTGAAGGCTCACATGATGGTTAGTATTTCTTAGCAATAAAGTATCTTTAAGGTATGTACATTTTTTTAGACCGAATGCTATTACTGAATGGACTACAGCGTTGTATAAACATAACTTTTACATGCACTGGGAAACCAGAAGATTCATGTGACTTGCTTTATTGTGGCATTTGCCTTACTGTGGTGGTCTGGAACAAACCTCCAGTAATTTGGAATATTTCGAGAATTATCAAAATGTGACAGGAGGAAGTGAGCAGTGCTGTTGGAAAAATGATGCCAACAGACATCCTCGACACAGGATTGCCACAAACCCTTCAATCTGTAATACGCAATGTCTTTGAAGCACAATAAAGTGAAATGCAATAAAATGAGGTATGCCTGTACATTATTTCAGTTCATTCTCACACTGATCCTCTGAGGAAATTTGTATTATCCCCATTTTGTTAATGAGAAAATTGAGGATTAGGAACATTAAGTAATTGAGCCAAGAAGGTCACACAGCTAGTAAGTGGTGAAACGAGAATTGTTAATCCTGGTCTCTCAGACTCTAAAGCCCATATTCTTTCCAGTACATTATACCAGAGAAGCTGGAAATACAGACCTTTACAAAAGTGAAATCATTTTTAAAAACCTAGAACAAAACAATACTGGCCAGGCCTGAAATATTGGTACAAGGGCTACCATTATTTGACTCATAAAACTGTATTGAAAAGTATCTTTTCGGACTTCCCTGGTGGCGCCGTGGTTAAGAATCCACCTGCCAGTGCAGGGGACACAGGTTTGATCCCTGGTCTGGGAAGATCCCACATGCTACGGAGCAGCTAAGCCCATATGCCACAACTGCTGAGCCTGCGCTCCAGAACCTGCAAGCCACAACTGCTGAGCCTGTGCACCACAACTACTGAAGCCCATGCACCTAGAGCCCGTGCTCTGCAACAAGAGAAGCCACTGCAATGAGAAGCCCACGCACCGCAATGAAGAGTAGCCCCCGCTCACCACAACTAGAGAAAGCCCGCACGCAGCGACGAAAATCCAACGTAGGCAAAAAATAAATAAAAAATAGAAGTAGTTATCAAAACACACACACACACACAAATGAGAAGAAAAATATCTTTATGAGAGTAATTTCTTTGGGTACATAATTTTGGGGATGGTTATAAACAGATTAGATGTAGTTTCTTTATAGACAAAGAATTTGACTTCATGTTTTTAGGTTGAAAGAGCTGATACGTAGTTGAGATTTTTTTTCCCATTTATCTCTTTTGTTGATAATTTTAAGCAGCCATTGCTCTTCCCAGCATCAAACATCATACCCCTTAAATGGGACTCACTGGAATGTCAAAATCTAACTACCACCAACCTAAGGTTCTAGGAGCTTTAAGAAAAGGGATGGAGTTGGTTTCTATATATGACATTTTCTTTGGTTTAGAATGTTTTTATCGTGTGGTAAATCACTGTAGTAAGTGCCTTTACTCCTGGGTCAGGAAAGTGATTTCCAGTGACAGGTGCATCTGTTTATATTTGAATAATATTTTTAAAAAATTTTATATTTAAAGTAATGCCTATTAGCTTAAAAACATAGCATTAGAATGTATAGCATAGAAAGGATAAGTACTGTGATGTCCCTCTTCTTTGCTGCTAATTCTTTGTTCCGCATCCTTAATGTAATTTTGATGGCAATACTTTTTTTCAGTACATTTATGTATTAGGAGGTGACAGCTCTTTGCTTTTCCCTGCCCCCCCCAACCCAGCTGGCTTAAACAACAGCAAAATGTTTGAAGATGTGTCACTTTTAGGGTTAGTTTGTTAAATGCTCAGCATCCTCACCAAGAACCCAAGTTATCTTTACATCCTGCCACTAAGTCAGTTTGTCCTCAGGCTAGTTCTCTTCATTGGTATAGAGATACATGCAGCAATTTTAGGCTCCAGACGTACTGAGTCATAACATCATCCAGAGGAAAAGGGACAATTTCTTCCTCGTGTCTCTTTTTTTTTTTTTTTTTTTTTTTTTTTTGCGGTACGCGGGCCTCTCACTGCTGTGGCCTCTCCCGTTGCGGAGCACAGGCTCCGGACGTGCAGGCTCAGCGACCATGGCTCACGGGCCCAGCTGCTCCGCGGCATGTGGGATCTTCCCAGACCGGGGCACAAAGCTGTGTCCCCTGCATTGGTAGGAGGACTCTCAACCACTGCACCACCAGGGAAGGCCCTCGTGTCTCTGTTTTTCCCTTCCAGCTTTTTATTTTAAAAACGTGCAAATGCACTGAAAATTTGAAAGAATAGTGTAACTATTCACATATATGTCCTTCATGTAGATTTTCTATATTATTAACATTTTGCTGCATTTGTGCACTCATACCATTTGTATTTCTTTTATTTGCTAAGCGATTTGAAAATTTGTAAGTAAGCTGCAGATATCATGACACTTCATCCCCTAAATACTCCAGTACGTATCTCCTCAGAACAAGAATGTTCTCTTATAGAACTACAACCTCATAGTTACACCCAAGAAATTTAATATTAGTCAGTAATATATGCTTTATAGTTCTTATTCAAACTGCCTCAACATTTTTGCCTTTTTTGGGGAGTGGTTGGTGGTGTAGGTGTCCAGAGTCCAATTCAAGATTATGCATTGAATTTAGTTGTCTTGTCTCTTTACTTTTGTTAATCGAGAATAAATAAGATAGTGACATTGACTTTTTTGAATGAGTCTAAATATTTTATTAAGAATGGCCCACATTTTGGATGTTTCCCCATGAATAGATTCAAATTAAACATTTTGGCAAAAATACTACCAAGGTGATGTGTCTTTCTCAGTGCATCACATCTCAGTGCATAATGTCATTTTGTCCTATTATTGGAGATACTAAGTTTGAGCCCTTGGGTAAGATAGAGCCTGCCAGATTTCTCCATTAAAGGTACTTTCCCCCTTTGTAATTAATAAATGATAGGTAGGGTGATGCTTTGAGATGGTGCAACTATCTTATTCTCTAGTAACATTTTACCTGTTGGTTTGATCTATGAATGAATCAGTTATTACATTTTTGGTTGCAAAAACTGCCTTTCTCTCATTTCTTTTTCTCTTTTTTTTGGGTGGGGGGCACACCTCGCCACTTGTGGGATACACCTCGCAGCTTGCGGGATCTTAGTTCCCTGAGCAGGGATTGAACCTGGGCCCCAGCAGTGAAATTGCCGAGTCCTAACCACTGGACCACCAGGGAATTCCCCCATTTTATCTTCTTTTAGGAGCATAAAAACTCTGACCAGAAGCCCTTTGGCCGGCTTACTTTCACATTTCATTAGCTAGAATTGTGTTAACATGGCCATGATTAAGCAAGCATTTTCCTGACTTTTTTTTTTAAGTCATATTTCTAAATCATATGATTATACTTCTGTATTTATTAATTTTAGACATTATGTGTTGATTTCCTATTGTGGAATATGAGAGTTTGAGTCTAGACATTCTGGAGCCAGAATATATAGGAATATAGGAATGGAGGAGTCATTGGTACATGGTGTGTTTGGGGACTGCAGGTAGTACATAGAGGCTAGAATTCGAGGCATGACAGGACATAAATTGGGGCTAGATTGTAGAAGACCTCAAAAGTCTTGTTAAGGAGTTTGGATTTTCTAAGATATCATCAAGTAGGGGAATGACTTCAGATTTAAAGTATGACATTTTCCTCTCTTTAAAAAGTGTGCTGTAGTTGGCCCTCTGTATCCAAGTTACAGAGGGCCAACCATAAGGGACTTGAGTGTCCACTGATACCGAGGGATGACTGTATATATACTTTGATGTGTGTGTTAAAAAGAACACAAAGAGATATATACCAAAATATTAACATGGGAATTAATGGAGGCAGAGAGACAGATTTGCAAAATGCTAGGTAGAATCCAAGAGAGAGAGATGATGAGGATCCGAGCTGGGAAGGTGAGAATTAACATATTAAAGATTTGGTGTGATTCGTGTTGGGGACAAGATTGGTGAGATCAAGGGACCTAACTTAGGTAACTAGTAACTGATATCTTTAACTGAAGTAGTTAATGGTAGGGCGGGGATGGGGATTTCCTCCCCTTATTTGTGAATTCATTTATGTGAGGTCTCTACTAATCCATATAAACTCTATTGGAAAGATCAAAGGGGTGAGCTCTTCAGTAAGTTGGCAAACATGTATTCAGTACTCACTACGGGCACTGTGCTAGGTTGGTGGAGAGTGAACAAAATTGAGTATGCCTAGTGGCTGGAGTGACCATGTAATTTATCATCCAGACTGAAGTATTGAGAGTGAAAGGGGTGCAGAAAATAGTTACATAATTTATTGAAATATTTGACACTGATTTTATTTATTCCAAAACTATTTTTAAAAATAAGAATTTTTAATTCTTAAAAATGAATGTCTGTATTCATGAAAGTAACACTTTTTTTTAGTATCAAATATTTGATTGTTAAAAAGATAATCAAGGCAGAATAGTCTTTGTGTCATAGTCATATACCTTTATTAACTATTAACTGTGTCTCTAATGCCATGTCCCTTGTATTTCTGTGAAGAATGTGTTTTTTCCAGTATGGTTGTGTTTTTTAAATAGAGTTTTCGGCAGTTCTCTGAGTTGTATTTTAGGGTTTATATATTGCAAATACATAATTGGAAATTTCATTTGGCACTTCCCTGTTTGCAACCTCATTTTCAAGAACTGCAATTTGCCAAAGGCTTCAACGCCTTAAGATGGGGCTTCCCTGGTGGCGCAGTGGTGGAGAGTCCGCCTGCTGATGCAGGGCACACGGGTTCGTGTCCTGGTTCGGGAAGATCCCACATGACGCGGAGCGGCTGGGCCTGTGAGCCATGGCCGCTGAGGCTGCGCGTCTGGAGCCTGTGCTCTGCGGCGGGAGAGGCCCGCGTACCGCCAAAAAAAAAAAAAAAAAAAAGCCTTAAGATGTTTTTGGCATTTCATTTCATTAAATACTTTGATTAAATACTTCCAGCTGATTTTTAAAAATGCAACCAAAATTTAGAAGGCTCATTTATTAAAAAAAAGTTCAGTACCATTGTAGGATACTTAGATTCATGAAGTAGTTCTTTAAAGGCTCAAACACTTCTAAAATATGATTGAGGACATGTAACAAATCACATGCTGCCCGTTCATTCATATGTATTATTAACAGCTTGATCACAGGTTTTATAGTTGAGTCACTGTGTGTATTTCTAAGGTTTAACATCTAAAGCTTGTCTTTCAGTTGGTAGAATATTGTAGCCTTTTTATATGCAGTTATTTATTTATTTTAATTTTCTTTAAAATTTATTTATTTATTTTTGGCTGTGTTGGGTCTTTGTTGCTGCGCACAGGCTTTCTCTAGTTGCTTTGAGCAGGGGCTGTTCTTTGTTGTGGTGCGCGTGCTTCTCATTGCGGTGGCTTCTGTTGTTGTGGAGCACAGGCTCTAGGCACGAGGGCTTCAGTAGTTGTAGCACGTGGGCTCAGTAGTTGTGGCTTGCCAGCTCTAGAGCGCAGGCTCAGTAGTTGTGGAGCATGGGCTTAGTTGCTCTGCGGCATGTGGGATCTTCCCAGAGCAGGGCTCAAACCCGTGTCCCCTGCATTGGCAGGCGGATTCTTAACCACTGCACCACCAGGGAAGTCCCTGCAGTTATGAATAATGTGTTCCACAATCATTCCAAGTATATTTTTTGTTGTATAGGTTCTTTTTTTTTTTAAGCTTAGTAGAAATACTGTCTTACCATGACATCTGTACTCCACTGGAATTTGTATCCTCATTATTACTAAGAGAAAAAAATTGTCTTTAATGTTGCATATATTTTTAACTCAATTCACAGTAGCATTCACAGTAATATCAGATGTTTCATCTTCAACAGACTGAACCTACAGAAGCTTTACTCTTATTATTATTTATTTACCCACAACACTTTATAGGGGAGAGGTGTGCCTAGTAAATGGGAGTATGGCAAAACCAATAGTTGCTCAAGTTCTAATTCTCTAGTGTTTTCATGATGAGTCCACTTGTGAAACAAAACTTCTTTAGAATAAAGTCTCCAGTTTTTTACCATGTGCCTTAAAGTGATTTCTATTCCTGTTGCTCACGTAAAGGCTTATTTGGTGTTTTTAGAAAGCACTTGTAATGACCCTGGGACTGACTTTGAAAATACAGTATTTTCAAAATTTAAAAAAGTACACATAACCATTTTGCCATAGTGTTCATATATAACTAACTTCTTAACATGTAGTTTTCAAATTACATTATTCTGTTTTCAGTGCCAAAAGCTTAATTTTCATTCCATAAATTGGACTAAGTAAAACATGCCATTAATGGGATGATGGTTTTTCTGTTTTAAACATGACTATCTGTTTGTCAAGTTATTCTGCTAATGAAGCCAACAGATTAATAATTATTGATTCATTAAAAATTTTTTTGAGTGACAAGAAATTTGGAATTGAAAAAATGAAAAATTAATTTAGAGGAACGGTGGTTTGACCTAAATTAAGTCATGCTTCACAGAATGTTTGTAATGGCATCTTTTGTAGCTGCATGTGTTATTGTCATCTTCAGACACAGTGTTACAGTAACTACTACCTTCTGAATTAAATGCTGATGCTGCGTCAGATTTGTTTCTTCTCGTCAGTATTATCACTTTAAACATAAACTTTTTCTGAGTAAATTGCTGCCTAGAGGGCTTACTGCAAAATATATAGATTGATTTTATATATACTTGTATAATATAAAATTATCGTAGCAAAAACATTTTTACTCTCTGTATACCTTATAAAAGAACATTTCACATACACGTATAATTTTCCATGTTACCCATTTATCCCACTGACTGGTGACCTGATGACTTCTTGCATCTTGTTGAGGCAGCAGCTTCAAACATTCTCTTCCCAGCATCTGTTAAAACCAGAGGGAATTGAGGACTTCGTAGGTGGTCCAGTGGTTAGGACTTGGCACTTTCACTTCCATGGCCCTGGGTTCAATCCCTGGTCTGGGAACTAAGATCCTGTGAGCAGAGCGGTGTGCTACCCCCCTCCCCCCCACAAAAAAACCAAAAACAAAACAGGGAACTGGCTGCCTTTTATTACACTTTGTCAGCTTGCTATGCTGGAAAGGGAAATGTCAGTTATTTTGCATTTGTAAAGGGTTGGGAAAGAGCAACAGGTTATCACTGGTTATCTTTTTAGATGCAACCATGTGTTAGAAAGTGATAACTGTTTACACTGGACATTTGTCTCACATAACTACTTGGTAAGACCTTGGCAGAAGTTAGTACCAATTCAAGGTCTGCCAAACCCTCTCCACATACTTTAACGCAGCTTTGTTAAAAATATGAAATCTGAGACATAGTAAATTTGGACAGGACATTGGGAAACATGACAAATGAAGACTGTTTTGGTCAAACAGACTTAATGATCACCATACTTGCAGCAATTTGGTGGGGGTGATGTGATGCATATCATCAAACAAAAACACCAAACCAGAGTAATCTCTAATTAGATAATTACTATGAATACAAAATATATTGTGAGATCAGAATAAACAGGTTCTTAATCTGTTTCAGGGAATGGGGAGACAGCTCATGGAATTTGGTCCTGAGGAATTGGAATTTATGCTGTTATCTGAGATATTATTAGAAGTTAGGTAGGAGAAAAGAGTGAGGAGAGAAGGAAGAACATTCCAGACAGAGGAAATAGTCAGGAAAAGGTCCTTGGTGAGTAAAGAAGCTTATCTAGTTCAAAGAACGAAAAGGTCTGTGTTGCAGGTATGAGTCAGGTAAGGTGAGCAGAGCAGTAGATGTTGAAGAGGTAGGCGTTGGCCAGATCATCCGGAGCCTGGTAGTCCATGCTAACGATTTGAATTCCAGTGAAGGTCTAAGCAGGTATGTGATGTGGTTAGATTCAGCTTTAAAAGGATGAGTGGCCCAGACAATGTGCAAAATGTATTGGAGTTGGAATTTTCTAGTGAAAGACTTAACAAAGGTGTGTTTAAACTCTTGTTTGTATATTGAGTGATTTAATCTTTAAGGATCATGAGAGAGTATATGTGAATGTGCCTACTGGTGGCTGACAATGAGCCTTTAATTTTTTGGAAATAATCTTTTAGTGCCCAAGTATATGTGACAGAATATTGAGCCGGGGGACAGAATTCTAATCATGGTTAATTTGCTTTGTGAGCTTGAGCAAGTAATTTAATCTCTGAGCCTCTTTCTTTATCTGTAAATTGAGCATGTTAGAGAAATGTGTGTTTAACCTAATTGTGTTAATCGCTTAACTCATATGGGCTGAGTCTTGCTGAGTCATTTTCTCAGACTGACTATGTGGGCAAGGCTTAATAAAGGCCAGTTAAACTTAATGATATCTCATACCTCATCTGTAGAAGTCAGGGGAAAGAAAGAGTCGTTGTGTGTATGTTTTATTTACTGTTTTTTAATAAAAGGGTGTTTTGCAGAGCAGTTAGCATATCAATTCATGCAGATTCGTTGTTGAGGAGAGAGAATACAGTACACTATAGCTAGGGGACAGGACTACTGAGGCAGCTCCTTCTATTTTAAATTTAAGAATTTCTGATTTGCCTTATGCCTATTATGTCTATCATCTCATATATTTTTAAAAAAATTTGAGCTGCTAA
The DNA here is from genome assembly GCF_937001465.1 of Orcinus orca. NCBI lineage: Eukaryota > Metazoa > Chordata > Mammalia > Artiodactyla > Delphinidae > Orcinus > Orcinus orca. The sequence continues at coordinate 71,594,788 of NC_064571.1, read as the reverse complement.
TACATTCTTAGTGTCTAATGCAGCCTCTTTTTCCCTCTAAACAGCATTGAGATGCTTTGGAATTTTTTTGCCCCCAAAATTGGCTTTAATAGAAGTGGTTTAAATTTTCTGCAGCAGGACCGTGGTTGAAGCTAGTGGTCCTGTCACCAGTAGCAAGAACCTACCTAGTAGCATCAGTAAAACTGCATCTTTGCCTCTGTAAATAAAAAACATAATCCTAACTGTCCCTGGAACTATTGGATTGCAGTGTTCCAGCATTTACAGATTTATGTTTTTCCATAATTTAAACTTTCTGAGGTATATCTTGAAGATATTAATGTATTAGATAGCAAAAAACTTTAAGTGCTCAGATAGCTTTGTTGGTAACAGTCTTGGTGTGGAGCATTGTACTTCATTGCGTGTTAGTCTTAGATTTCTCTTTACTTTTCATTGCCTGTTATATTGAGCCATAATGGACGTGTAAGCTACAAGTATTCAATGAGAGCTCCTTGATTTTTAATGCTTGGGCCCTTGAACTTGAAGCTACGCATCCTTGGCTTTATCACGGAAGTTGGTTTTCTTGGCTTTAAGTTTCTCTTTTTCTGTGTTTGACTTCCTGGCTTTTTCACAGAGTGTAGATGACTTGTTTTTGGCTCTTCTGGGAAGTTCAGAAATTCGAGCTGCTTCAGAAGGATAGGCTAGAGAGCTCAATAAGATATGGTGGGGAAGACTAGATCAAATCATGAAGTTGTGATTTGAGCAAAACAGTATTAAATCTGGTTTTATCTGTTTGTGTGTTTTACCATTTTAAAAAACATTAAGTTTTCACAGTCAATAGAGTGACTGTACATCTTTTTGAACCTCAAGGATTTATTTTTTCCTTTTTGGAATTAATTTTTTTTTTTTTTTTTTTGCTGTACTTGGGCCTCTCACTGTTGTGGCCTCTCCCGTTGCGGAGCACAAGCTCCGGATGCGCAGGCTCAGCGGCCATGGCTCACGGGCCCAGCCGCTCCGCGGCATGTGGGATCTTCCCGGACCGGGGCACGAACCCATGTCCCCTGCATCGGCAGGCGGACTCCCAACCACTGCACCACCAGGGAAGCCCTAATTTTTTATATATATAAATTTATTTATTTAATTTATTTATTTTTGGCTGCGTTGGGTCTTCATTGCTGCACGCGGGCTTTCTTTAGTTGCGGCGAGCAGGGGCTACTCTTTGTTGCAGTGCACAGGCTTCTCATTGCGGTGGCTTCTCTTGTTGCGGAGCATGGGCTCTAGGCTTGTGGGCTTCAGTAGTTGTGGCACACGGGCTTCAGTAGTTGTGGCTCAGGGGCTCTAGAGCGCAGACTCAGTAGTTGTGGCGCACGGGCTTAGTTGCTCTGCAGCATGTGGGATCTTCCCAGACCAAGGCTCGAGCCCATGTCCCCTGCATTGGCAGGTGGATTCTTAATCACTGTGCACCAGGGAAGTCCTCCCTATCTGTTTTTTTTAAAAAAGGAACCAACGAAATACATAATGAAAGCGTCTAACATCGTATGGCATGTAAATTATCAACAGATGTTAGTGTACCTCCATGGTTCTCAAAATTTGGATCTCCACTGACCCCACCTGGGGATCTTTTTTGACAGATAGTCAAAAGTATTTTCATATTAATTCTAAGATGTTATTTGCCATTTTCATCATGGTACAGAAACAATGGTATGTAAAATTGCTGGTCTTAGTGTGAACTAAGACAATGGCACCAAGCTGGCCTAGTTAGTTATTGTATTCTTCACCACCATGGACTCAAACAGGAGAAAACAAAGCTTAATTTCACTTAAAAATGTCCTTGATGAAGCGGAAAGAATTTTCAGTTTTATTAAATCTTGACGCATGAGCACACATCTTTTTTCTGTGACAAAATGGGAAGTAAATGTAAAATACTTCTGCCTCATTCTGTGAGAGTGATGGTTGTCTCAAGGAAAAGCACTTGTGAAATTGTTTAAATTGGCGACCTTTTTTAGGAACTTGATTTATACTTGAAAGAAAACTGGCATCGTATGGTTATTCAAACGAGTATTTGGCAGATACTTTCTCAAATGAATGAAATGATAGTATTTGTTGCCAATGATAAATTCATGCTTTTAAATGAAAATTAGAATTTTGGAAAACTTGGGTCTGCCTCCATGAGCTTGACAGCTTTCCAGTTCTTAGAGATTCTGCTGATGAAGTCCATGGTGATATTAATGAATATGATTTTTTTCATATTGTGTAATGAGATGTGTCAACATTTGGAACTTATGTTCTTAAGCTTAGTGAACTGATGTTTTCCAAAAAATTAATGTTTTATATGTTATAAAATCATGCATGGATAAAAAGATCCACTCAAAGTGTAAAGTAACTGATGGATTTAATGTAATAGAATATGAAAAATTCATTGACATGGTTTTAGGTTCCACATTGCAACAAATCTTTAAGAAAGTACCACTTGTTGAGTTTGGTAGTGTTGAAGAAGAAGAATATCTAGGGTGATCTGAGAAGGCTCTTAAAATATTCTTCCTTTTTCCAGCTACATATCTGCATGCAACTAGACTTTCTTCATATACTTCATATTCTTCATGCATTTCAATCAGAAGAGCATATTGCAACAGACTGAATGCCAAAGTAGATGTGAAAATTGTGGTCTGTTAAGCTGGACTTTAAAGTTACAAAGCTATAAAATCATGCCACTCTTCTCACAGTTTATTTTTGTTTTGGAGGATATAGTTATTTTTCATAAATATGTTATTTATGGGTTTGTTGTTATTTTAAAATATATTAATAAATATTTTAAAATGTTTCTTAGTTTTAATATCTAATGTGGTAAGTATAAATTGATGTAATCCACATAAACAAAAGCTTGTTGGGCTCCTTAGTAATTTTAGAAGTATAAAGGGTTCCTCAGCACAAAAAGTTTGAGTCCTGGTGGTCTACCTCTTTCATTGCTTCTATGTATGGTCCATCCTAGCTCAGTTTATAATCTAGTAGGATAGACTGACACAAAATGAAAAGTCAGATGGTAGGATAATGTATGAAATAATGGTACTGAGGAAAGTCACTTAAAGGGAATCCATTCAAAACAGTAAAAGAAATTTCCTAACAAGTAATGGAAAACAGACAAAAATGTTGGGAAGTTGTTGAGAAATAAAATTAAAACTTATGACACCTAGTTTGTTTTGTCTTGTATTTGACAAAATTTAGATTATAATTTTGATTCCTCGTTACTATTCAGCACTGAGAAAAAGAATCTAACGTTGGAAGTGTTGGCATACTTTATCTGACAAAAGTATATAAATAAAATCCTTGAATCTTTTGACTTTTATAGTATGAACATAAAAATCCATTAAAAACACGTTTAAACAATATGGAATAACAGGAGATTAAAATAGGGCCGAGAGATCCAACAAAGAAGCTATTCTAACTATGGAAAATACATTAAATCCATGGCAGTATCTCAAACTGTTTTATTTTGAAGTGATATTACCTCAGTTCGCCCAAAAAAGTAACACAATAACATACTGTCATTATTACAATTTGTTTAAAAAATAAACATACATAACACCTTCAAAAAAAAAAGTTTAAGAGTCTTATTCATTTCTTCAAGGGACTCTCTTAATCCTTTGCTCATATAATTTTTTAAATATAAATTTATTTATTTAATTTATTTATTTTTGCCTGCGATGGATCTTCGTTGCCGCCCATGGGCTTTCTCTAGTTGCAGTGGCGGGGGCCACTCTTCATTGCGGTGCATGGGCTTCTCATCACGGTGGCTTCTCTTGTTGCAGAGCACAGGCTCTAGGCACGTGGGCTTCAGTAGTTGTGGCACATGGGCTCAGTAGTTGTGGCGCACGGGCTTAGTTGCTCCGCGGCATGTGGGATCTTCCTGGACCAAGGCTTGAACCCGTGTCGCCTGCATTGGCAGGTGGATTCATTACCACTGCGCCACCAGGGAAGTCCCTGTTCATGTAATTTTAATTTTAGGCCCACTTGTGCTGCCATCCTTATCTATTTCTGTTTATATGTTAACTATCCACTCCTTTGTTTGTCAGTGACTTATTTCTTCCCTATCATTTTTCAGTGCATCTTTTACTGGATTTCCAGTCTCTCTTTATAATTAAGTTTACACTATATTATTAGAACATCTGGTAAGAGACATACCAACGATGTCTATGTGATGGCTGAGGGATAGATGCTAGTAAGTTGTGTATTTATTAGTATTTTCATGGTGTTATAACTTCAGCTTCTTTTTACAGCCTTGTGACTTGGAATCTATCAGTAGATAAGGAAGACTTCCGTGGGCATGCATGGAATCACACGTTTCAGGAAATGTAAAGAGCAAATGAGGGTACTCCTTTCAGGAAGTTTGGAATTAATGCTTTCTATATTGTTATTACAATTGTTAATTTCTGTTTGATTTAGAAATAGTTAATTTTAACAGTGTATTAGTAGAATGTTTTTAGCAGTCTAGGAACCCTCAAATAGAAAAACAATTCCTTATTCTGTGTTTGCAGTGAAAGAGAACCAAGGTAACCAATTAATGGGAGGTTGATATAAACCAATATGAGTTAGAAATGGCCTTGAACTTCTTAGATTTGTGCCTATCATCATCATTCTGTAGCACAAAGAGTAGAAGAAGAAAGAGCAGTTGATGAAAGTTATGGAATGGAGAGATTAAGAGTTGAGTGACTGAATGAATTGGATTTTTAAACTAATTGCAGAGGCTATAAACTGGAATACTTTCTTTGCTCTGCTCTGTAGTAATCTTTTGGTAGTATAATAGTAGACAACTTTGTACTGGAGACAGAAAACTAGCTTTGGTAACAATAAATTTTTTTAATAGGCAAATGACTTCATATCTTGGCCTTCATTTCCTGTCTGTAATAAAAGTGATACGATCTAACACTTAGGCTAACCAAGGTGCTGGGAACTGTACTAGGGTTTATATGGATTGTCTTTGTGGTTCCTGTATTAGCATGGTCTGAGAGATGGTTTGTGCTGTCCTACATACAGAGAAATAGCAGTGTACCAGCAGTAGTGCCTCTGTGAGAGAATAAAGCAACATTTCTTTAAGAGATTTGGAGGAAAGTGACTTAACTGATATGCAAAATAACTTATACACTACTTTGAGGCTTCAAAGGGGAGCAGTAAAGTGAAAGGCTGTATAGCAGTGGTAGTGTTACATTGATTGGATCTTGAGGACTCTTAAATCTTTCCACCTTTTCTTTGTCATCTGTCACCTCTGGAAACAACATAAGATTGGTCCTATAAAGGAGGGAGAGCCATTGGTCTGATTTCTTGCACAGGCATTCTGTAAGTTACAGATTTTATTTTTCAAGGTAAAAAACGGAAGCGGTGGCATTCATAGTTAAGAGCGTGGACTTTGGAGTCAAACTGACGAGTTAAAAAGCCAGTCTTAGCCATGTGTAAATTAGCCTTGGGTAAATTACTTACCTTCCTTGTGCCTTAGTTTTTCTCATCCACAAAACCCTAAGAGCTACTATGAGGATTAAATGAGTCAATGGGTGTAAAGTGCTTGTGTCTGGCACATAGTAAGCAGTATATAAATGTTAGATAAAACAAAAGTAGTAACAAAAGCCAGGGACCTCTGGGAGGAATAAGAAGTTGGGGCCCATATTTGTTGTGAGTGGAAACTGAGCTTAATTTGGAGGTCTTGAAGAGGCATGCCTGGTTCTAAATTTTGAAGCAGATACATGCAGCAACGTGAGAGTACAGGCTTCCTAGACAGTAGAAGAAAAAAGATGCCAAGATGAGATAATTGAAAGTGGAATATTGCTAAGGAATTAGAGAACATTATGCTTAAATTTTATTAGTACATCCCCTTTCCCCACATCAAACATTCTTAACAAGCCATGCCTCCTAAATTCTTAAGTGCCAAAAGTAGAACTATCCTTTATTTTCCAGTAGGGAAAACAGTCCTCATCCCCTCCATTAAGTCATTTATTGCCTGATGCCATTTGAAGATCCTTCCCGTCCACCTCCTCCCGGCTCTCTGTTGGAATTGAAATGGTTTTGTGCTTTGGCTGGCAGTGTCCTGAGTGGATCAGCACAGATTTAACTTGTTTAAGCAGATGTTTTTGTCTCTCTGATAAATAAGCTAGAGAAGAGGGTTGCTTGAAAGGTTTTTTTGTTTTTGTTTCTTAAGACTAAAAAAAGGAGGACTTCCCTGGTGACGCAGTGGTTAAGAATCCGCCTGCCAATGCAGGGGACATGGGTTCGAGCCCTGCTCTGGGAAGATCCCACATGCTGCGGAGCAGCTAAGCCCATGCGCCACAACTACTGAGCCTGTGCGCCTAGAGCCCGTGCTCCGCAACAAGAGGAGCTATTGCAACAAGAGAAGCTACCGCAATAAGAAGCCTGAGCACCGCAAGGAAGAGTAGTCCCTGCTCGCCGCAACTAGAGAAAGCTCGCGCGCAACAGCAAAGACCCAATGCAGCCAAAAATAAATCCATTAAAAAAAAAAAAAGACTAAAAACGAAAAACATTAAATAAAACCTCATCTGAAATCTAAAGGGGAGGAGGACTTAAAGATTTGGGGAAGTCAAGTGGATTAGCAGGAATTTAAAGTGGCTATGTTTTATCTAATACAGAATAAACAAATGCCATTGCAAAGTATTATTCTGATGTAAAAATTTCGTGGCTAAATAGCAAGTTGTCATATTACTTAGAGAGTAATAAGCATTATGCATTAATAAGTTTGAAACAGTTGATCAACAAGTCCTAGATTCTGGCGATTCGGTGGCCTTTAGAGATAGTATATGAACTCATTTTAATGATTTAGAAAACCTTTTAATACTTGAAAAGTTGCAAATATCCGTAAAAGGGGAAGGAAGATAGAAAGCAACAAAGGGTTAGAAGGTGAGTGAGCAAGTTCTGGAAAAATTGAGAACAATGTTGCTGATTTGAGATGCTGCTTGGAATACAGTTTGGTCTGGATCAAGGAGGTATCAGGAGAATAAGATAAGGGCAGGCCAAAAAGAAGATAGACAGTTTGACTCACTAACGGCAAAGCGTTAAGACTGGGAGAAGGCTGAAATTGGGTAGCTAGAGTAATGTTCAGAACCAATGTAATAGCTTCATTGAGGGCTTTTTATGTGCCATCCTAGACTTTTTACACATTAATTCTCATGTAATCCTCGCAGCATACTGGTGATAGAAATTTTAATTCCTGTTGTGGATGAGGGAAACAGGTCTAGAGAGGTTAAAGTTTCACCCAGTGCAACACAGCTAGTACCTGGCAGAGTCAGAGGGCATGTTTGTCTGTATCCTCTTAATCACGGTGGTCCATACTGCCTTTCTTAATTCCTAAAGTTAATTCACTGTCAGCCCTAACCTTATATTTGCTTATTGATGTGTAGTGTATAACCTAACAGATCATCAGTATGATTGGAGTAGTTTTGGAGGGATCATGATAGTTATTTGAGGCAGAGTTACTCTTGATGCTGTGGTACCAAATAAGAACATATGAAGATACCGCCATGTTCTAGAGAACACTAGCTTCTGGAAGGTGCCTCCAAAGTTTTGAGTAGTGGAAGTAGCAACAAAAGCAGCTAATGGTGTTTTATCACAGAATCTACTTGCTCAGTTCTTTGACATGAAAAAAGTTTCTCTTTCCTTTTTAGAAAAGTGTTAAAGAGCATTATAAAAGAAGCTCAGGAATAAAGGAATGGAGGAAGTTCATTAGGGACTCAAGGAGTTAACTACACATGCCAAATTTAAAACTACCTCTGGAAATGTGTGACTCCAATGAAACAAATCTTATGACTTCTGTGAAACAGAGCAAAGCTTATTACTTTCTACTACACTAATTTTGAATTCAAAATAATTAAGACATAGTAAGTGGGTTGTGTTTTTTACTTTTTCAGAGCATTTGGGTTTTCAGAAATTGTGTGAGATGTACGTGTGAATTGGTTATATTTTTTTCATTTTTACCAAATTTGGTAGGTGGTAAAATGGAAATTCTAAGTAAATATTTAAAATGCCACATGGGTATTATGAATATAGATATTAAAGGAAACTTTAAATTTTCAAATAGGAAAACTTACTCTGGCAGGTCGAGAAAAGGCATCACATCTTTTGTGCATAGAGAAACATGTTAATTTTCTGTTTTTGTGGTATTGCTTCTCTTGCTTTTATATTACTGTCTATTAACTGATGTGGAATTTGTCAGATTTCCCAGCTGTCTTTTCCAACTATATTACTTGTGAGAATCCTAATGACTTTATGAATTAGAGGAGTGTCTCTAAAATTAGTGCATAACAAATAAGACTTTCTTCATCCTGACTTACAGATACAGCAGTTCTTGGGCTTTATTATATATTACCGTGTGATGTCAGCTTCTTTGGTTTACTTGGATGAAATTATTTTTTGTTAGAATGACTTTTGTTGGCATTTGTAATGTAATTTTAAGGTAATATAATGTACAGATACTTTAGCTACTTTGGTTTTTAAAAGTCTGTGAATGAGATATAAGAGCAATATGCAGAAATGAAATGTATTTATATACACTGGCAGTGAGACATCCAAACATGAATTTAAGACAATAATTCCATTTACAGTGACATCAAAGAGACCAGCATTTGGGAATAAATTTGACAAAAGAACTGCAACACTTGCACACTGAAAACACTGTTGAAAGAGCTTAAAGAAGATCTAAGTAAATGGAAAGATTACCCCACTGCTCATGGACTGGAAGACAATATTAAGATGGCAGTACTACCCAAATTGACCTACACAGTCAGTGCAATTCCTATCAAAATCCTAGCTAGATTGTTTGCAGAAGTTGACAGGTGGCCCCTAAGAGTCATGTGGAAATAGCCAAAATTACCTTGAAAAGAAGTACAAAGTTGGAAGACACACTACCTGATTTCAAAACTTAAAGCAAAGCTACAGTAATCAAGGCAGTGTGGTACTAGTGTAAAGACAGACATACAGATCAGTGGACTAGAGTGGAGAGTTCAGAAATAAACCCTTAATATTCTGGTCAATTGATTTTTGTTAATTAGATATTAAGTACCCCAAAGTACTGTCCTTTCCCATTCACCCTTCTGTCTCTACCCTCTCAATTTTCTTCCATTACTTAAATCAACAGGTGTTTATTGTGAGCACATAGGACTAGGGTGACTTCTGAGGTGATTTATTCACATACATCTGGCCTGACAGAGCTGGCATGTACTCTAAGGACTTGTATCCTAGAAGAATGCCAGCTTTTAACAGCGGTTAGAGAAGAATGGTGAGTAAGTATGTATATGAAATATATATATTTATAATTCAGTATCAGTGTTGCTCTTGCTGGTGGCTAGATTTGGGATAGTAAAAGAAAATAATTCACCTTTTAATAATTATATAATGAAAAAAGCTAATTACGAAATCGGGTACAAAGTCCAGATGACTTTGGCTTTGTTTCTTCACTCTGTAGTGTCAGACTGCCAGTATATCATCATGAAGATACGTGAGAAATATTATCTGTCACAGGTGGAGAAAGAATAATAGCTGGATTGTTTCTGAACTTCGTAATAAACTTAAAAAAAAAGCGTCTCATTTGATTTAAAAAAAAAAAACTTCCTTGGCTCAAATACTTTAATTTCACACTTAGCAAGTTTTCAGTAAATAAAAATTGGCCCTAAAACCTGGAAAGAATGATAGTGTAGTGTACCAATACTATAAGTTACAGCCCTCTGGAACAATAGAAGGTGGGGGGACTGGGGCAGAGGCTATGAACTCCCTGAAATTCTACTTACAAATTTTGTATGTATGCACATTGGTGTGAGGGCATGTGCAAAGGATCCATGATTTTCATTAGGTTCTCAAATGATTTGGAACATATCCCAGGAAAGATTAAGGATTGCTTAAACCTTTAAAAGACAATAAAGCTGTTGAGAACTTTTACTTCTGGACATTACAGAGTAATTTACTGGTACCAGATTAGCCCTCTGGCCATAAATAAGGAGGAACTTGGACAAAACACATACAACAGGCAGGGCAGGACTGCATTCCCTGAGAGAAGGAAAATAAAATTCAGCCCTGCGAATCTCACAGGCTTTCTTTCTGAAACTAGATTCCAGTTAGAATCTAAGTTAATTAGAATCTAAGCAGGGTGAGGCAGTCTTGTTGGGCCAAGGAGGTACAAGTCAGAGAATAGACTTGAGAGGCTGGAATTTGCAGGGGTGATTACCATAGAAGATGGGGTTACACAGACAGTGAAATCCAGAAATCTGCAGAGGAGCTCCTTTGACTCTTTGGCTGGATACTAAGCTGGGTGGAGCTCCATAGGCTGGGCAAAGAACAACTAACTATTAGAGGAAGAACAACTACCAGAGACTTGGTAGAAGTATTGGGACTTAACGTTGGGTTGTGAGGCATTTCTAGTTTTGACCAGCCAGAATGGAGAGACCTTGTGGAATATCAGAACCATTTGGGAGAGTCCCCAGATACGGTACTCCTTAGGAGTAGGGCCAAAGTAACTTTAGAAAAGGGGCTACTCAAGTCCCACCTTAAAACTGTGCTGAAAAATAGGCCTCAAAAGGATTAAGCTGATTCTCAACTAATTTAGCTGCCCACCTGAACAAAACTCAACATGTAAGAAACCCATGGAAGCATTTAAAGGAAGCATGAACGTGAGAGAAATGTAAGATGTAAAAAAGACCTATTAGAACTCCTAGAACTGAAAAACACAATATTTGAAATGAAAAATTCAGCTGATGGGCTTAACAGCAGATTAAAAGAAGAAAAGACACTGCAGAAGAAAAGATCAGTGTAAGGTAATAGAAACTGTGCAAAATGAAACACAGGGGGGAAAAGTCTGGGGAAAAAAAGGAGAGAGCCTCAGTGATGTGTGGGACATTATCAAGCAGTCTCATGCATGTGCATTTGGACTCTAGGACGGCAGGTGGGGGTCCTGTGGTTGCAGAAGAAGTATTTGAAGAAATAATGGCTGAAAATTTTCCAAGTAATGACGAGAACTGTAATCCCATAGACTTTATGAACCTAGGTAGGATGAACATAGAGAAAATCACACTGAGACACGTGCTAACCCAGTGGCTAAAAACCAGTTACAAGGAGAAATCTTAGAGAAGCCAGAGGGAAAAAAGACCACATTACATATACAGAGGGACAAAGATAAGAACAGCTGTTGACTTTTTATGAAACAATATGAGCCAACAAATGAGCAAATAACCACACTGAGGAAGAAGAAAAGAATAATCAAAATACCTTTAGAAAACAGTATTTGATTAGCTATTGTAAGACTAAAGGTAAAAAGGACTGTAAACATGCATTTTGGTGATTCTGATTTCTCACAAGGGTGGTATGGGTTAGCAAGTTGGAAACTATATACTAGGAATGAACACATAAGTAAATATATTTTAGATAATGAGAGCCAGGTTTCTACTATTAAAGAGGTTAAGGAAAGGAAGAAGACTAGAAGGAACTCTGTGATGTTGAATTGGAATCAGAATTATCAGTATGAACTCATGGTTTTATATATTATACATGCAGGTGGTTGTGGAAATACAGGTGTGTGTATATGCATGGATTAGTGTACATAAATATATTTTCTCACTCTGTCCTCTGGGAATGCCTAGAAGAAGCAGTGAGCATGCCTAGTGCCCAGATCTTGGACTCTACATTCAGTTTTTCAACAAAAGGAACCAGGACTCTTAAAAAGAACTGACTGCTTCCAGAACTGGGATATATGGGAGCATCTTTGGTGCCAGAAAATGAAGAAGTGCTCAGAAAAGGATGGGATATGTCAAAAGTATGTAAGAACCGGGCTTCCCTGGTGGTTCAGTGGTTAAGAATCTGCCTGCCAATGCAGGGGACACAGGTTCGAGCCCTGGTCTGGGACGATCCCACATGCAGCGGAGCAGCTAAGCCTGTGCGCCACAGCTACTGAGCCTGTGCTCTAGAGCCCGTGCGCCACAACTATTGAGCCTGCGCTCTAGAGCCCTTGAGCCAGAACTATTGAGCCCGTGGGCCACAACTACTGAAGTCCACGTGCCTAGAGCCATGCTCCACAACAAGAGAAGCCACCGCAATGAGAAGCCTGCACACCGCAATGAGGAGTAGCCCCCACTCGCTGCAACTAGAGAAAGCCTGCGTGCAGCAACGAAGACCCAACACAGCCAAAAATTAATTAATTAATTAAAAAAAGTATGTAAGAACCAACCTGAAAGAGCTTCTAATGTCCAAAGCTGTAATGAAATAATTATAATATTGCATTACTACCAATAGAATAAAATAGCCATTAGTCCATATTGGTATGTATAAAACAAACAGATAGGTTGGTGGGTAGAAGGGACAAATCATAAATGAAGAATTCCAATTAATAAGTGTAAAACCGTGACTGAAACAAAATCACCGTTACGCAAATACTGCAGTAATAGTTGTCACAGGCAGTCCAGTGATGGAAGGTAAAATCACTGGGTGGAGGTACGATGAGAAACGTTTGCATAGTCTCAAGGTATTTTCTCTTAGAAATTATTGATTACAAAGGGAAAAACAGCAAATTTACAGCGGAGAGAAGCTCTGTAGATACCACCTTAACTAAGTTATTAAGGTTAATATCATAGAAAGAAGACATCCACAATATATACTTGGTATAATGAACCAAGAAAGGCAAAACATTACATCTGTGGTGTTTTGTGGTATTCTTATCAAAAAATGCAAAATCTTACTCTAATTATGAGAAGGCAGCAGACAAACCCAAATTGAGGGAGAATTCTACAAAATACCTGAGCAGTATTCTTCGAAAGTATCAAGGTCATGAAAGACAAGAAAAGACTGAGTAACTGTCACAGATTGGAGGAGACTAGAGATGTATGACAGCTAAATACAAAGTGGGAATCTGGATTGGATTCTGGAATACAGTGACATTAGTAAAAAAAAACAAAAAACAAAAACTGGTGGATTAGTTCTGTAGTTTGCATTGTACCAGTGTTACTTTCTTATTTCTGATAAATGTACTATGGTTATGTAAGTGTTAACATTAGGAGAAGCTTAGATGAAAGGTATATGTGAACTCTGAGCTATTTTTTGCAACTTTTTTGTAAAATAATTTCAAAATAAAAAATTTCTTAAATCTACAGTTCTCCCCACATTGGGGAGTTGGAGAAAGAAACAATGCAAGCCAGAAGACAGTGAAATTACATATTGAAAGTTCTGAAAGGAAAAAACTTATCAAGTTAGAATTTAATCCTAACAAAAATATCTTTCAAAAATGAAGTCAAAATAAAGACATTTTCCATACAAAAGCTGAGAGAATTTCTTGCCGGCAGTCTTGCACTATTACAAATGTTAAAGGAAGTTTTTCAGGCTGAAGAAAATCATGCCAGATGGAAACTCAGATCTGCACAAAGGAATGAAGAGATTAAGAAATGGTAAATATGTGGGGAAATATAAAACACTTTTTTCTCATTTTAGTTTATTTCAAAGACAATTGACTATTTAAAGCAAAGATTTCTATGTTTTATAGGATTCATAATATTTAGAAAACGTAGAAGTGTAACATGTAGAAGAAAAAAGATTTTTTAAATAGCCCAGTAATAGGAGAAAATGGAAGTATACTGCTATAAGTGTCTTATATTAATACCAGAAGTGGTATAATACTGTTTGAAGGTAGACTGTCCTAAGTTAAAAATGTATATTATAAATGCTAGTGCAACCACTTAAAAAAAATTAGGGATATCTAATAAGCTATTAATCATAAAAAAGCTCAAATGACTATTAATATTTGACAAAACAGATTTCAGAGTGAGGGATAAATACAGACTTTACAGTAATACAGACTTTTCAGAACAATAAAGTTGTCAATTTATCATATTTATATACCTAATAGTTTCAAAATACCTGAAGCAAAACCTGACAGAATTGGAAGGAGAAATAGACAATGTACAATTACATAGCTGGATGTTTCAACATTCCTCTTTAGTAATTGATTAAGTAGACATATATTAAAGAAATTGAGGGACTTACCTGGCGGTCCAGTGGTTAAGACTCAGCGCTTTCACTGCAGGGGACACGGGTTTGATCTCTGGTCCAGGAACTAAGAACCCACATACTGTGCAGTGTGGCCAAAAAATTTAAAAAAAATTAAAATAGTAAAGAAATAAAAAGAAACTGAATCTTAGTTTAAAATTCTCTGAAAGAAGCCTCAAGGCCCAGGTGGCTTCACTGGTGCATTTTTTTTTTTTTTGCGGTACGTGGGCCTCTCACTGTTGTGGCCTCTCCCGTTGCGGAGCACAGGCTCCGGACGCGCAGGCTCAGCGGCCATGGCTCACGGGCCCAGCCGCTCCACGGCATGTGGGATCTTCCCGGACCGGGGCACGAACCCGTGTCCCCTGCATCGGCAGGCAGACTCTCAACCACTGTGCCACCACTGATGCATTTTATCTAATGTTTAAGGGAGAAAATACCAATCTTAAACTACTTCAATAAATATAGGAGGAGGGCACACTTCCAAATCATTTATGGGACCAGCTTTATCTTGGATACTAAAACCATATAAAGATAAGACCTATTCCAAATGATCATTGACATGTCTTTCATGAACATGTATATAAGAACTCTTATCTAACTTGCAAATCAATTCCAGGAACTTATAAAATGAATAATATGTCACAACCAAGTGAGATTTATTTCAGGAATCCAATGTTGACTTCACATTCAAAATCAATTTTAATTATCCACCTTACTGGAATAAAGAAGAAAAATCATGAACATCTTTAATACGTATAGAAAACCCTTTGACAAAATGCAACCTCATTTTGCATCATGATACCTCACCAAACTAGGAATAGGACATTTCCTCAACCAACTAAATGATGTACAGTTAACACAATACTTTAATGGTGAAACTTTCAGTCTAAGCTTTCTCTTTTGAGGATCAAGTACAAAACAACAATGTATTAGAGGTCCTAACTAGTACAATAAGGCAAGGGAAAGAAGCAAGTCATAGAGGTTGAAAAGGAAGATGATATGGAAGTGCCTTTATACAGACTACCTGATTATATACATTGAAATTCTAAGCCACCATCACCCCCCCCAAAAAAAAAGAGCAACTGTAATTAATAAGTGAATGTAGCAAGGTTGCAGGATACAAGGTCAATACAAAAATAAATTGTATTCTATATTTAGCAAAAAAAAAAACAATTGGAAAATAAAACTTGAAATTACCATTTACGGTATTATCCACAAAATGAAGTAGGGATAAATTTAACAAAATATGTGCAAGACCTAGGCACTGAAAACTACAAAATACTGTTGAGAGAACTTAAAGAAGACCCAAATAAACAGAGATCATGTTCATGTTCATGTTCATGGATAATGAACCATGTTCATCTACCATGTTCATGGATCAGAAGACTCGTTATCACTGTACCCAAACTCCTACTTATCTTTCCTGAACATGCCAAGCATATTTCTACCTCAGACCCTACGCACTTATTGTTTCCTCTGCCTGAAACACTCTCCTCACGTATTTTATTTTTTTTTGTCTTCTCTCCCTGGAATGTAAATCCCGTCAACAGAGGATTTTGTCTGCTTCATTTAGTGTCAAGTATATAGTAAGTGTGGTTTATTCTTCTGTAACACACATTACTATAATGTGAAATAGCTTGTAGATAATACATATATAGACATATATATTACATTGCACTAGAAATGCTTGTGTTATCTCATTATTACATCTTAGGATGTAGTTGGAAGAGTTGAAGTTAGCTTTGGTTTTGTCAGTGATTTCTCAGTTCCCAGGAACTTATCCTGTCTCATACATTTCAAAAATTAAAATCAGTAGTTAATGGCATGCAGCAAAAGAAAAAAACAGATCATTTAATTGGACTTCATCAAAATTAAAAACTTTGATGTATCAAAGGTAATTAAGAAAGTGAAGACAGCCTATAGAATGGAGGAAATATTTGCAAACCATATTTGTGATATGACTCTGTTTTCCAGAAGATATAAAGAACTCTTACAACTCAACAACAAAAAGATAACTTGATTTAAAAATGGGCAAAGGGGGCTTCCCTGGTGGCGTAGTGGTTGAGAGTCCACCTGCCAATGCAGGGGACACGGGTTTGTGCCCCGGTCTGGGAAGATCCCACATGCCGCGAAGCGGCTGGGCCCGTGGGCCATGGCTGCTGAGCCTGCGCGTCCGGAGCCTGTGCTCCACAATGGGAGAGGCCACAACAGTGAGAGGCCCGCATACCGCAAAAAAAAAAAAAAAAAGGGCAAAGGACTTGAATAGACATTTCTCCAGAGAAGGTATACAAATGGTCAACAAGCACATGAACTGATGTTTAGTATCAGTAGTCATTAGGGAAATGCGAATCAAAACTACAGTGAGGCACCACTTCATATGCACCCCCTAGAATGACTTATAAAAAGGAAAATAATAAGCATTGGTTAGGATGTGTAGAAAAATTGAACCCTCATACATTGCTAGTGGAAATGTAAATGGTGCAGCTGCTGTGGAAAACAGTGGTTCCTCAAAAAGTTAAACAAAATTACCATATGACCCAGCAATTCCACTTCTTGTATATACCCCAAAGAATTAAAAACAGGTACTCATATAAACACATATACATGCATATTCATAGCAACACTTTACCAAGGCCAAAAGGTGAAAACAGCCGAAATGTCCGTCGACAGATGAGTGGATAAGCAGATAATGGTGTATATACATATGATGGAATATTATTCAGTCATAAAATGGAATGAGGTACTGACCGCTACATGCTACAACGTGGATGGACCTTGAAAACATTATGCTAGGTGAAAGAAGCCAGCCACAAAAGGTCACATGTTACATGCTTTCATTTATATGAAGTATCCAAAATAGGTAAATCTACAGAGACAGAATGCAGACTGGTGGTTTCCAGGGGAGTGGTGGGAGGGGAAATGGAAAGCCACTGACTAATGGGTATGGAGTTTCCTTTTGAGATGATGAAAATGTTTTGGAACTGGATAGAGGTGCTGGTTGTACAATATTGCGAATATCCTGAATTGTTCACTTTAAAATGGTAAGTTTTATGTGAATTTTACCTCAGTAGAAAATAGGCTAAGAGCATGTATGGTCTGCAATCAAACAGACATGAAATTGAGTCCTGGTTTTTGCCGCCTATTAATTCTGTGACCTTAAGTAAATTACTGTATATTTTGTCTTCTATAAAATAGGCATATTAGGGGAATTCCCTGGCGATCCAGTGGTTAGGCCTTGGCACTCTCATTGCCGGGGCCTGGGTGTGATCCTTGATCTGACTAAGATCCTGCAAGCTGTGTGGCACGGCCAAAGTAAAATAAAATAGGCATATTAGTACTTTCTCAGAGGATTTTTGTTAATATTAAATGAGATAGTATATGTGAAATGCTTACAATATTTAATTATCCAGTGAATATTAGTGTTAATTGATTTTTCTTTTGCTGCTGCTATTGGTTTTTATTTCACTCATCATTTGTAGAATAGAAATAATAGTATGGACTAGGATTGTTCTGATGACTTAATGAGTTATCTATGCAAAGGGCTTAAAACAGTACCTGGCACATTGTAAATTCTCAAAGTGTTTACTAAGCTATTACTATTAAATGAAAGGATCTTTAGAGGGAACTTTTTTGCATTCTCCATTTTCACATCCATATGGAGATGTCCATTATGGAAAATGGCCTTTTCAAAATTTGTGCTGTTAATGACAGAGCTAGGACTAGGTCTTTTAAATTTCAGACTAAGCTACATTCAAAGGATTGTAGGTATGCGATTCCTATTTCCTCTCCTGGTGTGGTGAAAACACTTGATTTTCACCTGTTAAAAACCACAGATATAGATCATTTAGCTATATGTTGTTGAACTTCGGTTTTCTGGAGTTTATTATATAGGTTGTTTCTGCCTGCATTAATTACTATTGATGTGTCATCAGAAGCCAAGTTTTGGAAAACTGATATTTATAATGACTAGAAGTTGCAGTTACTTTTCTTGCCACTGGATGGTGCCACATCATTAAGGCAAATGTTTTGCCTGATATTGTTTCTCACTTTCCTGAGCAACTGAAAATTGATAAACGAATTAGACTGTGGTAAATTGAAATACTTGTTTGAACTGGGTCCCAGGAATCTGTAAAAAGTGGGGATTTCCTCTAGTATATTTTTACGTAAGCAAAAGCTGGAAAAGAATCGCTGGTTGGATCAAACCCTATGATTTTGCTCTAGTCTGTGGTAATTTAACAAATGATAGTGTTGCAGGAGAATCTGATTCTTCCTGGCAGAATCTTAAAGGGTGATAGGTTTTCCTAGCTTCTCTTGGCAGCTGAGTTATTGATTTTGCCCGAATCTTTAACTTGTATCAAAAAGTTTTCTAGGGCTTCCCTGATGGCGCAGTGGTTGAGAGTCCACCTGCCGATGCAGGGGACACGGGTTCATGCCCCGGTCCGGGAAGATCCCACATGCCGCGGAGCGGCTGGGCCCGTGAGCCATGGCCGCTGAGCCTGCACGTACGGAGCCTGTGCTCCGCAACGGGTATTAAAAAAAAACAAAAAACAACTTTTCTACTCTATCTTAAATATAGGTTTTTCCAACCTATGTTTGAGGGTGTGGAAAGTGCGTGCTGGAGTGACTAAGGTATTTACTTGGGAAAAGTGCACAGTTGTAAAAGTTGTTTTTGAGAGTGACTATAGAAAAAAGGCTGGAAGGAATGAGACTGTAGGGGTGGCTTGGGGCCATGCTAGAAGTTAGGTGATCAAGTCGGAGTGTTTGTGTAGTGGAGAGAACATTTGTAAACATACCTCCTCCTCTATTAACCTAATTTTTGTTTCTATTAATGTAATAGCTACAGAGTTTTAGAAGTTAGTACTTTAAGGCCTATGACAACAGCAGCAGCAACAATAAATCCTTGCCCCATGCTCACTTGTGTGTTACCTTTCCCAAACATTTTTTGGCCTTTACTTCTGATATTCAACCCCATATTCCCTAGTCATATGTATTTAACTTTTAAAAAGACTAATTTGAGAAATTTCCTCTTGTTGTTATGGAAGATGAGAATTGGAATACTCTTAATACCATGAGGCATTCTTGGTTCCTCTCCCTTCATCTTCTCAAATAGTTATAACACGTTTTGTTAACTGCTAAACCAAGTAGTGTACTATAATTGCATTTCCTTTCTTGGACAGTTTTCTGTTTTTACTGGGTTTACAGTCCCTTCATTGTTACATATGCTTAGATTTCAAGGCACTATTCATACTTTATCCCAAACTCTACAACAGAATTGCCAGACCTTCTGAACTCTTCTTTTCATTTAAATTCCGTTAATACCATTTCATCCCCTCCTTCTCTTAGGAGGCATACCTCTTGGCACTTTCTCTGCATTTTAGCATTTTATTCTGTCCTGTTGTTTTCTTTCCTCATTCTCTCCTGAACTGGTTGCTTCTCTAGGCCAGTTTGAACTGCCCTTTACATCACTCTTTTTTGGGGGGTGGAGGAGTGTGCTGCATGGCTTGCGGGATCTTAGTTTCCCGACCAGGGATTGAACCTAGGCTACGGCAGTGAAACCACCAAGTCCTAACCACTGGACCACCAGGGAATTCCCTATATCACTCTCTTTGCTGGATTCTTTTTCTTCTTATTCTTGGTAAAGCAGTCTCTCCTAGTAGCTGTCTTAGAAAAGATGCACGAGAGCTAAATATTTTGAGATCTTTCATCTTTAGAAATGCCTTTTTTTTACTCTTATTTGATTTTGGCTGGATATAGGTTGGGAATACTTTTTTTTTTAATTAATTTATTTTTGGCTGCATTGGGTCTTCGTTGCTGCGTGCAGGCTTTCTCTAGTTGCAGTGAGCAGGGGCTACTCTTTGTTGCAGTTCACGGGCTTCTCATTGCAGTGGCTTCTCTCGTTGTGGAGCACTGGCTCTAGGCGTGCGGGCTCAGTAGTTGTGGCGCACGGGCTTAGTTGCTCCATGGCATGTGGGGTCTTCCCGGACCAGGGCTCGAACCCATGTCCCCTGCGTTGGCAGGCGGATTCTTAACCACTGCGCCACCAGGGAAGCCCGAGAATACTTTTTTTTTTTTTTTTCTTTTTTGCAGTACGTGGGCCTCTCACTATTGTGGCCTCTCCTGTCGCGGAGCACAGGCTCCGGACGCGCAGGCTCCATGGCCATGGCTCACGGGCCTAGCCGCTCCGCGGCATGTGGGATCTTCCCGGACTGGGGCACGAACCCGTGTCCCCTGCATCGGCAGGCGGACTCTCAACCACTGTGCCACCAGGGAAGCCCCCGAGAATACCTTTTATTTACCTTTTTGTATCCTGGATTCTAGTGTTGCCGTTGAGTAGTTCAGAGTTGTTATTCTTGATTGTTTAATATGGCCTGGTTTGTTTCTCTGCAAGCTTTTATAATATTATCTTTATTCCTGAAATTTATCTTCAGCCCTGAAATTTCATGATGATATAATTTGGTATAGATCTTATTTTATTCATTATGCTAGGCACTAGGTGAGTCTTTCAGTCTAAAATAGATTCCTTTGATTCTGTTAAGTTTTCTTGCATAATTTTTAGATTACTATTTTCTGTGTGTCATTTTCTCTGTTCTTTCTTGAACTTACGAGTTAGATGTCAGATCTCCTGGTATGATCTTTTGACTTATCATATCTCACATACATTCCATTCTTTGTCATTTTGTTGTATTTTTTGAGAGATCTTAATTTTCCCTTACAGCCTTTCTGTTGAGTATATTATTTCTGCCTTTTTAATTTCCAGGAGTTTTCTAGTTCAGATTACTGTTTCTTCCCCCCACCCCCCCATCTTGTTCTGAGAAGATAAAAAGAACTATATCTTTTCCTCTGTATTGCCCCTGTTTCCTCCAGGTTTCCTTTTTTGTTTGTTTTTGCTTTTTTATTTTGATATCTCGTTGGAACTTTGTCCTTCATGCTTTTGCCTGAAACTCTAAAAAGCTGACTGGAAGCTAAGCAGGCAAGTGTGGAGCTTGTCAAGTGGTGAGTTTCACCCTAAAGGTGAAGCATCTGTGTCTTTTCTCAGGGACCCTTTTATTTTCTCTAGAAAATGTCATTTATCTGTTTATTCAACAGTGATTTCTTGAATGCCTGCTTATATGTCAGGCATAGCTCTAGGTGCTGGGAATTTAATAGAATTGAACAGATAAAAATCCCTACCCTTGTTGGATCTTATATTTGGCAAAGGGAGGCAGAAAAAGAAAAAGAAAAAGTAAATATATACAGTATATTTAAGGAATGTTAAAGATTAAAAAGTAAGGAATAGGGTTAAGGGAGTATTAACAGATAATGGACATGGGGTAAGGGACATGAGGAAAAGTTGCAGCTTAGGATATGTTAGCTAGGGGAAGGAGCTCTGATGGAGAAGAAAGTATTCCAGGATGGGAGAACAGTATATACAGAGACCTTGAGGTGGGAATCTGCCTGACCTGTGTGTGGAACAACTTGTGGAAGCCAGTACCGTTAGCGAGATCAGAGTAAGATGATATAGAAGATGCTGGGACTCCCCTGGTTGTCCAGTGGGTAAGACTCCATGCTCCCAATGCAGGGAGCCCAGGTTTGATCCCTGGTCGGGTAACTAGATCTTACATGCATGCCGCCTGCCACAACTGAGGAGCCCACATGCTGCAACTAAAGATCTCGCATGCCTCAGTGAAGGCCCAGTGCAGCCAAATTTTAAACAATAAATAAATAAGTAAATATTTTTTTTAAAAAGATGATATAGAAAATGCTGAGGTAGAGTGAACAGGGGGGAGGTGGGCAGAATGTGTAAGACCTTATGGACTATTTTAGGGACTTTTGCTTTTAGTCTTTGTGAAAGATGAGATTTGGAGATAGCCAGTAAGCAGTTGGGTATCTTAAGTTTGGAGTTAAGGGGAGCAGTCTGGGCTATGATATAAAATTTGAGAGTTGCCAGTGTGTACATGGAATTTAAAGCCATAAAATCAGGGAAAAGACGTTCACTCCAATTTTTAGAAAAGTTAGGTGAGGAGAAACCAGTAATGAAGATTGATGAGTGGCCGGAGAGGTAGGAACACTAGCAGAGTTTTTGTGCAGAAAAGAATGAAGAACTGCTTCAACTGCTGCTAATTATTTTGAGGATAGACAACATGAGATGGAGAGGGAAAATCATGGAGTCTAGGATGAGGTTTCTGTCTTGAACAGTTAGGTGGATGGCTTAAAACAGTCTAAATTCTTGGAAGTTTTCCAGTGTTACCTGGTTTCCATCACAAAGGGTTTAGAGCTTTCAGACTGTCCTAATTTCACTTCTATTCAGGAAAGTTTTCTGAAATAGTATTGGTTGTCAGGTTTGTCATTAAGATTAATTAACAAATTCTATGCCTAACTGGGATTGTTCAGTCCTGTTCAGAGTTGTTCTTGACAACCAGATCATTTTAGGACGATTTTCTCAGTAATTCCTAGAGAAACAAAAATATGGGCTGTAGACATAGTCTGAGGTTTGTAAGTGTCAGACAAATGGCCCTCTTTTTTTATTTTAATTGGGTATGGGAAACAAACTGAAAGGGCCAAATTGAAGATTTTACTTAGTTAAAGAGCAGACAGATCCTGGGGAACCTATAATACTTTTGCTTCATGTACTGTGACACACTGTGTTACTAGATGCATAAACATCTAGTACTTTTACACTTTCTAAATTCATTGACCTGTTCATCATTATGAAACGACCCTCTTTATCCCTGGTAGTATTCTTTTCTGGAAGCTAGTGAAGGGTATGTTTTTTGCTAATAGGAAACATCTTTTTATTCTTTTGCATTAAAATATTAGATATTAAAAAATATTTTTTTAATTTCCTAATTGTAAAATCTCTGTATATAACTATTTCTTCTACTGTCTTGGATCTTATATCACACAGGTTTACAGTTGGACACTTTTGCTCAGAATTGCATACATAGTAAATTTCCAGAACCAAACAAACAAATTTTGAAAGTGTGTTTTTACACCAATTAATTTTAGTATAGCCATGTTCAGAGCCATAGATACAATTTACCTTTTTTTTTCTATGTTGTAGGAATAGACTTTAAGATCAAAACAGTTGAATTGCAAGGAAAGAAGATCAAGCTACAGATATGGTAAGTAATGCTAATTTATTCACTTTATGTAGTAGAATGTTAACTTCCTGAAGGTTAGGCAGTGAAATCCTTCCTTGTCAACTGTTTAAATTCTAGGAAACTTCCCATTCTAAGCCAGTAGTCAGGTGACCTTCTTTCAGTGATGTAAAAAAAATTGTTGCCATGGACTTCGGAGTCCTTGAGATCTGGCTTGAGTGTTTTACCTTTTCTACTTACAGTATGAACTTGGGTAAGTTACATATCACTGTGAGGCCTTTATATCTTCATATGTAAAATGGAGATAATATCACCTATCTCAAAAGATTGTTATAAGGATTACATGAAATAATCTAGGTAATGCCTTTAGCACAATACTTTGCTCAGAAACACTATAAAAAAATTAATATAATCTTTTTGTTGTTTGGAGAGTCTTTAAGCTAAAAATGTACTTAATGTGTTTATAACTTTTTATAGGCATTATTATTTTCATTAGTTTGTATAGGATTTGCCCCGTAGAAGCACAATAAAATTCTTTAAATTTGTATTCAGGTATGAATCATAGACTTTAAAATTATAATAGCAGCATTTTTCAGTGAATATTAAGTGATCACAATGACCCTGTGAGAGATATATTACTCCTTTTTTAAAAAAATTTTCCTGAACAGCCTTATTGAGGTATAACTGGCACACGATAAACTACACATATTTAAAGTATACAGATTGGTAAGCTTTGACATATATATAAATCTGTGAAACCATCACCACAGTCAAGATAATGAACATATTCATCACCTCAGAAGTTTCCTTAAGCCTCTTTGTAATCTTGCCTTCCTATCCCCAGTCCCCAGGCAACCACCTTTCTGCTTTCTGTCACTATAGACCTGTTTCCATTTTCTAGTACTGTATACAAATGCAGTCATGTAATGTGTTATTTTTCTTTGTCTTTTTTGAGGGGAGGGGTCTGGCTTCTTTACTCAGCGTAGTTATTTTGAAAACTATCAATGATTTTATGTGTATCAATAAGTTCATTACTTTTTATTGCTAAGTAGTTTTCCATTGTTAAGATAAATCACAACTTGTTTATTCACCGTAAAGCTGCTACAGATCTTTGTATAGGCAAATGCTTTCTTTTCTCTTGGGTTATTCCTATTTTATAGATAATGAAATGGAGGCATTTTGAAATAATTTAACCAAGGTCATACAGCACGTAAATAGCAGAGCTGGGATGCATTACATGCTCAGAATGTAGGGTTGAGAGTGACATTCTTAATTGCTATACTGCCTCCTATAAATAGTAGTTTGTCAATTGATTTTGCTGCTCTTTTCAGTAACTATCGTTTTTCTTTCTTCATTGCCAGTCAACAGTTGTGTTAAATATGAATTCATGTTAATCTTTGGTTTTACTGTAATTGGACATATCGTAGAGTGGTTATGAGGATTAGTGATACATGTAAGGCACTTAGAGCAGTCTCCAGTGCATAATTAATGTTCAAGAAATCGTAGGTATTATTATTTGGGGATCTCCCATGTTGAGGCTAGAAGCCTAAGAATGGTAACATTTTTGAGCAGAGGAACAAGTTAGCAAAGGAAGTTGCAAACCCATAGTTGGAGAGTTAGAAAGGAGAATTAGGAGAGAACAATGTCCCAGAATCCAAAAGACAGTTTCAAAAAGTTAGGTATAATTAGAAGTCCAGTATGTCTAACCAGAATGTCTTCATTACCTGACCATGTAATTAGAAGTACAATCTTTATAACATCTTTAAAATTTAATACAAATTTAAATAAAATCTAGACATTTTAAAGCATTTCCTAAATTTAATGATTCTCTTTGAAGCACAACCCACTTGATGATCATTGATTTTTTCTTTTCTTTAACTGGGAAATAACCCAGCAAATGAAAAATGCCTCATATTCTATTTCATTATAATTAAAGTGATCTCAAGGGAAAGGATGTCAATTACTTATTCTGAATTTCAGCCAGCCCCTCACATCTTATTCCGACCTTGTCCCTACATGACATTTGTGTTTCAAGCGCCCTCCTAGGCCTTGCCAGACTGATTGGCTCTCTTCTTAACTGTATCCCCTCTGTATAGGGGATACAATTATTATTTAAGCCAATAATTCTCCAACTTTTTTGACAGTAGGTAAGATACATTTTACATTGTGACTCTGTGACTCAATATACATGTATATGTGTGTGTATATAACAGAAACAGGAGCATACAAAACAATATTTTTAAGACATATTTTTCTTTATACAGTATATAAAACCTTTGCCCTACTGAATATGTCCTGTTCCTCCTCCTACACTCTGTCCTCCACAGACTCTCCCTTCTGTTTCTTGACCTGTGGCTTTAAACATTTTTCCCTCCTCTTACCATTTTAGTTTCTGTAGCTTTCAGAAGTAAAGAGTAACACGTAATGCTTGTTTTTAAAAAGAGAGCCTTCCTCAGAAGGTGCTCTTTTGAAATAAGAAGTCCTCCAGTGTAGCCTTCAAGATTAATCTAGAAAAGATTTCTAGTGTACCTATAAAATCAAGTATAGCAGAGAAATGGCAACATTTATAATTTAGAGTTTATAACACTTTAGAAGGAAAATTTGATGTAGTTTAGGTTTTCATGTATACAATTGACTGCTTTTTTTTTTTTAATTAATTTTTATTTATTTATTTTTGGCTACATTGGGTCTTCGTCGCTGCACGTGGGCTTTCTCTAGTTGTGGCGAGCGGGGGCTGCTCTTTTTTCTGGTGTGCGAGCTTCTCACTGCGGTGGCTTCTCTTGTTGTGGAGCATGGGCTCTAGGCATGCAGGCTCAGTAGCTGTGGCTCGCGGGCTCTAGAGCGCAGGTTCAGTAATTGTGGTGCACGGGCTTAGTTGCTCCGCGGTATGTGGGATCTTCCCGGACCAGTGCTCGAACCCGCGTTCCCCGCACTGGCAGGCAGATTCTTAGCCACTGCGCCACCAGGGAAGCCCTGCTTTTAATTTTAAATATCCATTTTCTTGTAAAGATTAGGAATGAGTGACTGGTTAAAATTTGTGATTAATAGTTTTCAAGAGGTTAGCATTAGGCCAGCTGATTTTGTTTTCTTTGCTTGAGTTGATATGCATGTTAATATTCCAGGGAGAAAAAAAGTCATGTAGCTCCAGGTTAAGAGATCTGCTGGGATATGCTGCAGTGATTCAAGAAAGCTTTTAGGAGGAAAAACCCCATTACTATTAACTTACGATGATACCAAAATTCAAAATGCTATTCTCAACTTCAGTACTTTGCTTCCAGTTGCTACTAAAAAGCACAGTGATTTTTATCTCTCTTTAGTTTGAATGAATATATTCAGGTTCTTGTTTCAGCATGAAAAATTGTTCTGTGATTGAATATTAATTTTGGAAACTTTCTTTAGTCTGTGCTAAAGCTTTGTCTTATTTTTCTTACTCGAATGGTCTTCACTCATTTCTTTCTAGGAATCTTTTAGTTTAACTGTTGCATAAGGGTCTCACCTGTCCAAGGCACATGTATGTGGGCCTGAAATTAGCTTGTTTGGCTGATAGAGAAGCAGCTAGCTATGGTTTTTAAAATCCCAGATCTCTAGAAAATTTCTACCGAAGTGTCTTTTGCTATCTACATTTTCCGTAGAGTAGTGGGTCCTGCCAGGAAAACAGTCATAGTGAGTTACTTTAAGTCTGCCTTTTCTTTCGGTTTTTTTCTTTTTTGTTATTTTTGGGGGTTTTTTTTGGCGGGGGGGTCAGAAATGTTTGCCACTGTCAACATTTGTATCTTGTACCAGCAGCAGATTTTAACGTCAGCACAGTTACCAGAAACCAGTTAGTATCATATTGTAGAGAAATTAAACATTTACCGACATAAAGTGCCGGATACACGGGAGCCGTCTTTGAGTTTTCCCATTCCCTTAACCCCAACATCCAATTTAGCAAGTCTTGTTGATTCTGTCTCTAAAATATGTCTAGAATCCAAATACAATCTGATGTCTCCATTGTTACCCCCAGTTCAAGCCACCATTACCTATTCTTTGGACCATTGCAGTAGGCTTTTAATATTCTAACAGGTCCTTACTTCCCCTTTGCCTTCTTCCAGTACTTTTCCCAGGTAACAGCCTTAGTAACCTTTTTCAAATATAAATATGATCATGGTTGTCATTCCTTCCCCTATTTATAACCATTTTGACTTTCCTTTGCATTTCGAATGAAAGCCGAAATTCCAAATCCAAACTCCTTTCCACAGTTTACAGAGTGGTCCCCTGCCCGCTGTTCTGACCTCCTTTTATGCTCCCTGTATATATAGTCTCTCCCCACAGCTGATCTCCTTTCAATTCCATGAACATGGCAAGCTCTTCTCCAGTTTAGGACCTTTGTACATACCCTGTAGATCCCCCTTAACCCACCCAAGTGTAGCTAGACTAAGCATTCTGAAGTACCACTCCATTCCAGAGGCTTCCCATTTCAACAGAAGTGAATTTGAAAACTCCAGTTTCTGGCTACTGCCCCTTCTGACCTCATCTCTTACCAGCTTTGCTCCAGCCACTGTGGTCATTTTTTCCTCTCCTGAACATGCCAAGCATATTCCCATCTGTGGGCCCTTGTTATTCACCTGTTCCTTCCGCTTGGAATGCTTTTTATCAGATCTTTGTGTTGCTGCCTTCTCTCATTCAATCTCAGTTCATTGTTAGCCTCTGAGAGAGGCCCTGCATGATGACAAACTAAAGCCACCCCAGTCCTTTAGGCACTATCATGTTTATCTTAGTTTATGTTTGTCAGAGTATTTTTTTAGTATCTAAGTTTACCATATTTAAAAATGTGTTCATTGTTGTTCCCCTCACTAGAATGTCAGCTTTTTGAGGGTGGGGATGCCATCTGTCTGATTTGTGGTTATGTAACCATCCCCTACAACAGACCCTGGCAGATACAGATGCTGAATAAATATTTGTTGACTGAATGACTTTGTTTGATTGGTTTCTGTTCATACTTCACTTCTCACTTACCTTAAACATCACCTCTATAGAGAAGACCTCCTTGATTATCAAGATTGCTTCCTCCCTCCCCTTTACGTCATTCTTCATCACTCTACCCTGTTTACCTTGTTAAGGTTTATCACAATTTGGAATTACATATTTATTTACTTGTTTGTTCCTGTCCCCACTGTAATGTAAGCTCTGCAAGGGTAGGTATCAGGCTTTTGACTTTTGACCCGTTTTGGGCGATGAAGACGAGCATAAATTAAACTCACAGTATTTTGGGTGTAGAGAAGTTGCATATCTGTGAGGAAATCCAGGCCTTGTTAAGATAAAACCCAATGTGAGAAATTTAACATCCTAATTTATAAAGTAAATAACTTCATTATGTTACCAAAAGCACAAAGTTACGAAATTTGGGGTCTCTGCCTTGCCGAGGAGCTTGATGTTGTCTCTGGCCTGTTCTGGTGCTGTCAGTGTCCAGCCTAAAAATAGCTGTCATAATAGCAGCCAGAGCACACGGCTTCTTTGACCCTGTGTGTGGGACTAACAGTTAAGGAAATAAGCTCTTTTAGTTCCTAGGAATATATCACTCCTTTCATTATATGTCAGTGGGAAAAAATAGGATTTTACAACATTCTCTTAGCTGTGCATCTGTCATTTTATGTAAGGAAAATTCTATTGCCATTGATTCATAATTTCAGAAATCTGATTATACTACATAGGCTGAGAAGAAAAAATTTTTAATAGGAGAGGAAAACCAAGTGGTTTTGAAAACAGGCTCAAAAACCTGTAATATGGGACATGAAAAGGTAATGTGAATATATACAGTGTTTAATTGCTCTTCAGACAATAAACACCTGCTTTTGCTGATTGGAGCCAACCTGCTGTCTTTAGACCTGGGTGTATGTGTTTTAGGTTTTATGCAAACCTAAAAATAATTTGACCATGAATTAGCAGCTGTGGCTATTTTTAGCCCTGGGCGGAGGGTCACCAATTAGCCTAGAGATGGTGAGGCAGGGACTCCCTTTCTGCTTTGAAATAAATTGTTGATTGCACTAACAGTTGGTAGGGATTGGTATTATAGGAGGATCCAGGAAAAGGATAATTTTAAAAGACTTAGCAAGGAGAGCATATAAAAAGAAGGAAGAGGGGTTGTAAGAAGTTTTGGGAGATGGAGGAGACAAAAATCAAAGAACAGATGGAGTAGTATGCCATCAGTGAAAACAAAAACTCTTATTTTGTTCTGAAATCATGATTACTTTTTCAGAAGGGCCATTAATATTTCAATATCTTTTTATCAGTATTTCATAACTAAGCAGCATAATAATATAAAAATAAAATTTCCTCTCCAGGTGCCATTGATTTAGATTTAGCTAAGTAGTTTCTTTGCAGTGTGTTTTTTCTTGGTGGAGAATGTAGTCATAGATTTGACACTGAAGTGTGTATATAATTTGCTAGTTGTGAATGAATGGGGACGTGAGCCATATGGATACCTGGGTGTAACAGTGTTCCAAGAATGTTAGACAGTGTTGGGGGTGGTATTCATAGCAGAATGCTGTGGAAGATTTTTTCCCTAAATTGTTATTACTTATGATAAAAATCGAAATGCAAGTTTTCTATCCCTCCTACATTACAGCTGTTAGACACTACTGGAAGCCCGGTCCTGTATGTTCTTTGTCTTGGATAAGTACTTCTTCTTTTTTTTTTTTTTTTTTGGCGGGCCTCTCACTGTTGTGGCCTCTCCCGTTGCGGAGCACAGGCTCCGGACGCGCAGGCTCAGCGGCCATGGCTCACGGGCCCAGCCGCTCCGCGGCATGTGGGATCTTCCCGGACCAGGGCACGAACCCATGTCCTCTGCATCGGCAGGCGGACTCTCAACCACCGCGCCACCAGGGAAGCCCTGGATAAGTACATTTTTAGCCTGGATTTTAGGTAGGAAACTTTAACCCCTCCCTAGTGGGATAGAATTATTAGTTAATTTATACTTCTTTTTGCAATTTACAAAAGAACTAAACTATTTCTACTGTGATAGGACAAATTTTTATTGTTTTTTCATGAAAACATTTATAATTACATCTGTTTTAAGGCAACTTGTAACTAAATAGATTAATAAAAGATAAAATAAGAATTTGGAATTGAGAAAAATGTAAATACACTGTCTCTAAAGGACAACTCATTTGCTATGCTTAATTTGTAAAGTTTACCTATAAACTTCTTGGCGTCCAACACAAAAAGGGCAGGGAGGGAGGGCTACCAACAAAAAAAGTAAGTTATTCTTTTCAGAAATAATGTAAAGAAAGCAGGAAAGAACAGGTCATAACTAATACACAATAAGTTTTCATAAAGCTATTTGTAATGATTCTAATTTGTTGACATAATATTGAGATAATGGAGATAAGATTGTGTCTAAGAAGGTATATAAATACATAAATACAAATGCATACATGTGCGTGTCTGTGTGTATGGCCTTTTAGTAGTCTAACCTAATTTAAGGATGCAACATAGAATTGATAGCAAGTCTATTAGATGGTTTTTCTTAAATGTCATTTTTTTGGATAGGTATTACATTACCTCCTAACTCTGCTTTTGCACACACACCCATTTTTAACACAGTAGACAGAACAGTTTTTTTTTAAACCCAGATTAAGTTATTTCTTTTCGTAAAACCCTCCAATAGACTTCCCATCTCACTCAGAGGAAAAGCTGCGATGCTTGCCGAGGCCTATAAGATCCTACATGATCTGCACTCCCGCCCCACCACCTCTCTGATCTCCTGCTAGTCTGGCTTCACTCCTTCCATTCCAGTCACATTGATCTCCTTTCTATTCCTCAACCATGCCTCAGGACCTTTGCACTTGTTCTTTCCCCTTCTTGGAATACCGTTGCTCCCACATATTTGTATGGCTCACTTCCTTATTCCCTTCACTTCCTCTACTCTGTTTAAAATTTCACTTGTTTGCACCATCCCCAGCATCAGCCCCTAGTCTCTTTACTTTTTGTCTTCTTGACACTTTTCACCCTCTGAAGAAGTGTAACTCCAGAAATTTGTATGACAGGGCTGAGATTCTCTTAAGAAAATTGAAAAGTCCAGCCAAATCTTTAACTTGGCTAAATAAAAAAACATATTATATTACTTTCATACAGAAATAGGCTTCAGGCAAAGCCAGGGTTTTGCTTGTGAAACAATTTTGATTATAGCTTAAACACACACAACTATTAACTTGAGAGAGCTCTGAATACCATAGACATAGAGCATCTCTGTAGAGATGGTTTTGACTTAGGACATTTTAAAAGCACAATTAAATTTTGGGTCACATATAATGATATTATTACATGTTTGCATATTTTTATACTATAGATTCTTTGGGGTTATCTATAATAAATACAAATTAATTATAAAATTTTACTTTAGTTATCCCTACTACTTTGTTTGTAAAAAAAAAAACCCCAAAGATCCAGGGAGGTTAAATACCTTCAAGGTCACTCAGCTGGAAGGATTGGAACCTGACAATAAAGTTGGATCTGACTCCAGACCCATGTTCTGTGTGTGTTCTTGCATAATGCCTAGCACATGGTAGACCCTCAGTATATATTTGAATTGATGGATAAATGGATAGGTGTCAGATATATGAACATATAATGCACACTGTGATTAAATGTAAGGAATATTAATGTATTGGTAGTTCTTTTTTTTTGCGGTACTCGGGCCTCTCACGTTGCGGAGCACAGGCTCCGGATGCGCAGGCTCAGTGACCATGGCTCACGGGCCCAGCCGCTCCGCGGCATGTGGGATCTTCCCAGACTGGGGCACGAACCCGTGTCCCCTGCATCGGCAGGCGGACTCTCAACCACGCACCACTAGGGAAGCCCTGGTAGTTCTTTTACGTTCCTTGCTACTCATATTTTTAGACATATAAGCACTATTTTTAAAAATGTATGTTTTTAAGGGTCATGTAACTAAATTGGAATGCCTTGATTCTAAAATATAATAAAGGACTGCTAGGTAAGATTCTGAAATACTGACTCATTAACAAACATTTGAGTGTTTATTCACCATGTAGATACTCTGGATTTTGCAGTGAACAAGACAAACAAATCTCTGATGGAACCTACATTTTAGAGGACATGGGAGACAGTAAATAAATCTATAATAAGTGCTTTGCAGAGAGGTAAAGCAAGGAGATGGAATAGAGAGAGACTGGATGACTATTTAAATTGGATGGGCAGAGAAGGCTTCTGATAAGGTGATGGTTAAAATGCAAAGATGAGGTGCCAACCATGTATAGGACTGTGGGCACAGCTAGTACAGAAGCTCTCTGGTGAGACCAAGCTTGTGAATTTGGAGACATGAAAAAATGTGGTTCTAGCTGTCAGGGAAAAGAGTGCCTCAGAATTTGGCGGGGGGGTGCTGGTGAAAAGTACAAATCCTGTAATACTTTGTAAACTTCAGGGTAAGGATTTTGGGATTGGTTCTGGTTATAATGAATCGCCATTGGAATTTTTAGTTTGTTTTTTTAAGCCTAGTCATGTTTTCCGTTTGTTTACTTGTTTTGTAATGGCTTTATTGAGACATAATTCACATACCTTATAATTCACCCATTTAAAGTATACAATTAAATAGTTTTTTAGTATATTTGCAAGGTATATTCACCATGATCACAATTTTAGAACATTTTTATACTTCTGGAAAGAAACCCATACCCTTTAGCAGCCTTTTTCCATCCTGCCCAAACCCTTCATCCAGGGTAACCACTAACCTACTTTCTGTCTCTGTAGATTTTCCTGTTCTGGATATTTCATATAAGTGGAATTATATTACAATATGTGATCTTTCGTGTCTGATTTCTTTCACTGAACATAATGTTATCAGGGTTCACCCATGTTGTAGCATATATCAGTACTTCGTTCCTTTTTATGGCTGAATAATATTCCATTGTATGGATATACTACATTTTATTTACCCATTCATTAGTTGATGAACATTTAGGTTGTTTCTACTTTTTTTTTTGGCCAGTTCTTTCAGATTTTCCACATAGATGATCATGTCATCTGTGAACAAAGACAGTTTTATGTCTTCCTTCCAAACCTGTATACCTTTTTTTTTTTTTTTTTTTTTGTGGTACGCGGGCCTCTCACTGTTGTGGCCTCTCCCGTTGCGGAGCGCAGGCTCAGCGGCCATGGCTCATGGGCCCAGCTGCTCCGCAGCATGTGGGATCTTCCCGGACCGGGATGCGAACCCGTGTCCCCTGCATCGGCAGGTGGACTCTTTGGGAAAATATTCCCAAACCACATAACCTGACAAAGGACTTACATGTAAAAAGAACTCTCAACACTCAATAGTTAAAAAAAAAAGGGGTGGGGGGAACCATCCAATTAGAAAATAGACAAAAGAGGGAATTCCCTGGTGGTCCACTGGTTAGGACTCTGTGCTTCCACTGCAGGGGACACGGGTTTGATCCCTGGTTGGGGAACTAAGATCCTGCATGCTGCACTGTGCAGCTAAAAAAAAAAAAGAAAATAGGCAAAAGACACGAATAGACATTTCACCAGAGAGGATATATGGATTGCAGATAACTACATGAAAAAGGGTATAACATCATTAGCCGTAGAGAAATACAAATTAAAATGATGATGAGATATCACTGCATGCCCTATTAGTACAACTAAAATAAAATATAGTGAGAACACCAAATGCTGATGAGGATGCAAAGAAACTGGGTCTCTCATACATTGCTAGTGGGAATGTATTAAAGTAGTATAGCTACTCTAGTAGCTACTACTGGCAATTTCTTATAAAGTTAAACATATACTTACCATCTGACGCAGCAGTAACATTCCTGGGTGTTCATCCCAGAGAAATGAACACTTATGTACACACAGAAACTTGTACACGAATGTTCATAGCAACTTTATTTGTAATAGCCAAAAACTAAAAACGACCCAAATATCCTTACACAGGTGAGTGATTAAACAAATTGTGATGAGTCCATTCAGTGGAATACTACCCAGCAATAAAATGAAACACACTAGTATTACATGCAACAACTTGGGTAGATCTCAAGGGCATTATGCTGGAAAAAGTGAAAACAACCGTTTCAAAAGGTTGCATTATGCATGATTCCATTTATATAACATTCTGGAAATGGCAAAAGTAGAGAAATGGAAAACAGATTATTAGCCAGAGTGTAGGGACTATATAGGAGGTAGAGAGAGGAGTGAGTGATACAACAGTTTTCTGCCTTCTTTATGGCAGTGACTACACAACTCTATACATGTGATAAAATTGCAGAGAACAGTACTCTAATAATGTCTGTAGATTGTACCAGTGTCAATTTCTTTTTGTACTATGATGTAAGATGTTACCATTGGGAAGAACTGGGTAAAGGGTACACAGGACTTCTTTGTACTGTTTTCGAAACTTCCTGTGAGGCTGTAGTTATTTTAAAACAAAAGTTTTAAAAAGAAGTTTGCTGGGAAGGGGAACAGAGAAACGCAGTGTTA
Organism: Orcinus orca; assembly: GCF_937001465.1. Classification (NCBI taxonomy): domain Eukaryota; kingdom Metazoa; phylum Chordata; class Mammalia; order Artiodactyla; family Delphinidae; genus Orcinus; species Orcinus orca. The sequence goes on along the minus strand of NC_064571.1, from coordinate 71,560,253 downwards.
GTTGGAGGGATGTGGGGTTGAGAGTGGGGTTTTTTGTTTGTTTGAATTTTGCTTTTTTTAGAAAAGATAGGGGAGGGACTTCCCTGGTGGCGCAGTGGTTAAGAATCTGCCTGCCAATGGAGGGGACTCGGGTTCGAGCTCTGGTCCGGGAAGATCCCGCATGCTGCGGAGCAGCTGGGGCCGTGCGCCACAATTACTGAGCCTGTGTTCTAGAGCCTGCAAGCCACAACTACTGAGCCCGCGTGCCACAACTACTGAAGCCCACACGCCTAGAGCCCGTGCTCTACAACGAGAAGCCACCGCAATGAGAAGCCCGCACACCACAACAAAGAGTAGTCCCCGCTCGCCGCAACTAGAGAAAGCCCGCGCACAGCAACAAAGACCCAACGCAGCCAAAAATAAATAAATTTTTTAAGAAAGGGGGGGAGACTTAAACATGTACATATGCTAATTATAATGATCCATAAAAAGGAATTGGTGATGCAAATGAGGGAAAAATTACAGGAGCAAAATATCTTTAGCTTGAAAGCATTGAAAAATACTACTATTTACGTATTTCTGTCCTGTTATTTATAAATGAGGTTATCTTTACAACTTTTTGTAAATGATTCTAAAGATAAATGTGGCTATACTATGGTGTAGTCCTTTAATGTTCTCAAAATTCCACAAGCTTTTGTATTACATTGTGGAACTAGATCACTAAATAAATGGAATTCCAAGAGTTTTTATCACATTTGCTGGTATTCGTCTTTAAATAACTTTAAAAAGAATTTTATGTCACTTTGTACTGTTCTCCCTTTCAGATTTTCATCCAGTATTGGTAGGTTGTTAATTTCCTTAGACTAAAAAGTATTTGCACATATATATGTTTACAAATAACCTTAATTGTATACTATTTAAGAATTAAATGAGTGGTGGTTCTATTTTGTTTTGTGTCATATAGTGGATTTTAATCTCTATTTTACCAAACTATTCTACTGTTTTGCCCTTTATCTAGAACTTAGTAATATCAAATGCTCAGTGCAAATTATTGGTTGTTTATTTCAGGGATACGGCAGGCCAGGAGCGATTTCACACCATCACAACCTCCTACTACAGAGGAGCAATGGGTATCATGCTAGTATATGACATCACCAATGGTAAAAGTTTTGAAAACATCAGCAAATGGCTTAGAAACATAGATGAGGTAAGACCTAGAAATTGCGTAAACCCTACATAAACACACATTTGTGTCCTTGGTTAAGAAGAATAAATATTCCAGTTGATCTTATAGTGTTTGCTATCATTACTGTTGAATATTTCTACTTGTTTACAGGGTAATGTTATTTTTTGCCTACCTTTTTCTTAAAATTTTGGGCAGATCTGTTTTGAACCCCATCCAAGGCAATTACCAGATTACCCAGAAACTCTATACGGTCATCTTGTAAGATGGCCCCAACTAGAAGCTACCAGTGGTTTTACACACCTGTCTAAATGAATTCTTTCTTGGGGAATTTTTATTGAATGAATGAATTACATTTTCAATAGTAATTTTAAAAACGTATTTTTGGGAATTCCCTGGCAGTCCATGGGTTAGGACTTGGCACTTTCACTGCTGTGGCCCGGGTTCAATCCCTGGTCAGGGAACTAAGATCCCACAAGCCATGTGGCATGCCAAAAATAAATAAATAAAAACGTATTTTTAAGTTATGGAAATACCGTATCACTTCTAGACATTTTGAAAGATACAGAGTACTAATACAGTAAAATGCTAACCAAGAAAATAGTGCCATATCATTGCACGTGAAGATGTCAGTTTTTATAAGGTAATGTGTCAAAGCTTGCCTGTTTCTGTGCTGCAGCATAGGTAGCTTCTTGTTGGAATTATTTTTCATGTCTTATTTCTACCTTCTATGCTTTGAATTTCATTAAGACTAACTCTTGGGAATTCCCTGGCAGTCCAGTGGTTAGGACTCTGCACTTCTACTGCAAGGGGCCCGGGTTTGATCCCTGGTCGGGGAGCTAAGATCCCGCAAGCTGTGTGGCACGGCCAAAAATAAAAAACCTCTTTAAAGCAACTTTTGGCTGGAAACACAAAGACCAAGTCTTAAGCCAGTATTAGACCCAAGGTAATAATATCTTCAATGGTAACAATCCTAAGGGCTTATTACTAACTTTTCCATTGCTACAAGAAGTCTGTTAGTATTTAATAATCTGTTAATGAGACAGATTTTGAAACCAAAAACAAAGCCTCCATTTTAAAATTTCCTTAGCCTTTATTTTATTGTCTGGCCAAGTAGCATGTGTAATAAGAGCAATTTATATAGAGATACTGTGCAGTGTTCCAGCAGCAACCGATTTTCCAATTCTGTGACATCAACTGGATGTCCTACAATTCAATCCTGTTCTGACACTAATTACTCAGTCTTAGTGTCAGACTCCACAGGTTTAAGGACTCAGTCCCACAAGACTGCTCTTCCTTCAAATGCAAGTTCTGGGTCCCCCAGGCTACCTGCACTTCTGTGTGACTTGGCTACAAATTTGGAGGTTCCCATGACCCATTTTGTGGTTCGGTAATTTGCTAAAATGACTCATGGAACTCAGGAAAGAGCTATACTTACAATTGTATTATAAAGGACACAACTCTGGAACTGCTAAATGGAAGAAATGCATAGACAGTGTATGGGGGTTGGAGAATGCAGAGCTTCTAGGCTGTCTCTGGACATGTAACCCTCTTGGCACCTTGATGTGTTCACCAACACAGAAGATACCCTAACTTCATTGTTTCCAGGTTTTAATGGGGGCCTCGTTACGTAGTCATGATAGTTAAATCACTGACCTCTGGTGATTGACCCTAATCTCTAGCCCCCTTCACCTCGTGGCGGGTGGGGGTTAAAAGTCTGAACCCTCAGTGTTTGGTTCCTCTGGTGACCAGCCTCCATTGTGAAACTCTGTAGAGGCCCTGCTGAGAGTCCTCTATTAGCATAAATTTAGGTAAACAGAAAGAGGCTTGTTATGAATAACAAAAGACACTCCTATCACTCAGCAAATTAGGAGCACTGTGCCAGGAATAGGAACAAAGACCAAAAATATGTTTTTTATTATACCACAGGGTCATACATTTAACTTGGTAGGCTGGATGGCTTAAGTTTCCCAGCATGAGAACTAACATCGTAAAACCCAGCCATTAAAAAAAAAAATCTGTTTTTCTGATATATAAGAGATAGACTTTGTCTAATTTTTAATGTGTTGTAGAAATTTAAACTTTAACAGCTGAATTGATCCAGCAACATTTAAGAAAAGATTATATATATCATGGTCAAGAGAAATTTACCTAGGAATGCAACATATGAAATAATGTAATTCACCATATTAATAAAAGATGAAAACCATATGATCTTGTCAACAGACACACGCAAAAAAACCCATTTGGCAAAATCTAAAAGACATCTGTGAAAATCCCACAGACAACATCATCCTTTCCCCTACAGTCAAGGACATGATTAGGATGCCTGCTCTGGCCACTACTGTTTAACATTGTACTAGAGGTTCTAGCCAGGGCATTTAGGCAAAGAAAAAAAAGAGCACCCAGATTGGAAAGTAAAACTATATTTGTAAATGGTATGATCTTGTATATAGAAAATCCTAAGGAATCCACACACTTCCACCAAAAAATAAAACTATTAGAACTAATAAACAAGTTCAGTACGGTTGTAGGAAGCAAGATTAGTATACAAAAATCAGTTGTATTTATATACATTAGCAGCAAATAATCAAAAAATGAAATTAAGAATATAATTTTATTTATAGTAGCATCAAAAAGAAAAAAATAAGAAAAATTTAACCAAAGAAGCACAAGGCTTTGAAAACCATAAAATGTTGTTAAAAGAAACTAAAGAATATCTAAATAATTGGAAAGACATCCTATGTCCATGAATTGGAAGATTCCATATTGTTAAAATGGCAGTACTGCCCAAAGTGTTCTGAGGATTTAGTGAAATCCCTATCAGAATCCCAGCTGCTTCTTTCGGATAGCGGCGGGAGTTGACAGGCTGATTCTAAAATTCATATGGAAATTCAGGGTACCCAGAATAGCCAAACAGTCTTGAAATAGGCAGTGACGTTTAAGCTGAGACCTGAAAAGATGAGTAGAAGGTATCCAGATGAGGATGGGGCTGGTGGAAATAATATGATGGATTCAAATTTAAGACAAACCAAGTCTCGTAAATTACTTTTGGTGTCCAGAGAACATAATTGTGTTGCTGCAGGGATATTTCAGGGAAAGGTGCATTGGGCCAAAGATAGACAGTTTGAGATATTTTCCCCATCCCATGGGTTGCTTTTTCATTCTGCTGATAGTGATCTTTGACACATAGAAGTTTTTAATTTTGATGACGTACAATTTATCTGTTTTTTCTTTTTTGTTGCTTATGCTTTTGGTGTCATATCTGAGAAATCATTGCCAATTCCAAGGTGATAAAACTTTTTCCCTATGTTTTTTTCTAAGAGTTTAATAGATTTAGGTCTTCTATTTAGGTCTTTGATCCAATTTTGAGTATGGTGTTGTAAGTTAAAGGTCCAACTTCATTCTTTTGCATGTTGATATCTGGTATTCCCAACACCACTTGTTGAGAAGACTGTCCTTTCCCCCATTGGATGGTCTTGGCACTCTTGTTGAAAATCATTTGATGGTGTACACAAGAGTTTATTTCGGGTATCTCTATTCTGTTCTTTTTGTCCATGTCTGTCCTTATGCCAGGAGCACACTGTTTTGATTACTGTAGCTTTGTAGTAAGTTTTGAAATCAGGAAGTAAGTGTGAATCTTCCAACTTTGTACTTCTTTTCAAGATTGTTTTGGCTATTCAGGGTCCCTTGATATTCCACATGAATTTTAGAGATGGATTTTCCTATTTGTGCAAAAGATTTCATTAGGATTTCAGTGGAGCAACATTTGTTTTTAACTGATTTTTGTGCATGGACTCCCCTAGCAATGTGACTTTTTGAGACTAAGGGCTCTATAGAATTTTAAACTAAGGTTTCTTATAGGGTAATACACATTATCTAAAATCGTGATCCAGCTTGGATTTAGACTATGTGTAAGAAATTACAGTTTCAGATCTTTTGCATATGTCCTCTCTTGTTGAGAATGTTTCTAGAAACTAGACAGCCTCCTATAAAGTCATTTTTATTAAGCCATAATTCATGGTAGTGTGTAAATTAAATTTTTATTTCATTTTAGCATGCCAATGAAGATGTGGAAAGAATGTTACTAGGAAACAAGTGTGATATGGATGATAAAAGAGTTGTACCTAAAGGAAAAGGAGAACAGGTAAAAAGCTCTGAATGAGACTAATATGCTTCCCTTTCTTTGTGAAGATGGTGTTGCATTTGATTGTTTTTATGTTAGTGGTAGTGGAGTGCACTTGAGCTATTTGCATCCTTTTAAAAATGCTATAGGAAATGATAGCTTATCATTTGAGTGAATTTTTGTTTGTTTTCTAAGGAGCTTGACCATTTGAGTCTTGACCTATTGAAATAATCTGTTCATTTTAGATAACCTAGTTGAGATTACTACCTTTAGAATAATATTACTGTTTCCTTTAGGATGCTAAAGTCATCAATTGGTAACCTATACTTGATAATTTTATGATGATATTTTGCTTCTATTTTAGATTGCAAGAGAGCATGGTATTAGATTTTTTGAGACTAGTGCAAAAGCAAATATAAACATCGAAAAGGCGTTCCTCACATTAGCTGAAGATATCCTTCGAAAGGTAAATTTCTTTTTTCTTTTTCTTTTTTCTTTTTTTTTTTTTTTTTACTGCTAAGGTGCCTGGTGTCACATTTGAACATTTCATGTTTTCTAAAGTACTAGATTTACATACAGAAATTGGGTTTGGGTGGTATTGTTTCTAAACGTTTACCCATCACCAATATATAATCCTCCAAAGTAAAGAAAGGAACTGGAAGGAACAGGCAGCCATCTAGAAATCTCTAGGATCTAGTCAGTGGTAACAGTTGACACTCTGAGCTCCAGTACTCAGTCTCTAGCCTAATTTCATACTCCTTTTTCCAACTTTTTGTCTGGTCCATGGTGTTATGGCTCTTCTGTTTCATTTCTCTTATATATCCTTTGCATTCCCATAGATAAAAAATTTAAGATAAGAGGTGAATCTATGATGTAGTTATTGCTACAAAAGCACTATTCTTCTATATAGTCATTTCTCAGATGTGCCAGTGAGGGGCATGTATATACTATATACTGAATAAATAGAGTAAGTCTGCCCCCAAATTTCATTTACCCAATCATTTCAACTTGTAAGGTAAAAAAAAAAAAAAAAAAAAAAGCTGAAAATTGATCTCGGGGAATTTTACCTCGAGGTTACTTTCTGGGTTTAATTCGTGAATCCCAAAATTTGCCAGTACAAGTAACTTGTAGCAAAATTGGGAAATCTGATTTTCATATTTTCCTCTCAAATGACTAGATAAAATACACAGTTATGAATTAAGGTTATGAGTCCTGAATTCGCTATTCAATCTTACGGTGTATTTAAAATGCAAGTAAAATAGAGAAAATCTGACACAATCCTGAGGGAGGAGCAAGCATTGTATAGGAGAAAATTTAATTGCTTCTGGTAACCTATTTTTATACTTGAGATATCAGTATTTCCCCCCCCCCCAAAAGCCCCTCAAATTTCATACACACACACACATATAAATCTAAGCTGTAATAGAGATGGTATTATCGAGTGTAAATCTAATGAAATTTCTGAGGAACCAAGCAACTTAATTTTTTTGAGGGGAGAGCTATCTATTTACTATAGTGTTCAAACTAGAAAAAACAGTTATCACTTATTGCTGTTTAGAGTAACTACAAAAGTTGTGCCTGTTCACATCTGCTGACATCCTGCATATCATGTCTGATATCTATAATGTATTGACATATTGAGTAATAAAAAGCAAGTTAGGATATAACATGTGTGGTAAATGATCTTTTAAAAATTATATGTGATACCAAAAACACATGTACACATATACACACACACATTTGGTTATGCTTAGCAAATAAGGATCTGGAAGGATATATACCAGACTCTATCTAGTGAGTACTCTAGCGTGATGGTGGGAAGGGGAAGGGGATACAGGACAGAATCACTTTTACTTCATGTACAGTTTTGTTTTGAAATTTTAACTTGCTTCTTTTTAAAGTTATAAAAACAATTTAAAAAATATTTTTACACAGCTGGATATAGGTAAAAACCCATTAGAATTCCTTGAGGAAATATATTTTTATTTTAAAAGATTCCTGTAAGAAACAAAAATTAAAGTAGAACAGAAAAATACTAGGTAGACTACGAAAAAACATTTGTATTTTTAATTAAATGAAGGGAATAACAGATAGAAAAATACTTTAATTGGTGGAAAGTATAATACTTTGTATTTCTGAGATTGGTGGGTTACAGTGAAAAATTATTTCAGTACTTATAGGAATTATCACAAAACTTACTGAAAGACCCGTGTTCTCTGTGTTTTTTCTCTTTCTGGAAATTTGGTCTTCTCCATTGTTTCTGAGTTCTTTCTGTATTATATCCCTTGATCTTCTTCCAAATCTTTGCATTTCAAAAAAATAGTGCTATATAGGCATATAATTTGTGTGTCAGTGAGGTAGATCTTCCTTATCATATTAAAGGTTAAAAGGTATGGATGCACCAATAAAGAAAGATCTCAGTCTAGAGTCTTCCCCAGGTAGGCAGGCCCAATTGTGAGGCAGCGTTTTTTCCCCATACACATACATGCACTTTTCAGTGTGATAAAGTTATGAGTTAAAACATCAAATGTAAACTTGCTTTAAAAGATGTAAAATACAGTAGTGATTCCTGACTAGCAACCTTCTGTGCAGTGCTTTTTCTCCTGAGTTGATAAAAGAAAAAAGAACTTTAGAATGAAAGCAATTTAAAACATTTAAAACTTAATTATTTGAATAGATAATTCATTCCCATGATTCAGACATTTAAAATAAAAAGAGTAAACATACAGAGAAGTTTCTCACTATATTCCCCCAACTCCTCATCCCTCCCCCATGGGCAACCAATAATTAATTTCTTAGTTACTAATATATGAGTAAATATGAATATATATACATTTTATTCCCATCCTTCCCCCCCCACCTTTTTTTTTTTTTTTTGCGGTACGCGGACCTCTCACTGTTGTGGCCTCTCCCATTGCGGAGCACAGGCTCCGGACGCGCAGGCTCAGCGGCCATGGCTCACGGGCCCAGCCGCTCCGCGCCATGTGGGATCTTCCCGGACCAGGGCACGAACCCGTGTCCCCTGCATCGGCAGGCGGACTCTCAACCACTGTGCCACCAGGGAAGCCCCCCCCTTTTTTTTTTTAAAGAAAAAAAAACACGTAAGGCAACATGCTCTGCACTGTTTGGCACTTAATATAAGTAAAATAGTTCCATTTTTAAAATAACTGAGTGCTACTCCTTTGAGTAGTCTATTATAATTAAACAGGTTTCCCAGTGAGGGACATTTAGGTGATTTTCAGCCTTATGATCTCATAAATTGTGTTGTAGTGAATAATATTTATATTATTTTACACATGTGCAAGTATATTTGAAGGACAGATTCCCAGAAGTAGCCAAAGAGCATATAGTACATTTATAATTCTGATACATGCTTGCCACCTTCTGCCTGAGGGCTGTACCCTTTTATACTCCTGCCAGCAATATATGAGAATGTCTGTTTACTCAAACTCTTGACCAACATAGTGAATTATAAGACTTTCAGATGTTTTCCAACCTGACAGGTGAAAAACACAGATATAATTTGCAGCTCTCTTATGAATAATATGAGCATTTTTAAAGATATGTTTACGAAGCACTTTTGTGTTTCCTTTTCTGTAAACTTTTTTGTTTATTCTTTTGCCCGCTTTTGCTATTTAGTTATTGGCTCTTTTTTTGAGAGTCTGTTTCAAGGGTCTAAGTTAAATTGTGCAAGGACAGACTGTGAGTGATATGCAAACTGAATAAATGTAGTGACCTCCCTGGCTATAAGCACCCAGATATCTTTAACTGACCCACACCCAGGAGTCCCAGAGAAAGAGTACTTCCTATGCAACTTTTTTTTCTGTGGCCAGGTGCTGAGCTGCCTCTTTCTCTTCTGTGCATTTTTCACAAAGACCTTTTTAATGCAAAACTTGCATCTTTAACATACAGTGAAAAGAAGAATTCCATAAGGCAGTGAGATTAGGTGGGTTAGCTCAAAGTGCAAGTAGAAATTTCACCTCTGTATGAATTCAGCAGGCCTCTCTTGGGCTATGTGAGTTTTAGAAATTATTTTAGTTCTTTCCCCTTGAACTACCTTAACTTTATATTGTTTCCATGAGAAAATAAGTTCCCACTTATATCCTAGCTTTTAAAATTCCATTCATGATGAACACTGTTACACAACAGCATGGATAAATCACACAGGATAAATTGCATAGGCTGACACTGAGTAAAAGGAAAAAGAAATCAGATACAAAAGAATACATGAAATATGGTTCCATGTATATGAAGGTCAAAAACAGAAAAAACTAATCTATGGTGGTAGAAATCAGAGTATTGGTTACCTTTAGGAGGGTAGTACTGACTGGAAAGGGACACAAGGGAGCCTTCTGGGGGCATATTATATATGTTCTATATTTTGATCTGGTGGTTTCACAGCATATATTAAAAATCCATCAAGCACAGTTAAGATTTGTATACTTTGCTGTAGGTATGCTATCCCTAAAATGAATTCTGCTTTCATACATATAGTATAGGCTATCCACTTAAAATAGTATATTCTTCTGATTATACAAGTAATATTTAGGATGTTGGGGTAATACAGGATTATACAAAGAGGAAAATAAAATAATTCATAAACCCACCACCTAAGGGGTTACTACTATTAACATTTTGGTGTCTCTCATTTTGATTTTTTTCTGTATCCATTTTTAACATGAATTATACAACTTTGCATTCTGCCCCACCCTATTCCCTCCACTTAATGTATCATGGTTAAAATTGCCTTTTTAAAGCAATGCTATGGAAATACAAGCTCCAATCTCAAAAGGCAAGTAAAACTAAACAGAAAAGGGCTGTTTCACTTCTCTGAAGTTAGACATGATCCAACATTGGTTTTATACATATGCTTGATGATGCTTTTTAAGTACTAAATACTCAGGGGTCAGGCCAGGAGATAATATACCTCTCTTCACAAGAGTTAGGGCAGAGAAGATTTCAGAAGTTCTACAAAGGAAAGCCAGGAGGCCTCAAGACATTTCACAACTTGGAAGAAAAAGGCAAAATGAAGATCAAAAACAAAACTTCCATTTCTTTACTTTGCATGGGAGAGAAAACCTATCTCATGTGACTGTAATTGCACTGTTACATAAATTAACATTTGTGAGAATATTGCTGTTAAATCTTGATTTATCCATGGCAGTGTTTTTTCATGGGTTGCTTTCCTTGTGTGTTTGTTCCAGACCCCTGTAAAAGAGCCCAACAGTGAAAACGTAGATATCAGCAGTGGAGGAGGCGTGACAGGCTGGAAGAGCAAATGTTGCTGAACGCTCTCCTGTTCCATCAGTTGCCATCCACCACCCTGTTTTCTCTTCCTGCTGCAAAATAAACCACTCTGTCCATTTTTAACTCTTCAACAGATATTTTTGTTCCTCATCTTTTAACTCCTAGTCCACCTGTTTTATTTGTTCTTTCATCTGTGACTGCTTGCTGACTTTATAATTTTCTTCAAACAAAAAAATGTATAGAAAAATCATGTCTGTGAGTTCATTTTTAAATGTACTTGCTCAGCTCACCACTGCATTTCAGTTGTATTATAGTCCAGTTCTTATCAACATTAAAACCTATAGCAATCATTTCAACTCTATTCTGCAAATTGTATAAGAATAAAAGTTAGAATTAACAATTTTATTTTGTACAACAGTGGAATTTTCTGTCATGGATAATGTGCTTGAGTCCCTATAATCTATAGACATGTGATAGCAAAAGAAACAGAAGCCAGGAAAACACTCATTTTCGCCTTGTGTATGTAAATGGGGTTGATTTTGTCCTGTGCCTTACGTGGAAAGGAACTTCTTTGGTTTTTCCTTTTTTTGTTTTGGTGGAAGCATGTGCAGGAGACATATCATCAAAACATAAAGCATTATAATGTTTGTGGTCTGCTTGGCTGTAATTTTCAAAGTAGTTAATTGAGGACAAAGGATAATGCAGAAATGATAGCTTTGGTTTGTGGAGTCTCATTTTAAGTGGCCTTTATAATTAAAACTATTCCTGCCACCGGTTCTTTTCCTTGGCCACTTTTTCCTTGTGTCTCTTCCTGCATGCTGCTTTATTTGCTTCTCCCCCACCACCCTGTGGTATGATTTATTTAAAAATGAAAGGGGTAAACTAGCAGGTTTGTCGAGTTTAACATAAAGCACTGTTTTAACTTGCTAAGTAAACTGAAAGATAAATTCTAACTGCCTGTTATCAAATGTCAGTTAACTGTGTCCTCCCCTCATTTTCTCTCTCCCCTAAAGCTTCTGTCCCAGATTCCTTCATTTGCTGTTCGACTTCATGTTCCTCTTCTCTTTCCCTCTTTGTTCCCTTCCTGTCTCTCCACTGAGTTTATGAAATGGAAGAGTTAATTGCATGCACTAGTGTTTGGAGGGTGTTGTGGTTTGTCTCTCTAATTAGGTGTATAGCCTATTCACTTTCCTAGAATAAATCTCTTAACCTAAATTTGAATAGTCTCCATTTTGGCAACTCCTCTAGCAGTTTGGTAGCCCAGTCAAGGTTGTTTCAAAAAGGTGGGAAGGAGGAGTGAAATTTATTAACATGTTTGCCAAATATATTGAGATTTGGCCTTCGAAGAACATTCTTTCAGTGTTAAGTTGTCTTTACCTTAAGATTTAGAAGTACTTTAGAATATTATTAATTTTAAGTCCTATCTTCACATCCCTTCGGAAAACTTGTATTACCATGGATTTGGAAAAAGGACAACAAAGGCTTTTCATGTGAAGATAAGATACTGTAGCTCTCTCTCACCCTGTCATTTTTTCACTTCATTTTTCTAATTTTGCTTCATTGCTTATCATTAGGATAGGGTAAGTTAAGTTTGCTATGCTGCTAGCATCCTAAGATGATACCTTTGTTGAAATAATTGTGAATAGCATGATTCATTTCTCGCAGAGGCTGAGTTTAGGACAGCAGCTTCCATTGAAAAGTCTTTTTGTGTCGTGGGTAGCATTTTAATGACCTCTTGGCTCACATAAACAACATAGGGACGTATCTGCTATGAACATCCATGAATTTTCAGATAGTGCCCTAAAAGTGATTTTATATGCCTCACTGGTGGTGGTTGTTAGGTTTTTTGCCTCACTTTATCATTGTTTACTACTAGTAAAAGCAGCATTGCCAAATAATCCTTAATTTTCCATTAAAAATAATAATGACATGATGTTAAGCTTCTCAAAAAGTTTTAGGTAAAACCTACTGTTGTTAGATTAATTTTAATGTGTTCGTTGCTTTCCTTTACCTGGAATGTGGCAGTAGCTTTTTTTATTTTTAACCCTCTTTTAATCCTTACTCAGTTCAGTGACTTAAGGTTTGAGAGCTAAACACTGGGATTTTTGGGTAACAGACTGACAGTTTTGTTGTTTGCATACTTATAATTGGCATTGTACATAGAAAGGATATGGCTACCTTTTGTTAAATCTGCACTTTCTAAATATCAAAAAAAGGGAAATGGAGTATAAATCAATTTTTGTATAACCTGTTTGAAACATGAGTTTTATTTGCTTAATAATAGGGCTTTGCCCCCTTTTCTGTAAGTCTCTTGGGATCCTGTGTAGAAGCCGTTCTCATTCAACACCAAACAGTTAAGTCCATTCTCTGGTACTAGCTACAAATTCGGTTTCATATTCTACTTAACAATTTAAATAAACTGAAATATTTCTAGATGGTCTACTTCTGTTCATATAAAAACAAAACTTGATTTCCAACTGCGTGGCTTGGTTTTCATTTATTTATGGAGTTTAAGATGGAGGATTCCTTCTGAAAATAGTGCAGAATAGCAAACTGGATATTAGAGGAGCAGAAATAGAAGGAGAATAACTTTTTCAACTAGGGAATGCTGGGAAGGCAATTTCAAGGGCTATCATTGGAAGAAACTGCATTTTAAAAGCAGAATCATCCTGGCATCAAGTGCACAACCGTAGTCACTCCCCAGCTAACACTTGCTAGAATGTGCCAGAGGCCAACTACAACTGAAGTCAGCTGATTACCCAGGAGCACCAAGGTAAGGCTGCCATGCTGGAGGATGAACCCTTGTTTTAGCAGTGACTGTCCTCTTATCTGAAAAATGTAAAGTGTTTCCTACCTTTTTTGTGAACCGTAAAAAACAACTTTGGCTTTTTTTATATGTAGTATTGATGAAAGAAATGTTTGATCCTGTATTAAGGCCTTATTAGTCAATAAATAAAGATAAATACTTGTTGACAAGATTATCTCTGCTGGAAGGATACATAGAGGTTTTCTCATAGTGCAGTTTTTATAAGGATCACCTAGAGTGATGTTAATGCTTCCCCGTTCACTCCCATCAACACAGAATTTTGTGTCTCGGGTGGGGCCTATGATTTCTGCCTTTAAGATTGGTATAGGAAAACAGACCATGGCCTCTGCCCTTACATTTATGACGTAGTTTAGAAAGCAAAAGGAATTAGTGATCAGGTAAACATATACAAGAGCCAAATAGTTGTGATCCAGATTTAAGTGCTGTGTTAATAGAAGAGCAAGTTCAGTTGGTGAGAGTAGTTGGGGTGGTGCTTGAGAGAGGAGGGAGGGACATGAACTGGTCCTCAGGTATGTGGATTGAATGGCTAGGGCTAAGGGGAGGTTAAGAAGAGACCACGAGCACATTAGAAACAAGCTTTGCTTGTGTGGCAGACTATAAGTCCAACTGGACAATGTGATAGGCAATTGGAGTCCTGGTGAGCCCTGCAGAGTGGTGAGAGCAGTGTGTTTGAGGAAGGCGAGTCTAGGTGGGTTGGAAGAGGAGAAACAAGGGTTCTAGAGATCAGACAGAAGGTTGCTGAATTATTGCGATTTGAGTAAGACCAGACTAAAATGATGGCAGAGGGCAGGCTTAATATACAGGGGAGTATGTGAAAGAGAAAGACTGTCTCTTGCCTACTAGGAAGTGGATTAGGTACTTGTGGCACTGTTCTTTGGATTATGTCGTCAACGGCCTGGTGAAGTAGTACCATTTGTACGAAGTAAACTGTCTCGGGGTGAAGTAATGTGCTTCAGGTTGCACTGCCAGTTGGTGCTGGAGTTGGATTTCGAAAGTAAGAAAGTGCTCAGTCTATTTTCACCTTCTCCATATCACAGTTTCTCAGGATAAGGTTTGGTTATACTGATTATAATGGGGGCAATAAAACAAACGCGCCAGAGCCAACAGAAAGATAGAACGCTGGAGTGTAACCTTAGCTTATCGAGTTAACGTAGCCGTTTAGCCTAACCTTGGTACCTCGAACAAAGAACAATGCCCTTGAAAAGTACTTAGCACAGTTTACTACTTTTTTTCTTGAAACCTATATTACCCCTTACCATCTTGTTAATTTTGTTTCCTCCTACTTCACACCATCTCTTGGCTAGAAGTAAATGATGATGAAGTTGCTTTTCACAATTCTCTTAATTGGCTGAGGCTATGTACTTTGAGGGGGACTTTTGCTGCTTAATAATGGCCACAGCAGTGAATAATAGTAGTGAAATAAGTCAAAATACAGGGGCGGGGAGCAAAGGCCAACTTCCTAGGTGGATTTGAGATCAGTGTGACTCCCTAAGATGAAGTCATGTAGGGGATGTGAGTGCTCCAAGTCAGAATGTTTTGCTGGGACATCGAATTTAGCTCTGAAACTTCCAGCACCAAGATAAAAAGAGGTGGTGTGTTCCTGTTGCATCTAGTCAAAGGGAGAATAACAGTTGCTTAGGAAAAAGTCTGTAGCAAAAAATTCAGGAACTTCTAACATTAATTGTCATTGAAGTACAAAGTGGAAATGTCTCCAGTGCAAGTTCAGAGAAATCCAGACATTTTATCTTCTGACAAAGAACACAATACTTTCTATGCTAAGGCCATGCCAAAAAAAAAAAAAAAAGATCAAACCTCAGGTCAAACTTAACCTAGATCCAACTACCAATTTTACAGGAAATCTAAGGACAGAGGAATATATTAAACTACATCAGTCAACAAAATCCAGACTGGTAAATTTTACAGGATAACTGATCCAGTGTCTTCAACAATTAAGTTCCAATGGAGAGAGAGATTGTAAATTAACAAAAGATGGAAAGGAAAAAAAAACAACAGGCAAAACTAAACCTTAATGTGTTTAGGGAAGTACAGAAATAATATAAAGAATATTAAGGGGCTTCCCTGGTGGCGCAGTGGTTGAGAGTCCGCCTGCCGATGCAGGGGACGCGGCTTCGTGCCCCGGTCCGGGAAGAGCCCACATGCCGCAGAGCGGCTGGGCCCGTGAGCCATGGCCGCTGAGCCTGCGCGTCCGGAGCCTGTGCTCTGCAGCGGGAGAGGCAACAACAGTGAGAGGCCCGCGAACCGCAAAAAAAAAAGAATATTAAGAAAACGATTAAAAGTCAGGGAGGGGTATTCTTAGGGAGGGAGGAGTTATACATTGTAGGGGGACATGAAGGGTTTGGGGGATAGCAAAATCCTATCTTATGACATGGATGTTGTTTACAAGGGTGTTTGCTTTATAGCAATACATTAATCTACACATTTGTCCTATGTGGGTTTTAAAGTTTGTATTATATTTAACCATAAAGGGTGCCGCGTGTGTATGTGTTTAAATGATATCACCATTTTCAGGACTATAGAAGCAGTCTGAGAGGCTTTGCAGCCGAGACCAATGCTCAAAATCAAGCTTAGCAGGACTGGTCTGCTGAGGTGCTACAGTCCCTGCTGCTGAGCAGCAGGCCCCAAGGATTGTCACTGAAATAGGGACTTCCCTGGTGTTCCCGTGGTTAAGACTCCACGCTCCCAATGCAGGGGGCACGGGTTTGACCCCTGGTCAGGGAACTAGATCCCGCGTGCCCCAACTAAAAGCCTGCATGCCGCAACTAAAAGATCCCTCGCGGCCAAATAATATTAAAAAAAAAAAAAAGAATTGTCACTGAAACAATATAGCTGCCACCAATGCAAAATCTTTGCTAAGTCTATATAGTTCAGCCTCTGTTTCTTTGTTTTCAGTAGCTTTCGCTGCAAAGTCTGGGTTGGTTGGTGGACCCCAAATTCCAGGCAAGTGAGGGAAAGGGAGTATCTCTTGTTTTCAGCTTCAAAAGTGGGGGTGGGCTCTGACTCTAAGGGTCAGGGATTCAGGTGCTGGGCGGACAAAATGAATGATAAATGCCCCTGGTGTCAGTGATGCTCAAACTTTACTGCACGTTAGAATATCTGGGAAGTGCTTTTAAAAATAACCAATGTTAAGGTTGCACCCCAGGCCAAGTAACACAGGATCTCTAGGGTAAGACTGTTAGTGGTTTTCTTGTTTGACTTTCTGTGTGATTGCCATGTGCGGCCAAGTTCATGAACCAGTGCCTACACTCTTGCTACTCAAAGTGTGGTCTTTAGGTCAGCCACATTGGAATCACCTGGGAGCTTGTTAGAAATGCAAAATCTCAATGCCAGGCGCGCGCGCGCACACACACACACACACACACACACACACACACACTATGGCTGTACTGAATTAGAATCATATCTTGAAACAAGAGCCCTAGGTGCTGCTTGTTATGCACATTCCAATTTGAGAAGGGCTGATCTACACTGTTCTTCCAAGGCCAGCCCAAGTCCCACCAGCAAGGATATTCCCTACTCCTGAGCAGGGAATTGACCTTGCCCTTCTCCATCCATTCTGTAGCACTTTTGAGCTACATTTCCACTGGGCATGTATTGCAGACTTCCTTGGTTGTGGTTAATTGTCTTATGTTGGCTCATCTCCTTACCAGACTGTAAGCTCTGGTGGGCAGGGACCCTGTCTCATCTCCTTTGTGTCTTCACAGTACTTAGCGCACTGCCATCCAAGCGGCAGGAGCTCAGGATGTGTGATCAGTGAACCAGTGACAGCCTTCTCCATCTTTCTCTGGCCTCCTTGTTCCCACCCCGACTTTCATGCATTCACATTTGTATTCCAATTTAAAGGCAACTTCAAATATAACCATAAAAGAACCTTAAAATTCAAGCCCAACCTTTTTCTGCGACTACCACCAGACACAGGATAAGCTGGATGACCTCGTGGATCTCTGTTGCCTTGGAGGAGGTGGGCTAGGAAGCCCTCGGAGACTCAGTCCAATGTAAATATTCTCGGATTCTGTGGTTCCCCTCTGCCGGATTAACCAAGACTCAAAGTACTCTTAACTCTTGCGAGTTGGCAGGGATGGCTATGGAGAAATTATAAATTAAATAGAGCCATTGAGCCACCTTGTGACCATTCCTGGGAACTGCGTTTCTTCATTGTGCACCGGAAACTTCTCCAGAGCCCATCAGTCTGAGATCCGTCATCAAGAATTTACGGTAAACACAGCCACACAAAATTAAATTCTCTCTCCCAACCTCCAATAAGATGGGAGTAAAGGAATTTACAAAGTATAATCAATCCTACAAAAACCAAATAAAAAAAGGCAAGAAACATCTGTAAGAATAAAAAAATTTATTTATGCAAATATTGACCTAGGTCTTTAAAAAGTGGGAGATAGAAAACAGAGCTAACTATTCTAGAGCAGAAGTTACAACCTAAGTGTTTTCAAAGGTGGATGCCAATAAAAAGTGAGCAGATTCACCCTGAATCCCACGAGTTCCAGAGTTTAGCGGTACCAGGGACCATGGAGAAGATAAACATGTGGTGATGGGTTAAAAATGGGGATGGGTAGAAAGTCTGTGTAAGAAATAATGGGATCCCCAGGTGTCCCCGCCCACCTCTTGCTGCCAGGAGTTGCTGCCACTCTTGCTGGAGGCTTATTATTTGCAGAAATGGACTGACAGAACCTCCAGACGAGGACACAGGGCATGGGGAAAGGTGGAGGTGAGTCAGAGGGTCGAACACCAGGAGTTCAGTGAATATCTGCATTGGGTTTTTTTTTTTAGTTTATTTATTTATTTATTGGCTGCATTGGGTCTTTATTGTTGCATGTGTGCTTTCTCTAGTTGCGGCGAGCGGGAGCTGTTCTTCATTGAGGTGCGCGGGCTTCTCACTGCAGTGGTTTCTCTTGTTGCGGAGCACGGGCTTGAGGCACGCAGGGGCTTTAGTAGTCGTGGCCCACGGGCTCAGTAGTTGTGGCTCGCGGGCTCTAGAATGCAGGCTCAGTAGTTGTGGCGCACGGGCTTAGTTGCTCCGTGGCATGTGGGATCTTCCCAGACCAGGGCTCGAACCTGTGTCCCCTACATTGGCAGGCGGATTCTTAACCACTGTGCCACCAGGGAAATCCCAATATCTGCATCTTGAACGATGAGCTCCTCAGATTCCTTCCTTCCTTCTCCCCTCCCTTTCCCAGAATTTTGGCAGCCAGACACACATAGCCAGGCCAAAGATTTGGAATGTCCTCTCTGGAAAACCTGTCCCAAAAGAAAAGACTCACAAATACTGGAGATTCACCAACTACAAGTCAGTCTCATTGCAGATTATTCTATGTTGAAGGTCTCCAGTCATCAAGATAGATGAATATACATAAAGTTTCCAATCTACCTAGAATATATATATGAGATCATTTAAACACAGAAACGTATAGACAAATTAATAAAAATCCACGTTCCTGACCCTCAGACTTAACAGATATTTGCATTCAATCAGATATTCAGTTCTTCACATTAACATAAATGAGAGAATAAAACAACAAACAAAAAACAGAAAAAGGAAACAAAGGGGGAAAAATGCAGAAAATCAAAGAAAAATCCCAAACTCACTTTCATTAATATTCTTGGATATGAGATGATATTGTATCCAAAAAGCAACATAAGGATGTCATAAAAAAAAGAAATAAAGAATGAGATAGGATTCTCTAAAATAAAAACTGTCAACTGAAATAAAAGTTTCAAGAGAATTAGAAGATAAAAGTCAAGGAAATCTTCCTGAAAGTAAAACACACACAAAAAAGAGTGAGAAATGGAAAATGGGAGGAAATGATAAGAAATTTAGAAGGTCAATCTAAAAGCCAAAATTTGATTAGTTGGAGGTCTAGAGAAAGAAAATAGAGAGGAAAGCTGAAGGAAGGTGGTTATCGAAGAGAGAATATAAGAAAACTTCCTAGAATTGAGGGATTTTAGTCTCCAGATTGAAAAGACCTAGCACGAAAAACAAAAAATTACCTGCACCCAGGAATGTCATCATGACATTTCAGAATTCCAAAGATAAATGATTTAAAAAAAAAAACAAAAACAGAGAAAAAGCAGGTCACATACAAAAGAATCAAGGACCTGAATGATTTAAATGTTCCTAAAGTAATACCGAGACCTCGAAAACAATTCTGAGTGAAAAGGATATTCTATGTAGAATTCTATACTCATTCAAATTACCTGTTAAATGTGAAATGATGTATTCAGATGTGCAAAGAGGTAAATGTTTCCTTCCCTTACTCGCCTTCTCAGGAATCTATTGGAGGATATATTCTAGCAAAATGAAAAAGTACACCAGGAAAGAGGGAGACCTGAGATCCTGCAGGGCGGTGCCGCTGGCCTAGGAAGCAACCGATCTCTAGTGGACTGAGGACGTGGTCTTCAGAAACGCAAGTGGGAGAAATAATATTGATAGGTGATGGATGTTACAGAGCTGATGGAGCATGTGAAAAGAGTGAGGAAAGGGACCAGGCTAGGGACCAGGCTGTCTGAGAGCAGGGATAAAATCTGCCCGGTTTGCCACTGGATCTCCAGTGCCTAAGTGTTCCTGGCACATAGAAGTTGCCCAGTAAATCATGTTAAAGGAGTGAGTGAATGAACACATAAACGAGAGTTGATGAAGCTTCACGTATGTGCTTTGAGCCAGGCAGTACAGCAGACACCTAGAAATACAGGATAAATGTAATTTTAAATGCATAGCAAAATTCTCAAGAAAGCAAGGACAACTGAGGGACAAACAGGTCACTTAGAAATCATATTGCAGGGCTTTAATTTACAGATGTCCAGAGATGCCACTGCTCCTTCTCCTCCCTGCTCAGTGAAATCAGGGCTGCATTCCCATCACCCCATCAGGAAAGCTCTTGCTGAGGTCAGAGCGATGCTGAATCTGAGATGTTGACTCATTAATCTCACTCCTTCCTGAAACACCTCCTTCACTTGGATCCCAGGACACTGCTCTCTCCCTCCCTCACTTGCTCTCCTCAGTCTCAGAGCCAGTGTCCTCTTCATCTTCCTTTTTTTTTTAATGGAGTATAGTTTATTTACAATGCTGTGTTAGTTTCAAGTGTACAGCAAAGTGAATCAGTTATACATATACATATATCCACTCTTTTTTAGATTCTTTTCCCATATAGGTCATTACGGAGTATTGAGTAGAGTTGCCTGTGCTAATCTGATTTCAGCTAATCCTGAGTTAGGACACGTACTCCATGAGGTATGTGTTGTTGTCCGCATTTGGCAAGTGGATAAATACAAGCTCAGCAAATTATGTAACTTGTCAGAATCACACCAGCAGAAAGGAAAACTCAGGCCCATTCCCAGGTGGGTCTGACTCCCATACCTGATCACTTACCTTCCCTGGAAGTCCATGCCCTAATGGAGGGCCACTTTCACTTCTTGATATCTGTTGTAAAAATAGAGCAGTACTTTAGAAAATAATATGAGACGTGTGTATACTATAATATCATCTGAGTATGGGACTTGACCCTGCACCACATAGAGGTATGTTATACACAACTGACTAGAGTTTACAAGTCCGTTTTTTAGAACTGATTAAATGTCTTTTATTAAAATTTAAATTCCCATAATATTGTAATAATAAGTGCTCACATAAAAAGCAAATAGAATAGACTCTGGTCATTTATAAAATAGCATTATATGAAACGAGTCTCAATAAATTTTAAAAGATTGAAATATTTAAAAGTATCTTTTCTGACCACAATGAAACTAGAAATCAATAATAGAAGAGAAACTGGAAATTTTACAAATATATGAAAATTAAACAACATACTGTTTTTTCAATGAAGGTATAATTGACATAAAACATATTCATTTCAGGTGTACAAAATTATGATTCAATGTATGTATATATTGCAAAACAATCACTACGATAAGTCTAGTTAACACCCATCACCAGACATAGTTACAGATTTTCTTTTCCTTGTGATAAGAATTTTTAAGGGCTTCCCTGGTGGCGCAGTGGTTGAGAGTCCACCTGCCAATGCAGGGTACGCGGCTTCGTGCCCCGGTCTGGGAAGATCCCACATGCCGCGGAGCTGCTGGGCCCGTGAGCCATGGCCGCTGAGCCTGCGTGTCCGGAGCCTGTGCTCCGCAACGGAAGAGGCCCGCGTACCGCATGAAAAAAAAAAAGAATTTTTAAGATCTACTCTCTTAGCAACTTTCAAATATATAGTACAGTGTTATTAACCACAGTCACGATGCTGTACATTACACCCCCTGGACTTATTTTATAACTGGAAGTTTGTACCTTTCGACCATCTTCACTCATTTCACTCCATCTCCCAGCCCCCTGCCTCTGGTAACCACTAATGTGTTCTCTGTATCTATGAGCTTGTTTTTTCATTTGTTTTTTTGTTTGTTTGTTTTAGATTCCACATATAAGTGAGATCATATGGTATTTTTCAATTAGCATAATACCCTCCATGTTGTTGAAAATGGCAGGATTTCCTTCTTTTTTTATGGTTGAATAATATGCCATTGTGTATGTATGTGTATATGTCTATCATATATATATACATAGTTCACATTTTCTTTGTCCATCGATGGACACTTCGGTTGTTTCCATGTCTTGACTATTGTAAATAATGTTGTAACGAACATGGGGGCATAGATATCTTTTCCAGTTAGTGTTTTTCTTTCTTTCAGATAAATACCCATATGTGGAACCGCTGAATCATATGGTAGTTCTATTTTAAATATTTTGAGGGACCTTCATACTGTTTTTCACAGTGACTGCACCAAGTTACATTCTCACCACCAGTGCTCGGGGCGTTCTCTTTTCTCCACATCCTTGCCAACACTTGTTATTTTTTATCTTTTTTACAACAGCAGTTCTAACAGGTGTGAGGTGATATCTCATGGTGGTTTTGATTTGTATTTCCCTGATGATTAGTGATGCTGAACATGTTTTCGTGTACCTGTTGGCCATTTGTATGTGTTCTTTGGAAAAATATATATTCAGATCCTCTGCCCATTTTTAAATTGGGTTGTTTGGGGTTCTCAGATATATGATTTGCAAATGTTTTTTCCCATTTGGTAGGTTGCATTTTCATTTTGTTGATGTGCAGCATAGTGACTACAATTAATAATACTGTATTGTATATTTGAAAGTTGCTAAGAGACTAGACTTTAAAAGTCTTCATCACAAGAAAAAAAATAGGTAACTATGTATGGTGATGGATGTTAACGATACTTATTGTGGTGATCATGTCATAGTGTATACAAATATCGAATCATTATGTTATACACCTGCAACTAATAATGTTATATGTCAATTATACCTCAGTAAAAACCAAAAACAAAACCCCAAAGCAATATGGTCTTGGCATAAAGACAGACATATAGACCAATGTAACAGGATAGAGAGCCCAGAAATAAACCCTCACATACATGGTCAAGAATCCAACTTCCCCAGAAGGCATTCCTACCAACTGTTCAGTCACTATGTGAGTGACTGAGTGGGAGCTCTCCCACAAGTTCTGGAAGCTTCTTGGCTTGACAGTAAGCCCAGGGCTCTCAGTTGCCGCCTTCCATCCCTGATGGCTGGTTGGTGGCAAGAAGACTGGTGAAAACAGCAGCAAAGCAAGTGGTAAGGGTAAATTTGTGATTTGTAGTAAGTCAACTTGCCCGGTTATAAAAATATCAACCGTGTTGTGTTGCCATCTTCAAAACGTCAGATCTTAAGTCTGGAGAAGGAAGCTCACATCTTTCAGACCCATGAATATTATCCAGACTCTATTGCTCAGATAGGCAGAGCAGAGGTTTTAATTTTAATGAAGTCCAACCTACCAGTTTTTTCTTTTCAAAAGCGTGGATCACGCTTCTGGTGTTGCATCTAAAAAGTTATCGCCCAACATAAGGTCACTTAGGTTTTCTCCTATGTTATCTTCTATGAGTTCTATAGTTTTGTATTTTACATTTAGGTCTATGGGCTATTTTGAATTAATTTTTGTGAAGGGTGTAAGGTCTGGGTCTATATTCTCTATCTCTCTCTTTTTTGCATGTGGATGTCCTGTTGTTCCAGCCCCATTTGTTGAAAAGACTATTCTTTCTTTTACCATTTAATTGCCTTTGCTCATTCGTCAAAGATCAGCTGACCATATTTGCCTGTGTCTACTTCTGGGCTCTCTATTCTCTTCCATTGATCTATTTGTCTTATTGCTCAGATTGGAATATCAGTGGAATTATTGGACAGTCTGTCTCAGCAACAAAAGCAAAGCTGTAGGAGCCTCAGCTAATTCGTTGACTTGATTCACAGAAAAGACATTGGACAATTTCTACAGTTTTGCTTGGTTATTTGCTGTCGCTTGGGCCCAGATGATACCAAGGCCATCTGAAATGTTTATTCAGGCAAGTGTGGTTCTGAATGGTATGAAAAACAAGTAGCACAAAAATCTCTTTTTTAGAAAACAATTTGAATAAAGTCATTTTTAAAGGATTCTGAAGCTTAAGTCATGAACATAAACACCACCATTTAAAAGCAAGAGATGAAAAGGCGAATGAAGCTTCAGTTTAAAGACATCTTAGTGATGGTGAAGCTTAATTAGAAGAAATTTTACAAAATGAAAAATATGGAATAATGAAAATAATGAATCATGTTGATTATTTGTTACTTCTTTCCTAATATTATTTAAAATACTATTTAGAGTCAAAATGTTTTATTTGTTTAAAACATGTATTATTTACTTGAAAAAAAAGTGTATCAACTAACAAAATACCCAACTTATAAGACGTGTAGTTTGATTTACTGTGTTCACTATTGACCAAAACTTAAAATTCTAACTTCCCGAAATAAATATTTCATGAGTTATTTATTTTTTGGAAGGAGCATTTCAGGAACAACCTATAGATAAGGATTGGGTTCCAATTCCTCTTTATCCCTATAACATTCTCTCCTTTTATGATAAAATATAAACATGCAAAAAAACACACCCCTTGAATAGGCTCCTTTCTACATTTTTTTGCCTAATGAACTACATTAGGTAAATTACAAAGGTCAACCAAACTGTGGTTCTTTTCTACTTTGCAGGATTCTAAGACACTTTATAGTTCACACCACAGAAATAAGAAAGAACATCTTCAATGAATTCTTAACTGTAGAGAACCTATGAGAAGGAAATTAACACAATGTTATGCGATGACAAAATGAGGGCTGAAAGTCAACAAATTGACCTCATTTTAAAAATGTCGGGCTTCCCTTGTGGTGCAGTGGTTAAGAATCTGCCTGACAATGCAGGGGACACGAGTTCGAGCCCTAGTCCAGGAATATCCCACATGCCGCAGAGCAACTAAGCCCGTGCGCCACAAGTACTGAGCCTGCGCTCTAGAGCCCACGAGCCACAACTACTGAAGCCCGTGTGCCTAGAGCCCGTGCTCCGCAACAAGAGAAGCCACCGCAATGAGAAGCCAGTGCACTGTAACGAAGAGTAGCCTCTGCTCGCCGCAACTAGAGAAAAGCCCGTGCAGCAACGAAGACCCAACGCAGCCATAAATAAATAAATAAATAAGAAAAAAGTGAATGGCTTTAAAATAAATATTCCCAGCCCTTTATAAGAACACACGATGACATGAGAATTCCCTGGTGGTCCAGTGGTTAGGACTCCACACTTTCACTGTCGAGGGTACGAGGGTTCCCTGGTCAGGGAACTAAGATCCCACAAGCTGTGTGGCTGGGCCAAAAAAAAAAGAACACATGGTGACAATATCCATATGGTGCTTCAAACATCAACAGGAAGACTTCCAGACTGTTCTTTGGTCTATCCAGCCTACTAGCAGAGGGGGAAGTGCTTATGGTGTTCCAGCCACAGAACTATGCAGCAAGTGGACAGAATTGTGGACATATTTCCCTCAGAGGACAACACAGACTTCTTAGTTGTTTTCAACTCTGAAAAGCCTCTATCACCTGGACTCTACAGATGGTGCTGCTGGGAGTACAGTCCCCAAATCACTAAAAGGAAGCAGTAGTCCTTGAAGAAATGGCTGATTCCAGAGCTGGGCAGGCAAAGGGCAGAATGACCCTGGAACATCCTATTGTTTCAGAAAGTAAGGAAAATTCCAAAGAATTATGGGTGCATGCCAATGGCACACAGGAACTAGCTGAAAGATGCTCCCTTTGGTCAAATATAGGACAGTTTGAGCATCAAAATAAAGAATTTAAAAGAATTCATGAATTGATAATAAATAAGGGGCTGAGGGCAAGCTCCTCTTTGTAGTGGAATGCCAACTAATACATGTTTAAGGAATGACAGAGTTAGAAAATCACCATTTAGTAAACATCACAGTAATAATTGACTCAGGCAAGAATCAGCAATGGATGCTATCATTGGGTGCAAGTGTGCTGGGGAACAGGATGTTGTGAACAGTCACAAACATCTTCCCACCAATTCTCTGTTAATCACAAAGGGAAAAAAGGTGCCTTTATAGTGCGGACACCTGGCAAACACAACCTGAACCAAGTGATCCAAGTTAGCATCACAAAAAGTGGGACAAACTGACATCACTTGCCTCCTGGTATGGTGCACTGAGTATTCCTGACAGTGATGCATCAGGCAAAACTGGTCATTCTACGGAACACATGGTCTACACTCTTCAAAATACCAATGTCTTAAAAGCAAAAAAAAAAAAAGGCTGAGAAAATGTTCGAGCTTAGAGACATGGTAACTAAATACAGTGCATGATTCTAGATTAAATCTTGGGAAAAGATGCTATAAAGGACAATACTGGGATAAAAAATTGAATGTTGACTGAATATTATGTATCAATATTAAATTTCCTGAATTTAATAATTGAACTGTGGCTGTGTAAGAGAATGTCCTACTTCTTAGGAAGCACATACCGAAGTATTCATGGGCAAAGGAGCGTGATGTCTTGAACTTGCTTTCAAATGGCTCAGAAAAGAAAAGAATAATACGTATTATATTGTGAATCGAGGTTAAAGGCACATGGGAGTTTGTTATAATATTTTTACAACCTTTCTATAGGTCTAGCTCTTTTCAAAATAAAAAGTTTAATAGAAAAATAAGGTTGGGGCACTTCCGCTTCTGGTAATGGTTGAGTAAATCCTATGAAAGCAACCTCCACAGGGGGAAAAATTAAAAAAAGATGAACTCTGGACTTTATACAAAAAATCAGCTAAATAAAGCCCCTAGAGAGTGAACTATTTATTTACCAAATAAAAAAAATAAAAGTGAAACAATATCTCTAAAGGCTGAAAGAAAAAGAAAGTCAACCCAGAAGTCTATATCCCATGAACACATCCTTCAGAAAAAAGGGAAAATAGACATTCTCAGTTAAAAGAGGGGAAAAAAAAAAAAGAATTCATTGCCAGCAGATTTGCAATACAATAAATGCTAAAGGAACTCCTACACGCTGAAGGTGTATGATACCAGATGGAAACTTGGGTCCTCAGAGAGGAATAAAGAGCATCAGTAAGTAAATATGTGGGTAGATATAAAAGTCTGTTTTTTCTTCTTCATTTCATTATAATATGTATGACTCTTTACACCTAAAAATGACAACATTGTCTTGTGGGGTTAATGAAATACATGTAAATGTGTGTACATACATACAATGTATACACACAGTGCTATGTATACTGGAGAAGGGATAAATGGATCTATATGTTACAAGTTTTCTATATTTAGTGTACTGCTAACTCTATATAGACTGTGAAAATTTAAGAATGAATAATGTAATCCCTGGAAAAACCACAAAAAAAAAGTGGGAAAAAAAAGTATAGCTAAAAAGCCAATAGAAAAAAATGAAACAGACTTCTTTAAGAGGCAAGGAAGGAAGAACCAGAAGAACAAAAAGTAGAGGAGGTGAACAGAAAACAATAAAATAGTAG
Source organism: Orcinus orca (assembly GCF_937001465.1). Lineage (NCBI taxonomy): Eukaryota > Metazoa > Chordata > Mammalia > Artiodactyla > Delphinidae > Orcinus > Orcinus orca. The sequence goes on along the minus strand of NC_064571.1, from coordinate 71,532,979 downwards.
GTAAGTGATCTCAACCTGATAAAGGTCATCTACAAAAAACCTACAATTAACACCGTCCTCAATAGTGAAAGGCCAAAGACTTTCCTTCTAAGATCGGAGACAAGGCAAAGATGTCCACTTCCACTTCTCCTATTCAACATAGGACTGGAGGTCCTCGCCAATGCAGTTAGACGCAAAATAAAAGGCCTACAGATTGGAGAGGATCAAATAAAGCTGTCTTTATTTGTAGACAACATGATCTGGTACACAGAAAATCCCAAGGAATCTACGAAACAGCTATAAGAACTAATAGATGAATTTAAGAACAGAATATGCAGTTGATTTTTATATATTGTCCTTATTAAATTCATCTGTTTCATTGCAAAATGGGTTTATTCAGGAATTGGCAAGAATTGCAATTTGGGGGACTTCCCTGGTGGTGCAGTGGTTAAGAATCTGCCTGCCATTGCAGGAGACATGGGTTCGATCCCTGGTCTGGAAAGATCCCACATGCTGTGGAGCAACTAAGCCCGTGCACCACAACGACTGAGCCTGTGCTCTAGAGCCAGGGAGCCACAACTACTGAAGCCCGCGCGCCTAGAGCCCATGCTCTGCAACAAGAGAAGCCACTGCAGTGAGAAGCCTGCACACCGCAATGAAGAGTAGCCCCCGCTCACGGCAACGAAAGAAAGCCCGTGCGCAGCAACGAAGACCCAACGCAGCCAAAAATAAAATAAATAAATTTATAAAAGAAAAGAAAGAATTGCAATTTGGGACATGCAATCTACAAGGAACCACAGGTAAGTCTGGAGAACAAAGGAGAGAAAACTCTTTTATAGAGGAGAAGGGGGAGTTGGGAGGAGCTATTATAAATAGAGTCCATTGGAGGAAACCGGGAATTCAGAGTGTAGTGGCTTTTCATTAGCTGAGTTGTGACAGTCTCTCAATGGCTAGGCTATTTCCTGGCAGGGAGAAATTCTTCCTTCTGCTAGGTAGTAAAGTGGTAACCTTCTTCCCATTAGAGATACAAAGGTACAGTCTCTTCCTGTTGGGTCTGCAGTTGACACTGGAATGGTAGGGCGTGAGAGTTTACCCCTCTGGCCTCCCGACTACATTTTAAATGAGGTTTCTGTTTATTAACTTTCATAGCACAATTTTTAATGAGTGTGTAGTACTCCATGTTATATTTGCCTTAGAAATGCCTAATGAAAGTACAGCTTCCCTCAGCTCCCCAGTCCAGAGATGAGATGAGATACCAGTAATAAAATTTATGACTACCATTTATTAAAATGTGTATCTGAAACTGTGCCAAGTGCTTTATGTACATCTTACATGAAGTGGGTATTATTTTTATCCCCATTTAACAATGAGAGACAATGGTGTACTGGTAAATGTTTTATAACCACTCTCTAGGAAAAAAAAAACCTGATTCACAGCATTTACCAATTTCCATGGTGTAAATAATCCCACTGTGGCCAATTTCAAGCTATCAACATGATATCACCAAACACAGAGTTGGGAAGAGATGAACAGTAGCACACCATTATATAGTTTTGCCACCATACAGAAACAATAGACAAAAATAACCTTTAGAGCATAGAAAATAATAAAATGTAATAAAATGAGGAAGTAATGAGTTTTAATTATTTATTATGGTTGTTTAATATAAGTTGTTTATTTGTAACTTTTTATAATTTAATTTTTGATAAGAGCTGTGTTTAATAACCCACTTGTGAAATTCCTGAAATGTTGACAGTTGGCTCTTGCCACCACTGAAAAGAGATTAAGTCACTTGTACAGCCATTGGACTTCAAATGTCATCCTCTCAGCTCTAGGACCATTTTGCCTTATCTGTTGATGCCTGCTGTAAGCCAGATACATATTAGTCCCTGTGGAGAATCACATGTGAATAGATAAGATGTGGGAGGTGTATTTAATAGTACAACGTAATACATTCTGTGGAGTGGTGTGGTGTGCACACTGAGAAAAGATGAGTCAGTCCTATCTTGGGAAATTAGGTGTTTTAAAGGGAAGGTGACACTTAGGCGACTATCAACAATGGCTGCTGACATCACGAAACAGAGACAACCTGACACTGTGTGCCTCCTGACAGAAGGACCACCACCTCCTATAACACAAGAAAACAAAACTCAAACCTTCTGAATTTGATTTACTACCTACAGTCTACTACCAATTTAGAGAAAATCAACAAAGTAACAAATGAAATTACCCTACAAGGACTGAATCAACAAAATCTAGACTGTGAGAAACACTATAGGACAAAGAGTCCAATTTCTTCTACAAATAAATTGCAAGGAAAAAATGTATGGATCTTACTGGGAACTTGATTTAAATAAATTGTAAATAAATTCTCCAAGACAGTTGGGAAAATATGAACATCGACTACATATTTTGTGATACTAAGAAAATATTGTTAGTTTGTTAATTGTATAATATCACTGCAGTTAAATTTTATTAAAAAAAAGGTTCCTATCTTTAGATATACATATTGAAATATTTATAGAGGAAGTGATATCTAAGATCTTTTCAAAGTTCTATGAGGACATGTATGTTCAATTGATCTTTAACAAGGGTACCAAGACAATTAAATGGGAGAAAGAATAACCTTTTCAACAAATGGCGTTGGGACACCTGGATATCCATATGCCAAAGAATGAAGTTGGACTCCTACCTCGCACTGTACACAAGAATTAACTCAAAGTAGATCATAGACCTAAATGTAAGAGCTAAAAACTATAAAATTCTTAGAAGAAAATACAGGAGTAAATCTCTGTGGCCTTGAGTTAGACAATGTTTTCTTAGATATGACACCAAAAGCACAAGCAACAAAAGAAAAAGAAGGATAAATTGGATTTCATCAAATCAAAGACTTTTGTGATGCACACAGTATCATCAAGTGAAAAGACAACCCATCAAATGGGAGAAAATATTCACAAATCATATCTCTGAAAAAGGACTTATATCCAGAATATAAAAAGGTTTGCAACTCAACAATAAAAAGACAAAGGCAAAGGATTTGAATAGTCATTTCTCCAAAGAAAATACAAATATCCAATAAGCACATGAAAAGTTACCCAGAACCATTAGTCATTAAGGAAAATATAAATCAAAACCACAATGAAGGGCTTCACTGGTGGCGCAGTGGTTGAGAGTCCGCCTGCCGATGCAGGGGACGCGGGTTCGTGCCCTGGTCCGGGAAGATCCCACATGCCGCGGAGCGGCTGGGCCCGTGAGCCATGGCCGCTGAGCCTGCGCGTCCGGAGCCTGTGCTCCGCAACGGAAGAGGCCACAACAGTGAGAGGCCCGCGTATCGGGAAAGAAAAAAAAAAAAACCGACAATGAAATACCACTTCATATCCACTAGAATGGCTAGACTTAAAAAGACAGACAGTACACTTTGGCAAGGATGCAGAGAGATTGGAACTCTCATATTGGGTTGGCTAAAAAGTTCGTTCTGGTTTTTCTGTAAGATGTTAATGGAAAAATCCAAATGAACTTTTTGGCCAACCCAGTATATTTCTGGTGGTAATGTTAAACGGTGCAGTGACTTTGAAAAACAGTTCGGCAGCTCCTCAAAATGTTAAACATAGACCATCCGACTCAGCAATTCCACCACAAGGAAGGGAAGTGAAAACATATGTCCACACAAAAACTTGTACACAAACGTTCATAGCAGCATTATTCATGAGGCCAAAAAGGTGGAAATAACCCAAATGTCCATCAACTTATTAATGAATAAATAAAATGTGGTTATCCACACACTGGAATATTATTCAGCCATAAAAATAATGAAGTACTGACACATGCTGCAATGTGGGTGAATCTTGAAACTTCTGCTAAATGAGAGAAGCCAGTCACAGAAGACCACACATTTTATTATTTGTATGAAAATGTATGGAATCAACAAATTTATACAGACAGGAAGTAGACTGGCAATTGTCTACAGATAGGAGGAGGGCTGGGGAAAGGACTGACTGCTAATGGGTAGGGGTTTCTTTTAAAGGAAAGATGAACATGTTTGAAAATTAGATCATGGTGATGGTTGCACAACATGGTGAGTATACTAAAAACACCAAAATTGTACATTTTAAATGGATGGATTTTATAGTATGTGAATTATAACTCAATAAAGCTGTTTAAAAAAAATTCTATAAGGAGGGGAAATAAACAGAAATAAGATCAGCTGTGGGCTGGTAAGTGTTAAAGCTGGGAGATGAGTACAGGGGGATTCATAATACTATTATCTCTAGTTTACATTTAGAATTTTCTGAAAGAAAAATTGGATACATTTCCTAGAATTTTCAGAGGTGCTTATCCAAATGTTTTCTGGCCTCCCCCAGTTCATGGGCTCGGAGAAGGCCATCCGTCCTAGGTGGGGTGGAGTGGGTTTGTTTTACACATAACCTGAGCTGCTGCTGGCCACTTCCACCATCTTTCTACTCCATTGACCACTCTGCCCACTCACGGGCAGCTTGGCCGACCTCTGCCACAGGCTGGCCTCTGGACCAACAGTGGGCCTCTGCTGGGGCCGTGCCCCCCTCCCTGCCTCCTCCTTCAGACCACTGACCTCTTGTATGTCTTCCCTTCTACTTGTCACCACCAGCCCTGTCAGAGGGGGAACCCACAGCAGAGCAGCTGGGATCCCAGTGACCCAGCTCTTGCCTCCACCCCTCAGCCCTCTCTGTCCCCCACACAGACTCTCCCAGAGGGTGAAGCTCAGGCACAGCCTCACACATCACCTAGGCCCCCAGCCCCTCACTTCCAGACCCAGCTGCTCCCTCTGGCCTCTCTGTTAAGTATCCTCCTCCCTCGGGCTGCATCCTGTGCTCTCCGTGCTGCCAGCTGTCTTCCAGCAATCTCAGCCCAAGGAAGGATCTAAGCGGTTCTGACTCAAAGTGAAGCTGACTTCCTTCCTACATGGCTCTTGAGCCCTGAACAAGTCAAGGGATTGTATGTATGTGCACATAGAGGTCCCTGGAGAGTTGCCACCAGTTAAAAAGCCCTAGAAAGGCTCTGGAACATTCTACAACAATTAGGGGGTGGGTCCAACCACTTAGGTAGCTCTGCTTGATTTCTCACACCTGTGTGGTCCCTGACGCAGCCAAAATCCAGAGTTACACGGGTTTGGGTATGAAATACGAAGTGTGGCCTGGAGGAAAGATCAGAGGAGGAACTGAAGTTCGGCTGGGACAGCAGGGTTGGAGAGGAGGAAGGGCCACACGACAAATGGCGGAAGCAGAATTGCCAGGACTTGGTGACCAGTTGCATGTAAGGATTAAGAAGAGTTCCAGGTTGGGGGACCAGGTGAAAGGTGATGTCCTTAGCTGGGATAGAAAAGGAAAGAGGACTGGGTTCAAGTGTGATTGTTGAAATGGAACGCCTGTGAATGCCTCGGTGGGGATAGAGGGGCTTAGCTGGAAACTGAGGTCTAGAGCTGAGGTGAACCAGCAATGCTGAGGACTAGAAGCTGCAGATGTGGCGTCTACATCAGGGCTCAGAGGCCTCTCTCAGAGATAGGGTGACTGAATGGCCTGGTCCTGGTTTACACCCTCTGTCCTGGTTTATGCCTATAAACCTATCCCTGTTAGCACCTCCTGCACTCTCAAAAGTGTCCCAGTTTGGATGACAAACTGCCTTCCAGTCACAGCTCTGCTTCTTTCCCGCTGTGTGACCTTGGAGCAAAGCATTTCTGCTCTTGGAGTCTCCGTTTCTTTCCTCTGCAAAAGATGGAGATTGAACAGTGATCTGAAATGTCTCTTCCTCTGAGAAGTTGTGTTCATCTTATCTGGTGCCGTTTCTCTTGGGGTTCAGGTCACCTGATGTGGGATGTCAGTCACCTCCGAAGAGAGCGTTTGTGTGTGTGTGTTGAGGGGGGAATCTCTCTGGGGTACCGAGGCTGAGGACGAGAGTCCATGGAGCCCTTTCAGCACCAGCCTATGTCTATGCTGGAGCTATCTGGCTCACAGACTGGTGGCAATCGGTAAGAAGGCGCCGGGAACTTGGAAAGTGGGGGCGGAGGGGGCGGTATTAGGCTTCGGCGACAAGCTGGGAAGGCAGTGGGATTTGCAGTTAAACCTAGCTTCAAATCAAGCTGCTACTTGACCTCTCTGAGTATGTTTGCTCATCAGTAAAATGGGGTTAATTAGGCGGCCTCGCCAGGATGCGTGAAGCTGGAGGTGATATACGTCCTAGAGGCAGCAACAGCTGCTGGGATCGCGGCGGCAGAAGCTTTGGAAGTGAAGCAGGACCCCGAGCGGGACCGGAGGCGATTCCCGGAGGCCGGGGCACCAGCGGGCGAGGAAAGGGGGATACGAACACGCTCGGCGGGGAAGGGGAGGCCGACCCCCACCACCGACCCCGGTGATGCCGCTTCGCGTCCACGTTTTCCCTCCTGGCGCCCGCCGGGGGTCTCGGTCCCCGGCTGTCACCTGGACGCTCGGGGATGGGGCGGGCGAGCCGGGCGGGCGTAGAGGCGGGCCTTGGCGGCGTATGCGGGCGCGGGCCGGGGGGTGGGGCGAGGGGCGGGGGGCGGGGGCCGGCGCCCCGCTGGGAGGCCGGCCACGTGACGCCCGCAGCACCGGCCGGGCCGCCAGGCGGGGAGCGCCGCGGCGGCCCCAGGAGGTGGCGGCGGGCGCGGAAGCCCGGGCCGCGCGGGACTGGCCGTCGGGGCCCCGGGACGGCGGCCCGCGGGACGCCCATGCCATGGAGAAGTTGGCGGCCGGGCTGGCGGGCCTGCGCTGGAGCATGGGCGCCTTCCCGCTCGACCTCATCGTCAGCCGCTGCCGCTTGCCCACGCTTGCCTGCCTCGGGCCAGGTACCGGGGGTGTTGGGAAGGGCGACTGGGGGGCCACGGGGCCTTCGGGGACTCCCCCGGGGCCGTGAGGATGCGGCTCCTGCCCTCCCGCCCGCGCCGCTCCCGGAGCGCCTCCCAGGAGAGCCGGGGCCCACGAACCGAGGGGCCGCCTCCTTCTGGGCCCCACGGACGGGCACAGGGACAGAAACCTGGGACAGGGACTGGGGCCGGGCCCAGGACAGAGTTCTCCGGCCCAGCTGGAGCCGGGAGCGCGGCGGAGCCGCCAAGTCCGCCCCGTCGGTGCACCCCCTTCCCTCGCCGCCCTCAGACCCCCGCCCGGGCCGCGCCCCCCTCCATCCTTTTGTCTCCGGCCTCTCACCTCGATCCTCCCGTATCCCTTGGGCCTCGGACTCTGTCTTCCCACCGCCGCCGCCCCCCAGCCCCGCTCTGTCCCTCTTGGGACCCTTCTCGCACCCTCCTTTCGCGGCCTGGGGAGCAGCCTCCGGTCCCCGGGGGCCGGCAGACTACCTCTGGGCCTGAGTGAGCGAGTCCTTCCGCCGGGCGGGTCTCCGAGCCCCCGGACCTCCCCACATCTTGCCCCACTTCTCCTTGGGGCCCGGGGGCCCAGGCTGCACTGCTGATGCTTGCGGGCCTGAGAGGGGCGCCCGGAGGCTGCGCCGAGCAAGTGGACCGTTTGGGGGAAGAGGGGCTGCTTGGCTGGGGGAGGGGCAGGAGCCGGGGCTGGCAGCCAGGCCGGGGGTTTTGTGTGTGAGAAGAATAGGGGTTTGGCCCGCGTTGGCACACTTGCTTCCCTGAATGCTAATGGAGCCCGCGGCCACAGGCTCCTCTCCTCTCCGCGGGGCCAGCAGCCACTCCTCCGACCCGCTGCGGCGAGGAGTGGGCACAGTGAGCGTCACCGTGTCCCAGGAGCGGGCTCGGTGAGAGCGTCTATGCCTGGGCCGTCGGGCAGGGTTGCCTGGCAGTCCAACGTCTTGTTTCCTGGATCATCGGCGTGTGATGCCGAGACTGCCCATGTCAACAGCAAGGCTGTGTGTGTCTGCGTGTGAATGGAATATGCTGACCCTAGGTTGTGCCTGGCCACTTCCCACACATTCTCTTTGGTATCTCCCCCCCGGGGGGGGTCCTTTTTGAGCTCCTCAATCTGGCAGGCCTCCTTTGGGCTCCCTTGACACCTCTGGCACCCTTGTCTTGTCTCCTACTGTAACCCGTTGTACTGGTCAGTTTATTGTCCTTCTGCTGGGCTGCAGGCTCCTTGAGGTAGGGCATCCTGCCTAACAAAGATTATGGAAGGAGTAAATGAATGAGGGAATGAGCAACTGGTGTGATGGCCCAGTTGCCTGGTGTCTGTCTGTGACAGTGGTGGCTATGGCTGTGGTCACCTTATGTGATCAAAACTATGAGTGTGAATATGTGATCAAAAGTACGTCTTGAAAAATAAAAAAAAAAAAAAAAAAAAAGTACGTCTTGAAGGTCCCTGTGTGCTGTGCATTTGGGAGGGGCCCCTTAGTGGGACCATGGGACTGAGTTGTGTCATTGGGGTGACAAGCAAGCCCCTATCACTGTGGCCCAGGTGGCTGTGCTGGCTCAGCTACTGGTGACCATGACCCATGGTTGCTGGTGTGTGTCCTGTGTGACTGTGGCCTGCATCCTTAGGAAGGGCAGCCTTGGGCTTAGGAGAGCTCTAAGAGGAGGTTACAGAGTAGGAAAGCCTCCTCTGCCTCAGGTGAGGAATTGAGGAGAAAGGCTCCCCCCTCCCCTCCCCATACACAGGGTGGAAGCCAGGCCCTTCCTGCAGGTCCTGAACACATCGTCCCCTCCCCTGACCAAGTGCACACACTTCAGGGAGTCCCCAGCCATCAGAGTAAACCATTTCCCATTTGGTTGGGTGGCAGATATTAAGTTGCGTCTGAGGGGGCTGGGAAGGAGGCATCCCTCACCCCCACCCTACTCACCAGCTGCAACCAGGAGACGGCTCAAAGGCCTCCTGGAAGCTGGGCCAGCCCTTCTGCTCTCCTGGAAACTGGTGCTGGGGTTGGAGCCTCTGGGGCCCAGGCCCCTCCCGATGGCTTCCCCCAGGACTAGCCCCCATCACTCTTCTAAACCCACCCCTTTCCTCTGGCCTTCATCACTGTGTTCCAAAGACTGGGGGGGTGAAGGGTTGAGGGAGGGCGAGCCAAGAAGCAGCTTCTCTGAGGTGGGATCAGCGGGTATCTGAGACTGTCTCCTCTCTCCTTTGAGGTCCCTTGTGCGCAGGAGACTGTCTGTGGCAGTGGGTGAAAAGAGAGCCCAAAGAGAGCCAGGAGTCAGCTCCTGTAAGCCCTGCCGTTCTCCTGACCCGAGTGACCCACATAGCTCTGGGGTTCACATGGACGGCCCCTTCTCGGCCCTCTCTGTGCCCCACCAAGGCCCTCCTTTCCTGGCCTAGGAGCCGACTCAGGGGCTGAGAATTCTGCTGGTCTCAGTTCAGGTGGTTCTGAGGCCCAGCTCAAGTGTCTGCTGCTTAGCAGTGTCTCATCCTCCCTCCTGCCCCACACTCCCCCTCAGCCAGTTTACTGCCCCTTCTGTGAGAACTCGCACAGCCTCCATTCAGCGCCTCAAACTTGGCCTGTATTCTCTGTTCACATCTCTTCCCACCTCCTCCTGGGCCTAAGGGCTCCTGGAGGGCAGAGGCTGGGCTCATCCGCTGGGAGCCCCTGGCTCCCGCACAGGGCCTGGGACGGCAGGCAGTCCAATCGAATGATGAATGCAGGACGGAGGCTGGGCCGGTTGCTGGGGCCCCATCGGGAGCCTGAGCCCTGAGAGAGGGGGCCTGATTCAGCCCCGAGGTCACAGTTGGCAGCCTGCCTGTCCCTTGAGCGCTGCTGATCTGGACAGGGATCGTGGGGAGCTGTCCCCGGTGGAGTCTCGGTGAGGAGGTAGGAGGTCACCCTGCCTATTCTTTCTGCCCCTCCTAATGTTCTCTTTTCTGTCCTTCCTCCTCTATCCTCCTTTCCCCTCTCAGGGGAGTATGCCGAGGGCGTCAGTGAGCGAGACATCCTGCTCATTCACTCCTGCCGCCAGTGGACAACGGTGACAGCCCACACCCTGGAGGAGGGTCACTATGTCATCGGGCCCAAGATTGACATCCCCCTGCAGTACCCAGGTGTGCCCAGCCAGGGACAGATGGCACAGAGCCGGTGGGAGGTGTAGGCAGGGGGGTAGGGGTGGGGAGGTCTTGGAGGAAACTTGGTGACTGGCTTTCCCTTAGAGCCACAGGGGTGAGCGAGGTCATGGCTGGCAGGGTGGTGATTAGGGTTAGGGTTAGAGTTAGGGCTCAGTGGTTTCCATACTGTTTTGTGGAGCCCTGGGTTTCTGGTTGCAAACCTTTGATTCCCATTTTGTTTTAAAATAGATTTGAAACTCATGTTAAAAAAAAGTACCCACACCCTCAAACTGCTACAGATCAAACCTTAACCCTGACTAGAGACCTTCAGTGTGCACCATTACATACAGGTGGTACCTCTGCCTCATTAACACTTTTTGCACAGACCCTCAAAGGGAGTATCTCCTGCTAGGATCCTCTCAGTACCGTGCAACCAAAAGACTTCAAAAACAAAGGGATGCTCAGGCTGATTATGTGGCTGCATCTGCCTGCTCTAATCCTGTTTTTCCCAATTTTTGTGTTAAACTTATTGTCTTCACTGATTGACTTAAGTGAATGTTAAAATTTTAGGCTTTTAAATAAGATTCTGCAGTGAATTTCTACTTTTATCTGTTATATATATGATGCTGATGTCCTAAAGATTTTGTTTGAAGAAAGGATTCTGCTGCTGAAAAAAGAAAGTACAGCCCTTTCGTTTTACACACAATGAAACAGAGGGCCTAAGAAGGGAAGTGACTTGCCCAGGGTCACACAGCTAGTAAGCAGCAGAGCAAGGGCTAGCACCCAGGTATCTTGACTCCTGGGCTCTTGCTTGCTGCCACATCAGGAATGCAGGGTTGTTGTCCCCTGTGTGGGAGGGATGTGAGTCTGGTGGCCCCATCCCAGAGATGCCCCCATGTGAGCCCAGGATCCCACAGCTCCTGCACATTAAACACATGCTGCGTTTCAGACACTGGGCAGAGCGTTGTTGTCATTGCATCCTCACAGCAACCCTGTGAGGAAGTTTTATCAAGCTCCAGGAGTTAGTAGTTAGCCCAGTTCTGTGTTTATCTGCTGCCCACCCCCCAACAAAGGTTGGAATACTTTGAGCTGGGAAGGCTCACAGTCCCTTCCTCACAGGTATGCTGTTCCCCTTCTGGCGCTGCCTGGGTCTCCCCGGAGTCAGTGGGACAGGACTAAACCCTTTACGGGGCTTCTGCTCTTTACAGCGCCCTGTGCACCTTGTACTCCTGTAGCCCCACAGCCCATTTTAAACATGAGGAAACTGTCTCAAGTGTCTTTCTGACCTGGCCTGGAGCCCTTGGGGAGGCCTGCCCAAGCTAGAAACTTCCCAGCCTGGGTATCTGGCCTTGGTCCAGGGAGAGGTCCCAGGTCTTCGATAAAAAAAGCAAAGATTGGGGGACTTCCCTGGCGGTCCAGTGGTGAAGACTCGGCACTTACACTGCTGGGGGCACAGGTTCGATGCAAAAAAAAAAAAAAAGCAAAGATTGGAAAAAGCCTTCACTGACAGAAATGTGACTTACTGTGCCATTTCGGTTGTGTCATTAAAAATCCGGGAAACCAAGGTACAGAGCCTCCTGGGGAACTCTGCGTTCACGGGGCTCCTGGCCCTTTCCCCCCATCTCTTTCGGTGCCCTTGTGTAAGGCGGGTGAAAGCTGGCCTGCCGAGGTGTCGCATCCCCAGCTCCATCTTTCCGGTGGGCCGCTCGGGCCCCGCCTGGATGGGGGCTGGGTGGCCGAGCCCCCCCTGGGAGGGGGAGGGGCTGGGCCGCCGGCGGGTTAATGAGGAAGCTCTGAGCGCACAGCTCCGAGCTGGTTCCTCCTAATGAATTAATAATTGCGCGGGCAGGCGGGGAGGCGGTGGAGGGAGAGGGGAGGAGGGCTCAGGGCGATGCCCTGCAGCGAGTGGCGTGGGGGCCGCTGCTGGAGAGCCGGGCTCCAGGCCAAGGCCCACCGCCCGGGGAGGCGGGGAGACCGGACTCCTCCGGGACGACCCCCCACCCCACCCCGCCCGCTCCCCGCCTTGCCCTCTGCGCGGTGCCTCTCCCCGCGCGGGCCGCGGACCCTGCGGAGCACCGGGCAGATGCGTCCCTTGAGCCAAGTAGTATGCTTCCACTTTACAGGTGGGAAAACAGAAGCCCATGGGGATTAAATAATTTGCTCAAGGCCACACAGAGGTGTGGCAGAGCTGGGATTCAGCCAGGTCTGTCCGACTCCCAGGTCTGTGCATTTACCCACCATTCTTTATGGAGCGTCTGTTATGGGTCAGGTGCTGGCAGGGAGGGGTGAGAAACAAGACCCTGCTTCAGGCTGGAAGGGACGGTCAGGGCTGCGTAAACGTGCTCTGGGACTCACGGACAGGGAGGAGGGGCAGGCCAGGGTGCGGCAGGTCCCTAGAGCCGCAGGGGACCTCGGGTCTTTTGTAGGGGGAGGCAGGAGAGGAAGCTGCCCCCAGTGGGGCTGCAGAGGGAGGAAAAGGCTTCCAGGGGCCAGAGCATCACTCCCGGGAGGTCTACCTTCCTTCCTCCCGGCAGCGATGACCGGTGCTGGGCTCAGGCTGCGGCGGAGGGGGTGGTGCCGGCTACCATGGTTACATCGATCTTCTTTGCCACATCCTCCCCACCCCCCGGCTCTAGCCCTGACTTGGCTCCAGCTCTCCCCACAGCGGGCAGTGGGCACTTCTCCCTGCCTGGCTGCTTGGAGTTGGGGGGTTTGTGTGTGGGTATTGGGGAGGCGACTGGGTGAGGGATGGGGGCTACTTTTCTTGGATGGTAGCAGACCTGTGACTCCTGCTTCCTGACCTGCAGATCACTGTTCCTTGCTAGGTCCCCTCCCCAGCTTATCCCTGCTGCCCTCGAGGGCTGTGGCTCATCCGAGGCCTCTTCCTACCAGGGTCTCAGAGTGGCTCGGGAAGGATGGAGGATGGGACGCGGGGTCTGTTCCCTCCAGCTTTCTCCTGGGCATTTCCCCCTCTCTTTCTGGGTTGTCACTTTTCCTGCTCATAGGTGTTGATGCTGCAGGCTCTGCCGCTGGCCCTCTGCTCTTCATACTCTGCCTTAGGGAGTGCGTGTCTCAATCCCGGTTTCTGGTGGGCTTTGGGGGCTTCAAGAACCGCCCCCCTGTACTATATACAAAATGCTTTTTTGTGTGTTCCTGCTAGGGTTACACTGTGGGATTTCTCTGGGAAGAGGGTCCCTAAAGGGTCAAGATCCTCTGTTCTTCCTCTTTCCTGAGCTATCTTGCCTGCCCCACAGCTGACGCTGCTTCCTGTGGGCTGGTGACCTTCTGTCTGTTACTTCTGACTAGGCATCCTCAAGCGCTGCACCCACACGCTCGCCTGCCCCAGGAACACCCCCTGCAGGGCCTCACTTGGCCTCCCCAGTTTGGCCGGTGCTCCACAACTCATTCCTTCCAGGGTCTCAGTTTTGGTTAACAGCTCTGCCGTCTCCATTTCTGACCAGGCTGGTGACCCGAGTCCCTTCCTCCACCACCTACTCATCAGTCTGATGAGTTCCTCACCACAGTCTGAGGAGGCTCCCTACCTTGAAAGTACCTCTTGGGCTGCTCATTTTTGTTATTCCCTCAGTTGCTGCCCTGGCTCTTTTCCAGAACTCGTTACTGAGTTATTTACCTGAATGGTGTCCCTGTTATCTTTATAGAGTAAAATTTTGATCTTGGTCTTCCCTTGCTCAGAACACTCCAGGGGGTTTCATTCTTACGGAATAAAGTCCTACCATATGGCATTCAGAGCCTTTCATAACCCAGTTGCTGTCTGCTTCACCCCTGTCATCACCCCCCCCCAAGTCCTACCCTCCAGGCACTCACCACTTTGGGCAGGCAGTCTGCTTCCGTGACTCTGTGTCTTTGCTCATGCTATTTCTTCCATGTGGAATGTCCATTCTGTAAAACTCTTTGCATTCTTATGATGCCCTCAGACTGCCAGGTAGATTTCCCCCAACTCAGCGGTCTTCTCACTCTTTTGTCATGAGTCTGGTGTAGCATTTGTCACATCCTGCCATCACACACTATATCTGGATTTCCTTGTGGGCAGACTATCTTACCCAGATGTGCACCCCCTGTCGGGGCAAGGCTAGTGTCTGGCACATAGTGGGTGCTCCGCAAATGTTTGTGGAATGAATAAATGAATGGACTATGACTGCAGCAGCCACCAGAGACATTACAGAAGCTAGAGCCACCTTGTCTTCTCTCAACTTGTACAAGACTCTCTTCCTTTTGTGTAAGGGCTAAGAAGAGGCCATCTGTCCAGATGCCAGCATGGTTCACAGCCTGTCTTTGTGCTCACATAGGTGGGCACATAAAAGATGTGTGGCCAGTGAGGTTAGACAGTTTACACAGAGGGGTGTCAGCTTTACGGATTATCATCATTCTTTAAAGTCTGTGTCTGCTGGGGGCATCTGCTGAGCCAGCCAAAACATAGCCCTGGACTGCAGGTTGGGAAGACCTCATCCGAGGGAGGAGGCTTTGCTGGGCTCAGATCGGAGGCCTCTGGGACAGTGGGGCTGGAGATTGGATCAGAGGAGGACTTGGGAACAGATTAGGAGTCAGAGTTGCTCTCCCTGGATCTCCAAAGACTGGGGCTGGGCCCCTCGTCTGCCCATTGCATCAGTGTGGGTTAGCAATCCACCGCAGACACGTAGAATGCCAGATCCAGGTGGGGCCCAAGAGCATCTGCTCCAGCCTCCTCAGCTGAGGACTCAAGCCCCAGAGAAGGGAAGGGATTTGTCTAGGGTCATAGCAAATCAGAGTGGGAATGGGACCAAGCTAGGAATCAGCACCCCCAATGCCACACTAACGCTTGGTCTGAGGATAGCTCTGTGTCCAAGTGTTTGGGTGCCAGTTTGCACTTGGGTTTCTCTGGGCAGGCGGCTGCTAGCCTTATCACACACCCACAAGCTGTCCACTGGGTGAGGGCTGGGCTCTAGTTGCTAGGAATCTGTGCTCACCTCCCAGCTGAGGCTTGAATCAGCTGACCAGCTCCTTCCACTAGTGCAAACCTGCCCTTCTGACCACCTGAGTTCCAGAGAGGCTGGCTGAGATGAGGGGAACAAGAAGCGGGGACAGTGGGGCCTCTCCGGATGCAGGCTAGGCTCCCAGCAGCAGGCCCACCCTAGCAGCAGCCTACATTCCTTCCTGTGCAGGGAAGTTCAAGCTCCTGGAGCAGGCCCGGGATGTTCGGGAGCCAGTGAGGTACTTCAGCAGCGTGGAGGAGGTGGCCAGCGTCTTCCCCGATCGCATATTTGTGATGGAAGCCATCACCTTCAGTGTCAAGGTTAGTCCTTTCTGCACCAGGCACGGTGCCCCCAGGTTTCCATTATCCTCAGGGGCAAGCCTGACCCTGGCTGGAGGGAGGCCTTTGAGCTCTAAGAGGTAAAAGTGTCACAGTGTGGCTTCTGACAGCCCCTTGAAAGCCTCTGGCTAGGTGTATGAACCTCCTGGAGCTTCCTGCAAAAGGTGGGGAAGCAGGAAGTGTGTGTGGAGGGTCACGGCCTGACTGGGCCGTCTTTCAGGGCAGCCATCCTCTCAGCCACTGGTGGCGGTAGTATAGCTGTGGGGCACATAGTGCACACGGTCCCCCACTTACGTACAGGCGGTTCTTGCCTGTTTATAAACCCTCTGCTTATCCATCAATTCATTTCTCTTCAGGGTAGTCTTGTTGAACAGGTGGAGGATTGTTATCGCCCTAATTGTAAAAAATGATAACAAAAGTTGCCATATACTGAGTATTTTCGAAGTATTTCATTGTACATATAGTCTATTTAATTCTTACAGCAATTCTTCCAAGTAAAAGTAACTAAGGTCCCCGAGAGGTAACTCACTGAAGGCTGCACAGCCACCACGTGGCCCCTCCAGGATGGAATGTCCTCAGTCAACTGCTCTTGATCTGGTCTTAGCCCTGGGAAAGGCCCAAGAGGAGCGCTGTCCTCCTGGGTCCCGTCCCGGTGGCTTTCCTGGGGCCCTGGCTAAGGCCTCCTGTCGTTTCTGGGATCCCCAGGTGGTGTCAGGCGAGTTCAGCGAGGACAGCGAGGTGTACAACTTCACGCTGCACGCCGGCGACGAGCTCACTCTCATGGGCCAGGCGGAGATCATGTGCGCCAAGACCACCAAGGAGCGCTCACGCTTCACCACCCTGCTGCGCAAGCTGGGCCGGGCCGGGGCGCTGGCCGGGGTGGGCGGCGGCGGCCCGGGGGGCACGGGGGCCGCGGGTGGCAGCGGGGGCGCCAGGCCCATCAAAGGCAAGATGCCCTGCCTCATCTGCATGAACCACCGCACCAATGAGAGCCTGAGCCTGCCCTTCCAGTGCCAGGGCCGCTTCAGCACGCGCAGCCCGCTGGAGCTGCAGATGCAGGAGGGCGAGCACACGGTGCGCGCCATCATCGAGCGCGTGCGGCTCCCGGTGAACGTGCTGGTGCCCAGCCGGCCGCCGCGCAACCCCTACGACCTACACCCGGTGCGGGAGGGCCACTGCTACAAACTGGTCAGCATCATCTCCAAGACGGTGGTGCTGGGGCTGGCGCTGCGCCGCGAGGGCCCGGCGCCGCTGCACTTCCTGCTGCTCACCGACACGCCCCGCTTCGCGCTACCGCAGGGCCTGCTGGCCGGGGACCCGCGTGTCGAGCGCCTGGTGCGCGATAGCGCCTCCTACTGCCGCGAGCGCTTCGACCCCGACGAGTACTCGACCGCCGTGCGCGAAGCGCCCGCCGAGCTGGCCGAAGACTGCGCCAGCCCGCGCCGCGCGCGCCTCTGCCTGCCCGCGCCCCCGCGCGCCCTCCGGCCCGCCCGCGCCCCCGCCTCCGGCCCCGGCCCGACCGGCGACGGCGACCAGGAGGAGTACGTGAGTCCCGACTGGGCCGGCGCGCCCGAGCCCGCAGCGCCACCCGCCGAGATCCCCTACGAGGAGCTGTGGACGCACCAGGCGGCTGAAGGCTTCGCCGAGGGCAGGACCCGGCCGCTCCCGGGGTCCGACCTCATCTCCTTCGGGGCCACCGGGCCGCCCCACCTGGAGCCCGAGGCGGCCCCGCCTCCAGTGCCTCCCAAATCCGAGGCGGTGAGTGGACGCGGTGGAGGCGAGGAGGGGGGGGAAGCCGGGCTCTGAGCTCTGTGGGCCCCATCCTCCAGGGAGGTGGCCAGGCAGCGGTCAGGGTTTGGGTTTGAAAAGCTCGTTCTCCTGGGCCCCAGCCTTGGCATCTCGGTCTCCAGCCCCCCAGAGTGTGTGGCAGAGGGTGGCCGAGGTGGGGAAAGGGGAGAAAACAAGGAGGAAGGAAACGCAGGAGCATTTGTAGGAAGGGATACCAGGGACGGTGGCAGGGGAGTTGTGGGGACGAAGATGCCAGCAGGTCGCCAGCCTCAGAGAATTGGGGATGAGCCTAGAACAGTGTTACCCAGAAGGTTCCACAGAACAAGGAGTCCTTTAAGTTGTCCAGCGTAAAGAAGGTTCTATGGTGACGTAAGTTTAGAAAATGTAGTCTGTGATGCCCAGCCTTCCCCCTCCTCACTTTGGAGCCGCAGAGTATTGGTATAATAAAGGCTCTGAGAAGTTCTGCACGAAGGAAGCCCGTTTATCTGTGTTTAACACAGAGTTTTCCAACCGAGCTTGTCCACAGACTATGGACAACACCTATGAGCATCCCATGTAGTCCACTTTTGAGTGTCTGACCCGTGAGGCAGGGAGCCAGATGGCAGGTACTTTTCCTTCCCTTTCTTCTCCTCACTACACGTTTTTCTTCTTATTTCTCTACTTAACTGATTGTTTATCTACTTCTCTATTTTTTCTTACATTCAAGGTGGATTTCCAAGGCCACAGGAGACAGTGTGTGTGTTGTCGGCTCTCGATGAGCGAAACGGGCTGGAGAGACGAGAAGGGGTGGGTGGGTGGGTGAGGAGCTGGGGTGTAAGGCAAGGCAGGCTCTTGGCAAAGTGGGGCAGTGTCAGTGCCAGATGCCGCCCTGGCCCAGCTGCCTGGGGACCGGGGGTGGCGTCATGGCCCTGTGCTTGCAGGTGAAGGAGGAATGCCGCCTGCTCAATGCCCCTCCTGTGCCCCCCCGAGGTGGCAGTGCCAATGGCCGGCTCTCGGGCAGTCCTCCGGTGCCCCCACGCTTCCCCAAGCTGCAGCCTGTCCACTCCCCCAGCTCCAGCCTCTCCTACTACTCCTCTGGCCTCCAGGATGGGTGAGCCACTTCTTTCTCTTGGTCCTGGGCCCCTCAGGTAGATTGAAGCAGGGGAGGGTGGGGAGGGGAGCCAGTGCTGAGGAAGAGGAAGTCTTCAGGACCGGGGTTCAGAGGTTCTGAGCAGCACCTGAGGGAGGGGGCCCTGGGGTCCGGGCTTCCTGCTTCAGTTCGCTCCTCTCCTAAACGATGACAGTCGGTTGGGAGTGTTGCTCTGTTTCCCTCCAGAGTGGGCTCTGCCACGGGGTGGAGTGCTCCTTGCTATTGAAAATTTTCTATGTAATTCAGTTTAGTTTAATTTTTCCTGGGGAGGGGGGTGCCGGGAGAAAGAATTGGGCAATCTCCGAGGGCCGCAGGCCTCGGGGGCTGGGGCGCGGGCCAGCGCTGCTGAGATCGGAGCAGCGGCCTCTGGGACCTGGTGGAGCAGTGGTTCGCTGTGTCGTGTGTGTGGCCCTGTCGCGTTTCCCTCTTGCTGTGCTTACCCTTCCATCTGTGTCTGTCTCTTTGCCCACAGGGCGGGCTCCCGCAGTGGCAGTGGCTCTCCGTCACCGGATACCTACTCCCTCTATTGCTACCCATGCACCTGGGGAGACTGCAAGGTGGGCGAGTCCCCCAGCCGCCCACGCCCGGGACCCCTGCCCTCGACTACGCAGCCCAGCCAGGCCTCCCGGGCCCTTGTAGAGCCCCTGAGCAGTGGAGCTGCTTCTCTCTGGGGGGCCGACACCCCGGTCAAGACCTACCACAGCTGCCCGCCTCCATTCAAGCCCTCCCACCCCCAGAAACGCTTCGCTCCCCTTGGAGCTCTGAACCCCTTTTCCGGGCCTGCCTACCCCCCAGGCCCTTCAGCCGCCTCCTCTTCTGGGCCCACAGCCAGCTCAGGTCCCCTGGCTACCTCCAGCCCCGCTCATTCCCCGGGCCCGGGCCCTCCAGGCCAGGCCTGTTCGGCGGCTGCCTCCTCCTGCTGTCCCACCTCCTCCTCCTCTTCCTCTGAGCGGCAGACACCTGCCCTGGAGCCCTCTGATCCCTTTGAGCTGGGCCGGGGCAGTTCTCCAGAGCCGGAGCTGCTGCGCTGTCAGGAGCCCAGAGCTGTGAGGGCTCCTGGGCCTGGGCCTGGCCTTCTGCCACTTGGACCCCCCAAGGCCTTTGAGCCTGAAGGTTTGGTGCTGCGGCAGGTCCCCGCCCCCCTGTCCCCCGTGGCCCTGCAGGGGCCCGAAGCAGGCAGAGCACGACTCCTTCTCACCCAGGGGCGCCTGGAAGGGCCTCCGGCCAGTCCCCGGGATGGGGCCACAGGCTGGGGCGGCCGGGATGCCTCCTCCTGGCAGCCCCCCGCTGACCTGTCTGCACTCTCCCTGGAGGAGGTCTCACGAAGCCTGCGTTTCATCGGGCTCTCGGAGGACGTGGTGAGCTTCTTTGCCCGAGAGCGCATTGACGGCAGCATCTTCGTGCAGCTCAGTGAGGACATCTTGGCAGATGACTTTCACCTCACCAAGCTGCAGGTCAAGAAGATCATGCAGTTCATCAAAGGCTGGCGGCCCAAGATCTGACTTCCCCGCTCGGGGCTGCACAACTGGAATTTTGGCCCGGAGGCCCCGGGGGACCAGCCCTGGGTCTGCAGGGTGACGGCACCCCCAGAGGCGGGGCCTGCCTGCAGGAAGAACCTATGCCAAGACTGAGGCTGCTAAGCAGCCGCAGAGAGGAATCCAGGGGAGACACACCTGGAAACGGGGTCCTCTGGGCCAGAGCCCCGCATGCATCTTGCCTTTCAGTGTGCAGAGTACGCGGGGAAGGGGCTGGAGGCGCCGGTGCACACCCGGGCCTGGTGACACATTGCTGCGATTCCCACGGGGGTTCAAAAGCGGGCCTTCATGGTGACCTAACAGCCCCCTCCGTCCCGCTGCAGAGCTCCACTGATAGCTCGTACTTCATAGCTTGTAGGTGCAGGCTGGAGACAAGGGAAGATGGTCCATGATCTAAGCACAGAGTCCCCAAGTGCCCTCTCTCCTTTGTGCTCTGTGGGCTTTTGGCCTAGCTGCCCCAGAGTCGGGGTGCCTATTTCTGTATCTCGGGGATGCCCTCCTTTCCCCTCTGCTCCACTGTGTGTTGGGCCCCTGGCCCTGAATACAGGTGTATCAAGTACAAGCCTGTGCCACCACACCTGAGAGGCTCCACCTGTGGGCTCTGGTTCTTGGGTGATGGCTTTGGAAGAGCCCAGCTCTGCTCTCGACCTGCTTATCTAGTTAGGGAGGCAGATGCTCCCCCACGTCTCCAGTGCACTGGCTTCTGACGCGAGCTCACTGCAACTAGCCCTGCATCCTGTCTGTTGGGTCCAGTCCACGAAGACTCTGTGCAAGAGCAGGTGGATTGAGGGCAGCTGCTCCCTGATTCTTGAGGCAAGTGGCCTTCCATCACTCCCATCGGTCTCCTGCCCCATCACCTGACCCTGGCAAACACATGGTGTCCCTTCCTGGCTTTCTGTCACTGGCACAGGTGGGATGGGGAGGAAAGAGAAAGCACGATGGCTTGGGAAAACCTGTTTTCCTCCTGGAGCTCAGTCCTCTCGCACCTGTTCACCTGCTTCAAAGCAGGTCTTTGCGCCCTGTATCTCGAGCACGGTGATCTGCCAGCAGCCAGAGCAGGTTGGCTGTCGTGTCCGACCACCCAGCCCCCGTGCTCGTCCCCCTCTCACCTACCAGAAGCACACTAATCCTCCTAGCGTCAGGCCCAGGGGTTATCAGCCTTTTCGTCTGCCTTACCGAGATACTTATCTCCTCTGTTTTTCTATCTTAAGAGGAGCGAAGCCGGGCTGCTGCTCATCCCAAGCAGGCTGCCTCAGTGCTGAGGGAAGGGGAGTCAGGAAGTAGAGCACAGAAACTGGGATGCTGAGACGTTGGGTTTCCTTGCCAATCACTCAGTGAATCCTCAAGGGCTAGTGAAATAAATGCTAGACCACTGAAGAGTAGTGCAGGTGGAATTCTGGGCATCAACTGTGTTCTTTCAGAGGGCCGTGGGGACCAACTGGCACAATGTATGTGCCCGCGGGCAGGAGAGGACTTCAGAAACGCTGTGTGTACACGGCCCACTTGTTCCTCAGAGGCAGCTGGTGGAGCGGCCCTCATTCCCTTCTGAAAAACCCTCACCAGCCCCTCAACTACAAGAACCCTCAATTCCCACTGATGTTTCAACATAATTCACACCTACCTAGTGCTGCTAAGTGGAAAGGTCATACTTCAAAGCTCCAAGCCACTACCCAGGTTTAACTTCCTGCCCTGTCCAAATACCTGCCTTGAGGCTGCTCACACACCCCCACCCCCAGCCCCCAGAAGCCTGTTAATGGCCTTGGTGTAGAGGATCAGTTCTCTACCTTCTATGGGTCACCTGAAAACTCCCAACTCGGAGATGCCTTGGTTTTAGAGTCTGGCTTCCTAGCAACCAACTGTTGAGTGTTGAGCAGAACTGGAGCTGAGCTTCCCGCCTGCCAGTGTCCATAGCAGAGCCATCCAGGGGGATATCTGAAGTACTCACAGCTGGAGCAGAGGCAGGAGGAACTGGTGACATCTCAAAGATGAGACTGCGCGGTGTGATGGGACTTGAATCATGATTCTGCACGCACACGGTGTGGATCCTTCTGCCAGGCCCAGTGAGGAGCCCAAAGCTGTTTACCTGGACTGGGCAATGCTTCTGCCAGAACACAAGCGTAGGAACTTTCCACACAGAGGGCAGGGGGAGGGGAAGAGTGGAGGCTCTAGCAGAGGGGAGGTGGCGGTGGGTCACACGGGATGCCTGTCATCACTGTGCAGGCATCGTCCACCTTCTGTGCTCTGGGGCGGCCAAGACGTGCAGGATACGCTGGCCAGGAAAACGTCACCTCCTCTGCTTAATGCCAACGTTCCGCAAACATCCTGAGGTGCGCACATGAATGAGTCACACCAAGGATAGAACTGGGTAAAACTGTGCAGCGGAAAGGAGTCTTCTATGCTGGCCCTCCACACCTCTCCCCCTGTTCTGCTTAGCCGGGCCTCTTCCCCACTGTAAGCGGAAGCCCAGCCAAAGCATTTAAATACAGTTGGTTTAAAAGGCTTTAGGCTCATAAAATCCCACTTTCCATCAATGCCATTTCTCTCTTAAGGTGCTGCCCCAGTACATTCCTACCCCGCAGCACAGGGCTTTATTCCAGCTCACCCCCTGAGGAAAGGGGGTTAAACCACAAGGGCAAAGACAGAAGAGAAAGCAGTAGGCAGGCAGAGAAGCTGATAAAGTGATTTTTATCGTTAAGTATTTGGCTGGGTGCAGAACTGCCCTCACCACCGCTGGCCACCACTAGTCTCCCGGGAGGAACAGGCAGCAAGGATGGCTCCAGAGACGCTGCTCCTCGGGGCCTCGGGGCTCACAAATCCGTGTGCACAGAGGGTTCCACCTTCCAACGTGAAGTACAAACTGCTTCACAGCCAGACTTCCCTGGGAGGGAGAGATGCTCACAGCTGAAGGCACATTAATCAAGGCGCACACCCAACGCCAGAATTTGTTTTCCTCTGGTTACTCTGATAAACCTAGATGCCACTCTGTCGAGAACAAGCGCTGCCGCGGTTGGCGTTAGTGGGCGAGTGAGCAGGGTTCAGGGCCTGCTCACTGGTAGAACTTCTTGTTAGGGCTGCTGGCGTGGTCCACAAGCAGCTGGCACGGGGTGAACTGTTTTCCATAGGCAGCCTCGTACTTCCGGAGCCGGTCCACTATCTTCTGAGCACCATACAGATCCACAAAGCGGAAGGGCCCTAAAAGGAGAAATAGGACGTTGTTCAAGGAGAAGTGAAACGAGCTCCGGGATGAAGCGAGCTACCTTCCTGACTTGCAAGACCGACCTCCAAGACGGGGGGGGAAGCCAAGCCCGAAGACGGCGCCGATGTCTCCCTCTGTAGGCGAGGCCAAGACCCCTTCCTGCAGGCACAGGACAGCCTCATTCACAAATCTGGTCACCAGGCGGTACTGGATGTCTTCGTCCGAGGAGCTGCCAACAGGGAGAGACATTCAGGGAGGGGCAGGGTAAGAGGGGAGGACGCAGGCGCCCCGGTGCAGAATGGGAGTGAGGGCTGGTGCTGCTGGAGCTCCGGGCCAGCCCTTGTGAACCTCCAATGCTAGAGAAGGTGCTGCCCTTGGAAGAAGACAGCAGAGGGCTACCTGCCCTCATTAACCCGAAGCCGGGCACTGAGAACAGGGTCTGGCGGGGTAGACGGCATCTCTTGACATCAGCAGCTGCTGATTACAAACGATAACAAACAGCGCGGAGGGAGAGCAGGCCTAGGAGAACCGTGTTTCTAGTTGCTCTCTGGGACCCTCAGAGGGAAGGCTTCCCAAGGGGTCTTCCCAAGGCTGGGCTGCAGTCCTTACCCTGAGGCCTGGTAGAGGACGAGGTGGAATGTGGAAGGGCAAAAAGTGTTAAGCATCAGGAATGTTCTTTCTGGTCACGTATGGTGATCATAACAAAAATGATGGCAGAGGGTCCAAGAAGCTTCGGGCTGGTGAGAAACACGCTTCTGCACCAACAGCCCCTCAAATGAACTTACACGTCAGGCTGAGAAGGCATCTTCAGACTTGCCAAAATACTGTCTATGTCAGAATTCAAATTCTTATTCTTCACACCCTCCTGGTAGATGTAGAAGCCCTTCCCGGACTTGCGACCTGAAAGAAGCGAGAAAAGGGAGCGTTAACAAATTCTCAGAGCCCGGGCCTGAGAGTTCTCTTCTCCGCTAGTCCGTTATAAAGCTCTAGCCTCGTTTCCGTATTCCTGAATTTGTAGATCTAGCCTACTCTAGAAATTGGTGTTTGTCAGAAGAGTTGACAGCGAAGGAAAAAAGAGCTTGTGTGTCCTGGAGCTTGGAAATCTGTGTATCTGGGTAGGAAAGGCCAGGTGGGTGAGTTTTAATGTCCAGGTATGCAACACCAGGTCCTAGGATGCCCAGGTCCTAGTGTTGATTTTGTTGCTACTTTGCCGAGAGAGAAAGCCACCTCTCTGGTGGGCCTCAATTGCATCCTCTACTTAGAGGTTTACTTCCTCCACAAAGGTGGTCAGACAACATGGAAAGCCTGGACACAATGCTCCTGCAGTATCACGGGTGTAGTAGAGGCCTTGGGCAGGATGAAATGCCTGTCAATTTTGCATAGCTTGGGCAACGGCAGAGCCTCAGGAGTCCAGAGTTCTGCCTTTTGTCCATAATCTACAGGCCCAGCCTAAAAAGAGGTGGCCATGAAATCATTTTTAAATTCCCTATGACAGTGGGCTCTATGTTTAGAAAACACACTCTTCCACGCGGGCCTTCTGTCACGAATGATGCTAGTTACGTTTCTTTGCGGCTACTCACCCAGGAAGCCCTTGGATATCATCTGCTTCAGCACTTCTAGGCTTCCACCTGCAAACCGCTCCCCAAACACTTTGCCTAGATTTTCTGCTACGTGTTTTGCTACATCCACGCCAACTTCATCCACCAGTGTAGCAGCGCCCACAGGAAAGCCAAAGCTTGTGGTCAGGGAATCCAGCTTCTTAGGGCCAACTCCTTCCTGGATTGGAAGTAAAGCCGCACCTCAGGGAGGGCCGTCCCAGATTCCCCTAAGGGCTCCTTGTGCTGCCCTCACAAACGGCCTTGGGCAGCACCCACTTCTCTTCTGGGTGCCGCTCGCCAGGCCCAGGAATGGGACTGTTTCACTCAGGGAAGCACAAAGAGGCTTGGGAGCCACAAGGGGAAAGTCCGAGCCTTTCCTAACCTACAGAATTTTAAGGAAGTCTAGAGATGAACAAATTATTCATTTCCTTCTTGTTTGCAATCCTGGATCTCACGAATAACGAGATTCCACGCCAGACAGGGCTAAGTTTCCCGATGCTGAGAGAAGAGATATTACCGAGGAGCAGTACTGTAGAGTCCTGTGATGCCCAGGTCTGATAAGACCCCAGCGAGGAGTGGCCACGCGCTGCCCACCAGTGACCAACCTGTACGGCCACTGGAGGGGTCTGCGTGCAGCAGAAACGGGTGTAGCACCAATCCGGCCAAATGGGCCCTGTTCTGGATGGGGACGCAGAAACCGCGCACAGAGCATGTCGGAGGCCTTTGGCTTATTGGAGCAGGGAGGACGCTAAGGGAGCAGAGGTAAAATTCTGCCCATTTTAGTGCAGTGTTAGCCCATGACTTCCCAGCCCTGTGTGGAAAGAGAGGGCACCAAAGGGCCTTGGAGAAGAGATAGGAGTCAGTGTGTTAGAAGGAAGCCTGCTCCTCACCTTAACATTACCAGTTTGGAAAACTAGTTGAAAGAGTGGAAGATGCCGCAAACATTCTGAGATTGATACCAACCTGGAGAATTCTGATGACTTCAGACATCATGGGTGCGAGGCACCTGGTGGTATAGAAGCCAGGTCCGTCCTGCCAAGGGAGAGAATATGAGCTCATGGGCCCCTCAGTTGTGGCCACTTCCCAGGTCTGAAAGCGGCCTCTCTCCCCCGGAAGCCACTTCAAAACTCAAGGTGATTTATAATCTCCATCAGAATCCTTAATATTAAACTGCAGGGGAAGCCACAGCCAGGGGCAGCCTGGCTTGAATCCACGAGCACAGCAGACAGCCTCACAGTCATCTGAAAGGTCTGGAATGGCTGGGAGAACCCGCCATGTCCCAGCCCCCGACTCAGTGGTCCACCACTGTCCATACCGTAGACCACCAAGGGGAAACCATATCAAAAGCTGGTATATTTAAACTGAAGAGTTACAAGCAAACCTGGAAATATAAGGAGTCTTCATGGAACTTTTCTGAATCTGCTGCTCTGACACACAGCTCCTTACCTTAACCACAATGATGACCTTGCCCTGTTTGAGACCAACTTCTACAGCAGAAGCAGTTGTGTCCTTAGAAGTTTTCTGAGTTGTGATAATCTCCAGTAGCTGCATCTTGTCCACAGGAGAGAAGTAGTGCATGCCAATCACCTGGGAAGGGGGCCAAAACACCGACAGATTTAAGAACTCTGAGAGGGGAAACTCATAGCCTTCTTTTTTTTGCTAGGAAAGCACTGCAGAGAAAGGCGGTTGTGATACAGGAATACTGCTTGGTACCGTCCAGTGGTCTGGTGCCATGGTTCTTTGATTGAAAGTCCAGTATGTTCAGGGGGAGCTAACTGGAATGCTCTTCCGTCTGCTTCTAGGGCTTTTCACTAAGGGCAATGGACCCTACCAACAGTTAATGCCAAAATCGCAGCTAAAGGCCAAATTAGATTTACTGGGGAAGAATGAATGAGGGTTCCATTTGTATTAACGATGCTGATGGTTTGGGTGAGAGGGTCCACTTTTTATGGGGTGTGGGGAGACACAGGCAGAAGAATTACTTACTATGCTGGACTGTCAGAGATACATTTGGATTTTACGTCGATGCATCTCACCACCAGGATACTGTCAGCCCTTCGTATCCACAGATTTCGCATACACAGGTTCAACCAACCGCAGATCCAACTGGTTGAATCAGATTCAACTGGTCTGACTCCTTGGATCTGAAACCTGAGGATACAGAGGGCTGCCCGTGTTCACTGCGCTACACACACTATTTTATATAAGGGACTTGAGCTTCTGTGGATTTTGGTATCTCCTGGTGGTCCTGGAACTAATCCCCCACAGATACCCAGGGATGACCTTACTGGGTTTAAATAACATTTCTCAACACTCAAATTCCCTCAAGGCTCATTAAACCGGTGACTCTCAAAGTCAAGTACTCGGACCAACCGCACTAGCATCACCTGGGAATGTCAGAACTGCAAATTCTCAGGGCCTCGCCAGGCCTACTGAATGAGGAACTCCGGGGGCAGGGCCCAGATCTGTGTTCAAGAAGCCCTCCAGGTGATTCTGATACATGCTCAAGTTTGAGAACAGCCTCATTAAGCTAACGATCAGATAGTCTTCACAACTGAACTGTGAAAGAAGTCTATCCATTAATTTATAGTTTTGCCTCCACTCCCCACTTTAGCTATAAGGTATTAACTACTATCTGCCACTGACCGACTGCTTACTGTCCACAATTCATTAACACATTTATCATTTATCCTTTCCATTTAATCCACTACAACTCGGTGAACTAGTCAGTCTAATTACCTAGATGAGGAAGAAAGACATCAGGAGGTTAAAATTAGTAGCTCAGGGTCAGTCAGTAAATGGCAGAGTGGGATGCCATCAAGGTCGGCCTGTCTCCACAGCCTGCCACCTCCCGTTGTGTAACACACAGGTCACTTGCATGTTACATCAACTTATCAATCCAAAAGTTGCTTCTAACCTCTAAATTATCTTCTACTTCTGTCTAAAATACTTAAAAAGACAGGACCTGATTCAGACTGTCCTCCTGAGCGAAAGGAGTTAGCCTTTACCATGTACAATTTATATACAATAAAACGCACAGATCTTGATTACATATTCTTTGTAATAATCATTAGTGGGACTTCTGGGAAGATGGCGGAAGAGTAAGACGCGGAGATCACCTTCCTCCCCACAGATACACCAGAAATACATCTACACGTGGAACAGCTCCTACAGAACACCTACTGAACGCTGGCAGAAGACCTCAGACCTCCCAAAAGGCAAGAAACCCCCCACGTACCTGGGTAGGGCAAAAGAAAAAAATAAACAGAGACAAAAGGATAGGGACGGGTCCTGCACCAGCGGGAGGGAGCTGTGAAGGAGGAAAAGTGTCCACACACCAGAAAGCCCCTTCGCGGGCGGAGACTGCGGGTGGCGGAGTGGGGGAGCTTCGGAGCCTCGGAGGAGAGCACAGCAACAGGGGTGCGGAGGGCAAAGCGGAGAGATTCCAGCACAGAGGATCACGGCCGACCGCCACTCACCAGCCGAGAGGCTTGTCTTTTCACCCGGCGGGGGTGGGCGGGGCTGGGAGCTGAGGCTCCGGCTTTTGTCGGAGCGCCGGGAGAGGACTGGGGTTGGCAGCGTGAACACAGCCTGCAGGGCGTTAGTGCACCGCGGCTAGCCGGGAGGGAATCCGGGGAAAAGTCTGGACCTGCCGAAGAGGCAAGAGACTTTTT
The DNA here is from genome assembly GCF_937001465.1 of Orcinus orca. Taxonomy (NCBI): domain Eukaryota; kingdom Metazoa; phylum Chordata; class Mammalia; order Artiodactyla; family Delphinidae; genus Orcinus; species Orcinus orca. Next base: position 71,504,795 of record NC_064571.1, on the reverse strand, counting down.
CTTCCCTCTTTATTTCCTGGTGCGCGAGGAGAGGGGATTAAGAGCGCTGCTTAAAGGAGCTCCAGAGACGGGCGCGAGCCGCGGCTAAAAGCGCGGAGGGACCCCAGAGACAGACATGAGACGCTAAGGCCGCTGCTGCCGCCACCAAGAAGCCTGTGTGCGAACACAGGTCACTATCCACACCCCCCTTCCGGGGAGCCTGTGCAGCCCGCCACTGCCAGGGTCCCGGGATCCAGGGACAACTCCCCCGGGAGAACGCACGGCGCGCCTCAGGCTGGCGCAACGTCACTCTGGCCTCTGCCACCGCAGGCTCGCCCTGCACTCCGTGACCCTCCCTACCCCCGGCCTGAGTGAGCCAGAGCCTCCGAATCAGCGGCTCCTTTAACCCCGTCCTGTCTGAGCAAAGAACAGACGCCCTGCGGCGACCTACACGCACAGGCGGGGCCAAATCCAAAGCTGAGCCCCTGGGAGCTGTGAGAACAAAGAAGAGAAAGGGAAATCTCTCCCAGCGCCTGAGAAGCAGCGGATTAAAGCTCCACAATCAACTTGATGTACCCTGCATCTGTGGAATACATGAATAGACAACGAATCATCCCAAATTAAGGAGCCGTATGGATGAAAGGCTCTTGGTGCTGCAGCCAGGAGTTAGTGCTGTGCCTCTGAGGTGGGAGAGCCAACTTCAGGACACTGGTCCACAAGAGGCCTCCCAGCTGCACATAATAGCAAATGGCGAAAATCTCCCAGAGATCTCCATCTCAACGCCAGCACCCAGCTTCACTCAACGACCAGCAAGCTACAGTGCTGGACATCCTATGCCAAACAACTAGCAAGACAGGAACACAACCCTACCCATTAGCAGAGAGGCTGCCCAAAATCATAATAAGTCCACAGACACCCCAAAACACACCACCAGACGTGGACCTGCCCACCAGAAAGACAAGATCCAGCCTCATCCACCAGAACACAGGCACTAGTCCCCTCCACCAGGAAGCCTACACAACCCACTGAACCAACCTTAGCCACTGGGGAAAGACACTAAAAACAACAGGAACTACGAACCTTCAGCCTGCAAAAAGGAGACCCCCAACACAGTAAGATAAGCAAAATGAAAAGACAGAAAAACACACAGCAGATGAAGGAGCAAGATAAAAACCCACCAGACCTAACAAATGAAGAGGAAATAGGCAGTCTACCTGAAAAAGAATTCAGAATAATGATAGTAAGGTTGATCCGAAATCTTGGAAATTGAATAGACAAAATGCAAGAAACATTTCACAAGGACCTAGAAGAACTAAAGATGAAACAAACAATGATGAACAACACAATAAATGAAATGAAAAATACTCTAGATGGGATCAATAGCAGAATAACTGAGGCAGAAGAACGGATAAGTGACCTGGTAGATAAAATAGTGGGAATAACTAATGCAGAGCAGAATAAAGAAAAAAGAATGAAAAGAACTGAGGACAGTCTCAGAGACCTCTGGGACAACATTAAACGCACCAACATTCGAATTATACGGGTTCCAGAAGAAGAAGAGAAAAAGAAAGGGACTGAGAAAATATTTGAAGAGATTATAGTTGAAAACTTCCCTAATACGGGAAAGGAAATAGTTAATCAAGTCCAGGAAGCACAGAGAGTCCCATACAGGATAAATCCAAGAAGAAATACGCCAAGACACATATTAATCAAACTGTCAAAAATTAAATACAAAGAAAGCATATTAAAAGCAGCAAGGGAAAAACAACAAATAACACATAAGGGAATCCCCATAAGGTTAACAGCTGATCTCTCAGCAGAAACCCTACAAGCCAGAAGGGAGTGGCAGGACATACTGAAAGTGATGAAGGAGAAAAACCTGCAACCAAGATTACTCTACCCAGCAAGGATCTCATTCAGATTTGATGGAGAAATTAAAACCTTTACAGACAAGCAAAAGCTGAGAGAGTTCAGCACCACCAAACCAGCTCTACAACAACTGCTAAAGGAACTTCTCTAGGCAAGAAACACAAGAGAAGGAAAAGACCTACAATAACAAACCCAAAACAATTAAGAAAATGGGAATGGGAACATACATATTGATAATTACTTTAAATGTAAATGGACTAAATGCTCCCACCAAAAGACACAGATTGGCTGAATGGATACAAAAACAAGACGCATATATTTGCTGTCTACAAGAGACCCACTTCAGACCTAGAGACACATACAGACTGAAAGTAAGGGGATGGAAAAAGGTATTTCATGCAAATGGAAACCAAAAGAAAGCTGGAGTAGCAATTCTCATATCAGACAAAATAAACTTTAAAATAAAGACTATTAGAAGAGACAAAGAAGGACACTACATAATGATCAAGGGATCGATCCAAGAAGAAGATATAACAATTGTAAATATTTATGCACCCAACATAGGAGCACCTCAATACATAAGGCAAATACTAACAGCCATAAAAGGGGAAATCAACAGTAACACATTCATAGTAGGGGACTTAAATACCCCACTTTCACCAATGGACCGATCATCCAAAATGAAAATAAATAAGGAAACACAAGCTTTAAATGATACATTAAACAAGATGGACTTAATTGATATTTATAGGACATTCCATCCAAAAACAACAGAATACACATTTTTCTCAAGTGCTCATGGAACATTCTCCAGGATAGATCATATCTTGGGTCACAAATCAAGCCTTGGTAAATTTAAGAAAATTGAAATTGTATCAAGTATCTTTTCCGACCACAACGCCATGAGACTAGATATCAATTACAGGAAAAGATCTGTAAAAAATACAAACACATGGAGGCTAAACAATACACTACTTAATAATGTAGTGATCACTGAAGAAATCAAAGAGGAAATCAAAAAATACCTAGAAACAAATGACAATGGAGACACGACGACTCAAAATCTATGGGATGCAGCAAAAGCAGTTCTAAGAGGGAAGTTTATAGCAATACAATCCTACCTTAAGAAACAGGAAACATCTCGAATAAACAACCTAACCTTGCACCTAAAGCAATTAGAGAAAGAAGAACAAAAAAACCCCAAAGTTAGCAGAAGGAAAGAAATCATAAAAATCAGATCAGAAATAAATGAAAAAGAAATGAAGGAAACGACAGCAAAGATCAATAAAACTAAAAGCTGGTTCTTGAAAGTATAAACAAAATTGATAAACCATTAGCCAGACTCATCAAGAAAAAAAGGGAGAAGACTCAAATCAATAGAATTAGAAATGAAAAAGGAGAAGTAACAACTGACACTGCAGAAATACAAAAGATCATGAGAGATTACTACAAGCAACTCTATGCCAATAAAATGGACAACCTGGAAGAAATGGATAAATTCTTAGAAAGGCACAACCTGCCAAGACTGAATCAGGAAGAAATAGAAAATATGAACAGACCAATCACAAGCACTGAAATTGAAACTGTGATTAAAAATCTTCCAACAAGCAAAAGCCCAGGACCAGATGGCTTCACAGGCAAATTCTATCAAACATTTAGAGAAGAGCTATCACCTATCCTTCTCAAACTCTTCCAAAATATAGCAGAGGGAGGAACACTCCCCAACTCATTCTACGAGGCCACCATCACCCTGATACCAAAACCAGACAAGGATGTCACAAAGAAAGAAAACTACAGGCCAATATCACTGATACATAGATGCAAAAATCCTCAACAAAATACTAGCAAACAGAATCCAACAGCACATTAAACGGATCATACACCATGATCAAGTGGGGTTTATTCCAGGAATGCAAGGATTCTTCAATATACGCAAATCAATCAACGTGATATACCATATTAACAAATTGAAGGAGAAAAACCATATGATCATCTCAATAGATGCAGAGAAAGCTTTTGACAAAATTCAACACCCATTTATTATAAAAACCCTGCAGAAAGTAGGCATAGAGGGAACTTTCCTCAACATAATAAAGGCTATATATGACAAACCCACAGCCAACATCATCCTCAATGGTGAAAAACTGAAAGCATTTCCACTAAGATCAGGAACAACACAAGGTTGCCCACTCTCACCACTCTTATTCAACATAGTTTTGGAAGTTTTAGCCACAGCAATCAGAGAAGAAAAGGAAATAAAAGGAATCCAAATCGGAAAAGAAGAAGTAAAGCTGTCACTATTTGCAGATGACATGATACTATACATAGAGAATCCTAAAGATGCTACCATAAAACTACTAGAGCTAATCAATGAATTTGGTAAAGTAGCAGGATACACAATTAATGCACGGAAATCTCTGGCATTCCTATACACTAAGGATGAAAAATCTGAAAGTGAAATCAAGAAAACACTCCCATTTACCACTGCAACAAAAAGAATAAAATATCTAGGAATAAACCTACCTAAGGAGACAAAAGACCTGTATGCAGAAAATTATAAGACACTGATGAAAGAAATTAAAGATGATACAAATAGATGAAAAGATATACCATGTTCTTGGATTGGGAGAATCAACATTGTGAAAATGACTCTACTACCCAAAGCAATCTACAGATTCAATGCAATCCCTATCAAACTACCACTGGCATTTTTCACAGAACTAGAACAAAAAATTTCACAATTTGTATGGAAACACAAAAGACCCCAAAGAGCCAAAGCAGTCTTGAGAACGAAAAACGGAGCTGGAGGAATCAGGCTTCCTGACTTCAGACTATACTACAAAGCTACAGTAATCAAGACAGTATGGTACTGGCACAAAAACAGAAATATAGATCAATGGAACAGAATAGAAAGCCCAGAGATAAACCCATGCACATATGGTCACCTTATCTTTGATAAAGGAGGCAGGAATGTACAGTGGAGAAAGGACAGCCTCTTCAATAAGTGGTGCTGGGAAAACTGGACAGGTAAATGTAAAAGTATGAGATTAGATCACTCCCTAACACCATACACAAAAATAAGCTCAAAATGGATTAAAGACCTAAATGTAAGGGCAGAAACTATCAAACTCTTAGAGGAAAACATAGGCAGGACACTCTATGACATAAATCACAGCAAGGTCCTTTTCGACCCACCTCCTAGAGAAATGGAAATAAAAACAAAAATAAACAAATGGGACGTAATGAAACTTAAAAGCTTTTGCGCAGCAAAGGAAACCGTAAACAAGACCAAAAGACAACCCTCAGAATGGGAGAAAATATTTGCAAATGAAGCAACTGACAAAGGATTAATCTCCAAAATTTATAAGCAGCTCATGCAGCTTAATACCAAAAAAACAAACAACCCAATCCAAAAATGGGCATGGGCTTCCCTGGTGGCGCAGTGGTTGAGAGTCTGCCTGCCGATGCAGGGGACACGGGTTCGTGCCCCGGTCCGGGAGGATCCCACATGCCGCGGAGCCGCTGAGCCTGCGCGTCCGGAGCCTGTGCTCCACGACGCGAGAGGCCACAACAGTGAGAGGTCCGCGTACCGCAAAAAAAAAAAAAAAAAAAAAAAAAAAAAAATGGGCAGAAGACCTAAATAGACATTTCTCCAAAGAAGATATACAGACTGCCAACAAACACATGAAAGAATGCTCAACATCACTAATCATTAGAGAAATGCAAATCAAAACTACAATGAGATATCATCTCACACCAGTCAGAATGGCCATCATCAAAAAATCTAGAAACAATAAATGCTGGAGAGGGTGTGGAGAAAAGGGAACCCTCTTACACTGTTGGTGGGAATGTAAATTGATACAGCCACTGTGGAGAACAGTATGGAGGTTCCTTAAAAAACTACAAATAGAACTACCATATGACTCAGCAATCCCACTACTGGGCATATACCCTGAGAAAACCGTAATTCAAAAAGAGTCATGTACCAAAATGTTCATTGCAACTCTATTTACAATAGCCCGGAGATGGAAACAACCTAAGTGTCCATCATCGGATGAATGGATAAAGAAGATGTGGCACATATATACAATGGAATATTACTCAGCCATAAAAAGAAACGAAATTGAGCTATTTGTAATGAGGTGGATAGACCTAGAGTCTGTCATACAGAGTGAAGGAAGTCAGAAAGAGAGAGACAAATACCGTATGCTAACACATATATATGGAATTTAAGAAAAAAAAATGTCATGAAAAACCTAGGGGTGAAACAGGAATAAAGACACAGACCTACTAGAGAATGGACTTGAGGCTATGGGGAGGGGGAAGGGTAAACGGTGACAAAGCGATAAAGAGGCATGGACATATATACACTACCAAACATAAGGTAGATAGGCAGTGGGAAGCAGCCGCATAGCACAGGGAGATCAGCTCGGTGCTTTGTGACCACCTGGAGGGGTGCGATAGGGAGGGTGGGAGGGAGGGAGACGCAAGCAGGAAGAGATATGGGAACATATGTATATATATAACTGATTCATTTTGTTGTGAAGCTGAAACTAACATACCATTGTAAAGCAATTATACTCCAATAAAGATGTTAAAATGAAAAAATAAAAAGTGAAAAAAAAATGCACAGATCTTAAAGTGTTCAGTTTGATGAGTTCTGACAACTGTGTATCTACCCACGTAATCACTACCCCAAGCAAAACCTACTGACATCGTTCAAAGAAGCTGTGCCAAAAGGTGGCCGGCTGTGTCCTGGACTGCTGGGACTTTCTCAGTTGTAGCACTGGAGGGCCTGTGTCCTGGGCAAACTGAGGTGGGTCGCCCTACTTGTGCCCCTGTGGCCTTCCTCTTACATGAATGACCTAGGCAAGCAGGTGCTAAAAGCTGCTCAAGATCCCTCGGGGCGAGGACTGCTAAGTGTGAAGCTTGTTCTGCTCCACGGCGAGAAGGAGAGGTTAGCATCAAAGGCACAGCAACAGGGGCTCCTCTGCTGCCCTCCAGTGCTGAGGAGCTGCTGTGAGTGACTACGACGTGGCCAGACTGTCTATCTGCCATTACTCCACGTCTGTGTCTTCCTTCAGCTGCCACTTCTCCCCACGACCTCCTCCTGCCATCACTGAACCTGCCTCTATCAGGCCCACACCACTTCTAATCTGCTGTGTGCTAGGGAACAAGATGACCTTGAGTTAGCAAGCTATTAGAATGGGAATAAAAAGACTTTCGTGTTTTTAGTACATGGACTTTGTATTAACAGTTTCAGCTGCTTAAAGGCCTTTTATATTTCCTGCCTACTTTTGGCTGGTTCTGCTTCGCTGAGGCTAACCGGTATCCTCCAGAGAGGCGAACTGTTTTATTTCTCCTTGAATGATTTCACTTGATTTCCCTGGTAGAGAGCAGAAGCCCAAAGATAGATTTCTAGGCATCATTCCAGATACTCACTCTAAGTGCTTCTACATCCACCCCTCTCATGTCCTGGGCAGAAGCTCTAAGCAAACCGGGCTGGACACATCCCACCACAGCCCCTGACCTTCCATTTCTGGATCTGGAGTTGGAACCAAACCCATCCCCGACAGTCACCAGAGTCTGCTCTGTAGCTCAAGTGTTATTTTGGAACATCTCTTCTTACTTTAGGGTCTATCTTTCAATACCCAAATGTAATAAACGTAGGTTTTATAGTCTGAACCTGAATAATAATACCCATTAGGGATGCAAATCACCTATAAAGGTATATTTTAGTTGTAGTTCACTTGTTCCTGCATCTCACACTGGTCACGGTACTAGCTTTTTTGTGCCCAGTTTCTGGGACTACATCCTCACCCTCATCCACTTCATCATCCACACCAGTCCCTTCTCATATTCTAAGCCTTCAGCAATGAGCCTGAAGCAGTAAAACATTTCAGGGTTTTCCTCTGTTCAGAATTTACCTTCTCAGGTCTTTTACTGACAGCAGCAATTTCGTTGATTGGGAGAGCAGATGTGTTGCTGGCAAAGACACAGTGATCTGGAATCACCTGCAGGAGAAAAGCATTTAAGAATGTGTCAAAAAAACAAAAACAAAAACAAAAAAAAAAAGAATGTGTCATGTAGGCCTGGGAGATGACTGGAGTCCAAAGCAAAGCCAATGAGTGACACTTGGGCCCCGCCCACCCTTCACCTTTGAGAGAACCAACCATAATGTGCATGCCTATTTCATGTTACACATGTGTTACTAAGAAATGGTACAGCACTATAATTATATCTACAGTGCATGAATACAACTATTAGCTTTATCAACCTGCAGAATAGTGTCTAACGGAGATTTTCTCAGCATTCTGCCCACAATCTCAGCTTATTCATATTTTTATTCAGATACTTGGATGAGAAACATAGAAGGCACATCTGTCAAATGTGTGCAAATCTGGGCAGGCAGAATCCTAACATCAGAGTTGAGAATCAAGATTCAAGATACATTCAACACGCTGAAGCACTGAGTGCAAAATAAGATCAATTATAATGAGGATGAAGGTAAAGTACTGCATTAAGATTTTATGAAAGAGAAAGAGAAAAAAATAACTGAGTAGGCATCTAATGGGCAAGACCTGGGCTTGGCAGTAAACTTGTGTTAAAGAGCCCATGATTTTATTTAATCAAAAGTATAGGGGCTTCCCTGGTGGCGCAGTGGGTGAGAGCCCGCCTGCCGATGCAGGGGACGTGGGTTCGTGCCCCGGTCCGGGAAGATCCCACATGCCGCGGAGCGGCTGGGCCCGTGAGCCATGGCCGCTGAGCCTGCGCGTCCGGAGCCTGTGCTCCGCAACAGGAGAGGCCGCAGTAGTGAGAGGCCCGTGTACCGCAACAACAACAACAACAAAAGTATAATGTGGGTCAAAAGTAGAGCCCGATGATCAGAAAGCTAACATAGTCTCAAGTTGCATTATTAACGGTATGGTGTCTAATGTTGGTGGTAAAATTCTCTATGAAGAGCAAACCAATGTCTCCAAAGATGGCTGGCAACAATCTTTCCCCTCTTGTACATGTGTGTCTCTCCTCCCATCCAGGGGCACAGTCTCTTTCTCCTCCTCTTAAATCTGGGCTGGCCTATGACTTGCTTTTACCAATGGAAAGTAGCAAAAGTGACGCTGCCAGTTGCAGGACTTGCCTTATGAAGTCCGCTGACTTCTGCCTTGCTCTCTTAGAAGCCAGCAGCCATGCTGCAGAGAAGCTCTGGCTCGACCACTAAGCGAGGACAGGCCACAGGGAGAGGGAGGCGCCCCAACCAAGCTTTCAGCTGAATGCAGTCCCACGAGTGACCCCATTGGGAAGCCACGTGGAATTAAGGGCCAGCCGCCTCTCAGAGCCCTGCCCTAACTGCAGAACTGTGAAAAGGTCATTGTTTTTGCGGTGGTTTGTCACACGCCAAGAGAACACTGAGACATGGTGAAGACAGTAAAGGAGACAAGCAAGACAGTGAGGGTCTGGAGACAAGAATTATGAAGCTATCAAAGGAGTGAGTTTCTTTAGTTCTGTGGAGAGGAACAGAAGTGAAGTTTTAAATCCCTGAGGAATAGCACATGTAGCTTCAGCTTTACCATTTTCCCGTAAAGAAAGGAGAGGCCAGGTAAGAGGATGGACTTGGTGGCTTCCTAAAGATCTGTCACTTGAAATTCTTTGATTTCCCAAATACAGATTTGTTCTGGACCTTGCTCTTTTCCACCCTTTCTGAAAAACTTCTTTGAGTATCTCCTACCTTAGACGATTTCACTAGCTTCTCTAAAAAGGTAAAGGCCTGTGACATGTTACATAAATAACTACAACATACGTAACACTTTGGATTTTACCTTTAGCAATAATCTTCTTACTCTTTTCTTACTATCTGCTAAAAATTCATGATTCCCCGAATATCCTCCCTTTCCCACAGTCCATGGACTTCACGGACATATAAAACCCCTTTTCTTTTCTTTCTTTCTTTCCCTTCTCTTCTCCCTTAACCTTTATGTTTCAATGGGAACTACTGTATTGATTTGTTCATAGTCTGCACTTCTGTTGATCTGATCCCTCTTCTTTCTCTTTCTTTTCCTTGACCACTGGCTTCCCAACTGCTAAAACTAACAAACTTTTCTACACTCAGGTACTCCCAAATCCTGATTTTCCAAAAGCAAATACCATCACCCAGTCAGGTGGCAAATGCTCTTTTAGTGGTAAACGGCTCTGTTTTTGCCGCCCCTCAGTCTACCTTCCATTGGCCCAGCAGGGCCCCCAAAGCCCCGGGAACGTTGTGTCCATTTCTCTGCTGCAGTGCCACCTTGCACAGAGAGAACACACACCTACCCAGCTCTTCTGAATTCACTCCCTCAGCTGAACCTACATTACACTCTGCTTAAAGAAAAGATTTTGGAATGTGTGTTTCACAAGTGGAATCCATCCCAAACTGAGCTGCTTGTCTTTAGTTTCTAAACCCTCCTTAGGTTCATTCTTTAGTAGAGCAGAGATTGTCCTCCCATGGAAGGGAGTCTTAGGAGTACAGCCCACTACTCAAGATACCCCAGAATGCTGCAAAGTCAGTGCCATTTTATTTACACCATTTACTAACCTACACTCTGTTTATTTAACTGTACCCGGTTCTACCTCCTGCCTGGATTACTGCCATCTCTTCTTTCCTTCTTTCCTCTTTCTTCATACCACCCAGTTCAAGTACTTGTTTTGTTCATATCATCCCATATCAAGAGCTGACTACGCACAGCCTTTGGGCTCAAGACCAGAGTAGCATTTCCACAAAATGAGCATCTGAATCCTGCCTGGAGAAACTGTTTCTCCCTATTTCCTCTGCTGCCTAGACCTGAATTAGTTTAGTTATAGCTTGCAGCCAACCAATGATGTCAAGACGTCTGGCTACAGTCCATGAGGTTATTTGTACGTTTGGGTGACTGAACTCCCATATAAGGCTAATGAACCCTGTGCTTAAGTTAATAAGCTACTTGTTTGTCTTTTCTTAGGACTTTGACTTGCCCTTTTTACAGTGTGCATGGGTTCACATAAAAACTTACATTTGGGGGACACAGTTTTGAGGGGCGCAAGCCTGTTGTGTCCCCTTTTGCCTGGCAAAGCAATAAAGCTGTTCTTTTCTACTTCACGCCTCCAACAAACAAACAAACATACAAAACCCCTTACATCTGGGAATGAATGGCCCTATAAAAAGAACCACAAGTTTCCTATAGTTCCTTTAAAAAACCCTGTCTCTCTGTTCTCCACTCACAACACTAGGATTCAGTACAGCAGGCCCCTTACTTACAGCTTCTACTTCCTTGAGCACTTTGTGCTTAAGACTGAGGTCCTCAAAAACAGCTTCAATCACCATGTCAGCCTTTTCAAAACCCTGGTAATCGAGCTGCCCAGTCAAGTTGCTGAAAAAGGCGTCCCTTTCAAACGATGTTAGTGCTTTCTTCTTCACTTTATCATTCAGTCTAGGAAAAAAACACATTCCTAGTCAGAGGAGGAGAACAGGAAACTAACATTTATTGAGTGTCCACGGGCCAGAGAGTGTGCTGTGTGTTTTTCACCAACTCAGTGAGGTAGCTCCCATTCTGAGGGAGCTGAGCTGCTCAAGGAGACTCAGAGGGACTTGTGGTCCAAGAGCGAGTTAAGGGAGGGTCCTAGGGTTCAAACAGGTTGGCCCCCACATCCATATTCTTTCTACTAAAAGATGCCTCTACATGCCCAACCTGCATAAACGGTGTCACTAATAAAACAGTTAAATTCGCCAAGAGGAGTGAACGTGAACACTATAATGGCAAACAAGAGAGCAGCTCTAGTAATTCTCTACCTACAATAGGGGAAACAGCCAACACAGGCCCTAGACCATGAGTTTATACTTGCTTACATATCATTTTGTTATTCTGTAATTGTGATCTACCGGAGGACAGAGACCAAGCATTATGTCGTATATTCTTAATCCATTTCCTGGTCAGTACCTAGTAGCACATCATATTGATTACATAAAACATTAACCCAAGGTTTCTTCTTCTCCACAGGGAGCTAAAAAGGATTCCTGCTACTCAGACACTTAACTGATTGTTTTTTATTGCCAGGGAAAATAGGCTCTCTTAGGTTTCAATCTGACCGCACTTTCAGAATAAATGACCTAGAGTTTTCCTCTGAAAGAAGAATGAAGCTACACCCCATTCACTAGTTTCCTTAACCAAAAGAAAAATTAAAGCCACAAGGTAAGTTCAAAGAAGTAGTCAGTTTAAGTCTCAAAAGTATGGATTCAAATATCCTGGTTTCTGACAACCGTGTCAGCAGTCAGCAAGCAAGATTCTTGTGAGAGTTCAAAACATTATTAGTTGCTTTAATTCTAATGCCTAATGAAACTATTCCCGACAGGACAAGAAATATGTATGTCCCAAGCCAGCAGTACAGTGAGGCGCCCTCACCAGAGCCCGATGTTTCTAATGTGAAAAGGGAAAGCCGGACAGCTGGATCCAAAAGAGATCGAGGGGGAAAAGCGATTTTAGAGCAATTTCTCATTCTGGTGACTGTATGAAACTCTGGGAACACTCGCGTGCTGGCCTCAGGGCAATGGTGTTATCGAGCGCATGCCTTTTGGGGGGTCAGAACCTTTTACTACAATGCCTTGCTATCTTACATTAAGATAGTTGCTATCTGCCAACATGATTAAACCTGCCAGGTCCTGCACAGTATTATGGTAGCAATATATGAGCAGAAAAGGGGTAAGAACACACTTAAGCTACATAATCCACTTAAGAAACAAAAAAACGAACTCAACTAAAAGTCACATGCAAGACCATCAAAGTTCAGCCAGCCTTAGACAGTCTATTACATTGGAGCAGAGAAATCAGCGGAAACAAATTCCCAGTTTGGCCAAGTGGCTGCTCCATTTTTCCCCTCTGCACAACAGGCCGTATGTGTGTGGGGTGGGGGAGAGGAGGGAGGGACGGGCAGGAGGGAGAATAATAGTCCCCGTTTATTAATTCAGAAGTAAGATGGAGACACAGTCCATAAGATCCAGATATTGTGGAGCCAAATCAGTTAACTGCTTCTCTATGGTAACGCCAGTCAAGAAAAATGAGGTTCATGAGTTCTGATCCCAGCCCTACCTTCAAGATGCAGTTACACGTTTCCTCATATCCTTATCTCAGTTCTCTCTATAGACACAGTCATGCTGTTTCAATATTCTATAACAATACAGCAATTAAAATTCACAAACATGAGACTTTCTAGTCTGATACCAAAGTATAAACCATATGGCATTTAAAAACGTCTAATAGATAAGGTTTTCTCTTCTGCACTCAGACTCCAATGATGTTAATGATTTATAATAACATTGTCTGCAACAACAGCAAAAAAAAAAAAAAAAGAAAAAAAAGTGAAAGAAGGAATTAGCATGTCTAAAAAGCAAAGGAAATGAGACTTAACAATGGAGTATCCAATACAGATCATGTTCAGGAGAAAGGAAACGGTGACGGCAAAAACCAAAACACACACTACTCTCCCCGCCAAGGCAGAGAGCAGGCTTACCCTCTGAACACTTGCTGCTGTCCTCGCCCCAGCGCGGCTAGCGTAGCATCCTTCAGTATAGTCTGTAGGCCCTTATCCACGGAGACCTGGGCAATGCCGGCCCCCATGAGCCCTGCGCCAAGAATGGCGAGCTGCCTGAAAGGAAAGGATGAAATCACTTTTGGTATAAATCTTAATTAATTCAGTAAAAGTGGGAGATTGCCCAGGTCATCTTCCAATAAACCAACTAAAGCAGGGACAACAATAAGGTATTTAAAATAATTTTTACCTACAAAAAGATATCTTTCATAAATGACTGATTTTCAAAGTTAAATGCAAAAATCCATTAGGTCTAAAAGAATTGGTCTACCCAAGGAGACAGAATTATACTGATCTTCAATCATACCTGAGATCACTGAAAACAAAACAACATGGATTACGCTTAAATTAACGAGTATTTTTCTTCAAACAAAAGCCAACTTGCAGTGATAGGCCTAAAGACTAATCTCTCTTCTACCAACTACTTACTTGCTAGTGATTTTGCCATTTTCCAGTCATCTTTCATTTCTCTTGAAATGTGTGCCTTTCTCACCCCTTACCTGGATTGGTTCAAAAGCCTCTTGGATGGTTTCTTTGCTTCCAGACCTTACCCCTCCCTCAAACACCTCCATACACGGACATTACTGCCTTTTCCACCCCTGAATTCCCTTGAACTTATCAGGACCATTTGGTTTACCCCATAGTATTTTGGAACAGCTTCATGCACATCATTTTTGTCTCATCAACTAAATTCTAAGCTTTTTGAGGGATAGAGATCATGTCTGATGACTCTTTTTAGTTTTCCATAGTTTTGGAACAATATGCCATTTTCCCATAAGTAACTAAAAAAAATTTTCAGAACAACTTCCTTCATAAAAGAAGCCCAAGTTTACAACACCATAGACCTAAATTAGAGTTGTTTCATTCAAAACAATGCTGATTATAATGTTCAAAAATCATATTCAAGACCTGAAAAGGCACCCTAACTTCAACTCCTGGGAGTATCTTTCAAATGCAGCTTTGTGACAATACACATTTTTATATGGTGAGTGTTAAGTAACTGGAGAACATGAGAAAATAGGGTAGAAAAACATAAAGAATAGGAGCTGAAAAAATTATTCATGTATTTACTGCACCAAAATTAAAAATTTGCTTGACAAATGACAACAGGTATAGCAGACAAAGGATTACTACTGGGGAAATATAAAGAACACACATATCAATTAAAAAAGACAACCCAATAAAATGGGCAGGGGTTTATATAAAGCAATTCATAGAAAATGAAAACAAATTGCCAATAAAATGCCCAATTTCCCTAATAATCTGGGAAATGCAAATTTAAAAAAATGTATTCTCTCCCCATCAGATTGGCAAAAATTTTAAAAGTAACAGTGAGGGTATAAAAAATTTTGTTCTTTCATGCATGGTTGATAGAAGTATATACTTTGCCCTATATAGGAGGTCAAATGTATTAAAACCAAAAATTGCATCTTCTACGACCCAGTAATTCTACTATCTGCTCTAGAGAAATGCACTTATGCACAAGATGATACGCTGTGATGAACAGTCATACAATGTTTACAATAATGAAAAATTGGAAGTCATCAATCTTTCAGTAGAAGAAGAAAAGGAACAAGTTAACTGGTATGTACCCACATACATAGTCTCCAAGTCGTACCACTGACTAAAAAGGATTATTATAGGATTCATACTGAAGGATTCCTTTTATATTAAAACATTCAAACCATAAACACAAAACATTCATCTAGTATTCAAACTTCCTTATAATAGTTTAAAAAAGGAGATTAAGAATGCATTCTTTGCATAAAAAATTAATTTATAAAAAGAGAAAATACATAAGGAATTCAAATTATTATCCGAGGCAAGGGAGAAGAGGCCTAGAGAGAAAGAAGTGGAACTATTACTGACAACTGGGAAAGCAGGAAGGGGGATGCCCTTTCTTCAATGATTTTTATTAAATTTTCAGTTCAACCTATTCTGCCTTGCATACCTTATAATTTATTCTTCATTTCTAAGATGATGTTACCTTTTGTCAATTTATTTCCCAAGTTAGGTCAACTCTTACATCATCCCGTTTTTCTGCCCATTTAATTCTCAGTTTTTGAACTTCTGATTCAAAGTGATTCTTTTCTTATCTGTAAATATTTATTTAAGAATATATAATTCAAGTTTGGAAGCATTCTGCTATAGTTTTGTATTGTGGTTGTTTTGGGGGAAGAATTTTTGTAAGCCTAAGTATTTTGATTCTCATTTTCTTATTTCTTCTTACATGAGTTTCACATGCATGCTGCCTGTCTTTTCTGTGTACTGGTACACAATAACAGCTTCTCCAGGTGGTATTATATGCTATCTGCATATAACAGTAAGAGTTACATGCAGACCAGAGTAGGAGTCAGGAGTGGCTAATCAGCTTAAGAGTAAACATTTTATAATTTAAAATTTTTTAAATTAATTAATTAATTTATGGCTGCATTGGGTCTTCGATGCTGCACGCGGGCTTTCTCTAGTTGCAGCAAGCAGGGGCTACTCTTCATCGTGGTGCACAGGCTTCTCATTGCAGTGACTTCTTTTGTTGCGGAGGACGGGCTTTAGGCATGCGGGCTTCAGTAGTTGTGGCTCGTGGGCTCGGTAGTTGTGGCTCACAGGCTCTAGAGTGCAGGCTCAGTAGTTGTGGCGCAGGGGCTTAGTTGCTCCACGGCATGTGGGATCTTCCCGGACCAGGGTTTGAACCCGTGTAACCGCTGGCAGGCGGACTCTCAACCACTGTGCCACCAGGGAAGTCCAATTTAAAATTTAAGAGTAATTTTTGTAGTATGTATGAAGAGATTCAGATTTAAGTGGCCATATCATCATTCCACTGCAGCGTGGAAGTAATTCATCTCACCCACTGAATGCAAGATATTGTCAACATTAGGTGGTACACAGACAACCCGACTGATACCGATCACCACGTGCGCTGGAGAAGCAGTTACAGTTGTATTTCATATTCTAATTTGGAAATCAGCCCTCTTGGCAAGAATCTTGTCTTCTCACCTGGGCTTCTTATTAATTTCCTCTTCTGCTTTGGATTGCAATCTCATTAAATGTGAGCGGCTGGAGAAAGTAGTAACTTTAGCTGCTTTCACAAATCCCTCTCTGTAATTCAGGTAGACAGTGTTCCTCAACCTCAGCACTGCTGACATTTTGGACTGGATACTTCTTTGTTGTGGGGCTGTCCTGTGCACTGTAGGATGTTTAGCAGCATTCCGGGCCTCTGGCCACCAGATGCCAGTACCATCCCTCCCTCCCCAGCTGTGACAACCAAAAATATTTCCAGAGATTGGCAAGTGTCCCCTGGTGGCAACATTGCCCAGGTTAAGAACCACTGAGCAAGGGGGTGAGTTTAGGGGCATTACTAAACTTAAGATGCTGAAGAGCTATTTAGGCAGCATAACACTGAAAGGCTCGCTGAAGAGAACAGATATGAAACAGGTAAGTAGGCTCTCAAACGCTTAGGCTGTAAGCTAAACGAAGGACAAGACTTTAACGACTAGAATGAGGCTTTACTTTTTTTAATGAGGGAGAAGTGTGAGTTCCCAGAGAGGGTATCTCAAGTCACAGAGAGAGATAAGGTCATTAAACAGCACACAGTGTGTGTATTTGGTTTAGGAAGGGGAAACCTAAACCATATTTCTAGGGGACATCAATAGTGAGACAAAAATGCCTCTAGAGGAGACATTAGAGAGGTCAGGAGAAAACTCAGCACAGGCAGAACTCTGAAAGCCAAAAAATCCTTCGTAGGAATAGGGATCTAAAGTGCTCAGGACAGAAGAGGTTTAGGGCAAGACTGAAGGCATAAATCTAGCTCTATGGATCTTCAGAGACATCGACAAGCGTAGCATGTGCTGAAATCCACAGGGGCTTCCTATGTAGAGCTGACTTACTTAACCTCCTTCTGCGGAGCTCCAAATTTATTCTTCTTGCATAGGGTCTGACCACGGTAAAGTCCCATCAAGGCTTTTGATTCTTTGGTCATTGCAAGCTCTCCAAATTTCTGGAAAAAGGGAAGAAGAAAAGGTAGAACTTCTCAGTCTTGTAGACGTGGATTCTTTGGGGTCAGTTTCTCTGCAGAGCAGAGGTAACACATGCAAAGCCTCAGGTCCTGAGCTGCTGAAGTTGGTCTCCTGCTGAGCATCTTTCTTTAACTCTCATCTGTTCCACTTCCAACTACTGCTTTGAAAGGTTCTGGATATAACTGAGCTCTCAGATTCTCTACACCAGAGGTGGTAACTTTTTTCATGGAATTAGAGTGTCAGAGCCAAAATGGACCAATCATCTCAACCACCTCTCTCATTTTAAAGACTGGGAAGAGGAGGCTCAGAACTTGACCTCGCTCAAAGCCACACTGCCTCAAAGGGGCAGAAACAGAACCTGAACCCAGGCAGTATGACTCCCAACTCCAGTTCTCCTTCCAGGGTAGCAGGCTGCCCCATGTGATATCTGCCACTTTAAAAGGACCTTAACACTTACAGAGAACAAGTCTCAACTTAGTGGGAAAGAGCATGAGATTTAGAGTCTGTATTTGAAAGAACTGAGTTTAAAGACTGGCCCTGCCATTTCCCAGTTGTGAAGCTTTCTTCATCCTTAAAATGGGAAAAACAATACCTATTTTACAGTATTGTTGTGGGAAGTAAATGAAAACACTAGTAAAATGACTGGGCCTCAATGTTAGCTATTACCATCATCAATATTACTAGAATTTACTGGTACGATTACATGGTTGCAAACAGCACTTAAAAGAAGGAATCCCTCTAATAATGTTGCCTTCATGTCTGAAGAGAACATGAAACAATGTTCTACTAATCTTGGCAAAGTAGGTTCTATTCAATAAACCAGTGATTTTCAAACCACGGGTAGAAATCTATCAGTGGTCTTGAATTTAGCAGGTTGTGGTAAGTAGAATAAATAGAAAATACTGAGTACAGTGTACAGGCTAATTATTTTGGGAAATATGCTTCAATCTTTCTGTACATATGTATATGTGTACCTGGTGATAATGTAAAAGAATTAATCAGAGTGCACTGCAGTAAGCAACCCAGTATAAGAAATGTTTTCTCTGGAACTTGTCCTGAGCTCTTCAGATAACTTTTATTCTATTACTGAAGAGCAATCATCCTTCAGTGATTGCTTAAAACTTCAAAACAACCCAAACAACTAAAATCTACAATACCACCAACTTGTTAGGAAGTGGAAGGGGTGAGGTTGGTTCGTGTGTTGCTCTGTTTTCTTGTCTTAGTGGGTGCAAAACATTTCCCTTCATTTCCTAATTCACCAAAGGAAGGCTGGGCTTCACAGGTTTATCTCCAGGCTCTAACAAGAACCATATTTTTGTATCAATGTACTCACTTTATCACAACAAAACCAGCCCAACTACAGAACAAAAAGTTTGAAAGGATTCTAACTCTGCCCCTGCTTTTCCTAGTTATACCCTCCTTATTGAGAGCAAGTTCAAATATCTGGGGACTACTATGGTTTTCTTAGCACCTACTTGCTCACTGAGATTAATCGTAAGAAATGACAACCACTGGAAGAAAACATTTTTTTACTAGGCTTTGAATACTTTACCTTTTTTCAGTTTTACACAGCATTGTGGATCTCGCTTTTTCTGTCTCTAATAATAAAACACTGAAAGGAAATAATTTTACCTGAGATTCAGAGAGATAGCCAGCATCACTCCCTTGCTCAATCCCAGTCTTCACTACCTAAAAAACAGATAAAGTACTTGTTCCTTGTTGGAATCGATTGGCAAGATACACAGTAATGCTGAAAAAAGTGGCTAGTGTTGTTAGTCTTCAAAGAGTAAGTCAAAAGTCTAGACTGGAGTGAGAAAGAGGACGGAGTGCCTTATTGCTTAAGACTGACTTAATTCTCCATCTCTGAGGCTACTGCTCAACCTAGTATACAATGGAAGGAAATAAAACAGAAGGAAAGAGCATTAAGAAGTCAGAATAGGAAAAGAGCACAGAGGTTCCACAGCTCAAACTCCACCTCCTTATCCTTTGAATCCTGTTATTTTGTCAGAGAAAGAGTTGTCATTACCCCTTTCTGAGTCCAATAATAGGTTTACCTTTTCCTCTTAACTCCCTTCCCTCCTGCTTGAATTATTCTTCCGGCTCCTCTCCTGTTCTCCAAATGTGGGCAGGTCCCCAAAGTTCCACTTGCAGCCCATTTCCCCCTCTATTTATTCTTCCTCAGGAACATCATTTAGTTTATCACATTAATCATGAACTCCATGAAATTCAATTTAACATTTGGGGTAAGTACTAACCTAAGTACAATAGCAAGTATAAAAGAAATAACCCTGTATTCAATCACCATAATTTAATGGTGATTAAAAAAAAACCCAAATAAATCAATCTATATCCTTAATTGACTTCTCTGTCTAAACTACTGTTGCTTGAATTTCCTGAATACCTAATCTCAACACTTCTAAACCTTGACTCCTAACTCTCTTTGGCAAGTCTCTTACTACCTTCGTATTGTTGCTTTTACTATTCTATTTCGGGGTCTTATTCAAACTTCAAGTCTGAATTACCAGAACAGTTTCCTAGTTCATTGATCTACTTTGTCTCTGTTTCTAATCCATTTTTACTCACTGCCATGAAAACGGTTCTCTATGATCTATATAGGACAAAGATGAAATTTCTTAATTAATTACTGTCTACCTTTTGAAATCCATCTTCGGTCTGCCTTTCTGAAGACACTGCATTATCCTCCTACAAAAATTGATCTGATTTGATGTTCCTTGAAGAGCCTCATGCTTTCCAGCTTCTGTAACTTTGCTCAAAATGCCCATCCTACCTGGCTTTCTCATCATGTATTCTCTAACAATTTCAGGGATCGTTCCCTCCTCAGTGAATTTAGCAAACTTCCTCTGTCCCAGTTAGCTGGCGTTAACCCTATGCAGCTGCATACCGCCCCATCCTGCCATCTGCCTTACCATATATATGTGTTTAATCTCCCCAACCCAGACTGTGTGAGGTGAATGGAAGTAGGGGACCACGTTTCATATTTTATATACTTTGGTGTCTTTGGCTCAAAATATACCTGTTGACTAATTCATTCTCCAATTCTGAAATCTTTGATTATTGATCTTGTCTTCAATTATTGCTCTTTTGATCTTGGACTTTCCAGACTGAAGATTTTATAAGTTTTAAAGTCTACCTTGAGACAGATGTTACTTCAACTCTGTGATCATTTTAATCATCCTCCTTGAGCTTTTCCAGAACTTCTCTATATCATTACATCTTTTTCATAATTACGGTAATGGAAAGTCAATGAGACAGTTTAGGTAATGACAATGGTTTTGACTAAGGACAGAATACAGCCATTAATTTTGTTTCAACTACCTCTTAATTAATGTCCAATATTTTACTGGTTTTGTTATACTGATACGACATAGGTTCCTTTCTTGGTTTATAACTGGTTATTTTAAGCTCATCAACTAAAAAGTATGCCTGGCACTAATTTTCCCCAAATATCCATTTATATAAATCCTCATAGCTTGCTATGCTCTTGTGTTATTTTTGGTAAGTACTTTGATAGCAGCATGAGGAACTTTAGTACTGGCAAACATGGTGCAGAATGGCAATAAAGAGTACTTGCTCTAGACAAAGGGAAGAAACATGAGAAATGTGGGAGTACGGGGTAAAAACTCACATCAATTATTTTCAGAGGTGCAGGATAAAGGCCTTTGGTCTGCTTTCGTACTCTTTCTTCCACCTTTTTGTAAATCTGTTGCCTGACAAATGGAATACTCATGGCATACGATGTCAATTCTGTAAGGTAAAATGCTTTTAGATCCTTACTGGAAAGAGCCCAGCCTCCCCTGTTAGTTTGTTCTGTAAACTCCATAAAAACGCAGTGATTCTAGCTATCTGAAAGAACTGCTCTTTATTCTGACATAAACAATCTAAATTTCAACCTAAGCACTTCTTTAAACATTAGTTGATAAGTATTAAAGCTTGGTGTTGGGTACATGGGTGTTTATTACACTGTTACATTATTCTATTTTGGTATTATTTAAAATTTTCCAAAATAAAAAATTAAAAAAAAATGTCTTTAACCAGTGTAAGGTCCAGGACTTGAGCCTAGAGAAGAGTTATTGCATCCTTTAAGGTAGACTTTACACTTAAGAGTAAATAATGCACTTACCTCTTCCTCATTTCGGATTTATAGAAAATAAAATTAAATTCCCCGGAAAGAAGCTTTGCCTTAGTTCTTTAATAATGACACTCACTTTCTACCAATCCCTTGTCTCTCTTTGGAGAGATCTTTTTATCAGCTAGTCCTTTAGCAAAAGTAATTGCAACTTCTTCTAGGTATTCAATTGTCCGTTCCTCTGGAGGTTTTATTCCTGGTCCTGTAAAGATGAACACAACAGACTGGAATGTAAATCAGGCTTGGATCAGTCCCAGGTGGGCAAAACCCAGGCAGGCCAAAGCCAAAGGCTCCAGCACCCACTTTCAGCGCAGCTTTCTAAGTCTGACTAGAGACCAGTAGGTGGCAATGTCATGAACTATGGACTCAAAAAGAGAAGTCACACTGAGCGAAGGTGCAACAACCTCCTCCTGGTAGAAAACAAGTCTTAAGCCCTATTTAAGTCTGGCCTCCACTTCTGAGTAGGATGTATTATGTCTCATGAGGCCTGTTTTCTTGCTGCAAAACTGGAAAACAAAAAATCAATTGCAAAATCACATTTGTAAAGACACTGGAGAGCTGTGGAAGCAATAAAGGTTATATGAACAGAATTCCAGAGAGGGAAGAGCCTGTCCAATGTGAACTGATGATTGCTGGACATTGTCTTTCCTGGGGGTACATGATGCTTTTGGGTGTGGGCTGAAGATTGGACCTGGCTCAAGCAGAAGGATGCTACTGAGGGAAAGTGAAATGAACAGAGTTTTTGGTGGTCATACACAACAAGTCAGTACTAGAAGAAACCAGACGCAAAGCTAGTTTTCCCACATGGAACATTTGTGAAGTTCTAAGGTGGTGCAAGAGGCTGGAAGCTAGAGTGAAATCTCTTATAGTGTCATAATGTTTAGCACATGCAGTACTTGTACAAAAAGAGGGACATGCCAAAAACATGCACCTGAGTTTTCGCTTGAGGCAGAGCCTGATACCAAACTTGCTGGAGGCAGGAGACAAAGACTCAGAAGAGCCAAAGGCTGTTTTCACACAGCTATGAAAACAGACACCTACCAGGCTCTCAGTCAAAGGCTTGTAAGAGCCACACTGGAGCGAGAGGTGGCTGAGGTTGAAAAGCCGATCTTGTGCCTTCTTATGGTGTATAGGGAACAAAATCCCAGTAGAGGGAGAAGCCTGCAACAATATGCAACCATTCTCCACCTTAAGACATTTGCCCTACTTTCAGCCTCCGCGGAGGAGGAAGAAAATGAACTAAGCCCCAAACGTCTGAATGACAAAAGCGCACAGGGTCCGCAAAAGTCATAATGTAATGCTGGAATTACGGAAGAATACTGGAGAGCAGTTGCTACACAAAAGGAGAGCTCCAGAGATCTACAGAGGGGCCCCTTGAAACTAAGGCGAAGTATCATTCTGCACATGCATGAGAGGAAACTACCTGAGGCCAGGGAAAGAACCAACATAAAGGTATGAAAAGAAGCAAGAAAAACATGGCCTACAGCTAGGAGACAAACTGACCGATAGAAACAGGTGCAGAATTGAAAAGATAGGATAGGGCTTCCCTGGTGGTGCAGTGGTTGGGAGTCCGCCTGCCGATGCAGGGGACATGGGTTCGTACCCCGGTCCGAGAGGATCTCACGTGCCGCGGAGCAGCTGGGCCCGTGGGCCATGGCCGCTGAGCCTGCGCGTCCGGAGCCTGTGCTCTGCAGTGGGAGAGGCCATGACGGTGAGAGGCCCGCGTACCGCAAAAAAAAAAGATAGGATAAGCAGACACAATGTTAGAAAGGTTACTGTGAATTCATGCCATATGTTAAAGAAGGCAGAGGAAAACAGAAACATAATGAAGAGAAATTGAAGATGTGACAATGAATCAACTATTACTTCTAAATATGAGAAAAAAACAATATCTGAAACAAAAAATGTAGGCAATTGGATTAATAGCAAATTATACTGTGAAGAAGAAAAGATCAGGAAACTTGAATACATGGCAAGAGAAATATAAACAGACTGAAAAAGAGAAACAGAGCTTCATTTTGGGACAATATCAAGTAATCTAAAATATGTGAGACTGAAGTCTCAGGAAAGGGGTAGGGGACTAAGGAGACAAAAGACTTGTACTCTGAAAACTATAAGACACTGATGAAAGAAATCGAAGATGACACAAACAGATGGGAAGATATACCATGTTCTTGGATAGGAAGAATCAGTACTGTCAAAATGACTATACTACCCAAGGCAATCTACAGCTTCAATGCAATCCCTATCAAATTTTCACAGAACTACAACAAAAAATCTTACAATTTGTATGGAGACACAAAAGACCCCAAATAGCCAAAGTAATCTTGAGAAAGAAAAACAGAGCTGGAGGAATCAGGCTCCCTAACTTCAGACCATACTACAAAGCTATAATCATCAAAATAGTATGGTTCTGGCACAAAAATAGAAATACAGATCAACAGAACAGGATAGAAAGCCCAGAAATAAACCCACACACCCATGGTCAATTAATGTACTACAAAGGATGCAAGACTATACAATGGTGGAAAGACAGTCCCTTCAACAAATGGTGCTGGGAAAGCTGGACAGCTACATGTAAAAAAAATGAAATTAGAACATTCTTTAACACCATACACAAAAATAAACTCAAAATGGATAAAAGACCCAAATGTAAGACGGGATACTATAAAACTTAAAGTAAAACGTAGGCAGAACACTCTTTTACATAAATCACAGTAACATCTTTTTCGATCCACCTCCTAGACTAATGGAAATAAAAACAAAAATAAACAGATGGGACATAATTAAACTCAAAAACTTTTGCACAGCAAAAGGAACCATAAACAAAACGAAAAAACCCATAGAATGGGAGAAAATATTTGCAAACAATGTGACCGACAAAGGATTAATCTCCAAAATTTACTAACAGCTTATGTGGCTCAATATCAAAAAACCAAACAACCCAATCAAAAAATGGGCAGAAGACCTACATAGACATTCCTCCAAAGAAGACATACAGATGGCCAAGAGGCACATACAAAGATGCTTAACATAGCTAATTATTAGAGAAATGCAAATCATGACTACAATGAAATTATCATCTCACACCAAGCAGAATGGCCATCATCAAAAAATGTACAAACAATAAATGCTGGAGAGGGTGTGGAGAAAAGGGAACCCTCCTACACTGATGGTGGGAACGTAAATTGGTACAGCCACTATGGAGAACAGTATGGAGGTTCCTTAAAAAAGTAAAAAATAGAGTTACCATATGATCCAGCAATCCCATTCCTGGGCATATATCCAGAGAAAAACATGGTTCAAAAGATATGTGCACCCCCAATGTTCACCACAGCACTGTTTATAATAGCCAAGACATGGAAGCAGCCTAAATGTCCATTGACAGATGAATGGATAAAGAAGATGTGGTACATATATACAATGGAATATTACTTAGCCATTAAAAAGAAGGAAATAAAAAAAAAACAAGAAGGAAATAATGTCATTTGCAACAACATGGGTGGACCTGGAGATTATCACACTAAATGAAGTAAATCAGGGAAAGACAAATATCATATGATATTGCTTGTATTCAGAATCTAAAAAAAAAAAATTTGATACAAATGAACTTATTTACAAAACAGAAACAGACTCACAGATGTAGAGAATGAACTTATGGTTACCAGGGGGGATGGGAGGGTGGGAGGGATAGATGGGGAGTTTGGGATTGACATGTACACACTGCTATATTTAAAATAGATAACCAACAAGGACCTACTGTATAGCACAGGGAACCTTGCTCAATATTCTGTAATAACCTAAATGGGAAAAGAATTTGAAAAAGAATAGATACATGTATATGTATAACTGAATCACTTTGATGTACACCTGAAACTAACACAACATTGTTAATCAACTATATTCCAATATAAAATAAAAATTAAAGAAAAATCACCCTGAACAACAACAACAACAAAGAAAAGAAAAGCAGTAGGGGAGATGGAAAAATATTTAAAGAAATAGCCAAGGGCTTCCCTGGTGGCACAGTGGTTGAGAGTCCACCTGCCGATGCGGGGGACACGGGTTCGTGCCCCGGTCTGAGAGGATCCCACATGCTGCGGAGCGGCTGGGCCCGTGAGCCGTGGCCGCTGGGCCTGCGGGTCCGGAGCCTGTGCTCCACAGTTGGAGACGCCACAGCAGTGAGAGGCCTGCGTATCGCAAAAAAAGAAATAGCCAAAAAGTTTCCAATTTTGATGAAAACTCCAAGCTCACTATCTAAGAAGCTCAATGAATCCCATGAACAGCAAACATTTAAAACACACACACACACCAAGGCACATCATAAATAAATTGCTAAAATCAGTAATAAAGGGAAAACGTGAGAGCAGTTTGGGGAGGATTGGGGTAGGAGTGGAGAAGACACATTATATACAGATGACCAAAGATAAAAATGACAACAGACTTTTCCTCAGAAATTATGCAAGCGACAACACAATGTAAATATCTATACAGTACCAAAAGGAAAACACTGGAAATCTGGGATTCTATACCTATCAAAAATACCTTTCGAAAATGAAGACTTTTTCAAACAAATCAAAAAGTGAGAGAATTAACTGCCGGCAGACCTATACTATAGAGCATGTTAAAGGAAGTTCTTCAGGTTGGAGGAAAATCAAGCCAGATGGGAACCTGGATCTATACAAAGAATAAAGAGCACCAAAAATGATAAATAAATGAGTAAACAGAAAAGAATCATCTCATTTTTTAAATCTCTTTAAAAGATAATTGTTTAAAACAAAAATAGTAATACGCTAAGGAACGTATAATACATGCAGAAGTATAACAAGAATAGCAAAAGAATGGGGGGAAATGAAAGTATACCCTTTAAAGGTTCCTACCTTACATGTGAAATGATATATCAAGACAGATTACATGTTAAAGATGTATGCTGGACTTCCCTGGTGGCACAGTGGTTAAGAATCTGCCTGCCAACACAGGGGATACAGGTTCAAGCCCTGGTCCGGGAAGATGCCACATGCCACGGAGCAACTAAGCCCGTGCGCCACAACTACTGAGCCTGCACTCTAGAGCCTGCGAGCCACGACTACTGAAGCCCGCACGCCTAGAGCCCGTGCTCCGCAACAAGGGAAGCCACCGCAATAAGAAGCCCGAGCACCGCAACAAAGAGTAGCCCCCGCTCCCACAACTAGACAAAGCCCGTGCGCAGCAACGAAGACACAATGCAGCCAAAAATAAATAAATAAATGTTTTTTAAAAAAAGAAAGGAAAGAGAAAGTCATCACCCTCATCAATTCTCAGAAATGAGCCAGTTTAAAGACCCAGAACCCCTTGAATAAAGGGGAGGTTGTAGCTCCTTGAGGGAATTATACTGTGAATCTTCCCCAAAGGGACTCTATGGTCATTTACCTTGAGGAAAGGGAAATAATCAGACTTTTGGGGGATACTGGACACTGGCTCGGAACTGAGAGTAATTCCAAAAGACTCAAAATGTTATTGTGATCCACCAGACAGGACAGGGGTTTATAAGGTCATGTGAGAAAAGGATTATTAGCTCAGTTCTATCTCAGTGGGCCTAGTGGGTTCCTGAACTCATCCTTTGGTTACTTCCAGAATGCACGATTGAAATAGATATCCTCAGCAACTAGCTCCTTGACCTGTGGAAAAAGGACTACTATAGTGGGAAAGGCCAAGTGAAAGCCACTAAAACTGCCTCTACCCAGAAAAATAGTAAAATAAAAGTAATACTGCATTCCTGGAGGGACTACAGAGACTGGTGCCACCATTAAGGACTTGAAAGATGCAGGAGCGGTGATTCCCACTGCATCCTCATTCAATTTACGTATTTTTGGCCTGTGCAGAAACCAGATGGCTCCTGCAGAATGACAGTGGACTATGGTAAACTTAATCAGGTGGTAACGGCAACTGCCGCTGGTATTCCAGATGCAATTTCATTGCCTGAGCAAGTTAACACATCTCCTTTTACCTCTTGTGTATTTGCTTATCTGGAAAGTGCTTTTTTCCTTGATAGCTGGTAGTAAAGACTACCAGAAGCAGTTTGCTTTCAGCTGGAAAGGCCTGCAATATACCCTTACTGTCTTACCTCAGGAGTGATCAATTCTACATCCATAAGTCATAATTTAGCCCACAGGGACCTTGATTGCCTTTTCCTTCCAAAAGATACCATGCCAGTTCATTACATTGATGATATTATGCTGAATGGACCTGGTGAGCTGAAAGTACCAACTACTCTAGACATATCCATCTTAGTGAAATTTCTAGGGGTCCAGTGGTATGGGGCATGCTGAGACATTCCTTCTAAGGTGAAGGATAAGTTGTTGCATCTGGCCCCTCCCACCACAAAAAACAGGCACAACACCTAGTGGATTTTGGAGGCAACATCTTTTTTGGATGTGCTACTCTAGCCCCTTTACTGAGTAACTTGAAGGCTGCTAGTTTTGAGTTGGGCTTAGGACTAGAATAGCTGTTCTGCTCTTTAGACCATACAATTCAGACCTGAAGGCGCCTGAAGCATCAGTGGTAGACAGAGATGCTGTCTGGAGTCGTTGGCAGGCCCTACAGGCGAATCAGAGTACAGATCCTTAGGAATTTGGAGCAAAGCCCTACCATCCTCTGTTAATAATTACTATCCTGCTGAGAAACAGCTTTTGGCTTCCTACTGGGCCTTAGTGGAGACTCTAAGCTTAACCATGGGCCAAGTTACTATGTGATCTGAGCTGCCTGTCATGAAATGGATGCTGTCTAACCCACTAAGCCATAAAGCTGGGCGTGCGCAACAGCACTCCATTATCAAATGGAAGTGGTATACATGAGACTGGACTTGAGCAGACCCTAAAGGTACAAGTTGCATGAGGAAGTGGCCAAAATACCCTTACTCCTGCTTCTCTCTCTCAGCCTGCACCTATGGCCTCATGGAAGTTCCCTATGAGCAGCTGACTGGGAAAGAGAAAACTCAGCAAAGAATGTGAAAATATTTGTGCTTCATGTGAATGGTCAACAAGGGGTGATCTCAAAGAGGATTTTAATGATCGAGTGGAAAAGATAATCCATCCTGTGGATACCAGTCAGCCTCTTTCCCCAGTCACCCCTGTCACTGCCCAATGGGCTCATGAACAAAGTGGCCATGATGGCAGGGACGGAGGCTGTGCGTGGGCTTAGCAACAACTACTCACCAAGGCCAACCTGCGTGCAATCACTGTTCAGTGCCCAATCAGCAGCACAGACCAACACTGATTGTCTCATACCAGGACCCTCCCAAGGTGATCAACATTCTGGCAGATTGACTACACTGCACTGCTTTCGTCATGGAAAGGGCAGCACTCTGTTCTTACTGGAATAGACACTTATTGCGGGTATGAATTTGCCTTCCTGGCATGCAATGCATCTGCCAAAACTACCATTTGTGGACTTATGGAATGCCTTATCCACCATCACGTATCCCACACAACACTGCTTCTGATCAAGCAACTCACCTCACAGTAAATGGAGTGTGGCAATGGGCCATGCTCATGAAATGTACTGAACTCACCATGTGCCCCATCACCGTGAAGCAGTTGGATTGAGAGAAGAGTGGAATAGACTTTTAAAGACTCAGCACTAGGTAGGTGGTAATACTTTGTAAGGCTAGGGCAGTATCACCTAGGATCCTGTATATGCTCTAAATCAACCTCCAATATACGGTGTCGTATCTTCCATAGCAAGGATTCACGGGTCCAGGAATCCAGAAGTACATATAGAGGTGGCTCTGCTACTACCCCTAGTGATCTACCAACAAAGAATGTGCTTCTGTCCTACAACCTTAGGTTCTGCTGGTCTAGAGGATTTAGTTCCAAAGTCCATCAGGAGACATAACAATGATTCTATTGAACTGGAAGATGAGACTGCCATCTGGCCACTCTGGGCCCCTCATGCCTCTGAAACAGGCAGAGAAGGGATTACTATACTGGCTGGGGTGATTAATCCTGATTACCAGGGGAAGTTGGGTTGCTACTACAATGAAGGTAAGGGAGAGTATGTCTCAAATATGGGAGATCTCTTGGGGTGTCTCTTAGGGCTACTGTGACCTACAATTATTTAGTGGAAAATTACAACAACCCAATTCATGCAGGACTGCTAGTGGCCCAGACCTTTTAGGAATGAAGGTCACCCTACCAGACAAAGAACCATGACCAGCTGATGTACTCCCTAAGGGCAAAGGAAATATGGAATGGGTAGAAGTAGGTAATTATAAATACCTGTTATGGCCACATGACTATTTGCAGAAATTGAGGGGTCCAGGCCTAACCAAAAACCTATGTGATATTTCAGGTCCAAGCAAAGGCAATTACAGGCCTCGCAGGCATCATGGAGAAAGCTGTCCTTCCCATACCAGACTTGGTGCCCAGCCGACGCACTGCAGTCTTTAATGGGAGTTGCAGTCAATGACTCAGGTCTCCCTGACTGGCTATGCTCTTACATACATTTTCATTCCGAGCCCATGTGCCTTCATTCCTAAGTCTCTTTATATGGGACCTTCAACCGAGGTCTTCTTCAGGTACCTCTGCTAAGGCCTCCTTACTGGGGGAGTAAAGAGAAACCTTAAAGACATTTTCCCTCACTCTGACTCAATTCTTTTCCACTCCTAGCTCTCACTATTTTAAACTGCAAAATCACAAACAAAAAGCACAAAATGAGGAAAACGTGGCAGTAAATAGACCATGGAAAGGACACTTGCTGGTTTTATAAAAGCTGAAATGAGAAGGCAGACAGTGCCTTGTTTGACTTCAGCTGGGAACATGTGCGTTGGGAGACTTGAATCTTTTGCCACTCTGTACGTGTCTATGAATGACTGCAAAAGAACCACGAGTATTACTTTTGGGGTTATGACAAATGTTAGTGGGTAGGCAAATTCACAGACAGGGAACTTCAAATAATAAGGATCGACTATACTCTGATCACAGCAGAATTCAACTAGAAACCAATAACAGAAAGATATCTGAATCATCCCCAAATATTTGGAAATCAAACAACGTACTTCTAAATTATACATGGGCCAAAGAAGAAATCACTAGAGAAATCTGAAAATATTTGACCTTTATGGAATTGAAAACATAACATTAAAACATGCAGATAAAGCAATGCCAAGAAGAAAATGTATAGCTTTTTTTGTCTTTTTTTTTTTTTTGGCTGTGTCGCACGGCTTGCAGGATCTTATTTTCCCGACCAGGGATTGAACCCAGGCCCCAGGAGTTAAAGTGCCAAGTCCTAACCACTGAACCGCCACGGAATTCCCAATATATAGCTTTAATGCTTATGTTAGAAAAGAAGAAAGGCCTAAAATCAATGAAAGAAACTAGAAACTAGTTTCTAGTAAGAAACTAGAAAAAGAAGAGCAAATTAAATCCAAAAGCAAGCAGAAAGAAATAAATAATAAGACAGCTGAAATCAATAAAACAACAAACAAAACCAATGGAATTAAAAGCTGATTCTTAGAAAAAATCAATAAAACTGATAAATTTCTAGCCAGACTCATCAGGGAAAAAACAGAAGACACAAATTAGCAATATCAGGAATGAAAGAGGAGCATCATTATAGAGTGTAAAGATATGAAAAGAATAATAATAAAGTATTATGAACAACTTTATTTTTTTTTAACTTTTTAAAAAATATTTATTTATTTATTTGCTTGTGCTGGGTCTTAGCTGCAGAAGGCAGGCTCCTTAGTTGTGACATGCCAACTCTTAGTTGCAGCATGCATGTGGGACCTAGTTCCCGGACTAGGGATCGAACCTAGGCCCCCTGCATTGGGAGTGTGGAGTCTTATACACTGAGTCACCAGGGAAGTCCCTGAACAACTTTATTGAAATAAATTTGTCAAGTTAAATGAAATGGACAAAATCTTTGCAAAACAAACAACTACAGCTCACTAAAGAAATGGTGAACCAACCTGGGGCTTCCCTGGTGGTGCAGTGGTTAAGAATCCGCCTGCCAATGCAAGGGACATGGGTTCGAGCCCTGGTCTGGAAAGATCTCACATGCTGCAGAGCAACTAAGCCCATGTGCCACAACTACTGGGCCTGCGAGCCACAACTACTGAACCCACATGCCACAACTACTGAAGCCTGCTCGCCTAGAGCCCGTGATCCGCAACAAGAGACACCACCACAATGAGAGGCCTGCGCACCTCAACGAAGAGTAGCCCCCACTCACCGCAACTAGAGAAAGCCCGTGCACAGCAATGAAGACCCAACACAGCAAAAAAATTAATTAAATAAATTTTTTTTAAAAATTAAAAAAAAAAAGAAAAGAAATGGTGACCCTGCACTACTATGTATAGAATACATAATAAGCTAATAAGGATCTGCTGCTGTGTAGCACAGGGAACTCTACTCAATGCTCTGTGGTAACCTGTATGGGAAGAGAATCTAAAAAAGAGTGGATATAAGTAAATGTATGGTGATTTGCTTTGCTGTACACCCAAAGCTAACACAACATTGTAAATCAACTATACTCCAATTAAAAGAAAAAAAAGGAAAGAGAGAAAAAAGAAATAGTGAACCTGGGAATTCCCTGGTGGTCCAATGGTTAGGACTTGGTGCTTTCATGGCCAGGGGCCTGGGTTCAATCCCTGGTGAGGGAACTAAGATCCTGCAAGCCACGTGGTAAGGCCAAAAAAAAAAAAAAAAAAAGAAAAAAAGAAAGAAATAGTCAACCTGAATAGCCCCATATCTACTAAGGAAATTGAATTCATAGGTTATAACCTTCCCAAGAATCAAAACTCCAAGTCCATATAACTTCACTGGTGAATTTTATCAAGGATTTAAGGAAAATATAATACCAATTCTATGCAAAATCTTCCAGAAAATTGAAGAGGAAGAAATATTTCCAACTCATTTTATGAAGTCAGAATTACCCAGATATCAACACCAGGCAATAATATCACAAGAAAAAAAATATTATTCCTGAGACCATTATCTCTCATGACCAGACATAAAAATCCTTTACAAAATTTTAGCTGATTCAGCCGGCACTTTATAAAAAGGATAATACATCACAACCAAGTGAAGTTTATTCCAGGAATGAATTCAATAGTCAAAAATCAATGTAAATGACTTTACTTAATAAACTAAAAGGACTAACCCAAACAATCATCTCATTAGATGCAGAAAAAGCAATACAGTTCTCAGCAAACTATAAATAAGGTACATCTGCAATCTGATAAAGGGTATATATGAAAAACCTATGTAACATTATACACCCTACAGCATCCGCGTGAATGTCTCTCTTAAGATTGGAACAAGTTAATAATATCTGCTTTCACTTCAAATCAGTACTGTACTAAAGATCTTAGCCACTGCAGTAAGTCAAGAAAAAGAAACACCAACCAGATGGGAAAGGAAGAAGCCAAAATGTCTTTATTTGTAGATAACATGATTATTTATGTAGAAAATCCTTAGGAATCTACAGAAAAACCTAGTAGAACTAATAAATAAATTTAGCAAAATCATAGAATACAAGGTCCACATACGAAAATCATTTGTATTTATATGTTAGTAATTAATGAGAAATTAAAGTTAAAAAAGGATAATGGCACAAAAGTATGAAATACTTAGGTACAAATTTAACAAAATGTGTACAAGATATGTTCAATGAAAAGTATAAAACACTACTGAGAGAAATTAAAGATGACCTTAGTAAACAGAAAGTTGTATTATGTTCATAATGAAAACACTCAGTATTTTTAAAATGTCAATTCTCGGGCTTCCCTGGTGGCGCAGTGGTTGAGAGTCCGCCTGCCAATGCAGGGGACACGGGTTTGTGCCCCGGTCCGGGAAGATCCCACATGCTGCGGAGCGGCTGGGCCCCGTGAGCTATGGCAACGGGAGAGGCCACAACAGTGAGAGGCCCGTGTACCGCAAAAAAAAAAAAAAAAAAAAGTCAATTCTCCCCAAATTGATACATGATTCAATGGAATTCCAATCAAGATCCTAGCAGATGTTTTTGTAGATATGGATGAGATGATTTAAAATTCATATGTAAATGCAAAGAAACTAGAATAGGCAAAATGATATTGAAAGAAGAGAAGCAAGGTGGAGGGTGGGGTCACACTGTCAGATATCAAGATTTACTATAAAACACAATAATCAAGACAGTGTGACACTGTCTTAAGTAAAGACATATAAATTGGAAATAGGAAACCTAGATATAGACCCAAACACAGAGGATCAACTAATTTTCCACCAAGGTGTCAAGGTGTCAATGGGAAAGAAGAGTCTTCTCAAAAAGTTGTGCCAGGACATTTTGGATATTCATAATCACATAACAAAAACAACAACAACAACAACTCAATCTTTACCTCACACCAAACATAAACATTAACTTGAAGTAGCACAGACCAAAATGTAAGAGCTAAACTACAAACCTTTCAGAAGAAAACATAGGAGAAAATCTTTGCAATCTTGTTAGGAAAAGATTTCTAAAACACCAATACCATGATCCATAAAACAAGACTTTGATACATTGGACTTCATCAAAATTAAGAATTTCTACTCTTAGATAATGAAAAGACAAGCCATAGACAGGGAGAAAATATTTGCAAATTACAAATCTCATAAAGGACTTATATCCTGATATATAAAGAACTCTGAAAACTCAGTAATAAGAAAAACAGCTAAATCAAACAAAATGGGCAAAACATTTGAACCTTTATCAGAAGATATACAGAAGGCAAATAAACACATGAAATAAGTTCGGTATCTTTGGTCTTTAGGGAAATACAAATTAAACCCCAATGACATATTACTACACTCTTATTGAAATGTTTAAAATTAAAAAGACTGAGCGTGCAAAGTGGTTGTAACTAGAACTCTCATACTCTGCTGGTAAGAATGTAAATGGTATAACCACTTTGGAGAAACAGTTTGACAGGTTCTTAAAAGCTAATAAGCACATCTATCATATGGTCCAGCCAATTCACTCTTCAGTATTTGTCCAAAAGAAATGAAATATTTCTCCACGTAAAGACTTGTCAATGAATGTTCATAGCAACTTTATTTAGAATAGCTCTAAACTGGAAACACCTCAAATGTCTATCATTTGGTGAACGGATAAACAAATTATGGTTTATCTATACAATGGAATGACATTCAGCAACAAGAAGGAATACATTGCTGACATATAACAACATGGATGAATCTCAAAAGCAGTATGCTAAATGAAAGACACAAAAAGATACATACTAGAAATGTTCTATTGTATGATTGTGGTGTTTACACAGCTATATACGTTTGTCAAGATGCAAACTGTACATTAAACACTGGTAAATTTATTATCATGTAAATAACATCTCAACAATGCTGATTTTTAAGAAATGTAAGAGGGTGATGAACATACAATCTGGAATAGTGGTTTCTTTGGATGAGAAGAGGCAAGGAAATTGTATGGGAGGAAGCAGCACATTAGTAATGTCCATTATTAATATCCTTAGGTTGGTTGTTTCATACATGTTTATTATATTATTAAAACAGACACAAAAAACTGAAGAATAGTTATCATGGATAATGATACAGGTAATTTAAGAACCAAAAATAATGACTCGATTCAATTCTGTACTCCTAATGTCCCAATTATAAATAACGTAAAATAGAAATTGGGGTGATGTTGAAAATGATTTAGTATTAGCTATTTTTAGAAAACTTCACTCTTCAGAATAATGACTCATTTCTTAAGTGTTTGGGTTTCACTATAACCAATATTCAAGATATTAACTCTTTAAGAAAATAAATAACTTCATAAGGCTCAATTCTGAAGCATGTTAGCACTTACCCAGCGGTTCCACCAGTTGGTCAACCAGTCCCATTTTCTTTGCTCTGTCTGCACGAATGCCTCTACCAGTCAGCATCATGTCAAAAGCAGCAGGCACACCCACCTAACAAGCAAGCAAGGATTAGAGCAAAGGTGGAAAAAAATCAGAGTGACAATTCCAATTTACAAATCATCCAACTGAGCGAAATAAATATTAAAATGAGAAAACTCAAACCAGATTTTTATGTTATATATCTATCAATGAAATTTTATATACTGATACACATTTAGGTAAAGTTTAGTTTTAGAAACCTCCGCCTGAAGTTAAAAATGTCTTTATATCTCTTCTTTTAATTCAATATGTAGGATTTCTGTCTTATGGATTGATAAAGTGGAGAAAAAATGTCATGTTTCCTAGAATTGTACATTTATGTCATTCTGAGTTTCTTCTCTATCATTTGTATATTTAAAATTCCTCTACCAGAATTAGTAGAGACCGAGAAATCTCATAGTTTTGACAATGTCTTTAGAAAGAATCTTAGACTTAACAAAAAGAGAACTCAACTAGGGCTTTGTATGTAGGTGCTCGAACAGCTTCTAGCTACATTCAAGAACCAACTATAACAAAACAAAAGAAACAGCAATATTTTCTATACACATATAGGCTTATTCATTCTTTCAGTAAATCCTCTTGGCAATTCCTATGAAGGAATGCACACTATTTATTATCAGAAAACAAATACCATAAACTTTCCCATTTTTCCTATGTCCAACTCCTATCAACTTCTCTGCAAAGAGTATTTCTGCTGAGTGTTGTTTTCCCTGAAGAACCCACAGTGCCAGAGGCTATGAGGTTCAGGGAGCCCTTGAGTTTGATGTTAAGATTGCTCTGCAGCCTCCAGGTCTGACTGTCCTTCCCTTCTTAAGAATTCAAAAGCCTGATGGGCCTCTTTTGGGTCTATAGAATACAACAGTGAGATCATCCAAATCAGGGGAAAGGTCTGCCTCTTAACGGTTATCATGAAATAAGACTCAGGGATTTGAAAAACTGGTAAGATCGTACTGTGCAGAAAAGGAACAAATTAAACTGTAAGTTCCAGAAAGCAAGACATGTATCTTATCTATCTCTTCCCTTCTTCAGGGACTAACAAAGGACCCTGATCAATCATTTTGATCAAGGAATAGAAAAAAATAAACAAATATCAGGAGTAAAATGTTATTGATCCTATATATTCACATTGTATTTGGTTTCTAATTTTTTTTTTGTGTGTGGTACGCGGGCCTCTCACTGTTGTGGCCTCTCCCGTTGCGAAGCACAGGCTCCGGACGTGCAGGCTCAGCAGCCATGGCTCACGGGCCCAGCCGCTCCGCAGCATGTGGGATCTTCCCAGACCGGGGCACGGACCCGTGTCCCCTGCATCGGCAGGCGGACTCTCAACCACTGCGCCTCAAGGGAAGCGCTAAATTTTACTTATTTATTTATTTGTTTATTTATTTATTTTTGGCTGCGTTGGGACTTTTTTGCTGCACGCGGGCTTTCTCTAGTTGCGGCGAGCGGGGGCTGCTTTGTTGTGGTGCGCAGGCTTCTCACTGCAGTGGCTTCTCTTGTTGCAGAGCACGGGCTCTAGGTGTGCAGGCTTCAGTAGTTGTGGCACGTGGGCTCAGTAGTTGTGGCTCACGGGCTCTAGAGCGCAGGCTCAGTAGTGTGGCACGCAGGCTTAGTAGTTGTGACTCACAGGCTCTAGAGCGCAGGCTCAGTAGTTGTGGCGCACGGGCTTATTAGTTGCTCCGCGGCATGTGGGATCTTCCCGGACCAGGGCTTGAACCTGTGTCTCCTGCATTGGCAGGCAGATTCTTAACCACTGTGCCACCAGGGAAGTCCAGTTGCTAAATTTTACAATGAATACCCATATTATACCTTTTGTACAGAGGAAATAGATCTAAAGGGGCACATAGGACCGAGGTTCTCAAGTTAACATGGGTATCTTAAACTCACCATTTTGGGTAGCCTTTGTGTGCCTCCCGCTCCTGGTAGGATTCCCAGCAAGACTTCAGGGGAACCCAGAACTGTTTTCTTATCTTTTGTTGCTATTCTGTATTGGCATGAAATGGCAAGCTTCAAACAAATGAAAGAAAATTAGAGTGTTAAAAAATGTAAGTTTGTAACATCTTAGGATATGTGAGGGTCTAAATATTACTCATAAAGCAGGAACGTGCCCCCAGAATAAACTGAAATTCCTTAGGCTGGCATTTGATGCTTTCTACAATTTACCTTTCTGGCCTTACTCCATACCTTTCCCCTAAGTTATCAACCTCTTTTTGGGTTGCAGATCTCCTTGAAAATCTGCTGAAAGGTATGGAAGCTCTCAACAGAAAAATGCACACATAATTATATATGCACCCCAGGTTAAGAAACCCTGTGTGATGTAAAGACTCTTCAATCAAGCAGGCCTACTTATGGTGCCCTAATTAGGCTTTGTTTATCCTTGTCTTTGCTCACACCATGCCACATTTGGAATGTTTTCCCACTACTTTCTGGTTAATCAAATTCTGCCTATCGTTTAGGACCAGACACAGGTTTCCTTAATTAATACACGTGAAAGTGTCTAGTATAGAACCCAGCTTGTGATAAATGTTCAATAAATGTTATTTTCTTTTCCCCTCCTTCTTTCTTACATGCTCCAGTTTGGTAAGCATCTCTTCTCTCAAATCTTGTGTTATTTACCATCTTTACTACTCACAATACGCTTGACGAACATTATGCGTTATGTGTCTCAACTAGACTTCAGTAGCTCAACAGCATGCATCACACTTTTCAATCTCTGCCTCGCAAACTTTAACAAGGTTTTTTAGAATTGTTAGGGGCCTTAGAGAGCTAGTTCAAAATCTTCTCAGTTTGTAAATGAAAACATGACACTTTGGTTCACTTGCTCTGTGCCATGAGAATAAGGATAAAAACCTATCCAGAAATTTGGTAACTAAAAACAAGGCTGATTCTCCCTCAACTTTTTTTAAGGCAAAATAGTAGCTAAAGGTTTGCAGCAGGTGAATCCCAACAATGAGCTGGACCGTTGTCTCAATGACTTTGGAATAAATCTGTACCTCAAGTCCTCCTCCTAAGCAGGATCCATTGATGGCAGCCACAATGGGCTTTGTGGACTTCTCAACTTTCTCAAACATTCTCTGTGCTTCCTGTGATATTTGTGTTACCTCTTGAGGGGTCGTGCAAGCAGTTAACATGCTGCAGTAAACATGAGAGAAGAGAACCAAAAGAAACCAAAGATAAAACTATAACCTATTTTGTTCAATACTTCATCCACCATATCCTTATCCTATCATATATCAATATTCGGTAGTGAATCTTCAAACACTCAGAAGTTTAAGAATGATTTTGCCTCAGATAGCACTAATATCAGTGATATCATCTCTCGATAAAGAGTGTTAGATTTCTGGATTCAGAGAACATGAAACAAAACATGTTGAATAAATTTGTGTTTGTTTTGGTAACAAATCATTAGATTACAAAGCTCTGTACATGAGAAAATCATCTTCTGGTAAATATTTTCACAAGCAGATTAAACATTTTCACTATCAGGTAGCTTTCGGATTAAACATCAATCAGAATGACAGAAAAAAAGGCTTCTATTACAATAATGTTGTCCTCAATGTCCTTTAATTTCAGTTTGTTTCATTTGCTACTTACTGTTTCTGAACACATTTAAGCTGTGGGTGTTTTACTTTTGACCAAAGACAACTAATTTTCTGTCATTTTATATGCTGGGAGTTGTTCAGCTAGCCTCACACAAGCTACAAGTATTTTCCTATGGATTTAGGTAGCTACTACCAGGTACATCAGTGTCTTACTAGGCTTAAATAACCAAGCTAGAAGAGAAAGCACTTGATGGAGATAACTTTGCTTTTCCTAAAAAATAAACATAAACAAACAGAATATTTATGAATTTCTAATTACTATACATAAAAAAAGAAGGGTATACAATATTGAACAAAGTTTAAAAATATACAAACACCATACATACAAATTACTAAGCCAATAATGCTGGCTATCATTGCCTAAACTGCAAAAAATAATATAACAAATACAACAAATACCCATATTTTGACAGAATTAACAACCGTTAACATTTTAACCCAGTAAACTAATATTAAGGTATCATCTCTCCTTACTTTTGCTTTAAAGAATTTTAAAGAAGTTATATATACGTACATTATATCATTGAAAAAAAAAGAAAATATTAGCTGTATTGGTAAAGTAGCCTTTGACCCCTGAAGTTCTACCAGCCAATTCATTTACCCTGAAACAACCATTTTCATGTTTGTAGTGTATTCCTCAAACCAACTACATATTTGTATCCATAAATAATACAGAGAAGTATTCATGTATGGTTTTTAAATGTTTATATAAACTATAAACAGTATCAAACATTCTGTAACTTGCCTTTTTTTTAACTTAACATTACGTTTTTGAGTTCTAACATTATGCTGTAGATCTAGTTAGTTCCTTTGAATTGTTTTTGTAGTATTTTATCTTGTGAATATTCCACATTTACTTATCTATTTCCCTCATGACTGACGTTTAGCTTGTTTCAAATTCTTCACTATTTTAAAAAAACTACACAGGACTGAACATCCTTATGCATGCACGGGTCCTTAAAACCAAAGGGTGGGATTTCTCTAGCATATATACCTAGAAGAGGTATCACTTGAATATATGATATGTGCATTTTCAGTTTTACTAAATTTTATCAAATTACTCTCCAAAGTGGCTATACCAATTTGCATTCCTACTAGTAATATTTAACTTTCTCATTTTCCCAAGTCCTTGCTAATATATTTTCAAACTTTTAAATGTTTGCTGGTCTGGTGGATGAAAAAAAAGGGCATCTCATTGTTAGTTTATTTTCATTCTACTCAAACATTGCTCCTTGAACTACTACTTCAACTTCTTTAAAGAAAGGCTGTATTCAGTTTTATAAGGTTTAAGCAACAAGTCCTTCTTTTTTATTAACTTTATTAAACTCATGAAAATAACTTTAAAAAAACTTGCAGAGAATATTTACTTCTACCTTCTTTTAAAATGAGAAATGATTAGGCCTAAAAAAACATACCATTAGCCAAGGTAAAAGGCGACTTCAAAGTTCCTAAAACTTACTTGAGATCGGCACCTGCAATGAAGCACCCTGGCTTTGATGAGATAAGGACAGCACTTCTGATTTGATTGCTAGACCAGACTTCATTCATTACTTCTATGAACTCTGAATGCACTTCTTGACCCAGAGTATTCACCTACCAAAGGGAAATACATATAAATCTAAGGGTTTAAATTTGAAGTAATAGATGTGCAAATCACCATCAAATGCAATTTTGATTATAGGAAATACGTTTAACCAGGAGAAATATACTGTTAAAAGAAAGAGACGGGAAACAAACAAACAAACAACCCAGCAGCTGTCTATTCAGCTGCTTTGGGCAACTGTAAGCACCCCTCCCTCTAAAAATATTTCTATTTAAAGGAGGAACTCGTATTCCTGAGGAGGTCATATTCCTAAGTTTCAATCATATGCAGGCTATAATTAAGTCTACAAACATTTATCAGCATGGAAAAAATTTGTATAATGTTAAGGAAAAAAAAGAAATCAAAATTAGACATAGAGGGCTTCCCTGGTGGCGCAGTGGTTGAGAGTCCGCCTGCTGATGCAGGGGACATGGGTTCGTGCCCTGGTCCGGGAAGATCCCACATGCTGCAGAGCGGCTGGGCCCGTGAGCCATGGCCGCTAAGCCTGCGTGTCCGGAGCCTGTGCTCTGCAATGGGAGAGGCCACAACAGTGAGAGGCCCGCATACCGCAAAAAAAAAAATAAAAAAATTAGACATATAGTATGATCTTAATTTTTAGAATATTATTTGCTGAAACTGGATTGAATGTTAAAAGTGGTTATCTTTGGGTTTGGAGCATGAATGATTGTTATTCTCCTCTTTATTGCTTTAAAATGTCCTACTATAGGCATCTGTTATTTTTGTGTTCAGGAAAAATGGTCAACTTACAAAAAATATCTTAAGTTTGAATCATTGCTCGGTAAATGCTAAGATTTACTCTAGTGAGGGGGACTGCCTCTTACTTTCCTTAATTTGTGATAGTTGTTAATTGCTTACATCTAGGCCCTCCTACTTCATTGAGGCCTCTGGTAATAAGATTTCTGAAATATGAAATCTTTACACCAACTTTAGGTGAGGGAAAAGCATGAGTTCCTGCAGTAAAGCTCTTCTTGGCAAAAGACTGGATTAATGCTGCATGCTTTTTTGAAGTTGCCAAAAATAAATGAAGCTCCACTTTGAACAGAACTTGATTTCTAATATATGAACTGCACCAGGTCATTCAGGTCCCGTAGGAAACTTAACGACATTTAACCCAGCCAACTTACTATGAATAATGACTTATGTCAGGCAGGTTAAGGAAGCTGATTTAATAACCTCATAGTTAAGATGGTTAGGTCAGTTTTAATTCTTATAAACAAAGCTTATAATTTGCTTCTTATCTAATAAACCACCTTATCATTCTACAGTGTAACAAAAGGATAGTTTTATTAATCCTTGATGTTAATCTGACAACTAAAGTCAACTAGGAGGAATTCTTAAACAAGGACCTCTGCTGAAGAAAACTGCATTCCTTGGGCAATTTCTCAAACTCTAACCATCAAAACTGTAAGTTCATGTGATAGGATTACTGCCAAATTGGTGGATTTCTTTCTTTGCCATTCAGGACTGGATTAATGAATGTAGTGAGTAGAAATAAACTGCAGCAAGTTGAATTAGGTACCTTCGAATTGGGTGAGTTAATTCGAATAACTGCTACGTCCCCTTTGACTCCATAGTTAATATGGGTTCTGGCTAAAAAGAGAAGGAAAATTTATTTGTAAACATGTTTATTGCTAAATAAGTATAAAAAGCAATGTAAGCATGTCAACAAGAAATTAAACTTACTCAGCAAAGCAGAGGACCTTGTAAAGTTGCGGCAAATATAACCTGTAAGAAAAAGATATTTCAAAATTTATTATTTTACAAAACAGAATTTCCATAGTACCTGCTATACATAACAAAGCTGGACTTTATAACAACCACAACAAAACAAAGTGTTCTAAGCCATTATTGTGACCACTGCTGTATCTTTTTGTTTCAATTATCAGGTCAAATGATTATCTGGATACTAAATGTGGTGGGTGGAAGAATGGCCTCTCAAGGATGCCGATGTCCCCAGAAACCCAGTATGTTAGGTTATATGGCAAAGGGAAATAAAGGCTGCAAATGGAATTAAGGTGGCTAATTAGCTGACCTTAATACAGGGTGATTAGCCTGGATTATTCAGGTACACCCCATGAAATTACAAAGGAGGAGAAAAGGCAAAAGAACCAGAGATGGCAGCACGAGAACTCATTTTGCCGGCTTTGAAGAAGTCAAGGAATGCAGGCAGCCTCTGGAAGCTAGAAAAGGCAACGAAATGGATTTTCCCTTAGAGCATCCAGAATGAACACAGCCCTGCCAACACCTTTGATTTTAACCCAGTGAGACTCATTTCTGACATCCGTAACTGTAAGATAATAAATTTCTATTGTTTCAGACACTAAGCTTGTGGAAATTTAGGGCCACAATAGGAAACAAATACACTAAGAAAGAAGTAATCTACAAAGCGATCCATAATGTTAGTTCCAAATGTATTCCAAATATATCTCAAGCATGTTCTCCAGCCAGGTCCTCTTGCATTTCTATGGAGAGATGGACTTTCCAGTGTCATGAAAAATAAAATCGAGGGGCTTTAGAGGCTCCATGTTTCTCTCTATCCGGCAGTTCTTTAAAGGAGGGGAAGCGAAGGCACAGGAAAAAGCAGCTTTATACTGCTTTCAAAGGCAAAACAACATACTATTTAAAAAAAAAACAACTAGATGGCACCAGAACCAGAGTGGGGTGATCGCTGGTTCTGTCTGCATTTGTTTTTCTTTAAGCAATCCAAGTCAGCCCTCATGGTGCAAAGACAAAGGACCCGAGAGTCCAAAGCCGTGGGTTCGACCATCAAGTTTATTATTTACTAGTTGTATGACCATGTACAAGTCTCTCAGAGCATTTCAGTGTTCTTATAAAGATAGAGTAAAAGTGATGTAATGATTATAAAAGTACCTATAAGTCAAAGTCCTACACCAAAGTAAATTAAGATAAGAGAAGCCAGCCATCTCCTCAATCTCCAGTGCCTCTACTTCACTAACGATATACTTCCCTTTGCTTTTCCATCATTTGAGATCTGTGTCATCTGTATTTGTGACTCTTCCTTCTTTATATCTGTATCATGGCTCCACAAAGCCTTATCTTGAGATTCTGTCTACAAGGATCTTTGCCTTCCCTGCCCAAATTTTATCTTTATTACTCACTGTTTTGTTCTCTAATCGTTGCATCTGTAGCAGGTGTTTCCCCCAACTAAACTGTAATCTCCTCCAACATCATCTCATAGTCATTTATATTCCCCAACAAAAATCTAGTGTGGCCTAGAGTGAACAGAAAGACAAAAATCCCTGTCTTTGTGGAGGAGGTGAAAACAGGCCTGGCATAGAAAGGAGTTTCCCTATAAAGTAGAAATTCTGTGGGAGGGGAGCCAGATAATAGGCAATTCTAGCTAGAACAGGGTAAACTGAATTAGTGAGAAGGAACTGATCAGGAATGCAGGGTGGGAGAAGATGGGGTGGAAAGACAGATAAAAGACAATAAAAATAAATATGGAAATAAATATGTTAGAAGATAAGTGCCTAAGGAAAAAAGAAAACAGAGCAGGTGAAGGGGCTTGGACGTGGGTTGTAATTCTGAAGACCAAATATTTGAGACAACAGGTTTGAGCTCATTAGCTTATAAACCATAAACTCTCATCCACTAACCTACCTTTCCCCCCCATATAGACATACACAAAACCTCCTCTAAATCAATAGAGACAAGAAACAAAGAAAAAACCAGCAAATGTACAAACATGTCTGGAAAACAATTTCAAACCACAGTCAACTAAATCAAGTTGAAGTACTCAGTAGCTTTGCTTTTGGAATCCAGCCTTCCTCACTTCCTAATTAGGAGAGCTTACTTTAGAGCAGCGGTCCCCAACCTTTTGGGCCCCAGGGACAGGTTTCATGGAAGACAATTTTTCTACCGACCGGTGGGGGTGTGGGGTGGGAGATGGTTCAGGCGGCACTCGCCTGCAGCCCCGGGGGTTGGGGACCCCTGCGGTAGAGCAGCTGGGTGAACTTTAGCCTATATTTCCTGTGCCAGCAAAAGAGAGAGAAACCTCTGGCCTACTTTGTAATCATTTAAATAATTTAACTCGAGAAGATACCTACAAGATACCTACAAGATCGAAGACTACAGCAGTGCAGAGAGCTGGATTACTGCTAACACAAATTTCAAATATGAAAGTGTTACTTTTGTTGTAACAATCAACAGCTTTTCTCAATATTTAGTACCGGGGGAAGGGACAGGATTAAGGAAGTGAGAGTCAAATTTAAATATACACCATCTACTAAG
This sequence comes from Orcinus orca, assembly GCF_937001465.1. Taxonomy (NCBI): domain Eukaryota; kingdom Metazoa; phylum Chordata; class Mammalia; order Artiodactyla; family Delphinidae; genus Orcinus; species Orcinus orca. The sequence continues at coordinate 71,459,827 of NC_064571.1, read as the reverse complement.
GTATTTGCCTCCAATTCTTTTCCTGTGAAATTATTCTACCACTTAGGTAATCAGGAATTTGAATTTAGAGTAAGAGTGGGAAATAAACAAGATATTTTGGTCAAGATGTGATTTTCATTTGATAGTCATACTCAGAATTATAGCACTCAGGCAGGAATGGGTCAAAACTTCAAGAAATACAAAGCAGCATCAAGAGATTTTAATCATCCATCATTAAACGTCATAATCTCATTAAATGTTTGGCAATGCCTTGGCATAGACTTTCAGTTAGGGTTAGGGTTAGGGTTAGTCTGTTGAGTCTAAATGGCAATCCAGGTGTGCAGGTAATTTTAAATTCACTTTCTAGACTTTTTTTCCCAAAATTTATACATTGTTACTAAAAGGAGCAATAGCTATAATAAGCTATATTTTTTTAATTTTTAAAATTAATTTTTATTGGAGTATAGTTGATTTACCATGTTGTGTTAGTTTCTGCTGTACAGCAAAGTGAATCAGTTATACATATACATATATCCACTCTTTTTTAGATTCTATTCCCATATAGGTCATTACAGAGTATTGAGTAGAGTTCCCCTGTGCTATACAGTAGGTTGTTATTAGTTATCTATTTTATATATGGTAGTGTGTATATGTCAATCCCAATCTCCCAATTTAACCCTCCTTCCCCAAGCCATATTCTCTTATAGGTTAAAACACAATGCAAAATATATACACACATGTGTGTATATATATTTCTATAAAAAAACATAGAAAAACTAGGCTTGTAACCTTTTATCACATGTAAAATGTAAAAATTACTTTAAAAAAGTCTCATATCTGTATCAATAGAATCATAGTTCTTCAGGGCAGGAAAGAGTTATAACAGCTAACGTTTATTAACGTTAACAGTAGCACTTACTCCACGAAAAACTGCTTTACACCTAAAATAACTCCTTTAAAGCTCACAAGGTGGTATTATTCCCCATTTCACAAATGAGAAAACAGACACAGAAATTACTTGCCCAAGGTCACCAGAGGGTAAAAGGCAGAGCTAGATTCAAACCCAGAAGTCAGACTCCAAATTTAATGCTTTTAATTGCATTACCTTAAAATCAATGGAGGGGAAGCTCAAAAATATACATTTGATATTTTTAAAGTGTTAAACCAAAAATGTGGAAAACAGACAAACTGTCAGGTCACATGACCAAATGCTAACAGTAGGTATGTGAGTAGTAAGGGAATGGGTGATTCTTTTTTTCTTAATCCCTTTCCCCAGTCTTCACAGCATTTCAATTTTCTGTAATCTTATGATTGATGCGTGCACACAACACACACAAAGCAGTCCTGTGGAGACTAAAAACATTGGTCGAAATAAGAAAGCGGAAGAGATTCAATCATTCGAAATTAGTCCCTTACAGTAAAGGGAGATTCCAGGCACTCCTCCAAAAACAGCATGCGGTATTACCCCGGGGGGTTCAGAAGGAGGAAGGCATATTATAAATTATATTTCTAATTAAGTAACCGATATTAAGTACAACATGCAATAAAAAGTCACATTTCACCTTAAGATTTGAGATGAAAGGAAAATGCTTGATTTTCCACAGTCACCCACTTTAACTTTCACAGCCAGTTTGAAGACAAAAAGACAATATAGCTAATACAAGCTAACTGGGTATCGTCAGAAACAAGGGTAGAAATAGTTGTAAAATTATCTAACACCTTTCTCCTTAAGAAAGAGAGTATCTGCGTAATTTTAAAAAAATGCTTCTTCTAGCAAATTGCAGAACCTACCCCTTGAAAATCAATATATTATACGTTCATACTGGGATTATTGGAACTGCAAGAGTTGAGCTTCCTATTGAAGTGTGGTAATAGGTACAAAAAAGGTTTTGGGGAAAAGGGGCAGGGAATGGCAGTAATTTGCAAGGCTGGTTAATTTCACACACGGTTTTAAGATGCCTCTTGTTACAGGCAAGGTGCAATGGAGCCACAAAGATGTGACAGACTGGACTGTCCTAGTCCTCCTAGTCCTCCCAATCTCGTAGGAACAGGCTCAAGGCCATCATTAAATGAAATGAGGAGACCAGCGGAAAGTGCCAGACCGGATGGACAGGGCTCAGAAACGTTAGGGCTTATGGAGCCCGAAATCGCTGCAGGACTCATGAGAGAGGAAATGTCAGTCCCTGCGCCAGGGAACAAGAGACCAGATCCCAGAGCAGCATCCCTCCCCCTTATCCTGGGCTGGGACCCTGGGCCGGGGCAGGGAGGTGGCAGCGATGGGGAGACGAGGCTCCGGGGAAGCTCGGGTCTCCGTAGGAGTTCTGCCCGGGGCTGTTGGGCGTCCTCAACCAGGCCTCACCTGGGCAACGGAGCATCCTGGAGGCAGTGAAGCGGCTGAGGCTGCCAACTGCCCGGGAAGCCACCATCTTGAGCAAGAGAGGACGAAAGTGGAAGGCGCTTCAAGTCGGGGGAGCCAAGCAGAGGACTTTTCTTTCCGTAGTCTGGCTCTGGCCAGGTGCCCGATGTACTGCCTGACTAAAACCGCTATGGCGAGCTGCCGCCGGTTCCTTAACCTCGCCCTTTGCTTCTGGCTAACCGGGCGGAAAGGACACCTTCTCCGCGGGGAGGAAGGAAGGTCAGGGAAGAGAGGGACAGCGTTCCGGATTTTCCAGTCAGGCAGCCGGAGGGCAGCCCGGAAGGCTTGCGAAGCCCGCGGAGCCGGTGGGAAGGTTGAAGGGTCCTTTCTCGGCAGGGCCCGCCCCTTGATCCAGTCGGGGCCCGTCGCTCGGATCCAAACCTTGCTGGCAGCAGGAGTCTGAGCCCACGCGAGCTAAGGTGAGACGGCGCGTGCCCTCGGCTTTCCGCCTGGCCTTTCCCCGGCGAGGTCCGCACTTCCTTTCCCACCTACTACGCCCGCGGCCTCCTCCTCTCCCTGGGGCTGTGGAGTTCGAGGGAGCGGAAGGAAGCTTCTCAATGGGGCTCTCCCGTACCAGTGCAATTTGGGCAGTAATTTGGCCTAGCCTTCGGTTTGTAGCTCAGAGCAGCGGTGTCGCCTGTGTCTTTTAATTTATCACCGCATGTTAACGAACTGTTGGCTTGTGTTTGTGTCGGTGTAAAGCGCTGGCCTGTGTTCCAGTGTTGTTGTTTCACCTGCTTTGCCTGGAGCCAGGCCGGCGGCAATAAAGATTCGGTACAGGGCCCGGGGTTTACCCCTTTTATGTTACCGAGGGTGGGTCTCGGTCGTGTGGCTTTTTCGGGACTCGAATGTGGGAGGAGCTGAGACATGCCTGTGTCCCGCTCCGAGATCCAGGGCTCAAGATTATTTTCTAATCCGGAGGGGACCCGGAGATCATCCGGTCATTCATCATCCCCTTCACTTTATCGGTGAAGCCCATGCATCAGGGTGAATGAGTTTACCCATGGCCGCAGGTGGTAGAAATAGGCCTAGAGGTCTGTTAACTTCTAGTCAAGAGCTCTGCATTGCCTGAAAGCTGTTTTTGTGCTGGAAAGATAGGCTTGAGTCCTGGAATCAAGTGATTGACTACAAAAAATAATGTTGAGGGCCTTCTAGGCCCTTTCACCATCCTCTCATTTAATCTTCACGATCCCAAAATTGTTATTTACATTTTGTAGATGAAGTTTGGGAGGCTCGGAGATTATGTAAATTTTGTGGTAGGTGGCAGAGCCAGGATTCGGCCATAAATTTAAGTCTCACTGTTCACCAGATTGACTGTTCCGCAGGAGAGGGAGCAGGAAGAGGCAGGGGGAAATGGCAGGGAAGTTGAGACTGAATTGAGGAGTATGGAAAGAAAGAAGAGAGGTTTCTGTTTAAAGTTCAAGTCAAATAGTGAATCCCCCATCACTGTGAACACCTTAAGCAGAAACTGCGTGATCAGTGATCTCTTAATTTGCAGAAAGGATTCTTGATGACCTCCAAAGGCCCTCCATCTCATTAGGTTTTTACAGTTCAAAGCTTGCCTCCTGACCACATAATGCTCTTTCTGCATCTAATTCGGTGTAGCACTTACTGTTTAGATCAAGAGTGGCAAACTTTTTCTGTAAAGGGCCAGATAGTAAAGAGTTTAGGTTTCACAACCCACATTGATCTCCGTCACATATTCCTTGTTTTGTTTTGCTCTACAACTTTTTAAAAATGTAAAATCTGTTGTTAGCTAGAGACCCATGGGTTGAAGTTTGCCATCCCCTGATTTAGGTCACGCTTTTGGCTCTTGATTTTTTTGTTTCCTGTATTCTGAGCAAAATCATAAGCTCCATCAACGGCAGAAATGTTATGCTTCTCACTGTGTCTTACATAAAGGGTAACTAAATACATTTATACCATCACCCACTAAAATTGATAGCAAACACATGTATAACCCTTACTATGTATCAGGCACTGTTGTAAGTGCCATATATATATATACATATATATACACCTCACAACAACCTATGAAGTAGGTACTTTAATTATCTACAGTTTATAGGTGCATCTTACAGATGAATTATCTACGTCTTACTCCTAAAACAGAGAAAGAAAATGGCCTTCGGAGGTCATCAAGAATCCTTTTTGCAAATTAAGTAGCTTGCTTAAGGTCATACAACTAGGGTACAGCCAGGATTTGGATTGGGCGGTTTGCCTTTAGTGTTTGTGCTATTAAGGATATTGTGGACTGTGTCTTAATGATACTGTAATAATGAGCTGTTAGAGCCACTCCATCTTGCTTTCATTACTTGTTTAGCCCCTTCTTCATGTTACTTGCTCCTAGGTTCCTGCAACTTCATGCATCTTTCTATAGTTGCACACCCTACTCAAGCCTACCCAGGCTCCCCAAATCCTTGAGTCAAAATGTATTTCCTAAAGCTTAAAGCGGATGACAATAACTAGGTCATATATTGCTTAGTCCTTCTTTCTTTTGAAATCTGTCTCTACTTTTTATTAATTTTTGATGGGATATATATTCTATTTAATTTTTTTCCCAGAAACTTCAGGAAGTCTAAAGAAAATAACTATACCAATAACTCCACCACCCAAAGATAACTACTGTTAACATTTGCTTTGTATTTTTCTGGACTTTTTAAATGCATTTGTATGTTTTCATCTATCTATCAAGATACTGGTATATGCAGATTTTCTATAAAACTAGAATTATACTGTACATTAAAAATAAGATGCTCATTGTAAAAAAAATTTTAAGAAGACAGAAGAATATAAAATGACAGTCCCTCTTTATCTCTTCCATATATAGATTCAGCTTTATGGATTTTCGTCTTTTTCTGTCATAAAATGGAGTCTTACTATATATATATTATTCTGCACTCTGCTTTTTCATTTAATATATGTTGTGGACATCTTTGCATGTCAGTATATACATGTATGTCATTATGTTTCATTTTTCTTTACAAACTGCTGAACAGTGTTCCATGGTATGTTTGTAATATTATAATTTATTTAACCATTTCCTCCTGTGTGCATCTACGTCTTGAGTATTTCTATTGGCTAGAGATCTATGATTGCTACATATACAACTTGAATATTTCTGTTGCTTAAAGACCAATAAGAAGAATTACTAGGCTCAGAAATTCACAATTCAGAATCTGAGAGAGAAATAAAAATTGCCTTCCAAAAAGGCCTTACCAATTATACTTTTATCAACTGTATATGGAAGTGCTTAAATAAATCCATTCTCACAAGAATTGTGTGCTAACCATATTTTTAATTTTTGCCACTTAATAACCCCAAAATGACCTTGTTTTAATTAAAAAAATTTTTATTGTTAGTGAGGTTGAACATTTAAATTTTTATTTATTTGACATTTTTTTTCTTCTGTGAATTGCTCATTTGCTCATTTTTCCTTTTGGTCATATTTCAGGAAGGAGCCTTCCAGCTGCAAATAACAGAAAATTAAACTTAAATTGGCTTAATAAAGGGATTTGTTGACTCACAGAACGGAAAAGCACAGTGGGAGGGTGGGTTTCAGATATGATTCAATCAGGGCTCTAGTTTCTTTTTTCTGAATTTTCAGCTCTGTCCTCCTTTGAGACCAGCTCTACCCTTACACTAGCTTTTATCATGTTTGCAAACTGCTCTAGCCATGCCAAGCCTCAGAAGGAAAGATGTATGTTCCAGAATTCCAGGCAGAAGACTTGAATGTCAGACTGACTAAGACCATCCCTAAATCGATACCAGTGGTCAAGGCAATACCATGCGATTATTTTAGGCCTTGGTTGCCTGAACCAAAGAGAATGAGATTATTCTGATTGGTTTAAATCCTGGAGTTGAGCTGGATTCAGTCCCATGTAATCCACATGTGGCAACTACATAATGGTGTGAAATGGATATTGGGGTGAAAACCACAGATTCCATTATAGATTGTTTCTCTTTTTCCTGTAATTTGTAGAAGTTCTTTATGGAGTATGGGATTTAGCCCTTTGTTTTCCATGTTACAAATACTTTCTCTGAATCTATTGTTTGCCTTTTAACTTTATTTTAGTGTCTTTTGCTATGTAGATATTTTAAATGCTTCTTTAATCAGTTCTTTTAATTATTCTTTTCCATTATGGCCTCTAGGTTTCATACCATATGTTGGAAGCCTTTCCCCAAGATTATAAAAATATTCTCTGATATATTCTTGTAGTAAGCTAGAAAAATACATATTTAATGCATCTGTAATTTGTACTTATAGTGTGAGCTATGGATCTAATTTTTTTCCAAATGGTTAGCCATTTTCCCAACAAATCTATTGAGTAATTCACCTTTCTCCCACTTATTTGAAATGTTATCTTTATTACATACTAAATTCTCATACACATGAGTATGCTTCTGAACTTGCTACATCCTGTTCTGTTGATTAGTTTCATTTATTACTGTGCCAGAATTGAACTGTTTAATTACTGGTACTTTATAGAAAGTTTTGATATCTGTTAGAGCAAGGTCCCCCTTCTTATGAATTTCATGAATTTTATTTCAAGAGGAACTTTACTTATGGGGATTTATATTCCAGACTCAAGTGGCATCAAATGTAGCTTCTGGAAAAGTGGTGCCCATCTCATGGGCCAATTTGTGTCTCCAGGGCCAGAGTCCCTTGAGTGTACCTAGGCTGGTAAGCCTAGAGGTTGGACTCCTCCATCTCTTTCCAATCCATATATTTGGTAAATGTGATTTTTTTTTTCTTTTTGGAAGCCACAGGGCATCTCTTTTTAGTCAATGAAGACCTAAGAAAAGTTAAACAAGGCTTTTATATTGGCTGTTGCTGTGTAACAAATTACTCCAAAATTTAGCAGCTTAAAACAGTAAAAATTGATTATCTCATACAGTTTCTGACGGTCAGGAATTTGGGGGCAAATTAGCTGGGTCGTTCTGACTTTGACTTTCTCATGAGGTTGCAGTCAGAATGCTGGCGAGGGCTGTAGTCATCTGAAAGCTTGTCTGTGCTAGAGGATTCACTTCCAAGCTTAGTCACATGGCTGTTGGCAGGAGGTGTCAGTTCCTCATCACCAGAGCCTCTTCATCGGGCTGCTCCTGAGGTGCCAGCTGGCTTCCCCTAGACCGAGTGATCTGAGAGACAGACCAAGACGGGAGCTGCAGGATCTCTTAACAGCCTAATCTCAAAAGTGACATCTCATCATTTCTGATGTATTCTTTTGTTACACAGACCAACTATGTAAATAAGAATTCAGGGAAGTGGAATTACTGATCAAAAGTTAGGTGCAGTTGCAGTTTTTTGACAGTTACAATAATTGCCAAATTGCCCTCCATAGTGATGCACCTGTGGAGGTGCCATCAGTTTACACCCTCAGCAGCAGTGTATGAGAGAGCCTGTGTGTGCAGGCTCCCACATGATTAATACCAGCCCTTAAGTCCAATATTATACCTCTGTGCCGTTTTAATTTGTATTTCCCTTATGAATGAGATTGAACATCTTTTCATGTATCTAAGAGCCATTTGTATTGATATTTCTATTTCTGTGAACGGTTTGTTCATATCCTTTGCCAATTTTTTTCTTACTGATTTGTAGGAACTCATTTTTGGGAATTTAGGGAAGTATTTAATATATTTTATATATTTTAATATAGAGGGGTTTATATTTTTATTATTTTGAAATAATATCAAGCTTATAAAAAAGTAGCAAGTGCAGTATATGAACTTCTTTTTCTTACAGCAGTTAAGATGTGATACTGCACTATCTCTGAATACTTTAGTGTGTATCCCCTTCAAATACAAACATTCCATAAGGCATTCTGCATAATCACAATACAACCATCAAAATTAGGAAGTTCACATTGGTAGCTTCATGATCATGTCCAGCAGGCTCTACTCCTTTGGCCCTAGAGAAAAGCGTAAACTCTGGAGCTAGACTATCTGGCTTCAAATCACAACTCTGCCTCTTACTAGTCTTTCAATCCCTGTATGCCTCCGTTTCTCATCTCTTACGAAGGGTGTAATAATCATGTGTACTTCATAGGTCCTTGTGAGATTTAGATGGGTTACTGCTTAGATTAGTGGTTTGCATACTATGTCAGTGTAGCTATTATATTATTAGAGGAAGGGTAGTTGGTAATAGAGTAAATTTTAAAGTATTTTATAGTAGTCATGGATGAGATATCAGAGATCATAGACTACACTCTAAGCTACAAATTGTTCAAATAACCCAGAAAGTCTTTTTGTTCTTCTCTTTTTAGATTTAAGAATGACTTCCCTCTTGACTTACACTTTAAAATATCTTCCCAGTACATCACAATGGGCCCTCAGATTTTGTAAGTTTCATTTCTTTCTTTTTAAGATTAGATTTGGTTGTGTAAGCATCTTGCACAGACATGGAATTGTATTGCTTTTTGTAAACACTTTATTTTGTCTTCCAGCTATGAGACCTCTGAGCTGTTCCTCCCAGTTACGAGCTGCCGCAGGTACAGTAATTTGTAAAAAAAAAAAAAGAAAAAGAAAGAAAAAAAAAGTCTGATTTAGAAGTTAGATTCTAGAATCTAAATTTGTGAATTTTGAATAAAAACCAAAACTAGTTTGCTAACTCTCCCTTTTTTTGAGCAACATGAACATCACTGTTGCCTTTAAATTAAAACAATATAGGACCAATCAGTAACAATAGTACATGGTGTAGGGTGGGCTCGAGGATGTTGACAGGAGGCTGCTTTCTGGGATATGGAGCCTGATGGAGTCACGCAGGTTCCATGAACCTTACTGGTCAGTTTAATCAGCTACTGGCTGTCAGTCCTAGAGATGATTAGCGTACAAACACTCTGGAGACTGCTGTGGAGCCAAAAGGTAACTTTTCAAACTTTCAGTGACAGGCTTCTCTGTTAATGAATATCCTCTTAGTCCCTGTGCAAGAGGATGTGTGCATGAAATAGGTGTGACTGTGGAACCAGTTAATAACAGAAGGTTGTTCAGTCCGTATGAAATGAAAAAAGAAGGAAATTTGTTGATTTTATATGGTCTTTTAGACCCTTGGTAAAGACTTCTTCACTGTTGAATACATACTTTTGCAGAACCTACTCTAGGTATGTATCTTCACTGGCCAGCGCTAAAAATCCCCAGACAGGTTCTCCTTGCCTGGGTCCTGTATTGACTATGACTTCTGATTTTGGTTTTATTATGGTGTTTCTACTTGAATAATAGCTTAATAGAAAAAGCGTCTTACTAGGATTCAGAAGACCTCTGCTCTGTTCCAGTTCTCCTTCTTTCTGGGCAGTTTGGCCTTGAACCGATCACTTTACTTCCCTGTGCTTTAGTTTCTTTATCTAAAAAAGAATAATAATTTTAGTCTTGTTAACCTCAAGTAGTTATGAAGATATTTCATAGCACTTTGAAAACTGTAAACTCAATATAAGTACAAGGTAGGAATTCCCTGGAGGTCCAGTGGTTAGGACTCTGCTTCCACTGCAGGGGGTATGGGTTCGATCTCTGGTTGGGGAATTAAGATCCCGCATATCACGTGGCTCGGCCAAAAAAAAAATATATATATATATATATATATGTACAAGATGATATTTTTATATTGTTTTACATAAGTATATTAGCAGGGGTCTGTTGCCTGATCTCACCTAGAAAAGTTTCACGTTGCCATGTCACAAATATATTTTCTGTGGCCTCTAAATTCTAATTAGAATATAGATTCGTATAGGCTCACAAAGAATAATTCCTTTCTATCTCAGTTCACCTTTTCCCTAATTCTAATGTTCACCCAGGACTTTGCAGTCAGACAGATAGATCTGATTCTTTGCCAACCAGAAGAAGGTCACATTGCATACCAACAGAGGAAAGGCATTTTTGTGGCACATAGAGTATTCTATTTCATATTGCTCTTAAAGTGTTTTGTGTTTCTGTCTCCCCAACTATGTTGTGAGCCCTTCTGAGACTTAAGCCCTGGTGTCTAACACTGTCCTAGCGATTTCTGTTAACGTTGATGGTGATAGTGGTGCAAGAGGGCACATGATAAGACAAAGGAATGTAACCAGCTGATTTGAGGGGAGGGAGTGGGAATGTACCCATGCTGAACAGGTTTTAGGTTGCAGTAATTTTGTAACTAATTCCTCTTGGATTGCATGTGAATTGCATGTGAATATGCTTGACGGTGCTGTTAGGATGAAGGAATTAGAATAGAGGGGTACAGGTTTATTGATGTTTCCAGTCATCAGGTTGACTGGAAATGTGTCTGATGGAAATTTTGACTTATTTGATGGCTGTATATACTATGCATCTTCCTTGACTTACAATAGGGTTACATCCTGACAAATCCATCATAAGTTGAAAATATTGTAAGTCAGGACTTCCCTGGTGGCACAGTGGTTAAGAATCCGCCTGCCAATGCAGGGGACATGGGTTTGGTCCTTGGTCCGGGAAGATCCCACCTGCCGCGGAGCAACTAAGCCTGTGCGCCACAACTACTGAGCCTGTGCTCTAGAGCCCGCAAACCACAACTACTGAGCCCGTGTGCCACAACTACTGAAGCCCATGCACCTAGAACCTGTGCTCTGCAACAAGAGAAGCCACTGCAATGAGAAGCCTGCGCACCACAACAAAGAGTAGCCCCCACTTGTCACAACTAGAGAAACGCCCATGCTCAGCAATGAAGACCCAATGCAGCCAAAAATAAATAAATGAATAAGTTTGTTAAAAAAAAAAAGAATATATTGTAAGTCAGAAATGCATTTAGTACATCTAATCTACCAAACATCATAGCTTAGCCTAGCCTACCTTAAACGTGCTCAGAACACGTTGGGCAAAATCATCTAACACAGGCCTATTTTATAATAAAGTATTGAATGTCATGTAATTTATTGCATATTGTACTGAAAGTGAAAAACAGAATGGTTGTATGAGTACAGAATGGTTGTAAGTGTATTGGTCGTTTACCCCTGTGATTGTGTGACTGACTGGGAGCTATGGCTCACTGCTGCCCAGCATCATGAGAGAGTATCATACCACTTACTGCTAGCCTGGGAAAAAAATGAAAATTCAGAATTCAAAGTATGGTTTCTACTGAATGTGTATTGCTTTTGCACCATCCTAAAGTTAAAAATTCATAAGTTGAACCATGGAAAGTTAAGGACCATCTGTTTATCTATATATCTATATCCACAGACATACATATATATAAAACAATGGTATACTATATGGCATGTCATCTCTCTGCTTTGATTGATTTTTTTTTAAATGAAAGGTTTTTTTGTTTATTTATTTATTTATTTATTTTTGGCTGCGTTGGATCTTCGTTACTGTGCGCGGGCTTTCTCTAGTTGCGGTGAGCAGGGACTACTCTTCGTTGTGGTGCGTGGGCTTCTCATTGCAGTGGCTTCTCGTTGCGGAGCACGGGCTCTAGGCACACGGGCTTCAGTAATTGTGGCACGTGGGCTCAGTAGTTGTGGCTTGTGGGCTCTAGAGTGCAGGCTCAGTAGTTGTGGCACACAGGCTTAGTTGCTCCGCGGCATGTGGGATCTTCCTGGACCAGGGCTTGAACCCATGTACCCTGCATTGACGGGTGGATTCTTAATCACCGTGCCACCAGGGAAGCCCTGATTTTTTTTTTTTTTTTTTTTTGGCTGCATTGGGTCTTCGTTGCTGTGCGTGGGCTTTTCTCTGGATGCGGCGAGCGGGGGCTACTCTTCATTGCGGCACGCGGGCTTCTCATTCTGGTGGCTTCTCGTTGCGGAGCACGGGCTCTAGGCACATGGGCTTCAGTAGTTGTGGCATGCGGGCTCAGTAGTTGTGGCTCACGGGCTCTAAGCACAGGCCCAGTAGTTGTGGCACATGGGCTTAGTTGCTCCGTGGCATGTGGAATCTTCCTGGGCTAGGAATCGAACCTGTGTCCCCTGCATTGGCAGGCGGATTCTTAACCACTGCGCCACCAGGGAAGCCCTCTGCTTTGATTTTAATTATGTATGTGAAATACAGAATGTATATGTCAGCCATAGAATACTAGGTTTGGAGTTGGGAGGAGTGCTTGAGGTCATCTAATCTAGCTCCCATATTTGCAAATAAGAAATTTTTGGCAGAGCAGGGACTAGCACCCAGATATTTTAACCCCCTATTCAGATTCTTACACTACATTGCTACTGAGTGCGCATAGCACTGTGGAATATATAAAAAAGAGCCTTTGAGAAAATTCTGATGTGATTAGGAGCCAGTGTGCACATGAAACAGAATTAGAGTCCTTTGGGTGACTGTTCAATATATAATGAATATTATTTTTAAATGTGACTTCCAGTATTACTTTAATTATTTTATAATATGCTAAATTGTTTGGCCAATTTTTGCCCCATAGGTTGCCCTAGAAGTTAAGAGGCAGGAACTACAGGTGGCTGTAGTTATCAGGGAAGGCTTTATTTAGGAGGTGGAATGTGAACTAGGCCTTAAGGGTAGGTAAGGATTAGATGGACAGAAAGGAGCCACTCAGATGGGAGGGTATATGAATGAAGGCAAGGGGTGTGCAATGAAGTCAAGGCTGTGAGGCACTGGGGGCTTGCTCATCTTGCTACATGTTGAGAAGTGGTGGAGAACGTTTTTGGATCATTCAGTTGGAACCAAGTAAAGCAAGGAATTTGTTAGAAGAGTTAGGAATTTGAATTTTATCCGAAAGTGTGTAAAAGGAACATGCGGTCAGTTCTTAAAAAGTGGAATGATGTGATGGTATGTCATCTGACTTCTCCTCTCATCACTTTATTCTCTCCAAGGTCAGTGACAAGTAATCTGCAGATCTTCAGACTTAGCGGCCTTTTTTCAGTCCTCATTCTCCTTGAGTGTTGAAATATTTGACCATCCTCTGCTCCTTGATACTCTGCTGCCTTTGCTTTCATGTACTGTTTTCTCCTCAGTCTCCTACCACCTCTCAAGTTTACCCTCTGTCCCACATTTCCTCTCTGCCCTCTAAATGTGGGGAGATCACAAAACCAAGTGTCCTTTATTGTGAGTAAGGGGCCCACTCAAGTTAAGGAGAAGAGGGCTTGAGTACTACAGCTAGGGAGGTATTAGGAACCAAGCAGCTCTAGGGGCAGCCACTTTGTCTCAGTCGTGGCCACATGGTGTGTCACTTTCCTGGCCTTCCTGCTTCTCTTTATATATATTCTTCTTCACTCCTCTTGCTGGCTTCTTTGCTCGCTCAGGGTTCTTGCTGCCCCATAACTCCGACTTAAAAATAATTTCAGTTTATTATCACCCTGGTTCTTCCTCATGGCATTTTTTCAGCTTCAACTAATTGGTATATTTCTCCATGCTTTGCTTAGATTCCTGTGAGAGAGAATCAGATGCAGCTTATCACTTGTAGGTAGATGACGTGGGTTACTGGTTGGCCACTCTGTGGATTGACTTCAGGTAGTCAGGTAGTACCCACCCTGAATCTAACCAGCTTTGGGTGTGGACTTAGGGACATGACGTCTATGATTGCCCCTGTGCAGGGACTCTAAGCAGGGCAGCTCCATTTAGAGGGGGCTATGGGTGAGCAGGCACTGCAAAATATGTCTCTACTTTTCTTCTGTTTTTTTTTTTTTTTGAGGGTAGAAAGCGAGATTTATTGAGTACACTGCAAGGGAGCAACGGGCGAGACCAAGAGGGGGTCTTCCCTGGGGGAAGAGAAACTGGGCTTCTTTTTGGTCCCTTTTGGTCACCCTTGGATTAATGTTCTACCCATATGGTGGTTAGGACTGCGTATGTCATAGCTCAATCTTCCTGGTATACCAACTGCTTGCGACCGTTGGTAATTTCCATTGGGGGAGGGTGTGATTGTCTTATCTTGAAAGGACCTCCCCAGCCTAAGATGGCTGTTGTATTGTTAAGCTCCACATTTCCCCCCAACAGATCAGCAAAGTCAAATCACTGACATCTGGGTGACAATATCATCTCATGCTACTTCTGCTGAGAAGGGGGGATGTGGGGTCCCAGTTGGCTTTGCTGATCAGCTATGGGGCTGTGGGATAGTGTGTGAATAGAAATTTGGGGAGGCCTGTTCAAGAGTAGTCAACTATATTGATTCTAGTGGTTGGAATCCTTGTATTGTCACCATTTGTAGCTTGATGGAATGAAATCGTTTTTGTAGTGACTCACTTGAAGTACCTGGAAATGTTGGTGGATCAGGATGGACGGTCCTCAAGGGAGGATAGAAAGAGAAGGGGAATCTCACAGCATGCCTGGATTCGCCAAGCCGCTGCTGCCGACTGCACCAGGCGTTGGAAGTGAGGAGTACCAAGGCTAGGGCCAAAGGACATTGCCACCCGATTAGGCAGGGACGGTTGGTTGGTATGGGACTGGGTTTTAGGTCCGCTGAAGAGTTGCCTTGGCCAGGATACGCAGTCCCCCGGTCTCCAGGAACCTCAGACCATCAGCAGTGTTGAAGAGGAGAAAAGGCCATTTCCAGAATGTACCCCTTAGGGCGAGAGCAAGTTGGAGTCTCGTCCTGGAGGCCTTTGGGTCCCACCAAGGAGCAGACGTGGCCATTTGCCCTGAGTCAGCAGGCCGATCGCTACCTGTTGGAAGACGGATCAGAAAAGGCAGAGAGAGGAGAGAGCGGTCTGGTCCCTGTACTGGCCATCAAAATGCCCACAGAGTGTGGCAATGGGGCTGGCAACATGGGTCGTAAAAGAATTTACCAAGCCAGAAGTGAGGGTAGAAAGCGAGATTTATTGAGTACAACGTAAGGGAGTGGCAGGCAAGACCAAGGGGGCATCTGCCTCTTCTGTATTCTAAAATGCATATATATCATGGCTCTCCCAGCTACACCTCACTTCTCTTTGGAGCTTTAGTTTTGCATTTCTAGCTCTCTGTCAAATGTACATACCCACCTGGGTGTCTCTCCATCACCTCAAAGTCAGCATGTTTAAAATTGAGGTCACTTTTCTTCCAAAACCAGTTCTTACTTTGTGTAGAATAACTAGGTTTTCTTAGTCTCTAAGCTTCCTTTATAATCCTGTTTTCCTTTCTTTCCATATCTGATTGGTCACCAAAATACATAGTCTTCCTTTATAAAATCTCTTGTATTGGTCCCTTCCTTTCCATTCACAATGATACTGCCTTTATTTTGGCCATTAGCACTACAGGCTTGTTTTTGCTACAGTCTCCTTGATAATCTCCACGTGCCTGTATCTCCTTCACCAACCAATTAGAGCTGCGAGGAGAATCTTTGTACCCCATTTTATCACGACTCTTAGCTTTCACTACTATTTTCTTAAAGTTGGTTGTAGATATTTATCATAAGTAGCTCTCTATGACATAAGTGGGTGTGGTAAGGTGATTGTTAAAATTTTATTCCCAGTTCTTTAGGATTTTTCTCTATCTCTGGTAATGAAGGAATGGTGATAGGAGATGAATTTCAACATTAACAGCAATAAGAAAAGAATGAGACACATGTAGATACACAAACACAGAGATCTTCCAGCTATATTGTTAAGTCAGAAAAGTAAACATAATACACAAGTGTGTGCATGTACATGCATAAAAAGAAAAGAAGTGGTAAAGTATATACACCAAATTAGCAGTATCTACCTCTGGGAAGGAAATTACATGGCAGCAGAGGACATAAAGAGGGAACTTTAGTTTTACTCTCCATATTTTAGTTATGTTTATCTTTCTCTTCTTTTAACCACCAGGATATGTTCATGTTTTATTTTTTAATTAAAACATTAGAGAAAGGTTGCTCTCTTTTTTTAAAATTTATTTTATATATTTATTTTTGGCTGCGTTGGGTCTTTGTTGCTGTGCACGGGCTTTCTCTAGTTGTGGCGAGCGGGGGCTACTCTTCGTTGCGGTGCACAGGCTTCTTATTGCAGAGCACGGGCTTCAGTAGTTGCGGCTCGCAGGCTGTAGGCGTGTGGGCTCAGTAGTTGTGGTGCACGGGCTTAGTTGCTTCGCGGCATGTGGGATCTTCCCGGGCCAGGGCTTGAACCCATGTCCCCTGCATTGGCAGGCGGATTCCTAACCACTGCGCCACCAGGGAAGCCCCAAGGTTGCTCTTTTGATGTTAGAAAATAACTAGACAAATTGAGCCAGAATTCAGGAAGCATTCTGGGT
Organism: Orcinus orca; assembly: GCF_937001465.1. Classification (NCBI taxonomy): domain Eukaryota; kingdom Metazoa; phylum Chordata; class Mammalia; order Artiodactyla; family Delphinidae; genus Orcinus; species Orcinus orca. The sequence goes on along the minus strand of NC_064571.1, from coordinate 71,443,338 downwards.
TTTTGGAGAATGGCAGTAGTCACCAACCAAATGCCTTTGTTTCTACATAGAAAAGCAAGAATATTAAGCTATATGAAGACTAAACGATATCAGTCATTGTAACTTCTAATATTAGGGGCAGACTTAATTGGTTGCTTTCAGTGGAATAGATTGTCAAACATTTGATTAAAAAAAACCCAAAAAACAATTTGTTAATGGCATAAACAACCTTATCATTAGGTATAATCTCTGTATTTAAATATTTTTTGGAAATTTGTAAATGCTAGTTAATTTCTTAATCTTTTTTTTTTTTTTTTTTAGTTGAAGTGGTTTGGTAAATGACAAATGCAACTTGGCATTGAATGATATAATTCTTCTTAGAATGTCTTTAAAAATGTAAAAAGTCATTTGACTTCATATATTTTATTTTATTTTTTAAGATTTTTTTGATGTGGACCATTTTTAAAGTGTTTATCGAATTTGTTACAATACTGCTTCTGTTTTATGTTTTTGTGTTTTTTTTGTCCCCGAGGTATGTGGGATCGTAGCTCCCTGACAGGGCTCCAACCCGCACCCCCTGCATTGGAAGGTGAAATCTTAACCACTGGACTGCTAGGGAAATCCCTGACTTCATATATTTTAGTTAATTGTTCTTTGAACTTTCTCTTAAAGCTGTCCAGGCGAAATCGAAGCGAACCTTAGCCAAACCCAACCTGAGGAACATTGTGGTGGTGGATGGTGTCCGCACTCCATTTTTGCTGTCAGGCACTTCGTAAGTATGAAATGATTTTGCTAATGTTCTTTCTGTCTGTCTTTTTCTTTTTTCTCTCCAGCTGTATTGAGGTGTGGTTAACAAATAATAACTGTATATATATATATATATATATATATATATATATATATATATATATACACACACACACACACACACACATATTAAAAAACTATATATATATGTATATACATTGTGAAATGATTACCACAGTCGAGTTAATTAACACATCCATCACCCCATGTACTTTATTTATTCCTTTTTTTAAGGCACTTTCAAAAGGGATCTTTGTCAGTGTAACCCAGTAGGTAATACTATTGCTAGTGGATTAATATATGAAAAACATTTTCATGAAATTAATACAGAATAAGTCAAGTCAGTGGTGAAATAATGTGACAAAATTTGTTTTTTATCCATTCTGCTGAGTAAGCCTCATGTAGTGTTAGATTGAACCAGTCATATTTTAAAAACCTAGTGTGGGACCAGATAGTTTGCTTCTAACAGAGATATCCTTTCCTCATCTGAAGATAAGTACTGTACGTTGTTTCTGTGCCTCTTCAGAAGTTTGAATATGGAGGATGTGGGCCCATGGGCATTCTGAAGGGCCTTTAGTCTGTGGCTTTGGTTTCCTGGAAATTATCAGAATTGGAGTTGATGGACTGGTCCAAACCCTGGTACAGCACAACCCCAAATAAATGGAATAAGAATGATCCTAGACCAGCCCCCAAGTTCCCCAGAACCAAACTGCTGTTCTCCCTAGACTTTTCTCCTCCTTTTTTGTTCCCAAGTGAGGCCCAGGCTGTCCAAAAGTTGACGATGGGCTTTGGGAACTAGGTGCAAACTAAATGAAACATTGGTTCTATTCTGTTTAGATTGTTCTATTGTTTGTATTTTGAACCAGCAGTTACTAACTTAAAAATATTGCTAGGGAATGCCAGGCATCTGCTAAAAATAACAAGACCTTTCTGTACTAATATGGGAAGATCTTGAAGATATGTTAGGTGTAAAAAGCAAGGTTCAGAGCAGTGTGTATAATGGCACCGTTTGTGGAAGATACAGACCTGTGTGTGTATGTGTGCACGCACATACGTACACAAACAATAAACGTTCATTTTTAAACGATGGTTTAGAACCTAGAGAGTATTTTTCTTATATAAGTGAATGCTGGTGAGGTTTCTTCATTCACCCTCTTCTCTCAATATAGTATTATAATTTTCCTGTACTGACACAACAGCAGTAAGAGTAAGAATCTGTAGCTTTAGCAGCAGAGAAGTGATGAGAGGGGATCCTCCTTGTACTCAGCAGTAACAGGGTAGGAAAAGAAAGTTCCATCAAGAGAAAAGTTCTTGGCTAGGAAGACCATTTTTTTGTAAGGGCTGTTTGTATACTGTGTAGAAGTTTGATTCCGACTGTTTTACTAGCTGTTAAAAAAAATACAAACACGCTCAACTATACTTACATTATTTAAACATTTGCTTTGATAATTGGTATTTGCGTGAAGTTTGAGATATTCACATTAGCATAGGGTTTATTCCTTTTGTTGTGTTTTATTATTGTGTTCTAGTTTAATTTAGGATCCTAATTGAGAAAGAAGATAAAGTTCATGAGTAATTTAGTGACACAGAGAAGAGCATTGAGTAACGTAAGAAAATATAATTAATAGAGAAGAAAGAATAAAAATTTTAAGGTAATATTCATGTACAGAACAAAAGTGACCAAAAAATAATATAGAAGGAAGAATTTATAAAGAAGACAAATAGTTAAGTCATATTATTAATCTTATGATTGAGGTGACAAATGAGTCTTCTATAATAGAAGATCATTTTCTAGGTAGAAAAAGATCTTTTTCTGTTTGATTTGAAGAAGCTTTGCTTTCAACTTGAGTGATATTTGAAAAACCAAGTTTTTCTTACAGGTAGAAAGCACTTTGGAAGCACTCCTAGGAGAACACTGCAGCAGTGACATTTGGGAGTCTATCACGCATCCTGGTAGAGAGGGGTATAGGAGCATGAGAATAAAGATTGTAAAATGCTAAATAATTATTGAACTCATAGATTCAGACATTTTAAAATTGACACACAACTTTTTCCCAAGTTATTCTGCTCTAAATTTGAGGGAACTGGTTTTACCTATGAAAGATTTTTAAAACTACTGATGATTCTTCTGTGATTCAGAGTAAAAATAAAAACATTTTTGGATTTTTTAGGTTTTAATTTTTAGGAATTTAAAGAATGAATATTCTTATTTAATCCAATGGTTAAATCTTTGACTTAAAAATAAAGGGCAGTGGTTGAGAGTCCGCCTGCCGATGCAGGGGACATGGATTCATGCCCCAGTCCAGGAAGATCCCACATGCCGCGGAGCGGCTGGGCCCGTGAGCCATGGCCGCTGAGCCTGCGCGTCCGGAGCCTGTGCTCCGCAACGGGAGAGGCCACAACAGTGAGAGGCCCGTGTACTGCAAAAAAAATAAAGATAAATAAAATAAAGGAGAACTTAAAAGGTGGGGTTTAAATAAAAATATTTTATTAAATAAAATATTAAGTGTTAAATATTTAACATGTGTCATGCTGAACAATACGACAGTAGGCAAGATTCTTGTTCGCTTCTTAGCCAGCTCAAAAGGAGTCAAGGCTTGCCAGATTTTTAAGGCTGACAAATAGCAAAGTCACACTATTTCTTCATTTGGAATGATGTTAAGTGCATTTATAGCATCATATGTTAGATTATTTCTTTAGGTATTTCAAACAGAATGAAAAACATTTTTTATTAAAGCTCTAGGCTTTTGGTTTAAATTATTTTCTTTCCCCAGATATAAAGACCTGATGCCACATGATTTGGCTAGAGCAGCGCTTTCGTAAGTAAATGCAGTTTCATTTTAGTTCTTACTTCATTAAAAGTACTTCTCTCCAGTTTTTACACTTGAAATAGCATGTTTAATGGAATTTCCATATCTAAGATATGTTAACTTTTATGTGGTGAGAAAAAACAGTAGATTTTACCGGATTCATTGATTCTTCATTTTAGCCACATGTGCTACACAAATTCAAGCAGCTGGTGAATGTCAGCGACCTTTATTCTGTAGGCGTGACTATTTCTTGGCATGACAGTATTCCTTAATGAGTACTGTAGCTAGCTGCTGGTTGTAAACAATGTAGGGCTAGATTGATCAGGCTAGTCCTACATTGATCAGGCTAAATACAATACATATATTTGATGATTATCTTAGAAACTTCATACTGTACGAGGATAGCTGAACAAATAATGCAAATACAGATGCAGAACCTGTGTATACAGAGGACCAACTGTACTCTGCCATTTTATTTAACGGACATGAGCATCCTCAGATTTTGGTATCCCTGGTGGGATGGGGATGTGGTTATTTATCTAGAAAAAAGCCTAGAATGAGACCTGAAGGTTCCTGTGCAAACCAAATAAAAATGTAAAATTAGATGTGGTTGCATGAGATTGAGATGGAAGAATAATTTGATGAGAGTCAACATGTAAGGCATTATCTTTCATTGATGCTTTGCCTTTGTGTCTTTAAGCAGCTACAGGTCTTTCATAGTTTGAAAAAACCCTTCTTTGCACCTTTTTGCCCATCTTGTTCTGTTTGTTCTCTTCCTGCCAACCTCTAAGAATGAATGAAAGCAGCAGTTGCTTTTCTTTTCTTACTATCCATTTATTCTCCTTAATCCCATAATTGCTTCCATTCCCATTGCTCTACGGTAACTATACTTTGGAAGCTTCTCTTAATAATGACTGTGTAATCACTAAACGCACCAATGTTTTCTCAGACCTCAATGACTTTGTCTTCTGTAGCATTTGACATTGTCAGCTGTACTTGAAACTGTCTTCCTTTGACTTCATGTTACGCCATTACGGTTTTCCTTCCATTTTCTGACTGTTTCTTTTCTACTTCTTAAAAAACTGGATCCTTTCTTCTATCTCGTTTTTAAAGGTATTTTGTAAGTTTTAGTCCTTAGAACTTTGCATTTCTCTGTATGCATGCTTTTCCCTAAAAATCTCATCTACTTAATCTTTATTTTTTTATGTAGAGGACTTCCAAATCTCTAAATTTGACCTGTTTTCTTAGGTATCTCAAGCTCAGCATGTAAAAAATGAAAATTATCTTTTCCCTGAAGCCAGCTTACTTTCCCATTCCTGATAATGGTGCTGTTTCTGATTATGGTCCCAGGCTGGAGATTTACAGGTTTTTCCTCAACTTTCTGTCTTAAAAGATGTCAACTGTACAATAAAATTGAAAGTGAACACCTAAATACCCCTCACTTAGCATTAATAAGTGTTATTATTTTGCCATGTTTTCTATAGCTATATGGTTTGAAGCATTTGACATTGTTTCAGGCATCTTGATACTTCAGCCTTAAATTCTTCAGCTAGTACTCCTAAGAATGAGGACCTTCTCTGTTATCCACAATACCATTACCATAGCTAAGATGCTAATGATTGTATGATAACTTCTAGTAACCAGTTCATAGTCAAATCCCCCACACTTGTTCCAAGAATGCCCTTTCTTTTAATTTTTTTTTTTTTTCCCAAACCAGGACCTGGTCAAAGTTCATATTACAAATGAACATGTCTCTTTGGTCTCTTTTAATTTAGGATGTCCCTGCACTCCACCCGCCATGAGAGTGACTTTTTGAAAAGACCAGGCCAGCTGGCCTGTAGAATGTCCCACATTCTGGATGTTTCTTCGTAGTAATATTTAACTTTCCTCTGAATTTCCTGTAAACTGGAAGTTAGATCTCTAAGCTTGATTAGATTCAGGTTAAACATTTTTTGGTAAGAATGCTTCATAGGTCAAGTGCATGGGTATTGCATCATGTTAAGAGGCGCATGATGTGTAATGTTAAATCTAATCACTCGGTCATGGTGATCAGACCACTAGATCTCTTGATTATAAAGGTGTATTTTTTTCCTTTGCAATTAGTAAGTCACCTGTAAAGTGATATCTTAACACCATGTAAACATCTTGTTCCCCAACAACCTTTGACCAAATGATCTTAGCATTCATTGACAATTTTTGCCTGGATTATTACAGTTATTACATTACAGTTACAGTTATGTATACAGTTATACAGTTATGTATACAGTTATACAGTTAACTGTATTACATTACAGTTATTACATTATTACAGTTATTACATTAGAGATTACAAAATTATGACTTTGATCATTCTTTTATTCCTCCTATATTTATTGGTTGGTATTTTTCTGTAAAGAACAGCTTTCCTTTTTTTTTTTTTTTAAGTGATGTGGACTTATAAATTTTTATTTATTAATTGTGTTAAAGCCAAGCTTGGTCACTGTTCTTTTTGAAGCTCAGATTATCCCATAGTTTATCTGTGGGAGTTCCTTCAAGTTGGCTTCTATGGCCCTTTTGTTTTTTAGTATAATATTGTTTTTTGAGTGTAATTTGCATACAATAAAATGCACATATTTTTAAGTATATAGTTTTATGAATTTTGTCAAATGTGTACACCCTTGTTCCTGTTTTTGCTATGGTCCCATTAATCTTTGAGTGCTTTCTTATTTTTGGCACAAAAAAGATCAGAGAGGTTCACTTTGTACTTTTCTTGCCTTAGACCTGGCCTCAGTCATTTTTTAAAAAGTTAATACCTTTAGGGCTTCCGTGGTGGCACAGTGGTTAAGAATCCGCCTGCCAATGCAGGAGACACGAGTTCGAGCCCTGGTCCAGGAAGATCCCGCATGCTGCAGAGCAACAAGGCTCGTGTGCCACAGCTACTGAGCCTGCGCTCTAGAGCCCGCGAGCCACAACTACTGAAGCCCGCACGCCTATAGCCCGTGCTCTGCAACAAGAGAAGCCACCTCAGTGAGAAGCCTCCGCACCGCAACAAATAGTAGCCCCTGCTCGCCGCAACTAGAGAAAGCCCGCACACAGCAACAGAGACCCAATGCAACCAAAAATAATTAATTAATTAATTTAAAAAGAAAAGTTAATACCTTTGCTAGTAAATGGCATTTAGAAACCAAGTCTGAGTTCAAGATGTGCTCATTCCTACTGGAGTGTTATTGCTTCTAGTCTCTATCAGTGATCAGAACTAGAAAAATATGTTATTTAAATTGTGTTTATATTGATATTTCAAATTTAACATAACTGGGATTTTACTCTTTAATTTTCTATTTGTTTCTCTTTTCTTCTTTTTTTAAAAATATTTATTTGGTTGCACCAGGTCTCAGTTGCAGCAGGCGGGCTCCTTAGTTGTGGCATGCGAACTCTTGGTTGCAGCACACATGTGGGATCTAGTGTCCTGACCAGGGATCGAACCCGGGCCCGCTGCATTGGGAGCTCAGAGTCCTAACCACTGCACCACCAGGGAAGCTCCCTCTTTGATTTTTGACTGAAAACTTTGGTTTATGTATCTGTTTTATCCTATTTCAAATTATTTTTTTTTAATTTTTTTATTGGGGTATAGTTGATTTATAATCTTATGTTAGTTTCAGGGGTACAACATAGTGATTTAAAACTTTTGTAGATTATATTCCAAATTATTTATGATTCTTCCTATTTAAATTGAGCATCAGAGGTTGACTTTTTAAATTAGACTTTAATTTCTTTGATAAGGCGCCACATGCTTGTCAAATTAAGGAAAAGATCCAATCTCTACTCTTAAATCCGAAGTTAACCTTTTAACCAAAGTTAACTGTAGTGCTTTATGTGATGATCTATGGCACTATCTTGAATGTGTGAAATGTTTCTTTGCTTTGGACTTCTGCTGGCAGGGGTTTGTTGCATCGGACCAGTGTCCCAAAGGATGTTGTTGATTATATCATCTTCGGCACAGTTATACAGGAAGTGAAAACAAGCAATGTGGCTAGAGAGGTGAGTAAAACAAACTTTGTATTGTTTATAAAGGTTGATAGGAGAATCAATTTGAGTTTTAATTAATAGAATTTACTCTTTAAAAGTTTTTAAAATTTATTAAAGTTATATTTGACTTAAATGTGATTTTACTACTTGAATTATTTTATATTTCAAAGAATTATAGTATAAATCAAATGATGTACACTATACTAGGACATATTTATACTATATACCAAATCAATTATTTAAGCTGGTTTGTGATATTTTAGTTTGTTTTCTCTTAGGAAAATAGAGATTATGGCAAAGTATGGTTGATGTGACTTTTAGTAATGCTAGATATTGTGGCCTCTAACTTAAAATTTCAACATTTTACAAAGAACTTATTTCATAACACGGTTTTTGTTGGAGGCAGCCTTGCTTATTCATTTTTTCCCTTTGACTAGATGACACATAGGGCAGTTTCTTTTTTTAACTATTTCACAGGTGTTTACTTTTACCCTAGTTGGCAAAGCGCCATGTAGTGTTTATTGGGCGGCTGAGATATGACAGGCCTTGGAACTTCTGCAGCACGTTCTACAGGCATTTCATAATGAATAGTCCAAAAACATTTTCTGGGCTTTGTTTCAATTCAAAAGTGGCTATTTGGGTAAAGTTGGCTCCAAAGCACATTTCAGTGTGCTAAGCATTTTCTTTATTTCTGGTTTGTGCTTGCCATATTATTGTGTTCAGTATAGTTGGAAGGTCAGTAACTTTCACCACTGTCAGCCAAGAGAAGGGGAAACGAGCAGGACTGAAAGTATTTGTTTTGTCCCCCCTTTTTACTCATTAGTATATGTTAAGACTGCTCAAGGCCTGGTGTTACCGAAGTCCGCCATAATCAGCTACTGTATATTGTAAGGGAGGCAGGAAAGAATTAAGAACAGGAAGAGAGGGGCTTCCCTGGTGGCGCAGTAGTTGAGAGTCTGCCTGCCGATGCAGGGGACGCGGGTTCTTGCCCCGGTCCGGGAAGATCCCACATGCCGTGGAGCGGCTGGGCCCATGAGCCATGGCCACTGAGCCTGTGTGTCCGGAGCCTGTGCTCCACAACGGGAGAGGCCACAACAGTGAGAGGCCCACGTACCGCAAAAAAAAAAAGAACAGGAAGAGGGTTTTTTTTCCCTGTCCTGATTTTTTTGTTTTTCCTGGATCTTCACACTTCTAAATGTATCAAATATGACAACTTCATGAGTATATCAACATTTTCAACTTTTATATTCTGAAAAAAACAAAGTGACTCTTGTAAGAGTGCTTAAAAAGTAAATATTAAATCTGTTTCAGTTTTCTCTATATTTCTGTTCTATCCCAACACTAAAGCCATAATGCTTTTTTTTCTAAATTTTTTTCTGGAAATTTTATGTCCATATGCAAATCTCAGCTATTGATTGACATGTGGTAGATTCCCTCTCCCAGCCCTGTACTAATACTAAAGGCTAAATTGAGGGGATATATTATAAGTATGTCTCTCTATAGTTGTTTTGTAACCTAAAGGCTACTGTGACTACCAGCTAGAAAACTTTAAGCACCTGTTGTCTGTATTAATAGTGTAATAATGAAATCCTGAAAGGCTTCTGCTGCTGAGTTCCCATGAACCTGACTTCACTGAAAGGCCTCAGCATACTTCCCTGCTCTCCAACTTAACTAAGAGGCATTTTCCTCCTTTCCCCTCATTGTACTATCTAGAGCCTAAGCTTGCCTTGAGAGCTATTCAGACTTTAAATAGAAACATGTAGACAACGTTCACCATCAACCACTTCTATTTAAAGTTCCTTCAATCTTGAGAGTCATCTGGGGCCAAGGGTGTGACACAGGCTAGAAAGGACCACGTGAGGATCAGGCCATTACAACCTCAGTGCCCTTTACACTTGCCCTACTGGGAAGCTCTCCTCCCCTTTCCCTTGGAGACTTGCCTCTCTCTTCCTTCTGGGTTGGTTTACATTGAGAGGCTGAGGTGCAGTTGCCAGCGGGTAGTTTTCAACAGAGTGTTGGGCACTTAGTATCAGGCCTCACTGGAAAGACCAGAGTAAGGTCATGTTGCATGTACACTACTGTAACACATTTCTGTCCCTATGGATTATGGTGAATGGTGGTAAATGCAGTAACTAGTATAGGTAGTATAAGTATGAAGACAAAAATCAGTTAAGAAGCAGAACCCTTTAATCTCAGCTTTGGAAACATGTTAACCTTACCAAATTATAGAAAATCTTGTATTCTGAGGATAAATAGTTTGAGAAAAAGGCCACTAAAAATTAATTCCCTTAATAGGAACCAGAATTTCATAGTAAATGATGGTGGGGGAGATGAGCTGTTGAGAGCTTTGTTTTTAAAGTGAAAATTTAATATTATAAAAGTAAGTATTTTATTTTTGCACCTATGCATTAGTTACTTACATAAACAAAAATGGAATCAGGCATTCATTGTTTTTTTGGCAGCATAATTTACTCAATAAATAGTATAATAAAATAATAGATGTCCTCATGTCCATTTTTAGATTAAAGGAGGGCCTCAGTTTTTCTCAAGGCCCCTCAAATTACTCTCTTTTGAAGCACCTCTTGTGTCATCATCCTGACCAGTTTTCTCATTTCCAGTTGTTAACTGGTCTAACCCTTATTTATCAGAGGTTCACTTGAGGCTCAGGCAGTTTTCCAAAATTTCTTTCATCAACTTGAACTCTTGCGTGTTTGGCATGTTTTCCAGTTCCTCTTTGCGTTGGATCACGGTGTGCTGTCTGAAATATCAGGCAGTCAGTGAAAGTAGAGACGCGTGTAAGCAGGCAGGGACCTGTGTGGGAATCTGTTCATGATGAGTCAGTTCTTCAGAAATGAGTTTCATGTTTGATGACTTTGCTTTACTACTAAGCCTTATAACTGCAGGAACATAGATCATGAGAGCCCCACACCATGATATAGGTCATCATTCCCTCAATTGTGTGTAGCAGGTTTACTTTAGGTTTACTTGCAAATTTAAACAAGTTAAAATCAAATTACATATTAATGTCCTTAAAGCTCTGAGAAAAGCATTGCTAAGAAATTAGGTGAACTGCAAGACTGTTGTAGGCTTGTATACCACACTAGAAAATGGCTACAAGGAACTTGGCAGAGTGCTTGTCAGTTAATGGCTAGACAAAAAATTAGTAAAGCATTTCTGTGATGTGCTTAGTTTTATTTTAAATATTACTCTATGGATTATTGACCTCAAATCCTTTCCTGATGTACCATTCAGTGAAGTATTGCTTAAAGCGCCATTTACATGTAGCACTGCCTTCCTAAGTGATGCTTTCATTCACTGTTTCCTGAAGGCTGCCCTTGGAGCTGGCTTCTCTGACAGGACTCCTGCTCACACTGTCACCATGGCTTGCATCTCTTCCAACCAAGCCATGACCACAGGTATGTTTTTTTGACCGCAGAAGGTACATGTTGGTTCTCCTTTGTCTTTTATATAATCATTAAAAACTACTCTTAACAGAAATAAATGATCTGTGTGTTTCAAAAAATAAGGTAATGTTTAAATTTTTTGTTTTTGTTTTTGTTTTTTTTGCGGTACGCGGGCCTCTCACTGTTGTGGCCTCTCCCGTTGCGGAGCACAGGCTCTGGACGCGCAGGCTCAGCGGCCATGGCTCACGGGCCCAGCCGCTCCACGGCATGTGGGATCTTCCTGGACCAGGGCACGAACCCGTGTCCCCTGCATCGGCAGGCGGACTCTCAACCACTGTGCCACCAGGGAAGCCCAAAAGTTTTTGATATTTGACAGTAGTTCTCAACCCTTTTTCCTGCCCTCCGTACCTGAGGACCACAACCATTCTTGTAGTTTCTCCATCAGTAGTGTGGCTGGCTATCTCAGGGATTGTTTATTGGAGGGATACTTCCAGATTTGAGGCATGAGAAGTTTATAACCTGCTAGATTTTAGTTAGGTGATTCTAATATGATACTCCCCCACGAAGATTGTGGCCTTCCTCCCTCTACCATTGTCACAGTGATAAGTCACTGCTTTAGGTGATATAACTCTTTTCCTCTACTTTTTCCCCACATCTAGGCATTTTTATAATTAGTTAGAAATTCTCCTAAAAAACGTAGCAAATCTGTGGGACATTTTGTAGCATCAACCGTTACTGTGAAAAGCCAGGAAACGTGAAAGATATGGTCATCATGTGCTCTCTTAGTGACATCAAGTCCAGGTTGCCACCTAAGGGGTGGCAGGGGGTAAAGCCAGAGGCAGGGATGGGGGCATTCTCCACTCCACGCAGCATGGGACCGCTTCTGGGTAAAGTGACACAATACTTGCCAGTGGCCATAAAGAGGGAAAGGGGCTGTCTGCCATCTAAAAGCCAGAATTTCTCTAGCTTCTAGTAGAAATTGAAATTCTCTTTATAGGAAAAAAGTCATAATGGAAACTAAAGCTGGGAGCATATAAAATATGCCAAAAGTTCTGGTTTAGAATACGATTTGTTTGAGAGTTGGTCCAGTGGATACTTCCGGAAGTTGATGTCCATACAGCCTGAATGAAACTTGTTTTTCTCCAGTGCGTTGAATGTATTTTTAGTCATTTCAAAAACTTACCCTAATCCCTCTGAAGAGTTAAAAACCTTAATTACACATGTTGTACAATGCTAGTAACTATCATACAATTTTTAAATCAAGAAGCCTAAATTTAAAAAAAGGAAAAGCAGCTTAAATTACCAATGGCCTGTTTATCTATACAAGAGATGCTCATGTACCTGTGCCCTGTGCCCTGTAGCTGTCAACTTGATTGCTTCCGGCCAGTGTGACGTGGTCGTGGCAGGCGGTGTAGAGTTAATGTCTGACGTCCCTATTCGCCACTCAAGGAAAATGAGGAAGATGATGCTGGATCTCAATAAGGCCAAGACGCTGGGTCAGCGACTGTCTTTAATCTCTAAATTCAGATTGAATTTCCTGTCACCCGAGGTGAGAATTGTGAACGCTTACATGAAGACTTGTGTTGCCGAAGCACCCCATTGCAGAGATTTAGACTTAGGGGAGACAGCATGGGTTCAGTTATGCTCTAGCAGTTGCAGATTCTATTAGTTACAGGGAAGGGTTAATTGTTTGGTCAAGATGGAAAGAAAGAAAAAATAGTGGTTCGAAGATTTGAATTTGTAAGCCCTTTTTAGAGATGCCCTGCTCAGAAGGAACTTCCCTTGTCTTGGTCTTGATTGATAGTAGACTTTAACTTTCCCAAATAACCCTAGGTGTGGTATAGCACCTGTGAACAGTGTGTCTGGTCCTGAATATCTCGTTTCCCAGCTTCCAGCAGTGGCCGAGTTCTCCACCAATGAGACCATGGGCCACTCTGCAGACCGACTGGCTGCCGCCTTTGCTATTTCTCGGCTGGAACAGGATGAGTATGCACTGCGCTCACACAGCCTGGCCAAAAAGGCACAGGATGAAGGACTCCTTTCTGATGTCGTGCCCTTCAAAGTACCAGGTAAAACAGTTTGCTTCACTTTGTAGGGGAGAATCTCTTAATGCTCTTGATACTTGTTAGGGAGTTCTGGATTTCTTCTAAAACTCCAAAGACCCCGAGTGACTTTCCAGTAAATATGATGGTTCTCTTTCCAAAACACTCAGCCTTTATTCTTAAACATGGACTCAAGTTTCAATCCTTGTTGTAACAGTAGGTAAACATTTTTTTTAAGATTTTATTTTATTATTTATTTATGTATTTATTTTTGGCTGTGTCAGGTCTTAGTTGCAGCACGCGGAATCTTTGTTGAGGCATGTGGGCTCCTCGTTGCGGCGCGCAGGCTTATCTCTAGTTGTGGTGTGCAGGTTTTTTCTCTCTAGTTGTGGTGCACGGGCTCCAGGGTGTGTGGGCTCTGTAGTTGTGGTGCGCAGGTTCCAGGGCGCGTGGGCCCCGTAGTTTGCGGCACACAGGCTCTCTCGTTGAGGCGCGCGAGCTAAGTAGTTGTGGTGCTCAGGCTTCGTTGTCCCAAGGCACGTAGGATCTTAGTTCCCTGACCAGGGCTGGAATGCGTGTCCCCTGCATTAGAAGGTGGATTCTTTACCACTTGACCAGGGATGTCCCTGGTAAAACTTCTAAAAAGAGAAATTTTTATGTCTCCTTTAGATCTTGCAGATATGTTTTAGTTCTTATGTGCATGCCTGTTTTTAAAATTCTTCATTCATATCTCTTCTGTATAGAAGAGCCAAATATGAATGAATATCTTAAGAAAATAGGGTATCCTTTCTATGTTAAATCATTTAGATTATTTCCCAGAAGTCTTAAGAATTTATTTTCAAATTTGGTAATACCTTGATAACTATAAAAGGCTTTCTTTTTAGTGAATATCTGTGGTTTACATTTTATTTGTTCTTGTAATTTTTAAAGTGTATTTCTCTGGAGAAGATATGTAAAGATTGTTGTGCCTTAGAGTTAAAAACTTCATATTTTTATAGGAAAAGATACAGTTACTCAAGATAATGGCATTCGTCCTTCCTCCTTGGAGCAAATGGCCAAACTAAAACCTGCATTCATCAAGCCCTATGGCACAGTGACAGCTGCAAATTCTTCTTTTCTGGTAACTATGTGTGCTATATGTGTTTACTAGTGATCTTTTATATTTGTGTACTCTCAATAGAAAAGCCTGAAATAGAGTTATTTGTGTGTATTATGAATAGAGACTTAAAAATGTACTTTCTCATTACAAAGATAATATTAAAATAGAATTACAGTTTTTAAAGCCATAGTAGTCTCGTGACCCAGTCACCATTCTGTTACAAAACAGCTGTTCTCTTCAGGCACTTCAGCAGTCAAAAAACTTTGACTGCCTGTGCTAGGCACTGGAGATAAAAAGAACAGTTTATTGTAATGTAGTGAGAAAGTGCTGTGAAGGCTATAAGCATAGACTCTTGGGGAAGATACATAGATGGGTGAGTCAAAGAGGCTTCTTAGAGGAGGTGACCCTTGCTCAGAGAATCTTGAAGGAAGAGTACAAGCCAATTCAGGTAGTGTATAAATGGCATTCCAGGCAAAAGGAACAGCAAATGCAAAATCAGGAGTTAGTTATGAGAGCAAGGACCTCTTTGGGGAAAAGCTTGGTTGGAACATAGGATATGAATACAGGGAGTCGTATAAGACTTGGAAAGTAGGCAGAGAGAGTGACGAGATACATCTCCTACCTCTGATTGTTAGAAAATTATGTTTTATGCCGGCCCGCAAATTACTTTCCTATAAGCATCGTGGAATAAATCTACCCTTATTTTCTGTTGTTGTTATTTTACTTATATGCAGGTAGCTTCATGTCCTTGCTTGGGGTTTTTTTCTTCTCCTCAATTGAATGTCCCTGCTGATTCTGCTTCTGCATGGGAGATGTGGTTTCCCTTCTCCTACTACCTTGAGTGTAGTCTTCTGGATATAGTTCATCTGGTCAATGTTTCTTTGACAGTGTAACTCCTCTACCCAGGTATACAGTCTAGAAACATAGGCAAATGTTTGACATATTTGACTTTGGTAAATGATGATTTAATGCCTGCTCTTGAGCTCGGGCAAGGGTGCCTGAAGTGGTTCCAACAGGATGATGTACCGCTCTGTAAAGCCTGAGTGGTGAAGGGCTGGTTAGGTGATTATTTCCAAAACCAAGTTGGATGATAGGGCCATATGGTATGGGTTACACTCCTGGCAGATCTGAGCCCCCTTGATTACTCGTGGGGTGTGCAGAAGGTTCAGGTTTATTCATCAAAAGTCAGAAACACGAATCGTCAGAGGTAATGCATCACAAATACATGGATTTTCAGAGGTTTTGTTAACGCACCACATTCACTGCAATTTTGCACAACTGCACATTGAATATGTTATTGATGTGATATCATTATGTATAGTTACCTGTGTTTCCAGACTTTATGCCCGCCTATCAGTAGTGGCTACATAGCCTCTTCACAGTTACTGAGTTGTAAAACTATGGTCTGATGTGGTAGAAATTGTTTTGATTTTGCAAATTCTAGGGAGTAGTTTCATTTCCTTTGGAATTTTGGGTTTTTTTTTTTTTTTTTGAACTCTTTTTTTGAAGCAATGGTAAAGGGCTTTTGTGAGTGGTACTTCTTTGTCCCCCAACTTCTCAGTTGTCAGTTGGAAGAAAGCACGTGGGGTAGGTCCAGAGAGGGAAGGCCATGGTTCTTATGTTCTCAGCTATCTACCTATTTCTTCTTCTCCCATTGTTATAGTCTATAAATAGAAGAAAATCACCTCGAAGCCACAGGCAGGAAGCAGCTGGGAAACAGTCCAGAAAATGTAAAAATAAATCAGTAAATAAGAGATTTTTTTTGGAGATTGTTTTAATTCATAAAATTCCTCATATTCTGCACTAAAAGCAAAAAACTTTTAGTTTATCATGAACACATATTTCTAGAGTTACCTATTCTCCTCATCCATTTTGATAATTACGGTACTTTCTGAATAGGCTCTTGTACCCTCGTCTTCCAAAAGTGGGTTGGTGTGTGTGTTTGAATTGTGACCTAACGATGGATAAAATGAAAAGGTTGTGTTATATAGAGGCACTGTATAAGTGTCACTGGTTGGTAGATTTAGGAACAGGGCATAGAAGGTGGCTGAATAAAGACCACCAGAGAGGCTGCAGAATTTTAACATTTTTGTTCTGGTCAACATTTCAGACCGATGGTGCATCTGCAGTGCTGATTTTGGCAGAGGAAAAAGCTCTGGCCATGGGTTATAAACCGAAGGCATATTTGAGGTAAAGTAAGTGTTCAAATAAATTACCTCTGGTTTCTTTATTTTAGTACTAGAGCTGACTCCTCTCTTCTCTTACCTAGGGATTTCGTGTACGTGTCTCAGGATCCAAAAGATCAGCTCTTACTTGGGTAGGTAGCATGTGTATCCTAGGATTATAATGAAAAATACTTGGTTACCAATGTTTCTTACGTAGATTTTAAAGTACATTAAGCCCTGAGTTCATAATTGGCTTGTGAGTTGGGTTTTTTAAATAATAGTAATCTTTTATGTTGCTTTATCATTTTATAGTTTTGGAGTCTTTTCCACTTTTTCCTATACTTTTCTACTTATAATTACAATATATATACAATTTTGTATTCTTCTTTTACATTAAGATGTCATAAGCATTTTTTTCATATTGCCACACACTCTGCAACAGTCTTCAGAATAGCTTTTTATAAAAGCCTCCTAATGTTTAGACTCCTCTCCCTCCCTCACGAGGCTCTACCCTCACTAGCCTCCATTATGTCCTTTAACTAGCCATGCCCCTTCTGATGCTCTGCCCTTCGAACTCTGTGTTCTTCTAGCTCTTCACATTATTAATTTGTCCTTCTCATTAATTGTTTACTTGCTTATTATCTATTTCTCTGAGTCCAGAATATCAACTGCAAAGGGCAGAGGCCATGTCTGTTCAGTTTAATATTGTATCACCAACACTTAATATTTGTACAGTAGAATCAGTGAGTGAGTGGAAGACACTCTGATAATTATGTAGAACTCAGTTTGGGGAATATGAAGGAGCTCTTAGGGCAAAAATTAAAGTTTTAATATTGTATCACTTATTTTTTTCTTTTCAGACCAACATATGCTACTCCAAAAGTTTTAGAAAAGGCAGGATTAACAATGAATGATATTGATGCTTTTGAATTTCATGAAGCTTTCTCAGTAAGTCACGTTAAAGACACATATCAAAGGACTATAATTGTTTAATATGAGTAAAACAAGAGTGGAGCTTTATATTTGAAGTACTGACTTACACTGCTGGGAAGGGCATGATGGGAGGAATCCAGGGCTACACACACAGTGCTAAAAAACATACCTTTTGAAGCTGTCACTTTGAGGCCCTTCAAAAGTACCAGATTGTTTCTTTGGGAAATATTCACTGAAAACTGATTTAAAGATTTGCTTAGCTTTAAAGTTAGACAAACTCAAAGAACGCCTTGAGGGGCATTACTAACAAGGTCCTTATTGAGTTATTTTCCTTTCTAGGGTCAGATTTTGGCTAATTTGAAAGCCATGGATTCTGACTGGTTTGCACAAAACTACATGGGTAGAAAAGCCAAGGTAAGTTTCTGGTTAAAAACACACTCGAGGAACTTCCCTGGTGGTCCAGTGGTTAAGACTCTGCTTCCACTGCAGGGGGGCACGGGTTCGATCCCTGGTTGGGGAATTAAGATCCTGCATGCTGTGCAGCGTAGCCAGAAAACAGCTTGAATTTCCAAAGCACTTTAATATTTGGAGCTTTAATACCTGCTAATAAAAATATGAAGAGGTTTAAAAAAAATATATGAAGAGGGTAGGAGCGAGACACGAGAGAGGAGATATGGGAACATATGTATATGTATAGCTGATTCACTTTGTTATACAGCAGAAACTAACACACCATTGTAAAGCAATTATACTCCAATAAAGATGTTAAAAAACAAAAAATAAAATAAAAGCGAAATTTTAGGTTGTCTTTGTTCATCCATTCTGATGTTAGATGAAAAATAAGTGGGCCCTTGGCTTTCAGAATTGATTTAGAATCTCTTTCTTTTGCAGTAAAATAACTTGTGATTTGGCTTAAGTTAGTTACTTCCCTTTATTGCCATTACTACCTGTTAACTACGAGCCTTGTCTGATTCTTAAGTAAACTCATCTTTATATTTGTGTCTATTTTTGTGGGAGCCAGGTTGGATCGCCTCCTTTGGAGAAGTTTAACATCTGGGGTGGATCACTCTCCCTGGGGCACCCGTTTGGAGCCACTGGCTGTCGGTTGGTCATGGCAACTGCCAACAGATTACAGAAGGAAGGAGGCCAGTATGGGTTAGTTGCCGCCTGTGCAGCTGGAGGGCAGGTATGTCACAGAAGCTTCATAGGAGCTTCCAGAAAGTCATTTTCTTGGAAACAAAACAAATTCATCCAAGAATGTTTGATTTAGCTTAATTTGAAACAGTCTTAGAGCAATTTTTCTGATGACAGACAACTGGGAAAAAAGCAGCCCATTTTTGTGGGGAGGGAGTACAACTTTAATTCTGATAGTACTTTGAAAGGAAGAATCTATTTAAATCCAAGTTATTTTTTCCCCCTAAAATAATGTTTATGTTTTTTGTTTATAAAAGTTATATATGCTCCTTATGGAAATTATGAAAATACAAAAAGTATTTAGAAAATAAAATTATAATTACTTATAATCCCCTCATCAGACACTATCATTATTCACACTTTGATATATTTTCTTCTTTAATAATAAAATTTTATCCATTTATCTAGTCACCATGAGACGTTATCCATAAAATCTCTCCAAGTCTTTCTTGAGAACTGAACTATACCTTAATGGAGAATTAATTTGCCTCTGGATAACCTATTGCTGTTTAGCTGAGGAAAATTATGGTTTTCTACAGATTTTTTTTCTATCTGCTTTACTTGTGTTACTGACGAAACTTCCTACCTGCTATAGCATTTCACGTGGGAATAAAATCCAAAAGGAAGGCTGGTTGTAATCTTTTTTCCCAACCCTGATGGAAACAGATTTGATTTTTCTCCAGATAACAGAAACTATCTGTTGCCGACCAAGAGGAATAAGATATGTAAAAGTATAAACATCTTACATTTAAAAGCCTTTATTTATGGCTTTTTCTCAGAGACCTTGAAGAAGCAAGGGATCAGTTATTTTTAGGTTGGAATATTTTAGACTTCACAATCAGAAGTATTTTCTAATCTGTTGTACCTTCATTTACAGAAAACCATGGTAAATCAGGACTGGAGCCCTCCCTCTTATCTTTCTATGCCAAATTTAAATGCGGGGGGTAACTAGTGCATAGCATTGTACACAGTGCATAGTCCACATAGGTTAATGTCCTTTGGTTTTGAGTGTTTGTTCCCTAATTTTTTAATCTAGCACATAGAGGATTAATAACACAATACTAGGTGCTTTTGTGGATGAACAAAGAATAATATCCAGTATTATTACTTACCTCTAGAAGTTTACAGTATAGTGAAGAAGGAGATGATGCATCTTAGAAACTAGATTAAACTTGGCATTGTTTCATCAAGAGCCAAGTGCGTGCTACAAACATGATTAGATCAAAGGAGGAATCCATCATTGTGGATCAGGGTTTCTCAGCTCTGGCACTAGTAACATTTTGGGCCAGATAATTCTTTGTTGCGGGTGAGAGGACTGTGCTGTGTGTTGTAGGGTGTTTAACATGGTCTCTACCCACTAGATACCAGTAGCAAACCACCCCCCTCACTCCCCACCACCCCCCCCCGCCCCCCTGCCAACACACACACAGTTGGGACAACCAGAAATATCTCCAGACATTGCTAAATGTCCTCTGGGGAGGGGAGGGAGCAAAATCACTGCCATTGAGAACCACTGATCTAGTGCAATATAAAAGATTTGGAACATGAAAACAACACAGTTGAAATAAAACAGGAGAAGGAATATTCTACCTTATTATGGGCCCTTCTAGGACAACCCCAAGTCAGTCAATCCTTCCCATCCATATTTTGTTGGCTTGTGCCTGTATCAAGGTATTTAGCAGTTTGTTTTGAACTACAGTGTATATTAGATTGAGGATACAGACCGTGTAGCAAAACTTTGTACCCACACAGTGTTCAGCTTGGTGCCTTATAAATAATAGTTTAATAAATATTTGTGGGGATTGAATTGAATCTAGAAGCAGGGAGATTAGTTAGGCTATTAAGTAGTTTGATAGCAGTCCAAAAGATAGAATGACTATGATTATCAGATAGGATTTAGACTCATGAAATCATTAATTTCTATACTAGGTTTCAACTAGGGAGATAACTTGGATATAGCACTGTGCCTAGTACTAGGAAAGGGATTTTCTACCTTTTTACCTTTGTGGGACCTCAAATCATCATCTTCACCCGCATAGAGTAGTAAAGAAGAGACCAGGTTTTGGAATCATCTGGTTTCAAGTCCTGACCCTGTTACTTAATAGCTTTGTGGATTTGGATGAGTAACTTAACCTCTCAAAGCCTCAGTTTTCTTATCTAGGAGAGAGAGAAGGCTGTTGTTGGATTCACTGTATTGCGTTTATTTTTATACAGCTAAAAGAGCCCCTCTGGCCTATTTTAATAGTAACCACTTACGGAGCATCTACTAGGAGTCAGACTCTTCTAGATAGACTCTGATACACATGTGTGTACATGTATGTGTGTGTATACATACATTGTATGCTATCTAATGCTCACAAAAACACTTTGAAGTGGGCACCATGAACCCCATTTTAGAGAGGAAGTTGAGGTTCAGAATGGCTAATAACTTTCCCAAGATCACACAGTGTTTGAATGGCAGAGCCAGGATTAAGTTCCAAAGCCTATATTTTTCCCATTGTTCCATGCTGCCTCTGTACTGGCTGGATTCATTGCATTTGGTTGCTCTAATTGAACTTTATTTTCCTTTACAGGGCCATGCTATGATAGTGGAAGCTTATCCAAAATAATAGATCAAGAAGAGGTGACCTGGAGTTTCTGTGCAACACTCACCCTAGGCAATGCCATTTCAATGCACTACTCAGTGACATCTGTAGTTCCTAGCTTCTCTTAGGAAAACAAAATTTGTGGCCTTCTGTTAAGTACTTTGCAGTTAAGCCTTGCCAGTGTTCTGAGCTTTCCAATAATCACGGCTTATTACTCTTTCAGGAATTTCTTAGTTACCAGAATCTCTCAACAGTGATAAGTTTAAGCAATTGTGTTTGGTCTCTATTTTTATGAAAGACTGAATGAGTGGTTGCAATTTTGGAAAGAATTTAGCTGAGATTTGGAATCACCTTTGTAACATTTGCAAATTATAGCTCATTCCTATTTGTGACCTAAAGATAAATGTTTTCTATAAAATACAAACCAATGTGCCTAAATTTAACTTAATTATGGAAAGGTAATTTAGAATCTAAACATCACTGAAAATTTACAGTAAATGTTTAGATATATAAATACCATGTTGATTAACCTTAATAAAGTAGAGAAGTATCAGAGAACCATTTGCATTGTTTTATTAGAGGTAAAAGGTGGTTCTCTTGCTTAGGGACAGATTTTGCCTTGGATTACTCATTTGTAACTTCTAACCATTTTAGTCAACCATGAAGCCGCTAGGATCATAAAGAAGGTCCTGCTTTAGAATAACACCATTTTTTCCCCAGTGCCCAATTGAAATAAATTTATTTTATCATTTGGAGATGTTTCTGTTTGCCGGGTTTAATGAAATGTAAAGAAATTTCAAAAATTTGGTCAACATACTAAAAATTCTCTCAGTTTTTTGACAACCGAACTGCATTAAATAACATGTATGCTAGTGCATTGCAGAAGCAAAAGTCTCAGTTGCAACCGTTCATGTGAATTTCATTTAGGTCTGTGAAAGTTACTGGCAATCAGAATCATACTCTAGTTCAGGGACAGATTGGGCAAGGGAGCAAGTGCTAACCTCTTAAAAGGTTATTTGAGAGTCCCAGCTTTATTTCCCCATGATTTCATTGGTGAATTCCACCTAATGTGAGTTTTTAATACTGCAAACCATTATATTTACATATCACAAGTATTAACTCAAGATAAGTTAAATATAAAAGATAAAAAACTTTTTAAGGGGCTTCCCTGGTGGCACAGTGGTTGAGAGTCCGCCTGCCGATGCAGGGGACATGGTTTCGTGCCCCGGTCTGGGAGGATTCCCCATGCCACGGAGCGGCTGGGCCCGTGGGCCATGGCCGCTGAGCCTGTGCGTCCGGGGCCTGTGCTCCGCAACGGGAGAGGCCACGGCAGTGAGAGGCCCGCGTACCGCAAAAAAAAAAAAAAACTTTTTAAAATTTAGAAAAAAAAATACCACTATGACCCTTAGGTTGGGGTGGGAAGAATTTCTTAAATAAGACATTTAAAGTGTTATCATAAACGAAAAGATCTATAAATTGGCCTATGTTGAAATAAGAACCTTTGTTCTTTATATGATAGAGTGGAAAGACAAGCCACAAATGGGGTGAAGATACAGATATAACTTACAAAGGATGTGCATATATATATCATATATATGTACATATATATATCATAAAAGTATATCTTTTATATCTCTATCATATCATACATATGATAGATACCTTACAAGATATATATGATATAGATATATTTTACAAAGGATCCAGGGTGTATACAGAATTCCTGTCAATCAAAAAGAGGAAAGATAGGGACTTCCCTGGTGATCCAGTGGTTAAGACTCTGGGCTTCCACTGCAGGGGGCTCGGGTTCAGTTCCTGGTTGGGGAACTAAGATCCCTCCCGCATGCCGTGCGGTGAGGCCAAAAAAAAAAAGAAGAAGAAAGATAACATCGTAAAATATGGCAAAAGATATTAACAGGTATTTTTTTAGAAAATAATGTACAAATGCAGAATAAACATGAAAAGATGCTCATTAGTAATCAAGAAAAACCAAACCAAGATCATGATGAGGTATTATTTTATACCTACTAGACTGACAAAAATGAACAGGACTGAGAATACCAAGCGTGAGTAAGGATGTAGAACAGTAGGAACTTTTTATACACTGCTGGTGAGAATGTAGATTGATACAACCACTTTGGAAAACAGTCTGGCATTATCTTGTACATTTGAATATGACACATGGTTTATAATCCAGCTTTTTCACTCTTGGGTATATTTCCTGGAGAAACTTGTACATGAGTACCAGGAGACATGTACAAGAGTGTTGATAGCAGCATCTCTCTCTAATAGCAAAATATTGTAAATAACAAATGTTCATCCACAGCAAAGTTTTAAAAATAAGCAAAACTAAGTACATTTCTAGGATGCCTATGTACAAGGTGAAAATATTTTCCAAAACAGTTAAGAAAAAAGAAATCTTACAGAAGAATGCCAAATAATATATGTAGACCCCAGGCTCCAGGAGGTGGATCCTGCTCTTCCCCTCTTGAGTGTGGGCTGGACTTAGTGACTCAATTCCAGTAAATAGAGTGTGAAGACAGAAAACAAGGCAACCTTAACAGTGGAGAAACCTGGCAAACACTAGTTTAACCAAATGACCAAGGTTGTTAGTGGTGCTGTCATGTGGATATCACAGACCTCCTGGTATGAGGTCATCAAAAGGGCCCTTCACCTTAGTGGTATTCTTTCCAAGTACTCATAACCTAGTCGATTGATGAGAAAACGTCAGACAAAACTAAATTGAGGGACATTCTACAAAATTCTTCACCAGTACTCAAAACTATCAAAGTCATGAAAAATAAAAGAATACTGAGAAACTGTCACAGACCAGAGGAGGTGAAAGAGACATGAGAACTGAATGTAATGTAGTATCCTGAGTTGGATTCTAAAACGGAATAAGGACACTAATAAAAAAAAAAACTGGTGAAATCTGGGGTTTAGTTAATAGTTTAAAAAGGAACCCATATATAAATTCACATATAGTGAAATTATTTTCTAGGAGAGTGCCAAGACAATCTTTTCAACAAATGGTGTTGGGAAAATTGTATATCCACATGCAAAATAATGAAATTCGACCCCTGCATTATACCATATACAGAAATTAACTCAAAACAGATCAAAGACCTAAACATAAAAGCTAAAATTATAAAACTCTTAGAAGGAAACAGGGAAAGCTTCATGATACTGGATTTGGCAATGATTTCTTGGATATGACACCAAAAGAACAGGAAAGAGAAAAAAATTGGAGTTCATAAAAATTAAAAACTTCTGTACATCAAAGGACAGTGAAAAAGCAACCTATGGAATGGGGGAAAATATAAATCATATCTGATAAGGGGTTAATATCCAGAATATATAAAGAACTATGCAACTCAAGAGCTAGAAAACCCAATTTTAAAATGAACAAAAGGGCTTCCCTGGTGGCGCAGTGATTGAGAGTCCGCCTGCCAGTGCAGGGGACATGGGTTCGATCCCTGGTCCGGGAGGGTCCCACGTGCTGCGGAGCAGGCCCATGCACTGCAGCTGCTGAGCCTGTGCTCTAGGGCCCACGAGCCACAACTACTGAGTTTGCGTGCCACAGCTGCTGAGGCCCACACGCCTAGAGCCCGTGCTCCACAACGAGAGGAGCTGCCACAATGAGAAGCCCGTGAACCACAGTGAAGAGTGGTCCCCACTCGCCACAACCAGAGAAACGCCAGCATGCAGCAACGAAGACCCAACACAGCCAGAAACAATAAATAAAATAATACATTTATTTAAAAAATTAAAATGAGCAAATAATTTGAATAGATATTTCTCTAAAGAAGATGTACAATGGGCACATGAAAAGGTGTTCAGCGTCACTGATTGTTGAGGAAATGCAAATCAAAACTACAATGAGCTGCTACTTCACTCCCAATAGGATGGCTGCTATTACAAAACCTGAAAATGACAAGTGTTGGTGAGGATATGGAGAAATTGAAACCTTTGTGCACTGTTGATGGGAATGTAAAATTGTGCAGATGCTATGGGAAATAGTATAGCAGGTCCTCAAAAAATTAAAGGTATTGGGTTGGCCAAAAGGTTCGTTCGGGTTTTTTCTGTAAGATGGCTCTAGTAGCACTTAGTTGTCTTTAACTTCATTCAAAACAATTTTGTTAGATTGTACGTGACAGCTGTCACATCAGCGTGCATTTAAAAAAAAATCAAAATTGGTAAATTTTTGTGTAGCCATTGAAGATAGAAGAAAAAAGCAACATTTTCGGCATATTATGCTTATTTCAGGAAAGGTAAAAACACAACCGAAATGCAAAAAAAAAAAAAGATTTGTGCAGTGTACAGAGAAGGTGCAGTGACTGATCAAACATGTCAAAAGTGGTTTGAGAAGTTTCGTGCTGGAGATTTGCTGGATGATGCTCCATGGTCGGTAGACCAGTTGAAGTTGATAGCGATCAAATTGAGACATTAATTAAATCGAGAAATTAATTGAGAACAATCAACATAATACCACGCGGGAGATAGCCGACATACTCAAAATATCCAGATCAAGCGTTGAAAATCATTTGCACAAGCTTGATTATGTTACTCACTTTGATGTTTGGGTGTCACATAGGTTAAGCGAGAAAAACCTTCTTGACCATATTTCCGCATGGGATTTTCTACTTAAACGTAATGAAAACGTTCTGTTTTCATCAATAAAACATTGTGATGAGTTATGAAAAGTGGATACTGTACAAAAATATGGAACGGACGAGATTGTCGGGCAACCGAAATGAACCACCACCAACCACACCAAAGGCCAGTCTTCATCCAAAGAATGAGATGTTTTTATGGTGGGGTTGAAAGAGAGTCCTCTATTATGAGCTCCTTCCGGAAAACCAAACGATTAATTCCAACAAGTACTTCTCCCATTTAGACCAACTGAAAACAGCGCTTGACAAAAAGCGTCCAGAATTAGTCAACAGGAAAAGTATAATCATCCGTCAGGGTAATGCAAGACCGCATGTTTCTCTGATGACCAGGCGAAAACTGTTACAGCTTGACTGGGAAGTTCTGATTCATCCGCTGTATTCACTAGACATTGCACCTTCGGATTTCCATTTATTTCGGTCTTTACAAAATTCTCTTAATGGAAAAAATTTCAGTTCCCTGGAAGACTGTAAAAGGCACCTGGAACAGTTCTTTGCTCAAAAAGATAAAAAGTTTTGGGGAGATGGAATTATGAAGTTGCCTGAAAAATGGCAGAAGGTAGTGGAATAAAAGGGTGAATACATTGTTCAATAAAGTTCTTGGTGAAAAGGAAAAATGTGTCTCCTATTTTTACTTAAAAACCAAAGGCACGTTTTGGCCAGCCCAATAGAATTACCATATGATCCAGCAATTCCAGGTCTAGGATATATACAAAAGCATTGAAAGCAGGGTCTCAGAAATATTTATACACCCATGTTCATAACAGCATTATTCACAATAACTAAAACTTGGAAACAACTCAGGTGTTCACTGATGGACCAATGGATAAACAAAATGTGTATATACATGCAATAGAATACTATGTAGCCTTAAAAAGGAAGGCAGTCCTGTCACATGCTACAACATGGATGAAGCTTGAGGATATTATGCTAAGTAAAACAAGCCAGTCACAAAAAGACAAATACTGTATGATTCTACTTGTCCCAGGTATTTAAAACAGTCAAATTCATAAAGACAGTAGAATGGTGGTTGCCAGGGCTTGAGGGAGGGGGGATGAGGGGTTGTTTAATGGGTATAGGATTTCT
This sequence comes from Orcinus orca, assembly GCF_937001465.1. Lineage (NCBI taxonomy): Eukaryota > Metazoa > Chordata > Mammalia > Artiodactyla > Delphinidae > Orcinus > Orcinus orca. Next base: position 71,416,559 of record NC_064571.1, on the reverse strand, counting down.
GTTTTGGAAGATGAAAATAATTCTGAAGATTGGTTGCACTACAATGTGAATGTACTTAACACTACTGAACTGTATACTTAAAAATCATTAAAATGATAACATTTTATGTGTATTTTACCACAACTAAAAAAAAATTTTTTTTAAGGTAAGGGAAAACATTCAGAACAGAAGTTACCTCTAGGTAGGGGACAGTGGAATTGGATTGGAGAGGAGCACACAGGTTAAAGTTATGTACTATTTCAAAACATTTTATATGTATAGAGAGAGCCATGTTATTTTCATTAGCATGACTGCTACAAAAGATCATCCTTGGCTGTGGTGATTATAGACACCTTCTTGATGTTTGTTCTTAAGTATCTTAAACTGGTTATGTTTTTAAAGATCCCAACTTAAAAGTGTCTCTCTTTTCATGTAAAACTTTAATTAGACCCTCTGTTCCACCAAATAACCAATTGAGAGTGGAGCCTTTATTTGCCCTCATCTTCTTTCATTCAAATTTCAGAAGGTCAGCTCCCCAACTTCTCCCCACCCTCTCCCCACCACTCTGCCCTGCCCCTAGCTGTTTGCTTCTCCACCAGTCTTCTCCCCCATCCTTTCTCAGTTTTGCTTGTTTATCCAGGCTTCTGAAGTTCCGGTCTTTCTTGAGGAGTAAAAGGCGGTAGCAGGGTCTCCCAGGCTTTCTCAGATTTTAATGGATGACTCAGAGTCCCTCTGCCTATATCCGCTGTGGTTTTGGGGGACTCTGAACTGGTTTATTGTGCTTCCTCAATGAAGAGGGATCATTGATGGAGAGGAAATGGGAGAATGTGGGGATTGGAGGACAATAATAGTGAGTAGACATATTATTCTGAAAATAAATAGATTATTGTGAAAGAGAAGAAGCATTTAGACATGTTGGCAGTGTTTGTACTCAATGTCATACTCAAATTGGAGCCCTTTTCCCTTCCACACTTAAAGAACCGTCAGTGATCAATTGATTCCCAAAGCAGAACTCCAAATAGGGAGTTCACAGCTTCCCCAGGAACCCCTAATATAGTCCATCCTTCTGTACAAACTTAAATTCCAGGGCGTATTTTGTTTGTGTTTCTTTGCTCGTCAATATTCTATTTTTAAATATGAAAAACGTTCAGGAAAAAAATTTTTTTAATAAATTTATTTTATTTTTGGCTGCGTTGGGTCTTCATTGCTGTGCACGGGCTTTCTCTAGTTGCATCGAGGGGGGGTTCTCTTCATTGTGGTGCACGGGCTTCTCACTGTGGTGGTTTCTCTTGTTGTGGATCACAGGCTCTAGGCGCACTGACTTCAGTAGTTGTGGCACTCGGGCTCAGTAGTTGTGGCTCGGAGGCTCAGTAGTTGTGGTGCACAGGCTTAGTTGCTCCGTGGCATGCGGAATCATCCCAGACCAGGGCTCGAACCTGTGTCCCCTGCGTTGGCAGGCAGATTCTTAACCACTGTGCCACCAGGGAAGCCCCTAGGAAAACCTTTTGAAAACCATTTTTTTTCCAATATAAAAATAGATGCTCATAGTAAAAAATTCAAACAATATAGAGTAGAAGAAGAAAATGAAAAATCAAGTAGACCTACCCACTGTTTATATTTTGGTATCTCTCCTTTTTAATGTGTGCGTATTTATGTGGGCATATAGAACATAATTGCCTGGTATAATGGTGTTCTGGAACCCTTTTGTTTTACTTAGCTATGTAGCATTTTTTCATATTAGTGGGTGTAGCTATATGTCATCAGTTTTAATGACCACATAGCATTCCTTTGTATGGATATATCCTAATTTGTTTTACCAAGTGCCTCTTTTTTGAGGATGTAAACACACTAGAGTGCACACCCTTTGTACATTTATCTGTTCACTTGTTTACTTATTTCTTTAAGCCTTCTTTTTAGAAATGGAATTGCTGCTATATCTCACCTTCTTGTATTTACCTCCAGAGCATTCTTTTTCATTCCTTTTTTTTTTCCATGGTGAGAGCCAAGTGAACAAAGGCTTAATGTCATTTCATTTATCCATTCTCAAGTGTGCTTTTAGCAGCAGAGCATGCACTGAGTATGTGCAATCATTTGAGAAGGAAAACGAGAACACATATATCTACAGAAGCATACTCAGGAAAGGAATCTGCTGTTTCTCTTCTATATTACTTGAATTTTTCAAAAAAAATTTTTATAATTAAAACAAGACTGTAAATTGTTAATAAAGTGAAAGTGTATATATACACTAATATGTATGAAATAGATAACTAATAAGAACCTGCTGTATAAAAAATGAATTAATTTAAAAATAAATAAATATTTTAAAAAGTGAAAGTGGCATTGAGACCTGACTCTGTTGCCAGGGAAACTAGCAAGGCAAAGCCCCCACGGGATTCCAGTAGCTGCTGCTTCCTGTGAGGGCTGGAACAAGTATGAGGCACAGAGACGTTGCAGTTGTCCTGGGGAGTTGGTGTGTTCTATTTGAAAGAATGATTGAATCCATTTAGAGAAATACTCGAGCTGGTTTATACACAATTAAAATATTCACACAAATCCTTAAGTGGAGATATAGTGTATGTAAGAAAAATATTTTCAATGGCATGTGGTTAGTATATCACTTTTTTATTTTGAAAGAAAACATCCTCATTCCACGTTATAAAAATATCCATGAATTTTTAAATTAACAAACATTCGTCAGAGTTTTTTCATTTATTTACTTTTAAAAATTTTCAGAGTCCTGTCAGCATCCTCTTGTGGATTCTGTAAGATAATTCAGCTGATATCTTGGTGTCCTCTGAAGGCTTTTCTGAAATATTTCTTCTCTATATCTAGTCTTAGCTTGATCCTGTCATTTTTTAAATGTCAGTGTTTGTCATCTTTTCTCCTTAATTCTTGGCAGTCTGTGTTATCTTTCTCTCTACTTTAAAACTTATACCGCATTCTTACAAATGTTCTCATATCAGTGACTTTTTGTATACATGCATACATCTATGAAACTTACATTTTATAGTAATGTATTTTATAGAGATTAAAGAAAGAGGGACCTATTAACTTCACCTTTTCCTAAATTTTGAAAAGAAATGAACCAAATTCTCCCCTTGGCCTCCAATGTTTAGAAGATCAGAGTTCCTGTCAATTAAGCTATCCTTTCTTTTTATCTATAGAGAAGAAATAATCAGACAAGAAATCACTGAATAGTTAAAATAAGATCATTTTTATCAAATATATCTGTAACATGAACTGTTGATTAGTTAAAAACTGGTTGAGGGCTTCCCTGGTGGCGCAGTGGTTGAGAGTCCGCCTGCCTATGCAGGGGACACGGGTTCGTGCCCCGGTCCGGGAAGATCCCACGTGCCGCGGGGCGGCTGGGCCCGTGAGCCATGGCCGCTGAGCCTGTGCGTCCGCAGCCTGTGCTCCGCAACGGGAGAGGCCACAACAGTGAGCGGCCCGCGTACCGCAAAAAAAAAAAAAAAAAAAAAATACTGGTTGAGACAGTTTTACTTGTAATTATTTTGAACTTTGATATCTGTTGATTATTATTTTTTTTTCTGTTGATTATTTTTACAGCAAAGGCAGCCTTATTCATTAGGTAGCTTTAGTTAGTTTTTCATACTTTTCTTGCTTGGATAGTTACAGGTGGGGAACAGGTAAGCTGCCAGAGAGATGCGCGTGACTAATGAAAACAGAAGCCTATCTTTCCCAAGGGCTGAGTTCTGGGAGGCGGAAAGGGTTCAGAGGATTGGCCAGGACCCATCCCTGGATTAAAGGACACACCCTCGACACCCTTGAAGGAACACGGCTCTGCCTGTGGGTCACTCAGAGCTTCTGTCTTCCCCGTGAAAGAGCTCGCCCTAAAGCCTCTGCAAGCTACCCTCTCCTCTGGACACCGGACCCACCAATGGCCGTTCCTTCAAAACAATGGTTTTTCAGGGTGATTAAAAATTCGATAGTGCGAAAAGGAATTTTCAGAGTGAACTGAGTCAAGGGTTGGTGGTGGTGACACTCCCTTCAGCTTTCTGGGAAAAGCAGTGGGAGTTACGCCATCTGCTTTCCAAGGTCTCCACCTCCTTCAGCCCCTCTAGAAATGTCTACTTGAAGAAGTCTTTTTTCCACCCTTTAGGTTGGGACAGGTATATGAAGAGGAGTTTTCTTTTTAGAGCTTTGCTGGAAAGCCCTTTGTACACTCGGCCTCACTCCACGCTGGTCACGCTGCTCCCAAGAATGCTTCTTTCTCACCTGGCATCTTAACTTCGTCCTTTGCTGTGTTCTGGGATGTAGGTTTCATTTGTGGCCTAGGAAGGGGTGGAAAGGCCCAGCTGCAGAGCAATTATTATTATTGCCAGCTCTCCTTTGACGAGGTTGTATCCATTTTTACATTTTCACCTGCCCTCCTGCCTGGGCAGCAAAAATCCTAGGAACTTTGCTCCCAGCTACAGTGACTTCCGTGCGTTCCGATCCTACCTTTTCCCTTCAAATGCTAACTGGAGGCAGATTTTCAGGGAGAAACAAGGGACAATCCAGAGTCACCAGGAGTCCAGGTTATAATCAGGAGCCCAAGAACCTGAATGTGTCCTCTGCCTGGGGTGCTTTCTCTGTTGTTGGAGAGCTTGCCCTAAAACCCCAGTCTTCTCTTGGCTTCTAGCTGTGCCCATCTCCTCTGGGGAAGGCTTTCTGGACAGGAAGAATGGAGGGCTGTTCAGCTAACCGCTGGGGCATCTTCAAGTATGTGGCCCTTCATGCACATCCCACCCCTCCGTCTGATGACCTCTCTCCCACTTCCATCCCTTGAGGCCACCCAGGTCCTAAGGGGACCCCTACAGGTCCGTAAAGCTAGGAATGGTGCCCAGAGGTAGAGGGCACGCGTTCTGAAGTAGAGGGCCACCTGCGTGTCTGCACCCCCATGTGATGCATATTCCCAGACACGAAGGGTGTGCAGTGCAGTGTCATTGTCCCCGATTATTCTTTTGGTTGCAGCTTCTGGGTCAGCAACTGATGCCTATACTGAGAGCTGGTTTAGGTGAGTCCAGCAAAGCCGAGTACCTTGTGTGTGGGCACGGGGGGATTCACGTCATATCCGCATATCTGCATGTGCGTGAAGGCCTCTGAACTCCTGTCTCCACACCCCTCCCTGCCTTCCCTGACCTCCCATGTGTTCCCAGCATCAGGCCTCCTCCACACTCCGCGGCCTTGGAGACTGGTATCCAAGAGGAGAAATGGACGAGAGGAGCAGACACTTGGACTCTAGAAGAGTCTGCCATCTGACAGCCCATGGTGATGTCAGAGGGACAGAAATGCCCAGAGGTGAAGATTTGCCAGCCCACACTACCCAGCTGGCCCTGATGTGGCTCAAGGATCTCACCTCCAGGGCACTGCCGTTGAGCTGTATTCTGGAATGTGCTACCACCTTGGCCAGGATTGTCATGGTGGCCACCAGTGCCAATGAGTCGGTGGGTGGGGTCACCACCACTGCCTGCTCCAGCAGCTGTGCCGAGATCTGTGGTACCTCGTCCACAGGCCAGCCCTCAGCAGCTGAGGCAGATAAGACAGCAGGGGGGTGGGCGTGGGCGAGCCCTGAAGAAGGAGGGGCCACCTCCTCCCCAGTCCAGCTCCTTTCTCCCCAGATCCACGCCCTGTCCCAGGGGAGCCAGAAGCAGAGAAGGGAGCAAGCCACGTGGAAGAAACTGACACCAAGTTTTGTGGGGCAGACCCTTGTTGGGATTAAGGCTTGGGACCTGCACCCTCCCTGCCATGAGCGCTCTGGCCGCTCTGAGGGGCCCACACCTGCTTCCTGGCTCTGCCAGGGCTCCAGTTCAGAGAACCTGAATACCCTTCGGGCTGGGTCTCTGGGGGAAAGGACTCTAAAGTTGGGTCCTGAGTGAGGAAGGGGTAGGTCGTGGAGGAGGGGGCACGTGGGCAGCAGGGTCAGAAGCTTTACCCGGGCTCTAAGAAGCAAGGCCAGGAGCCCCGTGTCCGTGCAGCTGCTGTGGATGGGCCCCCAGCCCCCCTCAGGCCTACAAGGCCTCTTCACCATGCCCCTCCTCTTCCCGGGACACGGGGCCTGTGCCACATGGCCAGCCTTGGTGACGTTCCAGGCAATAGTCGAAGAGTCCTCAGGGCGGTGTTGTCTCCATTCTGAAAATGATACCAGGGAAGGCTCAGCAACCCAGTCTAGCCCGAGCCTTTCCTTGGGCAGAAACCCATGCAGTGTGTGGGGTCTGGCCCTGTTGCCCAGCACAGGGAGACATCAGGAAGCAGCTCCCAGGATGAGCAGGTGAGAGGTCAGCCACCTGGACCCCAAGCCCCAAGTACCTGGATGACGGTGACAGAGACGGCAACCCTGAGAGGGCTCAGTCCCGGGCTCTGCAGGTCACAAGTGCACGTAGTGTCGGCTGCAGGGCAGCTCTGAACAGCCAGCACGAAGCACTGGGAGTCCGGCGTGTTGAATAAGCAGGCTGAGGGGGAGACAAGAGAAGGGAACGGTCACTGGGCCAGGGACATACCGAGACCCCAGGGGTCTGAGGGGTGCCTCGGCAATCTTTCTAGCAATTTCAGAAGGGGATGAAGCGGCGAAGATGAGCTGAATTGTATGTGGGCATCAAACTACTGAAGGAAGAGCTTGGATTCGGGGGGAAGGGGACACTCCCTGGGCATCTCTTACTAGTTCCAGGCCCTGAAGCCACAGTGAACGCGTTTGTAAAATGGGACCATCATCAAATGAACCTCACAGAATAATATCGTGTGAGTTCACGGAGATCGTGTGAATGAAAGCATTATGCAAAAGTTGTCTACACACGTATGCTTATTGTTGTATGAACAGAATTGGGGTAAAAACAGATTTGGACTTGGACCCTGAACGCCCAGGTTGAACTGCAACCTCTGCTTCCAGGGAGCTGGAGAGCCAGCTGCCTGGGGGCAACTAGCTGCCCCCTCTCCCCTGAGCCCTGCCAACCAGCCCCTTTCCATACCTTCATTGCCGTCTCTGGGGCTCCAGGAAGCCGTGTAGCCCAGGTGGGCACTGGGGATGCAGCAGCTCAGCTGGAAGCCAGGGGAGGTGGCACAGGAGATGGAGAGCTGGTCTGGGAGCCCAGCCACATCTGTCACCTGCAGGGGCACCCTCACCATCTGGTGCAGCTCCCACCTGAATCCCCGGGCCTCAAAGCAGCATATGTACTCACCTGCAGACACACACCCGCTGCACCTCCCGGCCATTTGGCCCCCACCTGCGCCACAGGGTCTCTGCTGCTTCCCCAGCCACACCCTAGGTCTGCCCTCTCCATCCAGCCTCAGCTTAACCCCAGCAGGAAAGATCCCTGTCCCCCAAAGGATTTCTAGGAGGAAGACGAGATCCTGACCCTTTGTTATTAGCCTGTAGCCATGCATCCTAAGGTGAACCTCTCTGCCCCCAGTAGATGCCCTTCCTGCACCACCTGCTGCCATTTCAACATCGTGAAGAAAAACCTGCATCTGTTCTCAGTTGAAATTGAGACCACGCTTTCAGCGTTCTCTCATTATAATTCTTCACATCAATGGGCCTCTTAGCCTTAGTTTCCCCAGAGTGAATAAATGGAGATAAGGGAAAAGAAGAGAAGAAAAGACAAGAAGGAGAGGGAGGAGGGAAAAAAAAAGGGGAGGAGAGAGGAGGGAAGGACAGGTGGCCTACCTGCCCATTTATGGGAGATGTTGACAATGCTGAGGACAGCCCGGTTCCGGCTGGAGGTCAAGGACACACGTGACCCTGCCCGCAGGAGGATGGGGCTGGGGCTCCCTGTGGGCCACAGGAACCAGTTCAGGTTGGTGGTCTCCTGGCTTGTGAGGAGGGTCAGGTTCAGGGTGTCGCCAGGCGTCTGCAGCCAGGAGTTGAGGCTCAGGGCCGCGGGGACTGCGGGAGGCAAAAGATAGGACCCCCGGAGCAGGAACTTGCGGCCCTTGAGGCAGCTAAGCTCTCCCTCCTTCCCCATCTTCTGAAGCCCATCCCTCCCCACCTAACATTTTCTGTTCTCTTTTGTCCCTGGAGGAGTGTGGCTGCCGCAATCCAGCCTGGAAGACCCTAACTGTCAGTGGGAACCAAACGGGGAAGCTTTTTGTCCTAGGACTCCCCCTCCCCCAGGGAGGGAACTTCCTCTCTTTGTCCACCTGTCCCGGAGCCCTGTTGTTCATTGGAGTCTCCCTCTTCCTGTCCCAGGCGCAGGGCCTGTGATCTTCTGCTATGATGCCTGGCATTTTCTCTCACCCAGAGGAGCCACTAGCTGGCAGAGATACGGGGGTCAGAGAGAAAAAAACACAGAGAGGGTTCCTTTCACTCAGGGCCATTGGTTTTCACGTTCCCAACCCTCCTCACCAGGTGGCAGCAGCTGGCAGTACCCGGCTTCAGCAGGGCCGAAGACAAGGCAGCCACAAGGCCGGTGCTTGACGGGGGTTTGGCAGGGCCGGTGATGGGAGCAGACGCTGGTGTTCCACTGGTACCCGGAGAGGCAAGCACAGTAGTTACACCCCTTGTGGGTGACATCGCACTCTGTGACAGAGGGAAGGGGGATAAGAAGTGAGCAGGCTGTCTGGGAAAGCCCAGCGCCTGATGCCTGTGAGGCTCTGAGGCTGGGTATCGTGAGCAATCCCAAGGTCACAGGCACCGCCTTCTCAGCCTGAGTTCAAAGCATCAGCGCGTGTGGGGCAAAGGCATCAGAGGTGGCAGTGGCGAGGCCCGGGCCCGTGGTCATCTTCCCCTTAGGCCTCTGCCAAAGTTTAGAAGATGGGATGTGGGGCAGGAGGGGGAGGTCTGTCTGATGGGAGGTGAGGAAGGAGCTGGGCCACACACACCCTCCAAGAAATAGGGAGGGGCTCACAGTACCTCAGACGAGGGGGCTGCGGGAGGGCTGGGCTCCTTGCACTCTGAACCCCCTTCCCATGCAAGCAGCTAAGAGCCACTGAGGAGCAGGGGTCAGTAGAATTCCCGCCACCCCACCGGCTGTGAGGCTGAGGCCAGTGAGAGTTACTGGGGCGGAGGAAGCCGAGGCGGTGGGGAGAGTCATGGGCCCAGAGAGTGCCGCCGGCTGGCGCTCACTTGAAAAGTACAGCTGTACATAGACGGAGACCAGGACCGATTCTGTAGGAGAGGGGACAGCTGGAGAGGAGAGGCAGCTACGGGCCTGTGGCCTTTGGGCCCCATACCTCGCTGTCCCCGCCAGGAAGCAGAGCACATCGCACCTCCCATAGCCTGTCCAGGTGCAGACAGGGCCCAGGAAGGTGGTCACTGCTCATCCAGCTATGGTGCCTTCACACGCGCTGTCTCATATCACCCTCCCAACGACCCCCTTCCGTGGGCAAGACTCTCTAAAAGGAAGGATCTTCTCAAGGCCTCACAGCTAGAGAACTGCGTTCAGACCTGTGTGACCAGCGCCAGACCCAGTCTCTCTCTTAACCCCACTTAAGCCCCCTGGCTGTGCCCTCTTCCAGACCTTTCTTTCTTTCCTTGCCTCGTTCCAGGCTCCCTGTCCCCCTCCCCCCTCCTCCTCCTGTCTGTCCACTCACCACCTGCTCCACGTTCTTGGTCCAATTGCTGCCCTGATTCCCCTCCAGCCTGACCCTGTCCCTGGAACAGAGCACAGGGGAGAGACCTCTGAGGAGAGCTGACTCCGCATTTCTCCCGGGGACACCTTCTTCCCCAAGCCGCTCCGGTGCCCGCCTGGCTAATCTGGAAGGACTTGGTCTCTTTGAATCTCCTCTTTTTGCCTGGAATCAAGCGGGCACCTCAGGAGGGGAAAGCAGGCTTCTGGTAGGAGGTGCAGGGATGCAGCACCAGGGATCCCGCCCAGGCCGGCAAAGCCCACCTGAACCCAGGAACCAGGTACACCCTGGAGAGTCAACATGCTTTGCTTAATTCCTTCCTGAATGTACCCGTCCCCGTGCCTCCAGGCTAATTGAAATGGCTGGGTCTGGAGCTCCAGAGGGGGCTGGGGGCGCTGGGCAGAGCTGCCTGCGGCCCAGAGGCTTGGGGGCTTTATTCCCTCCATAGGCATTGCCATGAGGGTGAGTGGCAGGCAATACCTTAGTCTCTGGTGCCTGTAAATTATTTCCTCACCAACTCCTCCCTCTCTCAAAACTGTGTGTGGGTGAGGAGATCAGTCTAAAAACAGATATTGATCTAGATAAGGATGTGGCTAGAGATAGAGATATCCACCTGGGAGAAAACACAAATCATAAAGTGCTAAACTAACTCTGCTGCCTTTCCTCAGATTCTCTCCTGTCGTCTACGCCAAGGGTTCCCAAGTTTGGAAAGTTTTTATTTTCGTTTTTAAATTGCAAGCCTGACTGGATGAGCCTTTATCCAGAGTGCAGCAGGCATCGCTGGTGTTCACGGAAATTCAAATAAAGAAACAGAAGCTATCCCCACACCCTGAAAAATAAGGCTGAACTCTCGGAGATCTTATAACAAACCAGCCTTTTTAAAAATACATTACTTCCTCTCCCTCCAGCCCTCTCGCCTCCATTCATCCTTTCATCCCACATCTTGCTGCCTCTCACACCCAGGGGCCCCTGTCGTTACCTCTGCAGATCTTCCCAGGGTCTTCCCTCACCCCAGTCTTACTCACAGGCTGGGACTCTCGGACAAGTGGTGATCCCACCAGAGGGAGAGTCATGGCCGGGAGTAGCACAGGGGCAGCCGAGCAGACCATGGCTCAGTGAAGCAGTCTTCAAGAGGCCTCCCGCTGCTGCATGATGCAAATTTCCTCAGAGAAGAGCTGGCAGGGCCCTGCACAGATGGGATGGGAGGGAAGAGTGGAAGGGAGCCAGAGGAATTTACAGAGGAAGTGCTACAGCCCATGCTACAGTCAAATGCGCGTCCAGGTCACTGTGGGACCACCTGGAGCCCACACACCCCGGTGAGAGAGGCCTGCCCAGGTTCCCTGCTGGGGTCTGGGCCAAGCACTCAGTGAGCAGGGGAGGACTTGGGGGCCCTAGGTCACAACCAACCATGTATCAAGCCAGGTACAGTCACATCCCCAAGGATCTGGGAAATCTGGATTGTTCTGGAACTCCCGGGAAGCTGGGTCATTGATCAAAGAGCCAAGGTTAGAAAAGGCAAATATTAGAGCTGATTGCTATCCTAAAATAATTTCAAGATAGACTGGAGTCTTAAATGTAACAAAGAATCTGGAAAAATACCGGGATAAATTATCAAAATAATTTTGAAGTGAGGAAGGCTTTTCTAAACACAACACAAAACCCAGAAGCCAGAAAGGAAATAAATTAGACTGTATACAAAGTTTTAAATTGGGGGTGAAAAGAATGTTGGGTTAAAAAGGCAAAAGACAACATGTTTGTAGGACGGTGATTGAATAAAGGGCTAATCTTAACACAGGAATTTTTTATCTTACACATCATTAAGAAAATGGGCAAAAACAGGAAAAAGTGTTGCCGAAATATCGGCTTCCCTGTGCACCAAGGCCGAACAGAAATACGGAGACAGATATTGGAGGAAGAGAGAGATGGCTTTATCTTTCTGCCAGGGAGAAGGGAAGACACAGCAGGCTAGCGCCTCAACAACTGTGCCTCCACTCCTTGGGAAACAGGGAAGATTTTATATGTGGGGCTCGTAGTCCGGAGCATATGATAAGGATAAAGGTCTTGCATTCTTCCTTTCCTTTGCATTATTTCAAAACAGTCATAGCTGGCGTCAGGCCGCCTGGTAATTGGGGTCAAGCAGTCTGGTAATTGTGTCCGTTTGCCTCTGGTTTATCGGCCGGTGACTTTGTTTCTGAAATGCGAAAATTATAGGGGGTGATTTGTTATGAGGGGCGTATAGAATGTAAGTGCCAGGACATAATAGGGAGTGAGACGCACTGGATGTAACTCACACAGTTAGGGGTGATAGGTGACGAATGTAAATTACATAGTGCCAGGGAGTGAGGTTAGCTTTGTAAAGTACAAATCTAGTTACTACAAATTAGTGACAGTTAAAGTAAACCAAGGAGTGATTAACTCTTTCAGGCCAGGTTATGTTTCTTCTCTAGCCTGTTCACTGTTCCCTTTATTTTCCTTGTTCTCAGAGGAGGGAAAACTTCATTTCTATTTTTGCTGCAACATAGGCAGCAAAAAGAAATATCAATAGTTTGATAAACATATAAAAACATCCAACTTAAGGTATAAGGAATGCAAGTTGAAATAAGAAAATATTCTTTGTCACCTACCAATTATCAAAAGACAAGATATTGATAATCTTCAGTGTTGACAAAAGTGTATTTATACAAAATATGTATATAAGGATGTTCAAAGCAGAGTTGTTTGTGATAGCAAATGAGTTAAACAACCCAAATGTCCAAAAGGGATAGGTTAAGTAAATTATGGCATTTCCAAACAACAGAACATTTTTATGGGAAAAAAAGTAAAATAGCTCTATTTGGAGTGAATCCCAATATATATGGTGAAATTTAAAGTGTATATTATACTCTCCTTTATGTAAAAAAAAGAGAATCTATATTAGATACTTGTGCTTTTTATACTTGGAATATTTCTGGAAGAATACATCAGAAATCTGGCACTAGTTGTTGCTTCTGGGGATGAGACTAAGAGTCTGAATGGGTCTGTGTGCTGTTTGATATACATATTTTCTAACCATAGGCGTGCTTTTTTTTTTAATTAAAAAAAGAAAGATGGGAATTCTCTGGTGGTCCAGTGATTAGAACTTGGTGTTTTCACTGTGGGGCCTAGGTTCAATCCCTGGTTGGGGAACTAAGATCTCACATGTCACGCAGTGAGGCCAAATTAAAAAAAAAAAAAAAGAAAGGGGAAAAAAAAGCTGATTTACACACACACACACACACACACACACACAGCACCTAGGGTAGAAATCTAGCCTCAGTACATTTCCACTTTCACCACCACCCCTGGCTAAGGTCACTGCTGAAAGAATAGCAAACATATAGAGCACATACATGTATGGGAGCAAAGACTTTGTAAATAATTGATTTCCGAAAATGAAAATGGTGAAGAATCTGTTTTGAGAACCACAGAGAGAAGACACAGGTGCTTGGGGTGGGGCGCTATCAGCAAGTTGGAAACTGTCTACTGCAGCTGCAGGTGGTTTCAGATGGACACCAACAGCATCTGCTACTGTCGCCAAAGGGGGTCAGTCAGAGAGCCAAGTGGACCTGGGCAGTGCTCGACAGGGCCTCTTGAGGACCAGGAATGACAGAAGAAAGAGGTGGGATTGAGACCCCTGGAGGTGAGCTGCTTCTGTGCTGGGCAGAGACTGAGCAGTGGTAGCCTCCAGTTAGGAGATGCAAGGACAGACTGCTTGGACAGAAGAGGCTCCACCTAGAAGCAGAAACACCGAAGGAAAAAGTGACTCAGAGAACATTAGAAAGTTGATGGAGCTGGAGCTGGAGAAACCCCTAAGGATTCTACTCCCAAAACATAATTTTTCTTAATTGATACCCTATTCATCTTAACCCCTTTGAGTTCATGACAAGTGAGAAGAACAAGAGAGATAACATCTTCCTGATTCAATGAAAGTTGAGGTGTCCAGGGTATATAAAACAACGAACAGAACTAAGGAAGTGAGTTTTCTTATACAATATTTTTAGACCGTTCCTGTAACTTTAGAGAAGTTTGAATCGTTTCTGCATGTACAAAAAAATGCCCAGGAAGAGATTGGAAGGAGATGCTGCAGATCAACAAAGTGTCTGTTGTGTTGACCTCAGTGCTCCCCAGGGCCTAGCACCATTCACCACAGGCCTTAAGTAATATTTATATTCAATGAATCAATCAATAGATGAAATACGCCAAGACATTAACAGTAGTTGTCACTAAATGGTAGGATTTGGTATGTTTTTTCTATTTTTCTGCGTTTTTAAATTTTGTATTCTCTAATGGTAAAATATCTTAATAAAAAAATCAAATCTTACAGTCTCAACTTCTTTCTTAAGGACCAGCCAGGTACAGAGGCCTTCAGTTTTGCCCAGGTGTCACTGGTTGTCTGGAAGCACCCACAGGCTTAGACCTAGTGTGGGATTCAGACAAACAGATACTTATTGCTGCCACCTGCTTACTCCCAAATCCAAGGTCAACCATAAGGCTATTGGCCTTTATCCCTCTATATACAGAATGATAATTTGAAACCAGTAAGTTTTTATCCCTGTTGGCAGCTTTTCTGAGGTCCCAGTTTGTACCCTGGGCAAAGGAACTTCCCTTTCCATTTCTCTGTGTTTTGAGCCCTCCAGGCCATGTCAGTAGAGTCTTTGGTAACAAAGGTCTAGGCTTCTCTTAACTGTATCCAAACAGGTTATCTTAAAACTTCCTTTACTATGTAAACTAATAGGTTACTAAAGAATAAAGGTAGCTTAGACTTTTATCCCATATGATCCTTATTTCTTTTTTTTAAATCTTTTTTTTAATATAAACTTATTTTATTTATTTATTTATGGCTGCGTTGGGTCTTGGTTGCTGCGTGCAGGCTTTCTCTAGTTGCGACGAGCAGGGGCTACTCTTCATTGCAGTGCACGGGCTTCTCATTGTGGTGGCTTCTCTTGTGGCAGAGCACGGGTTCTAGGCACGTGGGCTTCAGTAGTTGTGGCATGCAGGCTCAGTAGGTGTGGCGCACGGGCTTAGTTGCTCTGCAGCATGTGGGATCTTCCTGGACCAGGGCTCGAACCCGTGTCCCCTGCATTGGCAGGTGGATTCTTAACCACTGCGCCACCAGGGAAGCCCTTTTCCTTTTTTTTTGAATTTTTGAAAATGTTTTTGGAACTTTATTTTATTTATTTTATACAGGAGGTTCTTATTAGTTATCCATTTTATACATATTAGTGTATACATGTTAATCCCAATCTCCCAATTCATCACACCACCACCACCACCCCTGCCACTTTCCCCCCTTGGTGTTCATACGTTTGTTCTCTACATCTGTGTCTCTATTTCTGCCCTGAAAACTGGTTCATCTGTACCATTTTTCTAGGTTCCACATATATGTGTTAATATACGATATTTGTTTTTCTCTTTCTGACTTACTTCACTCTGTATTACAGTCTCTAGATCCATCCACATCTCTACAAATGACCCGATTTCATTCCTTTTCATGGCTGAGTAATATTCCATTGTATATATGTATCACATCTTCTTTATCCAGTTGTCTGTCGATGGGCATTTAGGTTGCTTCCATGACCTGGTTATTGTAAATAGTGCTGCAATGAACATCGGGGTGCATGTGTCTTTTTGAATTATGGTTTTCTCTGGGTGTATGCCCAGTAGTGGGATTGCTGGGTCATATGGTAATTCTATTTTTAGTTTTTTAAGGAACCTCCATACTGTTCTCCATAGTGGCTGTATCGGTTTACATTCCCACCAACAGTGCAAGAGGGTTCCCTTTCCTCCATACCCTCTCCAGCATTTGTTGTTTGTAGATTTGCTGATGATGCCCATTCTAACTGGTGTGAGGTGATACCTCATTGTAGTTTTGATTTGCATTTCTCTAATAATTAGTGATGTTGAGCAGCTTTTCATGTGCTTCTTGGCCATCTGTATGTCTTCTTTGGAGAAATGTCTATTTAGGTCTTAGGGAAGCCCTTTTAAAAATCTTTATTGGAGTATAATTGCTTTACAATGTTGTGTTAGTTTCTGCTGTATGACAAAGTGAATCAGCTATATATATACATATATCCCCATATCCCCTCCCTCTTGAGTCTCCCTCCCACCCTCCCTATCCCACCCCTCTAGGTGGACACAAAGCACCGAGCTGGTCTGGCTGATCTGCTATGTGGTGCAGCTGCTTCCCACTAGCTATCTATTTTACATTTGGTAGTGTATATATGTAAATGCTACTCTCTCACTTCGTTCCAGCTTACCCTTTCCCCTCCCCGTGTCCTCAAGTCCATTCTCTACATGTGTCTTTATTCCGGTCCTGCCCCTAGGTTCATCAGAACCTTTTTTTTTTTTTTTTAGATTTTATATATATATATGTTCGCATACGGTATATGTTTTTCTCTTTCTGACTTACTTCACTCTGTATGACAGACTCTAGGTCCATCCACCTCACTATAAATAGCTCAATTTAGTTTCTTTTCATGGCTGAGTAATTGAATCCTCATTTCTTGTTCTCTTTCCACCTGACATGGCACTAAATTATTAGAACTATTAAATGATAGTTTATTAGAACGGGAAGGGACCTGAATTTATATATCATCCACTTCAACTCTCACTTTACAGAAGAGGAAAAGGAGCCAAAGGGGGAAATGACTTGCCAAAGGTCACACAGCTCGTTGATGGCAGAGCTGAAGCTTAAAGCCAGGTCTTCTGACTCTGAATCTAGGGAATCTAGATAGAGAGGAAAAGATAGGTCAATTTAAATATAGAATAATAGGACCTTCTGGCTAAAAAACTAAATTTAAAATAATATAAGATAGAATTTGATTCCACAAGGAAGACAGTTCTTCAAGGATATTTCTTTTCCTGAGGAGGAGGGGAAATGCATATAACGTGAAAATAGGTGTTTGTGGAAAGTACGTGCATAAGAATCAAGCAGTCCTTTGGAAAGCCAGCTCATGAATACTTTCCTTATCTAGAGGCCCTTAATTCAGCAAATGTGACCATTTGGAACACAGCTGAGATTTACAAGGAACTAAAGAAGACCTGTGAGCAGCCAAAAGAGATCATAGAGATATTGTACTGGTGGCTCTAGCTGGGGCCATTAGCGAGAGAAGAACTAAAAGACATCCAGATTGGAAAGGAAAAGTAAAATTATCTTTATTCATAGAGGGCATGATCTTATATCTAGAAAATCCTAAGGAATCCACTAAAAAGCTAGTAGAGCTAATTAAACAAGTTCGGCAAAGTCGCAGGATACAAGATCAACATACAAAAATCCATTGTATTTCTATACACGAGCAGTGAACAATCTGAAAATGAAATTAAGAAAACAATTCAATTGACAATAGCATCGAAAAGAATAAAATATTTAGGAATAAATTACACAAAAGTGCAAGATTTGTACACTGAAAACTAAAAAAGCAAATATTGTTGAAAGACATTGAAGAAAATTTAAATATGTGGGAAGACATTCCATGTTGGTGGAACAGAAGACTTAATACTGTTCAGACGGCAATACTCCCCAAATTAACTATGGATTCAACACAATCTCCATGTCAAAATCCCAGCTGGCGTTTTTCACAGAAATTGACAAGCTGATTCTAAAATTCATATGGAAATGCAAAGAACTCAGAATAGCCAAAATAATATTGAAAATGAAGAAAGAAGTTGGAGGAATTAGACTTTCCAATTTCAAAACTTACTACAAAGCTATACTAATGAAGACAGTGTTTGCATAAGGATAGAAATGTAGATCAATATAATAGAACTGAGTGTCCAGACATAAACTCTAACATTTATGGTCAATTGATTTTTGACAGTGGTGCCAAGACAATTTAATGGGAGAATAGCACAACCGGATATCCACATGCAAAAAAAACCTGTTTGGCCCCGTCTCAAACTATACACAAAAAAGTCAAATTTTACATTATTAATATAAGGGACACGCAACATGGTGATACAGAGCACCAAGAGGGACATTTAAACTTGGTTTTTCTGGGAAGGTCTCTTGAAGGAATATAATGATCAATGAGGCTGGAAAGGTAGGAATGCGTCAGATTGTGAAGGGCCATGAAGACCACAATTAAGAATTTGAAACCTTAGTCTGGAGGCAAATTTGTAGTCCAGAAATTAAGTTTGGGAAACTGCCATGATTATGGGTCTGTGGATATGTTCCTTACAAATAGTATAACTCCCATTTAATAAATCGAACTATATTTTCAATGTCATAGGAGTACAGAAAATTTAAAGAAATTCTGTTGTGAATCCATTCACTCATATATCCATTAAATGAATACTTATTAAGTGCTGGTGTCAGACGCTATGCTAGTTCCTAGAGATTCAGTGGTGTTGTGGACTACATGTGTCTTGGTGCATTTGCCAAAATAAGATTTGGGCACAAAGACTATGACAGTTATTATAAAATATAGTATTTTTTCTGGTTGCCACCAAGCCTTGGTCAGTGTCAGGGCATGTCATGGGACAGTGTGCAGAGAGGAGGGGAAAACGTACAGCTATTTACCCAGTTGGAAATCTTGACGCAGCACCGTTTCAGTAAGAGCTAATCAGCTAATTCTTGACTGAGGCAGAAAGCTCTAATACAGAAAGTGTATGTTTAAAATTGTTTGATGCCATAAAATGTATGACCTGTGAAATATATGACAATAAGAAGTATTTTAACAAAGATCCAGGTGCTATATATGTCTTCATAAAAACAAAGGATATTTCTGACATCAAAAAATTTTAAGAAGTGGTTGGTATAAAGTGATTCAGAAAGAGTAGTGATAATTTCGGATCTCCTATGATTTAAACATCTAACTTTAGATCCTAGAATGAGATCCCATACTTGCTGTCTGAGATAGTTCAGAAAACCCTGCTACAGCGTTTGTGTTAAAGTATTTGCTCAAGGGCACCACTTAAAGAAGCTGAAGAAACTCGTGGCATTTCCGATGCTACCTTTGAGCCCTACAAGGCTTCTGAGAAGTTTTATGCTGACGTGTGTGTGTGTGTGTGTGTGTGTGTGTGTGTGTGTGTGTGTGTGTGCGCGTGTGTGAAGAAACCTATGGGGAGGACTATAACATTGGAGTGGAACAGAATTTTTTCTTCTAAAGATAAAAAAATTTCAAATCCTCTAAGTCATGAGCCTGCTGATTTTAATGTATAATTCAGGATATCAAAATGTTAATAAATTTAACTATCTATTAAGCACATGCCCTATCTATTTAGACCCATCTATGAGCATCATTTTATAACTTGGAGGTATAGATGGCCTTCCTAAGCATGAAATGAAATCCTAAAACCATATAGGACAAGATGTCCAATTTGAATGTGAAAAATACGAGGTGTCTTATATAAATCACAAAAGGCTCCAAGATGGTTATATTACTCCATGAAAGAAGAACAATTTTCTCTGAGTGAACAACTACATGTTAAGATTTGCAAAGAGGTAACTAATGGAAAAGCAGACATAGGAGTCAGACAGCTAGAGATCAAAATTAGCTTCATTACTGGAAAAGCTGAGTAGGAGATGGTGGTTTGGATGTGAGCCAGATGCACTTCCCAATACATCCTCCTTGAACAGAATTCACTTACCCAGTCACTGACACAGCCGGGCATCTCCAGGTCTCCCTTGCGGGGATGGGGGAGCTGAGAATGAGTCTGGAGGACTGGCCACTCCAAAAGAGGGAGGACTCAGAGCTTATTCTCCACATCTTACCCATCGGATAGGTCACTTTTTGCTTGGGGAAATGGGAGAGGAAACAGAGACTATATATCCTTAAGGGGAACGGAAGTTCCCTCACTTTCTGTGGAAATGTGAGAAGAAAGGAATAGCATTCCTCACCAACACCATGCAGTACTGATTATAAGAAGATTTATTTCAATAATCTAGTGAGAGAAAACTGAAAAACTTCATTTAACTAATGTCAAAATATACACATAAGTAGATTTTATAAAGTCAGTAAACCCAGAAAATACTTTTGAACACTTTGTTAGAAGCCCTAGAGAACTGTGTGCCAAGAACAAAAATTAGCCAGTACTTGTACTGAAAACCTATTGTTTCTGCTATATTCCACTTATTTTCTGAACCAATTCCTAGAAACTGTCCTCCACCCTGATTCACAGGTTTATTATGGAAGTAGTCATTTTTTTTTTTTTTTTTTTTTGCGGTTCGCGGGCCTCTCACTGTTGTGGCCTCTCCCGTTGCGGAGCACAGGCTCCGGATGCGCAGGCTCAGCGGCCATGGCTCACGGGCCCAGCCGCTCCGTGGCATGTGGAATCTTCCCAGACCGGGGCACGAACCCGTGTCCCCTGCATCGGCAGGCGGACTCTCAACCACTGCGCCACCAGGCAAGCCCGGAAGTAGTCATTTTATACAAGGTCATGGTGTCCAGCCCCCCAAACCCCACCCCACCAGGACAGTCCTTGGTACACATCTAACACCAACAACTTTTCTCTTCCGGTGTAGTTTGGGAAGTTGGACCTAGGGAGAGTCCGAGGTTGGACCTCCAACATGTAAACTCAGCAGCTATTGGTTTTCTGTCATGTGAACTGGGAAAATGATCTGAGCTCAAAGGAACAATGAAGCTAACGTGCAGATAAAAACAAAGACAAACATGAAGCGCGTCCATCATTTCAACTTCAATTTATTCTTGATGCTTATTTGCACTCCTGATCTTGAGAGACCACAACTTCTTTTAATTATTTCTCTTTTTGCTTGAGCTAGTTAAGGCAAGTTTTTAAATTTTGTGATTAACACATGAGAAAAGCCAGGAAAACTCTGACAGTGGAAAAATGGTCATTATATTAAGATATGGGATCAAAGAGTCTTGAGATTCAAGACAACCACTTCATCTTTCCAGACCTCAGTTTTCACATCAACAAAACGAAGGAGGTAAATTAGATGATCTTTGTAGTACTCAAAAAATGTTGTTCCACTTCCATCTGGCTTTCATGGTTTCTAATGCAGAATCCACAGTCATTCGATTCATTGTTCCCTTGTAAGTAATATATCATATTCTCTGCAGCTGCTTTCAAGATGTTTTTCATTGTTTTAGTTTTTAGCTGTTATGATGTGTCTAGACTGGGATTTCTTTAAATTTATCCTGTTTTGGATTCACTGAGCCTTTTATATCTTCCATCAAATTTGAGCATTTCAACCATTATTTCTTCAAATATATATATTTTTCGGCATCACATTATTTCTCCTCTCTTTCTTGGACTCTAATGACACAAATGGTAGACTTTGTTTTTTGGATTTTCCCACAGACTCCCCCTGCCCCCCATCTTTTCAATTGTTTTTCTCTCTGTTGTTTAATTGGATAATTTTTTATTGATCTATCTTCAAGTTTACTGACTTTCGTCTGTCATCTCTATTCTGCTACTGAGCCTGTGGTAGACAGAATGGCCACCCAAAGATGTCTACTTCCTAATCCCAAGAACCTGTGAATGTGTAGCCTTAACAGCAAAAAGGGATTTTGCAAATGTTAATTAAATTAAGGATCTTAAGATAGGGAGATTATTCTGAATTATCTGAGTGGGACCAATGTCATCATAGGGTCCTTACAAAACAGAAACAGGAATGTGAGAGACAAAAAAACAGGAAATCTGCAGCAGAAGCAGAAGTTGGAGGGATGCACTTTGAAGATGAAGGCTGCCATAAGCCAAGAAATGTAGGCAGCCTCTAGAAGGTAGAAAAGGCAAAAAAAAAAAAATGCATTTTTCCCTGGAGTCCCCAGAAGAATTGCAGCCCTGCTGACACCTTGATTTTAACTTTATAAGATTCATTTCAGATTTCTGACCCTCAGAACTGTAAGTTACTATGTTTGTTTTATTTTAAGCCACTACAGTTGTAGTAATTTGTTACAGCAGCAATAAGAAACTAATACAAACCCCAGTCATTTAAAAAAATTTTGGTTATTGTATTTTTCAGTTCTAAAATTTCCATTTGGTTCTTTAAACTTTCTGTTTCTTCACTGAGACTTTTCATCTTTTCATTCATTTCAAGAGTGTTCCTACTTATTCATGACTTTTTTTTGGCACGTGGGATTTTAGTTCCCTGGCCAGGGATCAAACCCATACCCCCTGCATTGGAAGCACAGAGTCTTAACCACTGGACCGCCAGGGAAGTCCCCCTCATGACATTTTTATAATAGTCAATGTCTTTTTCTGATAATTCCAACATCTATGTCATTTCAGCATTGATGTCTGTTGATTGTTTCTTCCCATGTGAATTGAGATTTCCTGGCTCTTCATATACCATGTAATTTTGGATTGTATCCTACCAAATAGGATAATTTGACATAATATTTGAATATAATATTTGAACATAATATTTGAATATTATGTTATGAGACTCTGGATCTCGTTTAAATCCTATGAAAAATACTGATATTTTAGTTTTAGCAGGTAATTGACCTAGTTTGGTTCAGGTCACAAGTTCTGACCAATCTACTGTGGATTGTATTTTCAATACCAGTTCTTTTTTCAAAGGCTTGTGATGCTATTCAGATCTACTGCGTATATGTGCCGCCCAGTGGCCAGTCTGGTACCTGGGTGATGGTCTACGTCTTAGTGCAGTTCTCAAAGTTTATGGTATGCTGTTTAAGGTCAAATCTGTGCACGTACAACTGGGAGAGCTCCCAGGACTTCATAAAACCCTATGAGTC
This sequence comes from Orcinus orca, assembly GCF_937001465.1. NCBI lineage: Eukaryota > Metazoa > Chordata > Mammalia > Artiodactyla > Delphinidae > Orcinus > Orcinus orca. Next base: position 71,394,339 of record NC_064571.1, on the reverse strand, counting down.
ATCTTCCTGAATTCCTTCTCTCTCAAGTTACTCCAGTTCCCTTGAAATAATACTCTTGTCAAAGTAGCATGCACATAACACACTTATATCCGTCTTTATTACATGTGTTTTTAAACATTTCTTTAAATGAATTAGAGAATGGCAACCACATCCATTCCTTCAAAACACTGTTCTCGAACCTAGGGGTAAGATGGGAATAAAAACACAGACCTACTAGAGAATGGACTTGAGGATATGGGGAGGGGGAAGGGTAAGCTGTGACAAAGTGAGAGAGTGGCGTGGACATATATACACTACCAAACGTAAAATAGATAGCTAGTGGGCAGCAGCCACATAGCACAGGGAGATCAGCTCCGTGGTCTGTGACCACCTAGAGGGGTGGGATAGGGAGGGTGGGAGGGAGGGAGACGCAAGAGGGAAGAGATATGGGAACATATGTATATGTATAACTGATTCACTTTGTTATAAAGCAGAAACTAACACACCATTGTAAAGCAATTATACTCCAATAAAGATGTTAAAAAAACAAAACAAAAACAAAAACAAAACACTGTTCTCTTTGTAGCATGTAGGTAGCACTCATAACCATTATTATTACAGTTTTAAAAAGCACTTCTCTAAATGCATTACAGAGAAGTTTAAGAATATTCTCAAGTATTCTTAGAACACTCAAGTTATTCCCTTTTTGTGGTACGCGGGCCTCTCACTGTTGTGGCCTCTCCCATTGCGGAGCGCAGGCTCAGCGGCCATGGCTCACGGGCCTAGCCGCTCCGCAGCATGTGGGATCCTCCCGGACCAGGGCACAAACCCCTGTCCCCTGCATCGGCAGGTGGACTCTCAACCACTGCGCCACCAGGGAAGCCCTCAAGTTATTCCCTTTTAAAATATTCTTTACAGGATAAAATCCAGCCTCCTCAAGTCTAATTGGTTTAATGAGATAGGTGGAGGCCATTTCATGGGTCACAATTGCCAGTGGGAAGTAAATTAACCACACAAAACCCAAGTCAAAAGTGAGGCTGGGTACCACTCTCTCTCCTTGTATCTTGGGTAGAATTAGTTTGGACCTTTATCTCAGAGCTCAAGAAAAATCTTACCAAATAGATTCGGTATTCAATTAAGAGCCTACTGTGTTTGGGCAACAGCAGAATATCTACATTAAAAATATGAAAGTAGGGCTTCCCTGGTGGCGTAGTGGTTAAGGATCCACCTGCCAATGCAGGAGACACGGGGTCGAGCCCTGGTCCAGGAAGATCCCACATGCCGCGGAGCAAATAAGACCGTGCACCATAACTACTGAGCCTGCGCTCTAGAGCCCACGAGCCACAACTACTGAGCCTGCATGCCAAAACTACTGAAGCCCACGGGCCTAGAGCCCGTGCTCTGCAACAAAGACGAGACGAGACACCACAATGAGAAGCCCACGCACCGCAACGAAGAGTAGCCCCCTGCTCGCCCCAACTAGAGAAAGCCTGTGCACAGCAACAAAGACCCAACGCAGCCAAAAATAAATAATAAATAAAATTAAAAAATATATATGAAAGTAAGAGAATTCCCTGGCAGTCCAGTGGTTAGGGCTCTACGCTTTCACTGCCGTGGACCCAGGTTCAATCCCTGGTCAGGGTACTAAGATCCTGCAAGCAGCACAGCGCGGCCAAAAAAAAAAATTATATATATAATATATATGTATATGAAAGTAAGCAAACGAACAACGTAAGAAAGTTAAAGTGGCTCTGATTTTGGATTATCAGAGCAATGCTGGCTTGTCAAAAAAAACCTGAAACAATTGAGAAATGTGTAATTTAGAGACTGAAAGTACTTATGGCTCCCTTTCTGGTCATAAAATGAACCAAACTATGTACCTTGCTTTTGAGTTGTTTACCGAAAAAGTGTTAGATTTCCTTTTTTTTAAAAAATGAAATGACCTCAACTTTTCATGTTGCTCTCAAATATACACACGAAAAGAAATATACAAAGAAGTTGTTTTTACTTGAACGTGGTTCTCAGATTGTTTTTCTTGAGAGTCTGTGAATTCAAACAAAATTTTAGACAGGAAATGTATTAAAGAATGGCCCAAGAAGTGAAAACAACCTCATATCCTTCAGTAGTAGAATGGATAAACAAACTGTAGATAGCTTTACTTCCATACTTTAAAACCACACAGAAATGAAAATGAACTAGATCTATATGTATTGATATAGATCAACCTCAAAACAATATTGAGTGTAAAAAATATTGTGAGAGGTTAGGAACAGCGGGATACTATTTAAGTACATACACACACACACACACACACACACACACACAAGCACAAAACAGTACTATATTGAATCTGGATATGAACATATGTAATAGAAGTATAAAACAGGAACAGGAATAATAAACAACAACAAGATAGTGGCTAACTCTGGGAACAAATGGGAAAGAGATGGTGAAGAGCTGGAGCTTTAGCTGAAACATTTTTTAAAAAGCTATGAAGTACATATGGCAAAAGATTAACATCTGTTAATTACTGGTGGTGGGTATATGGATATCAAGTATATTCCTTTCTATATGTGATAGTTAAGATGGATAATGATGAAGATGATGATGCTAGATAGAGGGATGAGGAAATTTTCCTGGTCTTGACCTTGACTGTTAAGACAGCATTTGATTCATCCTTATGCTTTTTCTGCTAAAATATATGTATATATATATTATATATAAATATATGATGCAATATATGATATGTCTTTAAAAACACATAGGTGTCAAAAAAAAAACCCACATAGATGTCTTTTTTTCTTCCAGTTTGAATCATTTTAATATTTAAAGACAAAAAGTGAGTGCTGACTATTTTTTTCTATTATTTTTCTACTTTTTTTTAAAAACACATGCACAGAGGTCTAACAGCCAAAATGCACGTAGGAAATGAGCTCCTGCTCTGTCCCCCACAGTCCCATCCGGTGTTCGATGCTGCTGCCAGCCCACCCTCCTCTCCGTTCACAGTGGCTGATTTATGCTAAACTCTAATGCATCTGGTCTGTTTCGTAATGTGTGCATGTCTCTCCCCAGCATCTCCATTCTAAAATAAAAACCCAAGAGTCATTAAGGGCAGAGTACATCCCTCCCGCTGGTACCAGCTCCTACCCTACATCTTCAGGTTAGGAGCAATTCCGTGAAAGGAGTGGGTGGCCAGGGCTGGAGTACTGGTCTGCACTCTGCACTCTGTTGTCAGAGTGAGGACAGAAGATATTGGTCGGAACAGTGTGGAGAGCACAGATGAGCTTGGGACGCGCTCAGTGAGATAAAGTAGGGAGAATTCTCCTCACCAGGTTTAGAGAGATCAAGGTGTCAACATATAAAATAGAAACAAAAGTAATCCAAATGATCAGCAATTTGAACACTAATGAATTTCAAATGTTTCCTACCAAGACTCCTCAGATATTGCAGTAACAATCTAGACCTTTCCAGGAAGTGAAGGTAGAGCTCCAGGCATTCCTCCTGACAGCCCTGTGATGGGCCCTAGAAGCATCTTTTCAGTCTGGAAGACAACAGGAAAAGCCCAGATCAGGAAGGAAGTGGCCTCAACCCACAAGGCTGCTCTGCAAAACCTGTACTTCATTGGAGCCACAAGGAGAGAGAAATGAAAAGAGGCTCCTGCCTTGGACTGGAGCCTCTTGGGGAACATCTCTGTCAGCCATGGTCTCCCATGTGGCCTCACCTCGCTCCTGTCTTGTCCCTGTCCAGCTCCTCCTCAGCTTCTCAGGCACCTTTCCAGAGCAATTCCTCTCCAGGGAGGGGACAGTGCTACAGCCGCCTCAGGGACCCCAGCCACAGATGCCTTCTCTTACGAGAAAAGTATGTCTTCTAATACACACCTAGGCTTTCATTTCTAAAAGAAAAGCCTTTACTTCTAGCAATTTATAAAATTTAAAGGGCAGTGCCTGTACAAAGATGGGATTTAAAAAAACTACCTATAAGAAATTTTTTATCCTACTTAATCCTCCCTTTGGTTTTTACCTATTTTCTTATTTGCAAGGCTTATTCCTTCACAGCAATTTGGGCTCTCGAGTCCATCTTAATGCCACCATTCTTTATTTCAATTTCTCTAGAGAAGCTGTTAATTCACTTTTTCCTGATTATCTGCCTACTGCTTTCAAGAGGGAACTTGCTGCCAGCTACTTGAAGCACTTGCTTCTCAAATTATCCCTTTAGCCTTTCCTATTCCTATTCTCATGCCAAACTAGGAAGAGAAATCCAACATGAGTAATGTGCTGATGCTTACATCAAGCCCTTATGATTATCTCCCCACCAACAGAGCACAGCTTATCCTTAATAACCACCCTGGTAACACAACGACCTGTTCCCTCCTACTTTATAAAATGGTAGAAATGTATAGTTTTATACTATATTTTAGAACTTCAGAGTTATACAGTTTTATCTTTGTACAACTTGCTATAATGTGCTGGCTGATATGCCTTTTAAAGTACTGAATTTGAAACAGCTTTACCTAAAATGATAAAAACCCATTAATTAAAAACCCCGAATTCATGATATTCCTTTGTCTTTCCCTTGGTTGTAAAAGAAGTATGTATGTGTTATTTTGTGCTTTTCTTTTTATTATAACACCAATAATCCACTTTGCCTTTTTTTTTGAGATGAAATTCACTTAACATAAAATTCACCATTCTAAAGGGTACATTTCAATGGTTTTTCATATATATTCACAATGTTATGCAGCCATCATCATGACCTAAGTCCAGAACACTTTCATCACCCCAAAAAGCAACCCCATACCTGTTAATACTTATTCCCAATCCTCCTCACCCCCATTCCCTGGCTATCACTAATTTATTTTCTGTCTGTAGAGATTTGCCTACTCTGGACATTTCATATAAATGGAATTATACAATATAAAAAAGCAACGTAATATTTCTTTATTTCCTTCCATCAATTTAATTCAACAAAAGCTTACTGAGGGCTTATTAAGGACTAGGTATTATGTTAGGTTCAGGAGTATACGGATGTGGTCCTTACCCACCAGGCACTTATAGTCCAGTAAAACAGATAAGAAAACAGATAATTTCACAACATGTAAGTATGAAGGAAGAGGTATGCACAGGATGCTGTAGGAGCACAGAGGAACAGGATTGTCTCTAGTGAGGGGAGGTAGGAGTAGGCTGGAAGGAAGCAATGAAACTTAAGGTGAATCTTGAAGACTGACAGGGAGTTAGCCAGGCATCAACAAAGGAACAGAAGCTTTAAATGTACAGTCTGAAGTGGTTAAGGATTTATGAATAATCCTGTACTCCTGGGAGATGAAGTGTGTGTGTGTGTGTGTGTGTGTGTGTTGGGAGGAGGGGTCAGGGGTCAGAAAGAGAGAATAAGGACAAGAGTAATTCAAAGCAATCAAAGGAGGAGGAAGTTTCAAGGAAATAACAGTAGGCAATGTAAGCTGATGAAAAATCAGATAAGACTGAAAGTGCCCCTTTGCTTTACCAAGTAAGTGGGGGAGCCTGGAAGTAGCCATTTCAGTGGAGCTGGTGGGCTTGGAAACCAGGCTGGAGAGGGCTGAACCATGAGTGGAGGTTTGGAAGTAAGGGACAGCTTGACTAAGTCTTGTGACGAGGAGTTCTACTGATTTAATTTCTTTTGTCATTCTTTTTCTGAGTATCTTAAAATAATTCAAGCATCATTCAGTGGTTTCCAAATCTCTTCCTAATGAAATTTACTGTCTTGTCTTTTAGCAGCTAATCTGAAGTGGTAGATTGTTTGCAAAGAGGGTCGCAATAACTCCTCCCATCCTTCTGCGCAGGCCCCGGGTAACTTTGCCATTCCATCCATTAAGAGGCGGAATCTATTTCCCTTACCGTGAATATGGGTTGGCCTTGTGATTTGCTTTGTCCGGTACAATGAGACAGAAGTAACACTGTGTGACATCTGAGCCTCAGCCTTGAAATCTTGTAGCATCTACTTCTAACCTCTTAGAATAATAAGTCCAGCAAGACCAGCAGAACTGCCCAGCTAAGCCCAGCCTAAACTGCTCACCCACAGAATTATGAGTAAATAAAATGGTTGTTATTATAGGCTACTAAGTTTTGAGCGATTTGTTATGTGGCAATAAATCACTTTGGCATCTGCTCAAATTTTTTCAATTAAAAAAATTTTTTTCAATTAAAAAAAATTTTTAAAACACCTATGTGTTTTAATTAAAAAATTTTTTTTGGCTGGGCTGTGCAGCTTGTGGGATCTTAGTTCCCCAACCAGGGATTGAACCCGGGCCCTCGGCAGTGAAAGCACAGAGTCCTAACCACTGGATGGCCAGGGAATTTCCCTGCTCAATTTTTTAAAGTGTGTTTTCTTGCAGCTTACGCCTACCAATACAACATTTCCTTATTAAAGGCTACGTATCATTAGTATACTCAGAGAGTTTTTTCTGCACTCCATCAAAATACAAAGTCAATTCCTACGAAATCTCAAAGTCTTTACTTAATTTTCTTTTGATTCCAACCATTTGTTTCCTGTCTTCAAGTCAATTCTCTGTCCGAGACTTTAACAGCGAATTTTTAAAAAGGAGAGGAGGGGTGAGAGGAGGAAGGAAGAAAGAGGGCATCTGTGAAGAGCCAGGGCATTGGATAAGACCAGCCATTCACAGAATGTAGTACTATACTCCTTGCCTGGGGTCCATGTTTTATCCAACTTTGTATCTCCAAGGTATGCCATGGTATCTGGATTTGGTGCACAGCTAATGTTCAACAAGGATACATGAAGAGATAATGAAGTTGCTATTTTTATACATTGTTTCATATTTGTATGTCTTGTTCCCTAACTGCTGCTAGAGTTCTAGTCAAGCAGCCTGCACAGCCTTGGGTATATCACGAAAGATTTCAAAGCATTATGGTAGTAGATATCTATGTTGGCAACTATTACCTCAATCCCTGCCCCAGGTTTTTGAGGATTCTTACAGGAAAATGGATCACAGCAAACTTTCCTACTCACTTGCTCCTCTTAGGGTTTTTTGTTTGTTTGTTTTGTTTTGTTTTTGCTAGTATCTTTCTCTTCCACCCAAACTAAGTAACCATCCATCTCAACTCCAATTATCTCAAAGTTTCATGAAGACAAAAATGATCCCTACCCAAAAATGGAGTCCCTTGCTTGGCTGTATGTTCAAATTGAAGAAAGAAAGAAAGAAAGAAAAGAAAGAAAAGAAAGAAAAGAAAGAAAGGAAGAAAGAAAGGAAGAAAGAAAGGAAGAAAGAAAGAAAGAAAGAAAGGAAGGAAGGAAGAAAGGAAGGAAGGAAGGAAGGAAAAAGAAAGAAAAAAAGAAAGAAAGAAAGGAAGAAAGAAAGAAAAATAGTGGTTACACTTGGTTATATTTACAGACCTGACATTAGATGAGGCAAACAGGAATAAGGAGAGAGGCATGACAGGGGTGAAACCACTATGGCTACCCATCTGAATGATTAGTAGTTGGTTTAACTACAGTTCTGCTTCCATTTATTTTATTTTTTAAAAATATTTATTTATTTATTTCTTACTTCCATTTTAGTGTAGCAATAATGGGGAGGAGGATGTGTGTGTAGGAGAGGTATCAATTCTCTCTCTGCTCAGAAAATACAGATGTTGGGTCACTATCAGAACTTCAGAGAATGCTGACTATAAGACTCTGCCCACTGTAAAACTTTGCTGAGATCAGTTTTTAAAAATAATTCTCCTTTTATTTAATAGTCATGCTCATGAATAATGGATTTACAAGAGAAATAATCACTCATCTTCAAAACAAGAATGGCAAGTATATAGAGGGTCTGGATTTTATTCTTACCTCATATCACACTGGGCCTCCAGGTCCCTCTGAATCTTTACACTGCTTCTTTTGGTTTTGAATGACTATTGACACCACTGACTTGGTGTTCAAAGGTTAAGAGCACAAAAATGGCCAGAGAACCATTGGAGAACCAGTGGAGGTGAGTGGGATGATGAGTCACAGAATCATGGAGATAATACCCTCCTCCACTGACATGGGAAGTAGAAGGTACAGAGCAGCACTACTTTATGCTGAAACTCAGTATACTGCACAGCCCTTTCCTGTGATAAAGCATTTGATTGTCCCACTCAAATACAGTACTCATTCTTACCTAGTAGGATTATTTTTGAAAAATGTAAAACACAGCAAAAACCGGGCAGACAAAACCCAACCTGAGAAGGTTTACGCTAGCCAGGGAATTTCATTTTTAAGAAACAACGAGCAACATAATGACTCTGTTCAGTTCTTTCCTAGTTTTTCTTTCCCCCCACTCCAGACTTGATTAAAAACTAACCTGTGAATTTTCTTTTTTAAAACATCTTACCATGGTAACTTGTAGAAGCATGGTGCAGTGGAAAAATTATTCAACTAGAAGTTTGATGACCTGTTCTCTTATTCCAGCTTTACCATAAACTTTTGGGCAAGTTTTCCCAAAAACTTGCCCAAATGTAATTCTTCTGTTGTTCTGTTCTGTACAATTAGAACAACTACCCAGCCACGGTGCAGGGTTGTTAGGATATCTAGTGAGATGTCAAACTGCTTTGAGTTTATGAATATAAGGCTTTATCATTGTTTAAAAATAAAAACCCAATCAGTATCTTTTTACAAGCTTCCTTGGGAAGTCTTGCCTATTTTTATGTCTTTAATAACTTATATTGGAGTTACTAACTGTATTAGTCCTTAACTAACTCCCAATTTTCTAGATATCTCCATTTATCTGACTCTGTCTTACTTCTGACTAAGTAAAACAGGAATTGTAGGAATTATACCATTTCCCCCACACCCCAACCCAGGTTATATTAGGAAATTGATAACATTGTTCTAGCACAAATATCTTTTATGATTATTATTCTGGAAGGCAAAAAGCCTGACCTTGAGTGTATGAGATAAAGAAGAGAGGAACTTCAGTGGATGAGGAGGCAGACCAAGGAAGCAAGCAATAGCAAACTGTGCTCAGTATTGTGGTGCAGAAGGAAGAGACAGCATGGGGTAGAGAAGGGACTGGCCAGGCCAATATGAAGTGGTCCCTGGCAGCTCTGGGCTGCCTTAGGGATAACTGCGCCCTCGAATGGAATTCAGGAAAGAGGAGCCGGGAAGGTGATTCACTTGCAAAGGCAAACTTGTTTACTCGACAATTTTCTCTTCCTGGGTGAGAGTACCTGGTAAAACTCACCCAGGTCCAGAATTCATGGGGTTTTGGAAAAATAATATCTTATATTTGTATGGGTTTAATTTAACAGGCTTATGCCATACCACTTCACGTGCTCTATGAAATAACTATAAGGTAGGACAAGAATTATGATCACTTTACAGATCAGTTGATCTCATCTTAGAGAAGTTAAATGATATAGTTTAATTAAATTTCAGAGATAAATAGGATCTTAGAGATTTAGTCTAATGCCCACTCTTTAAAAAAGAGAACATGTTATGTGACTTCCCTGATGGCACAGTGGTCAAGAATCCACCTGCCAATGCAGGGGACACAGGTTCGAGCCCTGGTCCGGGAAGATCCCACATGCCGCGGAGCAACTAAGCCCATGCACCACAACTACTGAAGCCCGCATGCCTAGAGCCCGTGCTCCGCAACAAGAGAAGCCACCACAATGAGAAGCCCGCGCACCGTGACAAAGAATAGCCCCCACTCACCGCAACTAGAGAAAGCCCGCACAACAACAAAGACCCAACGCAGCAAATAAATAAATAAATAAATAAATAAATAAATAAATAAATACTCAATGTGATTTAAAAAAAAAAGAGAGAAAGAACACGTTTAGGTGAAGTAAGCTGTCTAGGATCACACAGCCAGTATGTAACAGATGTCAAAGTATAGACAAAGTTCTGTGTTATGTTTTAGTTTAGAAATTCTCAGACTGACTCATAATTGATTCAAACTTGTTACAATCTTCTGCAGAAGAGAGGCAGCAAATTGTAACTGCTTTCACAAAATTAAAAGCTGCTCTTTTTAAAACACTGCTTTTTTTTTTTTTTTTTTTTTTTTTGCGGTACGCGGGCCTCTCACTGTTGTGGCCTCTCCCGTTGAGGAGCACAGGCTCCGGACGCACAGGCTCAGCGGCCATGGCTCATGGGCCCAACCGCTCCGCCGCATGTGGGAGCTTCCCGGACCGGGGCACGAACCTGTGTCCCCTGCATTGGCAGGCGGACTCTCAACCACTGCGCCACCAGGGAAGCCCTAAAACACTGCTTTTGAAGAAAATGTTAGAGAGGTAGGAAAAAATTTTACAAAATCAGAAGTGTCACTTTGAATTTGCTTCATCTGAAGTGATTAACAATAACTGCAGTTTATGAGCTACTATTAGGTGCATGTACTCAAGTCACATTTTATGGCTTTTCACAATTAACTAAATATCTTTTACAAGTATGAAGTTTATATGCCAGATCCGTAACCACAGGTCTTATATTAAAAATCATTTAGGGCTTCCCTGATGGCACAGTGGTTAAGAATTCGCCCGCCACTGCAGGCGACAGGGGTTTGAGCCCTGGTCCGGGAAGATCCCACATGCTGCGGAGCAACTAAGCCTGGGTGCCACAACTACTGAGCCTGCGCTCTAGAGCTCGTGCGCCACAACTACTGAGCCTGCGCTCTAGAGCCCGCATGCCTAGAGCTTGTGTTCCGCGAGAGGCCACCACGATGAGAGGCCCGCGCACTGCAATGAAGAGTACCCCCCGCTCCCCACAACTAGAGGACGCCTGTGTGCAGCAACGAAGACCCAACGCAGCCAAAAATAAAATAAAGTGGATTTCTATAAAAAAATTAAAAAATAAAAATCATACAAGTATTTTTTCTCTCCATATCGATTAAAAGAAACACATAATAGAGGAAATCTATAGTGTATTACTTGGGAGAATAGCTTCAGTCTGATTAACAGATTTGTCTAAAATTCCAATTCAGTTTTCTTATTAATACACAGAGAGGATTTAAATACAGTACCTGCACAAAGAAAATACTTTTATAAGGAGGTGGTTTCATAGTTTTCCTTTCATTAGAGCCAACTTCCTTCTTAAAGGGAGGTTCACATTTCCAATGTCCTTTTCAAAGCTGGGCACTTCACAGTGTATCAGAGATCTTTGCTCACTCATTCAACAGAAGGTGTTGACCAGGTACCATTTGCAAGCTGCTAAGCTATGGGACATGGGGAAAATTAGGTTGTATAAGATACAAATCCTCCCCTTAGGGCAAGTGAGGGAAAATAATACCCAAATTTATTGCTCATCTACCATGCCCCAAGTATGATGATAGATGTTTTACATCTATTACCTCGTAAGAATCTTTATTTATTTATTTATTTATTTATTTTTGGCTGTGTTGGGTCTTCGTTGCTGCGCGGGTTTTCTCTAGTTGCAGCGAGTGGGGGCTGCTCTTTGTTGTGGTGTGTGGGCTTCTCATTGCGGTGGCTTCTCTTGTTGTGGAGCATGAGCTCTAGGTGCGTGGGTTTCAGTAGTTGTGGCACGCGGGCTCAGTAGTTGGGGCTCTCAGGCTCTAGAGCGCAGGCTCAGTAGTTGTGGTGCACGGGCTTAGTTGTTCCGTGGCATGTGGGATCTTCCCGGACCAGGGCTCGAACCCGTGTCCCCTGCATTGGCAGGTGGATTCTTAACCACTGCGCCACCAGGGAAGTCCCTATCTCGTGAGAATCTTAAAGTTTAGAAGGTAAGACATATGCAGAAACAATAATATACTTGACATATATTGAGTCGTCAATTAGTATTTGTTGAATGAATGAATGCAAAGAACATAAGAGATCTCAAAATAATTACCCTTGTTTCAGAGTCCCAGAGAGATTGAGAGGCTCCCTTATGTGGTGGCTTTCCATACCAGAGACCAAGTTTGGGTTGACCATTTCCGAGCTGTGTAATTAAGTGATCCTGGTCAGGTTAGGTAGTCAGAATTTTGATTTCCTAATCTGCAAAGTGGGTAAAATGCCTTCCGTTTCTCACCGTGTTGTTACAGGGGTTGGTGATAAGCTATGTAAATTTCCCCACCTATAAGGCGATCAATAAATGGTAGCAACTATTACCATTATTCAATTTTATTATTAGTCTGATACACACTAGCCATCGATCTAGTGTTCTTTCCGTAATTGTCTCCAGTTATGTAAACGCACTTCTTGCAAACGCATTTAAGGACCCCTAGAGACTCAGGGATCAGTGTTTTTATCTGGTCGGGAGACATGGCAATCTTCATTTGGAACAGAGCAATAAATAGAGCGGAGTGTGTCCAAGGTTCACAAACAACGCTGTCCCTAGGGGTTTGTCTCCAAAGCTCTTTCACGCCCCTTTACCGACTGCAAAAAGCCTCTCACTGGCTTCTCTACAGCAAATTACGTTCACTAAGCTACTGCGTGCAGCGCACTGTGCCAGGAGCTGTAAGCGGGCTGGGCACAGACGCTTTGTCTGCTTTTACTTCACGGCTTGGGGGAACTAAGCCCTCTTTCCTGAGGTACTGCTGAACTGATTCGCACGCAATCACCCTACCCCACCCCCCCAAGACTAAAAAGGTAACCCCAAAGCTCTACCCAGGTACAGATGCCACATCACCGCCAGCACACCCCAAAGACGAAGAGCGAGGCCTCCTGGGAAACTGACCTTTCACCTCCCCTCTTGCCTTACCTCAACTCACCAATTTTGACGCTAGCTAATAAAGCGACGAGGAAGCCTAGAAGGCGGAACTTAGTGGCTCCCGATCTACGCTGATTGGACTGCGACTGCGCGAAGGGGGAACCGCGTGAGCCTGGTAGCTACACCCCCTCGGTGGGCGGGGAGAAGTGGGGGCTGCGCTTGCGCTCTGGCAGGCGGCGGAAGTGGCTGGGGTGGCTACGCGTGCGCGGTGGGCGGAGCACGGCTTTTCCAGCTCCTTTGCCAGCCCAGGTCTTCCCAGTCTTGCCCAGCTGGTGTGGTGCTCGTGTTTCTCCATCTCGTCGTGGAGCGTCGCTGCCGAGTGGGCGCTAGTGTTCGCGTCGTCATGGCTGGTTACGAATACGTGAGCCCGGAGCAGCTGGCCGGCTTTGATAAATACAAGGTAGCGCGGGCCCCGCGGACTCCACTCTCCCTGCTGGTCCCGGCCTCTCCTAGGCGCCTAAGGGGCCGGCGCGGTCCGTGTCACCTTGTGCCGCGTGGCTCCGGGCAGGCTGAAGGGAGTTTCTCCGTGGGTCCTGCCGAGTGCTGGGGCTTTGGGGTCGGGGAGCGTGGGAGCATCCTAGGCCCGCCGCTCCGACTCGGTACCCTCCCGGGGGATTGCCTTTTCCTTAGGAGACCGGTCGACGAGAGTGGAGCGAGAGAATTCCCTTCGCTTCTTTACTTCGTTATTATTATTTTTAGTCCCCTGAGAGGTGATGCAGTTCCCTTCGGTGGTGTCTTAATTGTCTTCATTTTAATGAAGAAGTTTCTACTCGGCTCTCTTGCGTTCAACTTCGGAGATGGAGAGAATCATTTGGCAGATGAGGCCCGGGGAGGGAGAGTGACTGCTGGGGCCAAACTGCTGATGCGCTCGCTTCCACTCCCAGCAAAGAGGCGCCTGGGCGGCCAGTGAAGTACGTGTGCACAGGCAGGAACTGGAACTGTGTAGTGGAAAGAGCGCGGGTTTTGGAGTACATATAAACCTGATACCGAACCTGATACCAGAATCTAATTTCTTTATTTGGCTTTGGGCCAAATAATAGTCTCTACGATGCAGAATGATTATGAGAATTGGAGAAGCGCCTAGTACATAATGGGCCTCCAGTAAATGCTGATTGTTCACTTTCCTTCACGTACGGTTCTCCTCCACGACTCCCTTATCAGTGAATGACTCCACTATCCGTCCAGTCAGTTGCCCAAGCCCCACATCTGGGCAGTAACCTTTCGTCCTTGCTACCTGAGTCGCTTTCACTACTGAGTCCTCTACCCCACCCACCAGCCGGTGAATCACCAGGTCCTGTATGTTCTGTCATTTTTAGCCTAAAGTAGGAAGATGGTTCCATTACCACTCTCCCCAGATATACTTTAATCTTTTAATTTTAGAATGGTTCTAGAATATTTTAGAATAGATTTACAGAAAAATTGTGAAGATCATACATACATAGTTCCCATATACTCCACACCCGGTTTTCCCTGTTATTAACATCTTATGGTACATTTGTCACAATTAATGAACCGATATTTACACATTATTATTAACGTAGGCGCATACTTTATTCAGATCTCCTTAGTTTTCACCTGATGTTCTTTTTCTGTTCTGGGATCTCATCCAGAGTACCACATCACATTTACTCATCACATCTCAAGGCTCCTCTTGGCTATGACAATTTCTCAGACTTTTCTTGTTTTTGATAACCTTGACAGTTTTGAGGAGTTCTGGTCAGGTATTGTGTAGAATGTCCCTCAACTGGGATTTGTCTGATGTTTTTCTCATGATTAGACAAGGGTCATGGGGTTTGGGGGGGAAGACCACAGGGTTGAAGTGCCTTTCTCATTGTGAGAAGAGTACATGTCATCATGTCATCGGCATGACTTATCACTGTTGATGTTGATTTTGATCACCTTGCTGAGGTGGTTTTTGTCAGGTTTCTCTTTGAAAAGAAGTCAGTATGTGCAGCCCTCACTTAAGGAGTGGAGAGTTATGCTGCACCTCCTTGAGGGCAGAGTGTTGACATAATTTATTTGGATTTCTGCGTGGAAGATTTATCTTTTCTTCCCAATGTATATTTATTCAATGATTTATTTATATCAGTATGAATTCATGGATATTTATTTTACACTTTGGGTTATAATCCAATACTACTTGATATGGTTGCTTGCGCACATCCACTTTTGCCCTTCCAGTTCTTTCTCTATGCTTCGTAGTGATCTTTTAAAAAAATGTACATCTGGTCACATCACTCCTTTGCTTAAAATCCTCCATTGTCTTCCCTTTGCTCTTGGAATGAAGTCCAAAAATCCAGAACATGATCTGCATGGCTCTGAATGACCTGGCCCTTGTCTGTCTGTGTCATCAGCTTCATGTCATGCCACTCACTGTCTACCCCTCCCAACATTAGCAGCCATCTCCCTCGTCCCCTTTTTTTTCAGATCTTCAAGTAATGTTGTTACGTCTGCTAGGAATGTAGCTGCCCATTTATGTTCATCTTCACATCTTAAGTATTCCTCAGAGAAGCATTCCCTAAGTATCTCATTCCCCTTGAGTGTGCTCTCACAGTAGCCTCTGCTCCTTTATGGAATTAGTTCTTTAGGTGTTTCCCCATTAGAATGCAGTACCCAAGTGGTTACACTTGCCTTATGGATCGCCATGACCTGAGCACAGTGCTTCTGTGCATAGGCATCCAGTAAACATTTGTGGAATGAATGAATGACTGAGAAGAGTCATAGTGGATCTTGTCAAACTGGAATTGGGATAACTGTTAAGAGACCTTACAAGGTCGCATAGTGCGTTCCTCTGCCTTCAAGCAATGTGGTACCATACCAGTTTGAACTGAGGTGCTGACTTGTCTGAACATTTTAAGTCGAAATTTAACCCAGTGCAGGGCTTTCACTAAAGAAGGTTGTTAACCTAGATACCTCTTGTTTTCCCTTAAGCTCCGCCACCTTTCTGTTACCTCTTCTGCACTGTAAATATTGACTTTTTATATAAATATAAAACTTTTTCTTCCTTACTAGGATCTGGCTTTCTAGTAGGTGCCAATAGACTAGCTGTTTCATTTGCAGCATTGTCTGTAATAGGGAATCTTCTTTTTTTTTTTATAAGCTGTCTTTCCTAGATTTGTATTTCTGACTAGATAGGTGTCCTAATTTACAGAAAATTTTAGTGTGATTTTTCCATTCCTATTTTTCCCTCTTCTGTTATCTGACTCACTTCCTGTGTCTGAGAGCAGATTTCCTATCATCTTGGAAAACAAAGGTCAATTTAGCCAGCATCCAATGTTCACTAAAACGTAGTTTATTGATGTTATTTTAGTTATAATGAGGCTTCCTTTAAAAAACTGGGGGTGGGGGTGTGTGGCACAAATTTATAACCTAAACTTCTTCTAGTAGAAGGTTCTTTACTCAGTACTGCGTTCATATTAAAAAAATATGAATCCAAAGGTCCAAAGGAAAAAAGTCTGTGTGGTCAGTTTAACTGGAACATGAATTGCACCTAGAGACCTTTGCTTCCTGAAGATCACCCATTCCCATTATGTGGGCTTCGACAGTGAGTGCTTTGTAAATGCTGATCGCATTAAAACAGCTTTTGAGGAAGATCATCCCATAAATGGGTAAAGACCCAAAACACTCGAAAGAGATTTTTATTCCCTGATGTGACCCTGTGTATTAAAACAAAGAGTTGTAGAGAAAAATTGGTACTATAAAAGCAGCTGGTGGAAAAATTACTTTTGAACCAGTTTAATTTCTTTATCCTCCCTAGAGGTACATCTGAGGAGCTACAGTTGGAAACCTGGCGGTTATTCAGAATAACTCCTGAAAGGAGTGCACACATGGAGTAGTAATTAGGTTTCTGTAGTAAGAAACTGTTAAGACAATTGATTTTGAGTATAGAAGAAAGCATGGGATGGATTCTGTGTTATATGCTCTCTAAACACTTGTGTTCTTCATTGTGTTACCCCAGCCTTATCAAACAGTTGAATAATTAGTTGAGTGTCTGCCCTCTCTGTTAGGATATGAGCTCTGGGAGGGCACATCCTACAGCTCTCTTGTTCCATGTGACCAAGGTCTGGCACATGAACAGAGTAGGCATTTGACAAATATTTGTTGAAGGAATGCAAGTGTAAAAGAATAAAAACCATTTTGGAAGTATGGTAAAATGGAGCTGTGCATCTCCTGGAAATCGGAAGGATACTTTTGTATTTTGAATGTGAAGATGTAGAAAGTTTAACCACCATTGTTCTCTGTTGCTTATTAATGTACCTTCAGACAGTTATGTTGAGGGATTTCACTCTCATGAGGCTTATCATTCCTTCTCTCTTCGTACCCTATCTTTAGTTGAAGGATTTCCCCACTTATCTGAGGGTGAAACTTCTATTGTGGTATACCTAATCTGACCTAAGGAAGGCTTAGTTTTAATTGATAGTGTAGCAGCTAGTTTCAAATTGTATCATATCATTTTGCTTCAGAGAGGAAGTGTTCTGTGCAATATCTTGTTTGGTTTCAAGAATATAATTTTACGATGAATTGGTTTCTGCTATTCTGGTAGTTAATTAACTTGACTGTCAACAATAGCCTGATTACAGGAATTGTGATAATTGTGAATTTAGGTGGGAAGGAGAGGCTGCATACATCTTGATGGTAATGCTAAAGAACTGGAATCTGGCCTGCACCCTTACTGGTTCATGCAGTTTGATTTTGTTTATTCAGTAAGCATTTATTCAGGGCCTGCTCTGGGTCAGACATGGCACTGGGGCTGCAAAATTAAGCTAAGCTAGAATTCCTGACTTCAAGGAACTCAGTTTGGTGGCATATGGGCAAGGAAATAAACAGATATAAAGAATTAATAAATACAGTTAGGTAAGTGTTGGGTGCTGTGGGAGAGAAGGAAGCAGCTCCAGGGAGTAAGGGTTAAAGCTGAGAAAGGCTTCAGAGAGGGGATGGAGGGGAAGGCAGAGCTCAGTCTAGAGGATGAAGCTGAGTAGGCAGGCCCCAGTTCTTACCAGGTGAAGAGGGGAGAAAAGGCATCCCAGCACTGCAGAGCAGTGGGGTGAGTGCACAGGGGTTGAGGCCTGAGAGTATTTTCTGGGAACCGTAAGATGTTAGGTGTTGGGACTTAGTGGTGGAGTGTCCAGAGAAGAGACTGGAGAGGGAGGCGGGGCCCCCTCAGAGGGGGATGATTTGATGTAAAGGATTTCTGGATTTTACCCTGTAGATCATTGTTTCTGTGGTCCAAGGACTATTGGCTTTAGAATCACCTGGGGAAAGTGTTTAGCCAATTTCTAGGTCCATTTTGGGAGGTTCAGATCGGGTAGGTTGCTGTGATATTCATGTTAGACACATACCTCAGGTGGTTCTTAGGTACGTGGTAATGCTATAGGTTTGGGGAGCCACTTACAAATTTTAAACAGGATCAGATTTTAATTTTAGGAAGCTCACCCTGGCAACTAGAAAATGAATGGAGAGCAGGGGAGGTAGGTGTGATCTGGAGACCTTTTAGGATCCTCCCAGATAAAATTGGGTCAGAAATGAGGAAGGCTTGAATCAAAGCAGTGGGGATAGAAGGGGAGATGGGAATCTAAAGGAGGTCAGAACTGGTTAACCTGCCCACTGAATTTGGCCAGCAGATATATTTAATTTGGCTCACACCTACTTTGTTTCAAAAATTAGTATCTTTCCCATAAAAGCCCAGATTTCTGGATTCTCTTGAAAAACTAAAATAGTGGATAACATAGGCCCTGACAAGAATCTCCTGAAGCTGAATAGTGCTTGCCCTCTTCAAAAAGGGTATTTGTGATACAGCCACTGTGGAGAACAGTGTGGAGGTTCCTTAAAAAACTACAGATAGAACTACCATACGACCCAGCAATCCCACTACTGGGCATATACCCTGAGAAAACCATAATTCAAAAAGAGTCATGTACCAAAATGTTCATTGCAGCTCTATTTACAATAGCCAGGACATGGAAGCAACCTAAGTGTCCATCGACAGATGAATGGATAAAGAAGATGTGGCACATATGTACAATGGAATATTACTCAGCCATAAAAAGAAACGAAATTATTTGTAGTGAGGCGGATGGACCTAGAATCTGTCATACAGAGTGAAGTAAGTCAGAAAGAGAAAGACAAATACCGTATGCTAACACATATATATGGAATCTAAGGAAAAAAATAAAAGGTCATGAAGAACCTAAGGGTAAGATGGGAATAAAGACACAGACCTACTAGAGAATGGACTTGAGGATATGGGGAGGGGGAAGGGTAAGCTGTGACAAAGTGAGAGAGTGGCGTGGACATATATACACTACCAAACGTAAAATAGATAGCTAGTGGGAAGCAGCCACATAGCACAGGGAGATCAGCTCGGTGGTCTGTGACCACCTAGAGGGGTGGGATAGGGAGAGTGGGAGGGAGACGGAAGAGGGAGGACATATGGGGATATATGTATACGTATAGCTGATTCACTTTGTTATAAAGCAGAAACTAACACACCATTGTAAAGCAATTATACTCCAATAAAGATGTTAAAAAAAAAAAAGGGTATTTGCTTTCTAGTGTGCCATTTCCCTACCAGTCCCTGTGCTCCACGCAGGTCTGCTTTGTTCAGTTTACCTGCCTGATCCCTATGTACATTTTTTTTCCCCCTATGTACATTTGATTGTGATGCTTGATTTAAGATTTTAAATTGACAGAGCGCAGTAACTGACTAGCTGGAAGGGGTGAAGGTAAAAGATGCGGAGGAGTCTGGGGTGACTCAGGTTCTGGTAGGATGATGGGGTGGAGTCGCTGAGGTAGGGGTTTTGTGAAGCGTTAACTCTTTGGTAATAATGGCCCCCGGCATTCGTTGAGTCTAAGAGTTAATCCTCTTGATGTTTCAGTGAGGAGGTATTTTATTAATATCTCATCATAACCTAACTCGTACGAGATTGGTCCTTACAGAACAGAAGCAAAGTTATAATTTAAATGATGAGTGATGCTGAATCTGGCAGAATAACAGTAATCTTTTGCACAGGGCACTTCTCTTGGACAGGACCATGGGGCAGACTTCTCTTGGAAGGTGTGGTTTTTGGACTTGGAATTAAAACAAAGAAAATTTCATGTTCTAGAGAAATATCATTTGTGGATGAAATGTCCCCCATTAGAGGACTGTTTCTGTAATGATTTCAAAGACTAGAACACTTTTCCTCCAGAGTCACAGGGGAAACATGAGAAATTCCTGATCTTTTGATTTTCACTTGTTATGACTGCAGGCCGACTACAATATAATGTGTTAATTATGGCATTAGCTAGATATGTTACAGTTAACTCAAGCATAACTTATCTTTAGTTGTGCCTTGGTCTCCTTGAGTAGATGTGGGAAACTGGCCTCTCTCACTTGTAAGTACATTAGTAAGGCTTGAAATGTATTTTAGTCATCTTAGATATAGATTTACAAATGTCTCATAGAAAGAATTATTTTTTCAGTTGGCAGAGACAGGAATCTTTCAGAAGGAGTGAGAGAAAAATGGATGGGAAACTTCTGCAGAGTGAGAGAGAGAGATTGTTAGGTAGAAGGTTACTCCATTTCTAGGTGCTATTTGGAAGAAACGAATTGGTTCTTAAACTACTTTCTGAAATATCAGTTCACTGCTGATGGCTTGCTTTTGTAACTGCTGTAATGCTTAAATGTCAAGAACTTCTCTGCTGAATAAGAATTTGCCTGGCGCGTAAGGGAGAGAGGGGAAAGATGTTTCAGTCAGAGTCTGATGGGAACCAAGGCACAGAGCCTGGGCGGATCATGCTAAATTAGAGGCACAAGGAAGTGGAAGGTGTGTGAGGGACCAGGCCGAGCCTAATGAGCTCAATGAGGGGAGGTTGCAATGGCAAGAGCAACGTCATTGTAAATACCCAATAGTGATAATGATAATGATGTCAAACATTTATATAGCACTTACTATATGCCAGGCGTTCTTTAAGTGCTTTACATATATTGTCTCATTTAATATTCACAAGTGCTTTGTGAGGTAGAGGTACTATTATTTACCCCATTTTACTGAGACACAATGTTTAAGTAACTTGCTCAAGGTCCCACAGCTGAGATTTGAACCCAGGCATTCTGCGTCCGGAGTCCATGTTCTTCATGCTATGTTGCCTCTCAGTTCTAAGAACGGCATATAAACTCTGCTTTGTAGTTACTGGGTGTTTTGTGCAAAAGATATAAACATTAGAATAAAGACCTTCAGTGCCGTGCTTAATTGGGTTTGTGTCTAATGTTTACAGATGGGGAAAATGTACAGTGAAAAAGGAAGAACTGACTTTGTTTTCTCTTCCCCCAGTTTTAAATTATTCGTAGGGACAAGTGGGCTTGTATTTGCTAGTCTTATATTTAGTTGACTATTAAGAACATTTCATTCACTATTTGCTCTAATTGCGGTAAATGGCTTTTGATTAACTAATTAGCTTTGGGACTGATAATGAGTTAAATAGAACCCACATCCTAGCTTTGCAATCTTGAGCATAACTTAGTCTCTCTAACCAGGTTTCCTCATCTGTGAAATGGGGTAGTACCTGCCTCATAGGATCAAAATTGTCAAAATTGAATGAGTTAATATTTGTAAAGTGCCTGGCACTTAGTGCTGTGTTAGTGTTAAGTAAATAAAAAATAAAACTTGACATTTGTGCTTCTCTGCTTGTGAACATTTAACTGTCATATAACATATACACACATACTCACACCCGAGGAGGTTATACCAAGAGAAAGGATGTTTCAGCAAAGGAAGAGTAAGTAAATTTTTTCAAATACCACTTTCCTATTTATGAATCTGCAGTACCTCCCACATATTTATCATGTGTTTGATGTCGAGATTCCTCAGCAAGGATTTCAAATCCCTTCACTAAATGACCCCTCCTTTTGTCTTATCTTCTCATCTCTTGTTAGTTTATTATATGTTGTTTAAGTCTAGCAAGCAAACATTTGTCATCAGGACATGCTTGTTCTTGTCTTACTGCTCTAGTTCTTCTCCAGTCGTCTCTCACCACCTTCTCTCCTCTGATTCGTTAGCAGATATAAATGACAGTATTCACGGAAATGGGATCTCATTGTCCACTGAGTCATGTCCTCTGTGGGTGTAGTTCTTAAAGTCCTGTATTGATTAAAAAGTACTTTAAGAAACTTTCAGTTTCTGTCTTAGGGTTAATATAATGCCCCCCCCCTTTTCATTTTCAGTTCGATTTGGTGTTTTTCTTTCTTGGTAGATTATTACTAGCACAGTGCCTTGCATTTAGTGAGTACCTGCTGAATTTTATTATACCTTGTCTCTTGCTCGCAGTGCAGTATTTGAAGTTGCCATCAGGAGGTTTAGGTGTTGACCACTAAGCTGATGGTGTGGCTTTTCCTTCAGCTGAGGAGTTTGCAGGAGTGTCATTCACATTTGTTTTCACCAGAGCAGTGGCCCTCAGACTGGAGGGTGCCTCAGAATCACCTGGGGCGTTTGTTACAAGACAGATTGCTGGGCCCTACCCCCAGGCTGTCTGATTCTGTGTATTTAGGGTAGGGCCCAAGAATTTGCACTCAGTTTGGCAACTACATTTTGAGAAGCACCTCATCAGAGAAATATTCCATTATATTGAAGAGCAGTTAATAAAACCAAGAAACGAATGTAAACGAGTAAGAAGCTATATTACCGTAATGTTCATATATTAACCCTCAAGCATCAGGTAGTCTTGATTTTGTGGATAGGAGCCTCAAGGTATCTCTTACTAGAAAAGAGGATGTTGCAGTGCTTTCAGTATTGGATATTAGTTTTCTATCGCTGGATAACAAATTACCACAGACTTGGTGCATAAAACAACACACATTTATTGTCTCACAGTTTCTGTGAGTCAGGGCACCAGTTACCTGGCTCCTCTGCTTGAGGTCTCGCCAGCCTGCAGTGAAGGTGTCAGCTGGGCTGTGCTTCCATCTGGAGTTTGGGGTCCTCATCCAGGCTCATGTGGTTGTTGGCAGAATTCAGTTCTTTCCAGTTGTAGGGCTGAGGCTCTCGGCTCCTAGTAGTTGCCCACTTTTCTGGCCACATGGCCTTCACCATAGGCAGTTCATAACATTGCTGTTTGCTTCTTCAAGGTCAATGGGAGACTCTTCTCCAAACTGTTAAGATGGAGTCTTAGGTAATGAACTATATCATGGAAGGGACATCTCATCACCTTTGCCCTATAATGTTCTCTCAATCAAGGCAGTGACATCGATCACCTTCACTATATTCTTTTTGTTAGAAGCAAGTTACAGGTTCCACCCTCAGGGGAACGACTGAACCATCAATAGGAGGGGATTGATTATAAAAGGGCTTGACTCACTGGGGATTACCTTAGGGTGTGTCCGCCACAAATTGGAAGACAGAAGAATTGGAGGATGCTGTGTTAATAACAGTTTCAGTGGATCTGGGTAGCTCATGATTGTACTTGAGCCAGGAGCGGGTAATCTGGATTAAAGCAAAGTGATCCATTTCGCAGAAATGTTCCAAGATGATTCATAAAGGATTTACAGTTTAGACCTTCCTGCGCATTAGCTGTTAATCCCTGAATTTTATAGTTTCTTCATCTGTAAAATAGGGAGGAATAATCTACCTTATCTATTTTACAATATCAAATAAGAGAACAAAGGTAATTGTACTTTGCAAACTATAAAACATACACATGTAGACATGGTGTTATTAATAGGGGGAG
Source organism: Orcinus orca (assembly GCF_937001465.1). NCBI lineage: Eukaryota > Metazoa > Chordata > Mammalia > Artiodactyla > Delphinidae > Orcinus > Orcinus orca. The sequence goes on along the minus strand of NC_064571.1, from coordinate 71,371,005 downwards.
AGTAAGAGCAGCTTCCCCTTGTGAAGTGAAAAGTTGCTGTAGACTAGTTCCCGGGGGAAAAGCGTTCCTCTCATCACTGAGGGAGTCACTGTATACTGCCATTTAAGTAAACATGCAGAGTAGTTCATGCATGTATTCATTCATATGTGCAAACACTCAGATATGTTTACTGAACTCCTACTATGCGCCAGATGCAGAAAGGATCAGGTCGGGAAGCTTTCTCCATTCTCTTAACTGTTTCTTTAAGTACCAGTGCTCAGTGAGTCCCACAGTTGTATGTGAAGGTAGCTCTTTTGACTGCCTTGATATTTGTTGCGTAAATAACAATTTTTAATAATTGGGATCTTTTGTTTTATGTTTTTTGCTTAAGTGACTGGCCCAGAGACTTGGAATGCCATTGCTAAAGAACTCTGCTCCAGGAGTGGTAGAGCACATGTTGGCCACAATGGATCCTGCCCCTGTAAAGACTTAAGCCTAAACATGATTGAGTCATGAGACCTGTCAGCAAGGGACTGACCTCCATACCATACCAATACCACACCAGACACTGAGCTTCACTGTGCAGGGGGAGAGAAGAGAGTTGACATTTCTTTTCTCTCTCCTGAGTTCTTAAGAAAGGTTGATAATGTGTTTCTTTCATTATGTCTGCAAAGTTGGTATGAGCAATAAGTAACTTCATACAGTGAACCCAGTTGTGAACTAAAATTGGTTCTTTGTGACTATCCTGCCTTTTATTCCTAAAAACATGGATGATTTGGAACTCAAGAATTTGGGGAATCATTTTAAAAAGTCAGAAACATCATTTTGAGTTTGCTTACATCTGAAGTGATTAACTATAAGTGCTGTTTATAAACTATTATTAGCTTGTACTCAATCCATACTTTATGGATTTCCGTGGTTAACTAAAATATGTTTCATAAGTGTAAAGTTTATATTTCAAATGGGTAAAGACAGGCTTTGAATTAAAAATCATTTGATAGTTGGAGACTTATCCTCCTTATATTGATTAGAAGACAAAGCAAGGGAAACCTGCATCTGTTTATAGATGTTAGAGTATTACCATCTGTATTAGTATTAGATGGGATACTAGCCTCAGTCTAATTAATAAGTTGTCCAAAACTCTGTATTTAGTGCAAGGGTGTGTCAGTTCAGTCAGTTTTCTTATCAGTGTATAGAAAGGATTTAAAGTACATGTATAAGGGAAATACTTTTAGGTCCAACAAAGTGCTTCCATAGTTTTCCTTTTGTTAGAGCCAATTTCCTTCTTAAATTAAGAGGAGGCACATTTCTAATGCCCTTCTCAAAAACGGGCACTTTATAGCATATTTTGGCAGTAATTTAGAGTCATTGTACTGCTCCTGGCCTAACCCGTAATCGTCTCTTGCCTGGTATACTGTAACAGTCTCATAACTATTTTGCACCTTTGCCCCCCTCCAGTCCATTTTCTACACTGTAAACAGTGGGATCCTTTAATAACATAAATCAGGATATGCACTGGGCTTATGATAAAATAAAACTCACTGTGGACCTTTGGGTGGTGTCTGCCCATGTCTCCAGTGTCATTTCATACCACTCTTCCTCGCTCACATACTACGCTGTGGCTCCATTGGCCTCCCTCCACTTTGTGGTCCTTCCACATTTTGTTCTCTGCTTAGAAGGCATCTTGGCATGCACGCCCCCCTCCCAACACCTATAAACCACACACACACCACACCCACACACGCGCACACTGCCACACATATATTCTTTATTTTCTTTCTCCTTTTTAAGGTATAAGTTATATACAAACGCACAGATCTTAAGTACACAATTTGATGAATTTTGTATATGTATGTAACCACCACCATGATAAAGAATTATTTTTAGCATCTCGGAGGGCCCCCATTTAGTCCCTCTCACCAGACTGCTATTATGACCTCTTTTTGCCATAAATTAATTTTGTCTGATTTTGAACTTCATATAAATGGAATCTCCAGCAGCGTGTTCTCTAGGGTCTACCTTGTTTGACTCACTGTTCTGTCTCATACATGCTTTACCTGTCTTCTCATCTTCTAGGACTCAGCTTAAGTGTCCCCTCCCCTGAAAAGCTTTCTCTGAGCACCCTGACTAGGCACATTCCCAGCCCCCTGGTCCTCTGATACAAACACCTTGTTTATTGCCTTCACAGTATTGATCACATCTTGTGATTACGACTTGTTTTCTTGCTTAGCATCCGTCTCACCCTAGACTGGACTTGGTGAACATAGGAAACTTTTTGGTCTTGTTCACCATTCTCTTTCTGGTGGCCTAGCACAGTGCCTGGCACAATCATAGGCACTCAGTCACAATTATTTGTTGACTTTACTGAATGAATGAATGAAGAATGAACTCTGCTTTATTTCCTGACTTGTACTGAAGTTACAAGTTGTAGTTACAAGTTGTAGAAAGTTGAAACTTTCTAATATTTGACAGAATATTATCTAAGATAATTCTGGATTTCACTAAGACTTTATGAAAATCTTTTCTCGTGGGTGACATAGACTAATTGCCATAGATGACAGTATGGAATTCTGTACCCAAATAAAAATGACTAAATGTATTAATAGCAGTCTTGAGGGGAATGTTTAGAAGTTCTACCTTGATCAGCATTTTTACAGAGACTTATGTGAAGGCATTGCTAGCATGACAGCTTTACTTGCTGAGAGTTTGGGGGGCAGAGCTGGTACCTTGGATAACTGAGTCTGACCCTGAGGAGATCGGAGGAGATAGAAAGATGAGTGGACTCTAGCAAGATGAAATGTTAAAATGGTAAATATAGGGTCTTACACTTAGTTTCCAACAGTCAGCGTCATATTAACGCAGAGAAAGGTGGCTTTGCAGTCTGTGTAAGAAAGGCCTGAGGGGGTAAGGTGGCTGTGAAGGTGTGTGTAAGTCTGCAGTATGACTTTGTTGCCTCAGGAAATTAATACTGTGTTGAGCATCTGTTAGAGAAATAAGTTGTTGAGGAAGAAGACCTTATAGTCATGTTCTCCTTTGTGCTCATGCACTGCTTGAAATATTCCTTTTGCCCTGGGTCACACTTTTGTTTTGGTTTAACCACAAAATGTATTGTCTGGAGCACTGGTTGTCAAACTGAAGCCCCCGGACACCTGTTTTGTGAATAAAGTTTTATTGGAACACAGCATGCCTCTTTGTTTTCTTATTTTCTGGGACTTCTTTCTGCTTCAGTGGCAGTTTTGGGTATTGTTACAGAGACCATTTGGCCTGCAAAGCCTAAAATATTTGCTCTCTGGCATTTTCCAGAAAAAGCTTTCCAACCTCTGGTCTAGAGAATTAGACCTAGATGATGAAGAGAGTGAAACTTTGGCAAGAGAGTAACAGCAAAAGGAACATGAGATTTTTTAACCAGGTGAAGAGAAGGTTTAGGTGTGACAGGCAGAGCCATCTTCAAATGTTTGAAGCATTATTGTTTGGAAAATATTGGACCCTTGTCTGCTTGGCTTTGTTAGGGAAATTGAAAACATGATAGGAAATATGGGATGAGGGGAGGATTTTGTTAGCATATAGAAAAGTTGTTTTAACGTTGGATTGGGCTATATCTAGAAGTAATGAGTTTTTTGGTAACCAGAGGCATTTAAAAAGAGGCCAGGGACTTCCCTGGCGGTCCAGTGGTTGGGATTCCACGCTTCCACTGCAGGGCACACTGGTTTGATCCCTGGTTGGGGAACTAAGATCCGCATGCTGCGCAGTGCAGCCAAAAATTAAAAAATAAATAAAGAGGCCAGGGACTTCCCTGGTGGCGCAGTGGTTAAGAATCCGTCTGCCAATGCAGGCGACATGGGTTCGAGCCGTGGTCCGGGAAGATCCCACATGGCGTGGAGCAACTAAGCCCATGCGCCACAACTGCTGGCCTGCGCTCTAGGGCCCGCGAGCCACAACTACTGAAGCCCGTGTGCCACAACTACTGAGCCCACGTGCCTAGAGCCTGTGCTCCGCAACAAGAGAAGCCACCGCAATGAGAAGCCCGTGCACCACAACGAAGAGTAGCCCCCACTCGCCGCAACTAGAGAAAGCCCCGCGCATAGCAACGAAGACCCAACGCAGCCAAAAATAAATAAATAAAATAAATTAAAGAAAAAAATAAAGAGGCCAGATGACTGTTTTACCTATTCACATAGGTGAGGGGCAGGCACGTGAGAACTAGATATCTCCTGAACTCTTGTGGTTCTGAGATTCTGCCTTGGAATGATTCTCAAACTCAGGTTGTGGTTCTCAAGCCTTTCTCCAGGGCACTGGATTAGTCTGGCCCAACAGATTGTAGATCAAGCAAGTCCTGCAGGCCTTAAACAGGGGATTATTACCTTGTTCAGATATTCTGGTGTATACCAAAACATCATTCCAATAGAAAATAATATATTTAACAGGCATTAACTAAATTTAGTTTAGCTCCTTTAAAATTTTACTTATTTTTTCAGGCATGTGGAAGGTGTGACTCATTCTTCTTTCCTCCTATTGATTCACAAGACAGTTTCAAGTTTCTTTGTTTATACCAAGTGATATGTGACCTTGAAAAATACTCAGGTGTGTAAGGCTAGAGCACAGAGTGCTCTTTAGGTTTACTGTTTGCTACCTTTTGTAATCTCATATTAGATTTCCTTGTTATACTTGAGCTTATCTGCTATTATTATTAAAGGTAAAAAATGCAGTTAGGGAGACTGACCTATTTGTATTGAGTTCTATAATCTTTTCATACTTCTACTGGTCTCCTGAAATAGAAATTTAGAGTTAAAACTTCAGAATTTGGGGACTTCCCTGGTGGCGCAGGGGTTAAGAATCCGCCTGCCAATGCAGGGGACACAGGTTCGATCCCTGGTCCAGGAAGGTCCCACATGCCGTGGAGCAACTAAGCCCATGCACCACAACTACTAAGCCTGTGCTTTAGAGCCTGCAAGCCACAACTACTGAAGCCCACGCGCCTAGAGCCTGTGCTTTGCAACAAGAGAAGCCACCGCAATGAGAAGCCCGCACACCGTGACAAAGAGTAGCCCCAGCTTGCCGCAACTACAGAAAGTCCGCGTGCAGCAACGAAGACCCAACACAGCCAAAAAAAAAGAAAAAAAAAGGTGAAATGTTATAATAGCGGAAATAAAGAGATTTAAAAGAGAGAAAAAACTTCAGAATTTAAAAAGAGCTTTTCAAATCAAAATACCATGAGTAAATGACCTTTTAGACGTAAATTCAAATTATGGAAAGCTGGTGAATGAGAGTCATTCAGCAAACATTGGAATTAAGAGCCTTGTACTTTGTACATCGTATTAACTATTCGTGTGATGTCAAATTGTTTTCTTCTGATTTGGACTTCTTACAACTTTTGTATTTTGCAGTAGATGGTGGACTTGAAATTTGTGGTTTTCCAGTTTATCTGACCTGCTGGCTACATCATGTGGGTCTGGGTTCGGACTTTGGTGAAATGGAGGAGGCCGTGGCCCTCCCGCCTTGTCATTGGCAGCTTTTCAGGGTTCATATTGGTTGCATGGCCTCAGGTCTGAAAACTTAAATTCAGGCAGTCCTATCAGCTGGGGACTCCTTCATTCTACAGAGGTTCAGGTGTCATGGTATCTGTTATGTGGAAAAGCTTTGCAGGCTATAGAGAACCATGCACGTAGAAGTTGATTTTAGCGAGAACAGTAATACTCACTTAAGGAGGAGCCAGCTGCGAGTCTGGGTGCAGCTGCAGAGCTTCTCTGGCCAGTGTTCTCCTTCACCATTTTCTTTCCACTGTCTGTCTCAGATCTTTTGTCCAGGATATCGCATTTCATCAGAATGAGTTGGAGAAATGGCGGCACTCAGCCATGGATTCTGTTGAGTAAACATTTGACTTACTAGCTAACTCTCTTTGCTAGTAGTATTTTAAATTATTTCTATTTATTTACTTTTTTGCTCCATCACACTTTTAAATCTTGAAACACTGATGAGAAATATTTCCTGCATATCCATAAAACATTCAGGAAGAAATATTGATGTTTAATTATGATTTTTTAAAAAATCAGTTGCTCAGATGCTTACTACTTATTTTTTGGGTTGGCCTTAACGGAAAAACCCGAACGAACTTTTTGGCCAACCCAATATATTCGTACTAAACAAATACAAAGCACAGTTGAAACTTTTTTCAGGCATTTGACTAGTATGACATCTTTTAAATGAGAGCTTGTTGAATTAGGTAGTATTCCCACTTCCTGAGGGTGAGAATTAAGTTGTCCCTTACCTATTTTGTATCCCTTCTTCCCCACACCTAGTGGGTGCTTCCTACATGCCAGGCACTCCAGTGTGTATGTGTTTGTGTGTGTGTGTTTGTGTCTCTGATGAATAAGTCATCAACATGACTCTTAAAGTATTACATAATTACATACAGATATTTTGTTAAAATTTTCTTTGAAGTTTTACTAAATAGCTCAACAGTTGGGGAATACATTTGAACACCCTAACCTGTTGTTTTCTTCCTTTGCTTATTTAAGCAATCCATTTTCCAGCTGTAAAGGGATCTGTCATTCCTTTGGTGCTCAAAACACAGTAATGGTACCTAATGCTTATATAGCACTAACTGTGGGCTAGGTACTGCTCTAAGCACTTCCTATATGTTATCAGTTTATCTAATCCTTATGGCAATCCTTGGAGGTAAAGGCTGTGATCCTCATTTTACAGGTGAAGCAACTAAAACAGAGAGGTTAAGTAACTTACCCAAGGTTGTACCATTAAGTGCATTAGTAATGGTGTCAAGGGTAAAACAGCTAGATTCCCGTTAGTTGAGAGGGATGAAGGAGGTTGAGAAAGTCAGTGTGTGAATGTACACAGTGTGCTCATTATCCTGCAAATAGGTGAGCACTTGAAAGCAATATAAAATTTTCTGCTGCAACATTGTAATATTATAAATATTATACAAAGATGTGCTTGGCCATCTTTGCCCCATTCATACTGCTTCTCCAGTTCTGTTATTTAGAAGAGGACATTGTATAACTAGATATATTCTCTAGAATTTTTTTTTACTATTATTTTCTTTTTAAAAAAATTTATATATTTTTGGCTGTGTTGGGTCTTCCTTGCTGCACGTGGGCTTTCTCTAGTTGCAGTGAGCGGGGGCTACTCTTTGTCGCGGTACGCAGGCTTCTCACTGCGGTGGCTTCTCTTGTTGTGGAGCACAGGCTCTAGGTGCGCAGGCTTCAGTAGTTGGCGTGCACGGGTTCTAGAACGCAGGCTCAGTAGTTGTGGCGCATGGGCTTAGTTGCTCCGCGGCATGTGGGATCTTCCTGGACCAGGGATCGAACCCGTGTCGCCTGCATTGGCAGGCGGATTCTTAACCACTGCACCACCAGGGAAGTCCCTGTACTATTATTTTCATTTGAGAAATATTGTTCTAAATACTTGCTGGTATGCAAGGATTAACTCTGAATATTTTTTTTCATTTCTTAACAGTACAGTGCTGTGGATACCAATCCGCTCTCTCTGTATGTCATGCATCCATTTTGGAACACTGTAGTGAAGGTAAGATGATTAATAAGCATGTACTTAGGTTTTAGTAAGTTTTAAATATTTTAAACTACTTTATGGAGTATTACAGACCAACTGTCAGTTCAGTAAGACGTTTAGAGAAACTGCCTCTCCCATCCTCCTTTCCTTTAGTCACATACCTTTTGATTTATCTCATCATGGAAGTATAAGCTTATACTCTAGATCTATCATATTTATAAAATGCTTCTTAAATTTTTCTAAAATAAATATAATGTTATGATTATAAAAGTTTGTTGATTATAGAATTATTTAAAATATAGAAAATAGATTTATTTCTATTAACTGATTACGGTTTATAATTTGATATATATATATATAATTCCTGTATATATGGTCTTTCAAATTTATAGTTTTTGTTTTGACACATTTGCATGTTGTGGTATGTAGTGGACAGAGAGATTTCTCTACTTTAATTATTCTGTAATTATTTTGAAACAAATAGGTATTTCCTACTTGGCTGGCTCCAAATCTGATAACCTTTTCTGGCTTTCTGCTGGTTGTGTTCAATTTTCTGCTTATGGCATACTTTGATCCTGACTTTTATGCTTCAGGTAAGATTATTACTTTAATAAAAAATCTTAAATGTCTAAATAGCAAAAAATGAGATATGGTTATTTTCTAATTCTATTAAGATGCTTGCATTTCTGAAAAGTTTTGAATATTAGAAGGGTTGTAAAATGTTAGAATTGGGTGTAAAGGCTAAGTTGTGTTTTTACAATCTGTTATGTATGTTTCTAATAAGTTCTAGAAACCAATTTGGCTATTGAATTTAGATATGCTGTCTAAAAAGCAATGAGGTTTTTGTAAATAAAGAGTAATGGGATTTATAAGAAGATGGAAAAGTAGGACTCTGAAGTTTTGCCTGAAAATGAGAATAAGCAAGGCCCAGCATACCTACCAGTTCCAGAAATATCCCTTCCCCTTTTCTAGGTATGGAATAAAAATCCCCTTTTCTAAAGGCAATGTGGTCTCTCTTTCCTCTGCTCAGCACTTGTACGTACCTTTAATAACTCCCAGTTTCTTCTGAAAATGGTTGTTAGACCTTAGATATTTATTGACAGAAGTCTGGGCCCTTACTGAGGACGGGAGGCAAAATGCACCTTTGGAGGCAGTTTTCAGCTTATTCCCAACGTCTTCCTTCACACCCACTGCTATCTTACTTCCTCCCACACCCCAGCTTCTGCCCCGGCTGGACAAGAGAATCTGGAGCACATCTGGGATGAGGGGGGATATGTGGGAAACAGTTTATTCTTATTGCTCAGCTGGTGGATGGAGTTGAGAGGAACAGAAAGATGGAGGTAGATGAGTATTTTTTGTATTCTAAGTTAGAAGATATTTTCCAATAAGAATACTTATAAATGATGTAGTCAGGAGTTTTAGTACTATAATTCCGGGGTCCCCAACCCCTGGGCCGCGGACCGGTACCTGTCCTCGGCCTGTTAGCCACCGGGCTGCACGGCAGGAGGTGAGCAAGGGTCGGGCAAGCGAAGCTTCATCTGCCGCTCGCCCTCGCTCGCATTAACCACCTGAAACACCAGCACCACCCTCCCTCCCCCATCCATGGAAAGATTGTCTTCCATGAAACCGGTCCCTGGTGCCAAAAAGGTTGGGGACCGCTGCTATAATTCATCTGTGTTGTGGGTTCAGCAGACGTTTGTGCACTGACCTAGAGAAATTAACAATCACTGACAACATTGTTTTTGTAGGAGAATTTGGAGTTTCAAACACTTAATGACTTTTGATATTACAGGAATTATGAATATTGAAACTCTGCCTATGCCTGACTTTATCAACTGAAAATTTGAGGCATAGCTTCTGTATATGTAATAGAATGGTAATTCAAGATCATTACCATTACCATGCTTAAATTTCATTAAGCATGGTTTTGATATTGTGGGGTTTTTTAAAATTGTATTTTAATCCTCAGAACAGCCTCAAAAGTTTATCTTTGAAACTAGAAATAGTATTTTCTCTGACTAAATAAGACTATTTACTTAGTTACTAAGAGAACTAAAAATACGTAAATATATGTATTTCTTCAAGTCATACAACTTGAAGGGCCAGATTAACCATCTAGTCCCAGTATATTTGGGAAGTGGAAGACAGGAAGGTTAAATGGTATATTCAGGGCCACACTGCTCATTGGTCACAGAGCCAGGACTAGAACCCAGAGCTGAATCTCACTTGTTTTATCTTAGGGGGGGGAAAAGTGAGGTCCAGACATTTCAGAATGATTTTGTTGCCAGAATCATCCAGTTGAGGTAATTTACCTAGACACAAATCAAAAGGTCTTTTGTTCAGCTAATTAATAATTTAGTGAGAGAGTATAGGTTGAAAGCTTAATACATGTTTGTAGTATAATCATAAACAACAAGGATGAGATTAAACACAAGCATTTTTTGAATTCCAAAAACATTATTTTTCATTCTAGGCACATAAGTAATTTTCAAGTGAAGATAGTCAGTCTTGAGTTATGATTAAAGCTCAAAATAAATGCCTGTTGTTTATGAGGGGTTGGGCAGTTACTTTCGTTTTGTCAGAGTTTGCTGATACATTCTAATATTTACCTAGTTCTGCATTCGAAATATATTGTAAAGTACTTCAGCTTCTGTTTAATAAATAGAAACATTTCTCATTGGCAGTATGGGCTATGGTAAGAACAGTTGTACTTAGACTGTGTTAAAATCTGAGTTGCTTTCCTTTACAGCACCAGGTCACAAGCATGTACCTGACTGGGTCTGGATTGTAGTGGGCATCCTCAACTTTGTAGCCTACACTCTAGGTAAGAAATTGGCAAATAGTCAGTGGCTGGTGAAACTGTCAGCAAGTATAGCCACCGAATGTTTTCTCCTGTGCTTAATTCATTTTAACTAGGGTTTATTAATATCCTGTTCAATTTGATAAATACGTTCTTGAGTTTCTCTGTGAAAAATATTGTCGTTTGCTGGGAATTCAAAGAATAAGATAGGAGTTGGCAAACTACCACTTGTACGCCAAATCTGGCCTGTTGTCTGTTTTTTTGGTTTTTTTTTTTTGCGTTATGCGGGCCTCTCACTGTTGTGGCCTCTCCCGTTGCGGAGCACAGGCTCCAGACGCGCAGGCCCAGCAGCCATGGCCCATGGGCCCAGCCACTCGGCGGCACATGGGATCTTCCCGGACCGGGGCACGAACCCTTGTCCCCTGCATCGGCAGGTGGACTCTCAACCACTGCGCCACCAGGGAAGCGCCTGTTGTCTGTTTTTGTAAGTGAAGTTTTACTGGAACACAGCTATGCTCATTCCTTTACGTGTCTGTGGCTGCTTTCCTGCAGCAGAGACATAGTTGAGTAGTTGTAACAGAGGCCATTTGGCCCACAGTGCCTAAAATATTTACTGTTTGGCCCTTTACAAGAAATATTTCCCAACCCTGGAATAAGACATCATTTTTGCCATGAGTTTGGGAAGCAGTACTGACATATCAAATAACTGCAGAATACTGAGAGAGATGCTGTAATAGAGCACAGTGGGAGAACAAATATAGAAGTGATCAATTCTCATTTGGTGGAGGGGGCGTGGTCAGGGAAGTCCACTGAGCCAGGCTACACCACGTATTCTGCCAAGGGTGCGTTTCGTTGGGATCATCTGTGTGACTTGTCCTGCATTCTCTTATTCTTCCCTGCTTTATTTTTCTCCATAGCACTTAAAACCATATGACCCCCTTGTATGTTGTTTGCTCTAAAATGTAAGTTCCTTGAGGGTGGGTACTTTATCTTGCTCGCTGTGCACCCAGTGTTATAAGAACAGTGCCTGCTCCATAGGAGGTACTCAGTTTGTGGTTTTTAAATGAATGTGAAGTAGCAGACCCTGACTTAAAGTTGCTTAGGTCTCTTCAGATAAAAATGACTTGTATTCATAAAACCAGGGTAATTTGGTACAGGATTAAATGCTGATGTGGTGGATGACCAGAGCTGCAAGAGTTTGGGGAAGGAAGAGAATGAAATCAAGAAGAATTAGGCAAAAACTTAGTTAAAAGGTCTACATTTAGACAGAGGCTTTTGTGCATTTGTTATTAAAGATGAGTTGGTTTTAATGGGACGTCCCTGGAGGTCCAGTGGTTGAGACTCCGCACTTCCACTGCAGCGGGCACGGGAACTAAGATGCCACATGCTGTGTGGTGTGGCCAAAAAAACAAAATTTTTTTTTTGCTATAGGATTTGGTTGCCAAGGACTGCAAGAGGAACAGGGAAAAGGAGAGGCCTGTGTGCTCTGGCTTTTAACAGCATGTCATAAGAGTCTTTTTTTTTTTTAATTAATTTATTGGCTGTGTTGGTCTTTGTTGTGGTGCGTGGGCTTCTCACTGAGGTGGCTTCTCTTTTTTTTTTTTGCGGTACGCGGGCCTCTCACTGTTGTGGCCTCTCCCGCTGCGGAGCACAGGCTCCGGCTGCGCAGGCTCAGCGGCCATGGCTCATGGGCCCAGCCGCTCCGCGGCATGTGGGATCTTCCCGGACCGGGGCACGAACCCGTGTCCCCTGCATCGGCAGGCGGACTCTCAACCACTGCGCCATCAGGGAAGCCCCTCTTTTTTTTTTAAATTAATTTATTTTTTAAATCTTTGGCTGCATTGGGTCTTTGTTGCTGCGCGCGGGCTTTCTCTAGTTGCGGCGAGCGGGGGCTACTCTACGTTGTGGTGCACGGGCTTCTCATAGCGGTGGCTTCTCTTGTTGCAGAGCACAGCCCCTAAGCGCGTGGGCTTCAGCACTTATGGCACATGGGCTCATTAGTTGAGGCGCACGGGCTTAGTTGCTCCACAGCATGTGGGATCCTCCGGGACCAGGGCTCGAACCCGTGTCCCCTGCACTGGCAGGCGGATTCTTAACCACTGTACCACCAGGGAAGTCCCCGTAAGAGTCTTTTGAAGTACTGTACCATCTACCTGTTTCAGGTCTCCACAGTTCTGGCAAAAATCCTGATCTAACATGAACTGTTTGTTGCAAAACCTGCCTTGAAGCAACAATTTATAGCCTTCATTTATGCTACTAGTGTGACTGTCCTTATGCTTTGCTGCAGAATTATCAGTGTGTTTGACCACAGGGTGCTGCTGTAGGTTCTGCTGGTGGCTTTTTCCTAATATCTAGGTTATGCGCTGAATTGCCTTTCTTATGAAAAAACATTGTGAGACTTATCTAGACCCCAGACTTATGGGGCTAGAACGGGTTCAGTGAGAAGACATACAAAACCTAATTAATATGTAGTTCATGAATATAATATTTGTAATAACTGCACAGAAGTTGCACTGAGAATAGGAAATTAAGTCAGCAAATAATAAGAAAAGACTTTTAGGATATATTTTAACTACTTGGGGGCAGAAAAGTTCCCAATCCTATATAACAGAGATCTAGTGTTTGGGCCAGAGTTTGAGATTCATCCTTTCATATATTCCTTCAACAACATTTTTAAAGGCCCTCTGCCACAAACTGAGCTAGGCACTGGGGATAACACTGTGGTGAGCAAGATAAACACAGTAATGATAAGGAATTTTTAATTCCTTGAATCTGAATCTTTACAATTAGTCTAATTCTGATGCACTTAGTTAACAAAACTGTTTCTTTGGAGGAGGAATTTTTATAATTCAGACTCTTCTTCCTTTTTAACTAGGTTGTACCATTCTCTCTTCTCCCCCCCCCCCACCCCGCTCCTCTGTTTTCGCCCCTGTGTGAAGGTGTGCCCCTGTGTGAAGGTGTTCCAGCGTGCTTTCTCTTTCTCTTTCTCCTTCCTTATTCCCTTGGTAATCCTGATCCTTAACACTATTGAGTTGACTCCCGTGTTAGTATCTAGCCCTTATCTATCTTCTGAGTTGCTAGTAAGTATCCTTAGGTTGAGTTGTTCGACATTACCATATGGATGTCCTGCTAACACTTCAATTTCATCATCTAAAACTGTACTCAGATCTTTTCTATCAGTCTTGCTCCTTCAGATTTTCTTATTTCTGTTAATACTACCACTCTCTTAGTTACACAGACGGGAGATTTTGGAGATGGTCTTCTTGCCCTTCGGCCTCACCTCTCCTCTTTTGTTGCACTGTCATTTTTATTTTCTTAATATCTCGCCTTCCTCCAGCTTTTTATGCCCACTGCATTCCATCTCAATTTAGGCCTACTAAGTAGGGTTCCTCTCCCAGCCTGTCCTTCCCACCAATATCAAGTGGGTCTTCCTGAAGCACTGCATTGCTTTTCTCTTTGTAATCCTCTACTCAGATAATTGTAGTAGCTCCTCAGACTCTCTGATACCTTTACACTGGCTCAGACCTTCCTTCTAGCCTCTTTAGGCTGCCATCTTCACATACTAGTTTCTGGTCAAATTAAAGTACTTGGCATTCTCTGCACACACATGTGCTTTTCCATCTCGGTGTTTTTGCCAATAGCACTCCTCCTCTTGAAATGACACACTCCTTTATCTCCTATCTACCGAAATCCAACTCATTCTTTATGTCCCCACTCAGATTTCATCTTGTCTGGAAAGCCAGTCTAGCTTATCTTAGCCTGAAGAGAACTCGTCCCTTTTCTGTACTCTTCTCTGGTTTGTGATACATCATATCTGTAACTGTCATGTTTTGTCTCCGTTCTCAATTGTAAACTCTTTGAGGGCACAAACTTAGTTTATTCTAAGATTTTTTATAGTCTTCAGAGCATCAAGAATAGTGCTTCGCAGGGAACTCTACTCAATACCCTGTAATGACCCATATGGGAAAAGAATCTAAGAAAGAGTGGACATATGTACATGTGTAACTGATTCACTTTGCTATACGGCAGACTAACACAACATTGTAAATCAACTATACCCCAATAAAAATTAATTTAAAAAATAGTGCATTGTACAGTTTCAATAAATCTTTTTTGAATTTTATTTATTTATACAGCAGGTTCTTATTAATTATCCAGTTTATACATATTAGTGTATATCTGTCAATCCCAATCTCCCAATTTATTCAATAAGTTCAATTTATTCAATAAATTTATTCTTTTTTTCTTTCTTTCTTTTTTTTTTTTGCGGTACGCAGGCCTCTCACTGTTGTGGCCTCTTCCGTTGCGGACCACAGGCTCCGGCCATGCAGGCTCAGCGGCCATGGCTCACGGGCCCAGCCGCTCCGCGGCATGTGGGATCTTCCCGGACCGGGGCACGAACCCGTGTCCCCTGCATCGGCAGGTGGACTCTCAACCACTGCGCCACCAGGGAAGCCCAATAAATTTATTCTTATATTTACTCAACACCTACTGTGTTGCAAAGCCTTTTTGGAAAGCACTTAAAATTATGGAGGTGGTCAATCTGTAAAGAAGTAACTGTGATATCAAACAAGATGAAACAGGTGTTATGACTGAAGTAACAGAGTGTTTTTGGATCTTAGAGCAAGGAATGGTTAGATAAATTATAATGAACAACTATTGAATATTCTCTGGAGGGTTAAGAATTTGCGGCTAGTGGAACAACTCAGTTAGTTGTTATGCAGATTTGGAGGAATTCAGAGTCCAACTAGAATGCTTCTTCCTTAGATCTAATATAGACACCATTCAATGTGATTTAACATTTTAATTTTTGGATTAAGCTTTGAGAAATTACAGGTTTTATTTCTGAAGTCTTTGCCTTGTAGGAATTAAAGGTTGGATTTTTACAGTACTGTTTGATAGTTATAATTTAGTTAATTAACATTCCTATGATATGCTCGTCTGTTTTGTTTTGTTTCTCTCCATTTTATTAAAGAAGACTTTCTCCAGACTGGTGCAGTTGTTGACCTATTCCTGTGGTAATGTGTTTTTTGTTGCAGATGGTGTGGATGGAAAGCAAGCCCGTAGAACCAATTCCAGTACCCCGCTAGGGGAGCTTTTTGACCATGGCCTGGATAGTTGGTCATGTGTTTACTTTGTTGTAACTGTGTATTCCATTTTTGGACGAGGATCATCGGGTGTCAGTGTTTTTGTTCTTTATCTCCTGCTATGGGTAGTTTTATTTTCTTTCATCCTGTCCCACTGGGAAAAGTATAACACAGGGATTCTTTTCCTGCCATGGGGATATGACGTTAGCCAGGTGGTAAGTATGGGTTCTTCCTTAAATTTTCAACATTGCCATGAATTTTGGGGAAAGTTTTTGTTATTCCTTCTTTATTGACCTTTTGCTTTTCTGGTTAGAACTGATGGGTGCTTTGACATTTTTTTCCTTTTTATTTTATATTATTTTTACTTATTTATGGAAAATTTCCAATATGTACAAAAGTAGAGAGAATAGTATAGTGAACCCTTATGTACCTGTTACTTAGCTTGAGCAGTTAACACTTGGCCAGTCTAGTTTCACATGTACTCTTCCTCATCCTCCTTCCAATTATTTTAAAGGAAAATCTTGGCATTATGTGATAAATATTTTACTATATATCTCTAAGTGGTAAGAGTTCTTTTTAAAAAACATAATTACAATGCCATTATTACACCAAAAAATGAACGGTTTCTTAACAAACATTCATTGAAACTGTTGATTTTATAAAGAAAGGCGCTTATAATTAAATTGTTGGCTTTTTGTCTTCATTGCCAACTTTTCAGTGAGTAGAGAGATTTGTTTTCCTCTTACTTTATAGACTTGCTATTAACTCTCCCTGCCTTAGAATCCCAGCTTTTTGTGTTGCCGTTTTGCCTGTCTACACCTAAGGCTCCAGTAAAGAATCAGAAGTTGGAGTGTGTTTGAAGAAAATGATTGGGTGGGCAAATTGGAACAACGTGTGGCTAAACCAATTTACGAGGTGCCTTATGAGGCCAGTTGTTTGCATTGTCTAGAAGTTAGTTATTTTATGGTGTTGTTGGCTGAAAAAACTATTTTTAAAGGCAAGACTTGCCACCATATCAAGTTTAAGCATACTTCTGGCTTTTACTAAAGCTGTTTACTAGACTAATGCTGCATAAAGCGTTATTGACTCCCTGATCTTTCCAGCTGTTAATGCTCTGTATATTTTTGTCTGCATTTTCCTTCCAGACTATTTCCTTTGTCTACATAGTGACTGCGATTGTGGGAGTTGAGGCCTGGTATGAACCTTTCCTGTTTAATTTCTTATATAGAGACCTATTCACTGCAATGATCATTGGTAAGAAGCTCCATGTTGAAGCCTGTTGTAACATCGCTTTGTTATCAAAGCCAGTGTTTGATTATAACCAGCAGCACTTCGCCGCCTGCCCTCACGCCCTGCAGCAAAAGCAGAACCCCGCAACCCTGTAGGGTTTCAGCCAAACCTTTAAGGAAAATAAGGTTGCTTTGTTTTGCTTTGTTTTGTTTTTGTTCAGCACCAAGTTATTTCTAATCAGAAGGCAATACCGAAATAGATCACACAAACCCTATAAACTAACTATTCAAATTAATCTAGACTGTATTGGAGGATCCACATTTAGTTGGACGTTCGGTATTGATTTCAGTACTTATCTCAAAATTGAAGATTGTTAGTTTGAGGAAATAGAATGACGAAACACAGAGTTTACTTTATAATACATCCACTCCAAAAATTGAGCTTCTGTTCCTCTCAGATACCCTTTTTCTTAAGCCTTTGAATGCTAGGTAACGGTTTTGATCATGGTAATGATCATGGTAATGTTTCCTTTTTGATTTTAGCCAAAGGGGATATGTACAGGATGATTGAGTGGAGGGAGAGTGTTTTTATGGAGAGAGGCAGAGAGGAAGAGGAATCTGCGTTGTTTTTTGGGGCGCCAGGAGTGACACTAAGACCTTTGTAGAGTAAAAGAAAAAAACTTGTTGGCTGTTGCTCTGTTCTCTTATCTAAAAATTAATCTTCCCTCCGTCTGTCTGTGAACCTTGGTTACAGAATGGGAATTGAAGGCTTAGAAACAGCTGAGAAGATGGTGCATTAAACACTGGCTTTCAGAAAAAGAGTAGTTGGGGGATTTTCTGTGGCTCTGGACTGCAGATATTTTAGGAACCCTGCTGTAATCTAACAAATGTTCATTTTTGGGTGCCTCTGTAAACTGATTTCTTTACCTTGAAAAGGCGAGCTATTTTTCATCTCCAGCTATCGTTCATGAGTGAATCTTTTGATGTATGCAGCTTGTCCTGTGGCGGGTGTGCTGCATTTTACATTTAAATATTTATTTAAAGATAAAATGGAATCTCCGACATAGGAGATATATTTTTGAATGTTAAGTGGGTACTTTAATAGGCATATAAGTTTCTTTGTAATTTATAATTTTTGGCAGCAATACTTATTAGGTAATGGTACTTCCTATTGCATCACATTAGGGGGCACATGATAGCTGGTTGTCTTTCTGTCTGTGGTATCAGTAATGACTAGAGGGATGAGGTATTGTACATCTGTTCTATCTCTGCCCAAGTTCTGCCTCAACTCTTCACCTAGTGGTCCTAATAGTGGCTGATGGCCATTGCTTAGGAATCCATTCATTCAGTGGATAGCCAGGGGAATAAAGTTTGTTTTTTGATAAAGTACCTCATAAATTCATACTGATAATTCCAAATCATATTTGATGATACAGATCTTTTACTTAACCTAGTTGATCTTATATTTGTATGTCCTTTAAACTCTGACAAAAGTCTTTGCTTTCAATGACACAAAATAATTATACATTTGTGTTATTCCATAAAATACCCACAACAGTCTGAGAATGTAATTCCAAAATCAGTGACATATGATTACTGGAAATTGTTGAAGATTTTGGTTTTTTGCAGTTCCATTTGCCCTATGGTTTATCCCACTAGAGAATGCCCAGTCAGGTTATTATAGTCTAAAGTCCCCATTCTGTGGTTATGCCACCATCTGTGGATATGTACATTTAAGTTAGTTTCATTTTACTTTTGATATTTATGGATTACTTTTTCTTTTAAAATTTATCTTTCCAAAAAAAAATTTATTTTTCCTTTATAATTGTGTAACGTATTCACATGATTACAAAGTCAAATCTATATATAAAACAAGACATATTCAAAGAAGTCTAGTCTCTATCACTACCCTAGCCTTTTCCTCCCTCATAGTTAACTATTCTTAGTTTTAAATTTTTTGGTTTATCTTTTCATTGTTTCTTTCTTAATATAAGTAAGTGTGTGTGTGTGGGGTTATCACCCCCTTTCATAGATAAATGGTATCATACCATACATATCTTACTACACGTGCTTCTTTTTTTTTCCCTCTCCACATAATAGTATATCTTAGAGATCACTGCATAGTGATGTTTAGGGATCTTCCTCATTTCTTCTTACAGCCGCCTGGTACAATACTTCATTGTGTGGATGTACCATCGTTTGTTCAAACAACCTTCTACTGATGGACATTTGTGTTATTTCCGGTCTTCTGCTGTTGTACAAATTGCTGCAATAAATCGTCTTGTACATATATATGTCTGTTCATATTTTTCCCAGGGTACTTTGGAAGAGGTCTCTAGAAGTAGAATTGTTAGTAAGGACAAATGTATGCATTTTCACTAAATATTCCCATATTCCCTTCCGTATGGGTTATCTGATTTTTGAATTCCCATCAGCCATGAATGAAAGTACTTGTTTATTTAGTTTTACCAATGTAGTATGTTGTCAAACTTTTGGATTTTTGCCAGTCTGTGATAGGTAAGAAATGGTATATCTATATAGTTTTAATTTGCATTTCTCTTATGGATGAACTTTTCTAGTATTTGAGAGCCATTTATATTTATTTTTTCTTTATATCTCTAGTCAGTTTTTGCATTACGATTGTTAACCACTTCCTTTATTTTTAGAAGCTCTTTATCTATTAGATATATTAATCTTTGTTTTGATATAAATGACACTTTCCCCCTTGTTTGTTGTTTGTCTTTTTTACTTTCGTTAAAGTATTTTTTGTCTTGGTTTTTATTGAAGTTTTTACTTAAGCCTGGAAATATGAGGAACCAAAATATTTGTTGTGACCATGTTATCCTTGGTGTTCATCTCATTCTAATCAATCCTTTTTATGAATTCTATTCTGATTTTTCTATAGCTATTGTTTCCTATATTATGAAGTCTAGGCCTTCCTATGGTAATAAGAAAAGCAGGTCTACATATGTATGGGTTCTGTCACTATCATTATATAGAGTTTAATAGACAAGTATTTAACAATTAAATATTCTTTATAGAAAGTACATCGAGTGTTATTTAGAGAAGAAATAGAAGATACAGTGTTTCTCTTTGGCAGCCTATATAGAGCTCAGGCTTTCTACACGCTTACTGCACTTAATTAAGATAAAGCTATTTTAGGATGTTTAAACTAAAAAACTCTTGGTCCCAAATCTTTTGCAGGTTTCTCTCAGCCTGTTTTCAACACCTGAAAGCTACAAATGATTCTGGCTTAATTCATTTATCCCTGGCTCCCTAACAGTGTGCTCCCCAGCTTGACATGGAATGAGCTGCTAAAAATTTCTGAGGACATTGAGGACATCTTGTCTTCTCTTCCACTCCCTCTAAGATCTTTTAACTCAGGGAACTTTGTTCCATTTGGGCTTGAAAGTAGTAGAGTAATTCATCTTTTGAGATGAGATTTCTGTTCGGTGAATTCTAGTTTTTTCATCTTTTTTTAAATAAATTTATTTATTTGTTTTTGGCTGCATTGGGTCTTCGTTGTTGCGCACAGGCTTTCTCTAGTTGCGGCGAGCGGGGGCTACTCTTTGTTGCGGTACATGGGCTTCTCATTGGGTGGCTTCTCTTGTTGCGGTGCATGGGCTCCAGGCGCGTGGGCTTCAGTAGTTGTGGCTCGCGGGCTCTAGACCGCAGGCTCAGTAGTTGTGGCGCACAGGTTTAGTTGCTCTGTGGCATGTGGGACCTTCCCAGAGCAGGGATGGAACCCATGTCCCCTGTGTTGCCAGGCAGATTCTTAACGACTATGCCAGCAGGGAAGCCCCTTTTCATCTGTTTTTAGCAAGATGCCTTAGGAATTGTTTTGAAGGAATGTTCTTCTGTCTTTGATCCTTAAGGTCACAGCTGCATTGACCACTGCCCCTGCCCCCCCCAAGCCAAGTTTAGTCACCAGGAGTCCAGAATGGACTAATATGTTGAGTGACAAGGAAATATCCAAATGAAGTGTCCAGAAAGTTGCCACATATATTGATTTGGAGTTTGAAACAGAGAAAGATTAGAACTTTACATCTCTATAGATCACAGAATCAGATTCAGGGGTCACTAGAAAATCATTTAAACCAGCCTCATGGTACACCTGTGGAATCTGAAGATCAGAGAGATTGTCTGATTTGCCCAAGAGTGCATAATTAGATTTTGGAGTCATCTGCAGGTAGCTTATGGTTAAAGCTGAAGAGAAGATTCTCTGAGGGAGTGTAGATGCACAGTCACACATCCAGTCAGGAATGTGCAGGAGGTAGATTACCAAAAAAGGACACCAAGTGTAACGTTTGGATGGCTGACAGGAACATTGGGTGAATGGAATCACAAGGCCAAGGGAGGAAAGAATTTCAGTTAGTGGATAGTCAGCGGAGTCATCTTACTTAGAAGTCAGGAATGAAGAAAGGATACTGAATGTGACTATTAGGAGAGCTTGATAAATTTCAAGAGTACAGTTGCTGCAGAGGGGAGGCAGAATGAATGAGTGCTGAGGAAATGACGACAACAGGAAAGTCTGGTGAGTGATAGGAAATAGCAGAGTAAGATAAGTAGGTGGTGAGAGCAGCAGAAGCAATGGTAAGGCTTCTTGGGAAGGCTGTCCTTTTAAGGTTTCAGGGAAAAGAATTAGTGTATAGGGTAGGGGGAGAAATTAAGAATGCTAGGGGGGTAAAGGTAAGTGTAAAGGAAGCAGCAGGATTTATTAATTGTCCCCTCTTCCAATAAATAACTTATACTGGCTGTGCAATTTACTGTATACCAGGTACTGTTCCAGGTGTCTTTGCATGTAATAACTCATTTAATTCTCAAAACCCTACGGGGTTGTTACTACTATTATCTCTATTTTATAAAAGAGGAAACTGAGGCACTGAAAAGTTGCCTGAAGTCACATGACCAGTTGGTAGCACAACTGAGATTCAACCCACTCTGGCTCCTTGAGTCTCTGCTCTGAATCACCAAACCGTACTGCCACTTTTCCAGTTGTAACTGCTGTTTAAAAATGTGTTTAATTTCATTACAGAAGTAAACCTGAACCTGAAAATTATTGGGTCTAAAAATATTACATAGTTTGTATGTATTTGATTATTATAAAAATGACTCTTGAATAATAATTCATGATAATTTAAATATTCTTCCTTTTAGGTTGTGCATTATGCGTGACTCTTCCAATGAGTTTATTAAACTTTTTCAGGTAAGTATTTAATTTTTTAATTGGGCAAGAAATATGAAAATCTTTAGAAATTGTTATTTAGGTGAATTTTAGGATTTCTTTCTTTTGGAATCTGGGCATTTTGAAAAGGTCATGAAACCTGTATTTTGAATCTAGAATGAGGTTAGGATAATTTGTCTGTGGTGGCTTGCGTAGTCAATTCAACCATAGCCCAGAACTACTAGTTTTTTTGTAAAAGTTTTGGGCTCACCAAACAGTCTTCTTATTTGTCATTTATTTTGAGTGAATCAGGAGGGAGTATGTTCCTGTCAAATATTGATAGGTTTACGTTCTTTTTATAAATTGATTATAAGTTTTTATAAATTGATTATGTGTAAGTTTAGTTAGCATGATCATACAATAAAACTTCTCAACTTGTGTAGTTGAGGACCAAATCCTGGACCTATGCCGTCTCTTCTCAAAGAGCGCCGTATGGAAATTCCGGCCTGAGGAGTGTGTAGGGGTTGGGAGGGGAGTTGCCCTGGTGGAGTTGCATCTCTCTGATCTATGTATGCACTTCTCCACTTTGGCTCAGCCACACTGAGTCCATTTATGTGACCTGAATGTATTTTGTTCTTTCATTCCTCAGTACTTTTGCTCCCACTCTTTCCTCTACTCCTGTTTCCTCTACTTGGAACACTTTCTTGTACTTGCCACTTCATCCTTCAGTGCTCAAATCTGTCTTGCACAGTCCTATCCATGTCAAGCCAAGCTCTATGTATCTTCCCTCTTTACAGCCACTGGCAGTCATTCATAGAAGCCATAAAATTTAAAGCTCTGAAGGCCTTAGAGATGATTTGAGTCATGTCTTCCTCTTTTTCTAAAGTTGAGGTCCTGTCCTGATTGGGCAGTATTTTGCCTAAGGTTATGTAATTAGTGGCAGAACCGGGATGAGGATTGAGGGTTCAGTTCAGATGAGCAAACATATATGAGAGTACCACCTGTGTGCCCAGAGCCAGTAAGATATGCTGTGGACCGCCTCATTTCAGAGTCTTTCACTCTTAAGTTGTGTATCATAGTAGCACCATGAGGTACTCTTCTAGTATTGTTTTGTGTTCATTTTATTTTTCCTATTAGAATATAATCTCATAGGACACAGTCCAAGTTTTATTCATCTTTACATTCCAGAGGGAAAAGTGAGACTAAGGGTCAGAAGACTTCCATTATAGTCCTGGCCCTGCCACTTGGTAGCAAGTTATGTAAATTTAAATTCTCATATCCTCACTTAACCTGTCTCTAAAATGGGATTAATAATGTTGGTTCTACCTATGCCATGGGGTTATTGTGAATAAAAATAAGAGAATAAGTGTGAAAGTACTTTGAAAACTATGAAATACAAGTACAGTGTTTTTATATGTAATAATGTTCTTTGTATTACTTGATTTTTTTTTCAGAAGCTATAAAAATAACACCTTGAAACACAATTCAGTCTATGAAGCTATGGTTCCCTTCTTTTCTCCATGTTTGCTATTCATTTTGTCTACAGCATGGATCCTCCGGTCACCTTCAGATATTTTAGAGTTACATCCTAGAGTATTCTACTTAATGGTTGGAACAGCCTTTGCCAATATCACAGTAAGATTTTTTCTTTTAAAAATCGTAATACATATAAGAAATATTTGACAGAATTCAATAGTTTGAGAAACCTTATATAGTATTAGAATAAGCAGATTTTAATTTAAAGATCTTATATCAGAAATTTGAAAGAATAATTAATAACCTCAAAGACAGAACATGCTGAAAGTTATTTTATTTTTTTGTTTGAAACCAGTAGGATTTGGGGACTGCTGTAGTATTTTGGAACCATGACATAATTTAAATTTTTTGTTTTGGTTGCCTGCTGAAGAATTCATGGAATAATTCCCTTCAGACTCTAAATATTATTTATAGTGTGGTTGAAATGGCAGCAGATCTAACGCTTAATTTAGGGAGCTTGGAAGGGGTTTTTGAGGGAGGAAACACACACACACACACACACACACACACACACACACACACACACGTTTTTTAATCAACTGATTTTTAAATTAATAACATAGAATAAAAAACTTTGTAATAAATACTACATACGTTAAAAAATCCCTTTCTCTGCTCTGGCCCAGCAAGAGGGCAGACAGGGAGGAAAAATCAGGAGGACTTGAGAAAAGACCCTGTTAGTCCTGACAGCCAGGAAGCCTGTGCTCTAGCTCAGGCCAGGTCCTTAATAAGTTTTTATTTTTTAACTTAGCCACTGAGTTTATGTTTCCATGTGTGTAACTTGTGTTTACTGTCCCAAGTCATACCGATTTCATAGGGTTTAAAGATCTGAAAACATTAATGCATTATATAAAATGTATCTCTGAAGGAATAAAACTATATTTGAGTAAGGTGTTGAAAGTAAAGAGAGCCAAAGAGGTTTTGAGGTGTTGTATGATAACATGTCTGGATTGGAGGTAGCATCTCCTCATCACCATGAAGAAATTTAGTTGTGTGGTGCTGTGGGAGGGTGTTCTGAGAAAATTGTTGTCGCATATCATAGAATCTTAAAATTGGGAGAAATTTCTTTTATCCAAACTGTTACCCGGTAGAAGAATGCCTTCTGTAGCATCCTTACTAAATTATCTTCCAGTCTCTTCTGACACACAGTCTGAGGGTCCACGGGTTTGGAGGTTGGGGTAGAGGTCCAGTTGGGCTCCTGAGCAGTTGAGAATTACTGAACTTGATAATAATGTAATGTACAGGTACTTGAATGCTTTTTAAATGTTGGAGTGACTCGTGCTTTGCTAATTAAATTTTCATTCTCTTTTTTTTTTAATACCTTCAAGTGTCAGCTGATTGTTTGTCAAATGAGCAGTACCCGGTGCCCAACTTTGAATTGGTTTCTGGTTCCTCTCTTCTTGGTTGTCATAGTGGTAAATGTAGGAGTGGCCTCTTACATTGAGAGCATTCTCCTGTTTACATTAACAACTGCTTTCACTCTGGCCCACATCCATTATGGAGTACGAGTGGTGAGTAATCTAGAGCAAAATTGGTTCCATTTGATTCTTAAATAGTGAGGTGAGAGAGAATTTCAGAAGAAACTTGCTTAATATAGTAGCTGGAAGAATTTTGGGATATTCTCTAAATTTTGGATAATATCCAGGTGCGTGATGCCATATATCATTTCTGTAATTAATATGTCGTAGTAACTACAAATAATTTCAAAGCTAGATAATTATTGTGAGGAATTAGTTCTTGTTTATAAGTGAGAAGAATTGTAAACCATTTTCTTGGTAAAGAATTATAAACTCCTTTGTGCTTTTAATTATATACAGGACAAAATCATCTTATTTGTTGTTTATCTATTTCTATGCTTGCTTCTCTAGCTTCAGGGGCATTTTTATAAGGGGAAATATAGAAGAGAGTAGATTTAAGAAGTATTCTGCAAACCTTAATATTCTCTTCTAAAATAAGAAATGGGTTTCAGGACAAATGGACTAAGATAGGTATAATAAAATGAAAATCAGAACCATGCAGTTTAGTTTCCTTTTCCTCACACGGTGACATTCTTTTCTAATTATTTTACATATCTTAGCATGGCCTCATAACTATGATTTTTGAATTGCTATACAATATTCCATTGAGGAGATTACTTAATAATTATCAGTTTACTTAACCATGACTCAGTTATTTTAATCATTTAGGTTGTTTCCAGATTTTCACTATTATAAATAAAGTTGAAGTGAACTATCTGGAATAATATTTTTTTCCTTCATTTGCTTTTTTCCTGAGGATAATTTCATAGCAATCGGGTCATGTGATAGGATATTCATATTTCTGTGGCTTTAAAAATACTTCTATTTGGTATGTTTGTTTTGAAAGGAACCCTGCTGTGAATCAGTTTGAGAAACAAAATGTCTTTACTTCTGTATTGTCAGACATATTTTTAAAACGGGGGCACCTGTCATGCTTGATAACAACTTCTTATACCTTGCATATGTTTCTTCCCTTAGTGTTTCTCCCCAAAGTAGCCCACATTTGTTGGAACAAAATAGGTGAAAGAAACCATGATAAGTCTATGAATTGTGACATGAAGACATAATCATTTATGTTTTTGTTTGTGCAAATTTAACGTTATATGCTTTATATCAACGCTCTGAGGCCTTTATTCTGATATTTCATCAGTCATATGCATGAAGTAGAGCACAGCAACCAGTGTCTTTCATAATTGTTTTAACTTTTTATAACCCTCAGAAGCATATCTTTAGAAAACCATATACACACTCCCAACCAAACCAATACACATTTAAATTACAAAAGCAGTACATTTTCATTGTTAAAAATCTGGAAAATAAATATAAGCTCAAGCTAACTGAAAAAAATTCCAGGAGCGTCTTTTTTTGGTCTGTCTTTCTGCTCTCTTAACACTTCTACAACTTCTGACCAGAAGATAAAACTTGTTAGACCACACAAAAACATTCACTTGAACTATTGAAATGTAAATATTAAGAAGAAAAATGGAAATAAGAAGGATTAAATAAACCATATTCGCTAACTGGCACATTACCTTGCTTTTGCCTACCCACTAGGGATACCCTAACTAATATGGCTTAAACTGTCAAAAATTTGCAGATCTAGTTTTATACTGTTTCATCAGATTAGGAATGATTACCTACAAGTGTTACAAGAAGGTGAACATTGACTCTAACCATATATGTAAATATTTGATCTGATAGGTACTATAAGTCAACTAACCCTATAATTTTTCAGTAGATTTGAATGTAAGGCTGTGTGGTCTGGAGGGTTCTGGAAAGACTAGATTTTGGAGTTGCGCAGACCCAAGTTTAAGTCCTAACTCTCCCAGGGTAGTTCTGGTACTCATTCAGCCAGCTAGCTCTGCAGCTATCCTAGTCCAGAAAAACCTCTTCATTTCTGATGGTTTTTGCCATGCCAGTAAATTGTTGTCTCCAGAGGGTGAATTCTATATGCTTTTTTAAAAAAATTACGTATGTATTTGTCATTGCCTCATGTTCTGGTTTTCTGTAGGTAAAGCAGCTGAGCAACCATTTTCAGATTTACCCCTTCTCATTGAGGAAACCAAACTCGGATTGACTAGGAATGGAAGAAAAGAATATTGGCCTGTAATCTACAGAAAGAAATACTGTAAATAAGATGCTTGTAAATATTTCATCCATCACCATTGAACTAAATTGATCTGCTTACCAGACATGGGAACTCAGTGTGTGTGGTACTTGGACAGCAGGAGTGATACGTATGATCTGAACTTGTGGAATTTTGGACGTACTAACTCCCAGCTTCTTTTATTTTGTTTTTTATAAAGCCATGTGATGTTTTGGTTAAACATAATATACATTAGACCAGCAAAATGTTCCTAGTAATTTTAGCTTCAGGAGTCCATAATGTTTTGGTTTATACAGAGTTAAAGATGCCTTGGTTTTTATTTTTAAAACCCCCAAATTTGTTTAGGAACACTGATGACATTCAGAAGACCCAATATGTTTTCATATTTGGTACCTAGTAGTAGGTCTTTAGCTATGGAAGCTATCAATAGCCCAAATCCAACATAGGGAAAAGATAAGAGCAAGTCACCTTCAGCAAGACATGCCAAATGATTACAAAACAATATACAGTTGCCAAATACTGGTTTCTCTTTCCCATGGAAATGCCTTTTGTCCTCATGTGCTGAGAGAGCTAAAAAAGAAAAAATATATATATATATATGTGTGTATATATATATATTTAGATTCGCTAGTATTCTGATTCTCTTTGTTATGGAACGGATCTTGATAAATGGTTTAATTTTCTTTTAAAGAAAAATATTCTCTTGGGACTTAGTAGAGAATGGATTGTAATTGCAGCTCACTCATTGGCATGGCTCATTGTTTAAATGTGGCATTTTTCCCCCTCAGCTGCAAGTTGCTGAGACTTGGTGCCTATGAACTATGATCATATGAATGCATGTGACAGTCCCAGTCTTACAGTAGTTACTTGTGAAGAACACAGATATACTTCCTTATAAGAAAAATTTTCTTAGGAGTTAGGAATTTCATGAACCTCACTACGAAATTACTACTGTGAACCTCACTATGAAATCAGTTTTCTGATTTAATTTGTCCTTCCTCTCTCCCTCTGTCTTTTCCTGTGGAAGAGAGTGCTGTGTTTTTTTATTTCATACAGGATAAGGAAATAGAAATTCTCTCTTCCCCAACTTGCTCACTTCCCCACTTGAAGAAAATTTTTGATATATATGCCTTACTGAGTATGTGCTCCCTTTATGTGACTTGGAGTAATTTTTTAGGTTTACTGACAAACATAAAAATCTCTTTGACTTTAATATGGTTGTTTTATGATCACACCTTTCCATGAATGTGGATATTCTATTTCTCTTTTTATTTTGTCTCCATTTAATTTGGTGGTGATGAAGTTTACTGGCTGATTTTCTTTTATTTTCCACTGAATGGAGTTTGTGCTTGAATGAAGAGTGTATCTTAAACCCTTTTTTTTGGATGGATTGCACTTGGATAAAATAGGCACCACTGTGTTGATATGTAATTAAATCCATAATTGTTATTTATCTGTGAATGTGACCATCGTCAAATTTAATTATAGTGTATTCCTCTGTTGGATTTTAGTCTGCTTTGTAAAAATAACTATGTAATTGATATTTCAGATTTTAAATGTGTAAAGTCTAATCATTGTCATTCAGGTCATTAGAAATGAGGCATCAAGGAGCTAACACGTGGTTCTGTACTCATTTTAAAAAATTGTAAAGGTTGAGGTATATTTGGTGACTTTCTCTGAGACAAAAATGAACACTGAAAATAGGTGAGAAATTGATGAAGGGAAATATGGGTAGTGATTTCATGTTTGCTAATAAAGTGCCGTCATGGAGGTCAGAGAATGAACTAATTAAGTAAAAGTAACTATTTTTTGTATACCTTGTTCTGTGTCATCTGTAAAATTGAACTGGATAAAGTGTTAATTTGGGCCTGGAACAAAGCTTTGTTTTAAGGTTCTGAGCTAATCATTTTATTGTTTTGTTGACCTTGTATACAAAAATGAGGTTAATCTTATTATAAAAGAACTGATAAATATTTATAAAATGACAGATGTGGACCACAGGCTTTCTTTACCACGTACAGTATAGTAAAAACAACAACAACAGAAACCCTTTACTTCTGGCATAGGGTCATGTCCTGTAATTTCGGGGCTGTTTTACCTCAAAGTGTGTTTCTGCTCTTTTTCTGTTGCATCAGGTTTATTTGAAAATTGTTTTGTGCCTATACGTTATAACATATTTCCCAATGGTGGTTAAGAATTATGCTATAGTCAGTTTTATTGGCATCGTTTGATGAAAGATGGCTGTCAAGAAGATGAAAGATGAAAAGTGAGTAATTAACTGTTACAGAATACTGTGGACTTGTGAATCTTCAGTGTACTGTTGACCCTTTTTCTTGGTTTGGTCTGCTGTCTTGAAGTGCGTCATGAAAGCCCCCATTTGTTATGTAGTGATACAGCAGCTGAAGCAGGACTTCATTACAAAGAGCTCTTGTGAATTTACATCATTGCCAATTATCATAACATTTCCGAAGTATAAAATATCTTTTAGGCTTATGCATGATATTTTGGAGTGCGTTCACACCCCAGCCTTTCTCCCAGCGTACGCTGAGCTGCCTTTTGGGGAGCAGTGGCATGATTGGTCATACATGCATGTTTTCTGTACATTTCAGAATAGAGTGCCTTAGCCAGGCCAGAGGTTTGCTTTGTGTTTCTTCTGACCAAAATTACCTAGACCTGTAAGAAGTTTCTTTTCAGGTTATGGTATGAAAAATGTCCTTTATGCTTGTCAGAAAGTAATTCCCCTATATTTGAGGGGGGGCATGGATTAGAAAAATCTTAAAAAATATCTGAGTATGTTAATGCTGCCTTTTATGATCCTTCAATAGCATTCATGATCCTAGTGTAACGTACAGTTTAAAATTGCCACAATTTAACCAACATTCCTCCCTTAATGTGTAATAGACATAGTTTATGGGTTCTAGTCTTAAGGGTAATAGAGTGAATAACTTCCACATAAAGAACTAAATAGTCTCCCCTGGCATTTTAATAATATCATGGTTAAATTACTTTTAATTGTAATTTTTAAAAGAAAGTTCAATGCTGATTATGGCCTAGAATGTTATAGTACTATTACCAGCATTTCATTTTTTTAAATATAGAGCTGTTGGGAAGAGGAGTGTATGTCTAGGGTTGCCCAAATTCTAAATAGTTACCAAAAGAATATTGGTCATGACCTAGAGCCTGGGCATTGGGGGAACATGCAAAGGAGAAAGCAGGCATAGTATCCACTTTAAGGGGAAGAAGAGATCACTTTAGTGCCCAATGATCCTACTGCAGTGCACAGTTTAAAAGTGTCACAACTTAGTCATTCCTCTACTAACTTCAAGTTCAAATGTGAATTTGAAAGACTCCTAAGTGTTCAGTTTGCAAAGAATTATTTTATTTTGTAGTCAGTCTAAAAACATTTGGAATGTACCTTGCTTCCAAAGCAGACTTTGATTCTCTAAGTTATGGAGGATAAGAAGATAATCTGAAGGTGTTTGAATCAAAGGCTACTTTTCCCCTTTATATTTTAACAAGAAGCCTATTTGTAACTCGTCCTGTTCATTCTTCACTTGCGTTTTTAACTAGCCACTGTCTAGGACAGAGACGCCCACTTGCTCTGTCGCCCCTAGATCTCGCCACATTCACATCTCCTCGATTGCTTTATCTCTCTTGACTAGTCAAGGACTGGGAACATGCCAGAGGGAACAAAGTAAACCTGATGGACTAGAACATTTGATGTCGGGTCCCCAAATAAGCCAAAAACAGATACAGAAATCTTTGATTGTGTTGATTCTTACGTTCAGAGTGGCCTTTATCTTGACCTCAGTTCTGGACTTGCCTGAGCACTCTATAGGAAATTTGTGAAGTCAGACTAGAATTTTCTTTGTCCTATGAGGTGTCCTTGTAAGGCAGCATGCCCATTCTTGAACACCCTGTGGGTGAATAACCTTAAGTGAGCTGCCAGTAGTTGAACCTTCCAGGAAGAATTTTAACTAGTATGCTGCATTTGAAGCACTTTGACATGTACATTTTAAGTGACAGTTTTAACAGTAAAATGGTGTTAAATTAATCACTGTGAAACTTGAAAGCGAGATGCCCTGTACATTTTAGGAAGCTTAAGTAAATTTCTGATTTTCCTTTATTAATTATGTAACCCATGTGATTTGTATATTTTACTTTTCATCTTTGACGGTGGTGCAAATGACTGACTTATTGGCAGGCAGTTACTTTAGGGTATATGGTAAATTGTGGTTGTCTAACTTTTCCAGAGAAGGTGGCAATGTGTTTACTTCTTCCTTTGTGTGAAGCCATGGGAATTGGATTTACTGGCTAATTTATTTCCAGGGTTTCTACAGTGCAAAATAAACGTAACCTTTTAAACATGCTAGTAATGCTTTCCTTTTTAATAAAAATGCAAGAGATAGTAATGTAGCTGATTGATTGTTTTTAAGCAGAGACCTGCTCTTCTTACAGACAGATCTTAAATGAGCTAATATTTTGGGTAGCAAAAGAAGTTTTGCCGTTTGTAGCCTTTTTCACAGGTGGCCTGAGTGAGGGGGTTGTGTTGCATTTGGTCAGAAAGGCCCGGTCCCCAGAATTGGCAAATGGCACATGGAGTGATTCTAGAATAATTTAACAAAGCCTTGTCTTGAGGAGAGTCCATTTGGACACAACAGAAGTATTGTCTCCCACAGGCCATTAACATTGTCTTGTTCTCCATAGAATCATTCTTAGAAAGCTAGGTTCAATCAGAGGAGTGTTATTTTGAAAGCATGTGAATTGGATCATGGCCATGGTGTACCTAATGCTACATTGTAATTAGAGACCGTAGTGAAGATGCAAGGAGTGGCTAAATGCTGTGGATGCCTTATGGCTCTTAGGCTAAGGGCTTCTCTTGAGAAGTTTCTATGGGTAATAATTAGAATAGGAATTGATTCTGACTTTTTATTGAAACAGACAATTTACCATGAATTCTAGATTCTGATATTCTTGAGAAGCACTTTTTAATCTCTGAAGAGTAAGTTCTTGGCCAGAAGCATGTTGAGTTTAGTACTTGATGTTACTAATCAGGTTATAGGAGGATCCTGTTTTATTTTACGAGATCTGTGAATGCTGCATTATGAATCTGTTTGAATTACTGGTATCATTCAGTATCAGACTTAGTTTAATAAGTACTAGTTAAGACCGCCCACAATATAAATATTTTTTGTAGGTTATTTTGTTTATATAACTTATCCCATTAGAGCAGCCATTCAGGAGACAAAGACCCAGCTACGTGTAATCATTTCCTCTTTCTGGAATGTGCCAAGAAAGCAGAATTCAGTATTAAACTCCAAATTTCAGTTTTGTTTTTTAAAGTAGCATTTCCTGTGGGTAAAGGGGAAGGCAGCGGGCAACTGCTGAGATGTAAACTCCCTGCTACCTGCCTTCTCCCTTTCCCTTCCCATCTAACAGAATAGATTAAGTTTGTAGCCAGTTGTAGGAAATGAAATCGATACTTTTCTGAGTAAGGTTTCATGCCCTGTGACTAAGAATAGGCGGCAGGAATCCTGGCAGAATCAATTATTGATTTGTTTAGCTTGGTCCTGTTGCAGGTTGCTTTCTGTAGTATTCTGATTCCATCCCTTCTCAGGTACCTAGAAACAATACCACTTAAGTAACTGGAATGTGTTTGCTACAAGTGGAATATATTAGAGAAGATGAAAGGAGCGCAAAGTCTTATTTTCCCTTTCAAGTAGTTTAATTGAACATGTTAGTAACTGGTCTGTCTAGCACTTGCTGTGTTCATAGCAAAGAATGTAGCATTTATTTTATCTGGTTATGTGTGGTGTGTGTATATATGCATATTTAATATGTACACATATTCTCTGTGCACATATATGTATGATATATTCGTATATACATGCAGTCTACTCTTGATTATCAGCAAGGTGGTAAGCCTTCACTAGACTGTTTCTTCATGTTGACTAAATCTGCATGTAGCCCATAACTCTGTGAAGCCTGTTCCTTATCCGGAGCCATAGTCTTTCCTACTTTCCATTCATCTAAGTCCCCAAGAAAGGCCCTTGACATACGTCACTTTCCCCTTCCCTTTCACCAGGGACTGTGTGAGCCAGAAAGCTTTTGAGAAAGATGGTCGCTTCCACCAGAGTTGAGGCTTCTGGGTCTGAATGATGATGGGCCCATTCCTGGCCAGAGGGCAGCCCCTGGAGCAGTTGTGCTCTTGGGCTTGATGGGGGGGAAAATCTAGCTCTTATGGGAAATGGGGCTTCACAGTTTGCTTAAATTCCTTAGCTGGAATGTTGTGAAGTCTTAGATAATTCGATGTGCAAATAGAGTACAACTGTGCATTTCACCATTAGTATTGTGTCATCGGTGATCCTGTTGCTAGCCCAGATAATCAAGACCTTGACTGTTTCTTGCCCCTGGATTCTGGAAGCCTTGCCCTTTCAACTGGATTTGTGTTTTATTTCTGCTGCTGTGAAACACAAAAGTAATGCAGTAGGTTTTAACTTAAAATTGTTTAATTCTGTTACTGATATTTATTGTAATAAAAGTAAAGAGAAAATGATTTTTAAATCCTTTTAATTGTTTTCAGATTGTCTTCTTTGTTTTTCCTTGGCAGGTGCAAAAGGGGTGGGGAGCTATGGGGAGAAAAATAATGTCCAGTCACTTGTCTCAGAGAATCATTGGTTAATTTAGAGCAAAACATTAGAAGGTTTTGTTTTGTTTGATCAGCTCCTGGGTGTTCTATAGTCCTGTGACTTGTTTCAGAGAGCAGAGTACTAGGAACGTGGCAGTAACAGCTTTTCATAATATACTGCTCTTGACTCTCCCCGAACTGGGTACTGCACAATATTTATTGTTATCACAATAACTGGATCACACTTATATTAGCTTGTAAGGTGGTGGTTTCATACTCAAAAACATCTTCCCATAGAAAGATTGTTAATGTATGCTGTCAATTTCCCAGGCTAATTCCACAAGAACTTAATAACCCACACTTAATACACCTAAACCTTAGTATGTGAACAAACCATAAGCTCTTATAAAAACTCATATTTTCTAACATGGCTTCTGAGGAGAATATTTCCTATTTTTTTAACATCAGAATTGATCTCCCAGTTCTGGCAGTGGGAATTTAAAATTTTTTTCTGTAACAGGTTTAAAGAAGGTGAGGAAGGAAATGTCCCATATTTTAACCCAGGCTAATTCCCTGGCTTAATGTGCTCTTAATCCCCTGCTCTCTGAACTTCTTGTTCGCAGTAGCAGTTATCCCCTCCCTTCTAAATGCAAACCTCAAACACCTAGCACCAGCCTGACACTCAGCAGGGGCAACCAGCTTGGGTTTAGCTACTGATAAACTTTAAAAAATTACTGATGTAATTTTGGCCCCATGGGGCTATAGCCTAGACCTGTTATCTCTCAAGGATAATTCTTTTAAGGGGGATTGCCTACTCAGTGCATATGCTTATTTAAACTATTGCTGCTGGCACACTGTCTTCCTAAAGGGTGTCTTTCCAGCAGTGAATGAGAGTGTCTTTTTTTCCACACCTATGAAAAAGGTTTGTTATTTATATAATTGAGGCTGTCTGTGACAGCAGCAAAGACCTCCCAGCTGGCTGGGAAATGTCTGGAGAGAGCCAGGAAAGGAGGCTGGCCTGGGGTATTGTTATGGTTGGGAGGTAGGGCCAGGATGAGGGTACCCAGCACACACAGTAAGAACCTCCCACCAAAGGAGAGAGCACCCAGGGTTTTTTGTTTTTGTTTTTTTTTAAGTCAGCTGCCCAGATGTGGAGCAAAGGGGAAAAAAGGCATGAGGCTTAAAAGCTCAAACAGCAAAAAAGGGAGTCAGATTCCTTATCGCAAAAAACGTCTGGCTTTAGGCCAAGCAGCTTATTGATCGCTCTATGAGTCTTCATGGTACCTTTGCTCTCTCTCCCATCTCTCGTGTGACAGCCGATTCCCACTGACTTTCTCGTGGCATCCTACTCCCAGCCGTAGACAGGCACACACGCTTGTGCTTGTGTCTCTTCTCACAGGTGGTGGAGACATGAACCGGGACCTAGAGGAGTTAGGGGTCAGAACTATATCTTGCCTCTGATTCCTCAGCCCCTAGGGAAGGTTAAAGCTGGAGGTCACAACTAAAGGAGAGAGATTGAGGCCCGAAGAAAACTCGTTCCCCTCCCCCGCCCTCCAGACTCCTCACCCCAGCTAGATATGGGACAAGGATCCAGGCAGGTGTTGGACTCTTGACTGCTCCAAGATTTTGGCACACCTAAATCTCCCTACCATTTGTACACTTGGAAAAATTAATTTAAAAAAGAAAACTCCGATCCCACCTCCAGCCCCGCCCTCCCCCCCACCGTGCCCCGCCCCCAGTCAGACCGCCCACAAACCACCACAGCCTCCCCAGGACTCTCCGCGCTGCTGGTGACCGGGGGCCGTGGCCGTGGCTGCTTTTGCTCTGGGCGCCCGGATCTGGGGCCGCCGCCGCTGCCGGAACGGAGACGCAGGGAATCCACTCTACAGCAATGCCCTATACCAGCCCCGGAGGGCCCCAAGGAAGAGTGAGGCATGGCCTGTGGAGGGGAAGGTGCTGGACATCCCCAGCAAGAATCAGAAGGGCCAAAGCTTCTATTCGATCTCTTTCCCCCGGCCCCCCACCCGCAAGCGGCATCTGGCTCCCAAATCTTGCCCCAGCCCCAGGCCCAGTCACCCCATCTCTGCAGTTGGAGACCCTCCTGGACCAGGCTCCTCTGGGCAGCCAAGGCCAAGAGGGTCCCTTGAAGTGGGGAGAGGAATCAGAACCCCCAGAGACCCAGAGAGGACCCCCCCAGCGGCTACGTAAAGAGGTGACTTATTCCAAGAGCATCACGGAGTCCAGCAGTTCATCCTGAGACCCACCCCCTCTCATTTCTATGCGGCTGGACCTCTCCCTTGCCCCCAGAACACCCAGTAAAGGCTCATGAAGAAAGCAAAAAAGAAAAAAGAAAACTCCATTTGCCTCTGGGTAGGTCTTATTCACCACGCGATTATCTTCTTTGGCCTCACAATTGCCTGTGATTTGAGTAGGCAGGCAGTACAGCTGAGAAAACGGTCAAGAAGTTGTGGCATACCTAAGGTTGCAGGCCGGTCTAGGATTAGGACCTGCATTTTCTTACTACTCCAGTGCCCTTTCCCGAGTTAACCTCAGGCCAGTGGGATAAGATTCTGCCAAATGTTATCCAGCTTGTTTTCGAAAGGATGTTAATTCTCAGAGCACTATGAATTTTTCGTTGGCAATGCGACACACACACACAAAATGGTGCCTCTTAAGGGACTCCTGAAAAGTTTAATTGTGCTTCTGTGCACTTAACTTTCACTCCCCCCAACCCCTGCCTTCCGTACCATTTTCCTCTGCTCTCCTTTTCCTAAGTTTGTGATTGCGAGTGGTGATGGTGGGATTGTCCTAGGTTTCAGCCCTACTGAAAACCGCTACAGAATACAATTCCTTGATGGATATATTCTAGAGAACATAGGGGCCGAATGCACAAAGTATCAATGGGAGCTCAAAAATGAATGGACGACGAGTAGATGGATACAGTATACTTTAGTTCAAACTTTCCGAGCGATCGTACTATTCTACCCGCTCCATGAGGAAAGGACAACGCTTGTATCCTCAGCGCTAGCACAGTGATTGGCATAGAGTAGGCACTTGATTATATTTGATGAATGTGATTTTGAGGAATATTTGATGAATGAAGAATCAATCATCAGGGTCAGTAAGTGACGAATCACAACTTGGTGCAGCTCTTAAATCTTCCAGCCTCCGTTAATACCCCCGGGCCTTCGTGGGGATTACCCGAATTGCAGGAGAAAGGAATAAAGCCCCAAGCTGGGATATAGCTTTCGGAACACCAGTGGGCAGAGCCTGAGGGAATGCGCGCGCAACCACGCCAGCTGCGGATTAGGTGACTTTTTCCCTGGCAACGGCTTGTTGTTAGCAACGGCTTGTTGTTAGCAACGGCTTGTTGTTAGCAGCAAGGCGGTAGTCCGGCGGTGGTCTAGGCAGAGCTAGCTGCCTGGGGGCGGGAGGCACCTGCCATGAATCCGCTGGGATCCCTGAGGGTCCTGGAGGAGGAGAAGGAGCATTTAGCCACTCCGATTGTCGGGCCCTCGATACATTCTGATAACCCTCAGGAGCGGATCCAGGCCCGGCGCCTCCGCATCGCGGCGCGCCTGGAAGCTCGGAGGCGGTGAGCTGGGTTTGGGCGGGTCCCGCCAAGGAGCGCCCAGGGTGCGGTGACGCGGTGCGGGGATGAGGGGGTGGCTTCTCCGGGCCGGAGCCCCTGCGGTGAGGGGGCGGCGTGCC
Source organism: Orcinus orca (assembly GCF_937001465.1). Classification (NCBI taxonomy): domain Eukaryota; kingdom Metazoa; phylum Chordata; class Mammalia; order Artiodactyla; family Delphinidae; genus Orcinus; species Orcinus orca. The sequence continues at coordinate 71,333,723 of NC_064571.1, read as the reverse complement.
CTACGTGTGAGCCGGCCTTGTTTCTTGATAAGATAGAAAACATTTCTACCAGAAGTTTCAAACAAAGCATGGGATATTAAAACATTGAACACACTAGTAAAGTCAAAGACAGAAATCATAATCCCTCCAGCATGTTCATGGAGAGCCTGCTGCGCCAGGCACTGTGGGCCATACCCTGAAGAGGCGGGCTCCATGACCTGCCCGCTGAGGTCTTTCTTTCCTCCTTCCTCCCAGCCTGCCTTCCTTCCACAAGTAGTTATGGAGTGGACCTCGGCTGTCACTTCTTCTGGTCTCAGTGGCTTATCTGGGTGTGTGACACCCTTTTCCTGCAGGCTCTGAGGCTGATAACCACACCGTTCTCAGGCCGGGGTTGCCGCACCTGTCCATGCACAGACGGAGTGGCCTTATCTTAAGGGGGTACAAAGGTGAACCTGTGTGACCCCCTGAACACCCTCTCAGTGTGACAGCACTTATACCTTGTCCTGCTGGTCACGGTCAGCTGCCCTGCCAAGATGGTGCTTCTCTTCTTGTCTGCTGGCCTTTGGACGCAAGGGCCCTAAAGTGATGTGGCTGGGTTCCAATAAAACTTTACTAAAGAACACTGAAATCTGAATTTCATATAATGTTCATGTGTCACAAAATATCCCTCATATTTAGATCTTTTTTTCTAAATTAATAAATTTCATACTTTAGAGAAGTTTTAGGTTCACAGAAAAATTGAGTGGAAAATACAGAGATTTCCCATATACCCCCTAGCCCTACACATGTATAACCTCCTCCACTATCAACCTTCCCCACCAGAGTGGTGTATCTGCTACAACTGATGGATCTTGATAGATATATAATGACATGTTTCCACCATTACCGTATTGTACAGAATAGTTTCAGTGCCCTAAAAATCCTCTGCGCTCTGCCTATTCATCTTGATCTTAAAAAAAAAAAATTTGAAAATGTAAAAATCATTCTTCACTTGTGAGCCATACAAAAACAGGTGGGTCAGATTTGACCCATAGGCCAATGTTTGCCAACCCTGATGTATAGATCAATGTGATGTTCTGTGGGATATTCAGATGGTCCTGATCTATTCAGACTATATTTTGACAGATGAGGAGAGTTAACATGGCTCTGTGAGTGAGAGGCCTATGTGAGTATACATTATCTGTTCCACGTAAATGTGAACTTCCTGATCCTTTTTCCTGATTGAGGTAGAAAATAATGCATTTGGCCCAATCAGTGGCTACATTCCATGTCCCTAAGGCCACAGTAACCTGCTGTAGCAAAGACACCCGACCTGCATGTCAGCTGCGATTAGGACTGCTGCTTGGTTGAGCTTGCGGTAATTGACAGTTATTATCTTGGGTCCATCCAGTTTTTGCAGGACCAGACCAGTGAATTAAATGGAGATTTGATAGGCACCACCACTCCCAAATCCTTGAGATCCCTAAGGGTGACACTAATCCCCACCATCTCCCCCAGTTGACAATACTGCTTTTTCATGCACTCGGGTGAAGTTTTGGAGTGTCCATTTGACCTTCCACATGGTGATAGCTCTTACCCACAGGCCAAGGACCTAGTGTGAGAATTTCTCAAATTTCTAAGTATGTTAAGATCACTCTGGTTGCTCTTTGGGGAATGGTTTGGAGGAGCCAGAAGTGAAAGTAAGGAGTCCAGTTAGGAAGCAGTTGTATTTGTCCAGGTGAGAGATGCAGTTGGTCTGAACTAGTTAGTGGCAGTGGTTTGGAGATAAAGCAGATACACTCCAGACATATTTTGGAATTGAAATTGACTGGATTTACTGATTGATTGGACATGCTGATGAAACGCAGGGGAAAAGCTAGAATGGCTTGAACAGCTGGGTAGATAGATGGCAGTACCTTTTATTGAGACGGTAAAGACAGTGATGGGGGCAGTAAGGCAGGAGTTGAAAATCAAAGGTTTGGTTTTGTCCATATTAAGGGAAGTCAAATTTTGTAAGACATTAAAATTGAGATGTCCACTAGGCAGTTGGGTATGGGTCTTAACTCAGAAGAGATCTGGATTAGAGGGACCAGTGCAAAGAGTCAGCAACATTATGATTGTATTTTAAACCATAGGAATGAATTAAATTACACTGGGAAAGAGGATTAAAAAGGGATGAGAAAAGTGTTCATGGCTAAGTCTTAAGAAAGCCCAGCATTTAGAAGTTGATGGAAGAGGAAACGCTGACAAGGAGAATAAGATAGAATGGCCAGTTGAGGCTGGTAGAAAAACAAATAAGTGAGGTGCAGTAGCGTACCTAATGAATTTGACGCCTGGAGCAGGTAATTTCTAAAACACAGATAATAACAATAGCCTGAAAAGAAAAGCAGATAATGAACATTTTCTTTTATTGAAATTTGTTATATTACCATGCCGGTAATTTTTAAAAAATAAAAATAAAATTTACAATACAAAATGAGAAAGAAGTAATGGATGAATACTTTTATATATGTTTTTAAAAATTATTTTTGGCTGCGTTGGGTCTTTGTTGCTGCGCGCAGCCTTCTCATTGTGGTGACTTCTCTTGCTGCAGAGCTCGGGCTCTAGGCACGGGGCCTTCAGTAGTTGTGGCTCATGGGCTCTAGAGTGCAGGCTCAGTAGTTGTGGCACACGGGCTTAGTTGCTCCATGGCATGTGGGATCTTCCTGGACCAGGGATCGAACCTGTGTCCCCGCATTGGCAGGTGGATTCTTAACCACTGCGCCACCAGGGAAGTCCCAGTGAATACTTTTAAATTACATGTAGGGAATTCCCTGGTGGTCTAGTGGTTAGGACTTTGTGCTTTCACTGCCGAGGGCCTGGGTTCGATCCCTGGTTGGGGAACTAAGATCCCACAGCGTGGCCAAAAGAAAAATTACATGTGTTTTGGGGGAAAAAAAGGAAGAAAAAAGCATATGAAGAAATGTTCCCAAAGGAGTGAATTCGCAAGACTTAGAGAATGAGTTGTGTATAGAATGACAGAATAGAAGTAACTCAGGTTCAGTTTCTTCATGTTTCTAATAACTGGGCTAGTGTTATTTATGTCAAATCCCTAATCTGCTGGGATATATAGTACCTGGGGGGTTGTGGACGTGCCCTGCGCTGAAGTGAGCTGGGACAGTTCTGAACCATTTCAAATGTGTTCTCAAAACACAATTTTTTAAGTCCTATGCGTAGCTGAGTCTGTGTGTCAGAGACCAACTGTATAATTGCAAGTTCTACAAATTAACTTCCTCCTTCAAGGATAAGAAATAGAAAGGTGCTATATTGACGCTTACATATATATTATTAAAAAACAATAGTAGGGATTTCCCTGGTGGCACAGTGGTTAAGAATCCTCCTGCCAATGCAGGGGACACGGGTTCAATCCCTGGTCCGCGAAGATCCCACATGCAGCAGAGCAACTAAGCCACAACTACTGGGCCTGTGCTCTAGAGCCCACATGCTGCAACTACTGAGCCCACATGCCACAACTACTGAAGGCCGCACTCCTAAAGCCTGTGTCCTGCAACAAGAGAAGCCACTGCTTGCCGCAACTGGAGAAAGCCCAAGTGCAGCCACTAAGACCCAAAGCAGCCAAAAATAAATTAAAAAAATTTTAAAACCCACAAAAATTACAAAAAAAAAGATTTAAAAATCAACAGTACTGCAGCAATTTTTTGGAACTTAGATTAACAAAAGATTTTTCAGAAAGAAGTGTTTTATGAATTGTTTTGTTGCTGGCACAGGGTGATAATAAAAAACAGACCGACTTTAGTCAGTTGTGTTGTTTTAAAATTAGCCTTGGGCTCCTTGATTTCCTATGGTGCCCACTGCCCTAACTGCCTAGATCTCGGTGGGTCATTGAGTTGTAGTTTTAGAGGGGAAGCTGTTAACAGAATTAAATGTCATATGAAGATAAAGAATAAGATTAATGGCTAAAGCACCCAAAACTCTCAATCTCTAGTTTTTCAGTTGACATTTCAAATTCCTGAGAGATGTCACTTCTGAGTCAAGATGGTGGATAGAACACAAGCATTTACCTAGGATCTCTATCAAAAATGAGATTTAAAGGGATTAAGTAAAAACGATATAAACCCACAAAGTCAAGCAAAACAGGGGGACTCAATAGCAACAACATTTTGGAAGCTGGGACGTATATAGACAGATGGTAAATGGCTTAGCAGATTGAAGAGTATGGAAATATAAACTAGGAGTGAGGAAAGCTGAGAGCCCCCTTCATTTCCTCTGCAATAAACCTCCAAAAGGCAGCATCAGGTTTACCCGGATAGGGGTGAAGAAGGAACTAAACTAAGGAGAATTGATTGGAAAATTAATAGATGTCAAGAACCTTTCTCCCACTTTGCACAGTTGACCGGAGGTTTGGAGAAAGTAAAATGGAAGATGCATGGTTTGGGGGATGCTGGGCAGAGAGGAGGCAAGGACATGGTACTAAAAGCAAAGGGATTCCACGGACACATGCACACTTGAGCTGAGCGCCTTCCCCTCCCCGTTCCTGGAATGCTGGCAGGACCTGCCTCTTGCAGGCAGGAGACTGGAGAAATCCCTCTGCAGAATCTGACCAGCCCAGAAGGAGGGACTTGAAGACACTGAAATCAGGTTTGCCCGGGAAATGGTTCAGGTAGATTGTCCTGCACTGAAGTTCACAACTGTTATACCACACACTTGCACTCAGCACTTTCATAAGCTTTTTCGCCTTAGCATGGAAAGGTAGCCAAGGATTTTGAGACGTCTGAAGAAAGTGTTTAACATGAAAGGTAGACACCAAAATGAATAAACAGAAAAAAGCAACTTAGAGGAAATTGAGACCATGTAGGAAGAAAACAACAAAACACAATGAAAACACTGTCTTTAAGTACACTTGAAACTTAGATAATGTTATATACCAATTTTACTTCAATTAAAAAAGAAAGACAGGGACTTCTGTGGCAGTCCAGTGGTTAAGACTCCATGCTTCCAATGCAGGGTTCGATCCCTGGTTGGGGAACTAAGATCTCGCATGCTGTGCAGCACGGCCAAAAAATAAAAAAGAAAAGAGAGAAAAAAGGAAAAAATGACTGTCATTAATCCTCAGAAGAAGATATACAGATCGCCAACAAACACATGAAAGAATGCTCAACATCGCTAATCATTAGAGAAATGCAAATCACAACTACAATGAGGTATCACCTCACACCAGTCAGAATGGCCGTCATCAAAAAATCTACAAACAATAAATGCTGGAGAAATAAATGGTGTGGAGAACGGGGAACCTTCTTGCACCGTTGGTGGGAATGTAAATTGATACAACCACTATGGAGAACAGTATGCAGGTTCCTTAAAAAACTAAAAATAGAACTACCATACGACCCAGCAATCCCACTACTGGGCATACACCCTGAGAAAACCATAATTCAAAAAGAGTCATGTACCACAGTGTTCATTGCAGCTCAATTTACAATAGCCAGGACATGGAAGCAACCTAAGTGTCCATCGACAGATGAATGGATAAAGATGTGGCACATATATACAATGGCATATTGAGTTATAAAAAGAAATGAAATTGAGTTATTTGTAGTGAGGTAGATGGACCTAGAGTCTTTCATACAGAGTGAAGTAAGTCAGAAAGAGAAAAACAAGTACTGTATGCTAACACATATATATGGAATCTAAAAAAAAAAAAAATGGTTCTGAAGAACCTAGAGGCAGGACAGGAATAAAGACGCTGGTGTAGATAATGGACTTGAGGATATGGGGAGGGGGAAGGGTAAGCTGGGACAAAGTGAGAGAGTGGCATTGACATATATACACTACCAAATGTAAATAGATAGCTAGTGGGAAGCAGCTGCATAGCACAGGGAGATCAGCTTGGTGCTTTGTGACCACTTAGAGGGGTGGGACAGGGAGGGTGGGAGGGAGACGCAAGAGGAAGGGGATATGGAGATATATGTATATGTATAGCTGATTCACTTTGTTATACAGCAGAAACTAACACAACAATGTAAAGCAATTATACTCCAATAAAGATGTTAAAAATAAAAAAAGAATCTTCCTGTTAATGCAGTAGACACGGGTTCGATCCCTGGTCCAGGAAGATCCCACATGCCGTGGAGCAACTAAGCCTGTGCGCCACAACTACTGAGCCTGTGCTCTAGAGCCCATGCACCACGACTACTGAAGCCCGCGCACCTAGAGCCTGTGCTCCGCAACAAGAGAAGCCACCGCAATGAAAAGCCCACACACCACAATGAAGACCCAACGCAGCCAAAAATAAAAGTTTTTAAAAAAAGGATCCTCAGAGAAAAAAGAAAAGATAATTGCAAACATGAAACAAGAATAGGATGCTACTAAAATAATCTAGAGATCAAAACAGAGCTCTTGGAAATTAAAAATAAGGTCGAAATGGGAAACAGTAGAAGGGTTGGGAAGTAAAGGTAATGGAATTGCCTGGGAGATAGAACGAAAAGGAAAAAAGATAGAAACTAGTAGAGAAAAAGATTTTTTAAAAATTAGAGGACTAGGGCTTCCCTGGTGGCGCAATGGTTGAGAGTCCGCCTGCCGATGAAGGGGACACGGGTTCGTGCCCCAGTCCGGGAAGATCCCACATGCAGCGGAGCGGCTGGGCCCGTGAGCCACGGCCGCTGAGCCTGCACGTCCGGAGCCTGTGCTCCGCAACGGGAGAGGCCACAACAGTGAGAGGCCTGCGTACTGCAAAAAAAAAAATAAAAAATTAGAGGACTAGTCCAGGAGATCTAGTATCTGCTTTCTAGATCCAGAAAGAGAGAGTAAACAGAAGGGTGGAAATGATCACTGAAAGAATTCAAGAACATTTCTCAGAACTGAAGATCCTGAGTTCCCTGGTTGAAAGGGGCCACCTGACAGCAGAATGAATGAAAGTAGACCCACCCCAGGCACACCACTGAGCATGTTCAGAACACCAAGACCCGAAAGAAGGGTCCTGCAAGCTTCCAGAGTGAACAGCGATGACAATAGTAATGACGACTCTCACATACAAAGAAAGGATTACGAAACAGGGTGACGTCTGGTTTCGTAAGTAGCAACAGTGGACACCAGAAGACCATGAGCAATGCCCTCAAAGTTCTAAAGAAAACGGTTTTCAACCTGGAGCTCTAAACCCAGCCGAACAATCAATTACGTTTCAATTTTTTAAGTCCTGAGAAAGGACTATGACTTGCCTGGAGGTATGGTTATTCAAGATGGCAGCTCCCACTGAGACCATATGGGTGGCAGTGGTGGGGAAGCAGTTTCCCAAAAGAGGGATCCAGCTCAAACCTGAGGAGAGAGAAGCCTGGGATGGCAACGTTAGGGAATACGATAGGTCAGCACCGACCAAGAGAAACACAATACGTAAATTAGCATCCACATTAAAAAAATAGAACAGGTGAAATTAACTTTTGTAATTTATCTTGTTGAACTCACTATATAAAAATATTATTTTAACATGTAATCAGTATAAATCATATTGAGATATTTTGCATTTTTTTATTGAAAGTCTTCAGAATCCATCTAGTCCATATTTTACACTCATAGCACATTTCAGTTTAGATCATTTCAAGCGCTCAACAGCCACATGTGGTTAGTGGCTATCATACTGGACAGTGTGGCGCTAGGCAGTCAGAAATGATAAGTACAAGGCAGCAATGGGATTAAAGCTGAAACGAGATGATAAGAATGTGTAGCATAGTTATTTTTCTTTCTGAAGCACAGGTCTTTGCTCCAGGAAGTAGTTGGAAGGATTATTTAGACAGAAGTGGTAATTAATTGGTGGTCAAAGTAGAAAGTCAGGTGAGTGAGTGTGTTTTGGATGGTAATGAGAACACCATGAGCCTGGCAATATCTGAAGCCCTGAGTAGAATGAAACAAATCGTTTTCCTGGTAAGGGCAATGAGTAGGTTCAATAAGGGTATGGAAGTGAATGAAATGATGAGGAAAAAGAGTTTCAGCTGGATTGGGAGTGGGGTGAGGGGTGCTAACTCAATTCCAGCTCTCAGAAATGGTGTAGCACGATGTAGGGCTGTGCTGACCTTTGAACAAAGGGAAGGGAGGTGGACGTCAGGGAGAGAAAAAGTCAAGAAAGAATGAAGAGTCAAGAAAGGCATCTGCTTCCTTCACCATGGTTGAAGTCATAAGATGATGGTTTCATTTTTCTTAAGGCAGAACTGGGAATCCTCATGGCCTCTGTGCGCCAGAGGAGACAGTGGACCTCCACCATGTAAGTGGGGTGGGTCTTGGTGGGGTCATTCCCCCATACCTCCCCCAAAGAAGCCCAGAATCTGGAACCTTATCTTTCCCCCGTCATCTTTGGTCTTATTTTCTGATTAACACATACACACATATGCGCTATTTATAAAATTCATGCAATAGAAAAATGTAGAAACTATAAGTCCTCAGTAAAGTTCTCTTTCCTTAAATAATTCCTGTCATCTGTTGGTCATAAATCCTTCCAAGATTTTTCCTGTGCATATGTGTATAAGCCTATTTTAAGAAGAAAATCTATATTATACTTTACATATTGTTCTACAGCTGGCTCTTTTTACTTACATATTGTGGACATCTTTCTGTGCTGCTAGATAGCACATCATTTTTTTTTAATAGGCTACAATATATTTTCTTGTATTGTTGCCTCACAAGTTATTTAAACAGGCAACTATTAACATGTATGTAGAATGTTTCCACATTCCTGCTAGTAGAGAGAGTGCTGCAGTAATCATTCTTGTGCATATTTCTTTTTGAACTTGTGAAAGCTTTCTGTGGAAAGTTCGTAAAGGTTCAGTCAGACGGGAGGCCCGTGTAAGATTTGGAAAAGTCTTGCCAAATTGCCTTTTGAATGGGTTGTGACCCTTCACATTCCCACCCATGGAGTATGAATCAATGGTCACTCACACCCTCTGCCCCACCAGATACTATCAACTTTTAAATCTTTTCTCTTGATAGGAGAATGAGGATACCTCACAGGGTTTTCAATTTCATTTTTCTGGTTATATGTGAAGTTGAACATATCTTCAAATGTCTATTTGCCATTTGTATTTCTTCTGTAAACTGCTTGTTCACATCCTTTGCCAATTTTCCTATTTGGTATTTTGTCTTTTAAAAAAATTAATTTAACTTTTAAAAATTTAAGTATAGCTGATTTACAATGTTGTATTAATGGTATTTTGTCTTTTCTGTATGGATTTGAAGGATCCCATTCTATTTTAGAGCAGAAGTTTGTCAAATATCTTTTACCAGTTTATCCCTTGACTTTCAAGGATAAAATGTTTAATTTTTTTTGGCCATGACACGTGGCTTGTGGGATCTTAGTTCCCCCACCAGGGATTGAACCCCAGCCCAAGGCAGTGAAAGGGCTGAGCCCTAACCATTGGACCACCAGGGAACTCCTAAAATGTTTAAATTTTAGGAAGTAAAACCTTTCACTCTTTTTTGTTTTTCTAACTTTGATCTTACTCTAATAGAGGTTCTCTCCTGTATTTAATTCTAGTGTTTTTACGATTGTGTTTTTTTAGTATTCAAATTTTTATCCATATAGAATATATTTTTGTATATACTGTGATGTACTATGAAATTTTAAAATATAGACTCTAAGTACTAAAAGTAACTTCAGTTTCTCTACTTTTTTCCATCACAGGGAAGCTCTTGGAGAACATTTAGACGGGAAGGAGAGGGAAGAAGATCAAAGCAAGAGCTACAAACAGAAAGAAGAAAGCAGACTGGTAAGAACTGGGGAGTTACTGGGTCGCGACTGTCCTGTAGGACTGGGGCTTTGCTCTTCCTGTGCTGTGCCTTTGGTGGGCTACAGTGCCAAGCCCCGCTCCTCCCTTCTTTTTCCCTCCTGTCCTCTCCCCTCCCCCTTTCCCCTCTCCTCGCAGACTTCAAGACCATCTCACTTCCCAACTCTTCCACTAATTCCTCCGCGGCGCAGGTTGAACCCTTTGACTTCCCGTCTGTACCATTCGTTTCATTTTAGATACTTTTCTGCCTTGTATGACTTTTCGAAGATGTGTATGCGTGCGGTGTCCCCAGTGGAACTGTAAGTTCTAGGAGAGCGAGGACCTCTTGGTGTAGCTGTGGAGTAGGGCAGAGCTTGTGCCCAATAAACTCTAAAAGGAAGTCTTTGATCGCTCTCCCGTGGCGATGACAAGGGCTCCTGAGACATGAATAAAGGACTTGGAGCTAGAGGCGCAGGAGCGATAAACAGTAGTTCAAAGCAGCGCGCCGGAACTGGCACACTGCCGCGTTTACTTAATTAACTGCACGCACAGTGACACCGTGGGCGTTGAGATATGGGAAAGAGCTCATCCAGACGGCCTGGTCAGGGAAGGTTCCACGGAGAAAGTGGGGTTTGAGCTGGGTCTTAGAAAAGTTAAATGGGATTTATAAAAGTGGAGAAGAGAGATCACTGCTAGCAGAAATTGAAGTGTATTTACTGGGAGAAAAAAATATTCAAATTACTGAAATATTATTATAGAGCATAGAGGTATCTAGCAATAATTGACAACCTGTGCTGTACTGGATCAAGGATAAAATATTTTATTGTAGTGGAAAGAACTTTGAACTATTATGGGTTCTTGATCCAGATCACCCCTTTATACTTAGGGTACTTCATCTAAAGGTTGGTGATCTCTGAGTGTTTCTGTGTAGACTAAAAAGGGTGTTATATATAATCTTGAAAATACTGTTGTAGTAGATACTGCTATAATCCTGAAAATACTGATATACAGTTCAGTATATTTTCAATTTTAGAGTGTAAAATTGAGTGTAAAACCAGAGAGATAACGTTGTTTTCATCAGTAGCTTTCCCAGGTTCCTTTTGCTTAGGACTTAAATCACGAAGAGTGTTGCCATTGAAGAGAAATGTATAAAGAAAATGCTACCTTTCTCAATATCAAGGTATTAACAACCAGGTCTGTCCTAAGACCTGGGCAGGAGGGGCCCCTGTCCTGCACCTTATCAATCGTTTTTTTAAATGATAGTTCTTCTTGTTTCCTGTTTAATCTTGGTCTACTCCAACTTTTTAAAGTTTTCTTCTAGAAGCCTCATCGTTTTACTGTTTACATTTGGGTCTATAATCTTAGACCAAAACGGATCTGGAATCCATTTTTGTGTGTGGTGTCAAAGTGGGGCTCAAGGTTCATTGTTTTCTAAATGGACCTTTAATTAACCCAGCACCATTTAGAGAGAAGATCATCCTTTCCCCTCTGCATTGCAATGCACCCTTGTTGCAAATCAGGTGAGCCTACTTGTTTGTTTCTAGATTCTCTATTCTGTTCCGTTGGTCAATTGTCTTTATGCCAATTCCACACTATTTTAATTACTGTAGCTGCACGACAGGCCTTGATATCTGGTGGGGTAAGTCCTCCAACTTTGTGGTTCTTCAAGATGGTCTTGGCTGTTCTTGACCCTTTGCATTTCCATATAAATTTTAGAATTTGCTTCTCAATTTCCACCAAAAAAAAGCAGCTGGGGTTTTAATTGAGATCGGATTGAATCTATAGATCAATTTGGGAAAAAATTAATATCTTACCAATATAGAGATTTATAATCTGTGAGGATAAATTATCCCTCCTTTTATTTAAGTATTCTTTAATTTCACTCAGCAATGTTTTATACATTTTCTTTTTTTAATTATTATTTATTTTTGGCTGCACTAGGTCTTCACTGATGCGTGCGGGCTTTCTCTAGTTGCAGCGAGCAGGGGCTACTCTTCGTTGTGGTGCCTGGGCTTCTCATTGCGGTGGCTTCTCTTGTTGTGGACTACAGGCCCTAGGGAGTGCAGGCTTCAGTAATTGTGGCACGAGGGCTCAGTAGTTGTGGCGCATGGGCTTAGTTGCTCCATGGCATGTGGGATCTTCCCGGACCAGGGATTGAACCCGTGTCCCTGTGTTGGCAGGCAGATTCTTAACCACTGCACCACCAGGGAAGTCCCTATACTTCTTGAAGTTATAATTGTTCATTGTTGATTATGTAAAAGTACAATTGGTTTTTTTTTTTTTTTTCTTTTGCGGTACGCGGGCCTCTCACTGTTGTGGCCTCTCCCGTTGCGGAGCACAGGCTCTGGATGCGCAGGCTCAGTGGCCATGGCTCACGGGCCCAGCCGCTCCGTGGCATGTGGGATCTTCCCGGACCGGGGCACGAACCCGTGTCCCCTTCATTGGCAGGTGGACTCTCAACCACTGTGCCACCAGGGAAGCCAAATTCATTTATTAATTCTAATAGTTTACCTGTAGGTTCTTTTTGTTTTTGTTTCTTTTTACATATATAATCATCTGAAAATGACAGTTTTATCTTTTTCCGTTCAATTTTGATACCTTAAAAGTTTTTTTCTTGCCTTATTGCTCTAGATAGGCCCTCTAGCCCATTGAATAAAAGTGGCAATGAGGAGGGTCCTGTGTCTTGTTCTGGCCCTCCTCTGGATGCACCCCCTCAAGTGGACTTGCCTCAAGTCTACTCAGAGCCCAAGTGCCCCCATTAGATCACTCTCTGAGTGTCACAGAACTCCAGATTCCCTGCCCAAATGGTTCTGAACCCACTTTCAAGGCCTGCATGGGCCTCTTCCCAGGGTCTGTCCTGCTCAGGGCAGACAAGGCCTCAGGGATGACCAGGGGTTTAGATGGAGCTCGCACGTATGGTCTGGGAAATGCACATGCCTGCATCTGAAGGACTAGGAGTGTGAAGAGAATGGGGTGGGCTCCAGGCTGGTGGCCAGAGACTGGCTCTCCCCTAGCCACCAAGTTCTGAAAGGAACTCTGATAGGTAGTCTGAATTCAAACTAGGACTTATAAATTGTTATGAAGGTGCCAAGGTAGGTGGATAGAACATATTTAGTGGTTTATTACACTGAATTGTATTTTTAAATATTTAGATATATGGTATGTGGACCTTCACTTAAACTCTCATCCTGGGTCTCAAAAATGTTAGGGGTGTGTCAATCTGATGGTAACATTTTCTGTTTTACTTTGAGACTTAAATACTTGATTCAGAAATTTCTGATGTTCGCATTGTCTGAGTAGAAAATAGAAAATTGCTCTAAACTACAGGAAAGCCATTGCTTCCTTATGCATGTAAGACTGTTTGGCACAAGTGATAAGGCTGCAGCTGTTTAAAAAAGGCCTGGAGTACCCTGGATAGCTGGGTGGAGGTTCAGTTCTGTATTCATTAAAACTGTATTTCAAAATTTCCTTAGAAGAATGAGGTGAAATAGAGTCTCTGATCATTTCAGTGAATCCCTGGAGCAGAGATATTTATAAGTTCCTAGTTCAGAAATGATTCGAGAGTTGAAAAATTTGTAAATTCCAAAACAGACTTGGAAAAACTCAGGCATAACCTAAGGATACTCGAACTTTTTTTGCGAGGATTTATCATCTTGAAATCATGACATCACCAAAAGTTCAGGAGGCAAGGTACTGCATGTGAAATTTACCAAGAGGAATTTAGAAGGGGGGTACGAGTAGCAAAATTCCTGGACCTTTGAGGGAGGGGTCAGTGCAGTCGGCTACAATTCTCTCCTGTATTAGAACACCTATAGCAAGAGGTTCCACGTAACATTAGCTTAAACAAGGTAGAAGCTTATTTCTCTGGTTCACGTAATAAACAGTTCAGAGCAGAAATAGTCCAGGGCTGATATGGGGGTTTCTTTGAGGCTGGGAACCTCACCTCCTTCCACCCTTGCTTAGGTTGCCTTCGTCTGCTCACCACGTCATACTTTAGCATCACATGCCAGCCTGGGAGACAGAGAAAAAGGGGGCAGCAGAGGGCACACCTTTCCCCTTCAAGGCACAATTCAGAAGTGGCACATACACTTCTGCTCATGTGTTATTGGTCAGATTGCAATCTAGCTGCAAGGGAGGTTGGGAGATGTATCTATTTTGGGAGGTCAAATGCCTAGCTAAAATTTGGGTGTTCTGTTATTAAAAGAAGAGGGGGAAATGGACATTGGAGGACAATTATTATTATGTGTCTCACACCCCCAGCTGAGCTTCTTAGAAAGGACCCTGGCAGTGTCAGTCACTTGGAAGCCTGCTGGGGAAAGTGCTGAGATGTACCCAGAGCGGATGCCCGCGTACTGATAGGCTGGTCCCTCCTTTAACGAGAATAAACTAAAGTACCTCCAGAATTGCAGAGTGCTATTAAATTGTAAGCTGTAACATCACATCACAAGTGTCCTGGTGGAAACAGGTTGCTAAGTAGATGCTACGCTTTAAAGTCTTAAGGTAGATTTTTTTTTAATATTTATTTTTTATTTTTATTTTTTAATTTATTTATTTTTGCCTGTGTCGGGTCTTAGTTGCGGCATGTGGGCTTCTCTCTAGTTGTGGCGTGTGGGTTTTCTCTCTCTAGCTGTGGCGCGGGCTCCAGAGCGCATGGGCTCTGTAGTTTGCAGCACACGGGCTCTCTAGTTGAGGCACACGGGCTTAGTTTCTCCGCCGCACGTGGGATCTCAGTTCCCCGATCAGGGATCGAACCCACGTCCCCAGCATTGGAAGGCAGATTCTTTACCACTGGACCACCAGGGAAGTCCCTTAAGGCAGCTTTTAATTCCTGCTTGGTTGGATTGAACACCTACAGACAGTTGTGCAAATGTTTCTAACTTTATACATTCTTCTTGGTTTTCAGAAGTTGGCTAAGCTGCTGCTCTGTGGCACCGAGTTGGTGACAAATATCCAGGTAGCTGCAGATATCAGGGAGGTCCACAGGAGAGTCGAGGAAGAGGAGATAAAGCGTCAGAGGTGAGGGTGAGGACCGCCCCCCCCCCCGCCCCGGCTCTGCAGTGAAGTATCTCCTCTCTGGGTCCTCAAATTCTCCCTATCTTTGTCAAACCTATCTAGTAGAACCCACTTCTTGCCCCTTACGAATCCTCCCTCCCTCTTTCTTTCCTTCCCTCCCTCCCTCCCTCGTTGCTTCCCTCCTCCTAAGTATTACCTTCTTAATGTGTACAAGCCCTTTGGCTACAAAGAGGAGTGGACATGGCCTCTGCTCTTGACGTACACAGTCTAGTAGAGCCAGATGTGCAAACGCCCAACCATGATTTGTGTTAAAGGTATGTATAAGAGTCCTGGAAACACATATGAGGAGGCCTTTAATTCTCTCTGGAGCGATTAGAGAAAACGTTCCAGGCAAAGTGATATTTGAGTTGGGCGATAAGGGATGAAGAGGAGTTGGAGTCAAGGAATGGGCATTTTAGGAGCAACTTGGGCAGAGGCGTGAGATTGCATGATGTTTGGGAATGGCATGAGAGTGAGGGATGGATGGGGGGGGTGGAAGAAAAGAGACGAGGCTGAGCAGGTACATTAGACTGTTCTGGATTTAAATTAATCATAACAACCAGACCCATAAGCACTACGTACAAATGTAACAGCGTGTTAAAGACGGTAAAGACTCCGTGCCTAGAAGGACAGAGGGTCAGAGGGACGATGGGGTCCCGCGGCCGACCCTCAGCTCCAGGCCTTGGCAGGCAGGCAGGCTGTGGGCGGTCAGCTTGCCTGATGGAGGCAGGCGTAAGCTGCTTAGGAGTCAGCTTCTAAGTTTTGTTTGCCCACAGAAGACCGATAGCAGCAGGAACAGAGGTTCTCATGTAATCTCTTCCTTTGGCTTGTTCTTTAATTAATCTCCTACCTATAGTCCAATTACAAGAACAGCCCACGGGGCCGTTTTGCTCATCTCAGTAGGTACATACACAGTACAATTTTTTCTTGATTGATTGATTTTTATTTATGTATTTTTGGCTGCCTTGGGTCTTTGTTGCCGTGCACAGGCTTCTCACTGAGGTGGCTTCTCTTGTCGTGAAGCGCGGGCTCTAGGCGCATGGGCTTCAGTAGTTGTGGCATGAGGGCTCAGTAATTGTGGTGCATGGGCTTAGTTGCTCCACAGCATGTGGGATCTTCCCGGACCAGGGCTCGAACCCGTGTCCCCTGCATTGGCAGGTGGATTCTTAACCACTGCACCATCAGAGAAGTCCCCACAATATAATTTTAACACAGTACAATTTTAACAACAATATTTTCAGTTGTTTAACATAAGTCGTTCTCCCCACCAGCAACTTTGCCAGTGTCACCAAGATATAATTTATTCTTGAAACTTCCCACTGCCTGTCATGGCTTATACCAGGGACTGAATTGGCGGGGACAGCTGCAGAAAGTCCCTGAGGGTCCCGTTGAGGAGTTAGGCTTCTCTTGAGGAAAAATGGAAGGTCCTCTGAGGAAAAAGGAAGGTCGCTAGTGGCAGAGTTACAAGATAAATGTGGGTTCTGGAAAGATAATCTAACAGCTGTTTCTCATTTTTTAGAAAAAAAAGTTAATTGAATTATAAGATGTACTGTGTACCCTAGCTTGGAAGGTGGGAAGGAGAAGGGGATCATAAGATAATTATGTTGTGATTCTTGTCCTTAAGGGAGTTTGAACCCTCGTTTGGAGACAGTCTCATAGAAGGACAGTCTGTTAAATTTGGGAGAGGGTCACAGGCATATGTCCTGGCCCCTGTTCTCAGAAGGGGCCTCACATCTCAGCCCTAATACCTCTTTCTATCCAGCGCCGTCCTCAGTGTTCTCCATCACATGGTTTCTTTGGAATTTCTGGAATTCTGGGAGATCATCTCTATTTTCCATTACTAATGGTGGAGTTTTCCTTTTTGTATGTTCCACTGGTCATTTATTGGTAATTTGGGAGAGGAATGGCCAGACAGTTGAGGTCATGTCAATAGTAAAAAATAATGAGTGCCATTTGTTAAGTGACTACTGTGCTGGGAATAATTTTATTTAATCCTGACAACAGCCATAGGAAGGTAGTGATAAGTGGAATATTTATAAATGGAATGGAATATTTATATATGGAATAGTTCCTGCCATATTAATAAACAAAGGATGTCACAGTCATCAACGATTGCAGCCCTCCAGCGTGAGCCAGTGAGCCCTGAGGAGACTCAGGGTTGAAAAGAATACCTGTCATCTAGCAGCCATCAGACTGCAGCCACTCCCTGCAGTGAGCCCTGAGGAAACTCAGGATGTGTCATGATGCTGGCCCCAGATAGCTGAGATGCAAATCAAAGGAATGATTTGAGTGAGCCCAGGCTCTTGCATCTTCCCATACATAGAAAAGCGCTAAATTGCTTAACTTGAGATATCTGGTTTCCTTTAACAATAATCTTTTGACGTTCCCAACTGCCTGCAAAACTCCTATTTATCCAGGCTCCTCCCAGCGCCTCCCAGGAGCAATTTCTCAGAGTTATCTGAAACTCTGTCTTCCGGGCTGCGGTCCTCATTTTGCCCCAAATAAAACTTAACTCGCAACTCTCACGTTGTGCATTTTTTGTCAACAGTTGATCCTTTCATCCTCTCTATTCTACAGATGAGAAAAATGGGGCCTGCAGAAGTTAAGCAATTTCTCTAAAGTTGAGAGCCAAGTAGCAAAATCAGTATTTGAACACAAGCTATGGGACTTGTGACCAAGTGGCTAACTGCTGTGTGTCACCATCTTAGAAGTATGTGACAAATTGACTCTTGATCTCTGTGTGTGTGTGTGTGTGTGTGTGTGTACAGCCTTAACGTTGATCCGTTTTTGTTATGTGTCACTTTGTTTATTTGGTCTCAGTTACTTGGAGTCAAGCATTAAACTAAAAGAAGATTTCTCAGAGCCCGGTTTGGTTTTCAGGCAGAGCTGGGTACCTGGGCCTGTTTTACAGACCCTAGAGAACCAGACTGCTTTCTTGGAAGGCAGCCTCAGGAGCTGGGCTGTTTGTATTTGCAGACTTGAAAAGCTGGAGAATGAGGTCAAGACCAGTCAGGACAAATTTGATGAGATTGCCATGAAGTGGGAGGAGGGCAAACAGAAGAGGATCCCCCAGGAGCTGTGGGAAATTCTCAACGCCCAGCAGGTGCACTGCGCTGGGCTGGTAGAAGATAAGAACAAGCTGATCAGCGAGTTACAGCAGGCAAGAGCCTGGCCCTGGGTCCTGGCTGCCGGGGGTGTAGCTGGGGGATGTTAGCTTCTCCTGAATGGAGAAAGGCCGAGGCTTTACTTCGTTACCCAGAATGCGATATAGCTCAGGCAATACACTTTTTTTAAATTTATTTTTAATTGAAGTATGGTTGAATTACAATGTTGTGTTATTTACCGCTGTACAGCAAAGTGACTCACTTATACATATATATACATTCTCTTTCATGTTCTTTTCCATTATGGCTTGTCACAGGATATTATTCATTGCTTAGCTGGAGCACCCTGGGCTTTCTGGGAGGCTTCAGGGAGATTTGCAGCAAGTAGTCATTGAGGGGTCTGATCCTGTGCTGCTCGTTGAGACTTTGCCCCGAGCTGAGCCCATGGCCTCCAGACACCCCAGCCTCTCCCGAGCACCTTCCCGTTGTGCAGTTATAATTCCTAGTGCGTGATGCTGATGGGAGAAGTCCCCCCCGCCCCCCGCCACCGCCCCGGGGGTGAGGCGTGGCTGGCAACTTCTGGCTTCTGTCTCAGTTGATGACCAACCTTTGACGTGCTCTTCTCTAGGAGTTAGAAACAAAGCATGATCAGTACGTGAAGGATTTGAAGAAACAGTCGGGTGACATCTGCCTGCTCCTGGAGAGGATGGAAGAACAGGTGAAAAACGTGATGAAAACCTTTCGCCAGGAGCTCCAATACATCGAGGTGAGGTGATGGCATGCGAGAGAGCTGCCCTCTGCCTCTGGGAGACCCCTGGGAGGAGTCCCCTGGGAGGTGGCTGCCTGTGGCCTAACCACCCAGGGAGGGGCCCCAGATGTCTTGGTCCTCTCATTGCTGTCTCTACTCTAGCGTTTCATTCACTTACTTATTGATACATTCACTCCTCCAACAAATATGCAAGTGTACTAAATGGCAAGCACTGTGCCAGGGGCTGGAGATACAATCACGGAAAAAGTCCTGGATGAAGCCTGTATTCTAGCAGGAGACAGCTAGACAATAGAGATAAATTACTAAGTATATAAGTTGACAGGTGTGATAAGCACTTGGAAAGAAAATAAAAGAGGGGTAAGAGGTGTGGAGGAGGGAGATTGGTGCTCCAGAAGCAACAGGCATTTGTGAGCCATTTATTTGATGTGTTTATGACAGTCAGGGATGGAGGGAGAGGAAAGGGGCGTGCCAAACAGGATCCAGGATCCAATATTCTGGATTCGCATGAAATGTTAAGGATTGAGATCGAGACAGACCTTTCCAAAATGGAAGAGAGCCCAGAGGTGGGGGCCTGTCTCTTTGGATTATTACAGACTCATTTCTGCATTCCTGAGTCTACCCCATCCCCTGTTCTGTGAGCTCCATGCTGCCTTTGCTTCATGGGAACCCCAGCCATAGCAATGCTCGAACCCGAGTCCCGGCTGAAGACATGCCAGGGTTGGCCCTGTGACTGCAAGGCGCTGGCTTCCTGCCTCGCTTCTCCAGTTGACACAGGGCAGCTGGCATGTTTCCTCTCACAGTCTGCGTGAAGCATAGATTTCGTAACACTTTCCACGCAACACATTCCACAGTCTTTTGGTTGCATGAAACTTGGCAAGTCGATTTGACTTTGTGGGTGGCAATGTGGCACTGGTGCTGTTGTCTGAGATTTCTTTGATGCTGTGGGACCTGCCTAATTAAAACAGACACAAGAGCCCTTTTCCTTCTGGGTCGCAGAAAGCATTTGAGGTGGAGCGACAGGAGCTGCTGACCAGCAATAAGAAGAAATGGGAGCAGGCCCTGCAGGCTCACAGTGCCAAAGAGGTCAAGGGGCGGCCGATGCGGGAGGGGCAGGGGTGTCAAGGGTGGTCCATGGGGTCTGGGGTGACTCCTCTTGGGGCTGAATTTGCTAGCCTTTTTGGACCTTGGGGAGGAGTGCCGTGGCCAACATCCCTGACTGCACCTGCCAGTTAGTTAACCAGCGGGGACTGAGGATGGCGCCCTCTCGTGGTGGTGGTCAGTATCACCCGTGCAGTCCGCTGTGGTTTCCACAGTCCTCCCACTCTCTACTTTATTTCCTGGGTATCTCCCCCAACCATGGCTATTTGCCGCCCACGATGATGTTTTAAGACACATTTTAAAGGGTGTGGGGGTTTCGCTTTATTTCAGAGACGTAAAGAACAAAGAAATAATATGACCAAGATCCACTGGGTATTTTTTTTTTTTTTTTTTTAGAAATACAAATGTCTGACTGCAGGGTCTGCCTTCCTCTTAGAGTTTCTGGAGTAGAACCCCATTAGGCAATACAAGCCATAACCTGGGAGTTCAAAGCCTTGGGGCACAGGGGTTCTGAGGGCAGACACACTCCCTCCACAGTCGGAACAGGGACGGGACCTGCCCTTCCCCTTTTCTCCCTGTGCCTGCAGCTGGAGTATCTTATGAACCGCATCAAGAAAGTGGAGGACCACGAGAAGCAGCTCAACAAACAGAGGATCTGGGACTGCGAAGAGTACAACACGATCAAGATCAAGCTGGAGCAGGACGTGCAGGTGTGACTCGCGTCTGGGCGGCTCAGCAGGCGGAGAGCACCTGTGAATGTCTCTTCCTTAGTAACCACCCATAATATTCTAGAGCTAGTCCATTCAACCAGTCCCTACTTGTTATCTGCTCTCTTTTAAATGATCGTCTTTGAAGGAGCTCATGTACAGGATACACGTGGAGGAATGCTTTCTTTAATAAACCAGTGGAAAACTGCCAAGATGCTGAAGGGGTCTGGAAACCATGGCACGTGAGGGACCGTTGAGAGAATTGTGTATTTTCGCGGGGTGAAGGGAAAATGGCCCTAGGGTCAGGTAGCTAGCTGTGTCACACGGCCAGTGCTAGGACAGCCACCGCCCAATGGGTGTCTACCGTATCCCAGACACTTAATACACAGTATCTCTAACCCTCACAGTCACGTGAAGGGGAGAAATCACTAATGGCATTTTATACATGAGGAAACTGAGGCTCAGAGACAAGGCTACTTATCTGGTAAGTGGTAAGCCCTGGATTGAAACCCAGTTCCGTGTGCCTCAGTAGCCTGTATCCTTCCCAACATGCCAAACAGCCCCCTGACTGGTTGAATGTAGCAGTAAGGCAGGTTCTGACTCACCATCAGAAAGAACCTCCTCATACTTAGAACTGTCTAATACAGAAAAGGGTCAGCCCACAAAACAAAGAGTCCCTTATCTCATAAAGTATTCACAGACTGAATGACTATGTCTGTCTTCAGTGTAGAAGAAGGATTCCTGCCGTGGGAAGGAGGTTAGATTTTTCTGGTTTCTAAAGTTCTTTCCAAACCTAGGATTCTGTATTTCAACATCAGTTAAAAAAAAAAAAAATCATCGCTAATTATATTCAGATGATGTAATGTAATTGTGTCTTAATATTCAAGCATGTTCATGTTCTATTCATTTCAGTCTTTCTCTAGAAAAACGTGTTAGATTAAAGCTTTTCCACACAGTCTTTGGTAGAATTTCAGGTCTTAACTCCTCTTGTAGCTTTATATAACGAGGTTAAATTAAAAAACCCTGTTAGCGAATTCCCTGGCTGTCCAGTGGTTAGGACTCGGTGCTCTCACTGCCATGGCCTTGGGTGCAGTCCCTGGTCAGGAACTAGGATCCCGAAAGCCACAAGACAAGGCCTGAACAAAAGCACCCCCCGCCCCCAAACCCTATTAGATTACAAATATTTTTCCAGTTGAGAATTTTCTTGAGCCTTTCTTATATTAATGTCACAGAGCTGAGCGTTAGACAAAGGACAGTAGAAGTCTGTAAGAAAGCCGCACTGCTTCTGTGGGCTGTACACATTACACTTTTAATGAAAATGGCTATTGTTAAGCTTTCTCAAGTTATCTTGATTCTACGATCATTTATATGACGAAAGTACATACTGTTGGCCTCAAACAGTGAAATAATGGAAACTCACGTTCTTTTTTGTTTCGTTTTTCCTTTTGTGGTAAAGACCTTTAATATAAGATCTACCCTCTTAGCAAATTTTTAAATATACAGTACAGTATTGTTAACCATAAGCCCTCTGTTGTACATTTCCAGAATGTATTCATCTTACATAACTGAAACTTTGCACCCTTTGACCAGTACCTCCTCATCTTCCCCTCCTCCAGCCCCTGGCAGTCCCTCCTAGCAAATTCTACTCTCTGCTTCTAGGAGTTTGATTATTTTAGATCCTACATGTAAGTGAGATCATGCAATATTTGTCTTTCTGTGTCAGGCTTATTTCACTTAACATAACGTCCTGCATGTCCATTTCTGTTGCTACAAATGGCAGGATTTCCTTTTTCTTTTAAAGGCTGAATAATATGCCACTGTATATATACCACTTTTTAAAAGTCCATTAGTCCTTCATTGGACATTTAGGTTGTTTCTATACCTTGGTTATTGGGAATAATGCTACAGTGAATGTGGGAGTGCAGATAGCTCTTCGAGATCAATTTTTTTGGGTATATACCCAGAAGTGGGATTACTGGATCAAATGGTAGTTCTATTTTTAATTTTTTGAGGAACCTCCATATTGTTTCCTTAGCGGCTGCACCAATTTGCATTCCCACCAGCAGCACAGAAGGATTCTCTTTTCTCCACATCCTTGCCAACACTTGCCGTCCTTTGTTTTTTGATAAACAGCCATGCTAATAGGTGTGAGATGATATCTCATTGTGGTTTTGATTTGCATTTCCCTGATGATTAGTCATGAGCATCTTTTCATGTGCCTGTTGGCCATCTGCATATCTGCTTTGGAGAAATGGCTCTTCAGGTCCTTTGCCCATTTTCTAACTGAGTATTTTTTTGCTACTGAGCTGTAGGAGTGGAACCTCATGTTCTTAATCCAATGTTCAAATGCTTGAATGAAGCCAAAAAATTCTGGGACATGGGGAGATTGTAGAGGTTAGGGGGTAAGACTAGGGAGGTGAGCGGCAGAGAGGCAGGTAGCCTGGGAGACCTGGCTTTCCTGGCTCCCTCTGTCTGGAGGGACTAACAGTGGAGTGTGGGTATGCAGGAGGCAGGCAGATGGAGATTCTCAGAGTGGGAAAGTGTGTGCAGTTCCTCTGTGTAACAGTTCCTTCCTGTGTTAGAGTTGAGTACACTGTACCACACTCCACCCTTTAGCTGGGAAAAGGTAATCAAATCAGGGATTACCCATAGTGCAATATGTGGAATATTTTAGTAGACTGAACTTTATCATAGTGCCTCTGAGCTGTATTCACTAGATAGTAAAGTTAAATAGTGTCGATTTTTGTCAAAAAGATAACGGCATGCAGCTCAATTCCTAACACTAATTCATAGCACTGTGTCAGTTCTAAAATATGGAACTAAAATTTTTGCAAACCACAAAAATACAAAGGATCAATACACATAGATATGGTTTGATAGGTGAAGCATAAGAAGTAAAAATAAGAAGATGCACTTTTCAAGCGCTTACTGCTAGCAAGGTCACACTAGCAATGAATGAAGATTTTACCACTGCTGCCCACCACCCCAAAATAAAACTGCTAGAAACACTTAGTTCTTGATGCAGGAAGCAAACGGTTTTTATTTTTAGGCCTTACCTGGCCATTTAAAATTGTGAAATGGTTTAGTTCAACTTTAATACCAGAATATTCATCACAAAAAGTGAAATACAAGTTATTTATTTAACAAGTATTGTGAACTTACAGGGTGCAAAGCATAAAAATAAATAAGATACAATTTCTGTCCTTAAGGAATTTACAATCTTTTGAGCGAGAAAGCAAGCTACATAAATAGTGTAAATAGTATAAAAGAGTGAGCAACAGGGAAGAAAAGGGTAAGCAAGAGTGTGGGATGGAGAGTCTGCAGTTCCAAATGGAATCCAGGGGTTCCCTCCCATCCCCACAGGGTTGAGATCGGTGATAAAGAGGCTCAGTGGGGTCTTTAGAATCATCTGAGAAGGCCAGAGAGAAAGGCTGTTCTAAATTTCCATTCTGCTGGGGCGGTATTGGCAACCGGAGGTGTCAGCCCAGGGTAGGAGACGGCTCCAGAAAGCAGCTTCCTTGCTCCTACTGCCCCAGGAAAAAGAGGGGAAAAGGGAGGTGCGATCAACACCTGGAGTACGTGCAACATTGAAGGATTTTTGTGGCGGGTTAGATTGTAATCTTTATAAATTATTCCCCCAAACTAACCATGACGTTTTGCCGTTAGTCTTGGGAACACGGAGTACAACTTTGCAAAACTCCTTTGGATAATTGAATAATAAGCACAAGCATTTAACAAGATCGATTACAATTTTTTTGGTATTAAAAATATCTACACTTTATTTCATTTAACATCTTTATTGGAGTATAATTGCTTTACAATGGTGTGTTAGTTTCTGCTGTATAACAAAGTGAATCAGCTATACATATACATACATCCCCATATCGCCTCCCTCTTGCGTCTCCCTCCCTCCCACCCTCCCTATCCCACCCCTCTAGGAGGTCACAAAGCACCGAGCTGATCTCCCTGTGTGATGCAGCTGCTCCCCCCAGCAATCTATTTTACATTTGGTAGTGTACATATGTCCATGACACTCTCTTGCTTCAGATTACAATTTTTTAATATGAAACTATACTCAATGTATGACAATCAAGGACAGCTATATATTGAGACTAAAACCTGTGATAATTAACAATAGAGTCACCGGTACTAAAATTATCACGAGCAGAAGGTGTTGCAAACGAATAATGAGTAACAGAATTCATGTAATTGCCTGCTGTAGACGCGGAACTGCAAGAGGCAGGAGACCTTGATTAGTTCTGTAAATTCATCAACAGCACTGCCAGCCACTCCTAAGTGGCATCACGAATGTGAAGCGCCCTGTGGTGGTCTTGGGACAGAGCGGAGGTGAAGGGAGGGCTGATGTGTGATCTGTATGTATGCTGCATCGCTCGTTCCTCCAGGCGTCAGTTCCCTAAGAGCATTAGCAAAGAGCAGGGGCAAACGTTTTCAACAAGAGGAAATAAAATCGGCGAATACAATTCAACTGCGTGTACAAGCAGAACACTGTAAATTAAAACAGTCAGGTGACGGATTATAATTATTATATATATATATTCGTCTATAAAATCAGCTCAGATTTAAGGTCTTTCAGGCCACATCAAGCGGCTGGTTAGCTCAGTTGGTTAGAGTGTGGTGCTATAAGTTCCTTCAGGTCACAAAGAAAAAGACATGGCCTAGTTACTTTTGTTCAGAGTTTTGTAAACTGTGTTCAGCTAGGTGAAATATTGGTGGTGGTTTCACAAGACCAACAAAAAAAGTGATGCCAGTGATATTTTTTTCCTTTCAAGATGTGTTCTGTAGGAAAAATAGAGTCTATTTACATGATTATTTTTATGTAATAATCTGCCTTTTGAATGAAATTCACATGAGAATTCATATGGTAGGGCTCTCACATTTATAACTCATGTGCTCCTGCTGTGTTATAAGTATAAATAAGTATAAAAACTGTTTTATAGTAAGTAAGTTTGGGAAATTCTGTTTCAGTGACAGGGGCTCATTGCAAAGCTCTAGGAAGAAAGAGGTCACCGGACATGGTCAGAGCAGACACCCAGGCACTCAGGGTCATGGGGCTCCTGGGTGCCTCTGTCCCAGCAAAGCCTGGTACTCATTCACTGTCATTCCAGATCCAGAGCAGCTCTGGAGACCCTCCTTCTCTGTGAGTGTTCACCCTTTCTCAGATTGTCGCCATCCAACAAGGAGTTTTCTATGGCGCTTCTGTGCCAAGCCACGTTGACGAATGGCCTCCCCGGTGTCCAGGGCTGGTCACACTTGAAGTAGTGGGCTGGTTTCGTTTGGAGCACGATGGCATAAATCATCATGACTTTGTAGGAAGAATTGCTGAGTGTCCCTTTCCCCACTCGGCACTCACAGTCATCCCTAGAAGGGTCCAGGGCCCGGAGCAGTGGCTCAGGCTGGGACCACCCCAGATAATTGCACTTGAGCTGAGGCTATGCCTTCAGAACCTTCCATAGGCTCTTGGGGATAATATTCAAGTCAGGAATTTCTAAATTAAACTTTAATCCTGCTCAGAAGAGTGCGGTGCGGCTCCCGACAGCTCCCTACCCAAGGGCTGGGCCTGCCCTGCACAGTGCTGAGAGCTGACGGGGTGGGGATGCGGGTACTTGCACACGGCCAGTGGGGTGTGAACCGTAAATTGCTTTGTGGAGAGCCTTTGAACTTCACTTCTGAGAACCTACCTTAAGGAAATAAACAAAATACCCCCAAAGTTTTAAATGTAATTCTTCCCACCATTATTTTATAATATTGAAGATTATCAAAACAATATAAATGTATTTATACATTTGTAAATGTATATACTGTAGGGAAATGGTAAAACATTATGGTATATGGTAAACATAAATATTTCCTATAGGGTAAATTATAATATAAAAATATGTACCATTAAAATTATATTAATAAAACTTGATTGGCATGGAAAATTCTTAAGTTGTAATAGTAAAGGAGAAAAGTGGGATATAAAATTGTAGGTATAGTTGCATCTCAATTATGTAAGGAACACTGGAAAGGAACAGGCCAGTATGTCAACAGAAATTGCCTTTGGGAGGTGGAATTATGGGTAGTTTTTCTTCCCCCTTCTCCTATGTCTCCTTCTTTATCCTTTACTGTACTTTCTGTGTTTTCTACAACGAGCAAATATTACTTTCACAATGAGGAAAAGTTTTTGCAAAGAAAAGCATATAACTAGAAAAAAGTAAATAAAAATTTGACTGAAAGTAGAGAAATTGAGAGGTACAATTAGTTATCATCCTGGTGACCAAGATGGTTCTTCACTGACCACCTGTTAAAGAAGAGATAGAACAGGCCTTCTGTTCTGAAGGAGATATTCAATTCTTGTCCCATAATGGAAAATTTAAAACCTCTGGGGTAGCTAAACAGATCCTGAGGTGACTAATTCCCTCAGTTACAGTGTGGGGATCACCGACTCCACAGGGAAGGTGGGAATGACTCACCCTCTGATGATGGGTGATTGCCTTTGTTCTCCTGTTTATCACCTCCTGGCCAATTCTGCTCCTTGAGGATGACCCAGAGCAGTCTGGAATCTCTTCCTTCCTCTGTTGACTCCTTGGGGAGGGTCTGTAGTCGAGTGGAGGCAGACGGGAAGGAGGCTTGAAAGAGTGTGGTATGTGGCATGTCACATGGCTGCCTTATCCAGATCTGATTGTACTTAATTGCATCTTCCATTGCTGCACCTCCATTCGAGAAAGGCAGGAGCGAGCCAGTATATTTGCCCTGTTCCAGCCTTGCCCCTCCCTAATCCTTTTCACCAGCTGCAGAAGGACCTTTCTACCCTGCGTGGACCAGTAATTCTACTCTTCCCCCTAACGTCTTAGTGACCCTCCTTTGCCTTCAAGGATAAAGCGTTAGACTCCTAGCTCTGTCAGGCCCTGCTGCTCTGTCAGCCTCATCTCTACCATTCCCTCCCTGCTTCATACCTCACGTCCTAAACTGCTCGTGGTTTCCCCAAAGCATCTGGCTTTCCCTTGCCTCCCTAGACCTCTCTCCGCTCCACCTGAGTAACTTCTACTCGTTCTCCAGGCCTCAGACATGCGAATGCCATATTTTCAGGGACGCCTGCCCTGCCCTCAGGGCCCGGGAGAACCCTCCTCTCATTGGTCCCATACCTGTGCTTACCCTGATCTTGCTTCTTGTCACCAGTGCTTGTTCATCTGTCTCTCTCCTAGACAGGGAAGGACTGGGCCTTTTTCACCTGTGTTTTCCCAGCAGCACCTCGAAAATCATCAGACATATAATAGGCACTCGATAAATATTTGCTGAATGAATGAACACAACTAATGATGATCCAAATAGTAAGGATGGTTGCCTCTATCCTCCTTTAAAATGAACACGGTTTGCTAAACACTGACATTGACAACTGGAAGGTCAGAGTGGGGACCTTGCAGGTTTTTTGTGGCCATGTTAACTTTTATGGTTTTTCTAGTGGGGCTGCTCGTTCTCTGAAGGGTCTGGAGCAGAGCATGAGAGGTAGCTGTACTTGAACTGTGCTCTAACTCTGATCTCTCTTAGACTTTAAGCACGTAGACATTAGCTTGCACTTGAATGATTTGTATTTTTTCTGGTTGACCTTTAGTTTGCCTCTAATGATAAATTTTCTAAGAATTCAGGTGGAGACACTTGTCCTAAGGTTCCTCTGATATGACTGCAGAACAAACAACCAGGGACCCTCATGCATGACAAATTGTACCAGGGCCAATTAGGATTATTTTTTTAAACTTTAACTTTAGATTCTTGAGCAACAGCTTCAGCAAATGAAAGCAACTTATCAGCTAAACCAAGAGAAGTTAGAGTACAGCTTCCAGGTGCTGAAGAAGAGAGATGAAGAAAGCACAGTGATTAAATCCCAGCAAAAGAGGAAGATCAACTGGTAAGCTAGCGTGCACAGCGTCTTTGTTCTGGGCCTTTCTGTGCTGAAAAGAGGGATGGGTCTGTACTCTTTTGTAGGAGTAGAAACTGTTAAAAATATAACCAATTCTTATTAAAATATTTTTTTTGGGGGGGGGAAACATTCAACTGGTTCTACCCTCCCCACACCCCGAAAAGAGTTTACAGCAAAAAGTCTGTCTCCCATCCCTCCTTTATCTGGGTCCTCTGTCCCACCTCTGTGACCATTATTCATTTCTTTTGTTTCGTCCAGAATTTCCTCACGCACGTACAAGCAAACACAGATAGACAGTCTCATCCCCTTCTGCTTTTACACAAATGATAGCATTCTATACACACTGTTCTATGTCTTGAAGATGTTTCCATACCAGTTCGTAGAGAAGGTTCACATTATTTCTTAAGCTGCCTCGTATTCCACTGCATAGACATGCTAGGATTTACTTGCCCAGTCCCACACTGATGCACATTTCGATGGCTTCTAATCTCTTGCTGTTGCAAATAATGCCAACATAAGTACTTATGTCAATGTGTCACTTCTCATGTGTGCCCGGCTATCTGGGTAATGCTCAACTTGTAATTACAGAAGCAGTACATGTGCATTATAGAAAATTAGAAAATACCACAAATGAAAGTGAGATAAAAACATAAAAATAGGGCTTCCCTGGTGGCGCAGTGGTTGAGAGTCCGCCTGCCGATGCAGGGGACACGGGTTCGTGCCCCGGCCCGGGAGGATCCCACATGCCGCGGAGCGGCTGGGCCCGTGAGCCGTGGCCGCTGAGCTTGCGCGTCTGGAGCCTGCGCTCCACAACGGGAGAGGCCACAACAGTGAGAGGCCCGCGTACCGCAAAAAAAGAAAAAACACAAAACAAAAAACATAAAAATGCCATATTCCTCCTACCAGAGATTAAGTGTATCTCTCTTTTTTTTTCCTTTTTTTGCAGACTAACTTTTTTTTTTCCTCTTCAACCCAGCCTTCATGATGTACTTAACAATCTGAGATCAAAATATAACAAGCAGGTAAAGCAGTTTCAGGAGGAGAACCAGTCCCTAACCTCAGACTACAAACGCTTTGTGATGCAATTCAAGGAGATGCAGAAAGCCATGAGGTATTTCAGGGACGTGGGTCCCAAGGCATGTGCCCTAGGATAGAGGTTGCAGGGGTAGAGCTGGTAGCGGCGGTGATTTCATCAGACTTTGATATCACCTGCTTCTGGGGAGCTGGACCAGGGCACCAGAGAATCCTTTGTGCTGTCTTTCCTGTCCCTTTACTTGCATGTCACTGCCTTGTTCTCACAGGTGAGAATCAGGGGCTCAGGGATTGGGCCAGGCTCAGGATTTCCCACAGCTCTGCCTCGGTCCTTGCCCTGCTGCTAATTGGGGGTGGGGACGGGGGCTGGCCTGGCACTGGAATCAGCTGGCCCCGGTCAATAACTCTCCTTCACAGGCATTTCGCTCTCATTGATGACAAGCAGTTTCGGGAGATTTGGCTGATGAATGAAGAGGAGGCAAAAGATCTGATAAGCAGAGCCTTTGATGTAGACAGCGTCATCCATACCCATCACCTGGGGCTCCCCTGGACAGCACCTGACTTCTGGTTCCTGAAGAATGTGGGACCAATTTCTCAGCAGCAGCGGAAGTCGGCCACGCAAATCTTAGAGGAAGTGCTGATGGAAGCAGGTGACTGGAACAGAGTCATAGCATCTTTGAGCTGGAGTGGAGGGGCCCTCTGAGAACATCGGGTCAACCCACTCCTTTTACAGATAAGGGAAATGAAAGCAGTTCCCTTATCTGGGGGATAAGGTTTCATAGCTTAAGAGGTCCAGAGAGCATGATTGGTTGATATGACTTTTAAGTTTCCTCTAATTTATTGCTTTACCTTCTCCCCTGTATTATAAACTGGTAGTTAGATCTAGAAGCTTGATCAGATTCAAGT
The DNA here is from genome assembly GCF_937001465.1 of Orcinus orca. NCBI lineage: Eukaryota > Metazoa > Chordata > Mammalia > Artiodactyla > Delphinidae > Orcinus > Orcinus orca. The sequence goes on along the minus strand of NC_064571.1, from coordinate 71,303,433 downwards.
TCACTTTATTTTCCCTATATACACTGTTGCCTACCTTCATTGGGATAAACTGATGCCAAGTTGTCTCCCTTTGTGATGTTAGCAACCATTGATAACCATTGTCTAAGATCCATTAACTTCATTAGGGATTGCAGCAAAATGGTGTTCTCAGTTCCATCATTCTGCCTTCATTTATTAGCTGGAACCCTTCTGAAAAGAGAATCTTCTCCCCATCAGCTATCTGCTACCCTGAGATACAGTTTGTACAGGAAAAGCAGGAGAGTGCTTAGTCTTAGTCTTAGTGTGCTTAGTCTTCAGAATAAATAGACGGGGGCTCTAGCATCTTCTAAAGGTGACCAATGAGGTTTTATTTAAATTTTTCCTTATGAACACATGGGTTTAAACAAATGTGATGTTTCGGTTTACTACAGTTATCATCCTTACTAATGCTCTACGTATCCCATCTTTGGCCACGTCGGCTTCTGGGTCCTTTCGACACAACCCCAGCAGTCTTTGATAACTTCATGGCTTTCCAGAATGACCAGATGTTCCAGGCTCACATTATGTTTTTCCTGCTTCAAGTCTGGAATCAGCCATTCCTCCAAGGAGACTTTGTCCTTTTAAATAGGGAATGGCATTTTGAAACCATAGTCTGGGTGCTGGAGGGCTCACTGTTTTGATTGGTCATCGTTTCCAGGCCTTCTCAGTGGGTGAGCCGAGGGTATAGGATTATGTTTTAAAGATAAACCTAAAATAAATCATGTATTTATGATACATGATTTATTTTATCTTTAAAACATAATCCTAATGCTTCCGAATCATCAGGATGCCAGAATTTTTTACTTAACCTTATCAAAGTGTATCTCCTTTCTCCCAACTTGAAAATCTTCATACTCAGCGCCTTCAAAATAATTACTCATATACGTTTTTACGGTACCACAAAATAGTCTCAGAATAAAAGAGCAACCCTACCACTAACAAAGGATTACTAAAAAGAGTTTAAACTTTTTTTGCAGTTCTTTTTGTTCTTAGGATACAACCTACTAGGGATGTACAGACAGATTACTGTCTTTTAAAATCACTTGGAATGCTTTCTGTGTGGTTATGTCACCAACTGTATACACGCTTAGGTCTTTTTGTTTCATGTTAGTTTTGATTGTTAGTGATTGCTCCTTTACAATTGAATTTTGTTTTATAATTATGTAAAATATTTACGTTTCCAAAGTCAAATGTACAAAAAAGTTATACTCAATAATGTATAGCTTTTATCCTCTTTTGTCCCTCCCTTCTAGGTAACTATTTAATAATTTACGGTTTATCCTTCCGTTACTTTTTAAAATTATAAACAAATGTGTATGTCTTTATATAAACCAATTTTTAGGTAAATGAGAACATATGCTTTTCTCCACCTTGCTTTCTTTATGTACAATATATCCTGGAGATGAGTCTACACTAGGAAGAAGAAATACTCTTCATTCCTTTTCTATCTGGTGCTCTATTGTGTGACTGGGCTATAATTATTCAAATAGTCCTCTGTTGATGGTCATTTGGGATATCTCCAGTTTTCTTGGCGTTTTTGCTATTAGAATATTGCTGTAACACATAGCTTTGTGCCTTTGTGTTTTCATGTTTTTGCCTGTGAATTGTTGGGATATTTCCCTAGAAGTAGGATCACTGGATCAAAGGGTAAATGCCTCTGTAATTTTTCTGGGTCTTGCTCCATAGGGATGGTACCATTTTGCAGTCCACCAGCAATTTGCTCTTGTCCTTTTCAAAATCTTTTCATATATATTATCTTGTTTTACCTTTTGAGCAAGTAGTAAAACCTGGGCAGTGCAATGATTTGTATTACTATTGTCAGTTGAGGGATGTATAGCATAAAACACTTTTTAAAATTTTCATTAAGGAAAATTTTGCTGTTGCTACCAGCTGCCAGTTCGTGCTGACACTATTCTGTGAGGCAGCTACTTTTCCTGCATTTTCATGGGCTGCTTCTAATCTTCTGCAGGTTTAGAAACCACGTGGTGGATGTGTTAGATTTCTCTCTCAAATAACAAACAGGTTCACGGTCTCCCTACCACTTCCTGGTCAAGGCTGGATTTTGAGTATGGTGTTTCCAGGTAGATGAAACTGGGAAGAGTGAGGCTTTCTAGGCTGGCCAAGGGTGGCAGAATTCTCCGGATAGTCTCTTATTTCGACCCCCAACCTCCCTTTTTGTTCCCCCCACGTGATGGGCTTTCTTCAGCTAGAGGAACTTGCTAGTGCCTTAAAGACGCCTTTTAAAGCCTACATTTCCTCAAGGAAAGCCGTTTGACTGTTCCTCAAAGTGAAGCAGCCCAAGGAGTCACCTTCTCTTTCTTTCTCTCTCTCTTCTCGCTATGGTCCCTCTGCAGAAGAGGAGGGGGCAGAGGAGGCCGCCTCAGAAGCAGGGTCGTACCTGGACCTGCCAAAGCAAGTGTCAGCGAAAACTACCAGGAGGATCCTGACGCTCCTGTGTGACGAGTCGGTGAGGCTGGGCTCCTGGCGGGTGGCTTGGCCGACTTCCTGCCCTTCTCGAGGGCTGCTTTTGATGACGCTGGACGGGCCAGAGGTGGTCTGGAGGCAGGAGTGGACCGGCCCTCAGGGTGGTGCTGGGGGCGGCCCCTGGGCTTCGTGGGGTCGCGGAGAGGCTGTCGTGCTCCAGAGCTGACCTGGCTGGTCACCAGGCCCTACCATAGTGGTCAGCAAGCCTGGCCCAGGCCAGCCAACGGGCTCCTGCTAATTAAAAAAGAAATGCTAAACAATTGCTCATCTGCGAGAGAAAGGGCACCCGTCTCGCCTCCGTGCATCCACCTGACAAGTAGCGTGGCCACAACCGACGGTGGTCTTTCTCTGGGAGCTGAGCCTGCAATTACTCTGGGGGTGTTAGGCCTTGGATATCTTCACTGTATCTTAGCAAAACTAATTGGTGTAAAGGCCTCGCTGGAGCTGGTCCAGCTAAAAGTCTTATTGTACCCAAACAGATTTGGTGTTTATGCAGATTTTCATTTCTGAGATGGGAAGCAGGTGGCACAAAGATTGTCTCCAGTCCACTTGGGACAGTTCTTGTGCACGAGGAGGGGCTCCTGCCACCGAGGGCAGCTCCAGCTGAAGGAGGCGGCCGGCGGGTGCCCCCCTCTGTCCGCAGGCTTGCTGCCGGTGGCCACCCCTCCAAGGAGCCCTCCCCCACGCGTTGTTCCCACTCCGAGCAGGCACCCAGTCTTCTCCCCCCTCACCCCCGCACTTGACGTGCACCGTGTTCTGTTCTGGTGTCTCCATCTCCCCCCAGCCCTCCTCTCCTCCAGCTCACTGCCTACCGCTGTGTCCGGTAGATGTCTGGGGAGTAGCATTTGAGTGAAGTGACATGGGCGGGTGGAAACGGGACTGGACAACGTCTGGACTGCGGCGGGGAGCTCAGGTGTTCGCCCCATGGCTTGTGGGCGAGGTGCGGGAACTCAGTCCATCGTGAGGATTGGCTTTGTCTCTGGGAAGGGCTCTTAGGCATCCCGGGAAGGCCTCCCTCCGAGGGCCCTGCTGTCCGATGTGTCAGCCCTGGGCTTCTGCTCTGTGGAGTCGTCCCTGGCTAGTTACCCAGAGGGGGGATGCGGGGCCTGGGACTCGTCCTGAACCCTGTCTCTGACTGGAGATGTCGTCTTCCTTCTCCTCAGGGTTTCCTCATAGAGAGGAAGCTGCTGAGCCTTCTCCTGCCCCTGGACAAGAACGAGTGTTACCTGCTGAAGTTGGACGCCATCTTCTCAGTGAGTCCCCCCAGGGCTGAGTGGGTGAGGGTCCTGGGGTAAAGACAGCCCCCTGGGGTTTCCAGCATTGCCTCAGCCCAGGAGTAGATGTGGGGCTCCCGGGGCTTCCCCGGCTCCCTGTCACATCCTTCCCTTCACCTGTTTTCCATGTACGAATTGGGCTCAGAGTCGCATCGATGTCTCCCATCCCACCCCTTCCTCTGTCAGTTCCTCTCTCATGGCCCAGCTCTCAGCCATAGGTTCTCCCCTCCGCCCCTAAACTGAGATGTGGGTTCAGCCCCGTTAGCATTCTCGTGCCCACCAGGCCTATATGGAGCCGTTCCTGACCTGAACGTCGTTCCTCTGTTCTGATGTGCGTGTCCAGATTCACTGAGCTCTCCGGGCTTGAATGGCCTGTACTCTGGGCCATGGCAGGCTCTGGGGCTGCTGAGGGGAGCGAGCCCCCTGCTCTCGGGAGCTGAGGGCCTGTTGACTCCCGGAGCCACGTGGAGAGGGGCGCTTCTTGATGTGTGGTATTTGAGCAGTCATTCTATTTTTCCCTCAGGCCCTTGGAATCGAAAATGAGGATGACTTGTATAAACTGGTAAACTTCTTCCTCAAATACCAAGCTCATCATTCACCTCCCAGCCAGGTAAAGTGACATGTAATAAAAAAGAGAGCATTTAAAATTCTCCTGGAAGCCCCCAGAGAGCGTTGCTGCCTTTGAATAATACTTCTGGAGAAATAGTGAGGGTTTTGTGTCAAGGATAGCTAACCCAGCATTTCCCTTGTTATTATTACTTTTTGTCTTTGTAAAGGGAAGGCTGGCTGGCGATGAGATGCTGTTCTTATACTAAGGTCCAAGGAGTCTTTTCCAGGGCCTTCCCTCAAAGCCAGGCCTCAGCCACATGAGACCTGGGCTCACCAAGTTCTGAATATTTTGATTCGTAGCACTTCCCTGCAAAGCAGGGCCCATTTTTAATACCTATCTTGATTGTAATTGACTATTTTGAGGAAGTCATCATGTTAAAAATATTATAAAATTTTAATATAAAATTAAAACTTGAATTAAAAAATGTTTTTAGTATTGTTAGCTCCAGGGTGAGTATCCTGTTATGCTTCCGAAAAGAGTTGGCTGAGTGGACAAAACACAGAAGCTAAAAAAAAAAAAGGACTTATTTGACTGCATTAAAAAAATTCTGTAGAGCAAAAATCACTATAAGCAAAGTTAAGATACAGATGACAGGAGGGGGGAAATATTTTTAATTCATATCACATTTAAGGGCTAATTTCCTTACTATATAAAGAACTCTCATAAACCAATAAGAAAAAGACCCACAAGTCAATGGAACAGACAAGGGATATGAACAAACACCTCCTAGAAGAGGCAATAAGGTAACTTTTAGGGACTAGGGCCGCGGCAGCCATCGCTCTTTGCAGTTTGGTGTCGGAGTGAGTAGGGCCGACGCCAAGCAAGGAATTGTGTTCTCTCCAGTCGTAGACCCTATAAGATTTGGCTATGTCCTTCGTATTTGACTGGATTTACAGTGGTTTCAGCAGTGTGCTACAGTTTTTAGGATTATAAGAAAACTGGTAAATTGGTATTTCTTGGATTGGATAATGTGGGAAAAACAACATTGCTACACATGCTAAAAGATGACGGACTTGGACAACATGTCCCAATGTTACATCCCACTTCAGAAGAACTAACCATTGCTGGCATGACCTTTACAACTTTTGATCTGGGTGGACATGTTCAAGCTCGAAGAGTGTGGAAAAACTACCTTCCTGCTATCAACAGCATTGTATTTCTGGTAGATTGTGTAGACCATGAAAGGCTGTTAGAATCAAAAGAAGAACTTCATTCACTAATGACAGATGAAACTGTTGCTAATGTGCCTATACTGATTCTTGGGAATAAGACTGACAGGCCTGAAGCCATCAGTGAAGAGAGGTTGCGAGAGATGTTTGGTTTATATGGTCAGACAACAGGAAAGGGCAGTGTGTCTCTGAAAGAACTGAATGCCCAGCCCTTAGAAGTTGTCATGTGTAGTGTGCTCAAAAGACGAGGCTATGCAGAAGGCTTCCGCTGGATGGCGCAGTACATTGATTAACACCAGCCCCCATCGGTTCAAGGTCTCACCATTCAAGCCTACTCAGAGATTTGATCACTCAACACGCATAACTTGAATTCGATAGACTTTTGTTGGTTAGAAAACAGATGTTTTTTAGATTATTAATATTTTATCAACCTAATTTGAGTTAGAATTGAAAACTGATTCTAGTAAGCTTGAATATCACAATGTTAGCTTTCTAATTCCATAAAAATAATTAGTTTCTACAGTTTATAATCTGACATTACCCCCAGCACCATTTTTAAAGAGCAACTTTCCAGACTACATTTGAAGCACTTTTTAACAATATGAAACTACAAATGTAAACCATATTTAAAAGTTCATCACGTTACATTTTTTATGTACTTTTTTGGAACTAGTTTTAAAATTTTAGATTATGTGTCCATCTATCTTAAGTGAACAGTTAATAATTAGCTTATTGATGATTGCATGAAGCCTTACAGTTTTCATTATTTTTTCTTATGCAAACGTCATGCAATAAAGCAAACCCTAATATTTGGCATCCTTCTTGGGCAAATGTTTCATTTTAATGTGCCTTATCTGGCTAGTATGCTCTGAAATTTTGCATGTTTAATATTATCTATATGAGGGGGTTACTGGGAAAGAAGTTTGCTTCAGAATATTTAGAATAATACCTAAGTTCCTAGAGGCTTTTGCATTTTCCAGGAGACAAGTTGTGTTTGGTGGCAACTTATACCACATTTATCTCTGAATCATGTGTATTTTTATCTGTAACACTACCATTGCCAGTGCTGATGGGGTCCATGTCCTAGTCCCTGTGGGATCGGCCTTCTGCAGAAAAACACAGCTTCTGGTACAACCCAAGGTTAATTTTTGGTTTGAAAGGCCCATTCCCGTTGTCTGATTCTGAAGTGCTCCGTCTTACTGGCGCCCGGTTTGGTGTTCTGTGCCTCTTCACCAAAAGTAGTGACAGGTAGCAGTCTCCCCACCTTTAGAGGTACTCCCCAGTCTCTTTATACTTAATGGTACTCTCCAGGGCAAACGACAAGTAGGGTCTTGTGCGCGGTTTCATCGTGGAGACCTGCATCTGAGGAAATAGAGCCTTTTCTGCTTCATTTGTCACTGAGATGTTTGGGGATTTTGCTCCTATCCTCCAGCTCTTCTGCATTTTTGGCATATTTTATTTCTTGGTGGAAAGAAAATGAATCCATATATTTAATTTTATTTTTTTATGTTATTCTCAGTTAGCTCTCATTTTATAGCACAAAAGGCTTTTGTTTTTAGATACAGTGCTTGCCACGTGATAGTGTCTGCAAGCCTCATTGATAGACTTTCTAATAAGATTTTAGTTAGCTTTTTTAAAGCATTTTAATTTCCTAAGAAATTGAGTTCTTTTTTTCCATATGTCGGACAGTCCCATAATTAGCTGAAAGACAAGTGCCAAATATTTATTTTTAAAGACTGTCAAGCTTAAGATTTCCTCTCTTTGTCATAAACCAAGGTTTTATAGTATATTTAACCAATTCCATTGAGAATAGATTGCTCCAATTCCATCAAGAGTGATTTTAATATCAGAATTAGTGTTTTCTCTAGCTATTGTCCAAATCACAGTTACAAATCACAGTGATTTTAATATCAGAATTAGTGTTTTCTCTAGCTATTGTCCAGATCAGAGTTACTGTAGTCCCTTCTCTCATCAATAATGTAATATATGAAGCAAATACGGATTGAAGGACATGCCTGGAAGGAATTACCAGTTAGCTAAACCAACAAGGGCATTTCACCATGACATTTGGTTTTAGGAAAACACCTATTCTATTTCACTTTCAGCTTCCTTCTAAACAAAAATAAAAAAGCTTTCTCCCTGCCTAGAAACATCAGTAGCACCATGGGAAAAGTAGCAAATGATATTTCAGCCTCTTGGTTTATTCTGCAAGATATGTTTAAAGTACTCATTTTTAATATCTTGACTAAACAGAATTAAACCTTATTAAAAGTAACTGCTTCTTGTCGTTGGTATCTTTTCAGTATTTACAGGGACATGCCTTTCTTCAAGTATTTCCTAGTATCTATTGTGATCATTGAGAAGTTAATTATTTGTGTTATAAATTGGTATAAAGGAAAAAGCTTAGTGGTTTCTCTAGAGGATATTTGCTTTCTGGTACAAAATATCTTGTTTCAGAACTCTCATTCTAGGTCTGTCACTGGCATCAAAGGAACAAAGTCACCTTGTGAACCACAGCTAAACTGGATATTTTCCCAATGATGTAAGAGTCTTATGGCCTGAACCTCTGGAAATGAAGCTGTACTTTCCTGCCAGCTTGAGGGAGATGGGCCTCAGAGTTCCCCAGCCATCGGGCTTACCATCTAGCTCTGAGATCTCCTCAGAGCATATACACTGAGTCACTGCTTCCTTCAGAAGAAGCAAGTTAAGAGAATGCCGAGAAGCAGTAAAAGCACACGGGGAAAACATATACTCTGTATGTGCCTGTGCAAGCGTGCACATTTGCGGAGTAGTTTCTGGGTAAATGGTAGTATTGAGGACACAGGTTAATTTTGTTCCTCCCACTGTAAAGTGTGAAAATGTAATTAACATTGTATACAAGCTAAGACTGGATTCCATATAAATCAGGAAGTGTTCAAAAGATGTTTTAAAATCTTAAGTCCAAAACTCTAAAAATAGAGGGCCTCAACTGGCTTTTATATTTTTAAAGAAGAGATTCTTAACCTCACACCTGTTTCAATGACTGCTGTTAATTATAGTTTTGTGTAACTGTTTCAATTGATGGATTCCAGTTTATCTTGGTGAATTTTTAGATCGAAGATTATATTTTTAAAAATTGGGGCACAGATATTTCCTAAAGCGTATGAAAAAATATTCTTCGCCATTGGCTTAGTTGACCCAGTATCCTTGAGTGCCAAAGAAGTATGAATTCAGACATTGCCCGCATAGATCTAAATTTTCGTTTTGTGTGCCTGTGTACGTATACACATTTACTGTGGTTTACAATGTATACACAGAACGTTGTTTCTTTTCTTTAGTTTTCAACTGGCTCACACTTCTGTGTAGTGCTTTCCAGCACGTAAGCTACTTATAAATCATTAAAATAGAGTAATGGCTGTGATAATAGTGTTTCTTGCCATCTGCAAAATGATTTGATTAACCCAACATTTTCACAAGTTCCATTGTTAAAAACAGAGTACCTCTAGTTGACATGATTTGAGAGTTTCAGGAGACAGTTTACATTTTCTGAAACTGTACTTGGTATGTGGCTCAACGTGGCATTTCAGTCTTATTAGTCACTTACACGACTGAAGTTTGCAAGGCTTCTATTGCCAAATAAATTTTGACCAGAGTACATTGAAAATAGCTAATATACAAGGAAGTCTCTCAGAAAATCTTGTGTTGATTTTATTTAGAGTATATTGTTTGGATTTTTTTTTTTTCTGGAGGTGCTGTGCGGAATCTTAGTTCCCTGACCAGGAATCACCATGTCCCCTGCATTGGAATCGTGGAGACTGCCAGGGAAGTCCCTGTTTGGATCTTTTTAAACATATGGAAAAGTTGGTGAAGCTTCAAAAAGTCTCCAAGAGAGCATGAGAAAAATAGAGATTAGCAAATATAAATTTCTGGATGCAAAATTAATAGGGAATTAAAGGTTTTCTATAAACCTTTAAATTTTTTTTTTTTTTTTTTTGGTAATAGTTAAGAGTTCAGAAAACAGTATATATTCAATTAAGGACTAAGTTCCCAAAGCTCCATATTGATGTTTCTGGTCATTTCCATCATTGTCCTTTTGAAATGCAAAGTAGCTTTTTAACAACAACAAAAAAAGAATGAAAGAAAAAGAGAAAAAAGAAAAGAAAGAGAACAAACTCTTAAAAATATAGGACTGTGCCTCTATGTTAAAGTGATTGGGATTTTGTTAAAATCATGTTTCTACTCTTGAACCCTGTAACCATTCCCCCTCACATACCCCCAGCCCACACCTGGATAAAAATATCCCTGAGTATAAAGGGAATCTACAGAGTCTACTGAAGATGCAGTTTTGAACTAGCTAATTTCTGTCCTCATAATTTAGAATATTAAATAGCTAATATATTTAATACCTCTGATTGATTGTTCTGGGCTTTAACCATACTTTCAAACAGAACCCAAAGTAATCACAGTAAAGCAAGCAAATTCATTCAAAGTAAACTTTGTTTCAGGAGCGCCCCCACCCCAAATAGATTTTAGGACAGAGATGGGAAAGGTTTTTGAGTTATTTCATGCAGAATTATTATCTGTGGAAAAGCCGCACTGGAGTGGATGAATTCTTCTTCAGCGTGTATTTTAAATGAAGCGGGGGAATTAGATTTAATTTTAGTTTTAAATATTCAGGGGAAAAGGGAGCTGACAGTTCTACAGTTTTTGACATACAAGTTGTCCTTGAAATTGTTTTCATTATCAAGTATAAAGATTCACATCAGAATGGCCAACTTCACATGGGTTTCTGGATTCCCTGGTGCTGCTCCTAACCTGGACTCATAATCAGTTGCCATATTGAGGCAAGAGCACTCAGGGTGAATGTAGTCACATAACTTTAAAAGCGTTCCCCGATGCAGGGGACGTGGGTTCGTGCCCCGGTCCGGGAAGATCCCACATGCCGCGGAGCGGCTGGGCCCGTGAGACATGGCCGCTGAGCCTGCGTGTCCGGAGCCTGTGCTCCGCAACGGGAGAGGCCACAACAGTGAGAGGCCCGTGTACCGCAAAAAGTGATCAGTGTTTTCCGTGGTGAGGCCTTCAGTATTTGAGTGAATGCAGAGTATGTTGAAGTGGTAAGTCGGTGATAAGTTTTTCATCACTAACCTTGTTTACACTTTTGTACACCACTGCTTGCACTAGTATCTTAGTGTGAATTTTAACAATTGTTTTACAGTGTATACAGATTGTTAAGCATTAATTTATATAAAGATGTTTCTGTTTACTTTTATGTATTTTACAAAGAACAGCTATAATAGTTGGTTAAATATTCTTGAATTGTGTTTGTGTGTTATTTTGATTATGTTCTATTGTCTTTTCACCCCCTATGAATTTGAGTGTCAGGAATAGAAAAATAAAATGATTACCTGGTCTTTGAAAAAAAAAAAACTTTTAAACATATGAAAATATAATCAGGCTTTGTTGTATTAAGAGAAATACAAATTAAAAGTGCTCAAATTCCATTTTCATCTGTCAGGTTGGCAAAAATCTGCAAGTTTGATAACACATAGTGATGGCTGAGATTTGGGAAACAGTCATGCTCATAATTTGCTGGTGTGAGTGTAAATTGTTGCAGCCTCTGTGGAGGACAGCTTGGCAGGATTGATTACAAAACCATATAGTACACTTCACCCTGTGATTCCTCTTCTAGGATTTTAGTCTATTGATATACTCAATACAGTTGAAACGATGTGTTTATCATAGCTTATTCATCGCAGCACTGTTTGAAATGACAAAAGATTGGAAATGACCTAAATTTTCGTCATTAAGGAATTGATTAATATATGGTGCACCTACACAATGGAATACTATGCAGCTGTGAAAAAAGAACAAGAAAGTTCTTTATGTATTTATGTGAAAAGCTCTCTAAGGTTTATTGGTATGTGAAACTCTACTATGTATGTCGTAGAGTATCATTCATGTAAAACTGGAAGAAAAAGTGAAAGTGTGTGTGTGCTTATATGTATATATATTTATTTGGGAGGATACATAAGAAACGGATAACATTGGTTTGCCCATGGGAAGTAAAATGAATGAACTGCAAGGCAGGAGTAGGAGGACTTTTTAAAATTAAAAAGTTAAAATTTAATTTGTATTATGAGTCAAGAGGATATTTATATCATATAAGCTTTATGAATATCAATAAAATGAACACCTGTGAGCTGTTTAGAAATAGAACATTATCACTCTTGTGGTTTGTTTTTTTTTTAATTCGGCTGCACTGCATTTTTTTTTTTTTTTTAAATTCTGCTGCACCACATGGCATGCGGGATCTTAGTTCCTGACCAGGAATCGAACCAGGGCCCCCACAGTGAAAGCACTGAGTCCTAACCACTGGACCGCCAGGGAATTCTCACATTATCACTGTTTTGAAGCTCCTTAACTTCTGTAACTTTCTGTAAACTTTTCTCCGTTTTTCCTCTTTCTGTCCTCATACACTCATGCTTGCGTACCTCCAGCCATGGTTACCCTTGCACCTTTGTCCAGATCAACCCCTGGCATCTGTGTCTCCCCTACAGGAGCGAACAAGCCTTGTATCACCATTGGAGAAGCTGGACCTCCAGGGAGAGAAGGAGGGAAGCCTTGTGGACCGGGAGCCACAGGAGAAGCAGCCCCCGCCTTCTCCCAGGCTCATCCACCCCAACGATGTTCTCAAGATTCTGGAGGCCTTTGTCACGGGTCTGAGGAAACCCAGGTGGGCTGTGTTGCTGGAGGGCTTGCCTGAGAACTGGGGAAGCTGGATGGGATGGGGGCCCAACAGATGCCAGGGATGGGAGAAGAGGCTGCTGAGCCAGAACTTGGGGGGAGTGAGTAGAAGGATGTCTGGAAGGAGGATGAGAGGAATCCATGGACATTACAATGAAAGAAATGGGTGTAGAAGCGATTTGCATGTTTTCATTCATCATTCATTCATTCAATGAACATCTGTTGGGATCTGCTGTGTGTGAAGGCCCCATGGGGAGAACACTTTGTGATCAGAACAATGGTCAAAGCATATGGAGGTGTCATGTTGCTCAGGGGAAGTGGTCACCTCCATCTGGCATATCAGAGAGGGCTTTAGGAGGAAATGGCACCAGAACTGGGTTTTCCTCGGTGGACAAAATGGGGGGCGAAGGGCATTTTAGGATGTCACAGCACAGGGAAAGGCCTGGTTCAAGAATCACGACAAAGAGGTATGGCTGGAGTGTCAAGGATCTGAGGAGTGGGACCGGCTTGGGTAGAAGAGCCAGGCCAGATCTTGAGAGCCTTACCCAAATTGCCCAAGGTCTTGGTCTTTACCCTGTAGTGGACTGGAGCCAGAAAAGGATCTTAAGCCATGGGGGAGCCCTGAGTAGACTTGCATTTGAGAAAGATCACGTTGGCGGCAGGGAGGGGGCTGCTGCTGGATGCAAGGACAGTTGTAGGAAGGTTTGTCCAGGTGGGAGGGAACCGCCTGGATGAAGCCTATCCTAGAGGGGATGGAGAGGAGATAAATTTTGAGAGCTGCTTTGCTACATTTGTGGAAGAAATAGGCAGAGTAATACACTATGAAGCCAGTGAAGTAAACTGATTGAGAGGAAGCTGGTGGATGAAACTCCAGTGATGCTTTCACAAAGGTGACAATGGCACCAGGAATCGGGAACGTTGATGACAAGCGGGTGTTCTTTCTGAGAATCTTCCACGATCTGATGAACTTGTATAGCTGGGTGGGAAGGTGACAGGTGGAAAGGCAGTAAGTCTGTGAGGTGCAGGCACTGTGATGGGCCCTGCTCGGGGGCCTGGATGACACCAGGTGGAGAGGATGGTACCAGTGCTCTCAACCTTCAGGGACTTTCGGGCACCAGTGAAGCTGCCGAAGGTTGTGCGAGACGACTCAAAGGACTCCGAGTACTGGAAGGCCCTGACCACGGTTATCCCTGCCACCACCCTGAACCTCTGGGACGCTCTCTACACAGCCTTGGAGAAATACCAGTACGTGTGTCTGGTATGGCCCAGGGGGAGGAGGGAGCCGGGCAGACAGGTAGGAGAAGGATGCTGCTTGGAACGGCCACATTTGGCGCCTCCCTGTCCCGTGAACTCTTGGAGAGAAAAGCAGCCAAAGGGCAACCCTGTTGGGGGGCTGTAGTGTTGGGGAGGCCCCTCTGGCCCCGCCCTCCCTGTTCTGTTCCCGCTGGCCTGGCTCGTTCAGGGCGGGAGGGCTGCTCTGGTGGGCGAGCCTTCTGGGGTCCTCTTCCACCTCCAACCAGATAGAAATACAGAGCCCCTGGCCCTTACTTGATAGAGGATGGAGGATTCAATGGGCCTCTAACTGATTTTTCTGCCCAAAGCCTCGTCCTGACCCAGAGGGCCAAGCTGCTGATAGAAAACCGTTCTCTGGAGCGGCAGAACACAGAGCTCCAGCAGCTGCTGCAGCAGTATCTAGACTCCAAGGTGGGTGACGAGACCCTCCAGGGAGGGGAGGCGGGATGCTGGGACAGGCCGTGGGACAGGAGGAGATACTAGGAAGTGAGGTGTCACCCCTGCCCCCACCCTGCCGCGAGGCGTGGGAGCTTTGAGATGCAGGCTGTGATAGTGTCCCTTTGATGTCCATCGTTTTCAGCACCGGCTGCTTGTTGGAGGGCTCTCAGAGGCAGTGACGAAGCCAGTGCTGGCCTCCCAGCTTACAGAGCCCTTCCACATGAACTTCCTTCTTTGGTCCCTAACAACCAGTCTGTGAGGCAGATAGGGCGGAAGTGATTCTCCCCCTTTCACAGAAAGGAGAATCGAAACTCAGCGCCTCTGTAACTTGCCCAGAGGGCAGACTCTTCCCTCTCTGCCAGCCCTGGGTGTCTGGCCTAGGATGTGACATGGGGAGGGAGGGGAGATATTCCCTGGCCCCCACTCGTGCCTGCTCCAGTGACAGTTGGGGCAACTTCCCCATGGCTTGGCAGGAGGAAGGATCTCCCCGTCCGCTCCACAGGGAAGAGTCCACCGGCAACACAGTTGCTGGCTCTGCTCTGCTCCTGTGGGATCCTCCACGTGGTGCTTAAGGTCGTAACACGGGGCTGAGCGTAGGTCCTCCATCATCCGCTGAGGCCAGTCACACGCCCATGCACTGGGGATGTGTGGCCCGTGAGGTCTCAGGCCCCCTGCTACACCTGAGCGGGGGGATGTGGTGAGCCGGGGGGTCACGCTGGCCTCTTGACCCGAGACAGGACTCAGACGTTTGGGAACCGTATGGCCCATACTTCCTTCGGGGCCACTGTGGACAGGAGGCTGGGGGCGGGGGGGAAGCACAGGGCCACACTGGGGCTATAGGGTGGGCAGGTCAAGAGCAGAGGGGAGGGCTCAAGAGAATGGATCAGAGGGGAAGGTTAAGAACGTGACCAGAGCCTGACGAGCTGGAGCAGAAGCCAGACGAGGAGCCCAGGTCTTGGCTTCAGAGGAAGGCAGGCTGCGGGCTTTCCCAGGCAGCCGGAAGTGTTTGGGGGAGGAAGTGCTCCCAGGGATTTGGAGGCCTGTGGCAGGGGGACCCTGGGGGAAGTGTCATGACCTTTACTCTTTTCCAGATAAACTCTGAACTGCAAGTTCCTCCGACTCAGGTGTTCCGGGTCCCCACAAAATAGAGCCAGACCTCGAAAGGGCCGACACTGGTATCAGTGCTGGTGCCACAGGTGGCATCTCCTGGGGAGCTGCCTGGGCCCAGTCCCTGGGTTTTCCAGAGCTGCTGTTGTCGGGCCTGTCAAGATAGGTGACAAGAGGAGTTACTTGTATCCTGCAGGCATGATTAAAGTCTTCAAAGAGTTGTGTCTGAATCTCTTTAAAGAGGTCAGGTGAGACACGGGCCCCTGTCCCCACCTCTGTGTCACGAGGGGACTTTGTCCCTAGCCTCGGGCTGTGGTTTGACAACAGCTTGTAGCTGTGGGACAGGGCCTGTGGCACGGGGCTCCCTTCTTGCTTTTGGGAGAAGTTGGTGTCTGCAGGTGGCGGCGGGAGCTTTGGGCCATTTCAGGGTCTGTGCCTGCAGACTGTCCTTGGGCCTGCAGGACCCTGTAGTGAGCTTCTGGGGCCCCTGGGTCCAGCCTGCGGTGTCCCCTGGGCTGTGCTGTGAGGCTCTTCCTGTGGGCAGCCTGGGCAGACAGTCCTGTACCTTAGGCCCACCTTGAACCCTGGGCCACAAGGCCCCCCAAAGGGTTAGGGGCCCATCCTGTACTGAGTTTGCCAGCCAACCCTGCCCCCTGCCCCCCATTAGTCCCCCCACTTGGACAACTGCAGACTTGTCAGCTCAGTGTTTGATTTCTTTTATTAAGAGAAAAATCACCACTCGAGAAAGGAAAAACAGCCAGGAGAAACCCAGCTCACACAGGCAGGGGGGCAGCACTTCAAGCAAACTCCAGGCAGCCCCTGGAGGGCTGGAAGGGTGAGCCCTGAAGGGGCCAGGCGGGTAGGGGGCACGGGCGTCCGGGCGTGGACGTCCAGGCTTGCGAGCGCTAGCCTGGGCTGAGGAAGCTCTGGAAAGCCGTCAGGACCCACAGGCTGGGCAGGACTGGGCTTGTGCACGCAGGGCTGTGGCTGCCTGGGCCGAGGGGAGCCGGCCCGGGGAAGCAGTCACCCCGCAGGATTAGCGGGAAGGATCTGCACTTCTGCAGAGCCAAGACTGCTAGTGTCGCTGCCCTTGCAAGATGATGTCTGGGGGAGGGGAGGGTGATACTTTTTGCTCATTGACTCTTTGGAAAGCCCTGGGCACTGGCCCATGACATGATTCTCGATTCTCAGTGAATTTCGTTAACGCTTTCGAGCTCTACGGGGAGGCCTGCGGAGGATGTGGGGTGGCTTCCTCTGGAGCCCCCATCCCTTCCCACACTCCCCACCCTGCAGGCAGGGACCCGAGGGGAGGGACCGGGCCAGCAGCAGACTTGAGGTGGTGAGGACAGGCAGGGAGGGGGGTGTCACCAGCCCAGCCAGCAGGACGAAGGCCCCTGGGACCTGAGGCCTCCATGCCGGAGGAGGGGCAAATGCCCAGGCCCAGGAGGGGAGCGCAGGGAGGCCCCGGGGCCTTCACGCCCCCAGGAGCTTCTTGACCATGTAGCCGGGGAGGCTGTAGAAGAAGAGGGCCAGCATGAGCAGCGCCAGCAGCGCCAGCACGATCTTGATGATGAGCCACTTGTACCGCGTGCAGATGAGGTACTTGATGGACTTGAGGGGGTTGAGGAACCAGACAAAGGCCGTGTCGGGCCGGCTGGGGGAGGGAGAGTCTTGGTCAGTTGGTGGCATGTCCAAGGCACCCCATCCCCTCAGCCCTACTAGACCCCAAGAGGACTGAGTCCCCAAAGTACTGAGTGCTGGAGGGAGGGTTTGAGCCCCTCTCTAAGCACCAGGTGTGCTGCCTGCATTCCCTGTCCTCTTTGCAGGACCTTCTGGTGCCCCATCTCCTCCCGCGGCCTAGACGGCATTTCTGGCACCTGGGCAGGCATCACACCTCCCGCACCCTTGCAGTGATGGCGGGTCAATGCTTGAAGGGGCAGCCTCAGCACTGCAGGCAGTTCCGATTATTAGGAAGCTCCCCTACTGAGTGGTTCCTTGTATATGGTCCCGTGCTGCCCCATGTTCTCAATGAGATCGGTGTTTCTCAACCTCTCCCCCTTTCTGCTTCTGTCCCCACCAGGTCCTGCCAGGGGTGTGAGGGTCCCCGGTGGGGCAGACGCCACCCTCACCCCGACCTGCCCACCATCAGGGCTGGATCGCTATTCTATCTTCTGCAGGGCCGCCTAGCCCAGAAGGGCTTGTTGAGCTTACATTCTGTTGACTGTGTTACAAAAACAACAGGTTCTATGAAATGTCAAGATGGAAAATCAAAGTATTGAATATGCTTCTTCAAATTCCTCCAGCTCCTGGAGGACGTGGACCACACCCTCCAGAGCCTTTCAGCGCAGATGGGGCTGCAGAACAGGGATGTGGGCGCAGGGCACCTGGTCTCTAGTCCCAGCGGTGACAGGCAAGTTAGGCACCTCTTCGAGCCTCAGATTCCTCACTTGTACCACGGGGTTAATAGTAGATCCCCACCTCCGGGGTTGGTAAAAGGGTGACATGAGCAAGTGCATGGGAAGCTCCCAGCCCAGCGCCCGGCACCGAGCTGTGCTCCTCACATGCTTGTTACTAAGATGTTTGAATGGGATGGAGATACTCACTGTCCTGCAGGGCAGGAAAGGGCTCGGGGTTGGGAGGAGGATACTGGTAGAAACTATTCAGGACTTGGAGGCTAATCCCAGCCAAAGCCTTTCCCCTTTCCCGTCCATCGCTCAACTTCTTTCTGCCAGTGGAACTGGGTTAGAGTCTGTCCGGATTGTTGCTGGGACAGGGAGTGGTGTAGTGTGAAGGACACTGGATTGGCAGTTTGAAAACTGAGGCTGAATCCTAGCTCTACCCTGATGGCTAGGTGACCTTGGGCAATTTACTCTTCCTCTCTGGCCTGATACGTGAACATGCAAGACAGTTATTTGCAGTTCTGAGTCTATGATACTGTTGGAAAGCTTAAAAGTTGCTGTCTGTATCCTTATGTGTGCACTTGTGGGCATACTTTTGTGTGTGCACTTGCGTGTGTGTGTGTGTGTGTGTGTTCCACATGCTGCCCAGCTCATAAGCCCTCGGTCCAGGAGGGAGGGAGGAATACCAGACCCAGGAGGGTGCTGGGCGCAGGCCCACAAGGGTCTTCTTGACCGGGTAGCCAGGCACAGGGCAGCGGAGAAGGGCGGGAGGGGCAGCAGTGCAGAAGCAGCAGCAGCTGGAAGGGCAGCCGGCGATACGTGCACCACAGCAAGTAGTGGGCAGACTCGAGAGGGTTCAAGAACCAGATGAAGCTTGTGTCGGGCCAGCTGGAGCCGCAGGAGGAGCAGAGGGAGCACGGAGAAAGGCCACAGAAGCTGAGGGCTGGGGCGTGGGGAGGGCCCCGGCCAAGGTGGGGGCCAGGACGGGGGCCGACCCTGGGCTGAGTTCATAGTCCCAGGCACCCCCCAGCCATGAAGGCTGCCTGGGGCCCCAGAGTCCAGCACTGCAGCTGTTTGTCTTTGGCAAACACCAGGAAGAGCATTTGGCTCAGCTAGGTGGGGCCTTCCCCGGGAGAGGTGCAGCTCTCCTGTACCGCGGGCCCGCGCTCTGCCTCAGAAGGAGGTGTGGATTTTGGGGAGAAGGGGAGGAGGGAGGAGGCTCCCCTGCAATGAGGCTGTGGCCTAGGAAGGGACAGAGAAGGCAGAGGTGCCTACAGAGTGGAGGGCAAGGAGACCAGAAGTTTCTGGCCCCTCCTTCCCGTTACAGTGCCCCCAGGGACTAGCATGGCAGGGGCCTGGCCAGCAGAGCACTCACTTGGGTTTCTCCAGGGGGTCAGGTTCATTGCGGGCCAGGCCCACTGGATTCTTCTCCGCCTCCTCGGCAGTGAGTAGATGCAACTCTGCCTCCACCTTGCCCTGCAGAGAGGAACAGAATGGTCCCCGTGCCCGGGTTAGGTGCCAGGCCCTCAGCACCCTGGCCTGGCCCAGCCCTGCCCCCTGCCCAGCAGTAGTGGTACCCACCGTGAGCTCAAACTCATCATTCTCATTGCGGGCCAGGAGGGGCCACCAGCCTTTGATGCGCTTCTGCTTGAAGATGGAAGCCAGGGGCACGTCCACCTCCCCTGTGGCCATCTCCATGCTGCACTGCTTGGCCGTCTTCGCGCCCCGCGGGAACCGGTTCAGGTCCAGCTCGATGGCCCCTGTGGCAACCTCAGAGTCAGTTCTGACATCTGGTACTACTGACCGCACCCCCAAACCTGGGCTGGGCTCCCCCTGCCCCTGCCTCCCCCTCCCCTGCCCGCTCTGCTCCGGTCCCAGCCTTGCACCCAGGAAGTCGTCGGCGGAGAAGTGGTCGGCGTCCCAGATCTGCAGGGTGAGCCGTGCGGGGATTTTGTATTCAGTCTCGTCCCAGGAGAACATGGACTCCTTCTTGGAGATGACAATCTTTTCCTCGGCAGCCAGGTAGTCGAAGGGGAACAGGTAGCGCCAGTTGAAGTTGCCCTCGCCCGTGAGGGAGTGGTAGTGGACGTCCGTGTCCTGCTTGTCCTCCTGCTGGCCCTTCAGCCACCTGTGGAGCATCGTCGCCTGCTCCAGACTTGCGGCCACACCTGTGGGGGGTCTCTCCACCCACAGCCACCCCGTCCTCTCCCTCCTCTCCTGCCTCGCAGGGAGATGGGCCCCCCCTCCCGGCCAGGGAAACTCTCACCCACCCCCGCACGAAAATGTCACTGGACTTCTCCCCGGTGAAAAAGTCATCATCCTCCAGGACCACCTCATCTGTGTTCCACACGATGACCCGCAGCTCGTACCTGGGCGGGGGAGGGGCTGATTAGCCGCCTGCGGGGGGTTTCTCCAGGGTCTTGGGGCTAGGATGGGGCTGGAGATGAGACGACCGGGACACGTCCTGGGGACTTGGGGGTGGGCGTGGGGCCTGGGTCAGGCTGGGGCTGAGGGAGCAGATGTGGGGAGAAGCTGAGGGGATGGGGAGACATGGGGGTACCCGGCTGAGAGAAGAGGGTCCCCCAGCCAGCATGGCTCTTATGAGGAGAGCCGGGTTGGGGGAGAGCCAGTTGGGCTGGAATGCCAGTACCCAGAGCACACTCTGGACAGGGAGGCTGACTCAGGCCTCGGAGAGGCTGCCCAGGCTGCAGGGGAGGGCGTGGGGGGTGCAGGGGGGTGCGGGCGTGGCTGAAGCGAGGCTTGGAGAGTCGGCAGCAAGATTCCCCCGTCTCCAGAGGCCGGAAGCTCCACTCCAGCTCTAATAAAAGTTCACACTTAAGCCCAGCAGCTGGCTGTGGACCACCATGGAATCTGATTTCTTTTACATCCTTGTCCCCAAAGGGGATTTTCCCCTTGAAGTGTAATCGTCATGATAAATGAGGTAGTTACGTCTCAACCTTTAGGAGGGAGGTTGAGTCAGCTGCTAAAAATTCCCTGGATTGTGGCTCTTGGAGTTCTGTCCTGGACTGCAAGTCCCGGAGACATAACGGGTTGGGGTGTCCCCTGGTGGCGGGCCCTGGAACAGCAGACTCAGGGTCCCACCCGGAGACTATGCCAGGTAGAACGGGCTGTATAATTTGCGGGGTCCAGTGCCAAATGGAAACACGGGCCCCTTTGTTAAAAATCATTAAGAATTTTAAGGCTGCCATCTTGAAATAAGCATGCGGCCCCGTGCAACTGCACAGGCCTACGCACTTGGCCCTGATCGCAGGCGCTGAGGCCAGTGCTGGCAGCGACTTGATCCTGCCACTTTACAGATGGGAAAACTGAGGCCCAGGCAGGCAAAGTGACCTGGCCAGTGTCAACTAGGAGAGGCAGATGGCGTAGCTCCTGGCCCAGTACGCCCCGCTCTCCCAGCCTCCCGCCTCTTCTGGGCACTCGCCCTGTGCATCTCATCAGCAGATGCCTTAAATAAAACTTGGTAGAGCTGAATGACGGCCTGGAGTGGGGACTGTCAGGGAGCAGAGCAGGCTCTCAGGGCTTCTGTGTCTCGTGGGTGTGTGTGGGGGAACCCACGGGGATGCTGTGTGTGTGCACGCACGTGGAGGAGTGGGTCTGTGATGACAAAGTCTGCCGGAGCGTGCCGGTGTGAACTCACAGCCCTCGCTGACCTCGCCACGGAGGTGTGGCCCCTGCTGCAGCAAAGGGGACCCACCCAGGACAGGCCCCACAGCCCTCCTGATGGGTTGCTCTGTTCCCCCAACGAGGCCACAGGGCACTGACTAGGGAGACCTGGGCCTGGAGCCTCCTACAGGAAGGACGCCTTTGGGGAGCATGGAGGGAGGGGTGCTGGGCCCGAGCAGCTCACTTTTTGGGCTTCCGGGGAGAGATGTCCAGAGGCGTTCCAGGGGCCGGCATGTTCATGGGAAACATGTCCACCCACAGCTCCAGGCGGCCCTGAGGAAGGAGGTGTGGCAGGTCTCACGGACTCCTCCCTCTGCCCAGCAAGGCCAGCTCTCCTCTCCCTCCCAACCTTTGTCCTGTCAGGACCCATTTCATCAGTTTTCATCCTTGGATGCCAGCAGTTCCTATGACGTCACCAATAGCCAGTGGCAGCTTCTGAGGGAGATACCCTAGGTCTCCATCTGAGCTGATGTAATTCTCACACAAAGTTAAGACTCAAACCCTGAAGTTACGGTGAAGGGCCATGGTGCGTGCGTATGAAGGGAACGCAGTGAATAGCAGGAGGATCTGTTTTTACGGACCCAGGTTGGGACTCCCTGATCCCAAATACCAAAGAACCTCAGATCCCGACCAGGCCAGTCACCTGCTCGATGCCTGGCTTGTCAGGGTTGAGCAGCGGCCGCGTCTCCACATGTTCCGGCACCAGGCGGCAGCCCACGCGGGGGATGTCCTCCCAGTACCTCAGGGCCAACAGTGCCACGTGCTCTTCCGTGGGCTTCCTCTGCCCTGTGGGTGCTAGTGGTGAGCTCACACACGGGCTTAGCAAAACAAGAGACCTGTGCTGGGCCAGCGACTCAGGGGCACAAAGAAGCCCCATCTCCAGTTTACTGCTGGGAAACTGAGGCACAGAGGGAGCTGTGGATTGCCCAAGCTCTCAGCTGCCTCATGGGCCCAGAAAAGTCTGTCTCCTTGGGTTTCCTCTGCTTGGGAGAACCTGACCAGAGAATTCTGGGCTATGAGGTCAGGGAAGAGAAAAACCCACATCCTGTCCCAGCACCCTGAAGATGGCTGGCACTGGTTTCCTGGCAGAGATACCTGCTGATTCTCTGGGAGGTGCCAGGGGGGCAAAAGTGTGGGGACAGCCAGACCGACCTGGGTCTATGCCCTCACTCTGCCTTGTAGGAACTGAGTGGCCTTGGGCAAGTCACTGAAACCCTTTGGGTCTCGGTTTCCTCATCTGCAGAATGGGGAGAACCTCCCTACCCTACAGGGATGCCGGGAGAGAGAGTGAAGGGGACAAGTGAGCAAGCGCTGCGTGGGATGGGGAGAAAGGGTGGAGGCTGGGCGGACAGGAGGGGGACACTGGGGTGATGAGCGGATGGGTGGTCCCACCACAGGGAAGTGTGGGTCCTTCCTTGGCCTCTGACACCCCCATAGCTTTGTCCAGCATCCTGTTACCATTCTCGTCCTCGATCTCGGAGGGCCCTGTGAAGACGCGGTTGGACACCTTCACTCTCCCAGGGGGCCCGAAGTGGGGGCCGTCCACTTTGCCCTCCTTGCAGAGGCGGGTCAGGATCTGGCTGGGCTTCATGGGGTCCCGCCAGATATTGTAGCCGTGTCTGTCGGAGGAGACACATGGGCTGGGTGGGGCTCAGGGTGCGGCTGGGCCATCCCCAGGTGGTAGATGGTCCTGGCTGGTTTCCTTAGGTTGGCCGTTGCTCCGTGTCAGCAAGTGAGCCCTGCCCTGCGTTCCAGGATCAGCTGACACACCAGGGCTGCTGCAGGCTGATCCCTCCTGCCCTGGGCTCCGGCCCACATGCTCAGTGTCCCAAGGATGAGTATCCAGTCTCCCCCAGGGCAGCCCGCACCATCCCCCCACCGTGTCCCCTCTAACGGAACTTCAAAAACTCCCTGAGGAAACTGATAACACAAGAGGTTAAGGGCCTTGCCCAGGGTCACGCAGCCTGGCAGTGGCACAGGGCGGCCAGATCCTCAGCGCACTCTTCCTAGCGCGCTTCTGCCTCTCCTCCCAGCCCGCTTTTCTCTCCTCATCTTGCTTCCTCTGTCCTGGAATCCCCTGTCTCTCTCCTTGTCTTGGAATCTGCAGTCCTGGCCCCTGAAGGCTGAGCCCAGAACCTGGCGGGGTGGAGGCCTGGCTGGGACAGAAACCATAATATGTCCACCTTCCCAAATCCCACGGTCTGCATCTTGGTTTTGGAGTCAAGGTGCAGTAGGTGCGCCCTGCCCCGCCCTGCCCCACGCACGTGGAGTAGGTCTGCGCGATGCCACAGGTGGCGCGGTGCTTGCTGTAGAAGCGGTTCTCCAGGTCGATCTTGGTTTCCCCAATGAGGTCGTCGGTGCCTACCAGATCCCAGTCGTATACGGCTACCGTCAGCAAGGATTCCATGGGGAAGGAGGCCTCAATGTCAAAGGACCTTGTGGGACAGGGTTGGGAGAAGGGTTGAGGGCTGGGCTGGGGTAGGGTGGAGTAGGAGGTGGTCTGCTCTGGGGAAGTTGGGGCAGGTGGAGTGGGACACCAGGAGGCCTTACTTCCCAAAGATGGGGTTGAGCTGCTTGGAGATGTAGTTCTCCTTGTCACGGATGTCAGTCTTGCCTAGCCGGATGGCGATGTAGGGGTCGGCTTTGCCATTGATGTCTGCGGGGTGCAGGTCCGTGGCCTGGGATGGGAGGGGTGCTCCTGAGCAGGGCCCGGGCACCTTCATCTTCCAGTGTCCCTGCCCCTCTCCCTGATGGTCCCATGACAGTGAGGGGCAGAAGCACGGACCAGGGACTTGCTGTGTGACCCTGGGCAAGTCCCTGACCCTCTCTGGGCCTTGGCTTCCTCCTCTATAAAGGATGGTACTAGACCAGCTGACCTCCCTGGTGTCTTCCAGTTGGGGGCTGTCAGTCTGTAGCTGCTTCAGCCCTTCCTGGGCGGGAGGACCAGGAGCCTGGGGAAAGGATGTGAGGGGCCTCTCACCCGGACCACGTAGACCCGGACCAGCACGTTGATGGGGTCGTTGCTGGGGATGCCCTGGAACATGCCATAGGTGGGGTCATAGCCGGCTTCCCGGGACACGTCCTCTGGGAGTGGCACTTTGTATACGCAGAGGGAGCCCTGGGGTGAGGCAAGAGTGGGTCAGGGTGCAGCTTCCCGTGGCACAGGCAGGGGTGGCATGCAAGATAGCTAAGAGCACTGAGGGTCTGCGCCCTGCTGCGGTGGGGCCTTAACCCTTTAGTTGCTGGGGTACGGAGAGTCAGGGTTTCTGGAAGGAGTGGCTGGAGTGGGGGGGGGCAACTCTGAGGAGGGTGGAGTGGGGAGGTGGGTTTAGGGCAGATGATCTTTATCAATCAGCGTGGAAGTATTTTTATACTTTACCAACCGGGTTGGCTGACAGTTCCACCTGGCTGTCAGCCCTGGGCTTGGGCTGGGGAGAAGAGCTGGTGGGGGGCTCAGGACTTAGGGCCCACCTGTGCTCCCTGCCTGACCTTGAAGCGCCCCACGATGCGCTCCTCCTCAGTTGCGCCGTCCTCGTTGTCCCCCGTCTTGCCCCGAAGCAGGTTGAACGTGTGCAGCCAGTCCTCGAAGCTGTCGAACTCTGACTCCAGCTCCTTGGGGTACACCTGAGCCAGGCCGGGCTGTCAGGGGCTGAGGCCGGTCCACTGGCCTCTGTCTTGCCCCCGGTGTGACCCTACTTTCTGGCTAGGTCTGCTCCCAGACCCTCACCTTGAGTTCATCAATCTTGGGTTTCTTCTTCTCAGGGGCCTCAGACCCTTGGCCTGGGCTCTGGGTTCTCTTCTTCTTCTCCTCCTTTGCAGCCCTTGACTTCTCCTTGCCCTTCATCAGCCCCTTCAGGCCTGGCCAGAAACAGACAAGGGGGCAGAAATGATGTGGCAGGAAGGCCTGGGCTGGAGACCCAGCTCTGTCGCTTTGCTAATTTAACTTGCAGGTCTCTGTGTGCTCATCTGTAGAAAATGCAGGCAATGCTGCCTGGCGTGCCCGCCTCACATGGGAGCAGGGCACCAGTATGCCAGAAATGTGCAGAGCCTGTTGCGTGCCCTTTGACAGAGAGGGGCGTGGAAGGAGCTTGGGTCTGGTGCCAGCTCACTGTGCTCTCTGGCCTCAGTCTCCTTGTCTTTAACATTAAGAGGATTGTTCTGTATCAGCATTTCCCAAACAGCATTCAGTGGAACACTAGGTGTAGGCGTTCTTGGAATGCTTTAAAAGAAAAGATATATATGTGTGTGTGTGTGTGTGTGTTGTGTGTGTGTGTAAAATAAGCTGGGGAAATATTTTATTATGTCTTCCTTTTAGAGATTTATAATAGCATTTGTATATTAAAGGCACTGAGAAGTCCTGCACCAAGGGACCTGTTTAACCCATTTGACCCCAGAACCCTCTTTTCCCTTCAGAAGACCCATTAATAGTGTTCCATGGAAAAGGTCTGGAAAATACTGAATGGGGTGAGCTCTGAGATCCCTTCCAGCTCTGATGTTCTGTGACTCTAAATGTCTGTCCCTCACTGTGGCTGCTGAACTGGTCAGAGTAAAAGCCACTCTAGATAAGGGCCTCAGCCTGCTCTCTGGTACCCAGGGATGCCTGGTGATATCTGCTGTTGGCTGCTGCAGCTGTGAGGGCCCATGGGAAGGGGAAAGAGAAGCAGCTGGTGTGACAAGCAGGGGAGCCACCCATCTGGGGGGCTGGGAGGGAGAGGCAGAGATCCAGGGCTCCAGGGCTTACCCTCAGTGTTGTCCATCTCCTCCTTCTCCTCCAAATCAATTCCTGAGGCCTCTTGCTGTTGAAGTTGCTGCCAAAAGATGAGGTGAGGAGGAGGGAGGGTGGGTTTCCTAGGGAGGTGTTTGTTGAACCCACACTGTGGTGTCAGACCAGTCTTAAATGCTTAGAGGCAGAAACTCTTTTCCATTGGGTTTCAAACCCATGATGTGCTTAAGTGGGTTAAAAAAAAGTTTATGATGTGTACAATGTGACTTAACTGTACTTAGGGGTTATGATTCTTTAATTGTGTATGATTGAAAAATATGTGCTCTTTAATGTTGCTTCTTAGTGGTATTATTATTTTAATGTAGAAAAGTATAACTGAATAAGAAAATGTGCCTTATTTTCTTCAGTCAGTACACACTGGACACTAAATCATTGTTTCACCCAAGGTGTCACCGCCACCTGGTGACAGCCTGTGCAAATTACAGGAATAGACTCGAGACAATGGGCAGCCTCTTGGAGCTCCAGGCTGGCCAACTTGAATCGAGGAGATGTTGGTGGGAGAAGATACTACTAGGTGTCCCCCAGTTATCTGCTCTCCTCCTCTCTAAAAGTTTTTGGCACACAGCTACCTAGCTAAAGATTACATTTCCCAGCCCCCCTTGCAGCTAAGTGTGGCTATGGGACTAGATTCTAGCCAGTGTGAGCTGAAGTGATATGTGCAGCTTCTAGGCTGGGCCCTTAAAAGGAAAGGAGTATGTGTCCCCTTCTTCTCTTTACCCTTCCCGTGGACTAGTATTAGGACGTGACGGCAAGCCATCTCTAACCACGCAGATGCCAGTAACAAGATGGCAGTGTCTTGGTCCCTGACCCCACTGAACCACCATACCAACCTTCTTCTTGTTCACATCAATCTAACTTGCTACAGCAGTTTAACCTGTGCTCTAACATGGATAGTAAACATCACACACAACTCGGGTCATAGGAAGGGCCTGGGGGAGAGAATGTGGCTGGATCAGCTTGGTTGAGGAAACACAACCATGGGCACATGTCCATCCTGGTCAGTCGGTCAGTCAGGGAGTGCCCTGAG
Organism: Orcinus orca; assembly: GCF_937001465.1. Lineage (NCBI taxonomy): Eukaryota > Metazoa > Chordata > Mammalia > Artiodactyla > Delphinidae > Orcinus > Orcinus orca. The sequence continues at coordinate 71,276,424 of NC_064571.1, read as the reverse complement.
CTAGGCTGGCAGTGTTGAGAGAGACAAACAAGGGAGAGGAGACATGAGCTTTCTGGAACTTGCAATCTGGCTCAGCAGACAGAACCCGTGTGCACACAACAGGGGAAGAACATTTCACAGCCACAGTGACGGAGGCATGTAAAATAATAATAGCTGTGCAAATACTACTGAGAAGTTGTTGCTCCCTTTGGCCTCTGAGTGTGTATTTCTCCTCTTCCTCAAAGGTCACCTCCTCTGTGAAGCCTTTCCTGATGCCCCCAGGCACTGAATTGCCTTTGTTATCACATGGTAGTGTATCTGCTTGCATGTCCATTTCGCATGTCCAGTAAATACTCAGGGCAGGTAGCCAATCTTATCTTTTGGCTCCTGTAGCCCCTAGGTTGGTGTCTGACTCATCATATATACTCGAGGTATTTGTGGAGGAAATGAATGAGGACTAGAGAAAACCAAGGCAGGGAAGGTAGACTGGACCTCCATCCTGGAAAAAGGTGAGCTAGAACTTCGAGGCTCTGAGACAGCCTGCTCCAAGCTCATGCCGATGGAGTGGGGGAGCCAGCTCTGGTGCGGGCGGGGAAGAAGCTGGATAGGAGGGTCTGATGTGGAGCTGGGGTTACCCCTCCCAGCCCAGTCCCTCCTCGGCCCCCTGCCCAGGCCAAGGCGTCACCTCTTTCATGGTATCGATGGAGGCAAAGTACTTGGACCACCAGTCCAGCATGCTCTCGTCAGGCTCCTCCTCCTCTGGTTCTTCCGAGCTGCCCTTCTTCTTCTTCTTCTTCCTCTCTTTCTCCTCATCAGCCTGCAGGGTTGGCTAGGTCTAGAGTCCTGCCTACATCCCTGCACCCTGGACATTCCCGGAGACCTGAACAATCCGGGGTTCCCCCACTCATTCCGACCATCTGCTCCAGGAAAGCCCTGGGCTCCAGGAGGCTCTGTGGGGCTACCGACATCAAGGTCAGGGCCTTGTTTTATGGAAGTGGATGTCACGGCCCAGAGAGGGTCATGACCTGCCAGCATGAGCCCCCAGCCAAGGCAGGACTGCCTCTCATGGGCCCTGCAGTCCAAACAGCTCTCTCCCTCTGCCTCTTTGGAGGGGTGAGATGGCCGGGGCATCAGGGGGTATGGGGTGGCTCGGTCCCTGATGCTGTCTTCCTTGGTCTGATACCCTATGTAGTACAGGGTCTTCTCTCCCCAGAGCCCCCCGGCTGGTCCCCACACTCACCACATCCACCTTGATGACGGCATCAGAAGCCTGCAGAAAGGAACCAAGGAGACAGGGACAGACTTAGCCACTGGGGCCGGAAGTGGTAGGTAGCGGCTGGCCAGGGAGGGTGGAGGAGAGGGAGCCCAGGCAGGGATGTTCCCTGTGTCGTGAGCGCCATGCTCACATGGCCAATTCTGGGTCTGTGGAAGGTCTGCCTCGAAGTTGTTTCCTCAGACCTTCCAGGGTGGTGGTTTGCAAACTTGGCTGCACGTTAGAATTACTGGGGGCTTTTAAAAATCATCAGTTGCAGGGCTCCACTGAGTCCAAATGAGGGTACTGGGCACCAGGAGAGTTGTAAACTCCCCAGATGACTGCAGTGGGCAGTCAGAGTCAAGAGGGGAGGCGGACACGGCATGAGGCTGGAGGTCAGTAATGTTGGCTGGATGAAGGACAAGTGCCTTAAAAAGTAAGTGGACACAAAATTACACAGCTGAAGAGGAACCTGGTGAAAAGGGCCCCACCAGAGTCCAGGGCCTGTGGGACGATGGGGCAGCTCAGGTCTGTGCCGTCCTCTTGGTTCACTGATGGCCTGAAACCAGGGGGCTTCCCCACCCCAGCCCTGCCTCCAGGAGGAACAGGCTTCTCAGGGAGGAGCTCAGGAAGCTGGACGCCGAGGGGGGTGTGGCATCTCCAGGTGTAGCCCCAGAGCCCCTGGCAGTGCCATCCCAGGCCTGCAGGCCAGGCCCCGGGCCTCGACTCCTCCCCTTTTCCATGAGCCATGCCCCGTGCTAACTCAGCCTGCTGGCTGGGACTCTATGGGGACCAGGATGATGAGGTAAGGAAGGATCCTTTCAGACCGGACTCAGATCTCAGAGGCTAGGAGACGCCCCTGTGCTGTGTGACGCACATGCAGTCAGGAACGGGATTTGGAGAATGTGGTGGGAAGGAAGCCTGCTTCCCGCCCCTCTGTCCTGTCTGGATTCAGGATGGCTTGCTCCAGGCCAGCCTCCATCCCGCCGTCCCCTGCTGACGCCATGTCCGCATCCAAACACCGAGGTGACAGGTCTCCCTCTGGCAGACAAAGAGCCCCGGTCCCAAAGCCAGGAGGAATAACGAGCTTCCACCTGGAAATCCTGCCCCAACCCACACCTTGGGAGAGTTGTTTGTAAATGGCTGGGAAGGAAAACCGGGGACCCTCTGGAAAGAACACTGGTGTTTGCGCAAGGAATCCATTGCCTATGGTGTCGTTTGTTGGAATAAAAATAATTGCAGGCTATCACTTCACACGGTTACTGCTCTCTCTGTCTCTCATACGTGTGTACCACATGTTCATGCACATGTGCACACACACACGCAGAATTGAGAGTCTCGCCTTCCAGGACAGTATGGGATGGGGCTGTGTGCGCGTGCAGTCAGGGTTAGCCCTGGCCCATCGCACGCCAAAGGAGGAGTGACTTAATGTGTCGTCTTGTGTGCGGGGTGGCCCGGCTCTGGGAAAGTGTCACCCGCAGTTGCACGTCCCCAGCCAGCGTGGGGCTGACCCCAGGCGCCTTACCGCATCCAGCTTCACCACGGTCTCCAGCTTCTTGACAGGCACCTCCGGCTCCATGTTCACCACGACCTCCCCTGTGGGGTGAGAAGAGGGGCCCCCACTGTACAGCACACGGCGGCCCTGGAGGAGCCCGCCTGGACAGAGAGATGGACAGACAGACGAGGAGGAGCAGGCGGGACCATGAGAGTCAGGGGTGCTTGGAAGGGCCAGAGGCCTAAAGCTGACTCTAGAGCTTTCCAGGGGAGAGGGAGGAGGTGAGCCAGAGAGGAGGGCGAGGCGTGCTGGGTGACACAGTGGAGGCCGGGCGGCGGGGGATTCGGGGGGTTGGGACGGGGGGGTCCTGGGTCTTCTCCAGGAACTGGCTGAGGAGGCCATCTGCCCTCAGGCCCTCTAAGGACCCCTGGGCTCTGGCCTTTCTGGCACTAGAGCTTGGGGCCACCCTGGGCAGCCTTCCTTGGCCCCCAGGGCGGGACCTCCCTCCTGGCCTCCCCGGCCCGCTTAGAGATGGCCCCAGGAGGAAACCAGGTGGGCTGCCCTGTGAGCCGGAGGCCCTGCGCTGGGCCTCAGGAGCGCCATACCTGAGGCGTTCCAGGTGGCGGCTGAGTGGTCCGGGGGCCGGTAGATGAAGCGCCGCAGGGAGCTGACGGTGTGGGAGCCGACCAGGGTGTAGCGGCCGAAGGCCCGGCAGTCCACCACGCGGATGTTCAAGGGCGGGTGCAGGAGCTCGTTCTCCGGGAGGTCCTGGGGGTGGGGCAGGGACTCTGAGCTCAGAGAAGGGGCAGAGGCACCCAGCTCTGCCCAGGCAGGTCCCGGCCCACACTTACCACTTCAAAGCACTTGACGAGGGTGCTGAAGTTGGGGTTCTTCTTGTAATTGTGGATCAGGGACGACTGTACCCCCTTCCCCGCGCACTCGATGTCTACCCGCGGCCGGTCCACCTGGGCCAGGTTCACCCGCTTCAGGTCCCGCAGACCCCAGAACAGCACCTGCGTGGGGGGGCGGTGGGGGGAGAGGACAGCCCCTCAGTAAAGGGCATCAGCTGCGGGCAGGCAGGGCCACCTGAGGAGGAACCGGGCTGTGGGTGGACCGTGCATCAGGAGGGGCAGGGCTGGGAGAGCCGAGGAGGGGCGGGTGTCCTGAAGGCGCTGGGGGGTGAGGGTGGGTGTTGGGGGCAGATGGGAGGGCCAGGAAGGGTCCTGGACCGTGGCAGTGTGACTCGGTGCAAAAGCGGCAGGCGCCGGACGGTCGCAAGCCTGGGTCTGCTACTGGCCCCTGGGTGTGACCTTGGGCCAGTCACTTCTCCTCCTGGGCCTTCAGTGTCCTTATTTGAAAACCGGAGCATGGCCTGAGGTTGCTGAAGACCCCTGGAGTTTGATGCCAACAGTGTAATGCATGCCTACGACCCTCATGGAGAGAGAGTGAGGGGGGCCAGGGAGCAGAGCACAGCAGGGCCTGTTCAGGGCAGGGCTGGGAGGGGCCGGATGGAGTCCTCACACACCTCTATCCGGTACTTGCTGAGCATGGGCCGGATGCCCATAGGCACAGGCATGATGGGACCTCGGTCCATGTCCACTGGGCCATTGATGGGCGGCAGGTCGGCCTTCCCTGCTGGTCCAATCTGGGGAGTGGGGGACATAGTGTCACACCCTGGGGAGCCCGGGGAGAGGGCTCTCTCTCCCCATGAGTTATCTGGCATGTGATCTGGGGAGACAGGGAAGGCTGAACAGCCCAGGTCCCCAAGAACCACACCCCCAGCTTCCTGTCCGACTGGCCTCACAGCAGGATGGGGAGGAGAAAGGCCCCTGGCCCAGCCCCCTCTTTCCAGCAGCCCCACCTGCAGCAGCTCGAAGGCGGCCAGCAGGTCCCCGGCCGTGGCGTTGCCGCGGTAGATCTGGTAGTACTCGAGCTGGGGCGGGAAGCGGGGCGGGCAGTACGCCTCGTCGGCCATCTTCACCAGGGGCTTGGCAAAGGTCCGGCCTATGAAGTCGGTTTTGCCCTGATGCGACAAACAGCCAGGGTGGCCTCTTGGTGCTTGAACTGACCAAACGTGTTCACACCTGGGATCTCATTCAGTCCTCACCACGGCCCCATGTAGTTGCAGGTGTGATCACCCCATTTTACAGATGGGGGAAACCAAGTCTCGGGCTAGCTCCAGGCCATGCTGGCAATGAATGGCAGATGCAGGACTCAGGACTACCTCTAGTCCAGAGCTCACTCAGGGCACCCCAGTAGCTGAGGCGGCTTGTAGGAAGTGGCTCCCCAGCTCTGGAGGGGTCACCCTAATCCTCCACTCCCTTACTCCAGAGCTCCCATGGAGAGCTATGAGGCTGTTACTGACTGTGGTAGGTGTGGGCAGGGCTGGGGGGGCCCTCAAATGGGGGAAGGCTGGGGACAGCAGGCTTTCGGGGCACATCTGGGTCTGAGCTTGGTCTGTCTGTGCCGGGAGGTGGGACGCCCTGGCCTGTCTCCTCCCTGAGGCCCCAGAGGCCCACAGCATCGGGAAGGGGTCAGGCTGCAGTGACAGGGCAGGAGACACCCGGGGTCTCCTGGAGGGGCTGGTCAGCAGCCCAGACTCCCAGCTTCCCCGGCAAGCACCCTGGCCAAGGGGCTCTGGGGGTGGGCTGTGGAGGTGACCGCTAACGCAGGTGGAGTGCGGGGGAGGAGGCGTGGTCCCTGGTGCCAGAGCCCACCCATACCATGCTGTCCTGGTCGTAGATTTCGATGACAATGATGGGGGGGTCGTCCCGCAACTCATGAGCTTCGCCATAGAGCTCCAGGTTGTCGAACACCAGCATCTGGTCCCAGGTGGGGCACAGGGTCTCATTCAGCACCTGCAGCATGGAGGGGGGGCACAGGTAAGCGATGGTGGATGGGCAACACCCGAAGAGGAGTCACCCCCAGTCACTGTGGTTTCAAGGGGACGCGGGAGCACGAGCGCCATGTCCCCTGACTCTTCTGGGAATCTTAAAATGAAGGCTGATGTGAGGTCTGCTCCTGACCTCTCTCCCAGCCCCCCGCCAAGTCTTCCCTGTCTTCTGTGTGGCCTGGGCCTGCAGTTATCTGCCAGGCTTCCCCCTAAGGATCTGGGGTACTGGCTGGTCTGTTTCTCCAGGTCCCAGAGGCTCCCAGGCCCCCTCCAGTGCTCTCAAAGCCAGAGCCGCGCCCTCCTCCCCGGGGCCCTCACCTCTGTGCACTGACTCTGGTTGATGAAGAAGACACGGGCGAAGGGGTCCGAGAGACCGCTGCTGTCGGCGGCAAAGAGGCTGCGCGCCTGGTACATGTGGGCGCGGAGCTGGAAGGCCTGCTTCTCTGTGGGGGGAGCAGGCTGAGGCTCAGGGAACAGGCCACCCGCCGGTGCCCTCCCGCCCAGGCCCGGGAGCCCTCGCTCACTGGTGTAGACCAGGCTGATGGGTGGGACGGCGTGCAGGCCCGCGCCCTGGGCCGCCTTGACCTCCTCGAAACCGCAGGGCAGGCCGCATAGAAAGTCCTTGCGCTGCTTGCTGAGGCCCAGCCACAGGTAGAGCTCCAGCTTGGCCTGCACCGTCCAGCCGGCCGAGCCGAAGCCCCGCTTCCCTGGCAGCTGGCGGGGGGGCGCAGGGTCAGCTGCCGGAGCCCACGGGGTGAGGAAGGGGCAGGAGGCTGGAGGAGGCTATGGGCAGGGGGGCCCTGCCCTCCGCAGCCGTCCCGCTGGCCTGTGTGGTGCGGAACACAGGGCAGAAGGGCACGGGCAGGGGGGGACCCGCCACCCCTTTCCTATTCTCTCCAGCTCTTCTCTGAGCACCCCGTCAGCTCAGGCCAGCCGGACCCAGGGGTGGGGGTGCTGCCCCCTCCAAGGGGAGGTTGACCCCTTGAAAAAGCGCAGACCCCAGCCCCTCCGCCCCCAGTCTTGCTCCCCTTCCGGCACCTTGAGGAAGAGCGTCTTGACCTTGGCGCAGTCCTTGCCCAGCTCGTCCTCCACAATGGAGAAGAGCAGGTCCTTGGAGGGCACCCGGGCGTAGGCGATGCGCTTGTTGTTGCTCATCATCCAGATGAAGACGTCGGGGATGCTGTGCTGAGGCTGGGGTGGGGGCGGGGTGGGCGCCCAGTAAGGGAGAGGTCCTGCCTCTTGGCCAGGCCTGAGCCCACAGAGGAAAGGACCCCGGTGCTGGGTCCTACTTCTCCTCCCACCGATCCAGCGGGAAGAACACGGGACAGGGTGAAAGGCTTGGTCTCTCCTGTCCCCCAACGGCTGTCAGAGCAGGAGGGGCCTCCTGGATGGTCTGGCCCAGCCCCTCCCGGGCAGCCCCCCTTCCGCCACCTCGGATCACTCTGGTTTGGGGCTGGCAGGGGGCGCACCTCGTCTGCCAGGAAGCGCAGCTTGTGCAGGAAGTTCTGGCACAGCCTCAGCTTGTCCCGCACCGTCTGCCGCTTCACCTGTGCCCGCAGGGTCTTGGCCTGCTGCCCCATGCTCTCCTGCCGGGGTCGGGGGTGTAAGTGGGGCTCAGGTCATGACGCACGATGGAGGGTCTGGCCCTGGGGGCTGTGACCTCAGAGACAGATGTCCCCCACCTCGGGTTCCCTTTTCACCTCCAGACCCTCCCTCCATCCCTGGTGTGGTCCAACCGCATCCTCACCAGCTCCCGCATGCAGGATTTGAGGCGCTCCCGGTCCAGCCTAGTGCAGGACCAGTGGCCCTGGTCCTTGTCCGCGAGGGAGAGGAAACGGCTGGGAGGAGAAGAAGCAGGGCTTAGCAGAGCCCACCCGCCAGCAGGAGGCGTGCAGATGCCTCCTTCTCTGCAAACCCCCCACTCCTGACCCCCCATTGGCAGCCCTGCCACTTACTGGCAGCCACAGCTCAGCTCCTCCAGGACGCCCCGCAGTCGACGCTCAGGGTAGGACTTTTCCGTTTTGATCATCTCCTGCACATCATTCAGGCCTTCTTCCTGTGAACCAGGAGTGTGAGCCACAGCCCCCTCAGCCTCCCCAAATGTCTCCCCCATTCATCAGGGGGATGAGGGGCTAGTGCCCTAGGACCTCCCACAAGCGCCATCTCTGGACTGTCTTGCCATCACAAGGAAACACAAATTTTCCGCGTTCTGTTTTCAGAACCTGAAGGAAGAAGCCACCTCTGGGCCATGAGTCTGTGGTCCTGGTGGACCCACAGGGGTCGGACAGAACTCAGGGCTAGATGCAGGGGGTGGGGGAGTGCAGGCCAGAGACAGAGGGGTTGGCCAGTCACCTCCAGGGAAACCTGGGGCTGGATGGGCCAGGGTTCCCAGACTCCACTCCGGGCAGCCCTCAGGCTCTCCACTGCTCTTGGGACTAGGGCGGGGACAGGAACACAGGTTCTACTGGGGCCATTCTGCAGTTCCTCCCCCAACCCCACGGCATGCTGCCGGGCAGACAGGACTTGTGTGTTGCAGGGGAACTGTCCAAGCTGGGCGAGGCCCTCTGAAGCATACACCCTCCGCCTTGCCCCTCCCCGCCGTGGCCTGGCCCTGACCAGCTTGTCTGCGATGTGGTCTATGATGTTGGCATTGTAGAGGCGGCGGCGCTGGTCCGGCCACCAGCTCTTGATGTAGATGCAGGGCTTGCGCTCCAAGTAGGGCAGATAGAAGTAGTTCCTGGGGTGGGAGCAGGCGGGAGGTTGAGGACTGGGCACCCAGGCAGGTGGGGGTGGGGCGGGGCCAGGCCGTGAGAGGATGGGAGGCAGCAGGCAGGGCTCCCAGGACCCTCTGTCCTGGCCGGCTCACCTGTCGGTGATCTGGGGCCGCATGGGTGGGCTGGAGGAGACTGAGGCCAGGTCCCCACCGTCGTCAGTCTCGTCGTCACTCGACTTCTGGATCAGATCCACTTCCTCCTCGTCCCCAGGCTCCTTCTGAGGCCGAGGCCGAGGCCGCTGGGGCCGAGACAGGCCATCGACTTCGTTCCCATAGTTGCCTGGAGGCAGAAGGGGGCACCCGAGGGCCTAGAGTCCTTTTCCCACCAGGCCCCACCCTGCCCTCCAGTCCAGGGGTCTGTGGGAGGGAAGGGGGAGAGTCAGGGAATGGGACTGGTGCTCGCAGGTCTGTGACAGCTCAGACACGATAGAACACTCGCCAGAGGAAGGGGCCGTGTCCTGCACTCCTGCAGAGGTCTCACTAGGAGCCCTGATGACCACTGAGCTCAAGGTCCAGCCCAGGACGTGGCCCGTATTCCCAATCTCTCCTCTCCAGTCCCATGAGGGCCTCGCTCCCTTCTGCAGGGAGGGCTTCTTCCCTCCTCGTGTCCCTAACACAGCCTAGCCCTTAGGTGGAGCTGAGGCCGACCCTGTGGGGCGTGTGTTCTCAGGTGCAGTCGCTGTATGTGGTGTGGGTGCCTGAGGACACGTGAGGGAAGTGGTCAAAGTTCCCCGCCACCCCCAGGCTGTGGAGCAGGGCTTGGCCGCCCCCAGCCCTGCGAGCCCAGCTCTCACCTATAGTGACCTCAAAGGTGATGGGCTTGTCTCCATTTTTCCGGTCGATCATTGAGGCCTCCAGGAGGGCTCCAAATAGAAAGAATTCTTCCATTTTCCCCACGCAGCTCTGTGGAGAAGGTGGTTCAAACCCTCCGGAAAGCTTAACGGTGTGGGGGGTTGGGTCTGGGGCCAGGCCTCCTCCTACGTCTTAGACAGGCCCTGGGGGCTAATGGTGGGGACATCCTACCCAGCTGTGGAGCTACGAGCCCCGACACTGAAGGCCCAATTCCTTCAGCCCTCCAGCCTGTCCCCGGAGGAAGGGCTGCTACGTTCAGCACAAGGACAGCCGTGGCCAGGAACAAGGCAGAGACAAGGCTCCACCTTGGGGCCTCCGGGGAGAGCACAGGCAGAGGCAGTGGGAGGGGACAGAGGTCCTCCTGCTTTCTGGGGAGGGCAACCCCATCCTGGGGTCTGGCCCCCTGAGGCAGGCAGGAGGGACACTGGCAGAGGCCAGGCACAGGCTGCCGTGGTGGGAAGGGGGTTGAGCGGGGGGCTCTGGAGGACAGCACAGTGCCCTGGGGCCTCACCTCGGAGACGGGTGTGGCCGGTTCCACCTGCACCTCCGTGGAGCTGGTGAGCTCAGGGTTGGAAGTGTCCAGGATCTCCACCGCCAGGCCCAGCATGAGGCGGGCGCGGAAAGACACGCCCTCCCCCAGGCCCTCATTCAGGTCCTGGTGCTCGTCCAGCAGCGTGTAGTTGCGCGTGGAGCCATACATGTTCACCCAGGCGGGGCCCAGCGTGGGCAGGAAGCCTGCGGGCCGGGGGCAGAGGGCCGAGGGGCTCACTCGGGTGGGGGGACCTGTTTGGGGGCTCCTGGCCTGTAACTCCTGGTTGCTGAGCTGAGGACCTCGTGTCTCGCTCGGGGAAATGTCTGAGGCAGCAGAGGGCCTGCGGGCAGCGAGGCTCACAGGGGCTGCGGGGAGAGCGGTGTCTGCTGCGCGGGGCTGGCTGTGGGGTGACCTTGTCACTTGCATGGGGCACTTTTGTGTGTCTGCTTATTCTCTGCAGGAGCCTGAGCTGGCCGTGCCTCTCCACGTACACACACGTCCATTTCTGTGGAGCAAAATCATGCCCCCTGCTTCCTGGAGCCTGTTGCAGGGGCCCTCTGTGATCTACTTGAAGGACAGATGCCAGCACCTCCCCAGCTCCTCAGCAAGGCCTTTGCCGTCTGTGCGTGCCACGAGGGTCTCACCTGCTTCTGCAGACCCCTCCTCTCCTCTCTGAAGGCCCTTACTCTCCACCTGTGCCTGTTAAACGCTCTTCCTCCACGAAGTACCCCCATTTCCTAGTCCCAACTATTTTTCTCCCATTAGGATTTGTTATGTCTCGTGTGTAGCACGGATTCAATTCTGCCTTAAGAGTTTTGTTTGGTTTCTGTTCTGCCTAGTTTATAAAAAACATTATAGCATTTAAAAAACTGAGATATTCTTCCTATAACGTAAAATTCACCATTTTAAAGTATGCATTTCAGCGGTTTTCGTGCATTCACTATGTTATGCCACCATCCAGGACATTTCCATCCTCCTCAGAGGAAACCCCGTACCTTTCAGTGGCTCGTCCCAGCTCCCCTCCCCCCAGCTCCTGGCAGCCACTCATCTACTTCCTGTTTCTATGCATTTGCCTATTCCGGACATTCCATACAAATGGAATCACGCAATCTGTAGTCTTTTGTGTCTTCTGTCTCAGGTTTTGAGCATTTGGTAGCACACCCGTCTCCCTCATCCCCAGGGGAGCACCGTGAAGACCGGACGGATTCCTGCTTGTTCTGTATCCCTGGTACTCAGCTCAGTGCTCTGGTCCTACAAGTCTGTAGATAGGTACTACAAGTCTGTAGATAGGTACTACGGCAGCAGTACACGCATATATGTACTACATATGTATATATACACATGTATATAATTACTAGTATTTTCATTTTACAGATGGGAAAACAGGCATGAAGGTCACGCAGCTTCTAACTGTCAGAGCTGGGGTTCAAATCCAGGCAGCCTGGCTCAGGAGGGCCCAGGCACCTCTGTGCAGACGTGAACCATGAGTGTCCACCCTTCCCTGGAGGCGGGGGCTGTTGGCAATGCCCTGACCATGCCTGGCACCTTTCAGGCAGAGGTGCGGGATGGTGGTGGTGTATGGGGGGTTCTCATTTATGCTACCCCTTTAGCCCCACGTCCCACCCCCGGTCTCCTGCTGCTGACCTTTGTCTCCGTCGTTGGAAATCTTGCGCAGGTCAATGAAGTGGGTGCCGATGGCCACGTCGTTGACCTTGTCTGAGTCCCGGATCTGTACCTTCATGCGCTTGCAGAGCGGGGGGAACAGGTCTGTAAAGACCACCTGCTCATTCCACAGTGGCTCATAGCTGCTTTTCTGCACTGAAGTCTTGCCCTGGTGGGAGGGAGCGAGGGTTAGGGCTTGTGTACGTGCATGAGTGTGCATGTGTGTCTGTGTGTGAGTGTGTATATGTGTGTTATGTGGGGGCATGTGCTGTGTGTGTGTGTACTTACCTCCTCACCCTTCCCCACCCCAGCCTCTCTGGCTCTTCTCCCTCTCAGTGGCCCCCTCCTCTCAGCTCTTGGTGACCTGGGGGCAGTGAGGAATCCCTACGGCCCAGTCTGGCCTCGCCCCCCCAGCCCCTCTGAGCTAGAGCTCCCCTCATCTCTCTCTCCTCACTTCTAGAGGTGACTCACCAAGGTGATCAAAGGCCAGTCTCGTGGCTTCTGATTTTGCCTCACATCCATCCCCAGGACCTCACACCCAACCCCTTGCACCTCTGGTGCCTGTCACCCCAAGCCCCAGCCTCCTGCACCCCAATACCTTCTGGCCGGCAAAGAAGACTTGCACGTAGGGGTCGACCAGGTCCTTGTTCTCACCGATGAAAGCCTTCTTCATGTTGGCCATCAGGCTTGTGTTCATGCGGGGCAGCCCCTCTGCTCGGTAAATCTTCACATAGAACCGGGCCCACTGGCGTTCGGAGGGCACGCCCTCGGGGAGCAGCAAGTTCCTGCCGGCACATACGCCAGGGCTGTGGTAGCCAGCCCCGGGCACCCCGCCTCCTGCCTCAGCATCTACATACCCCCGGGGGCCGGGACAACAGGTGAAGGACGGCTGAGAAGGCCCACACTAGGACTAAGAACACTGGAGTTTAGGGCACCTGCTGTCTTGTGATCCTGGGCAAATCTCCCCATCTCTCTAAGCCTCAGTTTACTCACCTTTAAGATGGGAATAATATGATATTCCCTCTCAGAATACGATAAGGCTCAGATAGGTTAAAATATATGAGTACTTTGTAAACTGTAGCATGGGAGACCACTCTTAATAATATTATCCAGTTTTCTCAGCTGTGTGTCACATCTTTCGTCTCCTATATAAAAACCTCACAACTGGCCCCCACTCTCCCTCCCTGGCCCGTGGAAGGCATGATTCATTGGATCCTGCACTTTTCCTCACTGAATCCAGATGAGGTCCCAGAATATTTCTCAACAACCACTGTCAGCTGCCTGGAACTGGTACAGAAAATAAAATCTCTTTGCTCTCCTGCGTGTAGACTCAAGACCCAGCAGCTCTGGGACTTTGCTTTTTTTTTTCCAAGTTTCTCACAGTCAGAAGCCTGGATGTCAAATGACTGTCACTCGTGACTGTCCTCTGTGAACCCCTGCCTGCCCTTCCTCAGTCCTTTCTGCCCCATGAGGAGAGTCCCCGGACACCGAGGCTGGCCTGGCCTCAGTCCTTCCAGGGAGAGATGGGCCATCTGGGCATAGGGGTAGGGAGATGGAGGGTGAGATCTCTGGGCAAAGTCCACCCTGGGGGTTCCCTTGGTGTTCCAGGAAGGGCTGGGCCGGGTCTCCAGGGGCTGGGGGAGGATGGGAGCCTCACCCCTCAATGTCTTCCTCTTCCGTCTCGTTGGCCTTGTGGGGCGTCTTGATGTTGTCCCCCTTGCCCACCACGGCGATGTCACACTTCACGTAGCCCTTCAGCCCCGCGGAGATGTCGTCGGGGTCCGACAGGATGGCCCACTTGTGGTGGAACTGGTGCTCTGCAGTGGCGAGGAGAAGGGGCTGCACCTGCTGGCCTACCCAGGGCGGCACCTGTCCTCGGGGCAGGCCTCGGAGCCCAGGTCACCAGGTCTTGGGGCCCTGGGGCCACAGCTCTGCCTGCCTCTCGGCCAGGGAGACAGAGGTCCCCGAGCAAGGGTGGCCGAGGCAAGGCGCCGCCCCTGGTCATGCACCCAGGCGTGTGGCATGGCTTCAAACAGAGGAGCCTCCTAACTGGTTTCTCTGCCTGCAGCCCTCCTGCCCCCAACCCATGCAGTCAACCACCATGCAGCTGCCAGACAGAGCCCTCAAAGAGGCCCTCCCTCTCTCACTCCCCATTTCAAACCCACTTGAGGTTCGCCAGTACTTGGGGGAAAGACCACAGACCTCAGCATCCCCTGTGGGGTCTCCTGATACAGCTCTCTGCAGCTCGCAATGTTCACCCTCCGCCCGCCCACCCCTCCCCCCCCACCCCGTGCTCCTGCAAGCAAAGCTGTTTACCCCTCTCTGAATAATTCATATTGCTCTTTCATACCCCCATGTCTTTGTGGCTGCTGTTCTTTGAGCTTGGAATGCCCCCATCCCTTCTGCCCCCTACCCCAACCCTCCACCTCCCTATTCACACTTCTAATCATTTTGTTCATGTGTCTCCTCTTCCATGCAGCCTTCCCTGACTTCCTCAGAAGAGCTGATCCTGGCCCCTTTCCATATGTACATCTCTTATCTCACTGTCACTGTGATTATCTACTTATTGTCTGTCTCCAATTTCAGACTGAAAGCCTCCTAGAGACAGACACTGGTAGTGTCACCCCAATACTCCCAGGAATTAAGACGGTGTGGAGGAAAGGACAGATGTCAGGAGAGGAGCCCACTCTAGGACGGATCTGCCCCTTCAGGTTGACTTTAAAGCTGTTTGCAGGCGTAGCCTGTACGAAGGGCACATCTTCTTCCTTGATTTTGTGTGGGCACTGGAATCTCCAGGGACTCAGAAGTTTCCTCTTCCCCTCCCTCCTCTTTCAACTTCTCCTATAGTTCAGACCTGTTGCCAGCAAGCCTCTGTCTCCATTTGGTTCTGTGAGATGTGTTCAGGACTGTGTGCAGAAATCGGCCTGTTTGGGGATAGGCCAGGCCAACTGTGTCTCTGGAGAGATAGTGCCATTTCAGAGTCCGAAGAGACAGACCGGGATGGTGAGAGCGGAGTAAGCCATGTGTGTGAGGGGTCACTGGAGGCTGTCAGCTGAACTGGCGCATCTCAGGAGGAGGGGGCCATGTCCTAGGCTGCCCCAGAGCTTCAAGGGTCTTGCCAGAGTGGATGTTTGTGGGATGGATACAGGAACAGATAGATAGCCAGATGGCTGGATGGGGAGATGGATAGTAGAAGACGGGTGGTAGGGTGCCCGGCTGGCCTAAAAGGTAGATGGATAGAGGGATGGATGGATGGCAGATGGATAAATGGATAGAAGGATGGATTAACGTACGGACAGGTGAGTAGGTAGATATGTGGGTGGGTGAAAGAATATATGGGTGGACAGACAGATGTGTGAATGAATGATTAGATGAACTGGGGAAATTTAGCAAGGAAAGAGAATAAGACTCAGGAGGGACATAAAATTTGTCTTCAGAGTTAAAGGCTATTTGAAGAGGGAGTGGATTCTTTCTTTCTGTTCCCTCAGAGAGAGATTGGACTGGATGTTTTTAAGGTCTCTTCGAGCTTGAATGTTCTATGATTTTGTGATTTTTATGTGTATAATCTCGGGTTTTCGGCTTAGATTTCCTGGTCTGAGTCATAGTTATAACATGCGCCAGCCAAGTGTCTACTAGGCTGAACATAAGGAATCGCCAGTTGGTTCAACCTAACAGTTTAGTGGCACCTCTGAGACACAACTTCTTTTAGCCTCATTTATCTCGTCTGTAGAATGGGAAGGAATGCTGGTGTCCCCCTCACTGTTTTGTGAGGGTCAAATGTGATTGTCTGGGTGAAATTGTATTGTCACTGTCAGAGGGCCTAATGGGGTCCTTACTGCACCCAAGTGGCGGGTTCACTTCAGGGACGTGGGTGGGGTCCAGTGCCAGCTTGTCTGCCCGTGGTTCCCAAGCTGGCCGTGTGGTGAGTGCTGTCTGTCAGGCTGAGGCACCTCCTCTGTCTGGTCCAAGCCTCATCAGCCCTCTGGGCCAGGGCTTGGGGTTCCCTCACTAACCCCACGCGGTGTTGGTGTATGGGTTCCCCCAGAGCTGCTGAGCAGATAGCCCACGCGGCTGTTCTCAGGCAGCCTGGGTCCCTGGACGGCTGGTCAGTGAAGGTGTTTTCAGGGCACAGTATCCCTCAGAGACTGCCCCCGCCCCCCGCACTGGGTGTTGAGGACAGCGTGGCTCAGGAGGGACTCTGGAGTCACACGGCCTGACCTCACTGTAGACCAGCTGGGTGACCAGGGAAGCCCCGGCATTTCTCTGGCGCCCAGGCCCCTCAGCTGTAAAAGGGGGCCATGCTGCCGACTCTGCAGGCCTCCCGTGAGCCCCGCCGACTGGGCGCAGGTGGTCACTGCGACTGTATGCAGGCTGGGTACCCCATCGCTCTTTATACCTGAAGACCGTGTGCACTCACGGCCTCACCTGAGCCCAGGGCCCGCCAGGGTGGGAGGGACTGCGTGTCCCGGAGCTGACCGGCTGTGCAGCTACTCACCCGGCTGGGAGTACACGGTCCCCACGTCCATTTTGAAGGAGCCCACCAGGGTGCCACTGCGCAGCAGGTTCTTGGAGTGAATCACCTTCCGGGCAGAACCACCAGTCACCAGTCAGGTGGATGGGGCTGAGGCTTTCCGTGGGGCGGGGAAGGGCTGACTGATAGCGGCGCCATGTCACTCTTTCTGGGGATGTGAGCTTCAGGTGAAGCAGGAGGGCGCCTGGCAGGGCAGGGGCCGCTCTCTGAGGCTTAGTATCAGCCTCGTGTGCCTCGCCTGTGCTCTGCTGGCTGCCAGGTACGTGTGAGCAGGCTGTACGCTCTGCTGAAGGATCTAGCTAATGGGGCGAGAGGGGCCCACACCCAGCCTGTGCCCCACTTGCCCGGCTGTGTGTCTGGGTGCGGGTCTGCGTTTTTAGGGTTGGCCCGCCCAGAGGGGTGCCCTTTTCAAGTCTGCACAGAGGTGCAGTTTGAGCTAAGAGCCCCGCCTGCCAGGGACTGCTCCCCACTCACCGAGATCTTGATGATCTTGTCGAACATGACGTCAGGAGGGACATGGAAGTCGAAGACGAAGTACTGGAGGGGGAAGGACCCAGACTTGCTGTCACTTGGAGGGCAGGGGCTAAATGCCGGGCCCTCCCTCCTGACAGTGCCTGTCTGCACCCCGGCCATTTCCCTTGAGCCCCAAAGTTTGGATGAGCAGGCGGGGCAACCACTGGTCCCCCGACCCCGGGGGAGCTGGGAGTCGTGTGGTCTTGAGCAACACATCTTCTGAACCTCAGCTTCCTGAGCTGTCAGACGGGGGTCATGATGGCCCCCCTCAGAGCCTTGTTATGAGGCTTGATGAGACACATGTAAGATACGCTGTGGTTATATGGGTCCCACAGACATCACCATTAAACCACAATGCTGCCTGGAAGATGCACCCCAAGTTTGGAGGTGTTTAAACGTAAACTAAGCTGAGCCTTGGAATTTAGAACCGATGCACTTAATCTGCTATAAATGTAAGTGCTGTGGGCGCGACCTGTCCTCTCCGGCTGGGAGCTGCCACTCACAGCTGCAGTGCCCACCCATCTGTCCCCGCCTCGGTGTGCAGGCGCTGGGAGCGAGGGTGCGGACAGCGAGCAGAAGGCCCACTGTTTTGGTGAACTTGTGGGCAGGGAGATGGAAGAAAGGTTGCCGAAGAGCTTGGAGTAAATGAGAATCTGCTCCTGGCTGCTGGAGGCTCACACTAGAGCATTGTGGGTAACAGCGCCAGCTTTAGAGCCAGAAAGACTGAGCTTTCACTGTTGCTCCAATCACCTCCCTTCCTGAGCCTCAGTTTACACCTCTGTGACGTGGGGATAACGAGCCAGGGCCGCCATGTGGGACTGCTCCGGGGCAGCATTCACGGGGTTGCTGGGAGGCGTGGTTCAGAATCTAAATGAGATGACCTGGGTCAAGCATTCAACCCAGGCATGCACACGGCCACTGCACAATAAATACCAACTGCTACGAAGCACTATGCCCAGATGATGCTGGTCACGGGGGAATTGAAGCTCTGGAGAGGTGGGTGGTACAGGCATCTAGACACGCAGATGGTAACCGATGCCTTGAGGCTGGGGAGATACCCAGGGAGAGAAGGAAGGACAGTAGGAAAGAAGCAGGCCCAGAACAGGGCTCCAAGAAGCAGCAGCACTTCAGCAGTGGTCACAGGGAGTGATGCCAAGAAAGGCAGTGAGGAGAGGAGCTGGAGAGAGGGGAAGGCAGGAGAGTGGCGGGAGAGGTCCCCAGGGCAGGGGGCGGCGAGAGGATGGAAGGGCCGGGGCGGTCAAGGGAGAGGGAGAAATGGTGGATGTTGAGGTCCTTGATGTCTGGAACAGGGCAGTTTCAGGAAAGATGGGGCGCAGAAATGAGTGCAGGGATTAAGGTGAGGAAGTGGTGGTCACTAGGAGGTATGTGGGACTGAGGAAAGGCACAGCTAGGTGGATAGATAGATAGATGGATGCATGGATAGGTAGATGGATGGATAGATGATAGGCTTCTGGCTCCTGTCCTTGATCGTAATGGTTCTTCATAGTTGTGCTTAGAATATGCTAGAGTGAAAGGCCTTATAGACAAAAGGGAGTCAAAAGAAAAGCAAAGGCAGAGTTGGTGATGTTGAGTGGACGATATAGTGGTAGATTCTTTGGGATGTAGAACGAGAAGGATTCAAGGCAATGGGGGGAGGTGGTTGTAGGCAGAAGGAAGATGACAGTGTCTGGGACCGGACGCACCGAGGAGAGGTCTTGGCCTGGGCTGTGGACTGTCAGCTTGTTCTGGGGGGGGGGGTGATGGTTATGAGCCCCCCTTCACAGGAAGACAGGTCCAGAGCCAGGCGGGAGGGTCAAGGCCAGGCCAGGTGCCGCAGAGCTGTGTCAGCCCTAGGAGAGCGAGCTAACTAAGCTAGAACTCTGCGCTGTCTGGGGTCGTATTCCTTGTAATTCCTGAACATATTTCCCTTTTGTGATTACTTAGAAATCTAAGTGATGTTGGTCGTTCCCACCTCCCTCTATTGTGTTTAGTGGAACCAAAGGTAGGTTCCCATCAACTCAGAGAATTAGCGGGAAGCAGCACACCCCTGGGACCAGAAGAAGAAAAGGGAAAGAAAATTCTAGCTTTGGGGCTGGGAGGAATCATGGGAAGATAGTTTAGTGCACTGGTTCTCCACTGGGGCTGATTTTAACCCCCGGGAGGCATTTGACAATGTCTAGAAACCTTCTTGGTTGCTACATCTGAGTGGAGGATTGCTATCGGAGGATTGCTTGTATCTAGTGGGTAGAAGCCAGGGACGCCGCTCAGTATCCGACAATGCGCAGGACAGTCCCTACAACAAAGAATTACCTGGTCCAAAGTAGCCACAGTGCTGAGTTTGAGAAACTCTGGTTTAGAGGAAACAGAAATTGAATAAATCAGAGTTACTTGTGTTTGTGAAAAAGAACAAAAATATGATCAGGTGTAAATTTAAGATGATCCAAAGATGAGTGGAATAAACAGTTTTAGCGGATATAAATGTAGAGTTTGGAAAATGGAACTAGGAAGTGTGCTGTTTGCACCCGCTCTGTGGCCAGGCTTGAGCTTGGTGCAGAGCAGATGCCCAGCGGATGTCTATTTCTTCGTCTGGGTAAGTATCCATTCAGCAAAGTGTTACCAAAGCCCTCTAGGTACATGGCAGGCCCTGGGCTGGGCTACAGCAATGCAGGAGACTGGGAGCCTCCCGGGTTAGACATGAAGAACCAAATGCAACTTGGGGATGTTGTTGTCAGAGAGAGAGGAATGCCCTGACCTCTGACCTAGAGAGTGCCAGGAAGGCTACTCAGTGCAAGGACATTTGAGCTGGGCTCTGCAGGGTGAGTAGGAGTTTGCTGAGGAGCCACAGAGTGGGGAGAACAGCTCTGTTTCCTTGGGAAGGAGGAAACCATTTGAATGAAACATGAGGCATGTGGGCCTGCTGCAAGGTGAGCCCTCCCCTCAGGCAAACATGGCTTCACCACTATCAGATAACTGTGGAAGGCCATGGGGCCCTGTCTCCACAACTGTTAGGGAAAAATAGATGTTATCTAGGCCGGAGGTTTTTCCAGTCAGGGATGTGTCCTGACATAAGGTCAGAGGTGTCCAGCCCGAATTTCCTGACTCCTGGGAAGGTTGCCACATGGGGCTGAGGGGGGTCCTGAAACAGCAGTGTCCCAGCCCTGTGGCCCTGCAGGAAACCAGCTGTGAGAATGGGGTCCATTTGTGGTCATTGAGGAGACCTCGGCCAGGCTCTGGCTTTAGCCTGGGTCCCCGTGAAGGGCAGAGCTGTGCCTGGGTTTTCCTCCTGAAGGCCCACGACTGGGGCCGCCCACAGTTTCCCAAGCGATGCCCTCCCCCAAGCAGCAGACGGCACCCTCAGCCCTCACCACCCCCAGGACGGACACCGAAACACAGGATGCAGGTGCCTCGTTTGGCCAGGGTGCCAGCTGACTTCTGGCTTAGCCTGATGTGTGCTCAGGCATCTGAGGGGCATCCTTCCCCAGAGCTGATTAAGATGGGTCCCTCCCTGGAGCCCAGAGTCACGATGCTGTGTCTGGGGTGACCGTCCAAGGTGGCAGACAGAGCGCTGGGCAGAGGCAGGGCAGTCTGGGCCCTGCTCTGTCTACAGTACTCTCTGTGATCTTGGCCCTTTTCATATTGTGGCCTCAGTCTCCTCCTCTGTAAGATGGAAAGATTGAACTAGGTCTGTGAGGTCCTTTAACTTCGATGTGGCCTCAAACAGCTGCAACGAACAGCAGTGGGTACTGGGCCTTTTACCCCTCACTCCCCAAGCATCACGGCCAGTGGTCTGGAAGGACCCCGAAGAGGTTCAGGTGCCCATGACGGCAGCTGAGCAGAGAGCGTGTGCACACAGAACCCGACTCTGGCACGTAGCACCCGGGCCAGGTCTTTCTCCAGGAGCTTCAAGGTCCCTTGGGTAAGATGGGATTGATGGTGACAACTTCTGACAGTGTGAGAGTCAGAAGAGATGACGCACCAAAAACGTTTACGAGAGTGCCCGCCGCCATGCAGCAGGTGCTCGTTAACGGTGCCAGTGCCACCACGGCTGGGGCTGGAAGGAGGCGGCCCCGCCCCGGGGCTCTGGCCTGGGAAACATCTGGGACCAGGCCTCAGGGGGTGTGCAGTTCACTCACAGGCGCTGCTGGGAGCAGCACAGGAGGACCTGGGGTGCTATTCCTTTCACAGGGTGGCCCCTGGCCAGACCTGTGTCTGGCTGGGATCTGGACCGGGGCTTCAGAGGGGGCAGCACTGCATGTCAGCAGGCTGCGGGTTGTAACGGGCGGGCCAAGGTCACGCCGGCTGGTGGCCCTCTGTGCCCCTTGACTCCCAGCTTCTCCTGCTGGGCCCCATGGGGCCGGGGCCCAGCCTCTGCCGTGGTTCGGAGGCCCCTTCCCCACCTGGGGCCCTGGGCGCTGACCTCGTTGTAGTAGGGGCAGTTAGTGGACTCCTTCATGGAGGTGTACTTCTTGTCGTCGCCCACCTCCACGCACACCACGGGGTCCACGTTCAAGCCCACCAGCTGCCGGGCCTCGATCACCGTGATGCTGACCTGCGGGCGGGCAAGAGGGGGACCGAGAAGGAAAGCGGGTGAGGTCGGATCTGGTCCTGCAGGAGTCGGGGCCCGGGCAGCGGGCTGGAAGGTGCCGGGAGCCAGCACTGGATTTGGGGGCCAGTCGGCCTGCCGTACATCCGCTGGTGATCCTGGGCTCTTTCCCCCACTAAGCCTCACTGTCCTCATTTATAAAGAAAGGACGTGGCTAGATCACCTCCAAGTAGGTGTGCAGCAGAATTACCAGGTGGGAGGGGAAAGATGGTGGGTAAAGACCCTGAGGCCCCGGCCACACTCCAGACCAACGCAGTCCAGTCTTGGGGGAGGGGTGGAAGGAGTGGCGTCCAGCGGCCATATTTTTAAAGCTCCCGGGTGATTCCATGTGCTTCAAGTTCTCCCCGGCATCAATGGCCCTGCCTCACCGAGGGCTGCAAACCTACCTCCCAGGTTTTGTGTACTCCGGGATTAAGCTTTCTAAGTCTCCATTAACATGCATTTAATTTTCTGCTCCAGCATTTCTCATTTTAAGCCTGCAGGCCTCTGACATCTTTTTTTTTTTTTTTTTTTTTTTTGGTGGTATGCGGGCCTCTCACTGCTGTGGCTTCTCCCGTTGTGGAGCACAGGCTCCGGACGCGCAGGCTCAGCGGCCATGGCTCACGGGCCCAGCCGCTCTGCGGCATGTGGGATCTTCCCCGACCGGGGCACGAACCCGTGTCCCCTGCATCGGCAGGCGGACTCTCAACCACTGCGCCACCAGGGAAGCCCTGACATCTTTTTTATTTCTGGAATTTGGCTCCCTTTCTACATTCCTGGCTCCCCTTCTTTTGTTTAATTTCTTTGAATGCCCAGTGAGGCTTTGGTGCCCACCTGAACACACCTTTTTTGCCTTGATACTTGTATGTTGTGTGCATTCTGTGTCTTTTTCAGTGGCATCCACCTCTCTGGAATCTTATTTCTATTATGGGAAGCACTTTTTCAGTTGTTCATCCATTCAACAAATATTTGCATATATATATATATATAGAGAGAGAGAGAGAGAGGGAGGTAGAGACGTGTGTGTGTGTGTGTGTGTGTGTGTGTGTGTTGGTGTATGTGTTTGTGCACATACTCTTCCTGAACTCTCACTGCTTTGGATCTGGAGGTGTCAGTGGCCATGGGTGGGCCATGACAAACAGGAAGAGGCACACACTCGGGGTTGCTGGAATGGCATTTTCTCAGCTATGAGTGGAAGACACTACCTATCTATAAGTTTGTGTGAGGGTTGAATGAGATAATGTGCATCATAGTGCTTCATAAACAGTAGACAGGTGTAGGGAATGTGAGCTCTTGTTATAAATGGCTTCTCAGTTAAGTGGCTGGTGTCCCAAACAGATAGGGTCGTGTGTGACGCTTAATACTGTTTCATTTAAGTCTCTTGAACTTGCATTTTAACAAAATAGCTTATGTCGAGCTAGTCTCAGCATTTGCCTCAGCACTCCTCTAATGAAACTGTATGGAGAAACATCTTGGAGAGCTGGTATTTTAATTGCTGTGCTTTGATGCAACTACTAAATATGATTTTACTCAAGAGAATCATTCTCCCTTTTCATGAAAAAGAATAGCCATGAAAATTATCATCCACTGCGTCCATCAGATATTTATATATCTTATAAATATTCGGAAGGGCAAGAAAAATCCACACAACAAAAGTAACGATGTTAACAAAATAAAAACCCTGATGACAACGAGAACGTTACCAAGCAAGTATGTAGAACTGGAAACTGAACATTTACTAATTGAAGTAATACTTGAACTATGAAAACAAGCATTTCTATGTGGAATGAGGTTCCACAGGGAATGGAACTGAGAATCTGGAGCTCTGAAGGAGTTCAATAATCATTGTTTCTTCAGGGAGCTAAAAGGGAAATAGAGCCAGCTCTGAGAAGTTTACTGTGAAGAGAGTAAACAGGCACTTGAAGTCCTTCCAGAACATTCTTTGCGTAGTAGTTTATAGAGTTTTAAGCTCTATGAAACTTTATACCAAAGATTTTTTTAAGAGCTCATTATTTCCCCAAAACTAACCCATCCCTTTTCCTCCACTAAAAATAATAAAAAAAAAGATTTTCTGTAACTCAAGACTGGGAAGTAGACAAACACAGTTTTCGTATAATAAGGTAGTAAAGATATACCATCAGGAGATTAACTTTTGCAGTGTGAGAGGTTGGCTGGTTTTTATGTTTTTCACCGAGGGACTCAGCCGTAATGATAGCCTTTTTGCCCCCTGCTCCTTTTCAGGACCCAGAGTTCCCACCTTCTTCCACTGAGCAGAGCCAGTAATGGTGGACGACCCTAGCTGGAAGCTCTGACACCAGGCGGGAAGCAGGTAGGGAGGGGAGGGCACAGGGCTGAAAGGAGAAAAGGGTGGGGCAGGAGGAGGAGGCTCCAGTGCGTGCTCTTTGCAGGCTGAAGGGTGGCCTGAGGAGTACCCTGAGAGTGCACAAAGGAGGTCGCGGCCTGGCGTTGGTGGGGGAGGAGAATGCCAGTCCGGGCTCCCCTCGCCTCTCCGTGCTCTATGGAGGGGAATGTATCATTTGGACTTGAAATTAAAAAAACAAAACATTAAACTCTGAAGAAGGGGATTTCAGTCATCAGCAGAGGACTCCGTCTTTCCATGATGGAAGAGGGGGAGGCAAATAGAGCCACTAAGGGACCAACTGACCAGCTGACCAGGGTAACTCTTTTGGTGACTGACTATTCCATCCTCTCCTTCCAAGATAAGGGACATAATCCTCAGGTGACTCCATGAAACTCATCACAAGGAACACCGCTGAGTGTAAATCTATACCTCTGTCCTGGGAGAACCCAAGAGTCATGGTGCTTTGTGACCTGCTTCTGAGGGATCTGACCGGGCTGCAAGAACATCGCTGGGAGCTGGAGATGAGAGGTGGTGGACCCTTTAGTACTGCTCTTCTGAAACATCCTTTATGTTCCCTCGTCTCCAGGTGACAGAGATGTGACATGGCCAGTTGTGCATTTTGAGAAGATCACTCCAGTGGTGGCGTAGAGCATGGAGTGGAGGGGGCAATATGAGAGCAGGGAGATCAGATAGGAAGTGGCTGCCATACGGCACTTGAGCTGGATAAATGACGTGGATGTGAAAACTGGAGAGATGTTTGGAGGTGAAAATGTATATGGTCTTGGTGGCGGGAAGAGAGGGTAGAGAACAGACTCAAGACTCTGTGACCCGCCAAGTACATCCCTGCCAAGTGCCAAGCACCAAGCTTTGCCCACTGTGATGGGGAAACTGCATAGTCACTGGGAGGAAGCTTTGCCCACTGTGATGGGGAAACTGCATAGTCACTGGGAGGAAGCTTTGCCCACTGTGATGGGGAAACTGCATAGTCACAGGGAGGAAGCTGCAGCTTCTCGCTTTTGAGATGCCAATAATCAGGAAAGGGTTTTCGCATTACATGCATTCTAAACAGAAGAAACAAAGGGCCTGAGTACACCATGGTCTTTTCACCTTGGGACCTCCTTTCAGTGCTACCCGATCTTTAGGATGGTTCTGAGCCCTGAGGATCCTTCCTGAATCTGAGTTCGGCTAAGTGCCTCTGGCTGAGGTCTTTCTAACTCAGCAAAGCCAAGTTCTCCAAGAGAGTGAAGTCCTTCTGATAGGTTTTTCTTGCTTTATACATTGTACTTATTGAAAGCAAGGATAATTCCACATTTGCAACCCTCACATTGCATCCTCAGCTCTCTCTCCAAGTGTGTTAACACAGTGGAGATGTGAATCAACCTGTCAGGGAATACTGTGTTACCAGGTCCAATACAACTGTTTTGTTCAGTTCAGAATGTTTACAAAGTCTTTGGAGGCTGACTGTCTGGTCCACTTAATAAAAGTCTCTGTTAGGAAGTGGTCTGAAAGAGCTTTTGAAAACAGGCAGTAGGTAGTAAGCTAAAGACGAACAGGAACCAGAGGGAGAGACTGTTCAAAAGGCTTAATTAGAGAGAAATTAGTTGCTCTGACTATGGGGTAGGACACCCTCAAGTTTGAACCTTGCTTCTAGCTTTGAATAACTGTGTGACCTGGGGCAAGCTCCTTACCCACCCTGGGCCTCAGTTTCTCGCCTATGAAATACAGTAATACCTATACTTGGGTGGTTGTTAAGATTACATTAACTTAAATGGGAAACATACCTACCTAGCCTAGTGCCTGGCACACAGTAAACCTTCAAAAAGATAACAGTTACATTAGCAGCAACAGTAACGGTGACACCATCTTCTATGTGCCTTTACATGGCGGGCTCGTGACACTGTGGATTGAACGGTATCTGACTATGGGGTCTCTGCTCTTTAGAAGTTTTTCTCTTCTCAGAACACAGAGGAGCAAAGCCCTGAGCTGAGCTTCCTGGAAAAGCCCTCAGAAGTGTTAGGACATTGTGTGCTTGGGTTTTGGCAGAGAGGTGAGGAGGTGACATTCCCAAACCTCCAAGGAGCCCAGTGGTGTGAGGTTGTCTGAATCCACAGGGGCAGGTCCGCTTGACACTGCCTGGGGCTATTTTACAAGCCCCTGGGAAGATGGTCACCGACTGGATGAAAACAAACCGAAGCAAGGATTCAGAGAGACAGGGTGCATCCTTGAGGAAATGTGACCAGATGTACCTGATACAAAGAAAGCTGGGGTCAAGTCCTCAATATTATCACCTGAGTGAGGTGAGGTGGGCTGTCCTTAAAGAAGGGAGCATGGGGCCTGGGAAATGGGCATCAAAGATAAAGCCCTAACCCGGGAGAAGGGTTTGCTCTGATTCTGGGGCCTGGCGCTGGCCCTAGGCAGGAAGTGCAGTGGCATTCAGGTGAGGTCTCCTGAAGGCTCTGCCCTCCCAACCAGCCAGCAAACTCCCTCAATCCTGGGAACGCCCAGCAGTCTTTTCACCTACAACTGGGTCTTGATAGCTCCTAATGAAGGGTCCAGAGGAATTCGTGGTCCTTGGGCCCTTCTTGTTTGCAGTTTATAAATAAGTACTAGGTACTTCCGGCTTGTATATTAGCCTATCGTGAGTTATGTTAGTGTAACTCAGTCTCTCAGGCTCCGATCAACACTGGGAAAAGAGACAAAATTGAGGGTGTGGCCCTGCAAAGCTGAGGATGAGGCCCCAGGCTGGGAGGGCTACACTGGGTCCTGCTGTTCACATGGCCCTCTCCCCACAGTTCCCAGCCATGCTCATACCCCATCCATCCTGCCTGCACTGTGGCCACATTAGCAATCTTACAGCTGCAAATCTCTCCCTATCTCAGCCATTTTAGAAACATACAAATAAAAAAATTAAGTGTTAATTTCAGAAAATACAGAGAAGCAAAAAGAAGAAAAAAACACCCACATTCTCAGCATCTATAGATAGCCAGGATTGACACTACTTCCAGCATCAAAATAATACAAAGCAACAATTTAAAAAAACACACCAGGGGCTTCCCTGGTGGCACAGTGATTGAGAGTCCACCAGTCGATGCAGGGGACACAGGTTCGTGCCCCACATGCCGCGGAGCGGGAAGATCCCACATGCCACGGAGCGGCTGGGCCTGTGAGCCATGGCCACTGAGCCTGCGCGTCCAGAGCCTGTGCTCCGCAACGGGAGAGGCCACAACAGTGAGAGGCCCACGTACCGCAAAAAAACAAAACAAAACAAAACACCAAAATATCTATCTTTCTTCAGAGACACTTATTTAAAAAACTTTTTTTTGGATGCTCTTTGGTCTTTTAATGGTTTTTCCAGGTCCCTCTCACTTTATAAAGACCGTTACAAAATCCTAGGAGGGCTTTGACCAGCGTAAGCAGAGTTCTCAAGCTGCTCTTTGGGTTTGTACTTCTCTACTTATGACAGTGCTGTGAGTGCTTTCCAGGAACAAGCTTACTTTGGTAACATATATTCAGCTTGTGGTTCTCTATGACCCTCAGATCCATGCCTTCACAGAGTCTATAACGCACATCTGGCCAGAACCCCTCACTAGACAGAGTCGGAAAGGCATGAGGCCTCTAGCTGCCCCACCTACCTGGTAATCCATGGGCCGCCCGGCACTTGGCTCCATCTTAATGTCTGGCTTGGATCTGAGGAGGAGAATGTACTGTCAGGCTGGGTGTAAGGGGACTGCTTGCAGGGGAGGAGGGCACTGGCAGTGGTTAGACCTTGGAGAAGGGCAGAAGGACAGAATCATGATCTTCAAACACTCCAGGACTGCCAAACAGAATGGGGATCAGTTGTTCTCAGAGGCTCCAAAACAGAGGACTAACCAATGACAGAAGTGATAGGTAGACAGACATTAGGTCAACAGATTCAAGTGTGGGCTGGGCAGCTCCGTGATTTCCCTTTGCCCGGAGGTGTTGAATGACCTGGGAACAGGCTCCTGCCTTTGCAGGGGGAGAGGTGAGGGAGACATCCAGGAAAAGAGGAAAGGGGCAGGGTTAGGAAGGAGCTGTCCATGGGCCCTGATTCTTCCCCACCCAAATTCCAAACATAGCAAGCTGGGTCCTGCCTGACCTGGGGAAGGCAACTGGGGCTGTGGGATTCCTGCCCACTCACCGCTTGTTGGAGACGTTGGTGGTGAGAGCTGTGACGGAAGCTAGTGACACGGAGTCAGGATCCAGCCCATCCGCCAGCCGAATGGCCAGGCGGTCAATGTCCTCCATCTCCAGTACTGCCGGTTCATCTGGGGAAGAGGGAGGGCCAGTTAGGTGGGCTGGATGGTGGGATAGTGACTGTATTTCCCTTTTTGCTTTGCCATCCAGGAAGCTGAGTCAAATTCCAGGTTTACTTGGTAGCATCTGCTTAGAATGTTATGGTCTGCATATCTGTCGTGTTTCTGGCCTAATCGTGATCTCTGATTTTAACTGAAATTGCACCTGGTCTTGCTTGTTAATTTTAATTGAATGTAACTCACTTATGCAAGCACTGAATATCCTTTGTGGAAGAGGGTCAGGAATAAAATAATACATACTTATGTACCTCCTGTACCAGTAGCTACCATTTACTGAGTGGCTATTATGTGCCAGGCACAATGCCAAGCACGTTATACATATGTCTTTAGTCCTCATAATCCTCATAGCCACAGCCTGGCAAGATGGGCACTATTCTCATGTAACCAGATGAAGAAACTGAGGCTTAGGAAGGAACTTATCCATGTAAAACAGCTGATGGAATTCAGAACCTAACCCTGTACTGATGTGTACTAATCCAATTAGATGAAGGAATGACGGTTCTGAGAAGCCACCCAAGGATGGTGGGTTTGAGTCTCAACCGGCAGCTCTACCCTCTCCAATCTAGGAAGGCAAAAGGCACAGCTGGAATTCGCAAGGGGCAAAAGACAAAGAGAGAGATTCTGGGGCCAGTGGGCCACACAGGGGATGCTGGGGAGGGAAGCCAGGAGCCCTGAGGATGGGTGTGTGATCTACAGACGTGGGTTAGAAAGTTACACAAAGCTCCCCTAATACACTCCATTTCTCCCCTGTATTCCAACTGTACTCCCTGCCTCCTCTTAAATAGCTGTCTTGCGCCCTCCCCAGCCTGCTGCTCCGGTGGCACCAGTGCCACAGGCCACTCCAGTCTTCCAGGACCCACCCTGCCTGTCTCCCCCAGGGCCGTCCCTGCAGCCTCGTGAGAGGTCACGGGGAAAAGGCAGGAGAGCGAGTCCTGCCACAGAGCAAGCATTCTCAGGACTCTGATTTTCCCCCAGAAATAGGGAATTGGCCAAATAACTTTCTTCTTTTTTTGTTTTTGTTATTCCCTCCTCTAATTAAAAATCTCTAGGCTTCTGTGTGGAGAAGAAAGAATGAGAGCAAAGAGGGCAGGATGAGCCCAACGGACTGAGGGGCTCTGCTGCTCAGTTCTAGACCGGAGGAAACGCGCTACCCACCTTCAGCCCTCGGGGCGCCTCCTTCCGGAGGACCACTCTCAGGACCCGGCTTCTCCTCCAGCCAATGAGAGGCCAGGCCCCTCCCAGGTGGATCCGCCGGCCAATAGCAGGAGAGCCCGTTGGGGCGCTGCCCGCGGAGAGGAGGGGTTTGGTCACCGGAGGGGAGAGAGGGGCCGCCTGGACCGTGGGCGGGGTCGTGCGTCCATACCTTGTCTTTGGTGTTCGTCTTTGTGATGCCGGTTCTTGCCGAGCTTCATGGCGGAAAACACGCTCCTCCCGGCTCTGTGAGAGGGGACCGCCAGAATGAGGTGGAAGGAGATAGACGCCGGGAGGAAGACACACAGACATAGAAGAGCAAAACCCGAAAGAACACGTAAGGGAAAGGGAGATCCAAGCTCCAGCCCCTCACCTACTGGTCCCAAGATATATTTGGGGCCAAATTTCCCAAGTTGGGAGCCGTGAGGGGGAATTAGGGCAGAGGAAACCCCGCCACTTCCTCCTTCCCCATGTCTTCACACCACTCAGGAGCAGGTCGGGGACGGCGACCAGTAAAGGCGGCCTTCAGGTGGAAAGAACCGTTTCAACTGGAGCCCCTCGGGGTCCTGATCCCAGCCCCCTCAGTCCAGTCTTGGAGCTCTGAGCTCCGCCAGTGCCGCCAAGTTCATCCTCCCCAACCGTGCACCCCACCTCGGCTGAGTGGAAAGAAAACCAGACAACCAGAGATAAAGCATCAGAACAGAAGGGCAGAAACGGGACTCAGAGGCACAGAGACTGATGAGCAGGTAGGAAGTATGGTTGAAACTAGCTGCTTAGTTCTCAGATGGCTCTGGTGCTCGAAGCCTGCCTTGTCTTTCCCAACCTCTCTGTGCCTTTGGATTCTCCTGGGTCCCCAGTGAAAAGAAGGAGATGGGCCCTTTCCCTTCTCTATCTTTGGTCCTGGCTTTGCCCCTTCTGCCTGTCCCCTCTCACTACAGAACCTCCACCCCCCCCCAACCAACCCCCAGGAACGTATGGCAGATTCCATAGTTCCTACCTCTTCCTCTGGTTGGTGTGGCCTTGTGCCCCCAGGAGAAGGGCCTTGCAGTCAGGGGGGCTGAGGGAAGGGGGCAGGGGGTCCTCACTGTCCCCTCAGTGATGTCCCCGCAGCTGAGCTTGTGATCCCTGGTCCAGGAGGGGCCAGGAGTAGGATCAACAGGCAGTAAAGTGCAGTATTCCATTACCCCATCAATATTGCATGAGCTGGACACCTGACTCCATCCACTTCCCATTCTCCCTCCTCCTGGCTGTGCCCCTGTCATCCTGGGCCCCCTCCCTAGGTGGGGTGGATGCAGATTCCAACCCTGAGCTCACCTACAGCAGCAGGGCCCACCCATCTTTGGGTCAGGCATCTCCTTGTGGAGGTTTGGCTATGGTCCCCCGAGAACCCCTGTTCTTTTTTCTTTTTCTTTAACATATTTAAAAAATAATTTAATCTTCACAGCAAGCTTTGAGGAGGATACTATTGACCACAGTTTACAGTTGAGGTTTGAAGCAGTTAGAAAAGCTTTATTCCATTGACCACATCTTATTATCTGTAATGAAGAACCCCTGTTCTTTACGCTGGGTCATGTGAGATTGGGGAAAACCTTTCTGTCCTTGTAGAGATGGCCTAGATATCTCAAGCCTCTCCTCCCCTCAATCTGGCCCTATCCTAGCTCCAGGCCTTTTCTTTACTCTTCATATGCCTGGCAAGACATGAAGAGGAATGTGTCTGTGTCCCAGTGAGAGAGCAACTGAGGACCACCTCTTTCATGTGGCACCAGCTCACAGTTTAAGAAACACTGGCATCTTCATGATTTCCTAAAAAGGCACGAGGTGGGTGAAAGAAGGCTGGGGTAGCACTGATCTCTTCACACTATCCGGCATCACGTTATCCAGGACATATCAACAGGAGGAAAGGGAAAGAAAGCACTCTAAAAAAAGAAAACTGATGCCTTTGGAGTTATCTTTAAAAGTTTCTCCCCAACAAGAGATTATATAACCTTTCTTGAGCCACTAATCTGGGCCAAAGGCTTTTCCAGATGTTTGCTCATTTCATCTTCATAGCAGTCCTGGGAGGGACATATGCTTCTCCTCGTTCAACCCATGAAAAACCTGAGGTTCAGAGAGCTGGGATTGAAGCTACCACCTCCCAGGCCGGCAATACTTCCACTGCATCCTCGCTGCTGTGGGATTGCACTTCTCTGGGGGTGTGAATCCCGTCCTGACCATTTGGAACTTTGGCAGAAAGTCTCCATGGGGCCAGCACAACTTGCAGATGGGGACGTTATCTGTGAAGAGTCCCATGGACCCGGCCCATGTTTACAGAGAGGGGGCTCATTCAAAGTAATGTAAGCATCAAGACATTTTGGGAAGAGAAGGCTATAAATATTAAATTACTGGTGACCTAACACTGCACCAATCAATGAGCCCATTAAAAACAGTCATATGGTGGTGAGAAAGGAACCATCCCGCCTGGCTTACAACGAACCATCCTGGGCGATTTCTCCCTGCTTGGTGGCCTTGAGGGCAGGGGTGCCGGCCATACTCTGACTCTTGCAACAGGAAGTGAGCCTAGTGTGGGCCCTCCCTCTGCTTCCTGTCCCAGCGTTTGGGTTTCCTTTCCCCCCAGCCTTGCTGCTCTCCTGCCTTACCCAGGAGGGCCCTGTGCTGACCGTGTACAATCACTTCTTGGTCATTTCTGGGCTGTGTCAGCCTTAGAGTCCCCAGCCCCAGTCCGAGTGTGACTTACACGCTGCCATCACACAGTCTGTTCCAGCTACACAACCCCAGTCCCATCCCACCCCCCCACCCTGCCCTAATGTCCCCCAGGAAAGTGCTCTGAGATGGTAGGTCAAAGCCATGTATGGGGTCAGAGCAGGCCCTGCCTGCAGAAGCCATCCACTCTGCATTCTGATACCGGATCTGGTCCTGCTGCCTGAGGCCCAGAGGGGTTTGGGTAGCAGGGAATTGTGGATTTCTGATGCTGGTCCCAAGGACCCATCCAAGTAGAAAATGGCCTGGGGCTTCCCTTGGGCAGTTATGGCCCTTGAATTTGAAAGTCACTCTAGTCCTTAAAACAAACATATTTGGAAGCAAAGATTGAGACTAAAAAAATCTATACTTATCAGACCACTGTCTACCAGACCCTGAAGCAATTCAAAGGAGAAACCTCTCTCTCCAGACCCTGCATGATTTTAACCATATCAGGTGGATAAGTTCATTGGTGGGATTCCTGTGTACCTGGGATTATCTCAAAATGGTGACATCCCTTTACAAAAAAATATATACTATGTAGGGCAAGTGTAATTCCCAGAATTCTTACTGTAGGCTCTGTACCTATTCATTTCTCTTCAGTGACTAGCTCTTCATTCCTGTGCACTGTGGGCAGCAGAGCATGATGTCATCAGCTATCACTGCCCTTTGTCATTTTCTAATTGATGACACATCAGAATTCACTGCCCATCAGTTGCCCATCATGCCTGCTTCTCTTGGCAAAGGGTAAAGGTTATTTTTGAAATAAATGTTAACTTAATCAGGGAATTTTGAAGATTATCCACTTGTATTAAAGACTTAGATTTCAAAAAAGGTAAATTGTTGATTAGGTTACTGATGTACTGATGTTTCTTTGTTTTAAATTCTGCATTTGGTCTAGATATTTCTCCAATTACTAAAGGTATAATATGGACAGAAACAGACAAAGAAAACAAGCCAATAATCAACCTGGTGAAAAACCACTTTGCAACCAAGTGGCTCCTTTATACGTGGCTGCCTGAAAGCCTGAGAAGCAGGAGCTGGGGGGGGGGTGGGCCTCCCAGGACCCTCTGAGGGTGTGTGATCACATCTGGGCTTCCCCATTGCTGGATTCATGACAGTCAGAATGATATGCACACACAATTTAGATAGCTATTTCTCTCTAGAGAGAAGTCTAGTTAGGTCACTCATTTTAAACTCTTTTTTCATTTACGGACCTAATGATTTCTTTGCTGGTTCCATGGCTGAGAATGTCTTTGTGGTTGGGTAATGCACCTGGGGTCCTAGGGGAGAGCTTGGAACTACCCAGTGATGACTTGGAAACATTCGCCAAATTAAATCTAGTGAGCTGGGTCTCCGTCAGGTCTCTGTGTTATTGTGGAGGTTGTGACGTAGAGGGGTGGGACTGGAAATGAACCGCAGGCCATGGCTGCCTGGGGCTTCTACCCTCCCGACTGCCTGCGGTGGAAACTGTCAAGGCTCATTAGCTCAGGCCTCAGGTATTTGGGAGAAACAAACTCCTACCTAAGAGACACAGGGTTTATGGTTCTCTCTTTCCTCTTGTTTCTCCTCAGGAGAGCTAGAAACTAACCAGTTTTGCCACACAATAGCCCTTCAGAGATTTAAAACTGCTCCCACAGCCTTTCTTCTTCAGGCTAAAGAATTTCAGCTTGTTTAATCTCTTCTTAGAAACCCCATTTTCCTACCCTTTCAATCATCCTGAGGCTCTACACATTAAAATAAGAATGAAAGCCAGTTTACTCATCTCATCTGTGAATTGGAAATGTCAGGACATTAGGATGGGGTTGTGCAAGGGAACCAGCATTTACAGTGGGCCTACTACATGCTCGCACTGTGAGGCACCCCTTAGTACCGTTGTGTCCAAAGGGATCAGGCCAGCCTGAATCCCTTGGGGGTCCGGCCCAGGACAGACTGGGGAGCTGGAAGTCAAGAAGGGTCTTAGAGCATCACCGATCTCAGACAGAGAGCCTGGGAGACCGGCAGGTTGGTTGTGTCTCATACGGGCCTTTTATGTCTAACTGTCCATGCAAAAACCTGACCCTGAGCCCTCTCCCTAAGTGGGACCCCCAGCTCAGCAGTCTGCTGTCATCTCCCACACCCCCCAAGATCCTGTTCCCTGGCTTCCTCTCCAAGTCTGGCACATGCTCTCTGCCTGAGGCTTCTTCCCTGGCTTGTAACCTGGCAAACTCTCCGATCCTTCAGGTCTCTGGGCCCGAATTTCCCCTCACGGTGCCATTGCCCTGTTGTCATGCTTTTTGCTCCTGTATAACAAGCGGGAGTTGGAACTCGATATGCTTTTGTTAAATGCGACTGGGAGTCCCCGGGATCTTAATGCAAGCAGACCCCCCAAGCCCACACCAGTGCTCGTCACTTCAGACCCCTCTACAAATAATCCTGCTGTCGCCATGATATCGTCTTGTCGACTAATTTTTAACTTATTGAGATCACAGTTTTCAGCAAATCTCTTAACATCTCTGGGGCTCAGTTTCCCTATCTGGAAACTAAAGACCACATTCCTGGCTTTTCAGCTCTTGTTGATGCGCTCGGAGAATTAAATTTAGAATATAG
The DNA here is from genome assembly GCF_937001465.1 of Orcinus orca. Taxonomy (NCBI): domain Eukaryota; kingdom Metazoa; phylum Chordata; class Mammalia; order Artiodactyla; family Delphinidae; genus Orcinus; species Orcinus orca. The sequence goes on along the minus strand of NC_064571.1, from coordinate 71,242,148 downwards.
TCAGGTGCTCTAAGCTTACTGGGCCTATTGGGAACTCTGGGTTGGGAGTTAAATTCTCTGGGTTTTAGTCCCAGCTCTGCTCCTCTTCCGGAGTCGCTTGCTTCCCCTCTCTGGGGCTCAACTTTGTCATCTGTAAGAATGGGTGTTGGAGCAGAGCTCCAGTGTGGTCAGCCCTGACTACCACTGCCCTTGTGAATTCCCTGTGATGCTAGAAGATCCTTGAGATGATGCAAGCTCTGGGGAGGCTGAAAGACCCACTTGTCTCCCCCGACCTTGTGGCGGCCCCTCCCATCTGGAGTCCTCTGGGGAATGGAGATGGTGAAGACCACCAGAGAGGGGTCATCTCTCCTTAGCTTTCTGGGCTTCATGCTCCGGCCAGCCCCTGTGGCCACTCGGTGCCCACAGTTTGTCCTTCTTGGGCCCCCAGCACTGCATGTCCACCAGCCCAGCCCTGCCTTGGCTCTGCTGGAGAGCCGTTGGCATCTGGACCGTCCCCACTCCCTCCCTCACAGGGATAGCTCGGGGCCTGCCCATAGGCATGGGGGACTGAACAGGGAAGTGGAGGAGGAATGGAGACACTGAAAGGAGGGAGGAGGGAGTGGAAACCAGAAGGCCTGCACCCACCCTGACACCACCCTGTGCCTCGCCCCCATGGCCAGATGGAGAGACCTCCCTCGCCCTGCCATCACCCGGTGCTGGCTCCGCCACTGATCTGGGCCCCCCGCCATCTGTACCCTGTGCTGAGGACCCTTCCCTCTCACGAGCCGCACAGGCTCCACCCTGGCCTCGGCCACCTACTTGTGCTCGCCATCTCTGCCTCCCTTGGTCTTCTGTCTGCTGAGTAGGGGGAAGAAATGAGGAGACAAGGGGATGTGTGTGAGAGGGTGTGAACCAGAGACACTCGCAGACTTAGCCCCTGGCCCTGCTGACCCCCATGCTCCCCAGGGGCCTCCTTGTCCCAGAGAGCCCTCACCCCACAGCCTCTCACTTAAGCAAGCCTAAGCCTGCTGGGTAGGGGCCCCATGGCCCAGGCTCTGCCCTGGGGAGGAGGGGAACTGTGGTCCTGATTCTTGGGGAGGAGCTCACAGGAGTGGGGCTGGTGGCCACTGTCCCACTGACCCCAAGCCTAGGAGAACCTGGGGCCCTGGGGAGGGAGGAGGCCTCAGGGTCCCCATTGATCTCCTCCCCCAGGTCAGGGTCTGGTGATTTCTGAATGTGTGTTGCAGGTTCCACAGGGAACACAAGTTTAGATGAGCCTGGCTACCGTCCAGGCCTGGGCCACCCTGCTCTCCTCGCCACGCCTGATCCCCTCCAATAGAGTGGGGCTCCCCCAGCTCTGAGGGCCTCGGAGAAGAAAGGTGGGCCAGGAAGGTTCTGGGCCTGCAGTTGTAAGCGAGCTACTGCTCCAGGGCTCAGAGCAGGGCTCCTCCTCCTCCTTAGGGAGGCTTCCAGAAAGCCCTTCTGGAATGTTCTCTCAGTGCTTCCCTGATGCTGTGGCAATGAGGATGAGGGAAAGGAAGTGAATAACAATTAGCAATTTTTTCCTCTCCTCACACGCTGTCCTGGCACAGACCCTGCCCGGGTAGGCATGCCTCCAGTCCCTCACAGCTCAGGTCCTGACAAGTGGATCACAGCTGGCCAGTTTGTACTTCATTTCGAAGGAGTTAACATCAGCGAGGTCTCTGGCTACCGCAGTCGGCTGACACCACCGAGCAGAGAACAGGGAAGGGGAGACTGTCTCAGCAGCCCTGCTCTGGCCCCGGGCCCGGCTGGGGGTCTGGCCAGGCCTGGGCCCCCACTGGGACCCGCTGAGAGCTGCGTGGGCTCCAATGAGCTTTCGAGAATGAGGGCCGAACAGGAGATTTACTGGCCCCAACCCCACACGAATCCAAGCGGGGCTGCCGTTCTCTGAATTACTGATCCAGGTTTCGAGGGAAATTTGGTTTTTTGTCTATGATTTTTTAAAGAACTGGGTGACCCTGAAAAGTTTGAAAATCTTTGCAGTAGAGGAACTGGAAGGGGAAGTGTATCACCTGAGAGTGGGCAAGGGTGGGTCAGGAAGGTGGAATTTCTGTACCTAATGATAACATCTGACGCTTTTTCTCTTTCCCTTTGGGGGTTTGCTCTGAAATGGCAGAGAGGTGTCAGGCTGGCCCAGCGGCGCCAGCGGCGGCTCCCTCGGGCACACAGCAGGCCAGAGAACAGTGTGTACTTGCAACCTGGCAGCCAGCACCTGGCACAGCGTGCCCTACCCCTCCTCACGCGCTCCAGGCCCCTGGGCCGGCTAAGAGTCTGCACACAGGTCCACACTCTCAGTGTGGAAATGCAGAAGGGAAAAGACCCTCTTTCTGTGAAAAAATAATACTCTGTGCCTTTACTATAAGCACTGTTATGACTACAACTAACATTAATAACTGCACGGCCCTGCGGGAGAACTTAGACATGCCTTGACGTATTAGTGCCAGCTGTCTCACAAGGTGGTATCATTATCCTATTTTCCAAACGGGGGAGCTGAGGCTCTGCCTGCCCTTAGTCACTCAGCTGCAAGGGGTGGGGATGAGAGGTTTGACCTCACGGTCATCCTTGTTGCTAGGGGACCTCTCCGCGAAGCCCTGGTTGGGCCTGACTTTCCTCCTAGAGTCTACATTGTATTGTTAAGTGTCCCAGCCTGGCCAGGTAAGTTCTGTTCCTCAGCCAACACACACACACACACACACACACTCTCTCTCTCTCTCTGTCTCAGTTTCGCTCACCTCTTCCTCAAGCTCCCACCCCCATCACTCTGTGTGCACAGTTAGAAGGAGCCATGGAGGCTGGGGTGGGGGGGAATCAATATGGCGGCCTCTGGGGGATTGAGGGTTTTCTGGGATCTTAGTGCTGCACGGTGTGAGGTCTCACTTGAGCGCTCAGACCCAGGCAGGGGGTGAAGAGGGCCCCTACCTCAGGTGAGGCGGCTAAGTCTGGGCGGAGTCTCCTGAGCACTGCTTCACCCCAGATCTCAGCATGGCCTTGACCCCGGCTCCTCCAGGCTGCTTGGGAGCGGCTGAAGCTCTGGGGCTCAGCCTGGTGGAGGGAGGCGGGGGAGGGGCTGTGGGAACCCTGCACTCTGGGGGTGAGGCTGGGTGTGTAGACCCCATACACGCACGTCTATGCATACCCCATGGCACATGCCCCATGCACATCTCTGTCAGAGCCCCCAGGCATGCACACATGCCCAGCTGGCCCCTGGCCCCAGGCATAGGAGGGAGGTACCTTCTTCTATGGGTCTCCACTGGAGTAGAAGAATGATCCAGAAGGAGAACAAGAAGTGTGGCCCGCTCCCTCCCTTCCCCCAGGATGAGACCCCGCAGAGAGAAGCCCAGCAGGGACACCAGGAAGGGGGGCTGGGCAGAAGGAGGGCCGGAGGGCCAGGCAGGTGGAGAAAATGAGGAGGAGAGTCGCGGAATATAGGGAATCCGCGAAAGCCCCAAGTCTCTGAAGTGCAGTTGTGAGATTAAGCCTGGGCTCCCTTCTTTGTCCTTTCTAACAGGGGTCCTTTGCCCAGAACCTGGTGGTGTGTACAGCTCCCTGGTGTCATGGAGAGAGAGAACATATGTGCAGGTAAGCGTGAGAAAACACCCGGGCATGTGTGTGTGTTCAGGGCCAAAGTCTCCTCTCTCTTCAGCCAACAGGGCAGATGTACACTGACACGCAGGGGCCCAGAACACTGATTTTGTGCTTCTGAGAGCAAAGTGCGCACGGGGTTAGTAGTTCATTCCTTCTCTGCAACACTGACAGCTGGGGGGGGCGAGGGAGTCCTGTGAGCGACTGAGACCCTGGCCTGGGCCCAAGCGGCGGTGAAGCTCCGGCTGTGGGCGGCTTTGTTGGCAAAGCCCTCGGAGTAAGGTGGGGATGGCCAGAGCCGAGAAGGATCTTGGGCCAAAAGGTCCGATGCTGCTCAGGGTAGAACAAGCTGTGGGGGGGGTAACATGGAGACTGCGGAAAGGGAGAAGGAAGGGAGGGGACGCTGGCTGAGCACGCGCCACGGGCCAGCACTGCGGTGGGCAGCTCACGTGGGTTATCTCATTGGACCCTAACACTCCTGTGAGGCAACAGCATCCCCCACCTCACAGGTGGCAAAGTGAGGCTCCAAAGGGCAGAGCTGGGATTTGAGCCCTGTGCTCTCCATGGCACCGCACTGCCTCCTGGGACATTCCCGGGCACATTGTGCAAAGAGCCAGCTGAAATCAGAGGCTGCTGACTTGGAGGCAGGGCCTACAGAAGCAGCCAGAGTGGCTCAGAGGGCCTGACTAGGGCCTGGGCCTGATGGAACCATGGGAGGAGACCAACCAGGGCCTGGGCCTGACGGAACCATGGGAGGAGACCAACCAGGGCCTGGGCCTGAGAGAACCATGGGAGGAGACCAACCAGGGCCTGGGCCTGACGGAACCATGGGAGGAGACCAACCAGGGCCTGGGCCTGATGGAACCATGGGAGGAGACCAACTAGGGCCTGGGCCTGACGGAACCATGGGAGGAGACCAACCAGGGTCTGGGCCTGACGGAACCATGGGAGGAGACCAACCAGGGCCTGGGCCTGATGGAACCATGGGAGGAGACCAACCAGGGCCTGGGCCTGACGGAACCATGGGAGGAGACCAACCAGGGCCTGGGCCTGACGGAACCATGGGAGGAGACCAACCAGGGCCTGGGCCTGATGGAACCATGGGAGGAGACCAACCAGGGCCTGGGCCTGACGGAACCATGGAGGAGACCAACCAGGGCCTGGGCCTGATGGAACCATGGGAGGAGAGGGTTAGTGGGAGGGCGGGTGGTGGTGGGTTGGGGGCTGGGAGACTGCTCAGGCAGAGCTGCCAGTGGACATTCCCTGAGGTCCAATGGGAGGAGCTTCTGGGAAGATACTTAAGGCCTTGGGAGTATAGAGGAATGTCTGCAGAGCCCCTTCCAGGGGGTGGTGAGCGCAGATGGCAGGAGCCCAGCCCTGGGGACCTAGGCCCTGCAGGGAGACCTCCCCACATCAGCCTCCTCTGCCCCCCATGGAATGGATGCCTCATGCCACCAGTCCTGGGCCTGCGGTTGCTTCCTGCCACTCACTCCACCAGCCCCCCGACCCCTCCAGCAAGCACCCCACACAGCCACATCAGACAGGGAGGAATAGATTCCCACACCAGACCCCTGTGGATCCAGACAACTAGGTGAGAGACCGTTGCTTACCAGCAATGAAGTTTTCTTGTTGGGAAAACAACAGAGAGGCACCCTGTAGATTGGGCACCTTGACCTACAAAGCAATGTGCCTTCCCAGGAGGGGCTGCAGGACAGGGAGCAGATGTGGGCAAAGGAGGACTTGACTTGGAGTCAGAGCCTGGGCACATACATCCCTTCCTTCTCCCTATTCCTTCGTTGGCCAAATTTTTTCCGGAGGGCTGTCTGGCCCAGAAGACAAAGGCTTCCTCCCAGACCCCAGAGCTGACAGGCCTGGCTGGCTGGCACTCACGTCAGGAGGGTGAGACATAACACCTATGGCTGCGAGGCCAAATCCGGGTTCCCCTTGGAACTGTGCACTCCCTGACCCAGAACTCATTGGCCCATGCAGGCAGCTAGAATTAAACCACAGGAGAAGCCCAGATGCTCTAAACCAGCTCTACCTTCTCCTCACCCCTCTGCCCTCCCCCTCCCCCAGCCTGCTGGCTGCATGGCCAGGCCTGGCCAGAGAACATGTGGCAGTGGCACCACCCCGAGGTGCTCTCAGGGTCTGGGTTGGCAGCCCCAGCGCAGCCGGGAATCTGTGCACACACCCAGCCCCTCCAAAGCAGGCCGTGGCCCCCAGGAGACAAGGAGCTCTGAGTGCGGTCGTCGCCCTCTCCCCATTCCCAAACTCTGGGACAAAACTTCTCCTCCCGTTCCTGCTTCCTGCTGCTGCTGGGGAGGTGGGAGAGCCAGGCTATAACGTGAGGGAGGATAGAGGCACCCTCTCCATCTCCGTACTCCTGGGGCCCAGGACGGTCTGCAGGTCCAGGACCAATGCCCCTCATGCTTGACTGCATCGTCTCACTGTTCCCTCCATCAACACCCTGGCCCACTTGTGTGGGATGAGAGAGGACCTGGCTCGGCGTTGCCGGAGCTGCAGCGACAGGGCTGCCCTCTTGGCTTCCATAGCTCCAGGGGGTTGTTCTCCACGCGCGCTACCCACGGGACCTGGGGAATCCCTGGGTCCCTCAGGATGTCAGAGTTGGAGGGCAGCCAGGATGCTCAACCCATTCCTGTTACTAACCCGGAGGGGCTAATGACTTTTCCAAAGTCAGTTAGTTAGTGGCAGTCAGGATGCGACTTAATGGGACTCAGCTCTCCTGATATGGAGCCAGCGTTCCTTTCCCTGCAACTGATGGCTCTCACGTGGCGTCCAATCTGTCCCCAGAAAGCCCTTTCTTAAAGCCCACGTGTAGCCGCAGACAAGCTCTTTTCTCCACGGGGACAGAGGATGAGGACCAGATGGTACCCTAGGTGTCAGCATCCCCACATTCCCCACTGCGTCCCTGCTCCTCTCTTCACCATTTCCAGCCCGATTCCTAACCCTCTGCATCGTCCAAGAGCCTGTTCATCACCAGCCCTTACGTGGGGTAGTACCTGGCACTCCAGTTACAGCCTGACCCTCCATCATCCCTCAGCTCTCCCATTGCCCTGAGCCCCCTGGTACAGGGTAGGAGTGACTGGCCAAGGGTCACGAGGCTGGTAAGAGGCAGAACTGGGACTCAGACCTGTGTCTCCTGAGGCCAGATTACACGCTCTCTCTACGCTACCCAGCCTGGAGTCTAAGGAGAACGGTCTCCAAGCTGGCCTGGGCGATGCCACCACCTCATGGCTGACCTGGAGTCACACAGGTCCAGCAACAGTTGCCACAGGCATGGTTCCTTTGGACTTACTATGATTACTCCCCACCTGGCTCCTAGGGTCTGAAGCTTGTATATGTCTTGGGGTGTGTGTGAAGGGGGTGGGGTGGGGAGTGGTTCAAGGGCAAACAAGGAAAATATATTCATACAATAAAAGTATAAAATTCAATTACCCTAATTTAGCATCTGTGTTTTTCCAGAACAAGTACTGAATCAATTTTACTTGGAAAGGACAGGGTGGAAGGAGATGGGAGGGAGATGTTTCCAATGGGAGGGGAGCATACCCCCCTCTCCAAACCCACCCTCATCCTTCAGATGCACCGCTGACTTACCTGTGTTTTACACATTGTTCCCAGTGACCTAGGAACCTGCAGACAGTGTTTAACCTGAGTCTGTCTCTCTGGGCTCTGAGAGTAATACAGTTGCGTTTTCTTTTTTTTGTAAAACTAGTGCCTTTGGAACGAGTAGGCCTGGACACAGCATCCTGTCCTCTGTGTGTGACTGGACATTTGAAGGTGGGAATCCTGGACACCTAGGGTGTTGGGATGCGGTCTTCTCAACAGAATAGAGGCCAGGTCCCGACCACCACCGTTGGCTTCACTCCGGCAGGAAGAAGCCTCCCTCTCTTGGGCCTTCACCGGGCCAGGGCAGAGGCCAGGCTGCCTGGGGCTGGCCTGGCACTGCTGGGTCTTGGGCCAGAGAGATCAGGGCCTCCTCCTGTCTGCTTTTCGCATTCTTTGAGGAGGCAGGAGGTCTAGCCTCTTCCACCCATATTAGAGTCCGCCCTCCCAGAACTTTGCCTCCCTCAGGGTAGCAGGCAGGCCTGGCCCCTCAGCCTGATCGCAGATACCCTGCTGCCTCCCCAGTGAGTCCTGGAGTCAGGGTGCAGGGGATGCTGCAGAAACACTTTCCCTCCTCTTGTATGTCTCTCCAGCAACTCATGTCTGTACTCTGAGCCCAGGCCTAGAGGGGCCTTCCAGGGGAGCAGGTCCCAGGCATCCTCCCTGTGTCTTTGGGGACAGAGGGCCCAGCCTGTTACCTCCGGAAGCTCTTCTCGCCCGGCTGCCGAGAACTGGGGCGGGAGCCAGGGAGCAGCCCATCTGTCTCCTGGCTGTCCTTCTCTTCCTCGTGAAGGGGCTCATCCCCCAGGAAGTCCTCATCATCCCAGGAGCCCACCGTGCCATCTGTGGCCTGATACCGGACCTCCACGCACAGGCTGGTCTGGAGGGAGAGATGGGTGGTGAGCGGCCGGGACAGCACTAGCAGTCACAATCCCGTGTCCTCCGCTGCTCTGGGATTTTACAAGGTGCTCTCACACCCTTAACTTACTGGAGGAAGGCAAGCTGGGTACTATCCTCCCCCTACTTTCCTGTTTTGCAGATGAGAAAAACAGAGGCTCAGAAAGGCTGACAACTGAATGGGCTGTGGCTCCACATCCTGCTGCACGTGGCTCTCCTCCTCCCCGGTGCCCGAGGTGGGCGGCCCACGCCGGGCAGCTGAGCCTGGGCTGGGGGTGGGCCGAGCCCACTGGACACACAATCAAGAGCATCCTCCAGCGTCCCCGTGGTGTAGGGCTGCCTGCGGGGACCAGGGCTGGTCTGTCTGAAATCAGCTGACTTCCCCTCGCTCCTGATGCTCTCTGGGGATTTGATGACATGAGCTGAGAACGTCCTTCAGGAGAGGAGCCCAGGCCCTGGACACCCTCAAAGGCGTGAGGTCAGCACTTCTTCCTGCTCACCTGACACCCACCCTCCTAATCTGGAGAGGATGGGAGCTCGAGGTCACCATGGGGTTTTCTCTGTGTCCTTGGGCCACAGAGCAAGAAGCCTCCTCTTAGCTGTAGCTTCTCCCCAGTGCACAGGGAAGAGTCAGCCTAGTCCCTTCCTCAGCCCGTGTGGATGCTAGGAAATCCTCTAGACACGCTTTCCCTTCCTCCAGGTCAGGAGCTGGCTGGCTCCAGCGACCCCCACAGGCAGCCTGCACTAGGCATGTGGTCCTCTGAATGCCCAGGCTTCGATTTCCCCAGGGAAGAAGCGTCTTGAGCCACCAAGGCACCGTGGGAGTTTCTCCCCCACCCTTGGCGCTCCTCAGAGAGGGTTCCTCCCATTCTGGCTCTCTGTGGCTGCAGTCCTGCTTCTGAGGCTATTCTGCTGGCTACCACATAGGGTCATATGCGGGACCAGGGTTGGAGAACCATGGTACAGCCCCATTTTACATATGGATAAACTGAGGCCAGGAAATAATAGCTACTGAGCTTACTTTATATATTTATTGAGCATTTACTATATGCTTAACTGTTCCGACACTTTCTGTGCATTCCCGTTTAATCCTCAGAGCAGTCCTGTGAAGTCGATACTGTAATTTTGCTCACTTTGCAGATGGTATGCAGCCAGCCCACAGTTAGTGAGCGGCCTAATGAATGTTTCTACCCAAGGGCTGTGTTCCTCACCACTAGGCTCAACTGCCCAGTGGTGGGCATCAATGAGCTCACGGGGAGAGATGCGTCAGAGCAGAGCCTGGGGTCTGGGCGTCCAGAATGCTTTATTTCCTTCCTTTGTTTGAACATGTATTAAGTGCCTACAGACTGCGTCATTAGTACACGTGTGTTCCTGTTGGAAGTGCTGGGATGGGATGTGACAGATGAAGTAGAAAGAAGGTCCCTGCCCTCACAGAAAGGCTAGTCTTAGACGCCAAGGCAGGCATGCAGAGTGAAGGTCATGCCCAGGAGTGGCCAGCAGGGCTCAGACTGGCTTTCAGATGATGAGAGACACGTCTTTAGTGATTCTTGAGCTGGGTCCAGATGGAAGGGCCCCTGGGGAGAGAAGGGAGGGCATCCCCCCCCCGTCGCCTTCTCTTGTACTCTCACGGCAGGAAGGACTGAAGTGTCCACCTTGGGGCCCTGTCACGCCCCAAGGGCTCTGACCACGGCTGCCAGGCTGAGGGGCTCCAGCAGAGTCTGACCTGAGTCTCCTCCTCCCACCTCACCTCCCCGCCCACAAGGAGTGCTCCCCAGGCCACGCTATGTGCAGAGGCAGGGAGGCCAGCAGGCCCCCAGGTGACCCGTAATAGGCAGGTCCAGGGACTCTCTGGGCGCCCTCACCTGGATGATCGCGTTGTTGTCGTCAATCAGCATGTCGGTCACCTCCACGTGCTTCTCCTCCACCACCTTCTGCAGCACCATGCGGAAGGTCCCGATCAGCCTGTGAATGGCAGAGGGGGCGTGGTCTTCATGGTTTCACATGAAGAGGCCAGAAAGAGGAGCAAGGCTGACATCCCGAGAGGCTGTGACTGGCTGGCAAGGGGACGAGAGGGCTGGCTCAGGCTCCAGGCTGGGGTTGGAGAAGGTGGCCCAGGAGCTGGGGCTGGCCAGGGTGGCATGTCCAGGAGGTCTGTGACCCCCAACAACTGTGTGTGGTTGTACGTATGACGGCCATTTCCCTGGGAGAGCTTGAGGGCAGTGAGTAGCTGGGGGGATGTCCACAGACAGTGTGTGCTGGCAGAGCCTCGTGCTCCTTGGGTACAGGCGATTGGGGTTGCTGAGCCCCTGCGGAGCAGCTTCCAGATGCCCAGCACGGAGGCTGTGGGGAAGGACCAGAGGCTCCTGGACACACAGATAGCTCTTCCCCCTTCCACCTCCCTAATCACTACCAAGGTCTCTACCCCTCACTGGCACCACTGGCTCGTTCGTCCTCTGTTGAGTCAGTAGTGATGCCCACACACACCTGCATTCTGCAAGCTCCTTGGGGCAAGAACCCATCTGACTGTGGGATTCCCATCCACCCAGCTGCCTAGAGGGGATCAGCAGGGCAGTGTTGCGATGAGCACAGACCTGGAGTCGGAGAGACGGGATTGGAAACCCAGCTCAGACACTTACTAGAGGGTTACCTGCTTCCTGGGCAGCTGACCTGGGCTCTCAGTCCCAGATTTCTCCTAAGATGAGCTAATAAACCCTGCTTCACAGAGTTGCTGTATAGAGGACTAACAGAGATCCTCTGTGCCAAGTTCTTAGCAGAGCGCCTAGTACATAGTCAGCACTCCAGGAGCTGTCTGGTCGCTATCAAGGGGGTGACGTTATAGCGTGAGCTTTTCCAGGGAAGCAGATGTTTCCTATTTCCAGACTCTATTTGATATTTCTGGCTCACAGGAGATCTCAAAATCTACTGGCTGAATTAATGAACAACAGTGGGGGCCCCATAAATGCTGACTGAGTTAACCTGCATGCCATTTCATCCCATGGTTTGAAGGTTATTGCTCTAGGAGAGAACAGGTACTCAGAGAGATGCTCTCACACGGTGATTCCACATGGGGTAGATTAAAACATACACACCACTTCTGGTTGAAGGGACAGAAGCAGAGGGGGGCATTCACAGGGTGTGAGACAGGAGGGGACCTTGGGATCATCTGGTGCTGCCCTTGGCTTATAGAAAGCAGGAGGGGATGCAGTTAATTTAAGGGCCACTTCGGATGAGGTGAGGTATCAGGTGGATTCTGACTTTACCGGACATGTCTGATGTCTGCATCCTCCTGAGGGCCATGGAGGGAGACACTGTTTTAAAAAAGCCTCCCGTCTGTGTGAGGGGAGAGAGTGCTGGGAGCAGCCACAGTGAATGAATGCTTCTCTCCGGGGTGCAGAGCTCCATCTGTCAGCTCGCCCCATCCTCCCTATGGGTGAAACTGTTCATACCATCCCTCCACTCTAAAGCCTACCTTGGCTTCCAGGCTCTTCTCAGACTAGCCCCTTGGAAGCTGCCTCCCCCGCTGCATCCTGCCCTCTCCCCAGCCTGGGCTGAAGTGACGGGCTGGGGTCAGGAGACCTAGAGCCGCTGCCCCTGGGTCTCAACTTTGTCTTTATAAAATGAGGGTGGTGGGCTCTTAGCTTCTGTCCTGTGTAGCCCTTCTAACAGTAGACTCTAGGCATGAACGTATACACTGGCTTTTTTGCAGCCTCATCTCTTTAGGGTCTAAATCTGTGGTTCTAAACTTCAGCATGAACAGAATCATTGGGAGGACCTGCTAAATCACAGATGACTGGGACCCCCCCCCCCACCACTGTGCTGGTAACTGTTAACAACTGGCTGGGGGAGGGGAAGGGCAATCCTGACCTGCAGCTTTTGCTCATTTCCATGGTGTAAATACCCCCACCAAGGCCAATTTCAAGCTCCCGATGTGAAGCCACTGAGCACCGAGTTGGGAGAGATGTGTACCATCTGCTCTTGGGAGCCGGCCCCACCCCAGGGGGTCTGACTCAGCAGGCGAGGTGGGGCCCCAGAATGGCTATTTCTGACAGGTGTCCAGGTGATGCTTACGATGGTGCTGGGGGAGCACACTTTGAGAATCCCTGTTCTACCACTGCCCCTCGCTGACTGGAACTTCAGGCCCTTTTAGCTCCACTAGGGCCTGTTGAGCACTTGCTGAGCGCTGGGTACGCAGGCACAACTTTCCCTAGAAGATACCCAGGGATCAGTAGAGATGCTGCAGTGTGACAAGACACCCCCAGGGGGCAGGATGGAGCTATTCCCCCACAAGTGCTCAGAGAAGGCTCTGGCACCTTCCAGGCTTAAACAAGTTCTCAGACCTTTAGACTTGCGAGGGACCTAAGAGGAAAGCTTGCCCAGCATTCCGTCAAGGAGAAGTCCCTTAGGATAGCTGATTCACTTTGTTATAAAGCAGAAACTAACACACCATTGTAAAGCAATTATACTGCAATAAAGATGTTAAGTAAAAAATAAAAAAAAAAGGAGAAGTCCCTTAAACCTCCTCCCTGACACACATTCCCAGATCCTGCTAGACGCCCAGTGACGGGGACCTCACTACATCCCGGCTGCTCTCACTGCTCACCCATCCACCTCTGCTTCAATCACACAGTAAGCTGAGATCCACCTTCTGGCAAATTCCCCTCTCCTCATGCCCTGGTCCAAGCCCTGTTCACACACAGACGAAATGCCATCCCTAATGGGAGGCAATGTAGACAGCAGAAAGAGCCTGGGCTCTGGAGTCAGACAGAGATGGGTTTGCCCAGCGGGGTCTAAGAGGGTTTCTACCACCTGGCAGCTGTGTGACTTGGGCTGGTTCTCCAACCTCTCTGAGCCTTGCTGTTTTTCCACCTCCCCAAAGGAGGTGATACCACTTGCTTCACTGGGTGGTGGTGAGTACGCTCAAGTGAAAGTCCTCTAATACCGCCACACTCAGATGTCACATGTCACAGCAGGGCATGGGGTGGGGTGGTGTTTGCCGTCTGGAGGGCCCATACACACTGGTCTCCTGCACAGGGTGGGCTCTGGGGGCAGATGCACAGCCTCACAGAGCCAGAGCAAACCTGCGGCCCAGAAGATGTGGCTGGGATCCTGGGAGCTAGCAAGGCCAGAGGACTGAATTCACCATACCCACAGGGGGTGGCTTGTGGGGCTTTAACTCTTAATAGTTACCCGCTGCTTCCCCCAAACAAAAATAAAATAGTGTTCTTTGAAATGGACAACGGATGTGATCTCAGTCTTATGTTAAGGATAAAGGACACATCCGTCACCAGAGGAGTGGATAAAAAAGATGTGGTACATCTATACAATGGAATATTACTCAGCCATGAAAAGGACAAAATAATGCCATCTGCAGCAACATGGATGGACCTAGAGATTGTCATACTGCGTGAAGGAAGTCAGACACAGAAGGACAGATATCATATGATATCGCTTACATGTGGAATCTAAAAAAAAAAGGGTACAAATGAACTCATTTACAAAAGGGAATTAGAGTCATGGATGTAGAAAACAAACTTATGGTTACCAGGGGATAAGGTGGGGGGAGGGATAAATTGGCGGATTGGGACTGACATACACACACTACTATGTATAATGTATATAACGAATAAGAACCTACTGTATGGCACAGGGAACTCTACTCAGTACTCTGTAGTGGCCTATATGGGAAAAGAATCTAAGAAAAAAAAAGAGTGGCTGTATGTATATATATAAAACTGACTCACTTTGCTGTACACCTGAAACTAACACAACATTGTAAATCAATTGTCCTCCAATAAAAACTTTAAAAAAATAAAGAAAAACATTTTTTATAAAACTTTACCCTTTTTGCACATCTGTAACGTACCGTCTAAGCAAAACCAGGGCGCTCGCTATGAGAACACAACTTCAAAACAAGTGCCCGCATGCTGCTTCCAACAGAGCGTTGCCCCTCAACCCCCTGCCATGGATGTTCTCTGGGGAAGGAGCTGGTGCAGGAAGGGAAGCCTTGGGTCTGGCCTGCCTGGTGACCCCGGAGACCACCTCCTGCCCCGATCCCAGCTGCCCTTTGTCCAGCCTGGCTGGAAGCTCAGTGGGTCAGCGTGGAGGAGCTGCCTGGGAGGTGGGCCCTCCGGATGGCAACCCCTGATTCTGGAGGCTGGGCTGGCCCCCACGGAGCGGCTGGGAAGGCTGAGCAGGGGCAGGATTCTCGGGTAGTTAGCCAGCAGCGAGGGGGGCCCACAGACTGACCACAGTAGAGTTGCAACCAGGCACCAGGGTCTGTCAATAATTCATTGCTTTCCCCTGGGAGCTGGTGTCAAGTGCCTGAGGCCTCACCAGGCCTCCACTGCTCTCCTGGCTCCTGAATTATTCAGGAGCCCCAGGAGACTGGTGCCTGGGTCAGACCAGCCCCCCTCCAGGGTTCTGGACAGGCAGAGGGGGTGGCACAAGATCCTCTGGACCCAACACCACGTCCTCACAGGGAAGCCCAAGGCTCTTGTAAAAGGACCTCATTCAAGGTGGGCGGAGCAGACCTGGAGTCTCCTGGCCTGGGTGAGGGGTCAGCTTCTATGCTGCCCTCTGCTTCTAGAATAAGTCCCTTTCTCTGTGGTGGGTGGTGGTGGGATCAGGCTCACAGGTTCTAAATCTCACGCCAGCCTCCTTTACCTCAGTTTCCCCAAATGTACCAGTCATGTGACTGGGTTCCTGGAGAGCCCTGAGCTCTTCAGAGAAGAAGGGCCACTCGAATTCCTGTGCCCAGATCCTCCTACCCTGTACGCCCTCTCCTCCTGACATTTACTCATTACACAAAGTAAGGGGGGCCCGCTGGGTGCCGGCCACTGTCCCGAGCAGCGGGTGTGGCTTTGCTGGTTGCCATGCCCGGCGCAACCCCCAGAGGCTCCCCAGAGGCTCAGCTGCCCCATCAGAAGGAGCCTGGTGACTGAGCTGGGCCACGGTGGGGACAGAGGGCAAGCACTAGGTGGCCCTTTTCTTTGGCTCTGGGAAATAGAGCCCAGACTCCAGGGTGGGAGACTGAGGCCCACCTGACTCCAAGCACCTGCCTTCCCTTTCCGACCCCCCCGAGCTGGCCTGTGTCAGGTGGGCCCTGCGTTGTCCACGAGACCACCAGTCCTCCCCACCCCAGCTCTGCAGCCAACAGTGCCCTGGACCTTCTCCAGGCTTCCAAGGAAACAGCAGGACCCACTTCCACCAGGTCCAGGCCTCCCCTTGTGGGGTTTCCTGCCTTTTCCTGGGTGGGGGCATGGAGGGCCGGGAGAGAGAAAGGAGAATCAGAGTAGGGACTCCCCACTTCTGTCTCCTTCTTGCTGGTGTTTAGAACGACTCATCGAAGCCTTATATTCCAGCATACTCACTGTTACAGTAGTTGATTCCCTAAACAATTTACCAGATACTTCTGATTTGTTTATAGCAAGAGTTTTGATGTTTTCAAGCATTTTAGGGATTGGTCCGGCAGCTTTCATTTAAATGGTTCAGCAATCTCTTCCACATCCTGGGTTTCCACCATCACTGTTCACATAGCCTGGTTTCTGGGAGTTTGAGGTTTAGGAAGGGGAGGAAGGAGACCAGTATCCTAGCCACCCCCCTACTGCCGTCTACCCCTGTGGCCTCAGCAACCTCTCCGAGGCTCACTTTCCCCATCTGCACAGCGAGGGTTGCCCTGGCTGAGCTCTGAGGCTCCCCGGTGCTCTGCTGTCTACCGTGGGTCCTGTTGGGATGCCTGGAGCTCCTCCCAGCCCTCAGCTTCCGATTCTGCTTCTTCCCCCACATCCACCTTGCTGTGCCTGTGCCTGTTTCTCCTGTTCTCACAGGTTACCCCATCTCTCATCCCAGGGAAGAAGGTCCTGCTTCATCTTGGGGGCCCCTGGTGGGGTGTCTCACCAACCTTTCTTGTGGGTGCCAGAGGCAGCTGCCTGAATGATGGGATGCCCTGATAGGCCTCCCTGCCAGTGGGCCTGGAATGCCCACATCCCATACCCAGCTGAGATCTCTCCGGCTCCCGATAAAAGCCACAGAATCCTTGGAGGTCACGTGGTTTGGCCCTTCCTGACTCCAAAATCCCCTTTACAGCATCATGGTCCACTCTCTGCTAACCCTCTCCCCGTGACAGCTCATTGGTTGGAGAGCTCTGGCCATCTTTCATCTGTCTGCTGTCCACCAGCAATGCAGCCCTGCCCTGATCCTGCTTCTAGGCACACATCTTTCCTCTTTCACATGGCAGAAAACCTTCTTAGGGGACAGACATGGTGCCCTAATCCCTCATCTTAGTATCTCCAATGACTAGCACAGTGTCTGCCTGGTATAGAGTGTTTCTCAGTGAATGTTTGATGAGTGACTGAAAGGATGGACCAAGGATGGATGGATGGATGAACGTGTCTTCTGTGATTTTCTCCTCTAGGCTCTCATCCCCTTGTCATGAGGCAAGATTTAAAGTCCCTTCCCCCTGGCAACCACAAGGCAGTGCCTACTCGTGCTCTGTCCAAGCAGCATGGGGACAGTGGAACCCTTGCCCCTCACCTCTCCTGCTCTGCTGGCTCTCCTACTAACATGACCTAGGGGTAGGTCAGCTTTTCATTCATTTGAGGTCTTCTCCCACTGTTGAGTCATACTGAGCTCTCAGTGAATAAAACCCCCGCACCATTTCAGATGTGTCATGGTTCAGCCATGACCCCCTCTAGCTTGTATAAGAAAATTGGCTTTCAAATCCAAGACAGGAACTTACATGTACTATATTTAGCCACCATTCCAGACTGTTCAAATGATTCTGAATTTTGCTTGTCACCCAGAGAGAAGGATGGGAACTACTTTTGCTGAACCCCTGGTAGTGGTTCAGCAAAAGGAGGTAGATGGGCTCCATTGCAGATTGTAAGCTCCATGAAGGTGGAAACCTCGCCGGTGAACTGGGTCACAGTAGGCACTTAGTAAACATGGGGACTGAATGAATGAATGAACATCTATCTCATTTAAT
The DNA here is from genome assembly GCF_937001465.1 of Orcinus orca. Taxonomy (NCBI): domain Eukaryota; kingdom Metazoa; phylum Chordata; class Mammalia; order Artiodactyla; family Delphinidae; genus Orcinus; species Orcinus orca. The sequence continues at coordinate 71,225,041 of NC_064571.1, read as the reverse complement.
TCTCACAGCTTCCCTTTGAGGTAAGTACTTATCCTCTTTACACATGCAAACATTGAACTCAGAGAGGTCATGCAACCTGGGCAGAGTCACACAGTAGATGACTGAGCTGGGATCTGAGAGCAGGCTCTCCTGACTCCTAAACCACTGAACCAAACTGCCTCGGAGCTTCCAGTCCTTCACAGGTGTGACAAGTTCACTCTCAAGGCTACAGATAGATGGTCTGTTGGAGGGTATTATCACTTTCTCTGATGGGTAACGGTTGCCCAGCATTGTGTAAGGGGGAAAACTTGAGGAAGGGGACAGGAAGCTGTGCCGGGACTGGGGACAGAGAGAGTGAACGTGGCCAACAAGGATTGGGAGGGCTGGGAGACTCTGAGGACATGAGGGAGCAGGGGTTTGGGGGGTGGGTGGGGGCGGGTCTTTGAAGGTCAATCCAGGCCCCAGTGCGGGTCCCCTTTTAAACTCAAAGGAGGGGGCAGCCCAAGGAGCAGGGCAGGCGCCCCGCCCCTCGGGGCCCCGCCTCTCGTGCCCCACCCCTCACTTACTTGTTGCTGAAGACTTTGCTGTAGTTGAAGATCTGAATCTCGAGCATCTCGTTGCTGTCGATGCTGCTGGCCACCTGCCACCGGAAGGTCTGGGGAGAGAGGAACAGCTGTGGCCTTGGGTGGAAATGACAGGGAGGGGTGTGGGGAGTGGGAGGGAGACCCCTGGTAAGATAGCCCCTCACATCAGCCCAATGTTTCACAGGAATTGGAAGACCAGATGGAAACTGGGTGCCGGGGTGGAGCAATAAACCCTGCTGGACCTGACTTTGAATAACTGAAAATAACCAGAAAGCTCTGGGGTCTGCTCAAGATGCCGCTGAGAGATGCTCAGCAAGGGGGATTTGACAGAGCAGGAGGGAGGCAGTGACTTTTTAAGTTTCATTTCTATCACCAAATTCAGAACGCACAAGAGGCTAGTCGTACATAATAACAACAGTAACAGTAATACCAGCTGCCATTCGTGGGCCTGAACTTTCCATTACGTGGGTCTGAATGCTTTAGATGCGTTAATTCCTTTAGTCTTTACAACCACCCAAGAGGCTGGTAACATGGTCTCCGTTCTTGAGACAGAGGAACTAGGGTTCAGGGAAGTAGCAGGACGCTGTTTTTAGTGGCCCAGCAGGTGCTGGGTGGGCTTCTGACGGCCCACCCGGCAAGCGTGCTGCTTCAGAGCAATTCTTCATCCTCCAGGGAGGACTTGGGGGCTGGGGGAGCACCGAGCCAGCCTGGCAGATCACGGCCGAGTGTGGGCAGGGCCTGTCATGGCCTTCATGTCCCCTCTCTCTGGGGCTGGCCAAGGCCCAGGGAGGACCCTGACACCTCCACGGTCAGCTGGAGCGGGCAGGTGAGGGAGGAAGAAGCAGAGGAGGGAGGGGGGCCTGGGGTGGGGAGGGAGAGGGCTTTGAGAGGGGCATGGTGGCGGGGGGGGACTTTGGAGGCCTTGGACACAGAAGGAGGAAGGTGGGGAGGGGAGCCTGGGAGGCAGCCTGGCCGCCCACAGGCCCCATTAAGCTGCTCTGTTCCTGCCATCTGGAGGTCTCCAGCTCAGCAAGGGTATGGTTTTCTTAATGAAGTTGCCATTATCGGGCTGAAGGGAAATAAACTAGCATGCGAAGGGCGAACTCATTAGCCACCATGCAGAGGGAGGCGGGTCTGGGGGGGGCACCAAGATTTTGGTTTTCTTAGAACCAAGGGGAAGGGGGTGTTTGAGCCACATGAGGGTCTGTGCATGGGATTTTGGCACTTGAAGGAGGGAAGGAGTAGGAGAAAAAGGAGCTGTGGAAATGGCACAGTTAGAGGAGGGTGGTGTTGAAGAGTGACACAATTAGGTGAACACAAAGGAACCGGGAAACATGAAGTCCTTTCGAGGAAAAGGGGCCCAGAGAGGGAAGCGGCTTGCGGTCTCTTCTTGCCCATCGCCAGGCCCTGACTTGTCCGGTGGTCGGGGTGCAGTTTACTGGGTCACCAGGGCTGACAGGCTAAGAAGGCCACCGTCGTGGACCAGTTTGTTGAGCAGAGAGGAGGGGAGTCAGCAAGGGCTGGGAGGGGCACCTGGGGGGGCCCTGACTGGGGATGAGACTCCAGAGGAAGTCCCCCGGGGGCGCCCTTTCAGAAGGTTTTCAGCTGAGGGAGCACATTTAGCATTTCCAGGAAGAAGCCTCGGTCGAGCCCAGCCAACCCACAGAAGCATGATAAACACGAAAATGTTGCTAATTTGTCAGTGAGCTTCGGGGTGGTTTGTTACGCAGCCCTAGATGACTGTGACAGTCCCCCGTGCTAGCTGTGCCTCTCTCTAGGAGTCAGCCGTATGTCAGGGAGGCCTGTCATCAGGGGCAGAGCTGGCTCCCTGCCCGGCCCTTGCCTCTCCACACACCAGCCCCCTCCCTTCCCGCTGTCCCCCGAACTCCTGGGAGAGCTTGCCTGTCCCACTCAGCAGTTCGGAGCCTGAGCAGAGCCGACAGGCCCAGTCTTGTCTCGTTTACTTGGGTCACCCTGCACCCAGCACGGGGCCTGCCACAGGGTAGGCACTCAGCAAATCGGCCGCAGATGGTTGCCTCGCCTGCAGTGCTGCTCCTTGCGGGCCTGAGGGCGAGGCCGAGCTGATTGCCCTCTCCACAAGCTCCTCCTCCTCTGCAAAGCGAGGGTGACGTCACAGTACCGCTTCTTGGGGTTATCGCGAGGCTGGTGAAGCACCAGCACAGAACCCGGCGCAAGTAAGAGCCTGATCAACATGGCGCTTTCTTACAGTGAATTCTACTGCGTTGCTGTTATTTCCAGGAGCCGGGGCAAGGTCTGGCAGCCTTGGGGATGGACACTGCCGGGATTGCAGGGGGCTGCTGGGGACAGAGAGCCTCTCTCCAGCCTGAGGCAGCACCAGCATGATTCTCCTCCTGCAGCCACAGCAGCTGAGGGTTATGTCTTCTGCCTCTGGAGATGCCCTGAAATCAGTGGCCTAGCAATCGGGCCAAGGGAGCCCGCACATCATCTAGGATCCCACCCCGTGTCGGCCTCCAAACATGCCAGGGGACTCAGGTAGCAGCTGAGCCAAAGATAGCTACTCAAGTTGTCATGAGCCAGCAAGACCCACGCAGGAGCACACGTTTGCTGAGCACCTCCTATGTTTGCTGGGCACTTCCTGTGTGTCGGGCTCTGCGTGGGGAGGCAGGGGGGTGTCTCAGGAGCTACTCTCTGGGTAGTACTGAAGACAGGCACAGACCTGAAATTGCAGCCTGGGAGAGGAACATTGACAGAGTAAGGTGGCAAGCATTAGGGGCAGAGGGAGGGAAGGGGACCTCTGTCCGAAGTGGGTCTCAGGAGCACCGGGAGTGTGGAGCTGTGACCCAGTTCACCAGCTCTAAGCTTTGCCGTGACCTGGCAGGTGCTGGCCGGGGTGGCGGAGTTCTGCATCCTATCAGCCCCAGCTATCTAAGACTCCACGGAAAGGTTTCCCTGATACAGGCTGGAGGATGACCTGGGTCATCCTGGGCTTCATCAGCTGGGGTTGAAACCATCCTAAATCAGCAAGGCAATGTTCTTAAAGAGACAGCCCTCTAAATTTGGGGGGGGCAAATTTTAGGATGTGTTGCAAAGCTTTAGGGTGCAATGGAAAGAGATTGTCTTGGGAAGTTAGAGACCCAAGACTCAAACTGGGTTTTTTCCTTTGTTCGTTCTTTCACTCAGCATTATTTCCCTGAGCCCTGTGCTGGGTGCCAGGCCATTCATGAACCACACAGGTATGTTCCTGACAGCCCATGTCTTCCAGGTACAAGTGAAGTGGGAAGATGAGCTCTGACCCTCTACCACCCAGGCTGATGAGCTCTCCCTCCTCTGGGCTCCAAAGACCCATAGTCCATCTTTCCTGTTCTGGGTCCATCTCCCCACTGGACTGAGCCCCTTGAGGGCAGGACTGAGCCCTGTCCACTTTGCAAGTGGCCATAGGCTCTGGAATTAGACTAGGGTTCGAACCCTGATGCGCTACTCATTGCCTGGGGTGTTGCCCACCCAGTGCGTTGCAGTGAGTTATGAGGCTTGCGTAAGCTCTCAGCCTGTCCTGCCGTGTACCAAGCACTCAGTACCTCGCAGCTGCCCTTATTCCTACAATTACTATTGTTATTCCGGCCTCTGCTGGGAGGTCTGGTCCACAAGAGCCTGGTTAAGGCCAAACCAAGCTGGCTTGGAGTAGGCTGGGTGTGGCCATGCCCCCACCCCACCACCAGGGGCCTCGGCTGGCTGCTGGCCTGGCACGAAGACTGTCTCTCTCGTCTCTGTCTCTCTCTCTCTCTTTAGCTTCTCCATAGTTGTAGGTTAAATGTAGGATCTCAGGTTCCAGCCTCTGGGAAAGGAGATACCAGGTCCAGGCTCTGTTTCCACCATGGTTGTGCAGAGCGCTGTCTTTCTGCCATGTCCACCCCCCACCGCCTCAGGTTCCTCCGCTGTGCCTGCAGCGGCCCCTCCCATCCTTGTCTGAGTAGAGGAGGGAGAGACGTTTGTTTTCATGTCTTTTATTTCATTTTCAGCCATGCAACATTTCTGTGAGGCAGACAGAGCAAGGAGTCTGACCCCATTTTTCAGAAGGGGAATCTGAGGCCTGGAGAGGTTGAGTGGCCAACCCAAGGGCGCAGAGCTCATTAACAGCTCAGTGGGGACTGTAGCCCAGGTCTCGTGACTCCCAGGCCAATGTGCCTTGTACCTCACTGAGCTGGTTCCCAAAGGCCCTGGGCACAGTAAGGGTGAGAAAAGAGACTTGCTGGGAAGCTAGGAGACCTCTGGAGGTTTTGTAAGGGGCAGCTGAGGTTTCTTTTCCAAGCTTATTCTGGAAACACTGACAGGCTGGTTCTTTCAGGAGCCAGCCGGGAAAGTTTAGGACTTGTCCACCCGAGGCTGGGGAGACAGGTATAAGTACGGGTGCAGTTCCAGGCTGTCTTTGGAGAGTTCCCCGGGCCCTTCCTGAGCAGGAGGTGGGACGGTTGCCTCCACTGCTTTGTGGGGTGTACCCTGCTGACCAGTGGCAGCCAGGCTGCAAGCTGCTTCTTAGAAGGAGAAATGGAGACAGGGGTGTGGAGAGACCCCGGCAAGGCCTTGCAGGAGTGGCGGGGGTCAGGCCAAGCAGCTCTCTACTGCTGCATCCAGAGGGGCCTTAGTATCTAAGAACCCTGGCTTTGCCAGTTACAGCTGTCACCTTGGGAAGGATACGTGGTCTCTGAGCCCGAGTTTCATCGCTGTAGTTGCTGTGGAGACTGGATGGAGGAGGCCTTGCTCAGGACGCAGCATGGTGCTGCTGTGGGAATCTGCTGCCACTATCTTCCCACGGGGCTGCCCAGAGGGCAAGTGACAGGCAAGTCCGTGTCCCGTGGGAGGGCCTGAGCACTGCAGGTCACTTAGCATCCTTGCCCCATTCCACCAAGTGCCCGTGTGTGTATAAATTTCCCCGGGTGGGAGCTACTGCTCCCCGCCTCACGGCTGCTCTCCAATCCTGGCATGTGCTTTTGCCCGTAACTCCCTGGCTTCCACCCCTTCCTGGTCTCTCTGCACTGACCCGGAGGCTCCCTGTGCCCAAGTTCCTGCAGGGATCCTTGTGTATTGTTGCACCTGCCTCTCCCTCTGGGGCATCTCTACCTGGGCCTGGCACACACCAGGTGCTCAGAACGTGGTCCCGTGCTCGGGGCGGCAGGACTGACTCTCCCCCTGCCCCGTGCTGGGCAGCCCTGGGAAGAGGAGGGACACGGTGATTAACTTGGAATGTCATGTATACCCATGGCTCAGGTGTCCCAGGGTGCAGTTAATGGAAAAGAGTGGCAGTGCCCTTATAAGGGGCATCAGGTTGCTCACGGGCTGGAGGTCTGGGTGGACATGTCCCCTGGGATACTTGGTGAGAGGCAGGGAGTCGATGCTGCACCTGGCTGACTGGGGGCAGCCGCCCAGGGAGGCAGGGCTGAGCGATTGAGCCAGGCGGCCTGCATCGTCACCCAGGCAGGCCCTCCAGCTCGGGGCCCTGACTGAGGAGGTGGTACGGAGGGGAAGGAAAAGGCAGGTTGTGCGGTGGGGCTCATCTGAGGCTGAGACGCCAGGCTTAGTACCGCAATGGTTCCATCGTCACGACAATCTCTCATTTTGTTCATGGTTTTACAAAGAGACTTCATACCCATCGCCTGCCCCATTTGACAGGTGTGGTAGCTGAGGCTTAGGAACTGAGACTGGAAGTCATACAGCCAGGAGGCGGAGGAGGCAGGAACAGAACTCTCGCCGGGGAGGGTACAGCTTGGGGGCTGTGATGGTCAGTGGCGGCCTGAGCCCAGGTGAGAAGGTTGAGGCCTTGCTCCCCTGTGCCTACAGCTCTGGTCCTATGGACACAGCTGTACCGTGGGCCCAGAATGAGAAGACAGCAGTTCTCAGTGGCCGCTGGAGGCTGGTCAGCTAAATGCTAGCCTCAAAGGGAACAGGCTGTCATGAGGCCCTTTCCAGCCAGGCAGAGGCAGACATGAGGGGCAAGGCAGGAAAGTTGGGGTAAGCTCTTCTGGGGTCAAGCAGGGCTGTGGCTTTGTGCCAAGATGGTGACTTAGGACTCTGCTGCCTCTCACCCCAAAGTCAACCCCGTAGGAACTACAGAAGCAAGAGGGGAATATGGATTCTAGGAAGTAACAAACAAACATGCAAGCAGGTATGAGAAACCCGGGGGACCAAAGGCTGTGTGAACTGACGTGAGCTGGGGAATGTGGCGGCGGCTCAGCGTGTGGGGGAGGGGTGAATGCAAGCAGCAGTGGGAGAACAGGTTGGAGGAAATCTTTGCAAGTTCTGCTCTCATCACTCCCTGGCACTACCTTGGGGCAATGGTTGCCTGCTCCTTTACTGATAAAACTGTGACAAAACCCCTACTGGGATGAGGTTTAATAAAAATAGATGCTGATAAACCAACTGCCTCATACTTTCTCTCATTGAACCCCCAGAGCTAGTTTGTTAAAATTCTCGACTGCTTTCTGTCAACCATGTCTCGCCTTTAAGGCTTAGAGATGAGACCCTGACTCTGTTTCTGTGGTGACTGGGCCCTCCTGGTGCCCTTCAGCCCCTAGAGGTTGACATAGCAGCCTTTGATGGTTGCTCAGTACTCATTACCAGACAGAGTAGCTGATACCAGGGGAGCTCAAACAGGGCAAAGTAAAGAGACTGGGAGAGTATCTCTCCTAAAAAAAAAAAAGACAACAGACTGAACTGTATACACCAACTGGAACAGGATCATTAGAACGAATGGACCATAAAACTATGTGTCAGCAAAATATAAAACAAGTTCAAGGAATCATAAGAAAAAAGAACAAATTAGTAAATTGGAAGATCAATTTGAAGAGCTCCCTCAGAAGACAGCAGCAAAGGATTAATCAACAAAAACCAGAAAGGTAAGAAATGGCAGCTAGAAGTAGTACTGACATCTGATCATAGAAGTTGCAGAGGCAAGAACAATATAAAAACTGAATGTTTGAAAAAAATAATGGAGATAGAATTTTCTATAATAAATGAAAGATGAAAGGCCTTAGATTTGAAAGAGCTCACAAAATAGTGCAAAAAAGGAAAGATCAGGAAACCCACAATTAGACACATTATAATAAAATTTAAGAATATCAAAGATAAAGGACTTATATTTGAAGTTGTGAAGGCAAGAACTTCGAGCTTAGAATTTTATAACTGATGAAACTCTCATTCAAATTTGAAGAAATAAGAAACACATTCTCCGATTTACAAAGCTTTAGAAGGATTGCTACATAAAAATTCAAATGAAAAATACTTTTGGGGCTTCCCTAGTGGCGCAGTGGTTGAGAATCTGCCTGCTAATGCAGGGGACACGGGTTCGAGTTCTGGTCTGGGAAGATTGCACATGCTGCGGAGCAGCTAGGCCCGTGAGCCACAAGTACTGAGCCTGCGCGTCTGGAGCCTGTGCTCCGCAACAAGAGAGGCCGCGATAGTGAGAGGCCCGCGCACCGCGATGAAGGGTGGCCCCCACTTGCCACAACTAGAGAAAGCCCTTGCGCGGAAACGAAGACCCAAGACAGCCAAAAAATAAAATAAAATAAACAAATGTGGGGTTTAAAAAAAAAAAAAAAAAAAAACTTTTGGAGGAGGTACTCAAATAAGAAGAAAAACAATTCCAAGAGATGCTTCAAGAGATATGAGAAATAAAGGTGATTAAGTATCTTGGAAAAGACTATTGTTGTCTTTAAAAAGAACAAAGAAGGCTAGGACAAATAAAGGAAAAAGGGAACACACCTTCATAAGAACCTAGAATTAAAATTCGAATCTAGTTAATATCAGCATGAGGATGTGGGCTGAGGTGGGGAAATCAAAGAGGCACAAGAGAGTATTAAGGTACTTGTCACGTTAGGAGAAATTATAATTATTTATTTGAGCTCTCAACAGGAGAACATAAACATAAGTATGGAAGGCTGACTACCTACCTTGAAAACAAAAACAGAATACATAGCTTTTCAACTAACAAAAGAAACTCAATCTATCCAACTGAAAGCTGGAAAATAGGAAAAAAAAAAAAGAAAGAAGCAGAAAGTACAGTAAATGGAAAATATAAAATAAGATGGTGGTAGAAATAAGCCTTATAATAATAGCAATTACAGTAGAGGTAAATGGGTAAAACTAATCAATGAAAACAGAGAGACTCTCACATTGGGTAAGAAAACAAGACCTAATAATCTATGCCCTAAGAAGACACACTTGATTTTAAAAACGGAATTATTGAAGATAAGAACACGAAAAAAGATATACCAAGAAATTAAAAAGATCGAAACAGATATACCAGGCAAATGAACCAAAATTGGCTGAGATAGCAATCTTAATGTCTGACAAAATGGAAATTGATGCAAAAAACAACATAAGAGACAAAGAAGGATATCAAGTGCTGGTTGAGGGGAAAATAAGCAAAATGATATAGCCATAATGAACATAAAGGCAACTAGTAACAGCTTCAAAACACATCAAGCAACAACTGACAGAACTGCAGGGAGAAATATATAAATCAACAATTGTAGCAGTAGATTTTATTACAGTCATTATTGAAACTGATAGATCAAGCAGAGAAAAATAAACAGAACATTTGAAGAATTAAATAATATAAATAATAAGCTTGAGCTTATATAATATCAAGCTTATATAGAGCTACAGATAGAACCCCACACTAAACAAGTTCCTTTTAAGCAGAGGGAGCATTTATGACCATGAATTATGTCATAAGAGAAGTCTCAGTAAATTCCAAAGGATCAATACCATACAGACTGTTCTTCGATCATAATGCAATAAAACTAGAAGTGAATAAAATAAGGAGCTATAATTTCATACATGTATTTATTTGGAAACTAAATAATGTTATTGTATAACTCTTGGGTTTAAAAGAAAATCATAAAGGAATGTAAGAAAAGTTTAAACCTGAATAATAGTTAAAACATTATATATAAATATTTATAGGATATAGTTAAAACTGCATATAGAGCAAAATTTACAGCTTCAAATACATTTATTAGGAAACAAGAAAAGTTAAAAATAATAGGCTTACGCAGAGTGGCTGGGCCCGTGAGCCATGGCCGCTGAGCCTGCGCGTCTGGAGCCTGTGCTCCGCAATGGGAGAGGCCTCAACAGTGAGAGGCCCGCGTACAGCAAAATAATAATAATAATAATAATAGGCTTAGCACTCAAGAAGTTAGGAAAAGAACCATAGAGTAGAATAAAATAAACAGACAGAATGGAAATAATTAAGAAAAGGGCAGAAATCAATGAAATGGAGAACCACAACAGGGGAGATTAATGAAGCCAAAAGCTGGTTCTTTACAAAGACTAATAAGATAAACAAATCTTTAACAAGACTGAGCAAGAAAAACAGAGAGAAGATACAAATAAATGAAATATGGAATAAAAAGGGGGAAATAACTTTAGGCACAGAAAAGATTTTAAAACAATCTTAAAACAGTATGATCAAATGTGCACTAATAAATTTGAAAACCCAGATGAAATGTAAAAATGCCTAGAAAAATGTAAAAATCCAAAATTGGTTCAAGAAGACACACAGAAAGTGAAAAGGAAGTCAAAGAACTCCCCTCCCCAAACTGTCCAGACTTACATGTTTTTACATTTGATTCTTCCAAAATGTCAAGGTAAATTTCTATCTTATGCGTATAGTTCCAGAAAATTTTATGTATTATTGAATTATGGAAATTTTATGAACATAGCGGCAAAAATCTTAAATAAAATTATTTGCCAATTGAATCTGTGTATTAAAAATAATACGCTATGAAATATACTAAAGGAATATGTTATAATTGTCTCAATTGGTGCAGAAAAAGTTTTTGATAAAGTTCAACAACCTTTTATAATAAAAACTCTTAGTAAACTAGTAAACAAAGTTACATAGTAAAATCCTATTCCAGCAATTATTTTTGATGACAAAACTTTAGATGCATTTATTCTCTTTAATATGGAGAAGGCAGAAAGGACACCCACCAAAACCATTGCTGTTTAACATAGAACTAGAGATCACAGCCAATACCCTATGGAAAGATAATGAAGTAAGGAGATAGGATTGGAAAGGAAGAGATAAAACATTTCTTTTTGTAGATAATATTATCATATACATAAAAACATAGCATCAATAGATAAACTATTAAAATGAATAAGAGGATCAATATCAAGTTCAGCAAGTTTGCCAGATAAAAGAGGGACTTAAAAAGGAAAGGAAAGCATTTCTCTATGCCAGCAATAATCAACTAAAAAATGTAATAAGATACCATTCATGATAGTAACAAAACCATAAAGCATCTAGGAAATATCAAGAATACATAAGACTTCTATGTAGAAAACTTTAAAATCCTAGTAAAGGATGGAACAGATGATTTAATATTATGAAGAAAATGACATCTTCCTAAGTTAATTTTTTTTTTTTTTTTTTTGCAGTACACGGGCCTCTCACTGTTGTGGCCTCTCCCATTGCGGAGCACAGGCTCCGGACGCACAGGCTCAGTGGCCATGGCTCACGGGCCCAGCCACTCCGCGGCATGTGGGATCTTCCCGGACCGGGGCACGAACCCGTGTCCCCTGCATCGGCAGGCGGACGCTCAACCACTGTGCCACCAGGGAAGCCCCTAAGTTAATTTTTAAATTCAATAAAATTCAATCAAAATTTATTTGGTTTTTGGAAGGACTTAATAAACTTACTTTAAAATTTATCTGGGAGAAGAAAGGTCCACAAATAGGCCAACTTCAAAAAAAAAAGAGTAAAGAACTTGCCTCATCAGATATTAAGACATTTTTAAAAAGCCATATTAATTAACACAGTGTGGTAAAGTTCAAGAACAGACAGATAGACTAAAGGAATAGAATAGAAGACTCACATAGACTTTAACATACAATAAATGGAAGAGATGATTGCTTGCTTTGCAAGCTGATGTTAGGAAAAATGGTTCCCTTTATAGAGAAAAATAAAACTGGACCCCTATCAAAAAGCACATACAAGATAAAAGATACAACTATAAAATCAGAAGATGTAGGAAAATATATTTGTAACCAAGAAGAGTATATAGACTTCTTCAACAAAACTTGGAAACACGCCAGGATTAAGAATTTCTAGTCAATGAGGGGCACCAGGGACAAAGTTAATAGATAGATGGTAGACTGGGAGAGGATATTTCAATATCTTAAACCAACAAGGAGTGGGTATCTAGAACATACAAAGAGCTCTTGCAAATCAATAAGAAAAGACAGCTATAATAGGAAAAAAGGGCCAAGAATATGGACAGGTAATTTAAAGAAGAGGAACCTTTAAATGTATCTTTAAAACAACAATGAGGTATCATTGTTAGCCTGATGAGAATCAGAGAGCTGTATAACACCAGGTGTACATGAGGATGTGGAAAACAGGCACTGCTAGTGTCAACCATGACAGTCCTGGGTCACATTAAGTGTATGCATAGCCTATGAGCTAGCAATTCCTGGCCCTGGCGTATATCCCAGAGAAATACTTACACAAGCCCAAGGGGCATATGCATAAGAATATCCATAGCATCTCTGGGGGTGGGGAGTTGGAGGCAAGCTAGGAGTTCCTCATGGGGGGTGGGTGCACAGGCGAGATGAGTAGGGTGATTAACTCACCCTGGGTTGACCATGACTTTTCTGCTTTTAGCCCTGAAAATCTGTGTCCCAGGAACCCCCTAAATCTCGGGCAAGTCCCAGGATGGCTGGTCAACCTAATGTGTGTTGGATGTGTCCCATGGAGTACTGTAGAAACAGCAGATTAGCATAGCAATGGATGGAATTTAAAAATGGTGCTCACTGAAACAAAAGGAAATATTTCACATGACACCATGCAGGTAAACATAAATTATACGCTTACGAGATAACAATAACAATTTTGTAAGAACACACGGGAAATCAAAAGATACACACGTTAAACACATTAGAATGGTTGTATATGGAGGGAAAGAATATGGAGATAAAAGAGAATGCGTGCATCCATCCATCCCTACCTACACACTGAAAAATGAGAGGGGACCTTGTAGGGACCAATGAGACAACGTGCCATAAACGGAGGCAAACGATTTTCTCAACCCTCTGAGCCTGAGGTTCGAAAGAACAGAAAAGCTTCCTGCGGAGCCACAGTGGAAGAGGTAGCCCACTAGCTCTTGGAGAGGAAGGGGTGAGGTCCGTGTGTGACTGTGTTTGTTGGAAGGTGGGTTAGCCTGGCCCTCCATGTGCCCAGGGAACAGGGAAGCCCCTCCAGGCCTGTTGGATGGGCCCAGCTGGCCCTTCTCTGTGCCAGACGTTCTGCACGGGGCTCTCCTCTACAGAGGTCCCTGCGAGGGGTCCTGGGTGGAGGGGACAGGAATCCTCCTCCCCAGCTCCCACCACTGCCTCCTCCCAGGAAGCAAGGAGCTCTGGGCAGGCTTCCCCCCAGGGTGTGGGAGCAGCACACCCCCAGCAGGCGGGGAGTTGCTGGTTCCCCTCTGGGCTTGTGCTGCCCCAAGGGCATCCTACCTCTGAGAAGTCAGCCACATCCTCACAGTTCTCCAGGACCCGGGAGTAGAAGGATTGCCCTGGTGGGGAAAAGAGGAAATTATAGTCAGAACTCCCTGGACAGTAAGCTGTTTATTTAATAGCTCCCAATTCAATTCTTTTATATATGAATGGACAGAGGTCTCAAACCATTTAGAAGAGTGGTTATCAGTGGACAGGGCGAGTGAGAAGATATTGAAAGCAGCATGCTTTGATTTTTTTATTGTATACACTTGAGTTTGACATTTTTCATTTTTCATTTTCATTTTCATTTTCATTTTCACTTTTGTAATTGAAAAAAGAATGCTTTTAAATCCCCACCAGCTTAAACCAATGGACCATTCACTGAAGGGCTACCTCCAGGTTGAACTCAGTCTCATTCTGAGGGTTAGTTTGGGTTGTCACCGGAGGGCAGGCTGGGGACCCAGGAGAGGGGTGGGGGAGTACGGTGTGCTCTTCTCCCCCTGGAAACACCGGGAGATCTGTCAGGACCAGCGCCTGGCCAGGGAGGCATTGGAGTGAGTCCCCTGTGATGCTCCTTGGTGGTGGGGCTCCATCCCCCTGGTAACCACTTCACTCCTCTGGCCTTGGTGGCCTCACCTGTATAATAAGAGGGTTGGTGCAGGGATAGCCAGGGCTTGCCTGGGTTTTAGAATTTAGAAGCAAGTCCTAGTTCAGTATGAAGCTGACAAGGAGGCGGCCAGGGGTTTGAGGCCAGAGCCAGGTGGATGGTCTGAGGAAGGGTGTGTGTGTGTGTGTGTGTGTGAGAGAGAGAGAGAGAGAGAGTGTGTGTGTGTGTGTGTGTGTGTGTATTTGGAGGATGGGGGCACATGAGGAAGAAGCTATAAAGCGAAAGCTAGAGACACAGAAAACAGATGTGGAATAGACAGATGGGAAAGAAAGATTCTTTAGCACTAGCCAGGGACAAAACAAAAAACTAAAAAGAAAAATCTCAACGACAAATCCCGAGGCAGCCAGGGGAGGAGAGGAAAGCATGAGGGATGGTGCCTGAGCCTCTTCTAATTTTCCCCACAGTTAACATGCAATACAAATTGAGAATCAGGTGAGCATATCTGTGCACTGAGGCTTCCCCAAGGAAAGCCTGAATAATCAAAGGCCCTTTCATCCTGGAAAACGGTAATGAGCCTGGATATGGCTGTGTTCAAGCGTTTCCCGGAGTGAAACTGAGCAACCCAGCCGGTGGGGAGGGAGGGAGGGACAGTCCAAGATGGTATTACAGGGTTCAAATATGCATGAAGCCACTGGAGCTCAAACCTTCCCCTGCTTGTGTATTTCCTATAGCCTTGTTGGAAAAGATGTAAAATACTGTGAAATCAGCCATTGCAAAATTTATACATCAGGGCTCTGTTCTGGAAAGCAGTAAAACCTAATTGCCTCAGGCCCCGGGGATTTAAATGTGGTGAATATCGTCAGACAGGATGAGCTAAATTTTGCCTCTAGATATTAAAGAAAAAAAGGTTTGCTGAAAAAAAAAATCAAATCAATGGCACAGAACGGTGGAAAGGACAACTTATTAAGAAAACAGAATGTCCTTAAGCATTTTTGGACAGCCACTTTTTAGGAGGATTTGTACAAACAGTGACAGGGATAATTCCAGTGGTCCTTTTCTATTCATTAGGGCAGAGCCAGGGGACCTCTGTCACCCCTTCCAAGTTATCAGTGGAGATTACTCACCCCATCTCTCGTTTCAAGTTCGTTTCCACTTAACATCTACTCTACTCAATACCAGTCTTGTTGACATTTCAGTTCCATATTAAATGACTTTCAGACAAAACCATTTAAAATCCCAATATCCAATCACCTTTGTTGCCACTGAGATTGAGAATAAGTCTTGAGAGAAAGGAAATAGCCTGTTCCCTGCCGTGGAGAGGCTTTTGGGGATAGACTGAGCAGGAGATTAAGTGGGGAAAATTGAACAGCATCCTTCGTTCCTTCAGAGGCTCATGGGATAGCTGAGCTCTCTGGTCTGAAATAAAGTCCTCCTTGAGTCGATAAATGGAGTTTGAATAGCAGACTCTGTGATCACGCTGTAATAAGTGCCATGACATCAGATATACCCAAATGGAGGGGTCCACAAGTCCAAAGCTTAATCGAAGTCAGTTGTATGTTGTTTGCCATTTTACAGTATCCATACGGCTACTACTCCTCTAAACAATGTTCTCGTCTCATAAGGCAGGATGGAGTGCTAGCTTTCATGTGATGTGACTTAAGGGTACAAAACGTCCCCATCTGCACCAAACAGCTCTCTCTTCCAGACGGTTTACCTTGCTAGAGCCAGACCTTGAGAACTGGCAGGTGTATAGGGACTGGGCTGTGAGCCGGTGTGCATTCGTTCATTCCCACACACGATGGTCTTCTATTCCTGCTGGGTCAGCACAGCCATTTGGCCGTGGAGGATGAGGGGCCAGCCGTTGTACAAAGATAATTAGAATTGGGATGCTGCCTGAAGAATCTTATTACGATCCAGAAGGGGGACAGGTCAGGCATGTAGAAGGCTAGTACATAAGGCAAAATTTGGTCGTTGGCATGCAGAACAAGTATAAATAAATTGAGAACACAGGAAAAAGAGAAGTGACCTCAACTTAGCAGATCAAAGGTGTTATAGAGCCATGGGCATTTATACTGGAAGTTCGGATGGAATCTAGAAATGCGGAGACACTGGGGGGAAGAGAGAGAGACAATGGGACATCAGGCAGAGAAAGGTGTGAGCAAAGGTTTGAAAGAATGAAGCAGAGAATGGAGCCCGGAAGGAGTGGGACACAGGACAAGTGTGTTCTGATGGTGAAGGGAAGAATGAAAAGTGCCTCCCCTGGGGGAGCAGCCCCCCCGAAGGAAGACCTGGACTGGGGGGTCCTAAGAGGGCACAGGGCGGGGGGAGTGGACCATTACGGGGAAAGACAGTGTCCTGAGGACAAGCTTCAGGGACATGATGGCTTTGCCCAGGACCTAGCCCTCTGGGCTGTATCAGTACCTGACATTACTCTTTTCCTAGTGTGAGCTGAGAAATAGCGCAGAGCACCCTGCTTGTGACTCAGACCCGTCACTATCATTTCTTTGCGTTATTTACCATTAGCCAGACGTCACTGTCTGCAGTGCCTGGGGTGGCCTGTATGGAGGGTGGCCCAGTAATCACCCGTTCCCTGCTGCAATGCTGTGACGTCCCCAGCATCTGCTCTCCCCCTGTTCCTCCACAGCACCTCAAGAGGGTGGCCCTGCAGTTTTCATTCCCCCCCAGTTCCAAACAGCCTGTTCCTTTTCGAAGGCCAGTTACTCCCACAAGTGTGGGGAAGCAGGGCCCAGGCATCCCTGTGTGCAGAAAAAAAGCCTGGCTTCCTCAGGTTTGGGGCCTGATGCTGCGGCTGAGGCCGGGAGGCCTGGAGATGGCTCTTCAGTCCCTGGGGTCTCAGAGTCATCATCTCTAAACTGGCGGCAATTATCCTGGACGGGCCTACATCCTGGAACCACTGTGAGGGTCAGCAAGAGACTGTTTCTGTGAAAGTCTGAGTAAAGCAGCAAGCCCCTTACAAGCACAAGGGGCCACGGGACAGTGGTGAAGCCTTGTGGGCCCGGCTGCCTGAGTTCAAAGCCCAGCTCTATCACTTGCTGGCCTTGTGCTCTTGAAGAAGTTAACTGGTCTTTGTGTTAGTTTCCTCATCCATAAAATGGAGAATATGATAGTGCTTATACACCTGGTACATAGCCCATTACCCAACTGAAAGATGTCTATTATTCTACTAAAGAGTCCTGTCTTTTCTTTTGACATTTAAGTTGTGTCTTAAATATAAAAATGGTTTCCTCTATTACGGATCGTATTTTGTAGCTTAGTTTTAGTAGTATATAATCAGGAACAACTTTCTACCTCATCTTGTATAATATTTTTCAAAGTTTAGTTATTTTACGTATGATTAGCTCTTCTTTTAACCAGGTATAATTTACATTCACAGATCTTAAGTGCACAACTCAGTGAGTTTTGATAAATGCATATACTGTACTTGTGTAATCACCATACTATCAAGACACGTCAATCAAGAACATTCCTGGGCTTCCCTGGTGGTGCAGTGGTTAAGAATCCACCTGCCAATGCAAGGGACACGGGTTCAAGCCCTGGTCGGGGAAGATCCCACATGCCACGGAGCAACTAAGCCTGTGCACCACAACTACTGAGCCTGCGCTCTAGAGCCTGTGAGCCACAACTACTGAGCCCATGTGTCACAACTACTGAAGCCCCCGCACCTAGAGCCTGTGCTCTGTGGCAAGAGAAGCCACTGCAATGAGAAGTTCGTGCACCACAACGAAGAGTAGCCCCTTGCTCGCCACAACTAGAGAAACCCTGCACAGCAAAGAAGACCCAACGCAGCCAAAAATAAATAAATAAATAAAACTTTAAAAAAAGAACATTCCTATTCCTCAAGATGTTCCCTCATCCCCCACTTTCCATAAGTCTCTACCCCTCATAGGTAAACCACTGCTCTGATTTCTAACTCTTTTTTTTTTTTTTTTTTTTTTGCGGTACGCGGGCCTCTCACTGTTGTGGCCTCTCCTGTTGCGGGATGCACAGGCTCAGCGGCCATGGCTCACGGGCCTAGTCGCTCCACAGCATGTGGGATCTTCCCGGACCGGGGCACGAACCAATGTCCCCTGCATCGGCAGGCGGACTCTCAACCACTGCGCCACCAGGGAAGCCCTGATTTCTAACTCTCGATTTTAAACTTTGTGTAAATGGTGGTATCATGCAGAATGTACTTTTGTGTATCTGGCTTCTTGAAGTCAATGTAATGCTTTTGCGTTTCATCTACATGGTTGTATATATCAGTAATTCATTTAATTGTATTGTTGAGCAATTTCTGTTGTATGAATACGCTGCAACTTGTTGATCCATTTTCTTGTTCATACTTTTGGGATTGCTTTCATTGTCAGGCTGTTGCGAGTAAAGATGCTGTGAACATTCTTGCCAAAGTTTTTTTGTCGACCTATCGTTTCATTTCTTTTGGAGAAATACCTAAAAGCGGAATCACTGGCTCATAGCATAGGTGTATGTTTAACTTTAGAAGAAACTCTCAAACACTTTTCCAAAGTGATTATACTATTTTACAATCCCATCCACAATGTAAAAGAAATGTTCTGTATCCTCACCAACATTTGGTTATTGTCAGACTTTTACATTTCAGTGCATGTGATGTATTTCATTTTGGTTTTTGAGTTTCATTTCTCTGATGACTAATGATGTTGGTCACATTTTCATGTGTTTATTGGCCATTTCTATATCTATATCATGAGCAAGGCAAGGTTGTCCACTCCCACCTCACGTTTTTTTGTTTTTGCGGTACGCGGGCCTCTCACTGTTGTGGCCTCTCCCGTTGCGGAGCAACAGGCTCCGGATGCGCAGGCTCAGCGGCCATGGCTCACGGGCGCAGCCGCTCCGCGGCATGTGGGATCTTCCCGGACCAGGGCACAAACCCGTGTCCCCTGCATTGGCAGGCGGACTCTCAACCACTGTGCCACCAGTGAAGCCCCCACCTCATGTTTTATACAACATTGCACTGGAGTTCTAGCCAGTCAGTACTTTTCCAATTTTAAACTAACCTTGCATTCCTGGGATAAAACTCACTTGTCATGATGTGTTACCCCTTTCATATATTGCTACTCAACTGACTAATATTTTGGTAAGGATTTTTTACATCTTTGTTCATGAGGGATATTGGGCTCTAATTTTCTTTTTGTATAAGGTCTTTATCAGATTATGGTATCATAAAATGAATTATGAAGTGTTCTTCCTTCTCCATTTTCTGAGAGTTTGTGTAAGATAGCATTATCTCTCCCTTAAATATTTTCTAGAATTTACCAGTGAAGCTGTCTAGACCTGAAGTTTTCTTTACGGAAAAGCAGTTTATCACCACCACCACTGCCATCATCATCATCATTATCATTGTTATTACAGACTTGATTTCTTTAATAGATACTGGGTTCTTTAGGTTTTCCATTTCTTTTTGTGTCAGTTTTGGTCAGTTGTTTTTCAAGGGATTCGTTCCTTTCACCTGTGCTGTAGAAATATAAAATTATTCATAATATTCCCTCAGTTTCCTTTTAGTGTAACGATATCCCCTCTTTCAGTCCTGGTATTGGTAATTTGTGTTTTCTTGTTTTTTCTTGTTCAGTCTTGCTACACTTTACCTATTTCATTATTTTTTTTAAAAGAAAAAACTTCTGGCTTTGTTAGTTTTCTCTGTTGTTTGTTTTCTATTTCTTTCCTTTTATTATCCTTGGATTTAATATTTTAGACTGTATTTATTTTTATTTATTGAAACATAATTCACAAACCATAAAGTTCACCCACTTAAAGTGTATGATTCAGTGAGTTTTAGTATATTCACAAGGTTGTGCAACCATCATCACTAATTCCAGAATATTTTCATCACCTCAAATGAAGCCCCATACTCATTAGCAGTCACTCCCTATTCTCTCCTTCCAGCCCCTGGCAACAACTAATCCATTTTCTGTCTCTATCGATTTTTCTACTCTGGCCTTTTCATACAAATGGAATCATATGATATGTGGTTTTTGTGCCTGGCTTATTACACTTAGCATAATGTTTTTAGGATTTGGGTTTAATTTTCTTTTCTTTTCTTTTTTTTCTTTGGCTGCATTGGGTCTTCGTTGCTGTGCAAGGGCTTTCTCTAGTTGCGGTGAGCAAGTGCTACTTCTTTGTTGCAGTGCGCAGGCTTTTCATCGCGGTGGCTTCTCTCATTGCAAAGCACGGACTCTAGACGTGCGGGCTTCAGTAGTCGTGGCACGCAGGATTAGTAGTTGTGGCTCGTGGGCTCAGTAGTTGTGGCTCGTGGGCTCTAGAGCGCAGCCTCAGTAGTTGTGGCACACAGGCTTAGTTGCTCCATGGCATGTGGGATCTTCCTGGACCAGGGCTTGAACCTGTGTCCCCTGCATGGCAGGTGGATTCTTAACCACTGCACCACCAGGGAAGTCCCTACTTTGCTTTTCTTTTAGCAGCTTCTTAAGGCAGAAACCTAGATCATTGATTGTAGGCATTTTTCTTTTCTGCTATAAGTATTTAAAACTAAATGTTGATATGTAGTATTTTCATTAACATCCAGTTAGAAATGTTTTATAATTTTGCTTTTGTTTTCTCTTTGACCTTAGGTTATTTAGAAGAGTATTGTTTAATTTCCAAATATTTGGAGCTTTTAAAGATCTCTTATTGTTATTCATTTCTAATTGAATTCCAGTGGGGTCAGAGAATATACTCTGTAAGATGTCAGTCTTTTGAAATGTATTGACACTTGTTTAATTACCCAGCATATGGTCTGTCTTGATAAGTGTTCCATGTGCATATGAGAAGAATGTGTATTTTTCAGTTTGGGGGTGAAATGTTCTAGAAATGCCAATTAGGACAATGTGGTTGATGATGTTGTCAAATCTTCTATGTCCCTAATGATTTTATTGTTTAGTTGTTTGTGATTCTCTCTTGTAATAACACTTTTTCCCCCTGTCAGGAACACATACTCTTCAATTTTATAATGACAGTTGATGGGACAGTAGAACGAAGAAATTCAATTAAAAAAGAGTTGTCCAGGAAAACAGCTATTCCTTAAGTTCCTTAAACAGTGTGCTCTCCAAAGATCACCAGCAACTCAGATCCAGATTTGGGTTCTGCAGAGTCACTGGGCATCCCACAGGGGAGGCTATCCCTTCCTTTTCCCCACTTCTCAGCTAGACGGAGGCCCCATCTATCTCTCATCTGTTGTTTTCCACAAATCTTATTCAAATATCATTTCTTACCTCCACTCACTCATTTCCCCTTCCCTCACCCTGTTAACACCCAGGGACACAGCAGAAACTCAGGCTTAGGTGAGGGATTCATCTGAGAGGCAGGGACAGGGCAGGGATTATGAACTCCATCTCTCTGGCTCAGCTCAAACCTGTACTTCCTTCCAGGTGCTGCCTCAAAATGATTTTGCCATGTAACTAACTGATGACTCTGTTTCTCATCTTTCAGACCTAGGCACTGAGGCAGAGAGAGAGTGTGATGTTTCCCCTTGAGCCTAGGACAGCACGAGCCACACTCTCAGCAGCTGTTGCATCTTAGGTTCTCCCCCTCTGTGACGGATGGAGGAGCTTGTGGTCTCAGTGATCCATGAGCTGTGCAGAGTACCTCCTCCATGTCAGGCACTGGGAATATAATACAGCATGATGGGAGTGTGGCTCTTTTTACATCCTTAAATGGGGTAAAAAAATATTGTTAAAACTGCGGTCCTGACTTTATCTTAAACCTTGGCTTTTCAGAAAAAATCCAGAGAGTGAAAACTGATTTCCAGCTAAATTGATGAGCCCTGCTGTTTTGAAAAATAAAACAGAAGCAAAGACTGTTGAGCCAGCCTCCCAGGGGTGGATGAGTCCAGGTAGGAAGCAGACAAGAGGCCAAAGGTAAAAATGATCATGTGATATTCTCCGTCTCAGGAGACCTTTCTGGAGCCGTCAGTGCAAGAAACAGATCACTGCCGGGTGCTGCCGGGCTCAGGGGCTGCAGGGTCCCCCGCTGCTAACTGCTTGGCTCTTCCTGCCACACCCGCAGGCCACGCTGCTTCCTATTGCTTCTGGGTCAGATTTGTTCTGTGCCAGGCACTGTGCTGGTCCCAGGGAACCTGGTGAGGTGCCTGCCCTGGAGGAGCCCACCTGGACGGTGATGGCTCCAGGAGATTTTCACCCTATCATCTCCACGTCTGGCAGAATGTGGGGGAGAACTCCTGCCCCCCACAAGATCCCTGGGTCCATGGGATCCCCAGGGTCACAATCTACTCTCTTTCTGTCTCTCTAGAAGGCTGCAGCATGAGGGGCCCTCATTAGGATAATCCTTACATTTTACAGGACTTTACAGTTTGTAGAGCCTTTCATGTAGATCAACTTTTTCATTTGATCCCAGAGCAGCCCCGTAAGAACCAGGCATACCTCGCCTTCTCCTAGGTCTTCACTTGCCACCTGGACTCCCAAACCACTGGATTCCAACCACTTTCCTGGGTGCTCAGGGTACCGAGGCAAATTTCGGGCTTCCTGGGGGACACTCTCACTAGAATGAACTGCAGGCAGGCCCATCCTCTTTGCGCCCCCCCAAACCTGCTCTTCCTTGTATGCTCCCCGGCGTCACTGGTGGTCTCACTGTCCGCCCAGGTACTCAAGTAGGAAATCCAGCGGCACCCTTGTCCTGCCTTCTTGCTGACTCCCAATCCCAGGGCTGCCTCCTCCTCTGAACGGATGTCACCCCTTCTCTTCAAACCCACAGCCCCCTTTTTGAGGCACAACCCTCTGCCTGTACCACTGCCCCTCCCTGGGCTCCTGGCCTGAGGTCCTGACCTCTACATCCCCAAATCGGATCTTCCCACCCCATCCTCTTGCCAAGAGCTTTGGTGACTCCCACTCAATTACAAGGCAAAGTTCAAACTCCGGAGTGTGACACTGAAGACCCTCTGTGTTTGAGCCCAGCCTCCCCTCCACCCCATTCCTACCCCAGGCCCTGCCAGCGCTCCCTGTTCCCCAAGCCCTTGACACGGCTCCACACCATCACATCTGTACTGATAGTAGCCCCTCTGCCTGGAACGGGGCCTTTCATGAGTTTTGTCTCTGCCAAAATGCTATCCTCTCTCAAGGGTGTTTAAATATCAGCCCATCCCCTGCTCAGTAAGATCTCCTCTCCGGGCCTGCGCACTTTTCCAACTTCATCTCGTTGACTCACCAGCTCAGGGCAGCTCCTGGAGCTCCTGGTCTGAGTGGGCTTCTCTTGCCTCAGGCTGCCTTGCACCTGTACCTCTCTTTCCAGAACACTCATCCCACTCACAGTGACTTGTGCAATGACTGTCTTTCCCTTGAGGGCAGGGACCTTGTCTGTCTCATTGACTGCTGTCACCCCATTGCCTGGAATAGCACTTAGCTCATAACTGGTCCTTGATGCATATTATTACCTGGATGAATGAAGGAGTGAATGAATGATTAAATACTTGACTTACAAAACACATTAAAATATAGCTTTTAATGAATTGGGAAAGAGTTTATGACATTAATGAGATAATCAGAAACTTGATCACTGAATACTTGATAGTATTAAGGATTTATTTCTTTTTTAGGAGGGATATAATATGTGGGGTTTTCTGTTTTTTGAGTCCTTGATTTTTACAGCTATATACTAAATATTTACAGAGGAAATGGTGTGGTGTTTGGGATTTACTTCCAAATTATTTGGGGGGTGGGAGTAGGAAGGGGTACAAATGAAACAAGATCGGCCATGAGTTGATAGCTGTTAAGACTGCATGGGGAGAATTTGGGGGGGTTTATACAAGTCTCCCTACTCGAGTATATATTTTAGATTTTCCACTCTAAAAACTTAGTAATTAAAAAAAAGATCAAACCCAGGGATGGGAGTAGGTGGAAGGGATATAGCTTTTATGTTATCAGTAAAGGTGGGTAAGATAACCAAGACTTTGCAATTCAGGGAAATTATTTGCAAGTCTGTTCTTGAGCACATTGCCTTCCAGCAGCATTTTTGCTGAGGGCCGTTTGTAGCAGAAGACAGTTACATGGTCATTTCCATATCATGAAAACACATCTGTCTCATCAAAGCAGGAGAAGCTTAGGGAACATTCAGCACACTCTGCTCTCCGAGTCTGCAGCGGCTTGCTCTGGCCCGGGGGAAGAGGATATTTACCTCCTAGGGCTTTAGGCACAGAAGATCCACTCCCCCTGTGATGAGGGGCCAGGGAGTGCTTGGAAGAGTGGAGGATGTGGCGTAAATCCCTCGGGCCCCTCAAAAGCGCAGAGCTGTGTCCACAGCCAGCTGTGCACTGCAGAAACTGTCCTAAGGGTTCCCTCTCTCTGCCGCCTTCACTGGGGCAACACCCGCCCCACATCCTCCCAGAGAGGAGGTGCTGGGCGGGGCTGGAGTGCACAGGCAGGTCCAGGGGTCCCAGGAGCATCTCAGGGCTGGGACACAGGGGTACTCTGCCTCCTTCACCAGGGGTGGTAGAGAAGTCTCCGGATAGAAATCCTATTTCTCACCAAGGCGGAGGGTTCCCCCATTTTAATGGGAAAATAAATCTAATTTGGAGGCTGAGGTGGTCCCTGCAGCAGCCAGGAGTAGGGGAATCCTGTCCTCAGTGCCCAGGCGGGGGCCCCAACCCCTTCCCAGCACACAGTCACCCATCCGGCCGTGCGCTCCTTTCCAGGCTCTCTAACCTCCATCTACTACCTGCAGCCTCTGCTGTAGCCAAACCTAGTGGCTTCCTGGCCATCGTATTTAAGTGGCATTCCCCTCCTCTGGCCTCTGGTCCCGTCAGTCCCTCACCCAGAATGGCCTTGCCTCCGCCGGCAACCCTTCCTCGCCCCTCCTTCTGCATCTCCACGTGTGCGAGCAGCTATTCAAGACCCAGCTTAAGGGCTTCCTCCCCGTCTCCTCTGCCCCCTCCTCTGCCTTCTCACGAAGCCTTCCCTGACCGCCGCAGCTGGGAGCAAGCCGCCATCCTCTGCACGTGTTGCAGTTTCCGCCCCGCCCCTAAGTGCGCCTTGGCCCTCTGTGTCTGGCAGTGTTTCTCCACGAGGTCTGCGCACATTTCCTCTGCCCTGTCAGACTGTGAGAGCCCGGTTCCTTTAAGCCCCACCCTGTACCTTGTGCTCTAGGCAGCAACGCTCAGAAGGAGCCTGTGCCGTGAAGCGGGAGGGGCGGGGGAGCTGTGTAGCCTTTCTTGCTTCCGACCTGAGGACCACAGCTGGACTCCCCAACATTTGCTAGAAGGTGAAGTCAGCCTCCCTCTGGGGCCCTGGAAGATCCCCCGGGTTGGGAGGTCAATGGAGGGAGCTGGGGCCAGGATTCTTGATTCCTCCACTTCCTGATCCCCTTTGGATAGACAGCTGGGGGCGGGGACGTTCACAGTTGGGAACACTGAGCCGAAGAGTGACAGTGTCTCAGAGGAAGAAGGATTTAAACCCACTAACGAGTGAGCACCTCAAAGACGTGCCGTTTCATGTTCATTTGGATGACTTGGCCCGGGGCTCAGCACAGGGCTCAATTAGGAGAGCTAAGATCAGATGCCTGTCTTGAAGGTGCTTGGAGGTTAGTACAGCATACAAACCGGGGCAGTTTCTGAACTACAAAGTGCCCTAGCTGAGGGGTGGAAGGAGCGTGTACACAGTACTGCAAGGGAGGCCGAGGGCTCCACAGAGGAGATGACGGCTGCGCTGGGCCTTGAAGGGTGCACAGAATTAACGGGAGCTCTCAAGGTGGAGACGGCAGAAGAAATATGACGGCTCGAGGCTTGGAGGTATAGAAGACTTGGCATCTTTGGGGGAATGGCAGGAAGTTCAGTGTAGTGGGAACCCAGTGGGTGGTGTGGGGAGGGAACAAAGAGGAAGAGTCAGCTGGGCCAAGGGGGGAGCCTTCATAAAGCAAACCTCTTTGCCAATTACCAGGTCAGGCGAATTATGTGGAGATCAGAGCCAGCCTCCAGAGATCACCCATCTTACCCATCGAGTCCCCAAAGCTGGTATCTTGGCAAGAAAACTCAGGGATGGAGAGTAAAGGAAGATCAGCAGGCTGGCCCCAGACAGTCTGTCACTTGGTTCCCTGACAGCTCAGGAACCCATGCCTGGGGGCTTGGATGGGGCTGAGACCTGGGCAGAAGGCTGGACTAGAAGATCTTAGAGGCCCTTCCCACTCTGCCTTCCGTGGCTCTATGATGGATGCTGGGAATTATTTCAGGAGTTGAAAAAGGACAGCTTAAGCTAACACTTCCTCCCTCTGAGTGGTGACCTGCAGGCAAGATGGCCCCTTCCCAGACAGCCCGCTCCTGATTCTGGCTGCGGCCCTCTGCGTTAAATGAGGACTTGCTTATGGTCTCCATCTTGCTTATGGGAAGTGGAGGCCCCGAGGCCCTGTGGTCTGCTTGCATGACGGGGACTGGGGTCCAGGACTTCTGGTGTCTCCTGTCTGACTCAATGGACTGTGACTCCTGCAGGTTAGGGGCTGTGTCTTCTTCCCTCTGAGGGTTCCAGGCCTGTCCACAGATATCAGCACATTCAGTGAACAAATGAATGACGGCAGGACCAGGTTAAGAGGGGCTGCTGGCACAGTAAGACCTAAGAGCTACAGGTGGAGCTGGCTGGTGTGCGCTGAGCCGAAGGGCAGGTGGCCGGCTGACCTGGGATGGCAGGGAAAAGAGGGGTGGCCGGGGACAAAGCTGGAGCATGCCTAGCCCACATGGGAACAGGGGCCTCAGGGGTGGTCTGCCCCAGGCCTGGGTTCCTGTGGAACATCTTAGCGGGGGGTCCCTACAGAGCAGAGGCCAGGCCAATTTGCCTCCTCCTGGCACAGGTCGGGAACCCCTCAGGCGTGCCCTCCTCCCCGCTTTATATCTCGCACGCTGCCCTCTCTCCTCACTCCTGGCTGACAGAAGGAAGCTGGGCTGGAGAGATGATGACTCAGAAACCAGCAGCTGCCCCAAGTAGAAGAGAAACAGTTGTCTCACAAACACATCGGTCATTTAAATGCTCTTTCCTTAAAACTCTTTCATACCTATTTTTTTCACTGAAGCAATCTGATGAAGTGAATGTTATCATTGTACCCATTTTACTGGTGAGTAAACTGAGGGTCAGAGAGGTGAAGTAAGTGGAAGAACCCAGGTAGGACCCAGGGCTTTTGACCCCATATCTACAGATTTCTCTACCACAACCCCATAGGGCTCTTTCCTGAGTGTCCTGTGTCATGCAGCACAGAAAGTCAAGCTTTATTTCAACCAGTTGATCTGGTCTACCTGGGCCACGAGTGACTCACCTGGTGCTCCCTCACCCCACCTGGCATTGAGCTTCACTCAAGGGATCTGGGGAGCTCAGGGCCAGCATCTCCCTCTGACCGTCCACTGGCTTCTCGTTTCTCCCTGCAGGGTACTTGCTTGGACACCAGTGGTTGTGTGTGCAGGAGACACTGTGGAACATTCTAGGGTGAGTTCGTTCCCTCTGAATTGTAGTTAGTGTTGGTCTTTTGGGGCATCTATAGTTGTCAACTGCTGGCAGCAGCAGGTGAATGGCTGGGGCATCTCTGGTTCTTGCAAAGGACTCTTTCTGGAAACCTGCTTGCCATCTGCCTGTTCCTGCTGTCCAACCCCCTCCCCAGGGGCTCTGCCTACGGTCACGTGCTGCAGATGCAGAGCTTGGAAGTGGATTTCTCCACTCAGTCCAGAGGGCACGAGTTGCAAATAGGCTAATTCCTGTGTGGTCCACTGAGGCTAGAGGACTAGCCCCACTGCCCAAGGAAAAAGGTGGGCATCCGACAGACAAGGTGCTTAACCCCAGTTCACCAGGAGGGGATAAAGAGGCTTTCAGGGTGGAGCAACCAGGGCTGGGATGAGGTCTTGTGAACTGGGGCCGCTGTGCTTCGGTCCCTCCACTAAGGCCATACAGATCTCTTTACACCTTGGTTTTTCTGCCTGCAAATGGGACTGGTTTGTGCAGCCTGGGACTGTTCTGTCATGGCAGCAACAACACGGCGACCTGTAGCTAAAGACCCAGATACTGTGCTATCTTCCCACCACGGGGACATGTGTCACAGATGAAAGGACACACTTGCTTTTTCTAAAGGCAGCACGAGCTGGCAGGTGGCACGCGGAGATCCAGGGTGCTGCAGAGAAAGCAGTCTGGGCGGGTGTGGGAAGCAACAGGCAGCCGAGCCCCCATTCCTCTCCCTCCTGCTTGCACGCACACTGCGATCCCCTCCACCTCTGCCTGTCCCTATGCACAACAGGCCACAGTGTGGATAACCCAGGGCCTCATGCCCAGAGCTGGCCTGACGGTAGCTGCTGGAGAGGTCCTGAGAGGGCTGCCCCATGGTCTCACCTGTCCCTCCTGACGCAGGTGCAGATGTGTGTCTAGCCTGGGCCCTGATGCTCACTTTGCTCTTTAATCTGGTGGGTTCTCTCAGCTCCTCCCCTACTCTCCCACCCACCCCCCCCAGACACTTCTGTGGGGAGAAAGGGCCATGTCTAGTGAGGAGCACCCTGGCCTTTGGTCAAAGGCTGCCAGACATGCCCCTGGCCCAGGGGGCTAGGCTGTGGCCAGGCAGAGGCAGAGGCAGAGGCGCGTGGGTAAAAAGCAGAGGGAAGCCTGGCCTTGTCTTTCCCTGCTCAAAACCTTCAGGGGCTGCCCACCTTCCCCAGGGTGAAGGCAGTCTTACCTCCTCGGCTCTACCTGTCTCTCCTGCCTCAGCTCGCACCTGCCCTGGGATCTAGGCTTATGTTCCCGTGTCCCAGCTCCTCTCCTGATCTTGGGCATCCTGTCCCCTCTGTCTGCTCTGTTCTTACCTCTTCACCTTGCTCCTTTCTGCTGTTCCCTTGGGTTTCAGCTGAGGTGTCACCTCCTCCTGGAAGCCTTCCCTGACCACCCTGCCTCCAGCCTGGGTCAGGGTGCTGCTTCTGTAGCTTGCACCCTACACTCGTCCCCATCCTCATCGTATCACACACATGTCCCTATGGTCTGCCCGCTGGTCCTCCTGTCCCAGTGGATGTGGGCTCATCGAGGGCA
This sequence comes from Orcinus orca, assembly GCF_937001465.1. NCBI lineage: Eukaryota > Metazoa > Chordata > Mammalia > Artiodactyla > Delphinidae > Orcinus > Orcinus orca. The sequence goes on along the minus strand of NC_064571.1, from coordinate 71,196,380 downwards.
GGGTCTGGATCATGCCCAGCCCCTGGCCTTGGCACAGAGATCATAGTAAATGGTCACTGGATGTGTGAGAGGGAAGGAGGCTAGGAAGAGAACCGACAGAGAGGGAGGCTGGTGGGGCTCATAGGACCCCTGACCACAGATAGACCTGCGAGAAGCCAACAGTATCCCCATCATGCTGGTTCCTAGGAGCCCCCCGGGTCTACCAGGCTGTACACCACACCCCCACTCTGTGCCCAAGGAAATCAACCTGCAGGAGGGAGAGGGAGAGGAGGAGGGGGCCCAGGGAGATTCCGCAGCGCTGGGTCCCTCAGCCCTGGGTTCTCCTGAGCCCTGGGGTGGGGTCCTCACTTTTGCCTCCCCAGGACCTCCTGCAGGCAGAGGACAACCCTCTGGTTGGCACATTGGCGAGTGCAGGGAGAGACACACATGCAGACATGGAAACGTGGGGGACGCTGATTTTCAAGAAATCACAATGGTTAGTCAGGCCAGGGGCAGATGGCTGCCTGTGAGAAGCCTCATCGCACCAACCTTCTAGAACTTTTCCAATCCATCCTCCCCTCCCTGCCCTATCCCGTCAGCCCGGAGCTGGGGTCCCCATAAGACAGGAGAGTCCCTACCTCGGAAAGTCACTTTGGCGATCCGGTCGCCCCTGCCCCGCAGCTCGGAGACCGTCTTGAGGTGGACGAACAGAGCCATGCTGGTGCGGGAGCCTGGGTACCGCCAGGCGGGAGCAGCTGGGGAAGGAGTGAGCTCTGTGGATGGAAGGCACTCGGCACACGTGCCTCCCTCCGCTCCTACACCGCCTCCTCTCCCCTCCGACGCTGCCCACAGAGACTAAGGCAACCAAGCCCAGCCGCTCCTTCCAGAGACTCACAGCCCGGCCAACCTCCACCCCTCCAAGTTGTCAGCCCAGCGTGTGTGCATCTGTGCGTGTGTGTGTGGTGCGCCCGTGCGCAGCCTAGCAGCGCAGACGGTCTGAATTCATTATTCAGCAGCCGCCTGCTCCCAGATAAAGGACGGCCCAGCTTCAGGTGTCTCCTCGCAGCTCCTGGGGCAGAGCTGCCTGCCCTCCCCTCCACAGGGCCTGCCAGGACAGCTCTTCTGTGGGAAGATGGGAGTGGGCATGAGCGCGGTGGGCCGGGTGTGGGGCGGCACCCCTCCCATGGGGGAGAAGGAACTTTACGATCTGTGTGCACAGGAAGCTGAGCTGTTGCACTGATGTTTCAGGGTGCCTCCCCGCCCACCAGTCAAGCTGGCCAGCAGGGCTGCTGGTGCCCACCAGGCTCAGGGGGCCTGGATGCTCTGGAAGGGTCACACTGTGCTATGAAGAAATCCCAGCCCAGGGCCCTTCAGCTGGAACATCAGCACCTACTGGATAGCATCAAGGCTGTGCCTGGTGGCCGGTCCCTCAGAAATGGGAGCCCTAAGAGGACAGGGAATGGACTTTCCCACCTGCTTTCATGGAGATTAGGACCCCAAGAGGCCGGGTCCTGACTCCCTGGGATCTGGGAGGATGGAGGTGCTGTTTGGGGGGCACTGAGGAGCCAGGCTAAGCATGGTTGGAGATGCCTGACTGCGAAGGTCTCAGAGGCTTATGTCTTACTAAGGGCAGTACTTCAGGTCCAGGGCACTAACCCAGCCCCGTCCTAGGGCCCGGGCGTGGCGAGATGTGCTGCAGGAGAACTGTCAGCTGCGAGTGGTTGGGGAAGGGATTTCTGTGGCAGAATTTCCAAGGACCAAAGGAGATCTGCCCCTCCTTTCTTCCAGCAGCACACCCCTGGAGGGGCTCAGTGGGAAGGGGACCCTGGGGGCTGGGGTCCCCAAGCCTGGAGCCTTTGCAGGGCCATCTGCACCCTTGTTCTTGCTGTTTGCTCTGCATGGAATGCCCCTACCCCATCCCTAGCCTCCCGGCTCAGCCCGACTGGTGCCTATCCCCGGAAGTGCCTCTGCACCCGCACGGCACTCAGGCTGGGTCAGGTCCTTGTCTGTGCTGTCCTGTCCCCTCTCATCCACTGCTTCCTTGGGCTTCTCCACTTACCTCCCCCGACCCCCGACTGGGAGACCCTGGAGCCCTGCACCTTTGTGTCCCCAGAGCCTCGCATGGTCTCCTGTGGATAGAATATCCCATGAATGTTGACAGGATAAAAGAGTGAGCGTGGTGACCTATCTGAAGAGTCTAAAGGTTAAAAAAAAAAAAAAGAAATATTAAATTGTTACAACGTGCTGGCAAGAGGTCACTCCCTTTGACTTCTATAGTCCAAGCGACCTGCAGGCTATCACAAGAGCATTCTTCCTTCTAGATGTCTCCTCCTACTCTACCCTATTTTTCTTTATCTCTTTATGTTCTAATTCCTTCTCTCTCTTTCCTTCCTCAATTCCTTCTCCTTTCTCACATTTATCTAGCCATATTGAATTAAAGAATATTTTAGAATATTGTATTTATGCAATAAAAGTGAAAGTCTAATTTTTTTTTTTAAAAAAACAACAGATGTTTAATGTCTCTTTTTTAAAAAACTAACTTCACTAGCGTGTTCCAACCCTAAGGCCGTCAGGTGATCTTTGTAAAGCCTGGTGGCGCTGTACAGGGAAAAAAGTCCATCTCCCTAGGCTCTCTGGATGTTCCCTCGTGAAGGGGGGGAGCTTCAGGAGGCCTCCTAGGGACCTGTGCATCTTTAGGAGAAAGCCCCTGAACTTGCCCTCGGTAAGGCCTGGAACTTTGCTGAACCTCAGTTTCCATATCTGTGAAATGGTAGCAATTCCATCCGGTCAGCACACAGCACCCCCTGGCTGAGCCACTGGCCCTTCTGAAACCTGAGCCAGATCCCACTTTTTAATTTCCACTCTCCTGACTATTACCCATTTGGGTAACTCTTAGTACGACATTTATTCACTGAATGTGTACTGAACTCCTTCTAGTACCACGTGCTGGGGACTCAGAGATGAACATGGTAAGTACTAGCCCTCAGGCAGAAGGGGCAAAGGGACTCAACACAGACACACAGAACCCAGGACAAAGGGTCCATGGGTGGATCAGCTTGGAAGCCATGAAGGGGAGAGGGAGTGGGCACCGGACCTTGTCTGGGGATGAGGTCTTTAGGACCACCTTCCTGGAGTTGTTCTAAAGAACTACAGGTTGTTCTTTTACGACTTTTATGAATGTTGCTCTTCTCATAGCCCACGTTCTGCGTGGAGAATTTAGAAATCTATAGGAGTGGCTGCGTTTTGAAGGATGGGTGGAGGGTCTTGCATCCCATTTGCAACCATTCATTCCCTTTCAGCTCCTTCTCCTCCCCGGGCCTCAGTTTTCCTGCTCTTGCACCCCTTGGAAGCCTGTGCCCCCGCCGGTTCCATTGTCATCTGTCCAAGAGAGCCTTCTGAGGATTCTGGAAGCTGAGGTCTTCATCAGCTGCCACTGACAGGGTCAGACTGTGAAGATAACACCTCTCACCTGACAGATGAAGCGAGATTGTGACGAGGAGGCTAAACTGCAGAGGTGCTTGCTGACACCAGGACTGCTGCAGGGGGAGCCGGGGAGCAGGTGGGGGGCAAGACACAAAGAGCCTGGTGCCTTGGAGGCTGTCTGTCATCACCCCCCCGCCACCCCCGCCAATTAAAGACCTTAGGCCCCACCCTGCCCTACATGTGGCCCAGGGCTGTGTGAGGGTCACTGGAGAAATCTGGGTGTGGGCACCGAACACCTACAGGAGGGAGGCACTATGACCAAGAAACCTCACCTGGGCCGGCTGAAGCTTTGCTCTCTGGGGCAAAGGTCCAACCCTGGATTCACAGGAGGGACTGCGCTGCAGAACTGGGGCAAGTGTAAATCACACACTAGACCTTTTCACGACTGGCTTTTGCTCCTTACTTATAAACCTCTCTTGTGGAGTAGTGTGAGAGGCAAGCGGAGGTGAGAAGGAAGTTCCTAGGGAGAGAGGAGAGATTAAGGAGAAAAATGTCCTTCGCTCCCGACGTCCGTGCGCGCGCGCGCGCACACACACACACTTAAATTACAGCGTCCTGGGCAAACACGCCAAGCGGGACACACGTCTGAAACCCCCTCCTGGAGGCCCCGCGGAACGGCGGCCCGGTGGAAAACCTTGGGGAGCAATGGCTCTTGACGTCCCTGTGGCCACTCGGGCCCTGGGGCTGAGCCGAGCTTGGGCTGCTGCTTTGTGCACCGTTTCCACCTCCGACCCGCCTCGGAGCATCACCCATCTGGCCTGGCGGGGAAGCTGAAAGATGCAAGGATGCGAAAACGGAGGCTTGGGTGGGAGCGGCGATTTGCGGGGTCACACAGGAGAGCACGTGGAGTTGCGGGAACATCTCGCGGGCGCGCCCCGCCTGGCTGCTCCTAGAAGAGGACGGCGAGCGGGGTGCGGGGCCCCGGAACGCCGCGGCGGCGGCGCAGCCCCCCTGGCGTTGCCAGGCGCACGGTTGCCGGGTAACCCGTGCTGTCTACAGTGTGGCCAGAGCACCCGAGCTCGCTGCGCGCTCGCCGCCCCCATCATGGCCTCCCGCGGTGCGGGCGCCCTACTGACCGAGTTCAACGCCGCCTACGTGCCCCCCGGCCTCATGCCCGGGTAAGACCGCCGCACACCAGGCCCCGCCTGAACCTGGGGCTCAGAGCCCCTGCGGGTGGTCTCTCCCCTCCTCCCTCCACAAAACCCTCCACCGGCCTCCAAACTCCGCCCTTTGGGGGCCGAAGGAACCCGGGGCGCCAAGCTTTCACCTGGCGGGGTGGCCTCCCCAGGGGTCTGCGCTCTCAGAGCAGGCAGTGGCTGGGCGCGGCGGGGGCTCTCCAGGCCGCCTTCGGTAGGAAGTCGGTACTTAGCGAGCGCGGAGCCCGCCGGGCCGAGATAACCGTGGTTGGGGTCCGGGTCAGCGGGAGGCGGGGGAGACGACGTGTGGGGTTGGTGTTCGGAGACGCCGGGCAAGAGCAAGAGGGTGAGGAGTCCCCGAGAAGGGAGCGGGTTCTTCGGCCCCCACCGCATTGCGGGCACGCAGGATTCCCGCAACATGAATTACTTGTTGGTTGAAGGAGCGAAGGCGACCGGGTGGGCACCCGGGAGCGGCGCTCGAAGAATCTGACAAGGCAGGACAGGCAGTAACGTTTAGTGGTGTGCGCTACCCACCGGATCGCCTCCTCGGTTCTCCCACTGACCTCACTTAATCCTCACAGAATGCTGCCCTTGAAAGCTTCCCAGCCCCCAGACCTGCCCTACCTTTAGCATTTTCGGATGCAGGGCAAAACCTACTTTTCCTTTCTCTGGATGTGTTCACACTCCAGACAGCTAAGGTGCAAGTCTGACCGCTCCCTTCCATTCTTTGGTCCTTTTTCTCAAAGTGTCTGAGATTTCCACTCCCAACCTCCTCTTCCAGGTTGTGAGATTGTCTCCTCTCTTCTACCAGTCAACACGGCCATTGAGGATGGGGGCTGGATTCTGAGAAGCCGCCTGCACGGCACCTACACATCTGTTTTGAAAGAATGAATGAAATTAATGTCTTGAGAGTTTTGCAGGCAGGATCTCCACGTGGGTGGAAAAACACGTGCTCTCTTCTGCAAACTAAACAGGCTGCAAAACAAAGAAAAGGTCTCAGTGTATATTTTGTGTGACGTTTGGGTTGTCTTGAAGCAGAATAAGGCTGACATAGAGGAGCTGTGATATTAAAATAATTTCTGCACACAGAGGTAGTACAGTAAGTAGGGGCCGGTTCTGTAGCTTTAATCCAGCCCCTTGGGGGACAGGGCCTTTCCTGGGCCTTAGAGAGCTCAAAAGCTGCTTCGGTTCCCATCAGACAAAGCTGATTTACCAGGTCACAGTTGTTTGCGGAAGTCAAGCCAGGTGTGTTAGAGAAGATGACTAAGGATTTTCCTCTTAATTCTTTCAATCGTTTAGGCACTCCTTTGATAAAGATGTGTTGAGTGCTTGGGATGGGCCAGGTGTTGGGTTAAGACAAACAAGTGGGGGGCTGCCCTGGAGGGGTTCCCAGTCTGGTGTAAATACATAAGGTTTAGTTCAAAACCATCTCTGCAGCCTTGGATAGTGGTGTTTGCACCACACTCTGGGTGTTTATCATGAAATTTGATTTCGTACATTGCTATATTTTTGTCTTAAGCCCACCACAGTCTCCATCGGAACCTAACCCACCCCCACAGCTCCCCAACTCTGTCCCAGGTTGCGGGGAGGGAAGCTGCATGTTTCAGAAGCAATCCCAGGATACTTCTCTATCCACGCCACTCGTCTGCAGTTCCCTTGAGTGCCCTGTCCTCCGACTGATCTAGAATTGGGATAACAAGTGAATCATAAATAAGGTTGCAAGCGTGGATGGGCTCGTTTGAGCAGCTGAGCCTGTATGTGTTACTTTCTTGGCTGGATCTTTCTGGGAGGGATGTGCTCTCCCTAAAGATTCTCATCAACAAGGAATGAATTGAGCTGTCTTATGTGTCTAAATGCTACCTTATTGGCAACTTGTTAACGTAATGAAAGAATCCAAGATTCCCTGTCACACTTGGGTAATTATTATTTTGTATGTCTTTTCAAAGATGAATCACAGGATTTTAAGTGCAACCAGTCTCTTCTGACACTCAGATCGTCCTGCTTACCAGTTTTACTCAGAGAGGCAGAAATACTTGCAGGGGTGAGGACCTCGGAAGCTAGGCAGTCCAGCCCCACCACCACCTCCCGTTCCAGACGTGGTCACCGAGGTCTGGGGGATGGGGACTTGCCTGGGCCTCAGGCTGGTGATGGAAGAGCTGGGCTGGAACCAGGTCCCTGATGCCCTGTGGTAGCACTGTGAACCCCCCATGTATAAGCACCTATTATATGCCAGGCACTGAGCTGGGCTTTTTACAAACTTAAAAAAAAAAAAAAAATCTTCACAACAACCCAGTTGTCAACCCAGATGCAAAACTGCCCGAGGTCTTTCATCAGGTTGCCCAGCCAGGTCTGTGTGACTTCAACACCCTGCTCTCCCCAACTGCTAGCAGTTATCATCAGTTAGATCTCTACAGCGTTCAAGGCCTGATTCTGGGTACTGAGGGGAGCAGGATGCTGGTCCTCAGACAAGGATGCCCCACCTGCTCCCTTGCCGCTTTGGGCAGTACAGACCTCAGACATCGTGCCACTTTCTGGCCTGTGTGCCCTCCCTGCAGGGAGCAGGGAGCTCTCGGGTCAGAGATCCCGGGATTGTAAGGCTTTTGGAGGGATGAGACTGGCTCAGTGAGACTCTGTGCCTCCTGCCCGCAGGTCAGATCTAGGTGGGACCCATCCCTTTGCGCTCTGCCTCCCACCACACCTCACCGGGCTCCCAGTCCGAACATTTGACCTGCCCGTGCATCCTGGGGGACAAAGCAAAGGCCGTCTGCCCAGGAGGATGTAGGAGGCCCAAGTGCCCACATAGCTACCTGATGCCACTCACACAGCCCTGAGGAACTGGGGAGCCTTCCTAAGAACAGGGGATGGGCGGCTCCGGCAACCTGGGCTTTGTAACAGGGACCCTCCTTCTCTGCAAAAGAATCATAAGCCCATAGAGATGTGCTCCCATTTGTCAGTTCAATTCAGCAAATACTTACAGAGCATCTACTGGGTGCCAGGGATGCAAGTGTGAGTAGAACCCAGCCCTCTCTCCCCATGGAGTTGACAGTTCAGATAGGAAGAATATACTAGGGCCCAGGTAATTACAACACAGCAGAATGTGAATTGAGACATAAGAGAGGCACAAAGATTGAAGACAGTTCAATGGCAGGGACAGGCGTGGTCTATGGGTGGGTCGGAAGAGGCTCGATGGGAAAGGGGGTGTATGAAACGTACCTTGAAGGATGGATAAGATCACAATCTGGGGAGAGGAGGAAACATCTTCTGGACGGAGGGGATGGCATGGGGAGGAAGTACCAGCAGAATATGCTTTGAAAGCAACAAATGGCCTATTTGCTTGGAGTGGCAAAGCTGGTGTTACCAAACCAAACTTGGGTCTTCTTGCCTGCACACAGTGAAACCAATCCGTTGACCTGGGTTGCTGTGAAGGAACGTGCTGCGTTTATTGCAGGGCACCAAGAAAAGAGTCCAGGTAGCTAGTGCTCAAAAGCCCCCAACTCCCCAAAGGCTTTCAGGCAAAGGCTTTTGAAGACAGGGTGAGGGAGGGGGTTTGTGGGGTGTGTGATCAGCTCGTGGACATTCTTCTGATTGGTTGGTGGTGAGGTCATCAGGAGTTACCATCATCAACCTTCTGGTTCCAACCAGTCTGGGTTCTAGGTCCTTGAGGGCAGCATACAATTAACTTCTTCCACCTGGTGGGGTCAGTATCTGCAAAATGGCTCAAAGGACATGGCTCGGAATATTATCTATGGTCCTTGCGGAGGAACTAGAGGTCCTTGACTTTGTTTAATGGCTGAACTGTTATTATTTTGTCTTGCTTGACTGTTTTCCTTTCTTTCTGCATTTTCTCACGTCTCTATTAAATTGATTCTTTGGAACTCTGGGAAGGCCTAGGAGGCTGAAGATTTGCTACAGACAAGAAGCAGTTGGAGGACATGGTTGGGGATTCTGTCGCTGGAAAGCCCCATAGGGTCCTGCTCAGTTACACTGGGACACAGAAGTGGATGATGAGACTGGAAAGACCTCTCACAGGGGCCCACGTCAAGCAGGGCCTTGAGCACCTGGCCCAGTTTGTTCTTAATTTCCCAGGTGATGGGGAGCCCTTGAAGGTTGTTGCCCAAGGGAGGGATCTGACCAGAACCGTACTCAGCAGGAAGTGTGTGGAGAAGAGGGTGCTCTTGGAATGAGAACAGGCTGAACAGTTAACAAGTTAATTAGTTAATAAGCTGCTCGTGGGATCCCTGATGGCGAACGGTAATTAATTTGAATGTTAGCTGGGGGACCAAGCAGTGCTGTTAAGAGGCGGGGAGGGATGGCTCCCTGCGTGCACAGTAACCACAGGGGGCTTTGACTGTGGACCGGGCTGAGCACCTTCTCCAAGCTTGTGTGGTGCGCAGGTGGGTGAGGGGCAGGGTTGGACGAAGGGGTCGAGGAGGAGGTGTGAGGGTCCGTAGGGACCATTCGATGCCCCATTGTGAAACATGTCGTGCCCCTCTGTCCTCTCCACCATGGCATGCCACACGCCCAACAAAAACGGGGCTCTACCATGGAACCGCACTGTCATGCTCACAGCTCGCAAATGCAAGTGTGTACAGGGACATAGACCTACTAGTCAAGGCGTGCCCTCCGAGGGCTAAATAAATATGACCATGTGCATGGGCACGCACGTGCGCGCACACACACACGCGCGCGTGTGCACGGGTCCCCGCCCACAGCAAGAGGGGCTGAATGGAATCTAGAGCCCACGCAGAACCTTAGGAGGATTGCGGAGGAGAGGGCTTCTCTTCTATTGGGATGCAAATATCTTGGCTTTCAGAGAAGGTGGGAAAGCAGGGAGCAGAGGAGGAGTGTGGCAGAGAGCCTGGGGGTGGCAAAGACAAGAATCACGATGACATGTCACTTTTCTATAGCTCCTTTCTTTGAGGTGCGCAGACGCCCCTGTGGGTGGGACTCTCTGGAGCCCAGCGTTCCAGGAAATGGTGCCCCCGGCTTCTGGACTTCGGCGTCCTTCAGTGAACATTACTGAGCGCTTGTCATGTGTCGGGGCTGTGCAGGTTTTGAGGATAGAAGAGAACACTCATTAGCAGAGGAGCTGAGCTCATGTGGACCTTGATGTCGATGAAGGATCGTAATCCTGCTGTGAGGCAGAGATGCTGGGCAGAGGGTGGGGGGCCAGGGGAGGCGACAGGGAGCCTGGCTCTGTGAGTCAGGGCGAGATGCCCCAGGAGGCAGGAGGAGATGCAGGTGGAGGAAACGTGTATGAAGGCTTGGAGAGCACGTGGGGCCCCAGGGATGTGAGTAACACTTCCGGGGCATAGGGCGCCCGTGGGGAAGTGAAAAGAGAGGTGAGCCATGGTGATCAGATGATGAAAGGTCACTCTGGCATCAGTGTGGACGACAGGCTGCAGGGGTGACACTTGGTCTAGGGGACTAGCTAGGAGATCTGAGGCTGTCCAGGTAAGCAAGAGGAGGACTGGTAGCCATGGGATGGAGGAGGGCAGTGGGAAAGTCACTAAGGAGGGAGCAAAAGCAGGACTTAGGGAGAGGCTGGATGTGACGGTTGGCAGGGTGATGCCCGGTTTCTGGTAGGTGAGGCGGTGTTAGCCAGGACGGAGACGGCCAGGAGGAGAAGCAGGCTGTCTTCAGTTGTGCTGAGTCTGGGGCCCCCGGGCAAGCGCTCACTGGGCAGCTGGGTGTGTGGATCTGTAGCCGGGAGGAGGGTCGGAGCTGGAGACACCGATCTGGGTGTCCTCGGTGTTGGAAGTCTAACGTGGACGAGCTCTCCCACAGGGAGTGGGTCCCTGAAGAGAGAAGAGGACCCTGGGGCAACACCAGCACCTAGGAGATGAGCAGGGGAAGAGAGCCAGACTGCAGTCCGTCCTCCTCCACGCTGAGGTTATCCTCAAAGCCTCCCCCCATGGAGACCCCTTCATGGAGCTCCACCAGTACTCTCCCCACCCGACCTTCAGGGGAATGGGCCTTCCCTCCTGCATTGAAGAGCCTTGACTGCCAGCACCATTTTTGCACACACACACCAGGACTCAATAAATACCGAATGAGGGGGAGGCGGGAGGAAGGAGGGCTGAGCGATGCAGGCTTTTGTATTCTCGACACCTAGCATCGCACCGGCACACAGTGGGTTTCCGATAAAGTAACTCTTAATGCCATCTGACTCTCTTAAAAAGTATTACCTGTGCAGGTAAAGAAGAACGCAACAAATCACCCCAAATCCAAACACCTAGAATTAACCTAAAAATCATTTTAGCTTTCTTTTTATGTGTATAGTCAGATAAAAGGCTAAATGGATGGGTGGATGGGTCCATGGATAGAAAGATAAGTGAGCAATTTTATAAAAATATGATCTTACCATACTTACTATTTTAAAATGAAAAGCATGAAATTTAATGTTACTCAAACTTAACTGAAGAGAAAGATACCGAAGTAAAGTGGAAGAACAGATTTTAGATAAATGCTAATTCATCATAAGAGATCTCCGTTTCTAAAAGTTCCCTCTGAGGGATAGAGAATAAGCACCGTTAAGGGGTTAGAGTAATTACATTGTGTTATTTTCACCAACGTGTTTCGATTTTAGATGCCACGGGTTGAACTATGCTTTAGAAATTCTAAGTGCACGCCCATCTCCCCTCCACCCACCCACCCCCAACTTTTATTGCTTAAATTTTTTTTTCCTTTGACAGGTTTTATAACATTTACATTCTTTTCTGCAGCCAGTCTTCACCTAGTAGCTATTCTTGGTTCTCTGCACTTAAATAGATGTGAAGTAACCACCAGTCATTCTTACAGAGGTTCTACATTCCTGAGTAGTTTTTGCTTTTGAACCATCTCTTAGTTGGCAGGATTTCATCATTGAGCACTGCTTTCAAGAAGAGCTTTGGGTGCTTTATTTCCTGAGTTTTTTCATGCAGCTGCCTTTATACCTAGGTGGCTGGCTAGTTCGATATTCTCGGGTCATGCTCTTTTCTCTGCAGAGCGCTGTAGACGGTTGTTTCTTTAGTTTTCATTCTGTTGCTTCATTTTCTCTGTGTTGGAGTGCGGCAACAGCTGGTGACCGGCACCTCTTTCATCCCCTGCGTTCTGAACCACTTGAGAGAAAAGATAAACGAGGGGAAGCTGGCGTCGGAGAGTGGGGCTGACGCTGAGCCCGGATGAGATGGCCGGGCCGGGCAGGCTTTCCTCCTGAAGGGCAGAGTGGGTCCCCCAAAGGGCATGGAGGAGCAGGGTGGCCTTCCTTGCTTCCAAGCAAAAGAGGGAGGGAGAGTGGGCTTCACGCCCCCCCAGGTAGATGTTCCTCCACTTCTAATGTGGAAGAGCAAGTGGGGGCTGGAGACGGCTGGTGGACAGTTCCCTCCACATGGAGCGACTCATCGCCGTGAAGGAGGAAGCACCTCCCAACTGCTTGTCTTTGACTTCTAGACGGTGGTACTGCTCTGTTTATGACATTTCACACACGGCACAAAGAACTTCCAGGGGCTCTGCCTCTTGATCTTAGGTGATGCTTCTTCCAAATGAGTTTCTTCACCAGTGCGAACGTTGCAGAGAGGGAGTGGGGGCCAAGGCTGTTGGATGTGGCGACTGGATGATCTCATATGACCTTCATGAAAAAGCACGCATTCAAGTGACGGGTCAGGAGGAAAGCATAGGAGTAGAAGAAATGAAGGCAGAAAGTAGTGAAGAGGATTCCTTGGAGAAATTTGGAAATAAAGGAAGAGAAAGGGTTGTAGAAAGCAGCAAGGCCAAGTGTGGAATTTTGCAATCTAGGAAAAGCTTTGAATGTCTGTGGGCAGAGGAGAAGACACTAGGGGAGCAGGAGAGATCCCAGATGGCTGGGAGCGGGGACAGAGGCCGAGAGACAGAGAGGGACGGATGGGGGAGTGAGGCCTTGGTGAGGCAGGAGAGGGCGCTGCAGCCCAGGAGGAGGAAGGCCATGGCAAAGAGGAGGACTCCGTCCTGAAAGTGGCCAAGGCGACCCCACAGGCTCGCAGGCACTCACCGACCCCACCGTCTTTCGAGGACAGGAGACGTGGCCGCCAGCAAGGAACTCAGGAGGGGCCAACAGGAAGGGTCACTGAGGCAGGAGGGAGAGGGTTAGGACCACCATGGTCAAGGCACCCAGGGCAGAAAGAAGGCAAGGGACAAGAGAGGTGAGGCTGGAGAAAGGCCTGAGTCCAGTGGAGGGTCTCTCCCCTCTGCTGCCCACTCTGCAGCCCCGTTGCTCACTGCTCTGGCCCCGGGCTAGCCTCGAATGCTGCAGGATCGCGGGGAGGTAGAGCTGCGGAGGGAGGGTAGGACCAGGAACCGGGGCAGGACTCCTGTTCTGCCTACAGTGCAAAGCCATTGGAAGGTGCATCAGTAACCACGGTGCTTAACTTTCTTGCCTTTCATCCAAAGATGAAATCATGCATTTCTTTCTAACTCTAGGCCAACACCCGTTCTACCTGTGAGGAGCCTGCGGCCCAGGGCAGCCCTCAGAGGTCATACTGACGCACGTCTTCAAAGGCCTCGCTGTGCTTTGGCCTCTGGTGCAGGACGAGTTCCTGAAATGGAGAAGCCCTCGACTGGCAGTGGCCTGGCTGGCTCCCTGCACTTTCCGGGGCTTCCCTGGGAATGTTTTCACGTCGGGGAGGGAGCTCAACCGAGAGGAAGTAAGACGTCAAGCATTGCAGTAGGGTGGTCTCAGGAGATGCACTGGAGGGCCCTGGAGCATGGCCACTGGCTTTCAGTGTCTGTGTCTGTAGGTCCCACCGTAACATCACTGGTACTGTTGGAACGTCAGCTACTCACCTTGTCATTTGTTTAATAGACATTTCCTGCCCACAGACCATGTGCCTGACACGGTTCGGAGAACTGGGGATCAAACGTAAGATGTGATCCAACTCTGCCCTTGAGAAGCTCCCCGTCTAGCAGGGAGACAAGATGTAAGCGGACAGTAGCAGGACAGGGTGAGATTGGTGGAAGGGGTTTAGGGCACAGAGAGAACAGAGAGTGGGACCCACCTAGACTTAGAAGAGGCGGCAAGGAAAGGCTTCTTCAAAGAAGTGACATTTAGGCAAGTCTTAAAGGGCCTTTTAGTACCGGGAGGCTTGGAGCAGGGGACGGGGTGGTGGTGGACAGGTTTGTCATTCCTGATGGCAGAAGGCACAGGGCAAGACGCCAGTGGGGAGAGTGAGGGGAAAGGCGAGGTGGAAGGCAGGAAGAGCAATTACACACAGGAACCGCAACGGCTGTTCACAACCGGGCTGCAGGGTAACTGATGAGGCAGAGACAGAGGCAAGGGTCAGGTCACTGACAGCCTTGCCTGCCACGCTAAGGAGCTGACTTCAGAAAGTTCAGTCTGGCTATAAGTGTGGAAAATGGGCTGGAGGTACGAGTGCAGGTAGGAGAGCAGGGAGGAGGCTGCTGCCGCGGGCCAGGCGATAGGCGATGCAGCTTGAGCTCAGGTGGCGGGGACGCAGCTGCAGGGCTTGCTGGCTGACCGGATGTGAGCGATGAAGCTGGGGGAGAGGGATGCCCGTTCTGTCTTGGACGTCGCGGAGTGCTCTTCACGGAGGTGGGACTAGACTGTTGGGGAAGGTGGAGGTGGGAGGTGAGGCCTGGGGGACATCCCAGGGAGATGCGTAGTGTGCAACCGTACACAGGAGTCTGAAACTTGGAGGGAACTTCTGAGCTGGAGCTGGAGACCAGGGGTCCTGCACACACAGGTGAAGGTTAAGCCACGGCATGGAGGCCATCACCAGGAAGACTGGGTGGGCCCTGGACAGACCCCAGAGGAAGTGGGCAGAGAGGGAACATGATGAGAAAGAGACTGAGAAGGAAAGGACAGAGGTGTTGGTGAAAACCAACAGTGAACGAGAGAGCAGAGTAATAGAAACCACGAGTGATATTTCAAGAAGAGAGCGGTCCACAGTGTCCAGCGTTGCAGGAGGGCCACTGGTGACCTCGGCAAGAGTGACCTCAGTGGCGACATGGGGGCAGGGCCAGGTTTCAGAGGGCGGGGAGCCCAGCGGAGGCTGTGCTGACTGGGGAGCTTTGATCTCTTATTTGCCCGAAGTCTGATTCCCATGCTCTCTGATGTCACCAACTCGCCCCTCCTCTCCCCTCCCTTTCCCCAAACAAGTCTTGGTTCTCTCTGTGTGAGTCTCAGTTAACCAGGGGTCGTGAGCCGTGTCTGCTGTGCTCTCTGTGTCCCCAAGCATCTCTGCTCGCCCTGCTCTTGTCCCTCCCACTAGGCCCCTTGGTCGCAGAGGGTGATGAGTTAAGACTTTACCCCACAATACACAGGGTGACAGTTACAGAGCGAGGGGGTCAAGATTTCAGCAGCCTCAGGAGGGGTGCCAGGAACCTGAATGGGCGGAATCAGGAAGAGCATTTTCAGTTGCCTTGGGAGTTTGGGAGCAAACCCCATAATCCTTGCTGAGTCTGCAGGCTTCTCCCCCTGCAATGGCAGCCTTGCAGCTACACTCGTCCAAACGCCAGCACAGCCCCTCGGTGCAGCAAGGAGCGTCTGCCCTCTGGTGGACCCAGAGGGTACTACACAAAGCAGGGCTGTCTCCCCAGCCCCAGCCCAGACTCGGAAAATGTTCTTTTAGGGACGTGAACATATTTTTCAAAGTCCAACCGTCCCTCTAACAAATGTGAAAGTTCCTTCCTGTCCACCCTTTGCTGCTTTTATCTGGGAGAGCTTCTTCTCCCGGGGAAGGCCAGCTCTGCCCTGTGAGATAATCGGGCACGTGGTTTCCTCACTCTCCCTCCTGCCACCCAGGCAGGGAGATCAGAAGTCTGTGCTGTGAGGTGTCCTGTGGAGTACGGGGCATCGGGAGGTCAGTGGGCAGATCTTGGGTTTCCAACTCCATGCTGACCCATTGCTCGCCTCAAGAGCCCCGAGCCTTGCCATTGTTGTTACGGATAAGGCAGCGACCCTTTTCATAGAGTTTAATGGGTTTTAAAGCTACAACTTAACATCCTCTATAGGTTCTTCTGTGCAGGACAGATGGACGCATTTTCTAAATATGGAAACTGAGACTCCACAATGGCCTTGGGAACTTGTGCCACGGCAAGTCTGGTTGAAGGCAGAACTGGAGGGAACCCGGATCTCCCAACGCCAACTCTAGGATTCTAGGTTGGCCATCTCCAACCTTGGGGTGGCTCTGAGTCAGTCCATCCCTGGAGACAGTGCAGGGCCTTGTCTGGGGACAAGTCTCCCTTGAGAGCTCTCCGGGCAGGATCTGCTTCTCCTGCAGCTGTGGGACCCCAGGACGCCCAGCTCTGTTCCTTCTCCAAACTGCCTGGCAGCTTCACATCTAACACAGGGGACCAACTAGGTGGTTGGGAGTAGGAGGGTCGTGTCTGCACTCAGGCTTTACCCCGATCATCTCTGTGGCCTGGGGAAAGTCCCTGTCCTTCCCTGAGGTCCACTGCCGTCATTGTCACCGCCACCATCACCATTGTCACCGCCACCATCACCATCATCATCAGTAGCAGCAGCACATTTCTTATAATACTTGTTGAGTGTTTGCTCCTTGTTCAGCATCATGTTAAGTGCTTTGTACGCATTACTTCATCTACTCCTCAAAACAGAGCTAGGAGGGAGGTACCGACATTAGTCCATTTTTACGTGTGTACACTTCTAGCAGGAATTGGGCCAGAATCCATCCCAGCTTCTTGACACCTATGTCTTTGCTCTTAACCACTGTACGCTGTGCAAACACAAGTCATTCTGACCTCGAGTGTCAAGCTGACGGGCAGCCGGCAGGGTCATCGGCAGCACGGGCTGGGAAGTGGGCCTTTTTCACCCTCCCTACCTGGTTCACTGCATAACACTAGCTCCATCCTCACTCCCAGGCTTCCTCTGGGGCTGAAGAAGAAGTGGCACCTTTTAAGAGTATTCCCTGGGCTTCCCTGGTGGCGCAGTGGTTGAGAGTCCACCTGCCGATGCAGGGGACATGGGTTCGTGCCCCGGTCCGGGAAGATCCCACATGCCGCGGAGCAGCTGGGCCCGTGAGCCATGGCCGCTGAGCCTGCGCGTCCAGAGCCTGTGCTGCGCAACGGGAGAGGCCACAGCAGTGAGAGGCCTGCGTACCGCAAAAAAAAAAAAAAAAAAAAAAAAGAGTATCCCCTGAGAACCTGAGGACCTACCAGACATTCCCATCAGGGAAGAGGATCTCCCCACAGGAGCGGCAGATGCGGGACTGCTACTTCGAGTTCAGAGCCTGATGCCTGAGAGCCACGGCATCACCAGGTTGGATTTTTGGAATAAAATCTTTATCCGTGACCATCCCACGCTCCTCTCCTCTGAGCCCCAGGACCACTTGGCCACAGCAGGACAGCACTGAGGGTCACACAGCACGGTGTCTGAGGGGCCTGTGGAATGCTCACCCCAGGTGTTAGAGCCAAGAAAAGGCGGTGTCAGCACGCTGCTGGACCCACACACCTCTCCCCTGAGGGCTGTGTCAGCACGCTGCTGGACCCACACACCTCTCCCCTGAGGGCTGTGTCAGCGCCCTGCTGGACCCACACACCTCTCCCCTGGGGCCTGTAGGGCTCCTGAGTCTCGGTGGCCGGTCACTCAGGCAAGAGATACGTCCCATCTGCTTCCAATGGGATAATCAAGGAAGTTCCGTTATGCCATGTCTGAGAAGGAGGGTGCAGTGGCCCTGGAACGCTTGCGCCGGTGTCAGATGCAAAGGAATTCCCACTTGAGCCTCGGCTCAGCCGCATTTCATTCACACAATAGCCTGTGAGAGAGGGGGTGTTGCCCCCACTTTACTGATAAAGACACCAAGGCTCAGAGCTAGAAAGAATTGTCCAAACTCATGCAGCTGAGAAGTGGCGCAGACAGGATTCGAACCTAGGCCTGTCTGACTCCCAGGCTCTGCTATTTCCACTACACACTCTGCTTGTGGTCCCTGTGGGGTGGGGATGACGCAGATCCTGGAGGGCCCTGTGGTGCCTGAGAGAAGAAACCACTTTCTGCATTCTTCCCAGACTGGCAGGGACAGTCTGATTTGGGACCTACCCCTGGGACTGTCTCTAGAAGGGGACAGGAGGTAAGGGACCTGAGACTAAGACACTCTTCAAGGCATCGCTGTGCATCAGGGACCTTTACGCCAGAGTGGACACTGGGTTCCTAGGTCACGTCTGGACGTGGCCTGGGAGGTTCGGGGTCTGGAGGCCGCTGCCTACTACCTCCTGGGAGGCCTCCTGTCTGCGGGACAGGGCACAGGATGCAGGGGACAGCCCCTCTGGAGACAGGATCTAGAATGGGAACCTTGGGTCAGGTGTGTACCCACACCATAGGAATTCTCCAACATTCCAGCACCTCCTGGATTTGATCAAGGGACTCCATAGGGCTCTTATTTCCCCTAAAGGCAAGGCAACCACAGCAGGTTCAAGTACACGGAGGGTGAAACAGACCTTCCCCTGTGAGCCAGCATTTAGACACCTCCTCCTCTGAGGACATCAGGTAGGCATCTGACAGCTTTCAGAGAACCCCTAAGGGGCCTCTCCTGAGCGCCAGAGCAGCTGGGCCCCAAAGAGCCCCTGTGGTGGCCAAATTCATTCCAGGGTTTGGCTGAATGGCAAAGCAAATAAACCCTGATCGCTGGTCACACACTGTCGCATCCCGAGGGTGCAGGGGTGCCGAGGGGGCCCAAGATATCTTGGGAAGCCAGGCGCCAATTGGAAAGACTGCTCAGCGCGTAGCTCTGTACAGCCTGCACCCGAGAGTCGAGCAGAGAGGCTGGGTGGAGGCTCCAGGGAAGGGAAGGCAGGACGTGTATTTTCCTGGTGAATTTCATCCCATTTGGCCTGGTCCCTGCTGTGACATGTATTGACCTCAAAAGGACTGGCCATCCCAGTCTTGGCATCACTGGAGAACTTAAGCCCTGGAATGAGCAGTTCTTAATAAAAAGTCCTTCTATATGACCCTGCACTCAAAAAATGATGAACTGATGGAAAAAGGGAAAGGCTTTTCTTCTGCTTTACTGAATAAACAATATTCTAGAAGGGAGGGAGGGATGGGGACAAAGTCATTCTTCTAATCAGATTTCCCCCAGCGCCCCGCCCGCAGGGGGTTGAATTCCTAGTTCCAGGGGTCCCCCTCAAGGCCGCCAGAGCAGGTATTTGGGGCCACATCAGCACCCCCAGAAGTGAATCCTAAAGGAGCTGAAAGAAAGAATTCCATTAGCCACCTCGAGCCTGCAGCTGTAAAGCCCCCTCTGATTTCTGGGTTCACACCTCTTGTGTCCCTTTCTCTGAGTGATGGCCAGTTTGCAACTCTCCCAAGCCAACTCAAAGCCTCCTTTGAGCAGCTTTAGAATGCAAAGGCTGTCCGAACCTTGTGGTGCTGGAACCAGTGGAAAGAAACGGGAGAGATTCAAAGAAAAAACTCAAGGCAGACAGGATTCCAGCTCCAGTCATGTGCTGGGCTGTTATGGAGGAAGAGGAATTACCTCGGTTGGGGGGTGGTGGTGGTCCAAGTGTGGATCCTCTTTTAGAGAGTCTGCCCAGGCTAAGCCCTCTGGCAGCCATGTTGGGATGGAGGGCCCTCCGCTCCGGCCAGGCAGTTGGAAGAGGGCTGGACACCTGCCTGGAGCTGGCCAATCAGATTCTCTGAGAATCTGGAGCCAGAGCTGAGGGACATTCACTGAGCCAAATAGACATAAACTTGGCTGCTGTGGAGGCCAAATTTGGCCTCACGTCTGACAAAGCAGAGATGGCTGGTTGCATGTAAAGCAAAGTGCAGAATTGCTGAGGACAGAGGCAGAGACTCTGGGCCCCCGACCAGGTGCTCTCTGAGGTCTAGCTGTCTTTGTTCTCTTTTGAGTGGTTTGTTAAACCATTTTGAGTGGGCACTCTTCCTTGCTACCAAAATCACCTAGACTGAAGACCAAGGGCAGAAAGGGCCCAGGAGTAGCAGACACAGGCAAACAGATGCAGCTCAGTGCGAGAAGATTGCCCTAAAAGGGCTGTTCCTCATGAAACGGGCTGCCTTCAGCGGTGGTATGTTTCCCACAACTGGAAGGACCCAAATAAGACTGTTAAATACAGCCAGTATGGAGATGGCCGATTGTCTCAAAGGAGTTTGGACAGCTAACGACCATTAAGGCCCCCTTCCGCCTGATGGAAGGTTTGGAAATGCTTGAGCTCTTCTCTGAGCTCTATCACCAGCCTCTTCATCCCTGCTGCTCCCCCCCACAGTTCCATGCCAATCCCCAGCTCCCAGTAACCACTGGAGGTTGTGGTGGCACGGCAGCAGGACCAACAGGGGCAAGGGCAACTCCCCAGGTCAGTCCTGGAGCCCAGCGGGCTTTTCGTTGGCTGTAGAGGGACCGCACCTGAAGTCTGGACCACCCACGTCGTTTGCAAAGCCTGGAATGCAATCTCCCCTTTGCCTTTTGAAACCCCACTCCCTGTCTCTTTCCAGGTTACCTCATTTCTCAGAAGCTCCAGTTTTGCTGATTCTGCAAGAATCTGCGAATTGCCCTGGAAACTCATGACCTCACTGGGAAGACCAAGGTGTCCCATTGGCCGAGGGAGACTGTGGGGGGGGGCTTCTTGTCCCCCACTATGCTGGGCATCCCCCCTCACTCCAGAACACCTTACTTCATGAAGTCCGGAGATCTGGCCATCGCGTGTTCAAACTCTGAGAAAGACAGCATGTTGTCATTGTCCAGATCTGACTCATTCAGGACCTGGACAGGGGTGCAGAAGCAGCGAGAGAATCAGAAAGGGAGATGGGGGTGCAGGCGTGGGGGGCAATCAACACATGCTGAGAGCTACCGTGAGCCAAGCTCTCGCTGGGTGCTCAGCGTCCCTGGAGTCCCCTGGGAGGCAGGTGCTCTCTCCCTGCCCCAGACAAGGACACGGACGTGCAGAGAGATGAGGTCATGTGCGTGGCTGTCTGGGACCTTGTGGGCTGGTCTCATCATGGGAAGAGTCCTCTTGGTGCCTCCAGGACAAACTTGGCAGTGAGAACGGGTGTGGGGTGATGGACAGGGTGACATCCCCCACCCGCTGTTGTCACCCAGTCACAGGCAGGGGCTCTGCACTGCAAGGGGCTCAGTCAGGGTGGGGAGGCAGCGATGAGCCCTCATGGTTTTATCTGCTCCTACTTCCCATCCAGACCAAAATGTTCTCATGGTCTTAGGACAAATGGGTCCATGGTTGTCTTCATGTCCTGCCGTACTTTGGACTGTCACTCTAGGACACCTGGGCGTTGTGCTGGTGTAGGAGAGGGGATGTTGTGAAGTGTGCACCTGAGGCTGACCTGCTGTTGGCCCACCTGCCTGCAGTGGCTGCAGTGTTGCTGGGAGGGCCCCTTGGGGTGGGCTACTGATCTGGAAACCCAGGAAGGGAGTCATGATCCTGGAGGAAGGACAGAAAATTGGGAGTAGTTGCTTCCAGTGAGCACCCATCCCTCAGTGCCCCTCACCCTGCCTGCCATCAAGAGGCTTCAGGTGATAGCGGGGCCCACGCCAGCCACCGTCCTGCGGCCCAGGGCACACACGTGGCTGCTGAGGTCGGTCAGCAGGTCCTCTGACGCGTCGTCTCTGTTGAGCAGTTGAAGGGTGATCCTCTACAGGTCCTCCTCATCGATGAAGCCATTCTCATTAAAATCTGCAAAGAGGAGGCGGGGCCTGAGAGGAAGGGTGAGAGGAAAGGGGCTTCCTCGGCCTCCAAGAGTCCTGGGGCCACGGCACCAGCCAGGACCTACAGACTCCCACCAGCCCCTGGGAGGCCCCGCAGAGCCCAACTATACCAGGTGGGCCTAGAACCTGGGACTCAGGGAGACCTGGGCAGGCCTAAGGGGTGGGGCTCAGCAACGGCAGGGCAGGCTGCAGGCAAAGGTGGTGCTTAATAATAATAATAATAATAATAGGCATTGGTTGGGTCTGTACTACCTGCTCAGACTTTTCCTGAGATCTTCACCTGTTTTAACTCACTGAATCTTCACAATTAACTTTTTATGAGTCTCACTTTACCAAAGGGAAACTGAGGCACAGAGGGTTTTCTGGTTTGTCCACACAGCCAGGAAGTGAAAGGGCTGGCATTCAGACCTGGCTAGGCTGGCCCCCGGGTCCCACATCTACCATCATGCTGTGGAAATTCCAACCCTGGAACTTACAGGTCAGTATATCTTTTGGTGGCTAGGAGGTGAGCAGCAAGGAGGAGTAGGAAGCAGCCTGGCTTTGGAGCCAGAGGACCTGGGCACAAGTCCCTGCTCCTGTCACCCTGCATCAGGCACAGAGATGCACCAGGCTGGGTCCTGCCGACAAGGAGCTCCCAGGCTGGGTTGGGGTGCACGGGAGACTGTCAGGTGCCCGAGTGGCTTGGCTCCAGGAAGAGAGGAACAGGCATCCCAAGGACCCCGAGCGTTTCCCGATGGGCGTGTTCTTGTCTGGTTGGGGTTGGGGGTGTGAATGAGGAAGACTTCTTGGAAGAAGAGGCATCAGAGCAGCACTAAATGGGACTGCAGAGATGGCAACTGGAGGAGGTGTCAGGGTCAGGGTCACTGGGGACAGTGGCAGAGAAGGAACAACGCCAGGTGATCAGTTAGTTTTGAGGGGAGTGGAGGCTTGGGAGAAGGTCAGAGGTTGTCTGGAAGGTGAGCCAAACTGCAAAGGGCCTTGAATGCCAGGATGAGACAATGGTACTGACATTCTTGACAGCCCTCCCCTGGGACACCCAACACAGTCCCTGAACCGCTCATCAGCCATGTAGTAAATGCAGTCAACTTAGGCAGGTACAATAATTACCAGCATGACAGACAGAGGGGCCAGGCTATGGTCTAAGTGCTTTGTATTTCACTGCATTTAATTCTCATAACACAGATGCAGAAACTGAGACACACAGAGATTAAATAACCATGTTTACTTCCTTAATCTCATTTCAGCCTATTACCTCATCAATACACTGATGAATCCCAAATTTGTGTCTCCAGCCTGGGCTTCTCCCTGAACTCCAGGCTCATATATCCACCTGCGTTCCTGCCCTCTCTACCTGGAGGACTAACAGTTCTCTTAAACTCAACCTGTCCAAACCCAACTCCTGATACGCCCCCCTCCACCCTGGCCCCTAACCTGCAGCACTCAGAGCTGCCCCTTGGCGAATGGGTAACTCTACCCTTCCAGTCTCTTGGCCAGTCAGGTGGGAGTCATCCTTGACTGTCTTCTCCCTCCCAGGTCTAGCTCCAGAGGCAGTAAACACAGCCTGAGGTCTCCTCCTCACTGCACTGCCTCCACCCTGGTCCAGCCACCATCACAGCTCTCTAAGACCCCGCAGCAGCCTCCTAACCAGTTTCCCTGTTCTCAGTCTGCCCCCTTCAGTCTCTTCTCCACTCAGCAGCCAGAGTGGTCCTGTTCATCCTTCACAGCCTCCCATCTTAGCCAGAGGACAGCCCGGTCCCAACAGTGATCCCCGAGGCCCACCCTGCCCTCACTCTGCCTCTTTGCCATTCCTCCATCGGGCCAGGCACGCTCCTGCCTCAGGACCTTTGCACTGTGGTTCCCCCTTCCTGGAACACACTCACCCCAGAGTTCCTTTGGGTCTTTATTCAAATGCCAGCTTCCCCCAGGGCACTGCTCAGAACCTGTCTAAAATTACACTTCCTGTCCCTTTCTCTGCTTCGTTTTCTCCCAACACCTAAGACTACCTAACACACTATATGTTTCACTTGTCAGCTTGTTTATTTCCCTTCACCAGAACATAAATTCCACGAGGGCAGAAGGTTTTATCTTTTGGTCACTACTGTATTCCTGACTCCTAGAATAGTGCCTGGAACAGAGCAGGTGCTCAATGAATATTTGTTGAGTGAGTGAATGAATGAACCACCCAAGGTCACACATTGGTAAGCGATGGAAACAAGAGGAAACCCAGGAAGTCTGACTCTGTGGTCAGTCTATGCTCTCAATCACTCATAACTCTAAAATGTCCAATTTTTAGCTGGGCCCAGAGTGGAGGAGTGCATTTGCTGATGTCATAGGATCCTTCTGTGGTAGAGCCTAGACTTTTGTCTCTGTTTCCCCAGGAAGGGTATGGATGTGGAAGGTACAACTAAGCACTAACCCCTTAAGCAGGGGGCTCTCCCCTGGCTGAACGTTGATCAGCCACAGGGGCCGGAGGCTAAGGCCCAAGATGTTCATCTGAGCTCTCCCTGCACAGCTCTGCTATGACACGCCATGGGTAATGGATCAGATCTGGTGGGGGGAGGTGCAGAGGGGCCAGCACTGGACTGGAGGGACTGGGGACTGGGTCCCCGCAGTGACATTGCCCTGCTGATGAGAAGCTCTGCAGCCTCTCCCTGAGGCCCCGCATTGTCCCCAGGAGTCCTGCTGGCCCAGCTCCCATATGCAGAGACTGCAGCAAAGCGACATGGCTTTGGTCCCAAGCCACCTGAAAACAGAATAATTTGCTGGAGTAAAATGTAGTCCTGGACAGTTCTCCTTCTTTGGTGGTGCAAGGGCAGAACAGCCTGGGAAAGGGCTGGGGGCAGGGAGCTCTAGGCGACTGGCCAGCCCGTGTGGCCTCAGCAGCCTCATGACCTGCGTCCGGCCACTCTGGGGAGAGGAGGGTCTTCTTCTTGCTGTTTCCCAGCAACGAGGGAGATTAGAGAGCTGGTGGGCTCAGCCTTCATGTCCCCCAAAAGCCTCTGACCATCATCATCCCAGTCTCTCTGTCATGTTATTCTTTGCAATTTACAAAGTACTTTCACAAAAATTAGCTCATTTGATGGAGTGAGGCAAGGCAGGCTTTCACCACTGTTCCCACGGAACTGAGGTTGCCTCTTCGCCTCTCCCAGCCACTAGCATCCCTGTGTCAGATCCTGGGAGGTTTGGGAAGATGCGCTGCAGGTGCTCCGGCTGAGGGTAATTCACACCTGGTGGAAGCCGTGCCGACTGGAGCAGGAAAGTAGTGCTGGGATGCTGGTCTCTGACAGGTAGAAAGTCTCCCCAGAGGTGCTGAGAGAGGGGGATCGATCAGCTGGAGGCCAGGAGGGTCCCTCAAAGCAGAAACTGGAGCCCAGTGGGTATGTCCTGGTAGGTGTGGCTGGCCTGCTGGACTTGACCGAGAGCCATTCACCCCTTCCTTCCTCCTAACAGAATTGCAATTCTTGTTCACGATGACGCCATGTCCAGCTTAAAATACTCAACCTTCCAGTCTCCTTTGTGGCTATGCGTGACCATGTTACACAGTTCCAGCCAATGAGGTTATAGCCAAAGTTGCTGGGTGGAGCTTCCAAGAAAGTCTGTAAAAGAAGAGTAGACTTCGTCTGTGCCTTTGAACGTCCATTTTGTCCTTATCCCCTCTCACGTCCCTTTTTCTTCCTGCCTGGAATGACGAGATGCCTGTAGGCACAGAAAATATCTTGTGACTCTGAGGACAACAGTCCCATTAAAGACGGGAGATTAGGAGGCTTGAAGGAGCCAGGCCCTTGATTGCTTCCGGGAGCCATTACCTCAGCTCTGGACTGCCTGAGTCCAGGATTTTTTTTTTTTAAAACAGGGATGTTCTTACACATAACTAAGTGCAATCCTAACTGATACAGTAGGTCAGAGCAGTAGTTCTCAAACTCTGCTGCACCTTACAATCACCCAGGGAGGACTTCCCTGGTGGTGCCGTGGTTAAGAATCCGCCTGCCAATGCAGGGGATACGGGTTCAAGCCCTTGTCCGGGAAGATCCCACATGCCGCGGAGCAACGAAGCCTGTGTGCCACAACTACTGAGCTTGCGCTCTAGAGCCCGCAAGCCACAATTACTGAGCCCATGTGCCGCAACTACTGAAGCCTGTGTGCCTAGAGCCCGTGCTCTGCAACAAGAGAAGCCACCGCGATGAGAAGCCCGCGCACCGCAACGAAGAGTAGCCCCCGCTTGCCGCAACTAGAGAAAGCCTGCATGCAGCAACAAAGACCCAACACAGCCAGAAGTAAATAAATAAAATAAATAAATTTATATATATATATAAAAGAATCACCCAGAGAGTTTTAGAAAAGCCCACCAACCAGGGCATACCCAACACCATTACATCACATCTCTGCAGCTGGGGCCCAAGCGACCATAGGCCTTAAAAACTCCAGGGGTAATCCCAGTGAACAGCCATGTGGGAGAACCAGTGGGTTAGAGCCATGCTTCTGAAACTTTAAGGTGCAGAGAAACCACCTGGGGGTCTTGTTAAAAAGCAGATTCTGATTCAGTAAGTGGAAGGTGAGACCTGAAATTCTGCATTTCTAGCAAGCTCTCTGGCAACGTTGATGCTGCTGGTACCTAGGCCACACTTGGTGTAATGAGGGGTTAGAACACTGAGTTAGGTCTTCAGACTTTGGCTAAGAACGATCATCAAGACCATCACCAACACCATCCTCTCCTTTTTTCCTCCTTCTCCTGACCCTTCTTTTTATTCCTCCTCTTCTTCCTTCACTGCTACCACGACCACCTCAATGTATAGAGCAGCCGTCACAGGCCAGGCACCAGGCCCATCTTTAATCTTGCTGACAGCTCTGTGAGGTAACAAATCTTCTGAGCCCGAAGAGAATTCAGATTTGCCCGAGTCTCGCTGATGAAGCCTTGGAGTTTATGAGTCCCTGGGCATCTATTTGCACTGCTGATTTGCATGAAGGCTCTGTGCTTTTTGTTTTTGTACTTGAGCTCAAGGAGGAAGGAAACTGTCCGAGGGGGCCCTGGAGAGAGGGCCGGGGGGTAGATACAGGGACAGTGTGGGGGACAGGGAGTGTCTGCTCCTTGATGTGACCCTGTCTGACTTTTCAGGAGGAAGGGCATTCTCCCCGTTCCTGAGCTGAACACAATTGAGCTCCTGAGGCTTGAACAGCAAGAGAACCTGCTACTCTTCTAAGTTCCCTGAAGGTTTGGGTGTTTTGGTTTGTTTAGCTCTAGAAACCACGGAAAGACAGCTGAGGCAGACATCTTTTGGAACATCTGCCCAGCCTACTCTTTACCATTTCTGAGCAGCATCTCCACCCCCAGTGGTTGGTCTCTGGAGCCATGTTTATTTCTGTGACTCTGCTTCTTCTTGGTTGTGGTTTATTGGACAAGGTTGGTCCCCTAACCTAGGGGCAGCTGGATCCCTGGTTTGGCTGAGCCAATCAGCATCTCTTGAGAAAACAGAAGTGAGAAACAGAGATGCTTGTGGCTGGTCCGTCATAGTGAAGCCCAAAGGCCATGTGGAGGCCAGGGTGGTCATCTCTGGCCATAGGTACAGAGGCTTAAAAATCAGATCAGCAGAAAGAGGAGGCACACGGAGAGAAGCAGAGATGAGAGACCAGCAGCAATAGAGAGAAAAGGAGGAAGTAGCTACCTCGCTTCCTGGCCACTTTCCAGCTGCAGCCCAGGCTCTCGGGAGGCCTGCTTCACTTCTCCCATGGGTTCCACGCTGCTTATAGTGAACAAGCTCCAATGCCCTCCTCCCCCCATGATCTGCACCTCTTGGCGTTCACTCTTTTGTATAATCCACATACCCCTCTTGTGTGGGTGGGCACTTAATTCTAAGCAGTGGAATTTGGCAACAGAGATGTCATTTCCTGATTATAATATGTTATATTGCCAGCAGACTGGCTCCAGAGACTCCCTAGCTGTCTTTCAAGAAGCAAGTGGCCATGTTGGAAGGCCCATGTGACGAGAAGCACAGGTCACCCTGTGGAAACTGAGGGCAGCCTCCAGTCAATAGCCAGAGAGAAGCCCGGGCTCTAAGCTCTGTAGACACAAGGAGATGAATTCTGCCAACAACTGGAGTGAGCTTGTAAGTAGATTCATCCCCCATCAAGCATTCTCTAGGCGAGCATGCAGGCCAGCCAAAGCCTTGTGAAACGCTAAGGCGAGGAACCGACTAAGTTGTGTCCAGACTCTTAACCCACAGAAACTGTGAGATTATAAATATGTGTCATCTGAAGCCACTAAGTTTGTGGTGACTTATTACACAGCGATGGAAAACTAATGTACTGCTGCTCTTCATCTGTTGTCTTTAAAAATATTTATTTTATTTTATTTATTTATTTTTGGCTGTGTTGGGTCTTCGTTGCTGCACACGGGCTTTCTCCAGTTGTGGCGAGCAGGGGCTACTCTTCATTGCGGTGCACAGGCTTCTCACTGCGGTGGCTTCTCTTGTTGCAGAGCACGGGCTCTAGGCACACGGGCTTCAGTAGCTGTGGCTCGCAGGCTCTAGAACTCAGGCTCAGTAGTTGTGGTGCACGGGCTTAGTTGCTCCACAGCATGTGGGATCTTCCCGGACCATGGCTCGAACCCGTGTCCCCTGCATTGGCAGGCAGATTCTTATCCACTGCGTCAGCAAGGAAGCCCCCATCTGACTCCTTTTACACAGGTAAATTCCTGTTACTTACAACCTGAAGAGAGCACGTAGCCTGGGCCAGCATTTTCCACCCAGAAGAGCTGCCCCATCCAGGATAGTACTGACAGAAGACAGGAGAGGCTAGAGATAGCACAGCGTGTGCTCTGTGGCGGAAGGCCTGACAGAGGGTAGCACAGCTCGTGAACCAGAACTCCTTGAATACCTTGGAAACTCACTGGGGACTCCCAGAAATACGTGGGGTAAACAAGGAGGAAGACTAGTGGATGGGGGTGGGGACTAAGCCAACTGAATTGG
Organism: Orcinus orca; assembly: GCF_937001465.1. Taxonomy (NCBI): domain Eukaryota; kingdom Metazoa; phylum Chordata; class Mammalia; order Artiodactyla; family Delphinidae; genus Orcinus; species Orcinus orca. The sequence goes on along the minus strand of NC_064571.1, from coordinate 71,168,156 downwards.
GGTGTGTGATTTCACTTGTACTCACCCTGCCTGATGTTCATTGTAAATGTGTGTCATCAGATTTAGGACACTTGGGTCCATTATTTCTTCAAATATCTTTTCTGCCCCGTTCATTCTCTCCTCTCCTTCTGAGACTCCAGTTAAATATATATTTGAACTTCCTGTTGTCCAGCACATCCCTCAGGCTCTGTTCCTTTTTTCTCTTCATATTTTTTTCTCTGTGTTCTTCAGATTGGATTATATTTCTGTTGATCTCTATCTTCAGGTTTACTAACTCTTTCCTCTGTCATCTTGATCCTCCTGCTAAGCCCATCCAGCAGATTTTTAGTTCAGATATTTTATTTTTGAGTTCTGTATTTTCCATTTGATTCTTTCTTATAGTTTCTCTTTTTCTGCTGAGAATTCCTATCTTTCCATTCATCAGGAGCATATTTTCTCTTACATCATTGGGCATGATTATAATAACTGTTCAAAGACACTTATCAGCTAATTCCAATATCTGGGATGTTGGAATCAGTCCCCATTCTTGAGAATGAATCATTAAAAAAATTTAACATATTGAATAATTTTGGATTGTATCTTAGTCATTATAAATGCTTTATGTGGAAACTCTGGATTCTGTTATATTCTTCCAAAGAGTGCTGAATTTTTGATTCTACTGGGCAACTGATTGGACTTAAACTGCAAACCCTGTCACACAGGGACCTTGTTAAAATGCAGTGGCAGCTCAAATCTCCATTCAGTTCTTTTATCCTTACCTGGGTTGCTTTGAGTCTGCCCTGATATATATGGTTTAGAGGTCAGAATGAGATTTGTTCATAGTTTTTACACAAAATTTGCCTCCCTTCTTCTGGATTTCTTTCATGGACTCTCCTCTCTTTTCACTTTTGAGGGGAAAAGTGCCCCAAACTCTCTGATTCTTCAAGTCAGAAAGAGATCAGTGTTTCTATCAGTCCATGATGCCACTTACTGAAGCTCACCTTCAGGCTAAAAAAGTAAAAAACTAAAAGGGGGAGAACCATTCAGTACCATTTCCTTTTTTCAAGTGTCAGCTCTGCCTCTGGTAGCTTTCTAGTGTCATCAGGTAGTTGATATTTATATTTCGTTTAGAGTTTATAGTAGCTATCTGCAGAAGTGATAGTATGATAGGCGCTTACTCAGCTATTCTCAGCAGGGGAACCTGTGATTTCATTTGAGTTTACTGAATACTAATCTTGAGAACATATCAGATACAAAAATATCATTAAGCCCTTTTTACAGATGGGAACACTGAGCTCTCATAGGTGCATCTGGTTTAAAAGTCCTCCACCCCATTCTATCCAACTCCACTTGGGTGAGGCAGGAATAAGATGGTGTCCACCCTGTGGAGACAGAGGGGGAGCTGACAGAAAAAGAAGGTGGTGAGATGCCAAACTATACAAACCTAAATGTACAAGTCCTTTGGGCCAAGGATTTGTCATGATGAGCCTGAAGCCTTGCATGTGGTCTGTCTGAAGGCTTTGTTTCTTTCCTTTTTGTCCGTTTTGAGAATTTCAGGGATCCTGGATGTGCTAAGTGTTCGTGAGGAAGGGTTCGTGAAACTGCTACAGAGCAGAACTTTAGCAGAGCCTTGTGGCTCCCAGACAAGATCAGAAACAAAAAATGCCATAGGACCTCAGAGATGATCTCAACCCCCTCATTTTTAAGATGAGGAACCTGAGGCCCTAAAAATTAAAATGATGTGTCCAAGGTTTCTTAGCTATTTAGTGGCTGAACTAGTTTCAGTGTTTAAATCTCTTAACTTCTTCAAAATAAACATAACTCCTTCATACCCATATATAGTCCTGTCTTTCTCTCTCTCTCTCCTCTCTCTGGCCTGCCCACACTACGGTCATGAAATATCAACACCGATGACTCCATTTGCCTCTGATGGCATGGAGGGGAAGCCATCAATCCGTGAGAGTAGTACTCCTCAACCGTTAAAAGAAGTCTACAGCACTTGAGAAGCACAGTGCCCCTGAATACTCAAGGAAACCCCAGCTAACGTCATCACACCAATGCATTGACGTCGATGGATTCCAGTTGCGGTATTTATTCTATGGCAATTGTCCCACCACTCGATCCCCACAGCACCCACCGTAAATGAGGAAGGCATACTCGATCGTCAAGCTCGGGCAGGCCTGCTCGCTAAACACAGATGCCATGCCCAGCACATCCTCGAAGGAGAACGCATCGTTGTGGGAGAACACTCTGCAGATTCAGTCTCTGAAAGGGTTGACCTGTGGGTGGGGAGGAGGAAAAAGAGGAGGCAGGCTTATCCATGTCAGGTTCATGCCTCCCTCGGTCTTGTTAATCTATCAGAAGCACAGTGTCCTGGGTTTGAGAAGAAAACAATAACAGCAACCTAAATATTGGCGTAGATGTTGGGTCAATAAGCCGGGACCACGGACACAATGGAGGGTACCTGGGCTGAAGGACCACGCTTAACATCACTCTCCCCACTGTCATCTCCTGCACGTACATTCCACAGGCTCCTTTTTTGGTTGTTAAAAATGGGATAAAAATTGTGTATAATTCACTCTCCAGAGTTACCTACTATCAACATATTGATGTAGAAGTCAGACAGACCCAGGCTTCAGTCCTGGCTTCACTATTTACTAGTGATTATTTCACATAATCTCCAGGGCCTAAGATTTCTCATCTACGAGATAGGGTGGGATAATACTATACCTACTTAATAAGTTTGTTGTGAGGATTAAATAGGATAGGTTTAAAGTTGCACAATGACTAATAAATAACACTCAACAGATGGTAGCTGTAAGTTGTTATATAACGTCTACAGATATTATAATTTGTACAGCAATTTTCATTTTTAAACCAGCTCGTTCTCAAATTCGAGTCCCAAATGAGTAAGGGTCATGTGAGTTTAGAAACTCTGATTCCCCTAAATTGGGCCTGGCCAGGGTCATTCATGAGCGGTCCCTACTGAGCTGGTACTACAATGTTCTAAGCAAACACCCCAGCCACTTCTCAACCCATTCAGAGGCAACTCACCAAGGTCACCTTGCTACTCTCCATCCAGGCCCCAGGAATGGGCAGGTGGGGTGGGCTGTGGGTTAGAAGGGATGGGCAGATCTAATGAGAGTTAAAGTCACAGAACAAGCTTGGAAATATTTAAAAGTAGCAGGTCCATCTTTGGCATCCTCGTCTTCCTGCTTTCTGTGTCTCTAATCCACCCCCACCTGCTAAGATTCCTTGGCCCGCAATTGCTCAGGGGCCCAGCCCGTGCCTGCCCTAAACTCACCCTGCCTGCTGGCAGGCCTTACCAGATCCCAGCTCTGTTCTGGTGTTCCAAAATGACCTCTGATCCCTCCCTTCTCACCAACCAAAATTCCTTTTCCTTAGATGCATCTCAGCTAAGGAAGCTGTTTGATTCTGCGAATTCACACAGCAGTTCCTCAGTATTCCAAATTTTTAGTTAGTTGAAACGAATCTTTAGTTGATTTTTCTAGTCCCCTTTCACTGACAAGGTATTTCTTCAAGGCTCCAGGCTTCATGCAAAAGGACTAGGTCCACTGCACACACGGCCCTATCATCTCCCTCACTAAACCCCGTCCCCAGCCTCTCTGAGCCCCTGTCCTTGTCTGTCACTCCTTAGGGCTGCCCTAGCTTCAGCCAACACTTCGTTCTCTGGTTTTGATGTCTCCATTTTGGGGTCATGAAAATTTCTCTTTCATTTCTTTTGAACTCAGCTACAATGTTAAAATCTATGGTTTAATTTTATTTGGTATTCCTATATATTTGAGAAGGGAGAGAGGACATTCTGAATCACCCCACGTGGCTGTGCAGTTCTCAAACCTTAGTGAGCACACAAGTTATCTGAGGTCCTTCTTAAAACCATGAATTGTAACTCCCACCCTCAGAGATCCTGATTTAGAAGGTCTGGGGTGTAGCCCAGTGTTATGGATTGAATTGTGGCTCCCCCCAAATTTATATGTTGGCGCTCTGATCCCCAGTACCTCAGAATGTGACCTCATTTGGAAATAGGGTCGTTGTAGACGTGATTAGTTAAGATGAGCATCTATGAAGTAGGGTGGGCCCCGCATCCAATATGAACGGTGTCCTTATAAAAGGGGAAATTTAGATACAGAGACATGCAGTCAGGGAGAACACCACGTGAAGGTGAAGGCAGGGATCGGGGTGACGTGTGTACAAGCCAAGGAATGCCAACGATTGCCAGAAAACTACCAGAAGCCAGGAGACAGGCACGGAAAAGATGCTTCCTCACAGCCCTCAGGAGGAGCCAACCCTGCAGACACCATGATCTCGAGCTTCCAGCCTCCAGAACTGTGAGACAGTAAATTTCTGTTGTTCAATCTACATAGTTGTGATACTTTGTTATGGCAGCCTTAGTAAACCAGTACACCCAGGAATCTTCACTGTAGATAGGATTCTCAGGTGACAGGATTAATCCCATATATATCTATATATACACATATATGTTGGAGGAGTGGCCAGGTCCAGGAGAATCCAGGCTGCCTCGTTAGATCTTCCGGACCAGCTCCTGTCTCCTCCCTCTTTTAACCTCCACCTCCCCTGGAAAAGCTTGGCCTGCCTGCCTTAGATGAATCCTGCTAAGGGCAGTCTTCTGTGATGTGTTCCACCTCGCTAAGTGCCTTGACAGATAACTTTGCCAAATTTTAACTAAATTAACTCTCACAAATGGATAGGCGGCTTAACAAGATTCCTGCAAGGAAACCACAATTGAAGATAATGCTCATAACACAAACGCCAAGTGAACAAGAAAATGGGCAGATACCTCTCCTCCTTAAAATGTGAGCTCTTCTCTATGAGGTAGAAACAAGGAGAATTCAATCAGACATAATGAGAAGTCCCAGCTCCAGTTCTCTTCTCCTGCACTCAGACAGGTGCAAGGTGGGTCAACAAGCTCACTGCCTAAGCGTCTATCCAACCACTGAACGATGTACCAATCTTCCCTTCCCTCGGGGCAGCCCCACTACTTGGCTTTGCTGGGAGTGATGGGGGAGGGGAGAATAATTACCAGGAAATCAATTCACTCCCCCTTAGACCCATGTCACGTAACTGTTATCCACCTGCACACACACACACACACACACACACACACACACACCTTGTTTCACAGAGTTTGGGAAGCCAGCTGTTGGTGTGGCACCTGCTGGTAGCAAGAACAGTACATGAACAGAACACGGTGACCACAGTTTCTGTTGGAAGATGCAGAGAAAATCCTGCTGAAGGTGTACAGAAATATGCATTAGAGCAAAATTCACACTGTGGAAAATTTGCTAAATAGTTGAAGAAAAGTACAGCTGTTTCTAACATGGTTTCCCTAGATTCTGTTTCAATAATGAAACACATAAAGAACCACATTTCTGTGAGTCACTAAAGGAAAGAGACAATGTAGACTGAACAGTACATTACTTCCTTAATAAAGACACCATTTATGGGAAGATTTGTCTGAGTGTAATCACTGATAGAGTGGCTGCTTCCTGATGGAAATGGATTCTGGGTAAGGGTGCAATGATGTTGATACATGTGGAACTACTCCCTGCAGCATTCCCTTCAGGCTACTGTAGTGAAGAACTTAGATCCAGAAGTACACGAGTGCTGTAGGATGCATTGATGTGATTGGTTTTTTTTTTTTTTTTAAGGAGTTTAAAATATAGTAAAACTTATAAAATGATTTGTAATCAGAAAGAAAGTGACTATGAAAATCTTTTGAACCACACGGAGGTTTGCTGCTTATCTATTGGCAGAGCACTTAAAATAGCCATCGAACAGGAAGAGGATTTATTCTTGTACAAAAAGACAAGAGTTCTAAATTTGCTGATTTTTATGATAAGTGGCTGTTAACAGTTTGCTACTTCAGAGATATCCACCAAAATACGAATTCAAATTCTTCTGACTCTTCAAGGTAAAGGTGACTTATTTTAACAGTGAGTGAGAAGGTATTTGCTTTTCCAAAGAAACTCATGCTTTGGAGAGAACGTTTTGAAAATGAGATTTTTGTTGCTGAAAACATGTGATCTTACCTATAAAGATGCTTCTGTCTGCACACCTGAAAAATATTAGAAACAGATTTTTCTAATCTGTTTGAAAATGATCCAAATGAAGAGTGGAGTTTGAGTCCATTTGTTAAAAATATAAAAACGCAACGCTTTCCAATTATCTTGTAAGAGCCGCTGACTAATGTAATGGAGGATGGACATCTGCTAGCTTAATTTCAATCAAAAGCCTTTAATTGGTTGATGGGATTGAAAATAAGTACTGTAATTTAATATAGCAAATAATATATCTCTTCTCTTTGGATCAACTACAACAGCCATTGAAAACAAACTCGGCTAGACCAGATTTCTAAACGGCTCTATCTCAAAGGGTTAAAGCAAGATTTCAAAGAGAAATGAAGCATATCCAATCACATGGCTTTCCCTGACACTGTTGTTATTAATTATAAGCAAACAATAAAATTGTGAAAGGAGGAAATTTTGTTATAGAAAATAAAGGAGAATTTATGTAAAAAATATTTTACGTAATCTTTAATTTTAACTTTTTATTTTGCATGTTTATTTCATAACATATTAGTCTCGTAGTTAGGGTATAGAGTTTATAAGTGAATATATGCTTATTATGGGTGCATGCTCCGTATTTTTTTATTGCTGGGAATGCGTGATCAGAAATGTCTGGAGGTTTCTGATCTAGACTAACCCCCTCATGTCACAGATGTGGAAATGAGGACCTGGGTGGGGGGCTGACTTGCCCAAGGTCATTCAGCAAGCGAGTGGGAGCCCAGGACCCAGGTCTTCTGAACCTGCCTGGAACGGTTCCCACCTCAGTGCCTTGCGCCACATAACTATCAAAAGAGAAAGGTGGTGATGAGGCCAAGCATATGACCTGAAAAACCTTTTTTGACATGCAGGGCAAAAATGGAGCCCAAATTGAAGTCAAAGAAATGGCCCCTGGCCTCTGAGAGCTCTAGGGTGACAGGAGCAAATGCTGAAGGAGGGAGAAGCCCAGAGGGGAAGGGGAAGGCAGCATGGGGCCATCAGGCTGGGGAATGCTGGAGGAACCAGAGTGAGGAGCAGGGCAGGTATTGGCTGCAGCGCGAGGGCCAGAGCTGTGTCCGGGCCCTGGAGGCTGCGGTGACTGGTAGAGTTCTCTGTGAGGCCCGGCGGGCACCTGCCAGGAGAGTGTCCCAAGCCTGTCTCTGGTCCAACAACGCCAAGTTCCCTTCCCCCAGGTTTCCGGCGGCTCGCTTCCCAGAGGGAGATCCCAAGGCTCTGACTGCCCCTGTGACCAGGCGTCCCTGGCACACATGCAGCTCCCTGCAGAGGGCTGCTGATGGTGTTGCAGGGAGAGTTTCTAAGGGCCCAGGGGAGGCTGCTTCTGTGCCTCTCCCATCTCTCCACCCGGAGCCAAGCGCCAGCTCAGCCAGAATCCTTCGGTCCAGCCCAGCCACCAGTAGACAGAAGAACAGCTGGAAAGAGGCAGGAAAGGGAGCAAGGCTCATTAAAGAGCACAGTTCCGGGCTTCCCTGGTGGCGCAGTGGTTGGGAGTCCACCTGCCGATGCAGGGGACACGGGTTCGTGCCCCGGTCCGGGAAGATCCCACATGCCGCGAAGCGGCTGGGCCCGCGAGCCATGGCCGCTGAGCCTGCGCAGCCGGAGCCTGTGCTCCGCGATGGGAGAGGCCACAGCGGTGAGAGGCCCGCGTACCGCAAAAAAAAAAAAAAAAAAAAAAAGAGCACAGTTCCAGTTTACAGTATTCCAGAGTTTTGTTGCTATTACTTTAATAATCTGAAATCTGAACCGATAAAATTTGGGGCCTATCCAGAGAGTTATAGTCTGCATAAAATTTCACACTCATTTAGAAGTCTTCAATCCTCCAGAGGAAGATGATGACAACTGACAAACTAACACTTCCCGTTTCAAGAATAACATATACCCTAGCATGAAGGTGTTCTGAACAAGGGAATATAAACATGTCAGTATAGAAATGTATCCTAACGGCAGTGCAATCCCCATCTAGGCATGACAAAACTAAAGAAGGCGAAAATAAACCCCAAATGCTGGCGATGTTTTTGGAAACACAAACTACACTTTGTAAATAAAAAGATTTCAGTCCCTGCCAAAAAAACTAAGTTTTTTCAAAAAGGTCTTCTCAAAGTTATTGAACAAGAAATTTGATCTGAAGATGAAAGTCAGAGGGAAAGTATTTGGACTTAGCTTAAAAACATCTCCTCACCTTTTCTCCAGCAAGTGCATAGTCAAAAAGGGCTCTTTACAGTTGCAAATAACTTACAAATAAGCAAGAGAGGGAGTGCTAGATTAGTCAGAGACTAATGAGTAGGAACTCATGGGTATCTAGATAGATGGATAGAAGGATAGATATAGAAATAAACATTAGTGCTTAGCATACATGGGTTACTATATACACGTATATTTTCTAGCTCTGTGCACTAAGGGACTTTACAGTGGTGAAACCTGGAAACATCACCGTAACTAAGTGATGAAAGTTAACATCCCTGGTAATTGATTGTATTGATATTATGTGTCCCCTGATACGATGTGATGAGAAGGGTACTTCACTTCTGTGGTATTGGTTGCATAAATCCATAACCCCAGACTAAGCAAGAGAACACATCTGAAAGACACAAATTGAGGGAGGGTCTACAAAAATACCTGGCCAGTACTCTCCAGAAAATCATGCAAGACAAGATGGAGGAACTGTCACAGATCAGAAGAGACTAAGGAGACAGGAAGACTAAACGTAATGTAGGATCCTGGAGTGGATACTGGAGCAGATAAAAGATAAATGTAAGAAAACTGGTGAAATCCAACTAAAGTTTGTAACTTAGTAGTGTTCCACCAATTTTAATTTTAGTTTTTTTTAAAAAAAAATATATATATATATATATATTTTGGCTGTGTTGGGTCTTCGTTTCTGTGCGAGGGCTTCCTCTAGTTGCGGCAAGTGGGGGCCACTCTTCATCGCAGTGCGCGGGCCTCTCACTATCACGGCCTCTCTTGTTGCGGAGCACAGGCTCCAGACGCGCAGGCTCAGTAGTTGTGGCTCACGGGCCTAGCTGCTCCGCAGCATGTGGGATCTTCCCAGACCAGGGCTCGAACCCATGTCCCCTGCATTGGCAGGCAGATTCTCAACCACTGCGCCACCAGGGAAGCCCCTGTTATTAGTTTTGATAAGTGTTCCATGGTTACATAAGAAAGGTATACAGTATTTGCCTTAATAAATCTTGAAAGCAAGCCTTGAAAGGATTAAACTCATTTCAAGTAACAAGACTGCATCCAAGAGCAAAACTGGATAACAGTTAAGTGGCTACAACAGTAAACACCTCAATATGAAATTTACAATGTTCAGATTCCAATAAAAAATGACCAGTCATGCAAAAAAGTAGAAAAATAAGATCCACAACCTGTAGAAAAATCAATGAATAAAAACAGATCCAGAAGTGACACTAATGACAGAATAGGCACGTGCAAATATTAAAACAACAATCATAATATGCTACACATATTCCAGAAGGTAGGGGAAAGTATGGTGAGGAAAAACGATAAATCCATAGATCCAAGAAGCTCAACAGAACCCAAGCAGAAGAAACTTGAAGAAAACCACACCACAGCACAGCGTAATCAAATTGCCAAAAACCGGCAATAAAGAGAAATATATTGCGGGGTGGTGTGGGAGGACACATACATATAGAGGAACAAAGATAAAAATGACTCGGGCTTCCCTGGTGGCACAGTGGTTAAGAATCCACCTGTCAATGCAGGGGACACGGGTTCGAGCCCTGGTCCGGGAAGATCCCACATGCCGCGGAGCAATGAAGCCCGTGCACCACAACTACTGGCCTGTGCTCTAGAGCCCGTGAGCCACAACTACTGAAGCCCGTTGTGCCACAACTACTGAGCCCACGTGCCTAGAGTCGTGCTCCGCAACAAGAGAAGCCACCACAATGAGAAGCCCGTGCACCACAACAAAGAGTAGCCCCCACTAGCCGCAACTAGAGAAAGCCCCCGCTCAGCAACAGAGCCAACGCAGCCAAAAAAAAAAAAAAAAAAAAGACTCTAGATTTGTTGTCAGAAACTAAGCAAGTCAAAAGACATGGAGTGATACTCTCAGAGAGAAAGAAAAAAGGCTCTCATCCAATTATTCTATACCCAGCAAAAATATCTTTCAAACCTAAGGGCAAAGGACTTTCTTCTTCCCCCAGACAAACAAAAGCTTAGAGAATTCATCAGCAGAAGACCAGAGCTAAAAAAATATTAAAAGAAGTCCTTCAGGGAGAAGAAAATACCAGAAGAAACTTGGATCTACACGAAGGAATGAAGGACACCAGAAGTGATAAATATCTAAGTAAATATAAAAGATCTTTTTCTCATTTTAAACTCTTTTCAAAGAGACAAATCCGATTACGTAGCTGGAAGTTTCAACATTCCTCTGTCAGTAATTGATAGAACAATAGAGAAAAAAGTCATTAAGGATATAAAAGACTTGAAAAGACTATCAACCAACTTGACTTACTTGACATTTGATAGAACACTTCACCCAGCACAGTAGTACACACATTTTTTTCAAATGCACTTGGAACATTTACCAAGATAGACCATATTCTGGGTCTTACTGCAAGTCTCAATAAAGTTAAGAGGATTTAAATCACACAAGATATTCTCTGACCACAACATTAAATTAGAAATCAATATCAATAAATTAGAAAATCAATAAATCAAAATCAATAAATTAGAAAGATATCTCGGAAACACTCAAAGTCAAAGAGATTACAAGGGAAATTAGAAAATAATTTGAACTAAATAAAAATGAAAACACAACCTATCAAAATTTGTGGTATTCAGTGAAAGCAGTGTGTACAGGAAAATGAACAGCATTAAGTGCTTCTATTAAAAAAGAAAGGACTTAAATGTTTATTTTTTTAAAAAAAAAAAGGCCCTTATCCAATGGTGGGAGTTGGTCACTGGGGGAAAAGAGAGAGGGTCAGGAATTCCAGGTCTATCATCTGGTGGGTGATGGAGCCCGTTGTAATCCTGTGCTACCTGGGAAGTGGCTGCCCCTTGGGAAATGGATGAGCTTGTCATCTGGAGCATTGGAAGCCACAGGTGGATGGAGCTTCTGGACTGAACTGGAGGGCTTCTCTTCCTTCAACCCTGTTGCCCAGGAGGAATTCCTAGTTCTGGGTCTGAACCGAGTCACCCTTCAGCACTAGAGTAACTCTACCAGAAGGTGGCAGTATTGAGTTGGAGTCATGCAGTCAGTTCCCAAACCCAACGTGAGTGAGCGCCTACTGTGTGCAAGGTGTTGAGTTAGGCTGTGACTGTCTCACAGGCAGGTGGCAGGATAGATATTGCCATTATGTTTCACAAAGAGAGGACACTAAAGCCCAGAGAAGGAGGAGGAAAGCTCCTAAGTCAGTGCTTTGTCTACAGTACTACTCTTAACTGCACTGGGTAGGCATTTTTTTTTCCAAGAAAAGTTCTCAAAATCGCATTCTTGCACATGCAGAGCAGGCAGGGTTTGAGGCATTACCCTGAGTTCCATGCCCATGCCAGTTGGCAGTTGCTCAGAGGACAAACCAGCAGAACTGAAGGATGTGGCTTCCTCAGCTAGGGATGAGACACAGGCTCGTGGCCTGAATTTTAAGCCATTGTAGCAAATGCATAGGTGAGTTACTGTGTGCCAGGTACTGACCCAGGTCCTGGGGCCCCCAAAGTGCTGGAGACGCCACCTCTGTCTTCCACGGGACACAGGCTAGGCACTTAAAGAAATCTCTGCAGACACAGACAGGGTAGGAGAAGGTCTGAATCAAGTCCAAGCAGGGTGAAAGGACAAGAACTAGGACAAGCTAACGTTGCTGGGCGGTAGAACCAACAAAGGGCAGGGAGGAGAAACCAGCCAGGAGACAGAGACAGAGCAGGAATCAAGGCCAGACCAGGTAGGGAGTGATGTGGTGTGACAGTGGGAGGTGCTGTGGGCTGGGGGTGGATGGGTGGGTGGGCAGGGAACCAGGCAAGGCAGCAGGGCCTCCCCTTCCTTCTCCACATGCCCCCCAGCTGTCTCCTCCTCTTCCAGGCTGCCCTGGGGTCACCTAGTTGGATAAAAATGTTAAGTAGGGGAGGGCAACAGTGGGGCTTAACCTGGACCCTGAATCCTCAAAGGCCCAGGTTGGCCTGTGTGATCTTTAGCAGGTGGAGAGAAGCCTGGCATTTTGATTTCAGGGAAGCTAGGGGTAGGGAGCACAGGGCATGAGAAATTCACTTAGGTGAATGTACTCTCTCTGTTGGCCAAGCCCCAGAGGCATCCTTCCCGCTAGTTGTTTATAAGAAAGGGACAGGCTCTATGTTTCAGATGTTCAACCTTCCTGAAGTCTAAAAACAGAGAGGCCTGTAAGGGAGCTGTCTCCCGGTGACAGATGGGTTGGCAGGGACAGGCTGAGGATGTGTCCTGCTGGCAGATGGAGGTGGGTCGCTAATGAAACAAATCGGGGGAAATGCAGTAAAAATGTTAAATATTATTAAACATCCATGGGACCACGTGGCCTGAACTCAGACCCACCACACCTATCTCTCCCCAGATTCTAGGCCCACAGGTACTTGCCAATGCCCCGAGGATCCTTCCGGAAGAGCCATCTGCTAGCTTGGAGGAGCTCAGGGGACTGCAGGCCTGAGTTTTGGGGGGTGGCCCATGGGCCTGGCATTGTGCTGTAGGAGGCTTGAGGTGGGGAATGGAAGGGGCAGAGGCTCTGGAGTCAGACTGACTCTAAATAAAGTTATAACTTTTTATTTGACATCTACAAGATTCTGGTATCTTGCAGATTTAGAGGTTAATATGATCTCAATTTTTCAATAGTGTAACTTGTCCAAGCAAAAAAAGAAAAAGAAGAAAAGAAAAAAAAAAGAGAAGCAAAAGACCAATTGTCCCCTCACTTATTTATCAAACCTATTACAGGAGACACAAAACTTACATTACAGAGAAGTGTCTATTCACATCTGTACATTAGCATCTTAACAGCTTGAGATCAACTCTACAGTGTCTTACAACACATTAAACAATATTCAAGTTCTTGGGTAACGAGAATGACAAGACAAGCTGTGTGAACTTGGGCAGATCGTTGAGCCTCCCCTTTTCCCCATCTGTAAAATGGGCAGAATCATAACTTTGCTCATGGGGTTTTATGGGGATCAAATGAAATCATATTTGCCAAACACCTTGTGCTGGCAGGCCCCCAATAAACTTTATCATCAGTAATTCTCTCCACCCAACTTCACTGTCCCCCCCTCTGCATCACCAGCACCCCGAGGGACTGGCACGGCTATGGATTTGAAGCTCCCAAGTGTTGCCAGTTGCTGACCCTGCCTGCCGATGGGCACAGAAATGTTAGTTTTGGCTCCCATGGGTGCCTATAGGGACAACTGCTGACTACAGCCAGAGGCCTCACCTCCAAGTGAAATCTCCGGGGAACTCAAAGGAGAGCAGCTTTGGTGAGAAGAAGGGCAAGAAGGGGGCTAACGTGTTGAGTGCTGACCTCGGCGTAACCTCATTTTGCAGTTGACGATAAGGAATCACAGAGAAGCTAACACACCGGCTGTGTGGCTGAGTCCCACCGGGAGCTTTAATCGAAATTCACCTTCCTTAACCCACCAGTGGCTTTGAGTCGGTACCTCTAGGGGCAGGGCCCAAGGATCTGTGCCTTAGTAAGCTACCCACGTACTACACTAAGTGACCTGGTCAAAGTCACAGTGCTAATAGATGGCAGAGACGTGACATCAGATGCTGTCTACCCCACTCCCCTGCCCCGTACTGTCCCTTCCAGGACACAGCTTCCCACCCAGCAAAGACCGGGGTAGGGGTGTACAGCACGGGCAACCTCTAGCCTCACTCCAGGGCAAACACCCAGCCTGAAAACACGTGTTTTGCAGAGACACCTCACAAAGCTCCCTTCTGCTCCCTCTAACTTCCCTCCACCCGCCCCTCCCCGCAGCCAACAGGCTGTGGCCAGGCCCTGCAGAGGCAGGCAAGTTACATCACCCCAACCCACGTGGGCCTCCCTCTCCTGCTCTCTCATCGCTCACAGTCACCTCCACCTGTGACAAACTGTCTCTGCGACAAGCATGTCCTTTAACTGTTTTCCCTCTAACTTCCCTCGTCCAATTTCTGCCAGATTTATTTAGCGTTTACCACCTTAGCCCTTCTGATGGAAACCACTTCTACCAGAGCACCAAATAAAGTGCTATTGTTGAATGAACGACTCCCTGGTTCAGTCCTCTAGCTTTGCTGCTTTATGGAATTACTAGGATAACAAGAAAAAAATTGCTATTTTTCTGTGGAAAAAGCAAAGTTCCCAACAGCCAATATGAAAACCCGTTAAAACACAATCTGTACCTGTACTTTAAAGGCAGGTTGTGCGGAGCGGGAAGCGGTGACTAAGGCGATGATGTCACCCCAGGGCAGACCAGGCAGCAGACAGTTCAGAGAAGAGCCCAGATCAGGAGCCACTCTGCTTCTCATGGGAGCGGGAATGGGGCGGCAGGGCTGCCCTGGCCCCAGCCCTCCTGGTGCCGGCCCGCTGTTTATAAGCTGCCTTCCTGTCTATAAGCAGGAGGGCTCCTCAGATGGTGTCGGGGCTGCTTTGCAGCTGTTTGGGGACACTCACCCCAGGCACCCTGGGAACATGTTCCCCTGTGAACTCTGTAACATGTGTATCTTTGCGTCAGGATGACAATTTCTCTTTTGTTAATACATCTAAGTGACAACAGTTGATCTATTTTGCCCCTCACTTTGAATCAACTGATATAAACTGAAATGGGCTCACACCACAGCCCCTCTGTCACCCGCAGCTGCTACTCTCTCTCTCCTGTGATGCCTAGTGACTCTTTGAAAATCCAAACCAAAGCAACTCAAAGGTCCTGTGTTATTTCAGTCCCTGATATTTTGGATTATTGGACTTTTGAAACCCCCAACTTCCTATTCTGCTCTTCCCCCTGTATCCTGGGAACATCGGCCCACCCCCAGCAGCCTGCCCTTGACTGCTAAGGGCCCAGCCAGCCAGCCATGATTCATCATCACCAAGGCGTTCACTGAGCACCTACTGTTGGCCAGACCTCTGGGCACTACACCTTATCCATACTTTCCCTTGGGCCCAAGAAGAGA
The DNA here is from genome assembly GCF_937001465.1 of Orcinus orca. Classification (NCBI taxonomy): domain Eukaryota; kingdom Metazoa; phylum Chordata; class Mammalia; order Artiodactyla; family Delphinidae; genus Orcinus; species Orcinus orca. The sequence goes on along the minus strand of NC_064571.1, from coordinate 71,152,961 downwards.
AGCAGGAAGGAGAGAAACTGGTGCTTGTTAAACACTTACTGTATATCAGGCGCTATGTCAGTCACATGCACGTAAGTTGTCCCGTTTATCCTTTAAATCAACCCGAGCAGCAGATATTGTTAAGTTCATTGTATAGATGAAGAAAACCAAGGAGCAGAAAGCTTTTATAACTTCACCAAGTAAGAGGAAGAACAAGAATGTGATCTCAGGTCTGTCTGACCCTCAGACCTGAGCTCTTTGCATAGAGTGTGTTCCAGGAAGACGCTGGATCAAAATGAAAACAAACAAAAAAATGCACACAGATATGTCAAGCCCCTGGGTCACCACAGGGGTCCAGGCTGAGAGCCAAGAGCATGCTTATAGCTGGTGCTGATGCGGCTAAGGACGACCGAGAGGAAGGGTAAAAAGTGTCCTGCAAATCCTGGCATTTGAGGGGGTGTGACAGGATGAGCTGATGCCGGCTCACAGGAGCCACTGGGAGTTCTGCAGCCCCCGCCGCACCGCACATCTGGGGAAGTGCTCACACAATACCCTCATGGAGGATGGAGGACACGGACTGGACGACACACACAAGTGCCTATTGAAAACCCGCATGCAAAATGATGTTTATGCACCTATGTCAACTTGGAGAGCGGTCTCTAGCGATGCGTCACAGGGCTCTATCTTTCATCACTGACTTGGGTTAAGGATATCTAACAGCCCAGTTTTTTATTTTGTGCCCCGCCCCCAATGAGACGTCAGTGTTTTTCCGTGCTGCTACATAGTTAATATAATTATCATTTTAATGGTTGCAGAGTTCAGATTCCCAGAGTGGACGGCCCTATCTACCTCATGCCTCCAAGGAGAACCTGGAAATCTAAATAGGAAAATAATTTCTAAAAAATAAGGAAAGTTATACATGAGGAAGTTTATTGAAAATTTATTTATAGCATCAAAAAATATATATCCAAACCTGGAAACAATGTTAATGGCCTGCAGTGAGGGGATGGTTTAGTAAATCAGAACTCAATGCAATTATGCAACCATTAAAATGATGCCAACACAGACCACATAGCAACACGAAGAAACACTTAGGCCTAATGGAGAAAGAGCACAAAATAAAATCATATCTGTTTGTCTGCAGTGATGTAAAATAAAGTGTGCTTGGGGGAAAAGTGGCAAAAGAAAATAGAAAAATGACAGCTTCTGTTAGGATGGTTGGGTGCTAAGGAATTCGTTTTTAGAAAATGTATTTTAATGTCAACATATGATTTTAACAATAAATAAAAAGCAAATTAAAAAAGAACGTAAGTTCCAGAGACAATTTGCTAAGCAAGTAAACAAGCTTTTCCTCCTAAGAGGTTGGAAGCAAGAGCTTTGCTTCTCTTTTCTGCTTTGCTCTCTATGGGGCAAGGGCTGGACTCCAGGCAGATCTACACTCTTGTCTCCCAGACCCAGAGAGCAGTGGGCTGCTCTTCTCAAGGTCCGGCAGGGAATGCTCCTGAGAATGGAAGTTTGGTGGAAGGAGGCCCCAGGTCATCTCATGGTCTCTGCCTGTCCCTTTCCAGATACATCCCAAAATATGCAGCCATAGGTTGGTAACTAGCAAGTAGTGAGCAATTTTCATTTTTCCTGATAATTGTACCAGGTTTGAAGAGCGCTGTCGGCTCTTTCGCGCTGCCGTCCGACCCTCTTGGTTGGTATGCCTGGGAAAGCACCGTGGTCCCCGGCCTCTCTTTCTGCCTGCTGGTTCTGAGGCCTCTCTAAGCGGGATGACATCTGAGGACGGAGGCGGAGCCACTTCGGTCCCCTCTCCCAGGTGAGTGTCCCTATGCTGGGAGGCCCTTTGCCCAGGAGAACAGCAGCAGAAGCATCTGGCCAGGCAGGGCACGGCTTGTGCAGCGCAGGAGCTGGGCCCTGACCCAGAGCTGCCCCGCCAGCTGCTCTTGCTGACTACCCTCCTGGAGGGGGGCTGCTTGAGTCCTGGGGGTACTCGTGGGGCGGGACAAGGGAGAGGCTCTGGATCCAGAGCAGCCGGGGGGCAGGATGAAGGAGGTACCTCCTTCAGAGCCTGTTCCTGATGTTCTCCCTTTCTGCTGCCTGAGAAGTGGCGTCTGGGTCACGGCAGCTGCTTCAGTTCCCCTCAGCGCTGGGTCAGCCTGCCGGGAGCGCTTCCTCTGGCATTTGGCCTCAGGGAGAAAGAGGGAGGTGGGTGACTCCTCTCACAGAGCCTGGCCGGGGCTCAGAATGCAGAGACTTCCAGCCCAGGGAAGGACACTGTCTCTGCGTCAACTTCCTGGGCAAGCGGCCCACCCACAGCTGAAGCCTGGTCCCCCAGCACTTCATCCCAGGATGAGCCTAGTCTTGTTTCCAAGAGTGCGATCTGTTTAGGAATTTTAGCCCCAGGGTCACTTTTCCCTCGCACCTTAGGGTTACCGTTGGAGCCCATCTAATTCCTCCTTCACCCTCCAGCAAATTCGTAAAGAGGGTTATGTCCTCCTGAGTCTTTCTTCAAGGGAAACACCCCCATTTCTTAGCCACCTACCCAGTGGTGTGGCTTTGGGTCCCTCCACCAGCCTGGTGGCTATCCAGGGACACTGCTCCCGTCCATCTAAACCCTGGTGTGAGGTTGATGCTCGTGTTTAAAGACTCCCCATGTGGAACCCTCTTGCACTGTTGGTGGGAATGTAAAGTGGTGCAGTCACTATGGGGAACAGTACGGAGGTTCCTCAAAACACTAAAAATAGAGCTACCATATGATCCAGCAATGCCACTCAGCAATCCCAGTTGACGATAGCCAAGACATGGAGGTAACCTAAATGTTGACAGATGAATGCATAAGGATGTGGGGTATATATATGTATATATATATATAAAGGAACACTACTCGGCCATGAAAAAGAATGAATTAAAGCCATTTGCAGCAACACAGGTGGACCTAGAGATTATCATGCCAAATGAAGTTAAGTCAGAAAGAGAAAGACAAATACCATTTGGTATCACTTATATGTGGGATCTAAAATTCAAGACACACGAACATATCTGTGAAACAGAAACAGACTCACACACATAGAGAACAGACCTGTGATTGTCAAGGGATGGAGGTGGGAGAGGGAGGGACTGGGAGTTTGGGGTTAGCAGATGCAAACTCTTATATATAGGATGGATAAACAACAAGGTCCTCCTATATTGCAGAGGGAACTATATTCACTATCCTGTAATACACCATAATGGAAAAAAATATGAACAAGAATATATATATATATACACACACATATATATGTATAACTGAATCACTTTGCTGTACAGCAGAAACTAACACAACACTGTAAATCAACTCTACATTAATTAAAAATTAAAGAAAGAAAAGACTCAGAGGGGTCCCACCACTCAGAGGGGCACAGACGCTCCCTGCCTCCAGGCACTATTCCTCTCTGAAGCTGCCTGAAATCCCATCCACCTGCCTGTTGCATTTTAGCATTTTCACAGCCATCTTCTCACGCAGGCTGCGTACAAACCGTCCGAGGTAGGCAGGGCTGCTGTCATTAGGTCCATTTTTCACGTGGGGAAAACTGAGGTCACACACAGAAGGAAAACTCCAGTCCAGGACTTTGAACAACAAGCCTGATGTGCCTGGGAGACTTGAGGGGCTGCATCCTGGGGGCCTCATCCAGTGCCCAGCACACAGAAGGGGCCTGTGTTCTGTTAGGGGCTGAGGCCAGAGCTAAGAAGAGGGGAAGCTCCCTCGCAGGGCCTTCTGTGGCTGGGCCTGCAAGGGGCCCGACCTGGCCTTCTGCCTGGGTGAATGGGTCCAGCTGTGCGGAGCCGTGCTGGCCTAGAGCTCCAGGCAGGCGGCACCAGCCCTCCCCCACACCCGTGCAGCTGGGAAGCAGAGGCAGCAGGGGCCCAAGGCCTGCAGGGGGTTGAAAATCCTGGGAACAGAGTCCCCGCCAGCGCAGCCAGCACCTCATTAGGAGGCCCGAAGCGGGGTGGGGACACTTCAGGAACAATGTTGTTTATTTTTCTATTTTTAAACAAGCCTGAGGTCTCTGGGGCCACAAATGAAGTTATCAGAAAAGACATGAGTGGAATAAAGCCTCAAGCCAGCAGGCTGAGAAGGGCCCTGGGGACCAGGACTCTTGAAAAGCTGAGATGGGGTTTGTTTATCTTGTGCTCTGAGAGCGCAGGCCTGGGACCAAGGTGCTGGACAAGCATGTCCCCAAGCCCACTGCAGCCTGTTCCCTCTGGGCCACTGGGGAATTCGGGTGTGAGCTCTACTTTCAAAATGATCCCGTCAGTGTCACCTGCTGTGGGGAGGGAGGAGACACCACCTCTGGAAGGAAGCCCGGGTTCACTTCTCACCTCAGCCACGTGAATGCCTTTCCCAGTGGGCAGAGCCCAGCGGAGCCGGTCGGTGCACTCGGGGCACCTGGTCCCTGCCCGGCCACTGCTGGCTCTGCCACCGACAGGCCCTCCACCTGCCACGGCCTCCGCTTTCTCCTCCAGCAACGCGCTGGTCAACCTCGTCTTGACTCCCAGGTAGCGCGCACGGGGAGAGCGATGGGATGGTGTATGTACCTGGAGAGGGCTGGGCCCCCGTCTCAGCGGATCCCGATGCCCTAAAAGGGGGCTCATCCTTCCCATCTCAAAGGTTAGGAAGTCGAGGCTCTGAGGAGTTGAGTGACTCGCCCTGAAGCCTTCAGACTCAGGTCCGCCTCGTTCTGGAGTTCACTCTCCCTCCACGGGGCAACTGCCTCGCCAGTGCTCTTAGGAGATTTGAAATTTGGGAGAAACATGGATCATCGACAGAATGAATTCAAGGCCTAGGTGGGTGTGGCTGGATGAGAAATACCTCTCAGAAGAGATGTGATAAGAAGCAAAGCGAGTAGGACTTGAGGTCAACGGTCCTGGTTTGATTCTGCTTTGAACTGCAGACAGTCACCATAGCCACCTCCCAGGGTCAGCGACAGGGTCCAATAAGATGCGACACGTGAGGCGGTAGGGGATGGTCAAGCTCCGTACAAATGAACATCAAACGCTCTCCAGTTCCGCTCCCCGCCCCTTGCCCCCTGCCACAATGTGAACCATGGGTCGAGCAAATTGTACCCAGGCGAGCAGGGAGAGGGCTACACATTGCCTCCTTCTAGAGGTACGAACCAGAGGCCTCTGCAAGTACAGAATCACCCATTGGGGTGCACTGGGGGAAGGGCTGCCCTTGGCCATCCCACAGGCTCCCTCCAGCCCCATGGCCCCCAGCTTAGGGGCACTCCTGTGACTTGCCCTGGAGTCTAGATAGAAAGTTGAGGCCAAGGAGGAGGGAGTTGGCCCACGGCCAGTCAGCCAGAGGAGGGAAAAGCTAAAACCAGCATGCAGGGCTCTCCCCTACCGTCCAGGCTTTCCTAACTACCTGTGAGGGAGGCATTACGCATCCGTTTGGAAGGTGAGGAAACTGAGGCCCTGAGAAGAGCAGTGACGTGCCCAAGGCTGCTGGTGTCTGTGCGGCAGCCAAGGCTGGAGGCCAGATCCCGTCGGTCTGCCGCTGGCTGCTCACGCCGGAGCAGAGACTGCGGCCTACATCACTGAGCTTTTTCTGAAACGAACCACTTCTTAATTCTTTGGCTGAATGTCTAAATAAGGATTTTTGCCAATTCTGAGCCCTGCTAACTGATGAAGTTGTCAGAAAAAGATCTAATGATGCTTGAAAATGCGGGGAGTGAGCCAGCTGCCAGATTGCCCTCCCACCTCTGACTCCGCATCAGGGAATTAGGACCCTCCCTCTCGGGGCGCAGCGGGGGGGCGGGGGGGGAGGGCAGTGAGTGCTGGAGGTTGAGACTCCGCTGCCTTTCATCAACTGTGTGACCCCTTTGATCCTCTGCTTGCGGGCTGTAAGTGAGGATAACTTTGAGGATTAAATGAGATGATGTGTGTGCGAGGCCACAGCACAGATTTCAGGGCAGGCTGGGATGGCAAGGGGCGGGGCAGGGAGGCTGCGGTCTTAACTCTGCTGAATGGACAGAGGTGGCCCTGCCCACAGCCCTGGGTGAGTGAGAGCTGCAGTGGCCAGCTCCATGTGGGGAGGCCCCAGGTCACCCCCAGTATTTATCTTGGGAGGGAGGGCTGGGAGAGCCAGCCGATGAGATGAAAGGCTCAGCGTGACCTCAGACCCTGTGAGTGGGGGTGGGCCTGGGGTGGGAGCCTGGGAGGCTGGGCTGGGGTGCTTGGCAGGCCAGGCCCGGCCCTTTGTTCTCTCTCCTTTCTCAGTGGAACATTTGTTCACGCGGGAGTCCGGGCACTAGGGGTGGGGCCTGGCTTGGGGACTAGGGAATCCGACAATTCCCAGGCCTGCCTCAGGAGCCTGAGAGGCTGGGCTCTGGGAGGCGCCCTCCCGAAACGAGTTGGACCTAAGCGCAAACCTCCCTAGTACACGAGGCACACATGTGTCATCTGCTACCCAAGGGTGGGCTCGGCAGGTGACCCAGCCAGAGGTGGGAAAGCCATTCCCCGCTCAATCACCAACTGTCCAGCCCGCCAGCTCCTCCCCGTGCTCCTTCCTCCCCCTGCCCCATGTACACACATGTAGACATACATGCACACACCCACACGTGTTGCCTGCTCGGAAACCTTGATTTCATCCTCCCTAGTAGATGAAGTATGGAGAACAAACAGGTCTTGGAGGCAAATGCAGTTTTCCAATCGTGGGACTGCGGATAGAGCTTTTAACTTAGACTCAGCTTCCTCGCCTGTCGTGTGGGGAGGTACGCTGTGCTTCACAGACGTGGTGAGAAGCAAATAAGGCAGAGTATGAACAGGACTTGTAACCAAGAGGCACTCGGCTAATGGCAGCGGATGTTTGGGGCTGGAAAGCAGAATTGCTATAACCATGCAATCTGCTTCTTTGTTTTTTCAGCAAGCCAGGGAGAATATCTACAGGGGAGGGAGGGGTTCAGGGCAGTGGCCTAAATACAGCACGAGGATTATCACTGGGTCCAGCTGTCCTGGCTTGGGCCGCGGGTGAGCAACACAGCCCCACCCGCTCCTGGCCCGCTGCCTTCCCTCCTTGTCCAGTTCTCTGCTCTCTGGCTGAATGTGGTGCACTCGGAGGACAGCCCTGAGCTCATGGGAGCCAAGAGGTGAATGTTAGGGGCAGGCAGGCCAGCTCCTCATAGGGATCAAACCTCAGTCGGAGCTTCCCGAGGATGTGGTGGGAGTTCAGAACGTGCAGCATGGAAATAGCCTGGCTGGAGCGGGAGGCGTGGGTTCCAACCTTGGCGCAGGCTCTGATGGGCCCTTGACCTTGAACAGTCATGTCCCATCTGTGGGCCTTAGATTTTTCATCTGTCGAGGTGGCCATGAAAAGGCTCTGACAAAGCTGGTCCACAACTGCACTAGGAAGACCCCCAGGGTCGGTCACTGCCATCCGTCCACCCCCACCGCTTCTCAGATGGACAGGTGGATTCCAATTCTTCCTGGGTGTGCCACCACCCATGGAAGAAGAGAACCCAAAGGCCTTTCGGACCCCTTCCAGCCGGGGACTCCGCCAGATGAAGCAGGATGGTCATTTATAATAACAGAGTTTTCACTGGACCAATTGCTTACCCCCTTTGACCCTCTGCTTCCCCAGCTGTCAATGCAGATGATGACTCAGCCAGCCGAGGGCTGCCGGGAGAGTTGAGTGCAGCGCCCCAGTGCTGAGCCCTGACCCTGGCCCAGCCACAGGACAGTGCTAGGGAGGTCCTTCCCCGGCCCCCGGGGAGGGGTGCTGTGCCCAGGCTTGCCTGGCTGCCCCAGAAGCCGCTCAGCATCCTAAGAAGTTGGGAGGGGACGCCAACAGCATGACCAAGGTGTCTTGGGCTGGGTCTCTCTGGGAGGGACTGCGCCCACCGTGTAGCCTTCGTGAGCCTCTCTGGGCCCCAGCATTGGGCACTGGAGGCGAGAATCTGAGCTCTGCAAAGCCCCCAAGGTTCGCGATTCTCCTGTTTGTTCTTATCCCTGAATTTGCTGAGAAAAGGCCTTCTAAGCCCCCAAGACCTCACTCCATATACAACATATAGTAAATGCCTCATAACTACTTCTGGGGTGAATGGATAAGGACCGGGTGTGGGAAGCCCTATTCATCAGACTCCAAAAAATGTCTCTTCTCCGTGGGAATTGCCCTCTGATAATCAACAGGACAAAGAGTGACCTTTCCCAGGGGTCCGTGGGGAGGGAGGGGGCTCCCCGAGCAGCCTGGCTGGGCTGCAGGGCGGTGTGGGGACAGGAGGGGAGAGCAGGGAGCAAGGCTCTGAGGATACCAGCCAAGCGCAGCATCTGGGAGGTCGGACGTGGAGAGCTCTCCAGGAGAAAAGTTTGGGGACAGCTGCTGTCTGTGTGGAAGATTGAGACCCTCAAGATACTCAGCAACAATGAGGAGTGGGTGTTTTGGAAATGTTTTTGAAACGTATTACTGAACATCAGGAATGCAGGTGTCAATCCTGGATAAAGATAGCCGGTTGAACCCTTGCATCTCTTTTCATTCCCTTCCGATACCCACTAAAATTATAGTAAAGCAGTCTTTAGAGGCGTGACCCACAAAGACAGAGAGGACACGGGGGAATAGCAGCCGTTACTCAGTGATTCTTCCCCAGCTGAGCTCCAGGATCCTGACAGCCAGAACTTTCCTCCTGTTCTTGACTGTCCTCAAGAAATGGCCCCTTCAGTTCACCCTTCAGGGAAGCTCCCAGTCGACGAACCCCGCCCAGAGACTGGAGCTCTGAAACAGCTTTTTAGCAACCACCTTCCACTCTTAATTATGAGCAGACAGTTACCAAGTACCCAAGGAAGGCTTCTGACATGAGAGATGGTGACCCAAACAAGCTCGTGGAAAGAAGCACCTTGGATTACAGATCAGAGAAGACATTACGTCCAGTAAAAATGAGAGCGTACTATTAAAAGAAAGAGAAATAAACAGAGAATAAAAATGGGCCCTTGGAAACGAAAGTCATGATGGCAGAAGTGAAAAACTAAATCGCACATGAAGATAAAGTTGAGGAAAGCTCCCAGGAGAGAGAGCAAAGGGAGGAAGATGAAATATACACGAGAAGAGATGGGAGTGAGTTTATTGCAAGCTATTCTAAGTAGCTTATATATAGGCAGGCCTCCGAAAGGCCCAGGAAAACTGGGGATAGATGGAAACCAAGCTGGAGCTGAAACCTTAGGAGCCGTACCTGGAACGTCTCCTGACACCTCGGACGGCTTCCCAAACCTCTCAGTGCTTTACAGAGTTGATGCTGTGCACAGACCACCTGCCTGCAGGAACCCCAGGAAGGGAGGTGGGAAGAGGCCGGAGGTGCGCGGTGGCCCCGTTCAGTGTGGGAGCTTCCACCAGACCCCCTGTGAGACCCCAGTACCTTCCCCCCAGGTCTTGCGGCTGGCTGTCCTGGTCCCAGAAACTAGAAACTCAGGCGGGTCACACCATGCCACTTCTCATTCGTGTTTACAGAAAGCAAGATCATTATTTACAAGAACAGAAACACTGAGCTAATTCACTTCTAAATACACCAAACAGAGCAGCAGACAAAAAGAAAACAGAAACTTCTCGGTAAAAAGGGGCAGTGCGTCCTGGCCCAGCAGGGCCTTCCTGTGGTCAGGCTTTTCCGCTAGCCTGTGCTGCCCAGGCCGCTGTTGCCTTGCCCTCCGCTGACAGACAGACGCTTCCCAATATTAACCAACCTACTTTTTCCACGAGTGAATCCAAGTTAAGAAAACAGAACTTTCTTCCCAGATCAGTCAGGACCCTGAGCCAAGTAATACCAGTACCCAGAGCTCCCTGGGGCCCCGTTCTCAATGCTTTTCCAGAGATGTGTTCTGGGCAGGGTGAGTCACCCAGCTCCCGTCCTTGGGGCCGTAGAGGACACGGGGACACTTGGGGCCCCACCTCCCATCAACCCTCTCCTTGCTCCTTTTGGGAAGTCAGCTTTCTACTTCGACCAAGATAGGAAAAGCACAGAAGGAAACTTGAGTCCTGGATCTAAAACCCCAGATGCTAGTCTGAGGACCAGGCATGATCAGGGACAAAGTTCCTGACAACCAGTAACAGAGGGAGAAAAATAAGAACAAAAGGGGATGTGTGTGGAAAGAACTGTTATTGCTTCTGGGATTAGATCCTTCTTACGTTTTTGTTCTAAAATGAACATCTTTTAAAAATGAAATGATGATTGTGGAGACATGTTTTAAGTCCTTACTTGGCAAAATTGGAAAGTTGGCATTTCTAGCTAGTCCTTCCTCAAAATAATCATTTTTTGAGTGGGGGGGTGGTGGATTTTATCGGACTATGAAGTCCAAAGTCTGGGACACACTGTGGTAGATGACACAAAGGAGAGTAAGACCAAGCTCCAGGGTAGAATCAGAACCTCAGACCCGGAGGGTGACGAGGGCACCAGTGCACGCAGTCCAGTCTCCTCTGATACCTAGGTGTGTGCTAGAACACCCCAGCTGAATGCTTGGCCAGCCTCCCGCTTGGTGCCCGTCAGGGACAGGGAGCTCATTCCCTCTGCATGCAGCTCTGATGATTAAAAAGTGCTTCCTTCTACTGTGGAGAAACCTATGTCCTTGGACCCATGCCTATGCCTGGGAACACCTAGAGCCAGGCCTTTCACTTGCAGGAAAACAGCTCCACGCTGCACCCCTCCCTCCTAGTCTTTTGTTGGGGTCTATTTGCTTCCCCCTCACCCTCAATCGTTCCTTTTGTGAAGTGACTTGCTTGAGATCACTTGCCTAGCAAGTGAGTTCAAAGCCAGCTCTTCCGGTCCTGGCCCTATGCCCTGTCCCCTAGTTCTCTAGATGTGGCAAAGGCTCCGTGTCCTCAATTCATGAGATGGTACTGGTTGTTCAGAACCAGTTGGAAAAGCAACAAAGAAACTAAAAAGGGGAAGAAAAAAAAAGCAACAAGCAAAAAAGTCAGTGTGATCCCAATAAACACTTATATATCCACATTAAAAAAAAAGTGTGGAAATAAGGCAAGATGATCATGACAGTCATACCCTGAGGTAGGCTACGTGATGATTTTTACCATATTTTTGCTTTTCTGTCTGTGTTTTCCAGTTTTTCTGCAATGATGTGGTTTTTATTTGTAGGATAGAATAAAATAATGACCGTTTAGAAGGATGAAATAAGAAATGTAAAATTACTCTCATCCCAAGACCCTGTCTCAGTCCCCAGCCACTGTCCAGTGAACAAGCTCCTGGGGCTCTAGGGCTCCAGAGATGACCCAGATTGTGGCCTCGCCCTGGGGCGGTGGTCCGCCCACAGCCCCTCGCACATCACAGCGCTTTACAGTAGCCTGACATTTCTGCTGCATCAGCCCCCAGCCCTTGTCTGCCAGACGATGAGCCCGCGGCCAAGCAGACCCCAGACCACCCGGGGTTGTTGCCCAAGTGCCCATCTGCCCCTCCTCCATTCTTCTCCAGCCTTAGCGGCCCCACCCCAGACCCCAAGAAAAGGGAGAGGAAGGCGAGCAAAATGGAGGGTGCAGCGGACCATGGCTCATCCCTGCAAGGTCTGTTACACAGCGCAGGGTGCGCATGTTGTTTTCCGGACCGGAGATTAAACTTAGAGGGGAGATGTGTCATCCGTGGAGTGTGATGGAGCTGGGCCCGGACCCAGCCCTCTGACCTAGTCCAGTGATTTCTTCTCTGGGGCTCAGATCAGAGCCCCCAAGCGTGACTAGGGTGTGCTGGGTCCATCCAGAGTGCTGGGGCCACTGGTCATGCAGCACCCTCCGTGCCAGCCCTCTAGGGCGGGTCTTTGCCAGCTGCTCCCCAAGGCGCCTGGCAGCCCCAGACACATGTCAGCACCAAGCCAAGCCCTGATTGGAGGTGCAGGCCCGGCCGTGGGGTCAGAGTCCTGCCTGACTTCCAGGCTCGGCCATGTCATGTGGCCCTGGGTGAGCTGTTTCCCTCTTGGGGATTCAGTTTTCCCATGGATAAAACCAGAGTGGAGAATACTGGAAAGTGACTAGACTGGTGGTTTCTAAGTTTCTTTCCAAGCTTAGCATTCAGATATTCTGGGACTGAACAGTGACACCACCGCCTGTCCAGGGAGGGGAGGGCAGAAGCTCCCCATTCAGCCTTGCCTCTCAGTCTAGGTCTGGGAGAAGTCCCCCACCTTGTGTTTGAGTGTTTGCGGGTGTGAGGGTGTGCAGGGCTGTGTGTGTGAGGAGGGGGTCCCTGGAGGTCAGGCTCCCCATTTTGCATCTGGGATAGACACGTTCTCCAGTGATGTCACCTTTTTGAGGATTCTGCTCCCAGCTCCCCCCGAGATCCCACACCCCTTCTGGTTCCCTTGTCTTCTCAGTTCCAGCCTCTACTGCAAGTCCCGGGCTATTGTTCCTTCTCGGTCTTTGCCCTAGAACAGGTCTGTCACTTCGGAGGGGCCCCCCCGCCCACCATCTCTCCCTCAGAACCCTTCCTGCCACCCCGCCCCCGGCCCTCTTTAAAGAGGCGCCCACAGCTCTCTGAGCCTGTCTTGCTCCAGACAGAAATGAAGATGGGCTCTCATTGCACAATGACACGTTCAAACCATTATTCTGCCAAGATCCGAATGAAAAATCAGGAAGCCTGACACTGCTGTGATTTGCTAACCCGGCATTGCCTCTCTATGCTTTGCACAAAGTTTAATTAAAATCTCAGGAGTGATTGGGGAGCCCTTTTATCGTGCACCTCTGGGCTCTTCCAGGCACCCTGGGGGAAGGGCAGGGTCTTTTCACAACAGGGACAAAAGCTCAAGGACGGTCCCTAAAAGATTGGCAGCTCGTGCAGACACAGCCTGTTGGAGTGCACAGGGCCTCAGGGAGCACATGGAATCTGAGCCGGCCCACCACTCCACCCATTTCACAGGTGAGGACACTGAGACCAGTGCTTTCCGCGCCTCAGCAGATCCCAGTGAGGCCGCCCCCACCCCCTCCACCCCACCCCGTGGACTCACCCTCAGAGCTGGCAGGGAGCTGACCTGGTCCATGGTCAAGGTGGCCTCCTTGTAGTACTTCCCGTGGGGACAGAGCTTCAGGAAGGAGTCGTGGATGCTAAGAAGAGAGGCGTGGTGGGCGGGGAGTGGGGACCAGCAGGCCCCCTCTCCCACGGGCTCTCTTTGGAGGAAGGGGACTCAGAATTAACTGACACAGAGAAAACAGTTATAGATCATTCCACCCTTCCAGAAACATCCCTGGTGCTCCAGTGTGCCAGCGCACCGTGGTGGATGCAAAGATACGCCAGGCTCGAGGAAAGGTATGTGAGTGTGTGCTCTGTAGCCTGAACACAGTCTGCAAGTGCACCGGAAGGGACTTCTGTCCTCTCTCGCTCCAGCCCCTCATTTACGATGGAGAAACCAGCAGGGCCTTGGGGATGTCAGCATGCCACCCCAGGCCATCTGGCCAGCCCCACCCTCAACTCAGCTCAGAGAAAAGAGGTCGCTCGGTGGGTGTGGCCGAGTCAGGATTAGAACCCAGCTGCCTGCAGCCAGCAGATCACGCGGCCACCCGAGGCCAGCGCGCTGATCCCAGACTGCGGGGCTGAACCACTGTCCCCATCGATCCAATAATCAATGTCTGTCTGCGGGCCTCCTCACCGCGCCAAGGGATTTTGTTTGCAAGGCACAGGCAGGTAGAGGGGGAAATGGCTGTGTGATCACAGAGAGGAAGCAGGCAGGAGAGAACTCTGCCCCCGGCCAGGAGGGGAAGCTCTCATCCTGTGGCCCCCCCCAGTCCACATTCTGGAGAATGAACTCTGTCAGCCTTGTATGGGGCCCCAGCTGTCGCCAGAGACTTTACACCGACAAGTTGGGGAGAGAGCCAAGAAGTGGGGTGTGAAATGGGGGAGGAGAGACAGTCTCCAGGAGAGTATGGGTGGGAGGAGGGACACCGAAGGACAGCAAGGAGGAGAGGAAAGCCATCGCCCCTGGAGGGTCCAGTGGCCTACAAGGGGAAGGGGCGCTGGCAGTGGTCTGTCCCAGTCCAAAGGAGCATTCGATCACTATCATTGTTAGAATTGCTGTTGTGGGGTGATAAAAAGCAGACTGACTTTCAGTACATTATATTAATTTTTAAGACTTCTCTGAGTCCAGGCACCTGTATGGCCGTTGCCCAGGGTGGGCTACTCCCGCCGTCCCCCACCCTGGTCCTCCACTGGGAGTGACTGCTGCACGCTGCCAGCTCGCATGGACGTTTTTCGTGGAACCTGCAGAACAATCTTGAAAGGTAGGGACCATTATCTCACTTTTACAAACAAGGAGACTGAGGCTCAAGGAGGTAAACTAACTGGCCTTGTCTAAGGTCACACAGGGGTAAGCGTGAAGCCAGAGCTGCAGACGCCAAAGCTCCTTCCCCAGGAGCCCAGGAGGGAGGTCTCAGAAGGACTGCAGGGGGAAAAGGAGGAACCTCCACTGCCATTACCACGCCCCTTCTTGTGTCCCAAGCTCTCTGTGCTGAGTGCATTCAAGCATATTAGCTCATTGCATCTTCCCAGCAACCCTGCATAGAGGTATAGGGGTGATCATTTCCGTAGATGCGTAAACCGGGGCTCAGAGAGTTGAAGGGGTCTGCCCAAGGTCATGCAGCTTGGAAGAGGTAGAGTGGGGTCTGAACCCTAAGCCAGGCTCTTTGGGCTGTACTGCCCACCTCTACAGGATCCACCTCCCACCCAGGTGAAAGACTCTCAGGCCCAGCCCCCCACCCTGAAGAGCCTTCTGGGTTAGGGGGTGCTGAGAGAGGGCCCTGCCCAGACTTCATGCCTTCCCAGGCTGCCAAGTGGGTGGGCTGCCTGTGGATGAATCGTGGCTGCGCCTCGGCTGCCACAAAACGTTCTGCTCCTCCAAATATGGATCAGCTAGCTCTAAATGGAGCTCTGAATTAATCACTAATAGACTCAAAAGTCAAAGCCATTTGAAAAACTCACACATCCCGCCTGCCAGAAAACAAGCAACCCAAGCTGCATCTCCGGCCACACCTGGCCAGACAAGGGGAGGGGCTGTCCGCGGGCTCTGCGGGACTGGGACCTGCCATGTCCACTCTGGAGCTCCGTTTGCCCTCTGTCCAATGAGTCTCATTCACCCCCCTCCATCCTCCAGTGCAGGCACTCTGGACCCCTCTCTGGCATCCTGTCCAAGTCCTTGCCTCTGAGGCCCTCCAATTTAGCCTTTTTCTACTGGGTCCCACATTACAATCATGTGAGGAGCTTGTGAAAGTACCCGTACTCAGCTCTAGAGATTCTCATTCAAGGCTAGCATGGGGCCCAGGCCCCTATAGGTTCTACATGCTTCTGTATTTGTATTATACAGGCAGCACTGAGAACCCAGCTCCAGTGAAAGCCTCCAATTCCACACCTTCCACCCTAGCCTGGGCTCCCCGACCTGGGCTTCACTCCCATCCCATGGGGTCAATTGTTCTTTGCCCCATGGAATGGCCTGCAGGTATTTTATAAATGGCCCTATCTTTAGCTTGAAAAATGTGGCTTTTAGTCCTATGATCTGCTACTTCCAAGCTGTGTGACTTTGGGCGAATCACTTCATTTCTCTGAGCCAGTTTCCTCATTTGCAAAAAGGTGATAATACCATGAAAATAACAGCTACCACAGTCTCAGCACCGATCCCTGTGCCAGGCACTGCTGTAACTCCTGACACAGATTTGATCATCTTATCGTCCTAATAACAATCATGTGAGGTTGATACATATGATACGTTTTGTAAGTATGGAAACTGAGGCTCCCTGAGGGTAAGAAACTCGCTCAAGATCACATGGCAAGTAAATGGCAAAGCTGAGCCTCGAACTGCAGCCTTTGGCTTCCAGGAAGCAAGTGCGTAACCACTCTGCCTGCTGACCTGCTGGTGCTCCAGGAGGACCAGGGGCTAACGGCCAGGACAGGGCCTGGAGACTGAAAATGTGGGGGACCTCAAGGTTGCTAAGAGGACAGAGGGGCCTTATGGCCAGGTCAGCCTGAGCAGGAGCTAGGGGCAAGGCTTCCGGCTCCCACGTCAGATCCACCCCGAGCCCTAGATCGTGTCAGGAGCCATCCCTGAGTGATACAGCATAATCCAAGTTGCTCAAACTGAGTTGGGCTGACCCAGGCCCAGACACAGAGGTCTAAAGGAAGCCACACGTGCCCTTTTTGAGTCAGGTCCCAGACCCGGGGTCTAGAGCCATAGCTGAAGATGAGGGCCCTGGAGGGCCAGTGCACGGAGCCCAAAGAGACATCTGGAAGGCAGGAGTTTCTAGGGCAGCAAATTTAACCAGAAGTCATAGAAGGCTGACCTGAAAGCGGAGGATGAAAGGGACCCTGCTCTTTTCAGAGAGCAACGGGATGTGAAAGAAGATTCCCACAGGCTAGAAATCTAGGGTGGACAGACCCCTTCTTGGAGAGCTGAGCCAAGGCAGCCCTGGACGGGGAAGAAGCCGTCACATGTGGTCTGCCCCTCCCATTATGTGTCATCTGCAGATCCAGTGACCAGGCCTTTATGCCCTATGCAAGCCACAGGTGGGAAAGCATTTAGACAAGGGCAGAGGCACTCTCCTGCAAAGATTACCTCTGTTTATCAGTCTCTTGGTTACTTTTTTTCAACTGGCTAACTCCATCCAAGTGTAGTCAACCAAGCCACATTCCTTTGTCACGTTTGTAGGAAAATCACAGCACGCTGTCAGAGGTGACGTCGGAAAATGGTTCAGAAGTGATCGGAGCTTAGTCAGGCTCAACTTGGCCGTGGCAGCCCCTGACGGCTGCTTTCTCCCCTGAGCATCACGTACCATCTGCTCCCTGAGCCACGGCAAGTGCTGCTGGGCACCCATATAGAAGCTGCCCCTTCACGTTACAGACAGAGCGTCCACACTAACGCTGATGTAGTCAGTGCCCAGGTCCCCTCCGAGGAGCTGACCTAAGATTGGCAAGTGCGCGCGCGCGCATGTGTGTCCCGTTCCTAAGGTATTCTCTGTGTGTGTGTGCATATGCATGTATGTATAACACTTTATTTTACAAAAACTGTAGCATCCTATATATACCAGTCTAGTTTACCAAAGTAAGACAGACAAATAGGTTAAAAAAGCCAATAGTGCTATAAGGCTCACAATTAATATCACTAATACCCAGTATCCTATACCACCTTTTTACCCCTGCTCTCCAGAGGCGGCATTTAAAAAAAAAAATTGCTATTTCTCTTGGCTTCTCCTTAATATTTGCATAGTATTTCTAAAGACAGTGCTGATACTGCCGTTTATTGGTATTTTTTTTCATTATAGACTTTATTTTGTGCCCTCCTACTATTAAAAAAAAGAGAGAGGATTTATCTCTCTCTGTATACTACTTCTGGTTCCCCTAACTTCCCAATATAAGATGATTTGCCTGAATCAAAATTCAGTGTTTATGTTATTATTATATACATATTATTTTTACATTTGTATATACTATTACATATTATGTATGTATTATTCAAACATTGCTCACAGCTGAGTTCCCTAGTGCAACATGATTACATTTTTCTTTCTTGCAAGACTCTTTGTTTTTCCCAGAGTTAATAATCACTTTGTCTTCCTTTTGCTTAGGTTTCAGTGTTTCTATCATTATTTCATCCCAAAACTTTCTGCAGAACTGTAAAGTTCCTCTTAATATGGTTATATACATTATACCGCCTATAGGTTCATTTTGTTTTCTTGGGGGCATCACTCTTGGAACTCCTAACTCTTTAATTCTAATCTGGACTCATTGCTTTTCAGGCCTGCTGCATGCACCAGTATCATGGGCTTCTCTTCACTGTCATCTTTGTAATTCCGCTGTTTGACATCCTCTGTTTCCCGGTTCCCTTGTCTTCCTTTTTTTTTTTTTAATTTACTTACTAGTTTTAATGGAGAACTTAGTTTACTTATTAATTTTAATGGAGGCCCCAGAAGCTCCCTGAGGCCAGGCGCATGAGGCACATGTGAGGAGCCCTAGCGACCCAAAGGCCATGTGAGAGTCTTTGAACTTTCTGGATGGAGAGGGGAGCAGGCATACTCATGCTCAAGTGCTGAGAAAATAAATTGGTACAGCACAGTCCCGTCATCCCTGTCAACATTTTAAACATAGCCACCCTTTGCCCAGCATTTCTATAGCTAGAAATCTCTCTTACGGATTTAATCTGACCTGTTGGATAAGCTCTTCATACATAAATATTTGTTTACTATAGCATTCTTGGTAGAACTAAAACCCATAAACAACTTAAGTGTACATTATGGGGGGGTAGTAAAATAAATGATATATCTTTTATAGGAAAGAATTCTCCTTAGCCATTAAAAAGAATGAGGCAGGTCTCTATGTGCTGTATGTAAAACTAGCCAACATAAAAACTTAAAAAGAAAGGTCGAGGACAGTATGATGCTTCACTATAAATGGGTAAGTGCTACAGTAGGAATGGGATAAAATTTTTGAAGGATACTTATGTAGATCTATGAAAATTTTTTCTGGAAGCCTCGATGTGAAAGTAACTGTGAACAGTGGCTATCTTCAGGGAGAAGGCCTGGGAAGGGGAGGGAGACATTTACTTTTTTTTTTTTTTTTTTTTGCGGTACGCGGACCTCTCACTGTTGTGGCCTCTCCCGTTGCGGAGCACCGGCTCCGGACGCGCAGGCTCAGCGGCCATGGCTCACGGGCCCAGCCGCTCCGCGGCATGTGGGATCCTTCCGGACCGGGGCACGAACCCCTGTCCCCTGCTTCGGCAGGTGGACTCTCAACCACTGCGCCACCAGGGAAGCCCCTGTCTATTCCTTTTTGAAACTGATGCAGGTTTGCCATTTCTACCTGTGATATGTTTCCTTTCTAAATATATCTGTTTGATGAAAAGAAATAGGAGCCCATCTAGAGAAAAATATTAAGTAAATAATTAGACAGGTGGTAAAGGAATATGCCAGAAATCACAGAGGTGTTTCTCGCTCATCTCACACACAGGTAACCAAGGTTTGCAAACTCTGCTACCCTCCTCACTCCTTTAGCTTTTATCCCCTCACAACTCCCACTCCCCAATCCCTGCCCACTCCACCCCACTCCACACAGGCTCTCATCCTAGAGAGGGTTTTCATCCGTTCCTACAAATAACAATAGTAACAATAAGAATATCACCTTACCTTTGCATCGCTTTGTAATTCCGAAATTCTTTTCTATGTGCCATCTCATCTGCTCAAGAAATAGAAGCCTATGCTCCTTAAAAAAAAAAAAAAGAAAAAGAAAGAAAAATTACCCATACAATTCCGCCTTCAATGCACTAACCAGCAAGCGTTCCTACACCCCTCCAGCCTGTCAAATCTCTCAAACTCCTCTTTGGCAGGGGTTCTGAAAGGGGTGTAATTGAACAGAGAGCAGGCCCAGGCATGCCCTGACAGTTCTGCACACTTCCCCTCCAGGGTCCGTCCCTGCAGGAATCCTCTGCGTGGGACAAAATGCATTCTTTGCAAGGTTTCTCTCACCTGCCAACGGACTCCACCAACTGTTAAAATTGTAACCCCTGCTCTGACCTTGATTTAGATGTCTCTTCAGATTCAAAAAGGACTGAGAAGGAACTTGTATCCAGAATACACAGAGAATGCTAAGAATTCAACAATAGAGACAAATAGCCCAACTAAAAAAAATGGGCAAAGGATTTGAATAAACGCTTCTCCAAAGAAGATATATATGAACGAGCACGTGAAAAGCACCATCATTAGCCATGACGGAGATGCAAATCAGAACCACACCGAGATATCCTTGCACACCCACTAGGATGGTGAGGACGTAGAGAAATTGGAGCCCTCCTACACTGCTAGCGGGAACGTTAAATGGTGCAGACACTTTAGAAGAGCGTTTGGCAGTTCCTCAAAATATTAAGCAAAATTACCATATGTTAAAAGCAAGACAACAGACCCAAAATGGAGTCACTCATGCTAAGCCCCACATCACCAAACTGAAACTTAATTACAGTTTCAGCTCTCCCAGAAATGGAATCTTAAACCTGTCACTAGTGAAGTCTGATAGACCCCGCCATCCGTTAAAGGAAGTGACCTTGCGACTCCAATCTACTTTTTGCCACTATACCTTCCTTGTTCCCCCTTCCTTCTGCCTATAAAAATCTTTCCTTTCGTACAGCTCATCCGAGCTCCTTTCTGTCTGCTAGATTGGATGCCACCTGATTCATGAATCCTTGAATAAAGCCAATAAGAACTTTAAAATTTACTCAGATGAATTTTGGGTTTTTTTTTTTTTTAACACATATGACTCAACAATTCCACTCCTGGGTATATATCCAAAAGAAATGAAAACATTTGTCCACATCAAAAACTTGTACATGAATGTTCATAGCAGCATTATTCATAACAGCCAAAAAGTGGAGACAGCCCAAGCGCCCATCAACCGATGAACATATAGATAAAATGTGACGTATCCTTACAATGGATCATTATTCGACAATAAAAATAACTGAAGTATTGATACATGGTACGATGTGGATGAAGCTTGATAATGTTACACTAAATGAAGGAAGCTATTCGCAAAAGGCCGCAGATTGTATGATTTTGTTTATATGAAATGTTCAGAATAGACAAATCCATAGAGACAGAAAGTTAGATTAGTGGTTGCCAGGAGCTAGGGGGAGGGTAGTATGGGTGGGAGGGGTTACTGCTAATGAATATGGGATTTCTTTTTGGGGTGATGAAAATACTCTAAAATTAGATGGTGGTGATAATTGTACAACTGTGTAAATATACTGAAAAACACCGAGTTGTACACTTTGAGTGAATTGTATAGTAGGTCAATTATATCTTAATAATGTTTTTACTACAAACAATTTCAAGGAGTGTTTATGTCCTAACTTAGTGCCTGGCACATAGTAGGCCCACCATAAATATTATTAAAGGAATGTGTAAATGAGATATTGGGTTTTGAAATCGTTTCTGATCTATTTCCTCAGCCTGTGGGTCTTGTAGCCCAGGGGGGCTCCACTCACTATAGTTATTCAGTGCTGGAGGCAAGGGGACATCTTGCTCAAGCAAGTCACTGCTCAGCTCTGAATATCAGCTAGGCTTTTTTTTTTTTTTTTTTTTTTGCGGTACGCGGGCCTCTCACTGCTCTGGCCTCTCCCGTTGCGCAGCACAGGCTCCGGACACGCAGGCTCAGCGGCCATGGCTCACGGGCCCAGCCGCTCCGCGGCATGTGGGATCTTCCCCGACAGGGGCACGAACCCGTGTCCCCTGCATCGGCAGGCGGACTCTCAACCACTGCGCCACCAGGGCAGCCCTAGGTTTGTTTTTTGAATTCCCTGCAACTGAGCAGACTGGAAAGCCATCCTCTGTCTGGAGAAAGGATTTTCTAAATTCCTTTGGTGTGGCAAGAGGCAGGTCTGGGGGTTGCAGATCCTGGTCTCTGTAGGGGCATCCTGGCAGGCAGGAAGAAAAATGGTGGAAGTCCTGCCCTTCTCATCTTGGGGGCAGAGGGGATGAGGAAGGTAGTGAGGACACCAGGGTGCTGAAAATCTTGGCGCTCGAATCACCCTACTACGAGGTCACTGGGGGTGGGGGTGGGGGAGGGGTCGGGGGGGCTGCACACCTCTAGAGGTCTGCCTGATGGTCTCAGCCATTTCCAGCACAGTGCAGAGCGAAGGTGCCCCAGTGGCAGGGGAGGCGTGACCGCGATGGGGCTCCTGGCCTCCCTGGCCATGCAGGGGACCCTGGGGCACAGGGAGAACATCAGAGGGGCTGAGAGCTCAAGCAAAGACCTGGCCAGGATGCCGAGCCCAGTAAGGCACTTTTCCAGAGGCAAATGGGACACCATGGACCCCTCACAGTGCAGGTCAGCACATTACCCTGAAGTCCAGGTGTGACTGTCATGCCTCATTGGACCCAGGCAAAGAGGCACAGAACAAGCACGGATCCAAGGAGGCCTCGCCATGGCCGGGTGAGCCTGCTTCGTGCACCCAGATACCGACTTAGGGGAAAGAAGGGTGACAATAACCTGAAACGCTGAATATTTACACAGAGAGACTGGTTCACCCAAAGAGATTGTTTAAACCAGTTCTTTAGTTTCCCATTTATATTGTCTGGGGGAGAGTAGGATTGTTATAGCAATGGGTGTGGGGAGCAGGGAGTTTGAAACAGAGTAACTCTTCAAATAGATAGGATATTTATATGGGAAATAGTCATTCAACTTGGAAGACACTGAAATATTATTAACGGTAAGTCTAGGGAGTGGAAGCCTGAGAGGAAAATCCGGGCAGTTTTAGATAATAAACTCTCTTTTCCTTGCACACACTAAGGAAAGGCTCCATGGCCAGGCCAGGAGGAGAACACTGAATTGAGAGCAGCTGGAGGGGGCCTGGGAAGCCAGGGGGAGCTCAGGCCTGGAAGGGCTGGTCCACAGGCCCTGGTGACCTTCACCAGCCAGACAAGCTAGGCTGGAGCCTGGACACTGACAGTGGGGAAAGGAGGGGAAGGGTAGGGAATTCCAGCCGGTCACACCCCACACTGCCCAGTGCCTTCAAGCGAGACGGCCTCTCACCCCACCACACGTCAACTTCCCAGTCATGCTCATCTCAAGGGCAGTTCTGCAGCCTCTGTGTCTGGCTTCTGGGATGAGGGTGGGGCGTGGGCCTATGCTTGGAGAAGACAGAGGCTCCTTACAGATGAGTAGGGCTCCCCAGGTGAGGTAGGAAGCAGGTGGGTACACCTGGGCACAGTGCAAGTCTGACACTATCTGTTGTTAGTGCAGCCCTCACCGGTGAAAGACACAGTCCTCCACAGGACTCCCCTCACTTCAGACACCAGCTGCAAGTTCTGGGGTTCCCAGGCCACCTGCACTTCTGCTAAGTGGCCACTATTCCCTCAGGCCTGATAATTCACTAGAACAGTTCACAGAACTTAGGAAAGTGCCCCACTGATGACTACAGTTTTATTATAAAGGGTACAAATCGGGACCAGCCAAGTAAAGAGACACATAGTGTGAAGTCTCAGAGAGTCTCAGATGTGAAGCTTCTGTGTCCTCAGGATGCAACACCCTCCTGGACCACTGCCATGTAACATGAACCAGGAAGTGCTCACCCAAGCCTGAGGTCAGAGTTTTTATTGGGGTTTCATCCTGCAGGCATGGTTGACTGAATCATCAGTCATGTGATTGAGCTTAATCTCCAGCCCTCCACTCCTCCGCAGCGGTCAGGCTGACATCAACTGGCTCAAAACCCGACCCTCTAATTGCACGTTTGGTCTTTCTGGCACAGCCAGCCCCCATGCTGGGTCATCTCATTAGCATGAGCTCAGACATGGTCTGAATAGCCCACCAGGAAGAGTGAAGACACACATTCCTTTCACTTGGGAAATCCTGAGGCTATAATGGTTACCTCCCATGGGCCAGGGACAGAAGCTATCTGAATTCTTTATTACACAACACTAGGAAATCTGGAGTGGGGTTGGGGTACAGTCAGAGAAATGGAGAACTAGATCCAATCTTTTGAAGAGAAAGAGACCCCTTCCTCCCCAAAGGAAGAGTGAAATTTATTTGGGAGTTAAACAGATTTACCCAGAGGAAGAATTGTGGACAGAGAATATCTTGAAATTTAAATCTTCGTGTTCTTTTCTACCTTCTCATAAGAGACATTTTTTTTTTTTTTTAGTCTCCCATTCACATTGCCTGGGGAAAAAGTAAAATTGTTATAGTATAGGAAAAGAGCTAGAACCAGCCAATGTTCCTTGTTTTATGAACAAATCAGACTTCTGAAAATCCAAAAGGAAGGCTGAGGGAAGCAAGAGACCAGAGTTTATAAAAGAAGGACAGAGAAAAAGTATTATGCCACCAGAGAGGGAGGGCAAGGGTCTCCCAACTGGGGCCACTGCCACTGCCAGGCCTGGGGAGCTCAGAGCCTGCAGACAAACCATTTAACTGTTGAGGGAGCACCACTCACTGCCCAAAGAGAAGGGGAACACGAGCGACCCACTTCCTCACTGTGGGGCCGGAGCTCCATCACGGGTCCAGCCAGCTGTCACTCAAGGAGGATCCAGCAGAACATTTTGTTTCCCAAGGCTCTGCTGAACCCCATCTGAATTGCCCAGGTGGACAGACACCCCCACTTGCATTTTCAATGTCCCAGGACACCACAAAGCTCCGCAGAAAAGAGGGTGGGGGGCCTGGACACTCAGAGGGTGGAGGACCGGTGGGGGAATGGGAGCCCCAGCTCCCGTTCTTGCTTGGGGCTGGACAGTGGTGCACCTGCCCCCTTGCGACTTGTATCAGATGCCTTGGTGACCCAGGTCCCACTCTGACTTCTGGGGCTGCTGCGGGGACAGGTCTAAGAGAGCTTGGTCCATCCCAGAGTGTTGCCTGAAGGATTCTCCTTGCGTTTTCTGTCCCAGGACTGCTCTATCAAGAAGCTTCCTCAGCCTGCAGGTAAGCACAGCCCAGAAGTTCAGGGTGACACTGCCTGGGGTGACTGTCCACCAGTCAGGCTGGGAACTGGTGGAGAAAGGCTCCCACGCCTGTGCTTCTGAGCGACAGCTCTGGGAGGTGCTCTGTGGCTTTTCAGCAGGGCCTGATGAGGTTATAGCCCTTGAGACAGAGTGATCAGGACACACACACCCCAGCTGGGCTTTTCCTCTTTCTCCACCTCTCTCCCTAGCCCCTCACTCCTGCTCCCTGGGATGGGTTCTCAAGTAACCCACCTGCACAAAAGTCCTGGTTTCATTCCTCCTTTCAGGGACACCTCGGTGGGGCACCCATGGCATTGTTGGGAGCCTCTGGGGGGCGCTGCCCTGCTACGTGAGAGAAAAAGGACACTCCAAAGACTTTGCATTCTGATTGGAGCAGTCCTGAATTTTTAGTTCTAAATTCCAATAGACTAACCTCAAAGATCCCCTAGTTGGACCCCTTCATTTTACAGTAGACTCAGGGCCTGGAGGAAAGTCTCCTGAGATCCCATGGGGAGCAGGGCAGAGCAGGGTCTGGAACCCAGCTCATTCCCTGGTCTCCTCCTTCCCAACAGGCCTCTAAAAGCTGCTTGCTGGAGGTCACTGAGCTGGTTGAATGAGATCCTATCTGTGGAAATGTCTCGTAAACTGCGAAGCATTATAAAAATGCTATTTGTCATGATTTGTGCCAGACCTAGGACTGGAACCCAGATCTGCTGGCTCTCCGGCCAGTGCGTTAAGCCCAGCAATAAGAAGTTGCATTAGACAGCAATTTAGAATTCCTTATTTTTAGAGTCACGCTCTCAGAGACACTTGCTAACTAGCAACCCCATCCCAGCCTCCCTCTCTCTGCTGGGCACTCCCTGCACTGTGTTCTGCTGGGTGGCTGGCTGGGTGGGGAGTGCCAGCTGACCTCTATCTTTTATTCTCTGATTCAAAAAACTATTTACAGATCCTCTAAGATGTCTCAGGGACTTTGCTCGTGCTGAGGACATGGTGGTGACCAGACAAACATAGCCCTGGCCTTAGGAGATTGGCATCTAATAGGGGAGAAACGTAGGCAGGAATCACTTGGTTAACTGTACAATTGTTTCTGTGCTGGTGCTGTGAACAGAGTGCAGGACACAATGACAACACCACCAACTCTAGGGGTCAGAGGGGCTCCTTGGAGGAAGGGACATTTAGCAGAGACCTGAAGGGTGGACAGGAGAGAAGCAGACAGGAGAGAAGAGTGTCTCCTGGCAGAGGAGCCCCCAGGGAGAAAGGAGCTCAAGGTGCTGGCAGAGCTGAGGAGGGCCTAAGGGTGGAATGTGTGTCAAGGGCACGAGTCAGGCAAAGCGAGACTGGAAGTTGGGTTGGGGTAGAACTTGTGGGCCCGGTGGCTCCTTGAGGGTGTATCTTCAAAGCTTTCCTAAAAGCAATGGACGTCATTGAAGGGTGCTATGCTGAGAAATGACATAGTCATATTTTTGTTTTCAAGGGGTCATTCTGCTCATAGGGTGGCTGGCGAACATGCTGGAAGGAGGCCAGCCCGGCTTTGGGGAGGAATGTGAGGAGACTCCTGAAGAAGGAGGGAGGGAAGCAGCGCCAGAACAGGGCTGCGGTGGCTAGAAGGACAGAACTAGGTGAGTTCGTGTGACATTTTAAGGTGGAATCAGCAGCACTGGGGATTGGAAGTGGGAGGGGAGGGAGTGGGGATTGCTAATGGGGACCCTTGGATTTCTGACATAAGCCTCAGGGTAGATGGAGGACATGCCCCTTCCTGAGCTGGGAGCCTGGGGGTGGGACAGACTGGGGGCAAGAACATGATTTTGGACGTGTTGAGTTTCTGTGCAACAGCCTCCTGGAGATGACAAGTGGCAGTCAGATACGTGGGGCTAAGAGCTCCGGGCTGGACACAGACATTTGGAAATGTCCAGGCGTAGGTCATAGTCAGATGTCATGAATGAGATCTGCCTGGGACCGCAGTGGGGATGGAGACAAGCTCCCTGACCTCAGGGAGCTTACCTTCTAATGGGGCGGGTAGAGGATTCCACTTCTTGTAAGTGGAGTGGCTCTTTCGAGACCAGTTCTCTCACCAAAAATAAGCTGGACAAAATCCAAAAGCCTTTTTTCTGCAGCCATTTGTTTGAAAGGTCAGGATCCCAGAGAGATGGGAGCATATGGAGGTGACATTTGGTGCTACTTTTCCCCTTAAGGTATCCCTGGCTCGTGAGCAGTATGGGGCCAAGAGGCTAAGAACCAAGGAGAAAGCAGTGGAGAAGAATCTGAGAACTTGAGTTAGAGATTCTGGCGATCTCATAGAGTAAGGAAACAAATTTGGAGTTCAAAATAGCCGGACAAGTAGGACCTGAGGGCCAAGATGTCTGGGAAAAGAGAGGAGAAGAGAAGCACCGTAGGTTAGCTCACAATTCCCAGGTCCTCTTCCCCAGAGGCATTTGCTGATTCACAAGCAGCGTCTGCCCAAGTAGTGAAGGGCTGAGCGCAAAGCACGGACGAGAGACTAGAGAGTTGAGCGGAGTTTTGGCGGTAAGATGGGGCTGGGGAAGCAAACTGGGAATCAAAGGCCCACCCAAGAGGAAGGACCCTAGAACACAACCCAGGCTCCCAGGGAGAACCCCAGAAGGGTGAGGTGCTAGGAGCCTGGGTGAGCCAGAAACAGAGCAGCCTTCAAAGTCTGACCTCCAGCTTCAAGCCAGCTCAACCCCAGGTTGGATTAAGATGGCGTTCCGACACTTGAACTGCCTTCCAGAAAACCAAATAAATCATCTCTGATGAAATGTCCCATCAGTCAGAGCCGAAAATGTATCTCCATATTAGAAACAGACCCACAGGTGATCCAAATAGTGGTGTTATCTGATGCAGTACAGATTTTTAAATCGCTGTGATTAAAATGGTCAAGAAAATCGACAAGATGGAGACTTTCACCAGAGAACTAGAATCTACGTATGCAAAAGAATCAAATGGGAGTTACAGTGGCGTGGATAGAATCTGGCAATTAATATCCTTGAAGAACAGCTAACAACCTTCCACTGAGCCAGGAGAAAGGGCACCCCAGGGGCAGGTAAGTGCCCTGTGAAACCCCACAGGTAGCAGCCTGCAAACAGGGTGGAGGGCAGGGTGTTTGGCTGGCAGAGCCAGCGGCAGCATTCCATGCAGGAAATTCAGGGAAGGCCAGCTGGAACCGCATTATGCTCGAATTTGAATGTTGGATGAAGAAATTAGAGTTCCGTTCTGCAAAGAGTGAACAGTAGTTCTGTTTGTCTGTGTCTCTAGGTTTACTTTGCCTCAGGATCAATGTAGAAAGAGTTAAAAAAGAAAATGACATAGTTTGCATTCTTTTTTAATTACTTTTTTCAAACATGAAGAAATTCAATATCTGCACCAGTACTTAAAGCATTTTTAATTGTTTCTCCATCCAGGAAGAGTTTCATCTTCTGGGCTATTTTTGTAACACTCCATAACAAGCCTATATTACAGTTTCGGACGGTAGCATTGAACTTTTAAACAAATTTTGGCATTTAGCAAGACCTTCTTTGGCAAGTTTATTTTGTCCTTCCTTTGCTGACCTTGTAAACTACTTAATTGCGAAATGTGGTTTGTCTCAGAGCGCCTCTTAAACATTGTATTCTTTAAAATAGAGATTTTTCCATTGCTTGGGAGACCAACAGCCATATCCTCAACACATACAGCAAAGCAGGGCTCCTCCCTTCCACTTACTTAGAGACATATGGTTTTCATCAGCCACTTCTCTCTTCTTGGCAGAAAACCTGGCAAAGGTTTACACTTTATTTAGCAAATAGCCCACCCCTCTCTCATCAAGCCCCTACTTGCTGTTCTCTCTCTTCCGCCATCCCAAGTGACCCTGCCTCCTTCTCCACTCCCAAAGTGTGCCCTCAGTCCCCTACCAGGCAAACCCAATTGACTGAGTCGCCCACCTGCCAGATCTGGTCGGAGCTCTGAAGCAGGAAGTCAGCCCGAAGGCCTCTGGAAGTTGGAGCTGACCGAGCTGAGTGTGAACTGTCTTTCAGAAGAGAGGGTTCCTGAAATTAGATCAGCCGGCCAGCTGGGAGCTCTTCCTCACTGCTACAGAGAGTGGGCAGCTGACGAGACTGAAGTTCAGGGACCCCTGCGATCTGGGTTGTCCTGCCCCCATTCTGATCCAGTGGGGAAGCCCAGTGCCACTCCCTTGCCAGGCTCCCCCACCTTCTGTTCCCACCAGTTCTTACCCTTCCTGGTGTCATTGTGAGGGACTTTCTAAGCTGGCAGTAAAGTTCGTTGAGCCCTCAGTCCCCCTGACCATCCTTCCCCTGGAGGCTGGCTGAGCCTCGCTGACATAAAAGTGGCCAGAAAAGAAGTACCTGAGTGCTGGTAAGGATGGCCCTAGACCAGGTGCTGAGGGACCCAGGCAGTCGAGCATGCTCACCACCACCATATTGACTGCAACAACTGACCATTTCTGCCTCCAGACATACCCTGAATCCATGATCATTTCTCCACCTGTGGGGGCAGAGGCTGTCCTGGCTCCTGGCCTTGGGGGTCCAGGATGCTGGGGTTCTGAGGGGCTGGAGGGAGGCCAGTGTGGCTGGGGCACACTGATAGAGGGAGAGTCGCTCAGGATGAGGCTGCAACATTGGGGAGACCAAGTTCCCTTTGGACGGGTTCCCTTCAGGGCCTAGGAGGCACTGGAGTTGCGATTTAGACATAGATGAACACCTCCTGAGGCTTTGCATCAGCTCGGTGCCCCAGTGGGTGCGGGGAACTGCCAGGGCTCACCATTCTTTGACCGTGTCACACACTGTGAGACCCTCAGCCTCATAGACACAGAGTGACCCCAGGCAAGCAGCAGGGCTCCTAGGACTTTGCTGGAGGAGGGAGAAGAGGGACTTCCTATGGTCCCTGTGGCTGGTTTTCCAGCTTGGGGACAGCAAGCACTGGCAAATAAGGGCTTGGGTTATTTTGAGAAGGCTTGTGTATTGGGGTCATAGGATAGGGTTCTGGAGGTGCTGACAAGGGAGGGGTGCAGCCAGAGGGGGAAGGATATATCAAACTAGGTGGGTGAGGTCAGTGGAAACATCTCTGGGCTATAGTTAAACTTGAGCAGCAGGAAGGAAAAAGCTGTGATTTAAACCACCAACGAAATTACTCTAGCACTTCTGCCTTCCAAGGGGGTGGCCTAATTCATATCAAAGGGATGATGAATCCTTAACATGCCTACAGAGACGGGTAGGAGAAGGAGTTAAGACCAATAATTTGATTGTGTTAAGGGCAAAAGTAATTTTAAAACTGGTCCTTAACGTTTTCTGGGCAGGCAGAGATTGGCCTGGACGCCGTCTGGGTAGAGGGTGGGGATGAGCTGCTCCACAGGGGAAATTATGCTGTGGGAGGCGGGCTCCGGTCCGGGGTGGGGGGCAGGGGGGAGGGGGAGTGAGGCTGGAAACGTACTGGATGCGGTGGGGGTGGGGAAGAGCAAGGGAATAGCTGATATGCACCTTTTTTTTTTTCCCGGTACGTGGGCCTCTCACTGCTGTGTCCTCTCCCGTTGCGGAGCACAGGCTCCAGACGCGCAGGCTCAGCGGCCATGGCTCACGGGCCCAGCCGCTCCGCGGCATGTGGGATCTTCCCGGACCGGGGCACGAACCCGTGTCCCCTGCATCGGCAGGCGGACTCTCAACCACTGCGCCACCTGGGAAGCCCCACTGATATGCACCGTTAAGGTGTTCTCCGTACGAAGATGCAACACGGCTCTCCCAATTATATGTAGGAAAATGTGTCACACACGCCCTATGCTAGGGCTACTTTGGGGAGAATCAAGGGAAAGGATCTATATTTTATATGTGTCTTGACACAGGGCAGAGAGAAGAAAACAGCTTCAGGGGACAAAAGCATAAAAAAGAAGAAAGAAAGAGGGGGAGAGAAAGGAAGAAAGAAAGGGAGGGAGGGAGAGAAGGAAGGAAGCAAGGGAGGAAGGAAGGAAGGGAATTAATTCAGTAGGAACAGGTAAGAGGGGATTGGGAACAAATCCCCCCAAAGTCTTGCAGGAAACCCCGGATTTCCCTCTACTGTGGGTTGAGGGTTTGATCCATTTTCCCTTGGATATTCAAAGGCAAGGTGGCCCTCATAAGGCCATAGGACTTGGAAACACCCAACACGGTAGACATAGGGTTTTCATTTTATGTGTAACTTAGTAATGAGGAAGAAGAAACTGAGCAGGACCTGGTGAGGGTTTGAGCAGCCTCTAAAGGGCATTGAGGGGCTTCCCTGGTGGCGCAGTGGTTGAGAGTCCGCCTGCCGATGCAGGGGGCGCGGGTTCATGCCCCGGTCTGGGAAGATCCCACCTGCCGCGGAGCGGCTGGGCCCGTGAGCCATGGCCACTGAGCCTGCGCGTCTGGAGCCTGTGCTCCGCAACGGGAGAGGCCACAACAGTGAGAGGCCCGTGTACCGCAAAAAACAAAAAAAAAATAAATAAAGGGCATTGAGGAGATCCATCAACTAGGAGTTTAAATCCAAGCCTGTTCTGTTGAAGGCAGGTCCTTGGCTCACTGTAACCAAGGGGGTTATGGAAACCCTTGTAGGATCTGGAAGGAAGTGGGCTCGCTATTCCCTTCTACACACACACACACACACACACACACTCACACCCCCTCAGATAATGATAAGGACAGGTTTGGCCCGAGTGTCTCCCTGCCCCCTTCCCCTTGATGTTTCTTGAAGCCTCTTTTAAATTATGGATCAGCTCATTAATGGCCAGTTAAGATGACTGAGTGGTTCCATCTATATTTCAGGGAAACCCTGGGATCCTTTTGGCCAATCATGAGGACACACTCCTTTCTACCTTCCCTTCCACTTAGAAACTGAAGTTATTCAAGGCGCTGGCCTCTGAGAACTCCCTGAGGTAGAACCAGGTTGCTTCATTCTTTAGAGAAGTGTAGATACCTCAAATCATACATGGCTATGACCAGGCTCACCCAAAAGTCTTCCCCAGCACTTGATCCACAGATATCAACCTTTTATCTCAATTTCTCCAGAGAAGACCCCATCATGTCCTTGACTGAAATACAACCCTGAGAGAGAAGGTCCCCCAGGGACACTGGTGCGTACATCTCCATCTAGAGGAGGATGACTTTGCAGGGAGGGGTCTAGAAACCATCTCAAATGCCAAATGAATTGAGGATATTGAGTCTAGGGAAGAGAAAGTTAGGGAGAACACACAACTGTCAGTGAGCATTCTCTCTTATGAGCAAGAGAAATGTGACAAATTAGGTTAAATGAGAAAAAATATATTATTGGCTCATGTATTGAATAAAAGGGAGGATCGTGTAGGCTTCAGGAATGGCACACTCTCTGTTTTCGAGAAGATTGCAATCAGCTCTACCCAACTCAGATGGAATAGGTTCCCCACAGGAAAGAAGGGATCTGTTACCACAGGAAGGTAGAAGAGGTATTGGCCAGACAAAGACAGTAGATGTCCACTCCAGCTGTCTACAAATTTATGAGATATTCATTTGGGTTTTCTTTCTATAACTTAATATCCTTCAGTGGCTCACCAGGACCTACAAGATAAAGTCCAGTTCCTTCAAATGACTTACAAAGCCCTCCAGGGAGCTCTGCCCCTGGCTCCCTGCTCAGCTGCCCCTCCTACCACTCTGCCCAGATCTCTCCCCAAGGTACCCTTACACCCAGAGCCAGGCAGACCTCAGTCCCTCTGCCCAACGCATGGGCCAAGCTCTCTCCTAATTCTCTACACCACGGCAAAAGACAAGTTAACAATATTGCCTGAAATCTTAGGGAGGAAAAGGGAAGTACACACCAGAAAGTATCCTATCATTGTTCTCAGAAGTGGCTCTGCTGAGAGCCCACAACCCCGAGCTAACTTCAATGTTCTTTTCAAGCACGCTCCCCACCTCACCCACAACTACCTCCAGGTAGCGAGGAATAAACCTCCTCCCACCATCAGGCATCTTCCAAGTATCCCTCTTCCTTGGAGTTCAGGTCTAAGCAAGGACCCCACGCCCAACCCAGCTCCTGGAAGTAGTTCTTCCCTCTTACTCCCAGCTGAGATCTGCCTCCCAAGCCCTCTTGTCCTGCCCCAGAATTTGCCTCTTCTATGCATTACTGACAATAGGAATATCAAAACAAAATACCTGCCAGGACATTTTCTAAAAGTTATAATGGTCAGGTTAAAACAGCACTTTGGGAGGGACACCCACTCCCAAGTCTAGATTGGGCTGTGCCAGGCCCAGTCGGGTTTATTTGCACAGTTGTTTTCTCCAGTCTAAGCTGAAGAAGTGAGCACTTCTCTCCCACATTCTTCTCCATCTCAGCTTCTTATCTAGGATTGGGGAAGATGAATTGTACAGTAACCTATGTTTAGCTTTGCAAGAGACTACCAAACTCTTCCAAAATGCCTGCACCACATTGCATTCCCACCAGCAGTGAATGAAAGTGTTCTGTGTCTCCACATTCTCACTAGCGTTTGATGTTGTCAGTGTTTTGGATTTTAGCCATTCTAATAGATGTGTACTGGTATCTCATTGTTGTTTTAATCTGAAATTCCCTGATGACATATGATGTTAAACATCTTCTCATAAGCTTATTTGCCATCTGTATGTCTTCTCCGTTGAGGTATCTGTTCAGATTTTTTGCCCAATGTTTAATTGGGTTGGTTGTTTTCTTATTATTGAGTTTTAAGAGTTCTTGTATATTTTGGCTACAAGTCCTTTATGAAATATGTCTTTTGGAAAGATTTTCTCCTAGCCTGTGGCTTGTCTTTTCATTCTCTTAACAATATCCTTCACAGAGCAGAAGTTTTTAATTTTAATGAAGTCTAACTTAGCAATTTTTTCCTTCAGAGATTGATGTTGTATCTAAAAAATCATGGCCAAACCCAGGGTCACCTAGATTTTCTCCTATGTTGTGTTCTAGAAAATTTATAATTTTTGTTTTACATTTAGATCTATGATACATTTTTGGTTAATTTTGTGAAGAGTGTAAGGTCTGTCTCTAGATGCACTGTTTTTGCATGAATATGTCCAATTGTTTCAGTACCATTTGTTGAAAAGACCACTCCATTGCATTGCCTTTGCTCCTTTGTCAAAGTCTATTTGACTACATTTGTATGGGTCTATTTGTGGTCTCTTTAATTTGTTCCGTTGATCTATTTATTCTTTCATCAGCGTCATACTGTCTGGATCACTATAGCTTTACAGTAAGTCTTGAAGTCATGTAGTATCAGTCCTCCAACTTTGTCCTTCTGCAATATTATGTTGGCTATTCTGGGTTTTTACCTTCCCATATAAACTTTTTTTTTTAAGATTTTTTTTTTTAATGTGGACCATTTTTAAAGTCTTTATTGAATTGTTACAGCATTGCTTCTAAGTTCTATGTTTCAGCTTTTTGGCCCTGAGGCATGTGGAATCCCAGCTCAAACCTGCAGATCAAACCTGCAGTCCCCGCATTGGAAGGCAAAATCCCATCCATTGCACCACCAGGGAAGTCACTCATTCTAATATAAACTTTAGAATGAGTTTGGTTTTATTTTTTTGTATTTTTTTTTTTTGCGATACGCGGGCCTCTCACTGTTGTGGCCTCTCCCGTTGTGGAGCACAGGCTCCGGACGCGCAGGCTCAGCGGCCATGGCTCATGGGCCCAGCTGCTCCACGGCATGTGGCATCTTCCCGGACCAGGGCATGAACCCGTGTTCCCTGCATCGGCAGGCGGACTCTCAACCACTGCGCCACCAGGGAAGCCCCAGAATGAGTTTGTTGATATCCACAAAATAACTTGCTGGGACTTTGATTGTGTTTGCATTGAATCTAGAGATCAAATTGGGAAGAACTAATATGTTAACAATTTTGAGTTTTCCTATTTATGAACATGAAATATTTCTTCATTTATTTAGATATTCTTTGAGTTTTTCATTAAAGTTTTGTAGTTTTCTTCATATATATCCTACACATATTTTGGTAGATTTCTACCTAAGTCTTTTTTTCTTTCTCTTTCTTTCTTCTTTCTTTCTTTCTTTCTTTCTTTCTTTCCTGTGCTAATGTAAATTGTGTTGTCTTTTGAATATCAAATTCTAATTATTCACTGCTGGTATATAGGAAAGTAACTAATTTTTGTATATTAACCATGTATCCTGAACCTTGCTATAATCACAATATTATTTCCAGTTTTCATTAATTCTTTGTGACCTTCTACATAGACAATCATGCTATGTGCAAACAAAGACAGTTTTATTTCTTCCTTTGCATTCCATACGTCTTATTTCCTTTTCTTGTCCTCTTGCATTAGTTAGGTCTTTCAGCACAATATTGCATAAGACTGGTGAGAGGGACATCCTTGTCTTGTTCCCAATCTTAGAGGAAAAGCATCTAATTTGTCACCATTAAGTATGTTAATGTTTATTACTTTTTAAAACATGGAAATAAATTTTAAAAACTAATTTAAAATACGTCTCTATGTTTTCTAGATTTTGTGTTTTGCTTTAAAAGAGCTTCTCTATTCCAAGGTTATAGAAATATGTCCCTATATTTTCTTTATGTTCTTCCAGTAATTGTATAGGTTTGTTTTTTACCTGCACCTCTTTAATCCATCTGAAATTTGGTTTGCATATAGTGTGAGGTAAGGGTCTGTTATAGATGGATTCTATAGATTAGCTGGATCAACATTCATATCAATGCCCTTCTGGTATGTCTTCCTATATTGCAGACTATCTTGAAGATAGGATTCCAGATGTAATGGAGATTCCCCCAGTTGGATGCCTTCAGAATCTGCCACAGTTCCAAGCCAATGACTGAGCATGAAGAGGAAACTAGAGTGTGGCCATTTCTCCCCACATAGAATAGCTCTTCCATGGGCAATCTTGTAGTAGCCAAGACTTTCTCAAAGCTGCATCACAGTCTGAAGCTTTTTCTACCCAATCTTCTTTCTTGTTCCCTTTCTTTTCACAGATGTCACACCTAAATTACAGTCTGAAGGCTTTCCCTGCTGCCCCTGCTCCTTCTTCCCTTTATCTTTTTTTTAAATTTTTATTTTTTATTTATTTATTTTTGGCTGCCTTGGGTCTTCTCTGCTGTGCATGGGCTTTCTCTAGTTGCGGAGAGCGGGGGCTACTCTTTGTTGTGGTGCACGGGCTTCTCATTGTGGTGGCTTCTCTTGTTGCAGAGCACGGGCTCTAGGCGCACAGGCTTCAGTAGTTGTGGCACGTGGGCTCAGTAGTTGTGGCTTGTGGGCTCTAGAGCGCAGACTCAGTAGTTGTGGCGCACGGGCTTAGTTGCTCTGCGGCATGTGGGATCTTCCTGGGCCAGGGATCGAACCCATGTCCCCTGCGTTGGCAGGTGGATTCCCAACCACTGTGTCACCAGGGAAGTCCCCCCTTTATCTTTTACATGCAGTGTCCCAACAAATCTCCTGTCCTTCTAACTCCATCTTGGTGTCTACTTTTTAAAAGACCTAAGCAGATACAACTCACATGAAGCTTTGAGTTACCTGGAGAAAAAGGCAGCACATCTTCCATTTTACTGGAGAAGATCCTGGCAGAGGTGCTGTAGTTTTGGAATAGCACCCATGGCAAAAGCTTCCTACTATCTGGAAGCTTCCAGACTGTAGCAACAGCATCTCCTTCAGTGGTTGAATTCTGCACTGTGGCTTTGGAAGTCATTCTGGTAAGCTCAATCTAAATCCTTTTCCTCTCTCTTCACAGTTCTGGCAGCTATACATAACTTCCACAAATTCCTTTCTGATTAAAATAGTAGAATGAATTCTCTTTTCAGAAATTAAAACCATCACCAATGTAGCGTCTAATTTAATTTCTTCCAAAGTGGGTAATCTATTGTCTCAAAACCATTCTTGACTCATCAGTCTTTTCCTAATGATTTAAAATGCCCTTCTCACATACGCTAGATTTCCATGGATCTATTTCTTTACTCTGTTCCATTGTTTGGATTATCTGTTCATACATCAATATCACTCTGTATTGATCACTTTACAGTAAATGTTTATACGTTGTTCTTACTGTGTCAAAATTCTCCTGGCTCTTCTTATTCATTTTTTTCTTCTAGATGACTTTTAGAATTTGCTTTTAAAATTCTATTTTTTAAAACTTTTACTAAAATTTTTATTGGGATTTCACTTAATTTATAGATTAATTAGGGGAAAATTTACTTCTCTACAATATTGGATTTTCACCAGGACTCATTTATACTAGGGACTGGCTAAATGGCTTGGGAGTGGGCTTGAAGCTTGAAGGCACAGGCCTGTACCTGCTAATTAACTTGGCCAAGAGTAGCTCATAGGTGTCTTAGAGAGAGGAAGGAAAGTTCTGCAGAATGGTGGGAAAGCAAGCCAGGCCACCTGGAGTCAAGGAGTGGTTTGATGATGATACACTGAAGGATAAATAACCATCTTATATGTAAGTGTGGGGGTACTTTAGGCCATGTACTGTGGCTGAGGGAGGGACTCTGGGATCATAAGCTCTTCCATGAGGAGGCCTTCTCCATGTACTGATGTAACTAAAAAGGCCCCCAAATCCTGGGTGGAATCAAGATGGGACCAAAGAGGAAACAACACTGAGGACTCCAGAGAACTTGCAGCCAGGGGAGAATGGAGGAAAATATCCTGTTTCTGGTTCCTTGGAGACCAGGGTAACGGAGGGAAAGCCTGGCAGGTGATATGGAAGAACAGAACAGACTAGTAAGGGAAGACAGTCTTCTCGGAGAGTCAGGAAAAGAAGAACAGCCTTGGAAGAGACTGGATGTGGACTGGAACAAAGTTTACAGAGTTGAGGCATCCCTATACAAGATTCACCTGCAACGGTGACCACAGATGAGTCCTGTGTCCAACTAGCAAGATTCCTTTCATCAGTTCTTCACCTGCAGGAAGAAGTTTCCATTCCTCTCGATACCAATGGCTTGGATGTGTATTGTTATTGCTGAGTTATTGCAAGTGGAGAGTGAGGGTCCATGGGGGTTATAAACTCCTTCCTAGAACCAGAGCTTCAAGTCCTGGCTGGTGGCAGAGAAAATGTCAGAGAAGGCAGGTGCAAACCCGGCACCTGTTCAGAGCTCTCCTACTGAAATGTTCTCCAGAGGTCTTCTGGACTGACCCAAGGTCTTCTGTAGCCATTTGGGTCCCTTTAGCCACTGCTGAGCTCCAGAATGGATCTTTTCTCTTCTACCATTTTATTAAAAAAAAAAAAAAAACACGTCTGGATAGTACTTCAGAGTTTATATTCATTATCACACTTGGCCTCCTAAAAACACTATGATTTAGGTGTAGCTATCATTACTGTTGGGAAAACTGAGGCTCAGAGAGATTATCTGACTCACCAAAAGGCACAAAGCTACTCAGTGACAGAGTCATTCATTTACTCAGCAAATGTTTCCTGAGGCCTTACTGTGTGTCCCAAACTCTGGAGACCCAGCGCTGAAAAGAACCTGTCCAGGTCATCAAGGAGCTCCCAGCCTAGTGAGCAGACAGGCTCATGAACAGGTAATTTTAAAGCAATATTATTGCCTTGCTGGTGGTCCAGACCAATCGAGAGGTTATGCAGAAGAAAGTCCCCAGGAAGGCCCGGCAGAGTCTTCCCAGACATAGAGGCAGCATTTGAGCTGAGACTTGAAGAATGACTAAGAATTTTCCAGGGGCAACAGTGGAGACGTTGTATTCCAGGAAGGAACAGCAGGGGCAGAGGTACCCAGCAGTGAGAGGACGCAGAGGCTTCTGGAAAACTGCAGACTGTTCTAGATCACACGGTGGCAAATGGTGTGCGAGGTGGCCCAGAGACGGAGACTGACTAGGCTTCAGGGACATTCATTCCATGGCTAAGGAGTGCACCAGACACTCCCCTAAGCACATACTAACTCACAGCATCTCCCCCTCGTCTAGGCTGGGACCCCTCCCAGCACAGCTTACACTCCAGAGCCCCAGAGAGGCCAGGCTGAGGCTGCCCGTGTGGGACTTTGTCTGTGTCCTCCCTTTGTCCACGGTTCCCCCTGAGACCACACCATTCACAAATCCTCCCCTTGGGGGCTGCACCCCAGGGACCGCCCCCAAACACCTTCTTTACTAGTTTCAGTCACTTACAGGAACTTGACACCATGCTATGTTTGTATTTGTTCGCTGTTCGTCCCCTTCCACTAGAATATGGGCTCCATGAGGGCAGGGACCTGACCTATTTTATTCCCTGCGCCCGCTCATGCCTAGAAAGGTGCCTGGCACGTGGTAGGCACCCAGAAGATATCTTGCTGAATAAACGATCTCAGTGACTCCTCACAATGACCCAGTGAGGTAAAAATTATCACACCATTTTACAAATGAGGAAACTTGCCTAGGTGACACAGTGCACAGCACAGCCAGGCTTCCAAACTCTGCCTGTGTGACTCCAGACCAAAGCTTATACTGTAAACCCAAGCCCATGTTTGCCATTTCCAGAAACTTCCAGGCTATTTCACACCTCCTCAGTGCTTCTTTTGCAAAGAAATGTCCTTTCTCCCTACCAACCCCTCCCACATACACACACACAACTGACCAACGCAATGCGCCTTGAGCCCCTCTGGCCCCTGGACGGGTTCCTGGTGGCTCTATCTCATGTTTGTTTCCTTTTTCTCTTCTGTGAAACGCTTTAGGGTAAGACTTTGCCTTATTCATCTTTGCTTCCTTAGCACCAAGTGGGGCCCTGGCAGAAGGCTAGCAATCTGTGAATATTTATTAAATGAAAAGAAGGAAGAGAGGGAGGGAGGAAGGAAAGAAGAGAGAGAGGAAGGGAGAAAGGAAGGAAGGAACAGAGGGAGGGAGGGAGGAAGGAAGGGAGGGAGGGAGAGAGAGAGGGAGGGAGGAAAGGAGGACATGAGCAGGGCCATGGGGATTACAGTCCAGCCCTGGCCCATCAGTGCCAGTGCTCTATTGCCCCCAGAGGCCCAAAGTCTGCCTGTGGGAGCCTCTGGTTCATAAATGTTTGCTGATTGACATAATGTCACTAACTTATATTTGTAAGTCCTTCAGCATGTACAGGACAGTTTCACATAACTTGGTGGTGTAGGCAGAACAAATAACATTATTTTTACATCCCCTCTCCCCGGAATGGAAATATGGCAGTCTCCCTAACAGCCGTCCTGTTCCCTTCATACTGGGCATCAGCCGTGTTGTCTGGGTAGGATAATCCCACCCCAGTTCAGGGGTCTCAAGGCAGCTTGGTCCAGTGGAGAGAGATCTGGATGGGGAATCCAGAGATCTGGGATCCTAATTCCAAGTGAGCCATAACTGGTGGAGTGACCTTGGGTAGGTCCTTCCTTCTCCAGGCCTCTGTTTCCTCATCTGTGACATGAGGGACCTGAACTGTCAACAGATGATCTCCAACATTCTTTCTGGCTCTAGGATCCCCATATTTCTGAGACTTTAAATTGTCTGGTGCAGGAAGGCAGCCAAGAGTAGTGGCCAGGGCCCAGAATGAGGAGCATGAATACCTGGGTTCAAATCCAGGCTTACCTCTTACCCCCTCTGCGCTCAGTCACCTGGTCCCTCGGGGCCTCCATGTCTTCACTGATATGATGGAAGAAAATTCCTCTTGCCCAGATTACTCTCCTGGTGAATAAAGGGATAAAACATGATAAGGATGAAGAAAAGATAAAACCTTTACCTTTGCCGGTCATTTGTGAGTATTTGCTCCAATCCAGACATGGTGGTAAGAACTTGACAGACTGTCTGATTCACTCCTTAGTCCTGTAGGGTGAGAATTGTCCCCAGGGATGACAACTGACCCTCTGGGGAGCAAAGACCTGACCTGCAGGTTTTCTCATTTCTTTGGTGTAAATATTCTGCTGTGGCCCTTTTCAAGCTAATCAGCTTCATATGACTGAATGAGGAATTGAAAAGAAATACACACAATTGGCTTTTGGGAGCTAGAACGAGCCAGCTCCATGCATCCCTGATTACATCCGCTTCATTTATGAGAAAACTGAGCTTTGGCAACATGCCCCAGTTCACACACTCAATACTAGTAGGGGTGGGATTGGAAGCTGGGCTTGCTTGCCTGCAGACTCACTGCCCCTTCCCCTGTGCCACACCAGTGCTCCGCGCAGCTAGGGGATGTCTGTGCTCATGGAAAGAGACTGGACGTAGAATTAGAAAGTGTCAGTTTGCAGCCTGGCTCAACCACCTT
Source organism: Orcinus orca (assembly GCF_937001465.1). Classification (NCBI taxonomy): domain Eukaryota; kingdom Metazoa; phylum Chordata; class Mammalia; order Artiodactyla; family Delphinidae; genus Orcinus; species Orcinus orca. The sequence continues at coordinate 71,112,420 of NC_064571.1, read as the reverse complement.
CTAGCTGTGAGACCTGGCAGCACTTAGCTTCTCTTAACCTAAGGCCTCAGTCTCCTCATCTGTTAAATGGAAGCAAATGCACAGTGTACACCTTTTCTCTGTGGCTCGGACAAACACTGCTGTGCTTTGTGACAGAACAGCTCAGTCTCAGAGCAGAAGCAGCCAGCCCCGCGAGGGAGCCGACAGGGAGTTGCTGCTCATCCAGGGAGCCTATCTGCTCTGAGGACCTGCTTCCCCCAGACTAGGGGCTCACTTCCTCCACCTTTGGCTTGAGGGTCTGTAGCCAAAGGCAGGTGGAAGCATCCTTCATCCTCGGCGGGCTCCTGCTTGAGTCCTACCAGGCTCCGCCCCCTCAGCTTCCTAACTCCTAACATTCCAGTGCCAGGCCCTCCCTTCTGCCTCTCCTCAGAGCTTAGACTGGGCAGAAACCAGAACCCTTCCCAGAGCTGCTGGAATCCTGCGCCTCATAAATCAGGATGCATCCTGAGCTGTGGGACCAAAGGAACACTCTGGAAAAGTGAGTGACTCCCCTGGTGATCATTTCCACACATCATCCCATACCCCACTGAGCCCAGACCCCTCCCCAGGGTCAAGCTGCCTTCCAACACCACCCCTCACTAACGATATTTGGGCTCACACCTCCCTCTCTTAGCACCCAAGCAGCGCAGGGTGGAAAGAGATCTGAGGTGGGGCTCAGGCTCCTGGAAACCATGCCCTGCTCTGTGGCATGACCCAGAAGGGAGGTCAGCTGACCTCTCAGAACCTGCCCTCACCTGGCCTGGCTGACGTGGAAGGTGGGAGCAGTCTATCATCACCTTTGTAAGAGGAAGACATTGTACTCTGTGCAGACCGAGCTTATGCCCAAATCACGTGCATTCACACACACACACACACACACACACACACGTGTGTGTATGCACTCCCATCTATCCCCACCCTGGAGCATCCTTGAATTTCAGAGAGGCACGTTGTGATGTGGACCCTGGTCCCACAAGAGGCAAGAAAGAGATTTCTGGGTGACCCGAATCGCTGGGAGCACGTATAAGGAATCAGAGGGAAAAAACACAGGCTGAAGGAAACAAAACGTAGGAGAAGGGATTGCCTGAGTGGAAGGGGTCGTGAAACTGACCTGGGGTAGGGCAGGGGCGAGGTGCAGGCAGCTTCCCTGGAGTAAGTCTCTGGCAGCGCCGGCAGCTGGGGCTTCAGAGAGGGCGGGTGTGCCCTGGCGCTGAGGGGCTGACTAGGATTGAGAAAGAGACCATTCCTTCTGAGCGACTAGGGGAGCTCAGCTCTGGCCTTAGACAGAAGGATGGAGGGAAGGAGGGGAACGGTAGGCCAGGATGAGGCCTGGAAGCCCTCTCCAGTGGGCTGGTCCAAGCAGCTAGGCAGAGTGACTCGTTGTCTGGGCCAGGGTTGTCCTTGCTCTGGCTTGTCTGTGGTGTCATTCCAGTACTTTCCTGTAAGTATTTGCCTGAAGGGTGGTCTGGGCAGAGACAGGCTAGGGATGGGCAGAGTTCAGAAGCAGTGGTGTCCTTGGGTGGAAATGTGTCACATTTTCTTGGCATCCAGGGGAGAGGTAAAAGGTAATGAGAGGGCTTTTCTCTCTGTGGGAACCTGAGCTGAGAAGAGATTCAAGGGAGGGTGTCCAGTAGACCAAGTTGCATTGACCCTGGTGAATTAACCATTATCCCAGACCAGGCCTTGTCAGGCTCTCAGAACTAATCCAACCCATAGACCCAACTTGCCAAGCAAAATCCCAAGAGTCAGGAACATGCAGGTCAGCCTTGGCCAATGTATTCAACCGTAATGCAGGCTCTGAATGCCCCCACCTGCACTTGGCTGCCCCAGCTTGGCCTTGGACCCCTATACAGCTGAGGCTATGAGCGTGGGATGTGTGCAAAGTCTGAGGGCCACTACATCCTAGCCATGGTGCAGCCCAATGACATTCCCGGGCCACGCTAGAGCATGGGGCCTGGTCCCCGGAGCATTTCCAGATTCAGGGCCTCTCCCCCACATGGTGTTGGACAAGCACTGCCCCCCTGGCTCAGGGCTCCTCTTGCCCCCCACCCCTTTGGCCCCCATCTTTGGGTGGAGTGAGTCCATTTCATTACACTCACCCAGAGCCTGCCCCCCAGGGGTCACCTGCAGGCCTCGGTGGGCACTGAGAGTGCTGGCAAAGTCGGCGATCCCACAGCTCCCGACAATGGCTTGGCTGACTTCCTGAAGCTCAGATGGTGAGCTTAAGGCTGAGGGAAGCTTCTGAGAGCTGCCCCCAGATCCTGCCCCTGAAAGGGGCTTGGCCTCTCCCAAGGCAGATGCGGAATCTCTGAGAGAATGTAGGCCTCCGCCAGTGGAATGTCAGGACTGATGAGGACGCTGCAGACCTCCCTGTCCAACCCACACACCACACAGATGAGGACCCTGCGTCCTGGACTAGGTCACAGAGATGGGTTCCGGGCAGACTGGGGCCAAACCTGGGCTTCCTGTTGCTCATTCTTCCTATTACAGCTCACGCTACCACTCCCCAGCCCCTGCTCAGATATTAATACACAGGAAGCCTTCCTGGGCCCGGGTGAGGACCCCCGCCCGTCCCCACTCCCCAGGATGAGCACTGGTGGGGGGCAGGGTGAACTCTGGCCAGGGCAGGAAAAGTGCTGTCTAAACACGCAGTGGGGCCTGTGTGTCTGGCTCGCTGGCTGTCACCCGGGCCAGGTGGGCCTCTGACACACAGCAGGAATTTTCCATTCGCGCATCCTCTGGCTGGTCGGGATCCAAGGCATTTTTAAGCCTTTGTTTTTTCATTCCCGTTGTCTCCCCTGCCCCATGAAGATGCGCCCTGTGGTCCAGGACATGAGTCCCTAAACTCTCAGGAAGGCTTCAGTGAGACTCACCCAGGAGCCACCTGTTAGTGCCTAAAATCTAGAATTATCAAATGTAGGAGCAGGAAAAGTGCTTTTTAAAAATCTACACGGATGATGAAATTAAAGTTCCGAAATAAGGGTGACCTGATCACTCCACCGTTAAGTGGTGCGACCGAGATCAAACACAGGTTTGTCTAACCCTGACACTATTATATTTCCATAGTCCCAGTTTCCCAAGGTTAAGAGCCAAGGTCAGCGAGAGACGCTCTAAGCCACGTGAGGGAGCGCCAAATGTGAAGCTGCCTGCAGGAGCAGAGCCATCCGTATGGGAAAACTGCTGGATCACAGAAGTCTCCAGAACGGGCAGCTGAGCTGCCCAGGACACCTGCTTCCCCGCGCTCCTTTTCCCAGCCTGCAGCAGCTCCAAAAGCTCCTTCCCAGAGGTAAGGCCAGTGGGCAGCGGCCCCACCCTTCTAGGGCCTGTGACCCCATCCAGCATCGCGGTGATGAGGGTATTTCCTGGGTTGGGGCAGACTTGGCCTTGTGTCCAGGGCATTCCTTGGGCCTTGACGTGGTGGACGCGTGGGGAATACAGACTGGGAGGCTGGGCCCACATACTGGAGACTAGCCGTTCTTGAGCCTGAATTTTTTTTTTTTTTTTTTTTACTATTTATTTGTTTATTTGGCTGTACCAGGCCTTAGCTGCGGCATGCAGGATCTAGTTCCCTGACCAGGGATGGAACCTAGGCCCCCTGCTTTGGGAGCACGGAGTCTTAACCACTGGACCACCAGAGAAGTCCCGAGCCTGAATCTTGTGGGATCTTTGTCAAACAGTGCAGGGGCTCCAGGGGGCCGCCACAGGCAGAGGTGTATCCCCGGGGCAGTGTGCCTGGTGGTTAGATCAATAGCTTTGCCTGCAGGGCAGGTTCACAGCCAAGGGGAAAAGACTGACTCTCCACGTTGAATGGCATTCTGCAGACCCCTCCCTGGGACCCTGGGAATGTTTCCTAAAGTCACAACTAACTCCCCAGAGAGTGGGTCCTCGCAAAGCTGGACCTCAAGGAGCCTCAGCCTTGTCCAGGGAGGTTGACAGATGGGAAGGAGGTGACAGGGAGACCTGGAGTACCATTTGGCTTGTGCAACCTCCTACCTCCATGAAACATGAAGAGAGAGGGCCCCAGTTATAAACTCAGCATTTCCCGAAGAAGTTCTGTGAAATAGAGCCAAAGAGAGTTAGAGAAAAAAAAAAAATGTCTCCATGGTCAAATAAGCTTGGGGAACCGGGTTAAATCAATCTTACTTCCTCAGACATATTACACATTTCCTACACATCTCCTAGAGCAGTTGTTCTCAGCCAGGGGCAAATTCACCCCCAGCGCACATGTGGCAATGTACTGAGACATTTTTAGCTTTCACAACTGGAGGGGGGCTACTGGTATGTGGTGGATGGAGGCCTGGATGCTAAACATCCCACAATGCCCAGGATAGCCCACCACAAAGAAGTGTCTGGTCCAAACGTCAACAGTACTAAGACTGGTAGACCCTGCGCTAGAGCACGGCGCACTCCCAGGGCAGGTGTCCAGGGCCCACAGTGCAGAGAACAGTTGTCATTTTGGGCCAATCAGCACCTGCCCCCCTTTCCTATGTTTACGGGTTTCCCCTGTCTGCTGAAGCAGAGGCTGCCTCCCAGTACAGAAGCTGAAAGTGTAATGTGAAATTCACATTGTCCCCGCCTCTCTTGAGCTAGGGCGCGGGCACGTGACCTCACTCTACCCCTAGACCGTGATGCAAGGAAGCCCAGAATATGTAGGTTCTACTCTGATGTGAGTGGTGGCAGCAATGGTGGCAGCAGCCACCATCTGTTTTCAGAGGCTTCAGTGGTGGCAGTTCTAGAAGCGGCTTCCAGGGCTGGTGGAGCCAGTGGCACAAGTATAAAGCACTAGTTCAGCGGCGGCAGCAGTGGGGCTTCCTGGGGCCAGGCATACAGTATGACTTTGGGCATTGTCCCTGGCTGCTCTGCCCTTGGTTTTCTGACCCTGCAGGAGATTCTTTGAGCTGCCCAAGGTCCTTAGAATAAATCCCTTTTAAGCTTAAATTAGCAGAGCTGGCTTCTGATGCTTGCAAACAAAAACTAACGCTGAGTGATGCTTAGAATTTCCCAAACACACTGGAGCGCAGGACGTTTTCTTTTGCAAAACATCTCAAGACACCATTGTTCTATAAGCATCCTTTGAGGAACACTGGCCAAAATGACAGTCGAATGGGGATTCACATAACCTCTGCTCTAGCCGGAACCAGACCACTGCTGTGGCCCACCCCTACCCAAGGCTAGGACGCTCAGCGCCGCTTTCCCGGTCCTCGATGAGTCAGGGCTACGCACATCTACCCTCCTCCCCCGTGACAACGAGAGTTGAGAATAACCACAGCTGGCTGCAGCCTCAAGAACCAGAACATAATCAAGGTTTGGAAATGATTGGGCTTGTCGGAAGGTGGAAGGAACTGAAATATGGATACGAAGAGTGTTGCTTGATTGGGCTGGTGGTATGTTTAAAAAGAAACTTGAGGTTTTGAGAGTATGTGGCATCAGGAAGGAAAAGAGGGGACCTTTAGGGGAGGTCAGAGTGAGTGAAGAGTGAAGCTATTTTAGGGAATGTTCTGCCTGGACTTCATGGAAGGTGCTGAGCAGGGTTTCAGGTATGTTTAAAGAGAGCAATTTTAGACTCATTTAGACTCATTCATTTACTATGGAATTCAGACACTGAGCAGGTGCTGGGGAGACAGTGTTGGACCAAACAGACACACCGACCTGCCCCTGCCCTCCTGGAGTTTACGGTCCAGTGGCGGAGACAGACATCACATACTTGAGGTACAGCTGGTCTTTTCATTATGGTGGTGTTTTGTCATTGGGAAGGAGAGGACCACGGCATGAGGGGCCTAACCTCCCTGGGGTCAAGGAGGACTTCCTGGGGAAAGGACTGTCAGAAGAGCAGGTGTGCTCCAGGTAGACACAGGGGCGAGCCCGGGCAGAGGTAGGGTTCGTGAGGAGGCCAAGGTGGAAGGAGCATGACAAACTGGGGACCTGAGAGAAGGATCCAAAAGCCCAGAGGGGCAGGGTAAGTGGACTGCCAGGCCAGGCTGGAGAAGTAGGGGGTGCGGATCCGCAAGACCCCCCTGCAGGCCACACCGAGGGGCCAGGTCTTCATCCTAAAAGTGATGGGAAGCATTCAAGAGTTCACACTGGAGCCGTGTGACACAGGCTGAGGGGAACCTGAAGCTAGAAAACAAAAATGACGTGGCTTCTCCGTTGGCTGGGGTTGATGAAGGGAACCGGGCCTCAGATACGGATGAGCCTCCAGGTGAACTAAGAAAAGGAGGTGAAAGGGGAAAGGACAGACTTTGGGAAGCACTTCTGGTGTGCCCAGATCACGTGCTGGGTGCTTTACATGTGACTTTACATTTACAACAGAGCTGAGATAACCATAAAAGCAGCCCTGGTCCCACACAGAACTGGAATGCATGCTTTCCCTCCCCCCTCCTTCCCCCTGCATGCTGTTCAGGCCTGAAGACTGTCAGAGAAGTTCCGGGAGAAACAGGCAGGGTCCTTGAGAAGCAAGGCGGCCAACCTACACTGCTGGGCAGTGCCAGAAAGTTGTGGGGGGGGGGAAAGAGTCTTAGAAACCTGGCTGGTCCAGCCACCCCTTTTATAGATGAGAAAACTGAGGTCCAGGGTTCAGCAGCAGAGCTGAAAATAAAGCCCAGATCTTCGGCTCCTCGACCAATGCTCTCTCTGCTGTTCCAGGTGTGTGTATGTGCGTGTGCGTGCACACGCACGTCACACACATATGCCTGTGTGGCTGAGACGAGGCCATCCGTCTCTCCATCCATCCATAATCCAGGCTGGCCATGATGTCGGCCTGAATTAAGATGTTTATAGAAATGAAAAAAAAATGCTTAGAAAAGAAGTTGATCTCTACATAGAGGGGAGTGTCCAGTTTCAGAAGGTTAATATCTTGATTTTTTTTAAATCCCTTTTCTATTTTTTCAAAGAGGATTTGGTGTTCTCAGACCCAGCTGGGAGCTTAAGAAAACAGAGTGGTGTTTCTCTGCCTTTCCCTGCAGCTCTGGGCCTCCCTTACTGGACCTGTGGACAGGGAAGCTTGGATCCTGACATTGGCTCAGGCCAGCCCTGTGCTTCATTTCCCTCTCTGTACAGGGGCATCAGGCTTCCCTTTCTGCATCCCTCCCCCGACCTGGTGGAGAAGGTTGGTCCAGCCTGAGAGTGAAAGGGCTCAGACACGGGAGGTGAGAAACAGGACTTACAGTTGAAGGTGTTCAGGGGAACTGACCTGGCAGCTGAGGAGAATCACAGGCCCTGAGGGAGGTGTGTGCGGAGAGAAGAGGCAGATGCAGAGACCGTAGTGTGTCTGAAAACCCAGAAGTCCCACCTCCCCCACTTACAGTCTGGGTGGACTTTGGAGCCATCCTTCCTCCTTGGAAAAATGGAGATGACAGTGGGACCACACATGCACTGGATGTGCTCTTAAAGCTGAGTTTTGGGGCAAAGAGGACAACATATTTCTGGGTTCACCATTGGTGGGTGGACAGAAGCCTTGGCGTGGCCATCTGTGTGCCCCAGTCAAACCCTTGGAGATCAGCCACCTCCAGGAATCCTAGTCCATCAGACCCTGAAGCTCCCTGGTCCCAAGCTTCCAGGAGAGAACACCCCTCTGCAGACGGCTGGGCCTCACAGGGTAGCAGGTGAGCCGGAGCCCTACCCAGGGCTAATTGGGTTCTCAACAATTTTGACTACAATAAAAATCAAGTTCCAGTTCCTCCAGATTCCCAAGGTCAACACAAATACCTCTGCTCAAGTCTGGTACCCTGGCCATTGCCTGGAACCCCATTATTTCTTTGCTAGTCAGAGATCTTTCTTACTAGGAAACTCAGCAATGGGACTAGAACTCAATCAAGAACCAAGTACCATCATCATGTTGCATGCCCTTGACCCTTCCCTTCCCTGGGCCTCTGTTTCCTCACTTGTAGAGTGGGAATTTCGACCAGATGACTTCCACCACAACTCCACACAATACACACACACACACACACACATTTCCTGTGACACTCATTTCAAGATTCTAAATTTCCCCTGAATCTCTGCTGAGTGTCTTGCCTGCCTCTAATCAGCTCAGTCCATCCACAGCCCACGCAACCCATGCTAGACCAGGAAGCCCCTTTTCCTGACCAGATCACCTAAGCCTCAGGGCTGGCTTCTTCCCTAAGCTATGGTGCAGGGTTGGTTTTCCCCAGCTCTTACCCGGGAAGCAGGGAACAGAGGGAAAGGAAAGAAGCACTGAGACATGCCAGTCCTGACTCAAGGACTGGTACTTCCCCTCTCTCACCTAATCCTGCCAACACATTTTAAGAAGGTGGGTCACACAGCTGGGCAGAGCAGGACCCACCCAGGGACGCTGACCCCAGAACCTGTGCTCTTTCCTCTGCCTCACGACTGCATCCTTAGACCCACTCCATTGAAACAGGGTAGAGTTCTCTGGCCAGGAGTTCTGTCCTGACTCAATTCATCAATCCTTATTAAGAGACCGGAGGGTTTGTTTGACAAGGTGTTGCGGGGGGCAGAAAAGGTCCACGGAGCCTATGGGGTGACTCCCTTCTCGCCTCTGGACTGGGGCTCAATCCCTCCCCCAGGGCCGTGTCAGGCCATCATCAGACACCCCTGGGCCTCTGGCAGCAGTTTTCCCGTTTGTCCTTTTGGATCCAGCAAGTTACAGCTCATTCCTTTGGCCACATTGTTCCTCAACGACATCACTTTTTCCATCTCCCTGACGGCACAGTGCCCTTCCGCCTGAGCACTGCCTTCCAGCTGATCTCCATCTCCCCGATGGACTGTGGGTTCCGTGGACCACTGGACTGTACCATCTCTGGGTCATCAGACATCCATGCAGCACAGAGCCCAGGTACCCACCTGTGCCTTCCCATGGTGACCCAGCACCAAGACCACCCCCTGTCCACGTGGTTGGATGGTCCATTCCCCTTCGGATTGTTCGGTGTGCTAGTTCTCCCAGACACCTAGCTCAGAGACTCAGAGGTATCCTGCAATCTGTGCACGGCCGTGGAGACCCTTCTGTGTCCCTGCCTGGGCTGGTGGCTGGGGCACCATGCTAGGGCGGGCCGTGGACAACCTGGCCTCCTCTTTCCTCTCCACCTCGGATCAGTCACTGAGCCCAGCTTGTTCATGACAGTCCTGTCTCCCAGTCCCTTTGCAAGCCGGAGTCACTTGGCCTCACCCACAGTTCTGCCCTGTTTCCTAGTCAAAGTCAAGCATCTGTCCCTTCTGGCACAAGCCCAGGGTCTGTGTCCTAGCCCTTCCTACAGCCTTCCTCTCTGAGCTGCTCATTCATTCACACAACCAGTATTTTTGAAGCTCTAGCTATGTGCCAGGTTCTGTGTGGACAGCACCTTTTGTTCTATTCCCCTGTTGCAGCTTGGCTCTGCCCTCAATCATTTTCTAGCGAGGGAGTGTGGCAGAAGAGTGAAAGCACAGACTTTGGAGTCAAACTGATCTGGGTTGAATATTGGAACTGTCATCTATTTACCTGTAAGAGCTTAGCCCATTTGCTCCGCTGTGAGCCTCAGTTTTCTCATCTGTAAAGTGGGAATGCTGCCATTCCAAAGGCAGCACTAAGTGTAATTATATTTGTACCTGGCACAATGTGCGTTTCTGGCAGAAAAGCAAGAAGGAGCCTGGAACATGTGGAGAGACTGCGAAGATCACAGAATGGCTGGTGCAAAGAGCCGTAAGCGGAGCAAGGGGGATGAGGCTAGAGAGGCAGACTGGGCAGATCACACAAGACAGGAGCCCAGGCCGAGGGACACGGGCTTGGCTCTGAGGGCCATGGTCTCTTTGGAATAGCCCTGGCCGAGCACCTTTCATGTTCTCCCACTGCCTCCATCCAGCCGTGCAGATTTCTTCTGCTGGCGCTCCAGGCTTTCCAATAACCTCCCAGTACAGCCCTCCCTCCCACCACTCTCAGAATAGTATTCGGAATAAAGTGGCTTCTTCCTCATACCCTCTCTTCTGGCAAGTGACTAACTTGGGGTGCTGATGAGCAGGGCAATCCGGGCCTGCTTGGTGCCCCCTCCCCCTGCATCCCACCTCCCTCCTCTTTCCTGCCAGTATGATCCAGGGGGAATCGGCTCTCCTCAAGCCCAGCATCTGAATCAAGGTTGCTTCTCCTCCCCCCAACGAATGCCCAAAGGCTATGCATGGCCCAGCAAGGCCACTGGTTGCCAATCAGCGCCAGGGCTCCTCTTTGAGGACAGACCAAGGCTTTGGTCTGATTACATGGGCTCCAGCCATCTGAGATCACCAAGGTCAGGGAAAGCTGGCAGTCAGGTGGCCCCCACGCTCTGCTCCAGCAAGGCCACCCTGCTCTGAAAGCTACAGTCATGAAAATCAAAAAAGAGAAGGGCTGGATTAGAGAGGGCGACCTGGGTCCCAGCTGTTGTTAATAAGAACACTCTTTTTTTCTTTTTTTAAAAAATTGAGATATAATTGACATGTAATAAAATTATTACATGTAATATTATTACATGTAATAATAATATTATTACATATAATGATTTTATATGTGTACATATTATTAAATAAGTTTTGTTGACACCCATCACCATACATAGTTATCATTTTTTTCCTTGTTATGAGAACTTTTAATATCTACTCTCTTAACAACTTTCAAATATAGAGTGTTGTTAACTATACATTAGACCCGCAGGACTCATAACGGGAAGTTTGTACCCTCTGACCACTTCACCCATTTCAACCACCTCCCACCCCCTGCCTTGGACAGCCGCCAATCTGTTCTCTGTATCTATGAGTTCAGTTTTTGTAAGATGCTACATGTAAGTGAGGTCATACGGTACTTGTCTTTCACTGTCTGGCTTATTTCACTTAGCATAATGCTCTCAAGTTCTGTGCACGTTGCCACAAATGGCAGGGTTTCCTTCTTCTTAATATCTGAATAATATTCCATTGTACATATACCACATTTTCTTTATCCCTTTATCCATCAATGGACGCTTAGTCGGTTTCCAAATCTTGGCTATTGGAAATAATGCTGCAATGAATATGGGTGTGCAGATACTCTTTTGAGATAGTGATTCTATTTCCTCCAGATTAGTCCCCAGAAGTGGAATTGCTGGATCAGACGGCAGTTCTATTTTAATGTTTTTGAGGAGGCTCCACACAGTTTTTCCACAGTGGCTGCACCAATTTACATTCCCGCCAACTGCGCACAAGGGTTCCCTTTTCTCTACATCCTCACCAACGCTCATTATCTCTTGTCTTTTTGATAACTGTCGTTCTAACAGGTGTGAGGTGATAGGTCACTGTGGGTTTGATTTGCATTTCCCTGGTGATTAGTGATGTTGAGCATCTTTTCATGTACCTGCTGACCCTTTGTAGGTCTTCTTTGGAATAATGTCTATTCAGATCCTCTGCCTATATTTTAATTAAATGGTTTGGTCTTTTTATTGAGTTGTATGCGTTCTTTAACTATTTTGAGCGTTAACCCCTTATCAGATATATGATTTGCAAATATCTTCTCTTGTTTTGTAGGTTGCCTTTTCATTTTATTGATGGTTTCCTTTGCTGTACAGAAGCTTTTTAATAGTTTACATTCTCACCTTTTAATAGAATTAATTAATTAGTCTTAGTTTCACATTCATCATCTCACTTGGAATCCCTCAACCACTGTGTGAGGGAGGCTACAGTGGAGATGGCTCTCATCCTTCTATGCTGTACAGGAGGAAGCTGAGGCTCACAGAGGGGCCATGGCTTGCCCAGCTCTCACAGCTGGTTGCTGCTGAGGTCTGCTGGCTTCTGGTCTCCTCCACTAGGCTGCCCACATGTTGAGTTTGGGTCACGTCATTTGCTTAGTACCAACCCAGAATCTTAGAATTTCAGTGCTGGGAGGGACTGATGTTTCAATTCCTCTTCAGTGGTCTTGGAGAGGGTGTGGAGAAAAGGGAACTCTCCTACACTGTTGGTGGGAATGTAAATTGATACAGCCACTGTGGAGGTTCCTTTATAAACCAAAAATAGAGCTAGTATATGATCCAGTAATCCCACTCCTGGGCATATATCCAGGGAAAACCATGGTTTGAAAAGATATATGCACCCCTAATGTTCATAGCAGCACTATTGACAATAGCTAAGACATGGAAGCAACCTAAATGTCCATTGACAGATGAATGGATAAAGAAGATGTGGTCGTATATACAATGGAATATTACTTAGCCATTAAAAAGAATGAAATAAGGTCATTTGCAGCAACATGGGTGGACCTGGAGATTATCATACTAAGTGAAGACAAATATCATATGATATCACTTTTAGGCAGAATCTAAAAAAAAATGTTACAAATGAACTTATTTACAAAACAGAAACAGATTCACAGATTTAGAAAACAAGCTTATGGTTACCAAAGGGGAAAGGTGGTGGGGGAGGGATAAACTGGGAGTTTGGGATTGACATGTACACACTACTATATTTAAAATAGAAAACCAACAAGGACCTAGCATATAGCACAGGGAACTCTGCTAGATATTCTGTAATAACCTAAATGGGAAAACAATTTGAAAAAGAATAGATACATGTATATGTATAACTGAATCACTCTGCTGTACACCTGAAACTAACACAACATTGTTAATCAACTACACTTCAATATAAAATAAAAAAATTTTTAAATAAATGAATAAATAAATAAATTCCTCCTCAGCGTTCTGACAGCATCCAAGAATCTTTCAGGGAGTTCTTCCTCTGGGAAAGGAACCAGCACAGGTAGAACAGACACTGCCATGGCCCAGTGACTCTCCTGTCTCCATCTGCCTCATTACCCCCTCACTTCCAGGGACCTCCTCTCCCGTTCCTTCCCCCGCTAACATGACCCAACTTCCTCAAAGAATCTGGAAGCCACTAAATCATGGTCAAAAACATCTTGTCTGTTTTTGAGGGAACACACATTTCATTAAATTTCTAGAGGAAAAAAATTCCAGGAGGGCATTCGTAATTTTTAAAAATACATTATTTCAGGTTTTTTTTAATAGCCTGAATAATTAGATCCTGCAGCATATATTTCCATGTTTGAGGATTTCAAAAAGTTGTTCTCTAGCTGGTCAGGTCATTTTAGCCTGGACTAGAATCCAAACCAGATGGACTAGATAGACTAACATCTCTGCTTTTGTTTTTTTAAAATTAAAACCATTTCATTGAGACATGAATGACATACAAAAAGCTGTACATATTTAATGTATAAAACTTGTTGCATTTGGAGATAAGTGTACATACACCTGTGAAACCATCAAGACAATTTATGTTGTAAGCATGTCCATCGCCTCCAAAATTTCCTCCTACCTCTTTATTTATTATTGCTATTATTATTTTTAACAGATTTTATTTTTTATTTTTATTTTATTTATTTATTTATTTTTATTTTTGGCTGTGTCGGGTCTTAGTTGAGGCATGTGGGATCTTTCATTGTGGCGTGCAGGTTTTTCTCTCTCTAGTTGTGGCAGGTGGGCTCCAGAGGGCGTGGGATATGTAGTTTGCAGCACGCAGGCTCTCTAGTTGAGGCACGTGAGCTCAGTAGTTGTGGCATGCGGGCTTAGTTGCCCCGCAGCATGTGGGATTTTAGTTCCCTGACCAGGGATCAAACCCGAGTCCCCTGCATTGGAAGGTGGATTCTTTACCACTGGACCACCAGGGAAGTCCCCTGCTGTTGTTATTATTTTTTATAAGAACACAGTGTTAGATCTTCCCTCTTAGACATTTCTAAGTATACAGTACAATATCGAGATGGACTCCAGTTTCAAGCTTGGACTAGATTCTTCCCTAGTCCATCCTACTCGTTTGACAGACAGGGAAACTGAGGCTCAGGTCAGAGAGGCACTCTCCCCAGTGAAATTCAGCTCCTTGGTGGCAGAGCCAAGTCTCAACACGGGTCTTTGAGTTTCCATTCAGTGCTGCTTCCACGGAGCTGCAGCACCGCAGTGGCCTGAGATCTGGGCAGCCCAGGGAAGGGGCCGGGGTACCACTTTCTGAGCAGCCTTTGGCCTGAGACAAATCTGCCCAGGCCTGAGCCTCAGACTGCTTTGATGCTCCTAGTCACGCATGTGTCTCGCTCAAACGGCTGTCCCTTTGGACTGCTGCAAGGGGCTGATTAGCTGTAATTGCTTTGCCTAGAGCAAGCTATCCACTTAATAGAATCAGCTCCCAGTAATTAGACTGCTGGAGGCTCATTTCCCTTGCTGGAGCCCTAGGGCCTCTAGGCCCTTACTCCAACCTGTGAGTATTGGGCTTCTGCAAGCAGTGAGGTGTAGGGTATACGTGTGGGGACCTTGGGTGGGTGGGGATGGGGGAGCTGGGAGAAAGCAGTGCTGTGAGGGCTCAGCAAGGGCTCCAGGTACAGCCCTTCCTGGGGCCGGAGAATTATATAGCATTTCCAGGAGGGTCAAAGGGCCTGGCACAGAGGAAATGCTCCATGAATGGACCACAGAGTGCATCTAGTCCAGCCCCCACACTCAGTACTTTTAGCAATCATGTCAGAAGGCATTTCTTGCAGATGCTATGTGCCAGGCACTGTACTAGCTCTTTGGATCCTTCTAAAATAGCCTCAACCCCAAATAGGCGAGGGAGATTAAGAGGTACAAACTTCCAGTTACAAAATAAGTGAGTCATGGGTATGAAATGTACAGTGTGTGGAACATAGTCAAAAATAATGTAATACCTTTGTATGGTGACAGATGGTAACTAGACTTACCGTGGTGATCATTTTGTAACGCACAGAAATATCAAATCACTTTGTTGTACACCAGGAACTAACAAAGTGTTGGAGGTCAATTATACTTCACAAACAAACAGACACATCCGTAGAAAAAGAGATCAGATTTGTGGTTACCAGCGTTGGGGGGGGAGGGTATCGGATGAAAGCAGTCAAAGGTACAAATCCCCAGTTGGGTCTAAGATAAATAAGTACTAGGGATGCGGCGTGCAACATGATGAACACAGTGAACACTGTTGTACGTTGTCTAGGAAAATTGTTAAGAGAATAAATCCTAAGAGTTCTCATCACAAGGAAAAAGATCTTTTTTTCTTGAATTTTGTATCTATACGAGATGATGAATGTTGACCAAACTCAATGTGGTAATCATTTCATGATACATGTAAGTCAAATCATTACGGTGTACACCTTAAACTTATATAGGGTGGTATGTCAATTATATCTCAATAAAACTGGAAGGAAAAAAAGATGAAAAAGAAAACAAGACAGCTTGAACCCAAGCGATCAATCAGGCTGTGCTTGCATAACTTCATTGACCAGGAGCTCATTACATCTGGGCAGCCCATGGCTTCTGCAGAGGCAGAGAGAACGCTCCATCTATTTTAAGCTGAAAGCTCTTTTACTGGAGCATTTCCACACAGATCACCGGCCCCTCCTAGGCCACCCAGAACAAAGCGAACCCCTCCTCCGTGTGACAGCTCACATGTCCTCTGCATCTTTTTTCCAGGCTGAACATGCCAAGTTCCTTGGTTTTGCCATGTACATCACGTTGGTGAAGTCCCATGTTAATCTGGTTGACAGGCCTAGAACTGGCTTCTGTTCATCCGTTCCTCTCTCCCAGTATATGGTCAGGACTCCAACATCCAGGACGACAGGATAGGACTCCTCTCCCGGCAGAAACAGCTGCAGCTCTAGCCAGATCACAACTCTACCCAAGGAGTGCCACGGTTGTGACCCAGCCCCTCAACTGAGGGAAGGACACCTAAAACCTGCTCACTGGGAATAAAGTCACCCCCCTTGCCCTCTCCCCGACCCGGATGGACACACACACACACACACACACACACACACACACACACGCTGCCATGCATGCTCACAGGCACCACTCAATGCTCACTGGCTGATTAATCATTGCAAGTGCTATTATAATTATTGTGTTTGTTGCTAAGAACTGGCTGCCTCTGCTTGCTTCTCAGAAGCCATAAACCTGCAAAGAAGGATCTCAAGATTTGTGAGGCTGTTGACTAGATCTCCAGGCTCATTTTTTTCCTTAGCAGCAACACGTTTGTCAGAGAATACGGGTCATGGCGGCTCCGGAATCTCTACTGAGGACAGGCTTAAGGGACTTAATTCTAGTGATGTGATGGGGGAAAGTCTAGGGCACTTACCTTGCCCTCGAGGTCAGGATAGCTAGGCTCAAATCCCAGCTCTGGCCCAGCAAGCCATGGGGCCTGGAGATGCGGACTCCCCTTGCCAAGCCTCCATTTCCTCATCAGCACTGCCTGGTCTAAGGTTTCCTCTAGTTTTAATTATTCTGTGAGCTTGGCCAAACACAGAGGAGAATGTGAGTGGAGGGGAAACTGACAAGGGTTGGCGGATAGAGAGGGGGAAAAAAAGATCAGGCCTGAAACTGAAAGTCTCAGGCTCACAGCCTCCTTTAGACACACACACACACACACACACACACACACGCGCGCGCGCACACACACCGGGCTGGAGAGCAGCGGCTGGTTTTCTCCCAGATCTCGCTTTGTCATCACCTGCTGGCCTGCCTAAG
Source organism: Orcinus orca (assembly GCF_937001465.1). Lineage (NCBI taxonomy): Eukaryota > Metazoa > Chordata > Mammalia > Artiodactyla > Delphinidae > Orcinus > Orcinus orca. Next base: position 71,095,924 of record NC_064571.1, on the reverse strand, counting down.
ACCCCAGTAATGTAGGGGAGGGGAAAGGGAGAGAAAGGGGGAAATTAGTAGAAAATAGTGAAACATACAAGTGGCAAAAATAGAAAAGTGGATCATACCAGTGTCAGTGAGGAGCAAGCAGACCAACTCATGCACTGCCAGGGAGAGTGAAAACCAAGACAGCCACGCTGAGGACAGCCCCGCGGCGTTTAGTGCCATGCAGTGGGCATAAGTACTGTGACGCTTCTGGGTATGCGTCCCAGTGGAAATTCCCTGCAGGTCCTTAAGGACACACACGAGGATGCTCATCTCCACGCAGTATTCAGAGTCAGAGAGGGAGGCCACCAAGGAGATCGTCTCTATGGGAAGGGATCCGTCCAATGTGGTAGCTAGGTGCAGACTTTGGACTAAGGCTTTCTGCTAACGCAGGGAGCAAGCCCGTTCCCTATGGCAACTCTATGAAGACGGGTTGGTTCTCACTCTCACTAGCAGGACACCCAAGTCTGTGTTGTGAGCTTGTCACCCAGCCCATCGGGGCAGGACTGAGAACAGAGCCAGGTGTCCACCTCCAGGGGTAGCGCTCTTCCCCCAACAGCTCGCAGAGCCTCTCCTTTGTGAACAGCTGCCTTTTGTGTTTGGTTTGGGCTTGAGATGTTAAACAAATAGTGTCTCTTGACAAACACGAGCCGGCTGCACTGGACTGGTTATGCTCTGTAAATCCAGACTAATCCTCCACGTCTCTCCCTACAGAGGCACACCAAGAAACACCTCAGTCATAGCTTAAGTGCCCTGAATCCAATCAACCTGCCCTCGGAGGCCAGGATCCCTGGGGCAACTCTCCGTGTCAGCCACTTCCCTCTCTGCTGCAGCTCCTGGGCCCACAGGGCCCTCCCCCTTCTCAGGCCTGCCCCTGGCTTGATGTTGAGATGGCCCTGGACACTCCTTCCTACAGCAAACCAGGGGCTCCAGGCCCTGCCAGCCCACCTAGCCCAGCCAGGGCTACTGGAACGAATGGAGGAGTGTTTCCAGAGCGCTTTCTGTGCCAGGTGCTGTATCAGGCGTTGTGGACCGTGGAGATGACTAAGGCCCTATCCCTGCCCTCCAGGAGCTTGTGGCCTCATCCAGCCAGGATGGACCAGAATTTCACGGCAGGCTCTGGTCCAACTAGTAATTGATAGAATCAGGATTTGAACCCCAGCTTGTCTGACTAGGGGTCAGTCCTTTCTCCCTCTACCTCACCACCTCCTGCCACCATCTTCCAGCCAAACTGGCCAATAAAGGGGGGCTAGAAAGTGAGGGACAGAGAGGCCTCTGTGCCCCTCATCTGTCAGACCGTATTCTTGGCTGTTGTAGAATGAGCATTGCTAATCACAGGGCTAAGCCTGTCGTTAACATCACGGAATGTCAGAGTGAGAAGAGACTTTTCAAGATAACCCACCCTTTCATCCTATAGAAAAGGAAATCGAGGCACAGAAAGACAAAGCGACTCCTTGAGTCCACCAGCTAGTTGGTAGTTGGCAGCAGCACCGGGACCAAAGCTCCTGGACCTGGACTCCCAGTTCAGTGCTCTCCCCACTGACTTTCTCAGGCCTTCAAACTCTCAAATTTATCTTTATCCTCTTCTTCTAAACAAGGCAGGGCTTGCTCCAGCCTTTGAAGTATCTGCAAAGTGTCACAGAAAAAGATTGTCCGGGTTTTTCTGCCCACAGGCTTTGCTGTCTGGGTCCCTGGCCTCACTGACGCTGCTGGTCTCTATCCCAGCAGGTGAGGATGCTTTAAGGTCTTCACTGTGTACTGAGTACCCAAGAAAACATGTGGGGCGACTCTGATGTGCAAAGCACGGTGCTCCCACTGCGGGAGGTGTACCATGAGTAAGAAGGGTCTCTGCCTGGAGAAAATAATGAGCCGGGGAGGAAGACAAATATTAAAGGGTCAGCGAGGCAGGGGGAGTGTCTACTGAGTTGAAGCTTGGACAGGGGGCTGTGGAAGCCCAAAGGAGCCAGTGATTCTGATTGGAGGCAACTGGGGAATGCTTCATTGAGGGTGTGGCCTTTGAGTTGGGTCTTGAAGCCTGAATAGGAGTTCGATAGATAGAAAATGGAGAGGTTGAGGAGGTATCAGCATCCCAGCTGATGGGAGCCACATGAGCCAGGAGTGAAGCACAAAAGTACTTGGATGTGTCTAGAGCTTAGAGAGGAATGGAGTGGAATATAAAACTGGAAAATAAGCACAGGGAACTCTACTCAATACTCCGTAATGGCCTATATGGGAAAAAAAAGTAAAAAAGAGTGGATATATGTATATGTATAACTGATTCACCTTGCTGTACACCTGAAACTAATACAACATTGTATATCAACTATACTCCAATTTAAAAAAACCTGTAAAATCTTATGTGTATGATGCTTCGTACATAATAATATGCAGCAACTAATGATAATTAAATTCTGTACCATTTATCCTGACTCAGACTGTGTCCTTTTCCTCACAAACTAAAGTCTTAAAAGCAGTGACTATACTCTCTTTTCACCTGATTCTTGGAAGAACTAGGGAAGCAGAAGCAGGCCGGGAAGGTCATGGGATGTTATAAATGAAGGGAACAGACATGCCCTGATCCAAACCCCTCCATTTATGGCTGTGCAAACCGAGGCCCCGGGAGGAGTGACTGGCCCACAGCAAGCAGGTGGCAGAGCGGTGGCAGAGCCAGGACCCCAGCCCAGGCCTCCCAACTCTCCACCCTGTGTTCTCTGTACCGGACAGGATTTCAGAAAATCCTTGCACAGAAGGCTGACCAGTATAATGATTTGAAGGATGTAAAAAAATCTCTCTCTTACTGGCCCAAAGCTTCCTCCCCTGGAGTCACCAATGGATTAAAAAAAATACAAGAATTTGGAGAAGCCACAGCTGAGCAGTTTTTATCGTTTATAACGGACAGGGTTGACAGAGGTGCTTTCTGACACTTGACCTTGGGCAGAGGGTGGGGCATCCCCATGGGGGCGTGGGGGTGGTGGTGAGGTACAGGCAGGTCCTGGAAGTCCTGGACAGAAGGGAGCAGAATAGGCTTCCAGGCCTTTGGCACCATCCCACCCAGGTCGAGGGCTGGCCAATGCGATTCCTGCCTATAGGTCCTGGGGGTTACTCAGAAAACGTGAGTGGCACCCATGCAATTACACCCACTGGTCCCCCCTCCTTAAAAGAAGGGAAGGAGGAGGGGCAGGAGGAGGAGACCCAGGCTGCCCTCCTGGGCTCCAAGGGCACTGTGCTCCCCTGCTGGTGGGTGTCCTGACCTCAGACATAATGAGAGATAATAGGAAAGACCCCAGCCACGGCACGTGGGTCCTGGGCTTCCCACTCGCTTTGGGACCCTGGGCAGCACCCTTCTTACTCTTTGGGCCTCAGTTTCCTCATCTGTAATGTGAGAAGCTTGGGCTAGATGATCTCTAAAGGTCCTTTCAGTTCTGAAGTGCTGTGAGAACAAGCATTATCATTATTAATAATAAATGCCCTGCCCCTAAAGAGAGCTTTTTCCCTTTTCCAAAGCTCTTTCACTCATAGTATCACCTTTCATCTGCACAGCAGTCTGGTCTGGTAGCCAGAGGTGAACAGACCTTGGACACATACATAGCCTTTCACACTGAAAAGCAGGCTAGTGAGACACTTGCTCCCCTAGACCGGCTTCGGGGGAACTGGCTTCTGGGGTGATTGTGGCCAGGAACACAGAACCTAACTTGAGCCTGCACCCCTGGGAAGCCAGGAAAGGCAGTGCTTTTCTTCCAAAGAGCTGCAGGATGCCAAGAGGGAAAGGCTGCAACAGGCTGAGTTCATGGCCAAAGGGGCAGGACCAAAAGTTTGTGGCGGATCAAAGAGTCTGACACAACCCAAAGACCTTTGAGGGGAGGGGGAGGGGACAAAGAGCCACCAATCAAGGCCTTCCCAGCAGGCTCTGGTCAAAGACCTGAGTCTTAGGGGAGAAGAAGTTGTTATAGAACCTCATATTGTCTGATTTACATGTAGGTCATCCCCTTTGATCCCTTACAACAATCTGTTCAAGAGCTAGTGTGATTAGCTATCCCATTTACAGTGAAAATAAATGAAGGCTCGAGGAGTCGTCATGGAGAAGAGGACGGGCTTGGAAAGCAGATGGAAGTCTCTTCCCAGCAGAATGCCCTTGGGGGATTCTCTGCATTGCCTTTAGCCTCAGTTTCTACATCTATAAAATGGACATAACCATCCCTTCCTTTCAGGATCATGGTAAAGACTAGAGATAATGAATGTAACGTGCCTCGCCTGATACAAGGCAGATGTTTGATACATACTTGTTGCACGAATGGCAGAAGAAAGGGATGAGTTGGGGGCACTCCTGGGAGAAGCAGTGTAGTGACCGGCAGTGACAGGTCAGCCCAGGATGTGGACAGATGGTGCTCCCGCTTCTGGCTGGCTGCCTCCTGAGCCCACCCTCAGAGGTCTTGGGGTCTCTCGCATGTCTCTCCTCATGGCCCACGCCAGGGTCCTGTGAAAGACTTTTTGACCCTCCTTGGCAGTGGGATTTGCATTCCAGTCATTCTGCTCACTCAGCCCATCCAAGTCTGGAGTTGTTTGGAGCTAAGCAGGGCCTGTGGGATCATCTGCCGTGGCACCTCATCGAGGAGATAAGGAAGCAAGACTCCGAGGGGGCAATGACGCCTCGCTGAAGTCCCACAGCCTGCCGTCCTCGCCACCACTGCACCATGTTGACAAATGAAGAAACTGAGGTGTAGGAGGAGGTCTGCTGGCTCCTCCAATTTGTCAGCGAGGCTCCTGATCTGCGCCCCTCCCCCCCCACCCTATTTCAGTTAGATCCCAGTTCTATTGGGATGCCCCGTGGTGGTGTCCAGTACTATCCCTGGCAGCCCGGCGCAAGCCCAGCCTGGCCAGCTGGTGCAGGACAGGGGCCATAGGTGTCAGGCCCGTCCTCGAAGGCCCCTGGGGAGCAGAGCAGGAGCCCCTAGGACTGGGTGCTAGTGGCCTAGGCTAGCAGCCTGTGCTTCCTCAGCCAGTTCCAGGAGCTGTGCTGACCTAGGAAGGGACACATTTCACGAGAGCAGGGCTTTCCCTTGGGTGTTGGCCCATGTGTGCCCGGTCCACAGCTGTGCCCTCCTATTTCTGAGACAGCCAGCAGACTGGCACAGGGGAGGGACTAGGGCCTGGGAGGAGCGAAAGCTTGGCTGGGTCCGAGTGCTGACACTAACTCACTGTGTGCCCTTGCACGGCACTGGACCTCTCTGCCTCAGGTTCCTCATCTACATAGTAAAGGGCAGGACAGCAAGGCCCGAGGTCCCGTCCAGCTAGAGCCTGTTGTGATTTTGGTGGAGGGATGAAGGTGGGGTGGCCCAGAGGCCTGATTGGCCCAGTTCCTTTCCCCTTCCTTGCTTCTCTTTTTCTGTGTCGTCGGTTTATCTCCAGCTATCCAGGTCTCTCTGTCTCTCGCCTGCGGCTCTTTCTGTTTCCATCTTTCGCTCTGTGCCTCTCTCGCTCTGTATTTTTCTGCCTGCCTCTTCTTTTTTCTGTGTCTATGAGTCTACCTCTGGTTTTATCTCCTTGTCTGTCACACCCCCTTCTGACTCTTCTCTCTCTCTTCCTCTGTAGTTATTTGCATTTCTCTGCCTACTTATCTTTCTCTGGGTCTCTCCCTCTCTCTCGCTCTCTGTCCTGCCCGGTCTCTCCGCTGCTCTCCCGTCGCTCCCCCTCCCCTCCCCCTCCGGCAGCCCCCCCTCCTCCCTCCCTCGGCGCGTCTCCCCAGTCCTTATTTGGCTGGGCGGGAGGGCTGGCGGGAGGAGGCGGCCTGCGGGCGGGGGGCGGGAGCGGGGCCGGGCGGAGGAGGGCGGTGGGTGGTGCTGAAGGGACAGCTCCGCGGCGGCGGCGGCGGCGGCGGCGGCGGCGGCGTTGGCGGCTGCGGCCCCGGGGCGCGGAGTGGGTGCCCGGCGCGGGGAGCAGCGAGCGCAGCCATGCCCCAGGCCGCCTCCGGGGCAGCAGCAGCGGCGGCCGGGGCCGGGGCGCGGGCCGGGGGCGCCGGGGGGCCGGCGGCGGCCCGGGCGGGACGATGAAGCGGCAGAATGTGCGCACGCTGGCGCTCATCGTGTGCACATTCACCTACCTGCTGGTGGGCGCCGCGGTCTTCGACGCGCTCGAGTCGGAGCCAGAGATGATCGAGCGGCAGCGGCTGGAGCTGCGGCAGCAGGAGCTGCGGGCGCGCTACAACCTCAGCCAGGGCGGCTACGAGGAGCTCGAGCGCGTCGTGCTGCGCCTCAAGCCGCACAAGGCCGGCGTGCAGTGGCGCTTCGCCGGCTCCTTCTACTTCGCCATCACCGTCATCACCACCATCGGTAACTACTCGCCGGGCGGGGGGCGGGGACCCGGGGGCTGGGCGCCGGGTTCTGGGGTAGTCCGGAGCCGGCTGGGGCTGGGAGGTTCTCCCGGAGAGGGTCTAGGCGCCGAACCCCGCGCTCCCAGAGACCCGAGTTCAGCCTGACGTCTCTGCTCCGTAGGGACAGGGCTCGGGGGAGGCGTCGAATCCTGACTCCGGACTTGACTCTCCAGCAGGGCCAGCCCTAACTTGTCCCTGCCAGGCTGCGAGAGGGCCCCAGGGGACTCTGAAGTGTGTGAGAGGGGCAGGAGCGACGGGCGGCGGCTGGGGAGGAGGGGTGTGGCCGCGCCAGGCCCTGGAGCAGGGCGCCGAGTGTAAGTGGTGGGGAACGCTCGACTCCTCCGTGTCCTTGCAGATCGGCTCCCGGACCCCAGCGTGTCTACGCCGACTGGGGCTTCAGGGAGACGTGTGGAGGCAGGTACTTGGCACTCTGAGGCACACGGGGCCGCTCTGGGTGCCTGGAACACTCCATAACTGTGGCTATGAGTACTTCTTGGGGTGTGTGTGTGTGTGTGTGCGTGTCTGCGTGCACGTGTGTGCCCAGCGCCAGGAGTTTAGGCTCTGCCAGCCAGTGCCTTTAATTTTCTTAGGGCAGCAGAGCTGGTGCTGGAAGCCAGACCCAGCCCTGTCTGCCTTCTTTACTGCTGTCCCAGGAAAACAGTCACCTCACAGGAATGGCCCCAGTTCTCCTCTTCCAGCCAGGGCAGACCTCAGTGTAGGAGGCCACACACACCCAGACTCTCTCACAGTATAGGCACAGGTGCACACACAGGCACACACGCAAGCTCACACAGGACATACACGGGCACACACACAAGGCGCACAAGTGGGTACCCGAGAAAGAATCTCCAGTGAGGCCCTTGATGTGCTATTCAGGTGTCCAAACAGGGATAAACACCTTACCCACTCCCAAGACTATAATTCCAGCCCAGCTCCATTACTTGTCCCATTGTATGACCTTGGGCAAGTCCCTTCCCCTGCCCGAGTCTCAGGTTCACCTCCAGACAATGAGGGTTTGGCCGAAATGACCTCCAGGACTCCTCCGGGTCCTGATGTGCTCCCAGCCCACCTCCCCCCAGAGCTCACTAGGGCGCCTCCAGGAGCTGTTTCCTCCATCATTCCCGTTCCTTCTCCTCTCCCTGGTCCTCCTCCTAGCCCTGGCTGAGCTCCCACGGGCTCATTGCCATTTGGCATAGCCCATGACAAGATGGCAGTGTTTTCCTGGGAGTCAACAGGAGCCGAGAGGGGTAAAAGGCAGTACTGGACGCCGTCCCTGCCGTTTGTCCACTGCAGGACTGTCCCGAGATTCCGCTGCTCTCTGGAGACCGCAGGGAGCTATGCTATGTGGTTTCTGGAAGATGATGAAAAGGACCCCAGGAGTGGATGTGGCCCAAGTGGGGGCACCTCTGGGTCCTGCTGACGCTGTGAGTGAGTTTAGTGCAGGATGGTCAGACTCAGGTCTGCCCAAAGAGGAACCTGCTTTCCTGGGAAGGACCAGACTGGGTTTTGTCCGGCGTCTCCTCCCCTCTCCCACCTCCCTGCCACCTGCCAGGGTTTCAGGAGCACTGCAGGTCCTTAGACCTTCCCTCTCTCTCTCCCCACACATCTTACCCTTGGTGTGTGCCCCATCTTTCTCAGTACCCTGGTCCCCAGCTCCACAGTAACCACCCAACTGACCTCCTTGCCTCCAGCCTCATTCCCCTTTAGGGCAAGCTCCCGAGGATAAGGCTGCCAGAAAGAATCTCACCAAAGCACAGCTATGACCATACCAATACCCTTCTCAGAAGCCCTCAATGCCCCCCTGCTGCCCATGTAATCCATAAATCCACACTCCTCATCCCAAATTTTCAGGACCTCATACCTGGCTGCAATCTCTATGTCCGACTTCATTTCTCACTTCTTACTGATATGATCTCTCCACTGCAGCCCAACTGTCCCTCGAGAACACCTGAAGTGTGCCCATCTGGCATGCCTTTTTCTCTGTCTTCTATTTATCTTGTCCAAGCTAACCTTCCAGGTCCAGTTCAAATCCCATCTCCTCCTTGAAGTCTTCCAGACCATCCCAGGCCACTGGCTCCGGATGACTGCAGGACTTACTGTCAAGACCAGCTGAGTGACACAGTGTAGGCTGTTTTGCACAGCTGTTTACATTTCAGGGGGTGTATTTTGTCTCTTTAACCACACGGGGTGTAATTAACCTCCGTGGGGGCAGGGCCCTGTGGTTCCCATCTCTGTGCTCGCAGTGCCGGCACAGTACCCAGCAATACGCAGGAGCACTCAGAGAATGCTACTGATGGGTTTAAGGTGTGCAGAAGTGAGACGGCATCATCCTTCCCCTCCATCCCTGCCGTTTCCCGAAGTGTTTGTAATCCTCACCAAGAGAGAAGCTGAAAGCTGGGGGTAGAGGCAGACAGAGTGTGGTTCTGATGATTTTTTGTTTGTTTGTTTTTTTGCGGTGTGCGGGCCTCTCACTGTTGTGGCCTCTCCCGTTGCGGAGCACAGGCTCCAGACGCGCAGGCTCAACAGCCATGGCTCACGGGCCCAGCCGCTCCGCGGCATGTGGGATCTTCCCGGACCCGGGCACGAACACGCATCCCCTGCATCGGCAGGCAGACTCTCAACCACTGCGCCACCAGGGAAACCCTGATTTTTTTTATTTATAAGGAGCTTGGCAAGAGGAAAGAGCATCAAAGAACCACCCTAGTTCTGTGGGGGCCCTAGACTGGCACTGCCCACTCTGCCCCACCCAACCATCACTGGCTTTTTGTCACCTCTCACTCTGGCTATGATACCTGGCTGGGAGCTGTCCATATGGGCTCAGATCTAAGAAACAGCTCTCTGGGCTGTGATCAGATGGTTGGAAAGGGCCCTATATTAGACTGATCTTGACCCCAAACCCAAAGGCAGCAGTCTGTGTCCACCTGACCCCTTTGGGGACACAAATGGGTCTCCTGAGAGACTGGGAGTCCCTCTGGGATAGAATAATGACAAAATTTCCCGTTCTTTCAGTGCCTTAGTGATCACAATGCACTTTCATCTCATTTCTTGAGTCTCAGCCTTCATAGCTCAGGGGAGTTGCCAGGGCAGGTACTGTTAGCTCCCTTGCACAGATGAAGGCATGGAGGCTCAGGAAGGGGAAGGGACTCCCTCAAAGTCACGCAGCTGCTGAGCAACGGAGTTACTTAGAGCGAGAAGCAGGGACTCCTGACTCTAAGCCCAGTGTTCCTTCCCCTGCTGGTTTCTTGGCCGCTTCCTCTGCCTCCATATGCCGTGAAGCCCAAAGCCAGCCAGGATTGGCATGGCCATGACGTGCTCAATCATGCCGGCTTGCAGAGCGCTCATGGGCAGCCCTGATTGGTTGAGGGTCAGCAGGGTCTGAGTTAGTCATTCACCTGGTTAGTCACAGTCACCACTAACTGCGAGGATTCCTCCAGCTCCCTCGTCCCTAGTCTCCCAGACAGGAAACCCTTCCTTTGTCGGGCCCTAAGTTCATCAAATGCGAAGGGAAACTCTTTTTTGGGAAAGTTTAACCTCTCTAGCTGTTGAGTCATTAGGCTCCTCCGGGGCCCCAGCCACGTCTATTCATAGCCTGGAGGCTGTCAGAGCAGGAAAGGGCCCTGAGATCAGCTGGTGCTACCCGCTCCTCTTACCGAGAAGGAAGCAAAGAGGTGACGGGAATAGGGTAGTCAAACCTGACTCGCAGGCCCCCGCTCCTTCCACTTGTGCAGACTGCTTCTTTCTCTGTTATTATTATTAACAGCAGCAACGGCAACAATGCTAGTGGCAGCCACCGTTTATTAACTACTCTTCGGCAGGCTGTATACAAGACGCTTCATTTATATTCCCGTTCAGTTCTCTCCCCAACCCTTCAAGGTGGGCATTATTATTCCCATTTTTCAGTGGTGGAACCTGAGGCTCTGGGTGTAAATTACTCACCATGGCCTGTGACTTGAAAGTATAGGTTCAGTGGAGCCTCTCTGAGTCCCACGCCCTGTATTTTTTACCAATTCTTCCTCTACTTCAAGAACCCAGCCCAGACCCTTGTACTTTGGGTCAAGTAGCCAAGGCTTGTCTCTTCCTCTGGCAAAATCCTCCCCAGAAAGAGAGGCCCTCTGGATCCAGCACGCTGCAGCCAGCCTCTGCTCCCCTGCACACTGGCCCCTGACCAACCCAGACCACGTGGCACAGCCGTGCCCAGCACCAGGCCCTCCCGGAGACTGCCGTGGGCTCACAGGTGCCCGTTCTCCCACCGCAGCTCCCTGGATTCCTTGCGGCTCTAAGGCAACAAGAGGCCAGGTGATTGATTAAGCTGACGGAGCTGGGACAGAAAACCTTCTGTTCTGCTCTCTCCCCAGCTTCCAGCAGAGCACAGGCTCCCATCGCCCACCACATGGCCTGGGAATCCTTAGATTGTGAATTCAAGCAGCTAGTTCATGAGGGAGCCTGTACTTCTTACATCTTTCTAAGAAGGAGGGAAGTATAGGAGTGACCTGCCACCCGCCAAAATCCCAGAGTCCTCAAATCAAAAAGTGAAAGGAGACAGTAGCAGTCATCCAAACATCCAGAGAGGTGAGTGACTTGCCCAAATTCACACAGCAAGTCGCAGGTACAACCCTTTGGGTGCCTAAAGATCTCTCCGTCACCCCAGCCTGTTTTCCTCACGACCCCCACTTTGCTCTTAGCACCAGGGTCTCCGTCCGCTTATCACTCAGCTGTTCCCAGTACTCTCTTGACTTCCCGGGGGATGGAGGGGCAGTCCAGCCTGAAACGGTCCCACTGTCCGCTCTCAGTCAGTATTTCCTTCCTCGCTGCCCACAGACCACCCCTCTGCTTCAACTGTACAGCCTTTCCTGAGGGTGGCATATGAACACGGGTGCTGGCTTAGAAGCCCGAGTGCCTGGCTTCATCACTCAATCCCCCTCTCCGCTCGCCACCTCCACCGCCTGCTACTAGTTGTGTCACTTTGGACAAGTTACTTAGTCTCTCTGAACTTGCTTTGTCATTTACTATGTGGGAGAATAATATCTGCCTCCTAGGATTAAATGGGATAACATGGAAGAAGTGCCTGGTACAGAGTATGCGCTTAATAAACAGTATCTACACTTTTAAGTGTTATCATTTCTCATGTATTATCACTTTCCCTACAGAAGGGAACTGCTCTGTTTCCCAAGGATTACTATGACCACAGCACCTCTACTCCTTCCTAACAGGTGGGGACAGTGGGATTGGGGACCAGAGGCTGCCACACCCTTCCCTTTATCCTCCTAATCTCACTCCCCCATCCCAGGCTTCCCAGATCCTCACTCATGCCTAGAGTCTTCCTGACATCCAGGCTCAGGGGCAATGCTCCCTCCTCTGAGCAGGCAGACCCTGCTGCAAACCAATCAGGGAGAGTGAGGTGCACGGTGGTAGAACCCATCCTGGATTGGAGCAAGAGGACAAAAGTTCCAGTTCCACTTAGCTTAGCTGCTTGTCCTCTATGACCACCAGTTTCTTCATCTACAAAGTGGACGTATTTGATCAGAGGTCCTTCTGGCTGCCATGCCTCCTGCCTGCATGTCCAGTTCCCACACGTCATGATTGGGGGCTAGAGACATGGAGGGAATGGGGGCCAGAATAGGACAGAAATAGAAGACACATGCCTGGCCACAGTGGGGACAGGACAAACACATTAAGTATTTTCAAAGAAAACATAAACAAGCACAGATGAATGTAGTGCAAATCACCACTAGAAACAGCTTTCAGCTGGCAGCACAAACGGTAAATCTGTGAGTTGATTTTGTAATAAAAAAATGTAAAAACGATTTCCCTGCCGTCAGCCAGCAGCAAGGGAAGAGACACAGCTCTGATTGAGATCATGATGAGTTTAGGCAAACCTCAGCAGAGACCCAGGATGGGCACTCCCTCCCTCCCACCCCACCCCTGCCTTGGATGCAGGGAACGGACGTGTCTATAACACGTCAGGCTCTGTCCGAGGCATTTCTCACCTCCTGCATTCCCACAACTACCCTGGGAGGGCAGGCATTATCATCCTGTTATGGTCAAGGAAAAGAAAGCTCAGAGAGGTTCAAACATTGGCCCAGGACCCTACAAATATAAAATGACAGTAACAGGGCTTACACCCAGGGCTGTAGGAAGTATCTTTTCATGGAGTCGTGCAGCGCCCTGCTCCCCACGGAGGCTCTGCTGTCCCTCTCATATGAATGTCACAGACAATGGAGGATGGGGATCAGGGTCATGCAGGGCACTCAGCTGTGACCTCAGCTTCAGGATATCACATCCTCAGGACTATGGGTAGAGCATTTAGCCCAAAGAGAAATCAGTTAGCTCCACCTCTCTCATTTTACAGTGTGGAAACTAAAATTCTAATTGGAGAAGAAGGGAACCCTGTTTACTGATGCCTCCTTCCGTGTTGTTCACCACCCCACCCCCAGGCTCATAGAGAAGAAAGCAGACTGCCAGCCGGCCTGTCCTGCTTGCCTGGGGCCCCTCCTCACCCCTCTGTTAGGCTCTGGTCCTCAGCACGTGACAAATGCCTGCCGTGAAGCAGTCACCGGCCCAGCTGATGCGGCCACCTCCCAGTCTGTCCACACTTCCCCGTTGTCCAGAAACTGCCCATGCTCAGGCAGCTCCCAGGTGGCTCCCGGAGACCTGCCCCTCACCTGGAGCCACCCCGAGCCCCTACTGCTGCAGTCACGCCTTCGCTTTCCCATTTCCAGAGCTGGCTTCAGCTACTGCCTGGAGCCGACAGCTTTGGTCCTCCTGGTTCTGTGGCCCCTGGGATCCCCACCACGCTGGGGCTGACTTCCCACGCTCCCCCTTCACCAAAGCCAGCTCCTTACCACCCTGCTTCCCACTCCCGCCTCTTCCAGTGACACACAGGGTCGCTTTTGTGAAGAGAGTGTATGGATGCAGGGAATATAAGGCAGGAGCCTGGGCTGGGAGCTAGAAACTGGGTTCTTTCTCTCCCCTTAGACAAATCATTCTCTCTCCCTCTCTCTCTCTCTCTCTCTCTCTCTCTGCTTTCCCCCTACTCATGAGAGGCACAGGCACTACCCTGCTGGGCTTCAGTCTCCCCATTTGTACAAAGGCGGTGTTCCCCAGGGGGAACTAGAGAAGGCTAGCTCAGCAATACGGAATTCTCTACATTAGTTCTTCTCCCTTCGTCACCTCTGACGATTTGGTTGGTCTTGTTTAAATGCAGATTCTGAACCAGTAGGTCTGGGATGGGGCCTGAGAGTCTATAATTCTCACAAGGCCCCCAAGGGACACTGATGCTGTTGATCTGCGGTTTACACTTTGAGTAGCAAGGATCTAAATAACCTGGACACCTGACTTCCGAGAACAGACCTGAGGTGGGGACTGTGGATTTAAGAACAAGATTGTGTAGAGCTGGAAAGGTCCTTAGGAATCTGGTCATGGAGTGTCAGAGCCAATGGCCTCAGAGCTGGTGGAGCCTCCTCTGAGGCTGGGGCAGGGCTTTGGTTTGCCCCAGAGGAAGTAGATGCAGAGGTAACCTGGGTTCAATCAGAGAAACACAACCAGCTGGATATATATATATAGACTTATGTGTCTTGACTTACGTGATGGTAGTTGCTGGCTAGGTGAGTGAAATCTATACGGCAGGACATCGGGAAGGACAGTCTGGAACTCTCTCCAGCTTGGGCTGAAGCTGCTGTTCACAGGCAGAGTTTCTTCTTCTTCAGGGAAGCCTTGGCTCACCTCTTAAGGTCTTTCAACTGATTGATTCAGGTCCACCCAGTGATCTAGGATAATCTCCCTTACTTAAAGTCAACTGATTATGGACTTTAATCACATCTACAAAATGCCTTCATAGCAAACCCCTGGATCAGTGCGCAATTGGATATCTCAGAGCTTTAGCCTAGCCAAGTTGACACATCAAAAAGATCATCAGGGCTTCCCTGGTGGCGCAGTGGTTGAGAGTCCACCTGCCGAAGCAGGGGATGCGGGTTCGTGCCCCGGTCTGGGAAGATCCCACATGCTGCGGAGCGGCTGGGCCCGTAAGCCATGGCCGCTGAGCCTGCGCGTCCGGAGCCTGTGCTCCACAACGGGAGAGGCCACAACAGTGAGAGGCCCCCATACCACAATTAAAAAAAAAAAAAAAAAAAAAAAAAAGTTAAAAAAGATCATCATGCTACCCATATATCACACTGGGGACCTCAGTAAGTGACTTTTAAGGTTCTTACCAACCCTGAGATACTTAGAGTCTTGATCTTCAAAGAGGCAGCCTAGAGACTTAGAGTACCCAGAGTGGGACTCATCAGCGTCCTGGGGACCCCCAGACCCTCTGGGTCACCTTCCAAATAGTACTGACTTTAGCCTTCATTTCAGGTTTACCAAACTTCATTTTCAGTTTACTAAAAATCATTGAGATCTTCTGAGTGCCAGACACTATACCAGGCACTAAGAGAATAGAAAACTAAGATCCAGATCCTTCCCCAAGGAGCCCCCGGTCTGCTGGAATCCTGAAACCACAAGCTGAATGGTATATATGCTAAATCCTAGTGGAGTAACTCAGAATAAGGATCTGAGAAGGCTTCCTGGAGCAGGTAGTACCTGAGGAAGGCTTAAATGAAGAATGAGAACTCCAGTAAGTGAGGATTGGCAGTGAGAGCTTTCCGGGGTAAGGGAGTGGCATGAATTAGGCTGGGGCCATAAGTCTGCCCAAGGAAAGGTGGGCGGAGCCAACCCTGGAGGGGGCTGAGTGCTAGGCTCTGGCAGGTGGACTTGATTTGACAAGAACTGGAGGAGGGAAGTGATAGACTCCAACCTGTGTTCTCCTGCCTGGATCCTGACCAGGGATCGGGATGCAATGCCCCTATGACCCCAACTGAACCACCAGCTGCCTCCATCATGCCAGTTGAACCAGTGGGTCACCCCAGTTGAACTAGTGGGTGCCTCATGACCCCAGTTGAACCAGAGGGTAATGGCAACCTGAATCCTGATTATCTAGCTTCAGCCCCACCCTGGTCACCCAGCAGACCTCAGCCAGCCCCCAGGAAGTGCTTTCACTTCCTCCCCTCTCCACGATTCCTGGACCAAAGATCCACTCTGGAGCCTAGACCAAACCCAGGCTTATGGATGGCGTTCAGGAGGCCCTGGGACAGCACGGAGCTGAAGGAGAGGATACTGTCCCCCACTGCTGTGTGGACATTTTCTGCATAGACAACGCCAGGCCCCTGCTGCACGGCTTGGCATGGACTCAGTGTCCCTCTTCAGGAATGTGCAGGGCCTCTCCTGACCACAGCTCCGATGCAGAAATAACCATCGCAGAAACATCCGGAGAGGCGCATTCCAGCCCGCTGGCCACAGGACCATCTGGGAGGCTCTCTCCAGAGACCCGAACTGTCAGGCCCTGGTTGAACGGCCCCAAGAGGGTGATGCCAGTCTTCAGACAGGAGGCAGCCCTCTCCCCCAGGACGGTGCTGTCCTCCCACCAGGGCAGGGGAGGTCCCCAGGGCCTTGGGGGCAGGCAGGGCTGGGTGGTTCCAGGCAGAAGCAAGTCTCAGGTCGGCGCAACAGATCTGTTCTCGCTTGGACCTATTCTATCCAGATCTTAGACCTGACATGAAGCCGCCACACCCCACAGAGCCTGCCTCAGTTTCCACGGTCATGAACCAAGGCTGCCATTCACTGGGAGGTTTCTCTGGGCTGAGCCCGTCACATGTATTACCTCATTTAATCTTCAGAGCCACGCTATGTAGGCGACACTATTACTATTCCCATTTTACAGAGGGGGACCCTGAGGCCCAGAGGGGCCAGGGCAGGCCCGCAAGGTGCGCTGCTGGCAATCAGCAGAGCAGGGGTGTGTGAAGCAGGCCCAGCACTCGCTTTATAAAACGCTTGGTCACACGGTATCTCTCCTGAACCTCATAACAACCCAGAGGTGTAGGTGTCAACGAAGAAACTGGACTTGAGAACGTAAGATCGCTTCCCGTGACCCAGAGCCAGTGAATGTGGAGGCAAGAGTCAAGTCCAGACCTTCCAACCCCAAGACCAAGCTCTCCCCCGAGGAGGGCTCTGGCCCCCCGTAGCTGAAGGTGGGTTGGATGGTCCGGATGTTGGGGCATCGTAGAAGTGAGTGTTGGCCTATGGAGGGTGAAGAGGATGGTGCTGGGGGGCAGGGGGTGGCCGTCGTCATGGAGTGGCCTTAGTTCCATGCATTTGAACAGGAGGGAAACCTGAGACTAGAAATGAGAATAGAGTGATGGTCCTTAAGAACAGCCAGTGAGTGAGAGAAGGGCCTGGTTGGGGGTGACTTGGCAACTCACCTGCTCCCTGGCGTGCAGCGGGGAGGGCAGGGAAGATGGCCCCTGCGTGCTGAGTCGGACGCTGGTCCCCGTAGCAGTAGTTATCTGGAGCCAGAGCAATGGGTGTCCGGGCCTGAGCTAAGCCCAGGAGGCTGTGAGTTTTAAAATCTCCCCTGATGAGGGAATCTGCAGCCAGGTTTGGGAAGCACAGGAAAGAAGAGAGCTTATTCGAATCAGCGTTCTGTACTTGAGGCTGGGCCACTTGCCAGCCAGCAGCTAGCGTTTTCTTTCTGGGTTTCCTTGGGGCTTGAGAAACACTCAAGGGGCAGCTGAGGAAGAATCTTTGGAGTCCACAAGCCAAGGCTCCTGGGGTGGGCCAGGTGGCAGAGGCCCCAGGAGTCAGCGGGTGGCCCCAGGAGAAGGGCAGGTCCCACTCTTCCCAGAGGAGAAGGGGACCGAGAGGGTCTCAGTGGGGGTCATGGGACAGGAGGTGACTCCTCCATGGCTTAGCTCTCAAGTGACCCCAGGGAAGGGGGTCAGCCCCCTTAGCTGTGTGAGTATCACTCACCTGGGAACAAAGTGGGGGGGGCTCTAGCCTGGCTGAGCCAGCGTGGCCCTTCTTCAGCATGACCTTGCATCGTGGATTTTCCACCATGAGGGCTAGACAGAGGAAGACCCTCCGGGGCTACTCTTGGTCCTTGGTCTACCTCCAAGCGGGGCCAGAGGAAGAGAAACCTGGACGTAAAGTCAGTGGCAGACCTCCTTCCCCTGGGTGCCCAGCTCAGTGCCCCAGACTCCTAAGTACTTGTCTTCCCTGGGCACCAAAGAGGCCCTGACGTCCCCTATCTTCCCCTTAGGATCGTCAGTGGGCTACGTGTCGTTTCTCAGAGCTGTGACTGGTGTTGTAGCACAGCTGTGCTAAGGAAAGTGGGGGACACAGACCCTTCTGCTGTTTCTCTGCTCCTGCCTGGCTGTGAGACCCACAGCAAGTCACATCCCACGCTGGCCTTGTCTGCAAGGGACTGGGCTGGTGATGTCTGAGCCCCTTACAGCTCGGACCATCTCTACTCCAGCTCAGCCAGGACCTAATCCTGGCCTCTGCTTCCAGCCCCTCCTGAGATGCTCGCTGCCCAGGGTTACAATCTTGTCTCCACTTCACTGCATGATGGCTGAGCCCTGGAGGGACTTCCTCTGTGTCCAGTCCCAAGAATAGAGCCTTGTCCAGGACCTCCAAGTCACCCCTTTCTGGAAAGAGCATTTCTGACTGTGGCCGCAGCCTTGCTTATCAGCAGAGCGAGTCCACTGCCCCAACCCCTGGGACAGCTGGAATGCGGGAGACTCCCACCCAGAAAGGGGGGCCCCCTAACAGCTGGCAGCTCCCGCAGTAGTCTGTGGATGGGGTGTGGGAGGAGCAGTGGTGCTGAGAGCCTGCTGACCCCAGCCAGCACTTTCAGGCAGGAGGGTAGCCAGGAGAGAGGCTGCAGACAGTCTTTCTTCCCAGGTTGCCCCTGGACCTGAGCTGGCCCGGGATGAGTGCACTGGTGGCTGTTCCTACAGTCCAGGCCCTCGGCTAGCTCAGAGGCTTCCAGGGTCCCGGGAGCTAAGGTCCTGCTCGTGGACCAACCTTCAGCATCCCACCTAGACCCGTGACCTGCTAGACCTCTGAGCGGCTGGAGTTAGCCGCATGGGTCCTCACAATGGTTTGATATCTCAAAATGTTCTTGGGCCATTACATGATATGTGTGTGTTGCAGAGCATACGATCACATTCCTCCGCCTTTGGCTGGAATGGGGTCAGTTCAGGGTGCTGACGCCAGCATGCTCTTGCAGTATAAGGGCTCAGCTTGGCAGTGGATGGCATCACTGCAATTCCTGGCGTCCTTCAGATTCTTTGAGAATCACCAATTCAGCCCAACCCTTCTCTCTTCCAGATGAGGAGACTGAGACCAGGGCAGGGTGCAGGGGGAGATGGGGCGTGGCCTGCCCCAGCCACCAGCAGTGCGATATCAGAGCCAGTCCTCAAACTCAGGCCTCCTGACTCTTTCCACTCCCCCAGCACCCACACAGTCATTCCTCCATTTTCTTTCTTTTTCTGAGCATCTTCCATGTGTTGGGCACCGTTCTGGGCCCTAGGGACTCAGCCCTGGTCCTCATGATGCCTACATTCCAGAGGAAGCAGATAGTTGATAAACTACATTATGTGATCACAAAAAAAAAAAAAAGGAAATCATCCCGATGGTGACAAGTACCAGGAGTCAGTAAAACAAGAGAATGGGGTAGAGAGTGATGGAGAGGAGGGATGGGCGATCTGGGAAAGCCTTCCAGGGAGGGGGCCTGTGGAATGCAAAGATCAAGGAGGAGCCTTCCGGGGCGGGGGCGGAGCATGGGGACAGCAAACGTGAAGTCCCAGGCAGGCCAGAGCTGACATGATTGAGGGACAGGAGCAGAAAGGGCAGTGTGCCTGCAGCACGCTGAGCGAAGGGGTGGACGCATGGGAGGACTGGATCCTGCAGGGCCACGGAGGCCGTGGTCAAGAATTTGGATTTTACTCTACATGTGATGGAAGCCACTGGAAAGTTTTAAGCAGGGTTGTGGTGTGATAGAACTTAAATTTTTACCAGTTCCCTCTGGCTGCTAGAGGTCAGCTGGTTGTAGTAGAAGAGGGAAGCTGGGAGACCCATCAGGCTGCAGTTGAGTAACTTGAAAGACAGAATGGTGGTGGATGGCACTCGGGTAGAGACTGTGGAGACTGTAGAGAGAGGTGGATTGGGGGTGTGTTTTCAAGACAGAGTTGGCCCGACCTGTTGATGGATAGGATGTATGTGCTGGGGGAAAGGAGGGAGCCAGAGGGCTATGGGAGTAGAGGGAAGGGAATGATCAGTGGTAATCTTTGACCTGAGCAACTGGGTGGAAGGTAAGCATTTACTGAGATGGGAACTAAAATTCAGAGAGTAATAGGTTTGTTAAAGAGATGAGATTCCAGACTTCTTGTTTTAGACATACAGGTTAATTTTGAGATGCTTATTACAAATCCATGCAGGCAGCTAGACAGACAAGTCTGTAGCTCAAGGGAGAGGTCAAAGCTGAGATATAAATTTAAGAGTTATCAGATGGCAATAATATTTAGAGTCATGCAACTTGATGAGACCAGCCAGGGCGAGGGGAGAATGGGAGAGAAGAGCCCAGGCCTTTCCTCCAGCACCGGGAGGCCAGGCAAGGAAGGGGACCTGCCAGGACACTGGAGGGAAACCTGGGGAGTGCAGTGTCCCAAGGCCAGGAGGCATTGATTTAAGAGAGAGGGAACTGTCAGCCAGGCCAGCTGCTGCTGGGAGATCAAGTCAGATGACCGCAGAGAAGCAACCAGTGCGTTTGGCAATGCGGTGACCACTGGAGACATTGACCATGAAAACATGGTGTAACTAACATTTGAACAGCTTGTTCCAGGAGCATGGGGAGGAGAGAGTGGTAGGGCATCCTTTGTATTTGACCAGCCTGACATGGAACAGAGGGGCCAGATCCCAGCAGAGGCAGGAAAGGGAACAAAAAATACCCCAGCTCCCCATTTTCAGGCCTTTTCATAAATGCTTTACAAACCTCCTCCTGCAGAGGCCCGTGAGGTAGTCATCATTATGTCCTTTATGCAAATGAGGCCCAAGGCCCAGCAAGATTACTGGCTCAGGACACCCAGCCAGGGCCCTGAGTCCGGGTCTGTCTGACCCCAAAGCCCCTGCCCCCAACTGCCGCTCTGCCTGCGTCTCCTGGCTGCTCCTTCCCCCCGCCCCTCCCATCCATCCTTGTCCTTTGATCATTTCTGTCAGCTTCCAGCAGTCTTGGCCTCTGCCTCCCTCCTCCGGGAAAGCTCTGCTTTTTCTCTTTGATCCTGCACGTCTGTCCTCGGCTGCGTCCTCTGCTGGGCCCTGTGTCCCCTCCTCCCTGTCGCTTCAGGATGTGCGGAAGGTAGGGGATCTGCAAGAGTTTCTGAGAGCCTTGCGGGAACCTGGCCTGCGGGATGAGAGCGTGGCTCCTGCTTCCCTGACTGCCATTGGGGAAAGAGCCTGGGGGCTCCTCGGGCCTGGCTGGGCAGCAGACCAAGCCCTCGGCACTGAGGGTCCAGAGACGCGAGCTCACAGGCCAGGGATGTCTGTGGAAGCAACTAGGAGGGAGCAGCCAGGAGGGCCGTGCATTCTTACCCCGATGGGCCAAGACGGGCCTCCGAGTTCTTCTCAGGAGACAGTTACAATGATTGGTGGAGTTCAGGAGTCCTAAATAGGGGGACGTAATCGGTAAAACCAGCCACCTGGCTGCCAACACCACATGCAGAGAAGAAGGGGACACTCAGGACTTCAGAGTCCCTTTTGGAGCCTGGCTGGTTCCAGTGGGAAGACAGGGGTGAGGCCCAGAGACTCTTGTCGGAGCTCCCTCCTGGCCTGGGTACTCTCCTCCCTCCCCCGCCTCCCCGTGTCCTGGCCGAGGTGAGGGAGGCCGCCCAGGATGCCCAGAGCCGCCTCCAGCTTCCACCCTCAGGATTCTGAGGCCCTGTCTGCCCCCAGCTGCTCTAGGAGGGCCTGGTACGCAGCCCCCAACTGGAAGAGGTTGGCAGAGGGAACGCAGCACACGGAGCCACGGGCCCATGCACGCTCCTCGAAGCCCTGACCGGGGGCTGCGGCAGTAATTAGCTCCTCACACATCCCCAGGGTTATTTTTAAGCCACGTTCTTCCCTGGTTTATTTTTAAAGTAACACTGGCACGTGGCTGGCCGGCTGCCCTTCCCAGGTGCTGGTGCCAATTCGGGCCAGGAATGGAGCAGGGCAAGATGAGCCCCTCCCCCAGGGCTCCCCACCAAGTGCCTGAGTTAACCAGCCCCTCCCTGGACGGCAAGAGAGGTTCCTGCTGCGCAGAAAGCCTGGGTCCAGCCTGGGGTGAGCAGGTGGGCTGGTATGAAAGACACCCCCCGCCACCCTGAAACTCCATCCTGCCTCTGATGCACACATTTCACATCTTGTGACCTTGACCGAGTCACCTCACCAGCACGAGCCTCAGCTTCCTCATTTCTCAGTGGGGTGAGTGATAGTGATTCTTGCGTCTCACGCAGAAAGCGAGCGATAAACTGAAATGTTGCACAGATCTAAGGGAGTATTGAGATTAACGCCCCCTGCAAACATGCTGCCCCTGCTGTCCCACTAACCGCTTCCAAGCCATGCCTGTCTCCCAGGGTGAGTGACTCGCAGGCTGGGAGAGGCTCCTCTTCCTTTCATCCCTTGACCACCCCCTAAGACCTGCCTCCACATTTTCAGTCTGGCTGGACTCTAATCCAGGCCGCCCAGGGTGAAGGGCAGCTGTCAGGCTGTTGGTGGCCATTAAAAGGCTTGGCCTGGGGCAGGGGATGGTGGGAAGTGAGACAAGGGCAGAACCACCCCTCCCCCAGCCCCTCCCCACCCCCCCACCCACCCCCAGCAGCCTTCCAGAGAGCTTAGCTATGGAAAAGCACTGCCTAAAGTTAGCTCCGAAGCCCTCTCCTAGGGTACGGTGCAGCAGCTCAGGCTGGAGAAGAACGTCAGGGACGTATGGTGGAGGACGCTGAAAGGCAGGTTGAAAGTGTGAGCCTCTTTCCCTGTAGGCAATGGGGAGTCGTGGAAGTTTGTTTGTTGTTTTTTGGTTTTTTTTCCTTCCTGCTTGTGGTTTTTATTTTATTTATTTATTTATTTATTTTAACATCTTTATTGGGGTATAATTGCTTTACAATGGTGTGTTAGTTTCTGCTTTATAACAAAGTGAATCAGTTATACATATACATATGTTCCCATATCTCTTCCCTCTTGCGTCTCCCTCCCTCCCACCCTCCCTATCCCACCCCTCCAGGAGGTCACAAAGCACCGAGCTGATCTCCCTGTGCTATGCGGCTGCTTCCCACTAGCTATCTACCTTACGTTTGGTAGTGTATATATGTCCGTGCCTCTCTCTCGCTTTGTCACCGTTTACCCTTCCCCCTCCCCATATCCTCAAGTCCATTCTCTAGTAGGTCTGTGTCTTTATTCCTGACTTACCCCTAGGTTCTTCATGACATTTTTTTCTTAAATTCCATATATATGTGTTAGCATACGGTATTTGTCGTTCTCTTTCTGACTTACTTCACTCTGTATGACAGACTCTAGGTCTATCCACCTCATTACAAACAGCTCAATTTCGTTTCTTTTTATGGCTGAGTAATATTCCATTGTATATATGTGCCACATCTTCTTTAGAGCAGAGCAGTGACAAGTGCAGAGTGGAGTATGATCTGGAAGTAGGCGTGAGGAAGATTAGGAAGTTACCAAGGATCGGCTCCCCAGGTCCGGACTGGAAAGGATGAGAGCCTAGGTGGTGGCTATAGGAACAGAAAGAAAGGGCAGGACTAGGAAAAGAGGAATGGCTGGGACTAGGTCCGGGGGGAGAAGAAGAGGGGAAGGCAAGGTGTTCAGCCTGGTTGACTGAGGAACTACTAGGAATCAGGCAGTACAGAGAGGCCACATGGTGGGAGGGATGGGTTCCGGTGGCCCAGCCAGGCTTGCGTGCACACGCTCCAGCCAGGTGACAGTGTGCAGTAGAGCTGGAGGCGAGGCCTTGATGGTCTCCCTAGAACCAGAATCAGATCGCCCAGGCAGAATCTTGGTCCACTCTTAAAATCAGGGTGCAGGAGAAGGAAGCAGAGGCAGCAGGGGAGACTGCAAAGGACGCGCGGGAAGCAGGAGGGTCGGGTATCCAGTGAGGAAGAGGACCGGCCATCAGGGCTGAGCATGGCCAGAATATGAAGGAAAATGAGGATGCCAACAGCCAAGACCGCCATGTATGACTGTCCAGGTTAGGGACTGTCCAAAAGAATCCAGCTGATGGGTGTGGGTTGCTGAAGTCCGGCCTGCTTACCAAGCCATGCACTCTCCCAGGGGCTGCATCCAGACGGGGCCCGTTTCCTTTCTAATTGGTCCCAGAGTGCCATGTAGTTAAGGCAGCCCTGCCCACAGGGCACCGAGTCTGGTACTCAGGCAATTCCTGATGCTGTCAGGGAGAGTAGTCTTAGTGGGTGAAGCTGGGGCATCCTGATGGGTAAGGGGAGAAGCAACAGGGGCGTGGTGGGCCTGCCTCCCTTCCTCCTTCCCTGTCTCCCTCCCTTCCCTTTTTTGAAGACTTGAGGAAAATAGTGAGAAGTTAGCAGAGGACAATTTAAAAATACCCTCAAATGGGGGGCCTCCAGGAGAAAGGTTAGGAAGAAAAGCCCAAGGCCGGGGCAGCATGTAGTTAGGGGTTCAGCCTTGGGAGGGGAGGCCTCACCACCTCTGAAATGGGAGTTGGAGGAAAAGAGCAAAGCACTCAGAGAGAGCAGGAGAAGCAGTATGGGGAGAGCCTCGCTCTGCCAAGTGTTTGCTGTGTGACCTTGAGCAAGTCACTTAACTTCTCTGTGGCTCAGTTCCTGCATCTTTAAATAGGAATAATAGTAGTACCTACAGAATAGGGATGTTAGAGGAATAAAAGAGGAACATATATTAGCTCGCTTAGAGCAGTGGCACGTAGTAAGCACTGTATAAAGCTCAGCTAAGACTGTTTTGAATTGGGGAGGAGGGAGCAGTGACAGAGTCATTGAATCATTTGAATAAAGTCAAGGGCAGAGAAAGCCAGCTCGCCCAGGTTCCACATGGGGGTGGACGGAGGAGAAAGCACAGCAGCACTGTAAGCAGTAGCTGGGGAGGGCTGGGTCCAGGGGACTCTGCGCGGCTTGCAGCTCTAGGCACTGCAAAAAGCAAGCTCGGGACACCCCTGCATGAATAGGCATGCTCTATAGGCCGTAGGAGCCAGGAAGTCATTCTCCAATTATACCCCAGCCCGGCCGGGCTCTCCTGCGATTCTGGGCTGTGAACAAGTGTTGATGGAGAACTTGCAAGGCTGGTGGAGTGGCAGAGCTAATTGAAAAGGTTGGGAAATCAGAGGTCAGAGGAGAAGTGACAAGCCCGGGGTGAGTCAGGAAGCGGGAGGCAGGCTTGGGGGATGCGTGTCTGCTTCCATGTCTCTATGTAAAGGGCAGTGTCCCAAGGATGGGGACAGCTGCTTGTGTCTCCACTGAAGATGGCTGAGAAGCAATGGCCTGAGCCTCATTTCATTCCACCTAAGGAGCATTTCCGACAGGGCCCAGGGTTGAGTGAAGTGTGCTTCCATGGAGAGGGGCGGAATCTTAGCCTCTCGGTTGGGTCCAGGCCTGTGTGGAGGAAGAGCTGTGTTTGGTGGCTTCTTTAGATCCCTGAGGGCCTGGAACTTGAAGGAACAGTGGGGGGCCCAGAGGCCAAGTCCTGTAGGGGACTCCTCTCCTTTTATCGAAGGGCAGATTCTCCTGCTTCCTGGGTGTGTCCACCCTATAGCGCCCCTGGTTCTTGTACTCTCTGCCCTGGATGGTGGACAGGGTCATGCCAAGAGGCCACAGTGGGGGACATGTGGGGTATTGGAGTGAGTGAGTGTGTGTGTGTGTGTGTGCGTGTGCGTGTGTGCGCACGCCTGCATGTGTGAGTGGTAGGGGTGAGGACACCATGTCTACAGGCTGGCTCAGAGGGAGAGAAGGTCCTGGCAGCTGGCTTCAGGCTGAAGTCTCTGCTGCCTGGAGTCCCTCTCCTCCTGGGCACTGTGCCAACCTACACCATCTGAGCTCCTGAGCCCTGGGCAGGGTGTTGAGCCTAAGAAAAACCTCCTTCACATCTCCTGGCATCTGCTCCCAAATTCCCTGCCAGCCCAGAGCTGTCTGGGCCACCAGCCATGACCAGCAAGGAGAGTGGGAAGCAGGTGATGGAGACAGAGCCCACGGGGGCCACGCTGCCAAAGCCCAAGGCCTCCCTGCCAAACCCAACCTGTGCTTCCAGACCAGCTTCACGCATCCGCTGGGAATCCACCACAGACACCGGGCAAGGCGGGCCAGTGCGAGAGGCACCCACCTCCACGCAAAACTTAATACCTGGCAGAGAGTGGCAGGGACAGAAGAAGGTACCGTTCTCCCAACTGGGAGACAGGGGAGGGTGCCCCAAAAGAGGCAGCCCTGGAGCTGCCCCTCGGAGGAGGAGGGAAGAGAGGAGGGAGGGAACTCCAAGCAGCCCAGCAACATGAGGAAGCGCTCAGAGGTGAGGCGCAGAGGGGACTGGAAGTGTTGGGGGAGCCAGGAGAGAGCAGGCCAGGTTGGGGGTGCATGAGGTTGTGCACAGCCTACGTGCTGGGCCAGGAAACCCCTAGAATGTATTGTGTGCATTTGGGGAACTAAGGAAGGCTTCTGAGTGGTGAGTGGCAGCTCAGAGCTGTGCTTTAAAACACAATGTTAACCACAGCTCCCACCTCCTGAGACCTTCCACATGCCAGGCCTTGTACTAGGTACTTTGCACACTGTATTTCTAACCCCAAAGTCACCCAGCTACCTAATAAGAGAGGGGATCAGAGAGGCAGTGTGGGTTATGGGAGAAGCAGCAGGCCTGCGATCAGGAGGCCTGGGTACCAGGTCCCACTCTGGGTGAGACACCAACCTTTCCAGGTTTCAGTGTCCCCAGCCATCGGATGGAGACCGCCTCTGCCCAGGGGCCACATAGGGCTGCTGTGTGGATTCAGCAGGAATGCCCCTAACACTATAGTGTGCAGTGCCCTTATGCATCTCCCCAGACTCATCCAGGGCCCTTCTGCTGCGCTGCTCACTTTGCCAGACACACCTGGGACACAGTGCTTGGGAGCCTGGCTTCTCCTTCTGGAGCGGCTGGAGCTTAGCCAGGGTACCATGCCGCCTTGGACCTGTGTGAGTAAAAGGGGACTTCTGAAAGGAAAGAGCACCACTTAGCTGGTATCAAAGACCCGCAATCAGAAGCCCAGGCCTCTCTCTCCATCGCTCTCAGGCCACACCATCCCTGTCTCTGCTGTTCCTGTTCACTCTGGCCTCTCTTCCCCAATAACCCCAACTTGCATGTGGCTTTGGTTCACCCTGGTCTCAGTTAGGACCCAATTCTTTGTAACCCTGCAGCTCAGCTCCCCAAAACTACCCAGCCGCTCAGCCCTCATCACAACCCCTGGGAGAGACAACCTGACTGGTCCACCCAGCTGATAGCTCGGGTCCTCTTAGATCAGGTATGCCTCCCTAGTCCAATCCGTAGTGCAGGGCCACATGGTACAAAGGTGCTACCTGGGCCCATCCTTAACTAGGATTGTTGCGGGACAGCTCCGAAGAGGCAGGAAGGGGGTAGCCACACCAGACATGTCCACCGCAGACAGCCTCCCTGGGGGCCCTGGGCCCCTGCCCCCCAGCTCTCCTCTCCTCATCTCCTGCTCTGTCTGGCTCCGGACCTGACTGATACATCCAGGAATCTCTAAAGAGAACCTCCAGGGAGCTGTTCCCTGGGACAGAAAGGACTGGCCTTTCAACTTCTGGGTTCATTAGGCTGGCGGAAAGCAGGGGAGGGGCTCAGAAGAGAGGGTCCTTGGCAGGATGCCGTCAGGATGGATGCAGAGCCGTAAGCCTCTAAGACCCAGATCCTACCCTGAGGGGCTTCCGGTGGTCTTAGGATGATGACCAGCGGGACACATTTTCCATGTTCTATTCGCAAAGTGAAGGGTCCCAGGGACACCTGAAAGTGCCTGGACTTTAAAGGCGAAAAGATCTAGGTTGAATCCCAGCTTTTCCAATTTTTATCTGCATGACCTTGGACAAGTAGTATTTAACCTGAGCCTTAGTTTCCTCATCAAAATGGAGTTAATAATGCCCACCTTGAAAATCAGGGTGAGAGTTGGAGAAGATTGCTGCAAGGGGGGCTGAGTTCCTGATACCGTTCCAGTTATTAGTAGGTGCACTAGGAACAGCGAAGGCACAGGCTCTGTTCTGGCCTGTGACTGTCCCCTCTTTCTCTCCCCTTCCTTCCTCTTACACTCCATCCCCTCCCGGTCCCCACCTGCCACCCCAGACCCAGCTACACAGAGGGGAGGCCAGGAGGCGAGTCCCCACTCAGGGGACCAGACCTGGACCCTGACCGTCTCTCAAAAGCCTTGTCCAGGGCCCAGCCCCACCCCGGGCCAGCCGCCCCCAACCTCCACTCTGCACAGGCAGACTTGACTAAAAGGAGGTTTGCTCACAGAGGCATCACTGTGGTGGGTGATGGTGGGTAAATATGCCAGGCAGCGTCTGCCAAGAGGCCAAGTGAGTGGCAGAGATGGATGCTGTGTGCAGAGCTGAGAGAAGCGGATGCTTGTGGCCCAGAACAGGAAGACGGCTTCCTGGGAGAAGGCAATGGGGATGGGGTGGGAACACAGCAGCCAGCCACGCATCACCAGAGGCTGTGAGTGTTTTAAAAAGGAAGGCGGGGGGGCTTCCCTGGTGGCGCAGTGGTTGAGAGTCAGCCTGCCGATGCAGGGGACACGGGTTCGTGCCCTGGTCCGGGAAGATCCCACATGCCGTGGAGCGGCTGGGCCCGTGAGCTATGGCCGCTGAGCCTGCGTGTCCGGAGCCTGTGCTCCGCAGCGGGAGAGGCCCGCGTACCGCAAAAAAAAAAAAAAAAAGTAAATGGTAGAAGATGGAGAAGGAGGAGGAAGAAAAGAAGAGGAGATGGAAAAGGAAGAAGAAGGAGAAGGAGGAGAAGAAGATGAAAGAGGAGGAGAAGGAGGAAGGAGGAAGAGAGAGAGAGTACGGCCTCAGACACTGACCTTGATCCAATTTCTAGTGACAAGCAGGGCCAAGCAGCTCTGTGCAGCAGCCAGGGGTTCACACCACCCTGAGCAATGCTTCCCCATATCCAGGTGCATCTTCAGAGGCCCTGCTCCCGGCCACAGGAGCACTGGCAACACTGCTGTGCCTTCTAACTCCTGGCTTCCGGGTGCCTGCAGTCCCACCATCACAGAAGGGCCCCTTTGACATAGACTCCCCACATCCAGCGATAACTCTTCACTTCAGGGACAGTCTTCTCTCACCTGCCCACTGGCTTGTCTCTGTTCCCAGAGGGCAAGACTGAGCCAGCCCCGTCTTCACATCCTCTCCCAGCGCTCAGCTTGGTGCCTGGCACAAAGTAGTAGGTGCTTGAGAAATATCTGTTCAATTAATTAATCAAGGGCAGCTAAGAGGGAGTAAAGCCATTTTTGCTTTGATGATTTTCCAGCTGATTTTTCAAGACCAGCCAAGTGCTGCAGCCTCCCTGGGGCCCCTCCTGCCCACTCAGCCTCCCCAGATGCCCCCCTTAGCTGTTTCCAGGGCTGGCTCTGAGCTCTCCCACCACCTCCTGCCTGGCTGGAGCCGGTGGAGGGCGTCTTCTGGGGAGACCCATCACACTCTTGGGTCTGGCCTCTTGGGAGAAGGGCTGGAAAGAGGAAGCATCTTAGCTGGGGAAAGCACGTGCTTCACAGACAGGGAGCAAGCTGCCATGACTTTTCCAGAACGACCTTAAGAGGAGCGATTCATGAAGGTCCCACTTAGATGGGCCACGGACCCAGATCCCTGACCCCAGCCCAGAGACCCCGGAGGCCACCGGGATGTGGAAGGAAGAGAGCAGGACCCGCCCTGGCTCTGCCACACACCTGTGTGACCTTGTCACCCAGCCACTCAGCTCAGTCTCCTCGGCTCAAAACCAAGGCACCTGCCTTCCAGATGCAGCATCTAATCAACTAATACGGGTTAGGCTGCACGAGGCAGCAGGTCTGAATCTGTACCCTGACTCAGCCACTCACTGGCTGTGGGGTCTTGAATGAGTTAGGGAAACTTTCTGTGCCTCGGTTTTCTCATAGGCAAGGTGGGGATAATATCTACCCCATAAAGTTTTTGTGAAGATTAAATAAAATAATGTAAAGCGCTGAGTACAGTCCCTGGCGCACAGATGCTCCACAAATGTGAGCTTTATGATCAACTACTATTACTACTGCTGCTACTACATCACCACTATCACCATTACCATTAGCTCTACTGGGTGACAGGCACTGAGCGCCTGAGAAATACAAGACGCCATCCCTGTCCTCAGAGTCCAGAAGGAGACTGAGAGGACAAAATTAGACGAAAAGGAGGAGGAGGTGGAAGAGGAACCGGCAGAGGAGGGAAGGAGAAGGAAAGAAGGAAGAAGGAAAGAGGAAGAAAGAAGGAAGACGGAAGCAGCTGAAGAAGCAAAAAGGAGTGAAAGCTCAAAGGCTCCAGAGACTGGTCCCTAGGGCTAGATGAGGGCGGGGCTAGGGGCCCCTTTAGCGCTCAGCAGTCAGGAGGGAGAACCTGGGGACCAACAAGACTTCAGGCAGGGACGTGCGGCCATCTCCTGCTTGACTCTCTGCGGCCTCCTGCGCTGGGAGGCTGCGTGCAGGGTGAGGTGGGAGGACAATTTTGTCTCTGAAGAGTCAGCTCTGGCTGCCTCTCTACTTCAGCGGGACCAGCCCATCTCCAACCCTCCCCCTTCCCATGACAGCCCAAGGATTCTCACCCTATGCACAGCCTCTGCTCAGTGCTGACTAGGACAGCTCTGCAAAGGGCCCCAGCATCTGTGGGTCTAACACGCACCTAGAGGCTCAGGGCCATGGCTTTGGGGACCCAACTGTCCCACCGAGATGACTGCTTTCTTCATTGTTTGTAGGGGAGGAAACGTGGCCCCTCTGTAAGCCCAGAATCCTAGAATGTCACGGGACCTCAAGAACATCTCCTCCACCTCCCAGAAGAGGAACCCCCAAGCCCAGAGAAGGGCAGGGTCTTACCTGTGACCATACTGCGGCACAGCTGGAAGCAGACCCCCAGTCTTCTGACTTCCATCCGGCCCTGGAGAGTCCTGAGGCGACCAAGTACAATGGAAAGAGAAGAGCCTTTGAATTTCAAGTTTGATTCTAGCATTTATGGCCTGAGATAAAACACTTTACCTCACTGAGCCTCAGTTTCCACACCCGTAAAACAGAAAATAATAATAGTAAATACCTCCTCTAGGGATTGCTGTGCGAGCTCAAACAATAGAATGTATAGAAGTTGCTTTATAAATGACAAAGGGCTGCTTAAGTGCAACACAGAAATAGTTATTATTCTAGAACTTAGAGCACTACGTATATTAAGGGCTCAAAAAACGTCTGCTGGTTGAATGGATGAATGTTTGTGGACTGGTGAGTGTTGAACAAAGGGCTCCAGGAGCACTGATTTGTTTAGGTGGGTGGGATCAAGGAAGGCTTCGCAGAGCCGGTGACTTGTGAAATGGAATTTGATGGAAGAGTAGAAGCCCATCAGGGACAAAAAAAAGCATGAACAGTGTTCAGAAATGGGAAAATGCAGCCATGCCTCCAAAGAGCTGTGGATACCAATTCCACGTGCAGGTTTGGGCTCCAGCCCCTGCTCAGAACTCACCCGTATCCTCAGGGCCTGTGCGTGGTATGGGGAACAGGGGGAGCCAGCAATTTATTAAATCCTAAAATATAACTTGTCTGAGAAGAAATAACCTTCTAATCTAACTTCCCATGTGATAGGTAAGAAAACAGAGGCTCAGGAGCTGACATGCCTTAACAAAGACCTTACAGCAGGCTCAGCAAACTAGAGCCTGTGAGCGGAATTGGCCCACCGCCTGCTTTTGTAAATAAAGTTTTTTTGGAACATAGCCACGCCCGTTCATTTACATACTGTCTAGGGCTGCTTTCTTGAGACAATGGCAGAGCTGAGTGGTTGCAGGAGACCATAAGGTCTGTCAAGCCTAAAATATTTGCTATCTGGCCATTTACAGGAAAAAGTTCAACAAGTCCTGTCCTACAGCAAGGTAGTGGCAGAAGGAGGATGGGAGCCAGGCCCCCGACTCCTGGTTGGGTGTTCTTTAACTCTGTGCGTGCGTACCCTACCCTCTGGGGTCCACCTCGCCGCATGTCACACTGCCTGCAGGATGCGATTTCAGGCAGCCAGGCTCTGGGCAGGCTCAGCTCCAGGACACATGGTGCAGCCAACAGGGAACACCCAGGCTGGCCACTGTTGCCCCCATGACCCAACAAGGCTTCCTGTTGGGAGCAGTTCAGTCCCTTTTGGGGGGAGTCTGACAAGGAGATGCCAACATGTGCCTGCTTCTCCTCCGTGGGCAAAACAGGAAGAGCCAGAGAGTGTAAGTGTAGGACTCAGGCCAGCCAGATGCCAGACTTACAGACACAGCCTTTCAAGAAGCACAAGGGTGGGGGTGGGGGGACTGGCATCCCAGCCATCTGCTGAGGTGGCCAAGTCCACTTTCAATTGTGCTGTAGAATTCCTTTCTCAATGCCAGACTGTCCCTGGTGGATTCATTTAATTAAAACCCCACCAGATCCAATCTGTTACAAGTTCTAAGCTCACACATGTTCTATCCAGCTAGTCATAGGATACAGACAGGCCACAGGCCTGGGCCATGGCCACCTGCTGCAGTGGCTGGGCTACAACAGACCTCACAGCCCCCAGGTCAGTACCCTCCCGGGTTCACCCAGTGAAGCTGTCCTGTGTTGTGTGAGACACTGCCCGTTCTGGGCCTCGTGCTCTGTCCATCCTCCCTGGCTCCATCCCATTCAACCCTCAGGCTCATCCTTGATGACTCCTTTCCTTGATTCACTCATTCAGCAGAGATTTGTTGAGCACGAGTTACGTGCCGAGCACTCCTAAGAGTGAGGAATCCGGTAGTAACAAAAGAGACAAAAATCTCTGCCCTCGTGGGCCTTACAGTTTAAATCCACAAACACGAGAGCATCTCACACACTGTATCTACGCTTTTCCTTCTCCCCTCTCCTTTCCTTTCCTCCTCTTTCCTCCCTTCCTCCCCTCTCCTTTCCCCTCCTGAACCTACTTTAGGCCTGAGCACTTGACAATGGGACCATGCAGAGGCCCCCTGCCTGGCATCTCCCACTGCCATCCCCACCCCTACACATAGGGATGCCAGGAAAATCCATCTCCATACCTCTTTGGCGTGTACCTCCCCTGCTCAGAAGCTGTCAATGGTTCCTCACTGTCTTCAAGTTAAGATTTGGATTCCTGCACCTCCCCTTCCAAGCTCTTCCCATTTTAGCCCTTGCTCACCATACCAACCTTCTCTACTTTCTGCTCCAAATAACCCGGAACTTTTGTTGTTAGGTTTATAATATTCATATTAGGTTTATTCCTATTCCTATAGGTTTAAACCTATTCATAAATAGGTTTATAATATTTATAATTCATTTCTTTATACTTAGTGATAGATTTTTGTAGAAAATATAGAATCTATAAAAGAAAATTAAAAGTAATCATGAGCCCATGATTCAAAGATAAACTCTTAGGAGGTTTTTAGTATATTTCCTTCCAGCTTCTCTTTCTATGTGTGTGTATGTGTGTGTGTATAGCTGCATTTTTCATATTTGTATATTTACTGTGGGATCCCATTACACATAAAGGGTTGTATCCTACCATTTGTATTTAACCTTCGATGGTGGTTTTCTATGTAATTAAGAGACTCCTAAGACCAGCACTTTAATGGCTACCCAATATTCCCCCACATAAATATACCTTAATATGTTTAACCAAACCCTATTGGCGAACATTTGGACTGTTTGCAATTTTTCACAATGAAAATGCTGCTATAAACATCCTTGTTCATAAATCTTTGTTCCGATCTCTGGTTATTTTCCCGGGAGAGATTCCTAGAAGTGGCATTGCAGGGTCACGGGCAGACACAGTTTCAAGGCTCTTGAGGCATATCGCGTAGCTGCCTTCCTGAGAGAGTCTGCCCGTCCCCCTCCGCCCCTCATTTGTGAGCATGCCCGTTGGCCTCGAGTTAATTTCCTCTGCCCCTAACATGCCACGTGTCTTCCTAGCATTGTGTCTTTGTTTCAACAGCTCCCCTCCGTCAGAACCCTGCATTTCCCACCCATCCTTTAGAGCTCGGGGCAAATACCACCTCCTCCACGTATCCAAACTGAAGTTCTCCACCACTAGCCCTCCCTCAGGTCCTGTCTTAAATTCTTCCTAAAACTTTTCCTACCTTTGCCTAGCATCTTAATAATTTGTGTAATAACAACCTCTTCTTTGGGCGGGGCATTGAAGTTTTCAAAGTGCTTCCACTGAGATGTTTCATCTGATTCCCTTTCACATGGAAAATGTTTTGTGGTCAAGGACTGTGGTTTGATCATCTGGGTCTACTTCCCCTGGCCCCATCACCCACCTCAAGTCTAGCCCAACCTCAAGCTAGCCCTTAATTTACTGGAAGTTTACGACAGCCTTCACTATTCCTAGTCCTACCAGAACAGATTTCAGAGGGCTCCTCTCTGCAGTGAGGACTGAGCTAGATCAGAACGCCCTGGATTTCAGTCCTGGCTCTGTCCCTGCCCCTCTCTGGGCTTCAGTTTACCCATCTATAAAATGAACGAGTTGAACTACATAGTCTCCCATACTCCAGGATAGATGGCTCCCGCGGCCCCTGGCCCCAGGCACCCAGAGCAGCCCTGGGGTGCCTGCGAGGGCCCCTGTGCAAAGCCAGCCTCTGGGATAGGCCAGAGGGAGCTGGCCAGGGAGGCAGGCCTGGCTCCAGGCCAGGCTGTGTCTGCAAACACTGACCTTGGCTGCCGCGGGGATTTTCCATGACACCAGCACCACCCCCCTCAGCTCCCCCTAATCCCATGTGGGCCTGGGGAGGGCAGAGGAGGGGGGCTGTCCTACATCAGAGAACCCTGAACCGGAGTTATAGGGGCACCTGCGGATGGAAGAGAGCTAAAAGAGAGACAGAGGAGAGGGCAATGGGCCGCCACGTGGGAAGCTGGGGAGGAAGACAGGGGGAGGGGGACGACCATGGTGGGGAGTGGGGACAAGAGCTGGAAGAGGAGCCGGGAGGATGGGAAGAGAGGATCTGGAGAGGGGCAGGGCCGGGGGGGGGGGGGGCGGTGCTGTGCCTCCGAGCTGTCCTTCCCAGGCGCTCTGGCCTGGAGGGGGACAAACTCCAGACCCAGTTCTGCACACTGGTCCCTCCTGCCAACCCAGGTCCTTGAGGCCCCAGTGGTTTCCCAGGCCCAGCTCAGGCCTTGGCCAGGGCCGGGGACAGCAAGGGATTCCTTCTGGGCCCTAAGGCTGATTTCATTTTGCAGAGTCCTGGGGGCCACAGGGAGGGCAGGAGCTATGAGTCACAAAGGGCCCTCCTCTTATTCCCCACCCCACCCCTGCTGCTGCCGACTGCTGGGTGTCTAGGGGAAGTTTCTCTCATCCACATCTCATACTTCTGGGCTGTCTGGGCTGAACAGCGTTATCTGAGCAGCTGCACCCACCCGGCCTTGTGCCGGACACAGGGGACTTGCAGGCCCTCCGGGGGCTCAGAGCCCTGCAGAGCTCCTCTGCAGAAATCCAGGCCTGAGCGCGAGGCAGAGGGAGAGGTCCCTGCAGCTTTGGGGAGGTGCTCCAAGGTTCTTGGAAAAGGCAAGGTCTGAGCTGGATCCTGCAGGATGGAAGGAGAGGGCTTGCGCTCCCCTCCCCATCTCCACCAAGCTGGGCAGCCTCTTTCTTCCCTCCCTCCCAGGGCCTGGGACAGCTTCCTTCCGCCTAGTCTCCTTTAACACACCAATTAGGTCCCTGCGGAGCCTCCGGTCCTACTTCCTGGCTTCTCACTGCTGCCACCTCCAGATCAAGGGGGCGGCTCCCTGTCTGTGCCTCAGGGTCCTCCGTGGACCTTTCTGAGGTGCCCTCTGCAGGCCCAGCAGGAGAGCTCAGCCTCCTCTGGGGGTGCCTATGTCTCACAGCCAGTCCCCTGGAGCCGCCCCATCTCCCTCAAACCCCGAGTCCTCTCCGGCTGCCCCACCAGACCCAGACAGCATGCTGAGGTCACACCCCCTCCCCAGGTGCAGCTTTGCATCAGCCCAGCTTGGTCCAGAGCGCACAGCCTCTGGGTACCTCTGGCCACGGGTCACCTCATCCATCTTCTCTCAGGGCAAACATTAGCCCAGCCAGGGCCATATTTACATTAGATAACTAGGTCTGCGGGGAAACCAAGAAACAGGTTGCAGCTAGGCATTGCCAAGGGCTGTGTGTTTCTAATCTACGGAAGGGCTGGGCCAACCAGAGACAGGACACCAGAGAATCTCAAAGTCAGAGACCGGGAAGAAGGACTTTAGAGTTCTTGTTGCTACAGAGGAGCGTTTCCCAAACTGTGCTCCAGGGAACACTTGTCCAGCAATATGCACTGTGAGAGAAGTGTTCCAAGGTCATACTAGCAGGAAAATTTAAGCACATTCTCCCAACTTCAACTGACCTTGCTCTTGAACACATCTGTGGCTCTGATGAAGCCTCCACTTAAATCAAATGACAACAAATGCAGTTGAATTCAGCATTCCTGCAATTTCATTTAACCAAGCAACACTTTTCTCATCCAACAGTTATTAATAGTACATGAAATTGGTATTCCAGGAAATTACCTTTGGGAAACACTGATCTCAGAATGTCAGTGCTGAAAGGAACTTTAAAGACCATCTAATTTTGATGTTCCCCAAAATATTCATACTAATGATTAATATTTATTGATCCCAACATCCTAAGCATTTTAAGTCAACTAACTCGTCAAATCCCCAGAGCCACTCTATGAGGTAACTGCATCATTATTCCCATTTTACAGATGAGGAAACTGAGGCGCTTAGAAGATTAAGTAACCTGGCCAAAGCTGAAAGCTGTTTGACTCCAGAGTCTGTTCTCACCTATACCACTAAACTGCAGAGATCCCCGTGGAAAGTAGAAGTATCCATTTTCAGTATTTCAAAAGCATAATAATAAAGTTCAGTCTCAGAATCAGTTATCCCATGCTAATCAGAAGTTCTGACTGGGAAATGAGTTCCTAATTAATTTTGATGGGAAAATAATTCATTTTTTCACAATTATCTATGCAGTGCCTATTCTAGGTAGTAGCTACACTGTACTGATCAACATATTATACTTCATATGTAAAATATTTAAAAATTTAGACTGTATGAATGGGTGTGGGTGAACAAAAAAAACCAAAAAAGGCACCCATAGCAGGGGGAAAAGGTGGGAACCCTTTACCTTGTCCTGTCTTTCCATGTCACAGATGAGGAAAATTGAGCCCCAGAGAGGAAAAGGGACTTGCCCAAGGCACAAGCTGGTTATGCTTAGGGCCAGGTCAGACCCCCAGATCTCCCGCTTCCTAGTCCCAAGCTCTTTCCTCCACCCAAGGCTGTGGTCAGCTTTCTAACTTTGTGGCCAGCTAGGCCAGGGGTAAGAGGTCAGGCACTCAAGCTGGCATGTGAGGTCAGTGGGAACAGACAGCTGAGTTCAATCCAGCCAAGGCCATGACCAAGGGCTCAGACTGACTATTTGTGCTTTGACTAGAAGGAAATAGTCCACAGAGAGAAAAAGTTCAGTAAGAGGGAGGGATGGCCCCCCAACCCTCTGCATCTCCCTGGAAGACAGAGCTTTGGCCAGTTTCTGAGGCCCTTGGTGATGTTGGGAGGAAAATAGAAGAACTAAGGCCCTGGGGCTCCCATCCCACCTAATTTTTCCTGCTGTCTCAAAATATTCATAATTAATATTTATGTCCAGCCACATAATTTTTAAATCTAGCCACTTGGCTTCCTCAGGTAAATTCTATGCTCCAGCCAGGTTTCTAGGCCATCTCCTAGCTGGGTTGCTCCCAAGCAGGGGCTGCTGGGCTCTGGTTGAATGAACAGGTCAACCTTGGTTATACTGAGCCATAGGGCAGAGGACAGAGCATTGAGTTTGGAATGGAATATCCCAGGTTATAGTCCTGGCTCTTCCATTCACTAGCTGTGTGATCTTGAGCAGGTCACTCTCCCTCTCTGGGCCTCTGTCGCCTCATCTGTACAATATAAGGACTGGACCATATGGTCAGTAAGGACCTTTCTGGCTCTGAGCATATGGTGGATTCAGGAACGGTAGCTGGGAGAAGAGGGGACAGGAACAGCCCCAGTCAGCTCTCTGAG
Organism: Orcinus orca; assembly: GCF_937001465.1. Classification (NCBI taxonomy): domain Eukaryota; kingdom Metazoa; phylum Chordata; class Mammalia; order Artiodactyla; family Delphinidae; genus Orcinus; species Orcinus orca. The sequence continues at coordinate 71,058,389 of NC_064571.1, read as the reverse complement.
AGGCAGGGTCGAGAGTCTCAGGGTCAGGGCGTGAGTTCTGGATGGTCGCTCCATCACGTATTAGGAGGGAGGATCCTCAGAGAATCAGCCCCGGAGCATAGCCTCTGTGTATGTCAGCAACACACAAGGACAGATGGAGCGCCTCATCCTGAGATGCGCAGGGCTGGACAGGAAGGAGAAAACGGGGACTCCCTTTGCCCCCTCTCCCTGGTAAAAACCAAGCCTGAGCACTGGGCAGGCGGCAGGCCTGCTGGCAGGCAGACAGGCCTTGCCAAACTCCCAGTTACTTCCCAGAAGTTCCAGGGCCCCCTGGGAGTGGCTCCACCCCAGCTGGCGCCCCTCCAAGCTGGGTGCCCACGTCAGCAGGTCCTCCCAGCTCCCTCGCCCTTTCACCCAGTGACAATAGAACAGGCGAAGGGGCGGGGGCATGCTGACCCTAAGCCCGATGCTTGGAGAAGCATCTGAATGCCTTGGCATTGCACCCCTGTTGCCATTTCCGCCCCATCCAGCTCAGGGCAGTGGCTGAGGACGGGGCTCCAAATGGACTGCTCTCCTCTCGGGTCTCAGTTTCCCATCCTGATCGCCTTCCTGGGTGATAAACTGGCTCTGAGGCATCAGAATGAGCGATGAGTCAGAAAGTCTAGTGGCCTTGGCCAACTCACGAGGCTCCTCCAGCTTTCATTATTCCAACTATAAAGTGGAGATAGTCATAATAACGACCTTGCAGCAAGTGTTGGAGAATTAAAGTTAAAAATGTATCTGAAGGATAAGATGCGCAGCCTCAGTGTGTGGTAGGAAGTGAGGGTGGGCCCTGGAGGGCACCAGACCCCAAAGGTGGGGCAACACTGCACAGGACAGTGGCTGTGGCGGAGCATGAGACTTGGGGCCGGGGGGCTCTGTGGGCAGCCCACAGCGGGTAGCGAGGCTGCCAGGCCGGCAGGCACTGGGTTTTCCTAAAGGATGGTGGACCGGGGGGCAGTTACAGCTTATGAACAGACACAGGTGAGGTGCAATGGTGGTGAGAGGGGGTCATTTTCCCTGACGCTGGGATGTAGTTGCCTGACCCCATCAGGGACTGCCTGCCACTCAGGACGGCACTTTCAGGCCGACTTTCCCCTGTGAGTCCCCTCACTGCTCCTTCTGTCGTGAACTCCACAGGTTCCAAAGCACTTTTACGTCCAGTCTCTCCTTTACTCCTTTTTTTGTTTTTTTGTCTGCGCCATGCGGCTGGCAAGATCTTAGCTCCCTGACCAGGGATCAAATCTGGGGCCCTGGCAGTGGAAGTGTGGCGTCCTAGCCACTGGATCGCCAGGGAATTCCCTCTCCTTTACTTCTGACAGCAGTTCTGGCAGTGGTGGCCAGGGTGGGGATTAACAGCTGTAGCTCAACCCCCCAGAGTGCAGAGCAGACGAGAGAGGTCCAAAGAGGGGAACGGATTTGCCCAATGTCACACAGCCAGCCTGTGGTCAAGCCGGGGCTGGTCCATGCCTCCCTATCCCTGTTCAGCCGTGGCCACAGTGCTGTGCCCTCCCCCGCATCCTATGCTGCGCAGGCCTGGGGGACAGGGAAGGGCAGGATGATGAGCTGCTCTGACTCGGAGCCTGCCCAGCTGTCGAGGTGAGCTGTGGTCTGGCTGCTGTGGCCGAGCTGGCGGGCACAATCTGTTCTCACCCTGCTGGGGTGCAGACGGGCCAGGCATGGCAGCTCAAGAGCTCAGCTATCCAGGCCCCTGGCAAAGGGTGGCACAGTCACCAGCTAGATGCCACGGTCAGGGAGCAGGGGAGCCCATTCTAAGGGTGGCCCACAGCCTCACATACCCCGGCAGCAGTCCCCCGACCTCCCTGAGCTTTAAGATTCACATGGCTTTAGGCTGACAGAGATGCCAAGCTTACTGGAAATGAGCCGTCTGCCAGCCTAGGTGATCTCTTGGAAATGTGAGGGAAACCTGGCACTGCATTGTGAGCTGTTACTGAGCTGTTACTGAGCGCTTCATATGTACCAGACTCCATGCTAAGTGTTATACACATTATCTCACTTATTTCTCCCCAAAAGTCCTGTGATGCAGGTGCTACTTATGAGCCCCATTTTACAGATGTGGAAACTAAGGCTCAGAGAGGTTTTCTTTTTTAGAAAACACACAGTCCATGGCAGAGTCAGGATTTGAATTCAGATCCCATACCAAAGCAGACGGTATCCTGCCTTGCCATCAATTCAACAAACATATTTTGGGCATAGCCCATGGTCATGGCTGGCAGTGAGTGGGGGGGGTAGGGAGGAACATGACAAAGTCCAGCAGTGCCCACCCTCACCCACCCCAAGCTAGTACTTAGCGTACATATGTATTTACAGTTGGGGGACCTGAGTGACAGAGTAGGGGATGGTGGTAGTACTGGCCCTGGACTTCAAAGCTGAACATTCTCAGGGCCACTCAAAGCAGGGATCACTTCCAGCTGTGAGCAACCCAGGATGGCTGCAGAGAAGAAGCAGCATTTTTAAGTTTTTTGGTTTTTTTAATTTTTTAAAATTTATTTTATTTTTGGCTGCATTGGGTCTTTGTTGCTGGGCGCAGGCTTTCTCTAGTTGCGGCGAGCAGGGGCTACTCTTCGTTGCAGTGCTCGGGCTTCTCATTGCAGTGGCTTCTCTCGTTGCGGAGCACGGGATCTAGGTGCTTGGGCTTCAGTAGTTGTGGCATGCGGGCTCAGTAGTGTGGCTCGTGGGCTCTAGAGCGCAGGCTCAGTAGTGGTGGCGCACAGGCTTAGCTGCTCCGCGGCATGTGGTATCTTCCTGGAACAGGGCTCAAACCCGTGGCCCCTGCATTGGCAGGTAGATTCTTAACCACTGTGCCACCAGGGAAGCACTCAGTTAAGTTTTGATAAGGCTTTAAAAGCTGGGAAAAATGGAAAACATTACTTTATTATAATAATTCTGTTAATAAAAGTAATAAATATCTTAATAGCTCAGTGAAGGAAGCAGGGCTAGGACCAGCAGACATAATTTTACAAATGAGGCAACATGCTCAGAGAGGGGGAGTAATTTGCTTAAGGTCACACAGCCACTAGTGACAGGGCCAGACTTGTGCCTAGGGCTTCTGAGTTCCCATCTAGGGTCCTTTCCTCTCTAGGTCTCCAGGCAGAACTCTTGACTTAGGCCATGTGACGGTTGGCTCAGAGGGAGGCTTTGCCTCTGCCTGGCTCCTGGCTGGGTGAGGGCTGAGGGGCATGGCTGGGCGTGATAGGGTTGAGACTGTCTGACTGGTGATAGCAACACCTGGAAGGACAACCAGGGCCCTTGCTTTGACAAAGGCAATGCCACATCCCCATGAGGAGAGACCCTACATTGGGGCCAGGCATAGAGGATGATCCCAGGGCCCCACAGAGGGTTTGATGAGGACTCTGGAGCACTGATTCATGGGGGGAGGGCACTGTCTCCTTTCTCCTCCTCTGACACGGGTGGGCCAGCTGCCTCTGGGAGACTGGTGGGCCCCAGGGGCGAACTACCCCCATAAGCTTTGGCTGGAAGCAAGGAAATCATCAAGGACCCCCAGGGTCCCTCCCTTCACACTGAATCACAGGATGCAGGACTCATTCAGTCCAACCTCCACCCCTTATAGTCAAGGAAACCGAGGCCCAGAGAGGAGAAGGAACAAGTCCAAAGCCCACAGACACTAAACTAGAATCCAGGTATCCCAACTGACTAGCCAGTACTGTTTCACGCTATCCACGCTGCCTCTAGACTAAGTTCCCAACAGCAGCACGAGTCAGCTCCTATTCTGGGTAGAGAAAATGGTCGGGTCTTTGAAGCCAAACAGACTCTAATTCAAACGCACGTTGCTCTGCCTCCAAACAGTGTGACCCCGGAAAAGTCACTTAACCCTCCCTGCTTCCTCTTTCCTTCCTACCTACCCCCTGGAGTGGTCATGATAGTAAATGAGAAATCATCAGCAAGGAACTAGCACAGTGCCTAGGGACAAGGATGCACCCATAACGGTGAGTCGCCTTCTCTTTGGCCAAAGGAAAAAGAGGCCAGACTCTGCGAGGCTGGGGAAGGAGAGGGGAGAGTAGGGGGAAGGGAGGCAGGTTTCTGGAAGGGCAGTCCCTTAGCACGTGTTTGATCTCCTCTTCCCCTTTTTCCCCCAGGCTACGGCCACGCAGCGCCCAGCACCGACGGCGGCAAGGTGTTCTGCATGTTCTACGCGCTGCTGGGCATCCCGCTCACGCTGGTCATGTTCCAGAGCCTGGGCGAGCGCATCAACACCTTCGTCAAGTACCTTCTGCACCGCGCCAAGAGGGGGCTGGGCATGCGGCGCGCGGACGTGTCCATGGCCAACATGGTGCTCATCGGCTTCTTCTCGTGCATAAGCACGCTGTGCATCGGCGCCGCGGCCTTCTCCTACTACGAGCACTGGACCTTCTTCCAGGCCTACTACTACTGCTTCATCACGCTCACCACTATCGGCTTCGGCGACTACGTGGCGCTGCAGAAGGACCAGGCGCTGCAGACGCAGCCGCAGTACGTGGCCTTCAGCTTCGTCTACATCCTCACGGGCCTCACGGTCATCGGCGCCTTCCTCAACCTCGTGGTGCTGCGCTTCATGACCATGAACGCCGAGGACGAGAAGCGCGACGCCGAGCACCGCGCGCTGCTCACGCGCAACGGGCAGGCGGGCGGCGGCGCCGGCGGCGCGGGCGGCAGTGCGCACACCACGGACACCGCCTCGTCCACGGCTGCGGCAGGCAGCGGCGGCGGCGGCGGCGGCTTCCGCAACGTCTACGCCGAGGTGCTGCACTTCCAGTCCATGTGCTCGTGCCTCTGGTACAAGAGCCGCGAGAAGCTGCAGTACTCCATCCCCATGATCATCCCGCGGGACCTCTCCACGTCCGACACGTGCGTCGAGCAGAGCCACTCGTCGCCGGGAGGGGGCGGCCGCTACAGCGACACGCCCTCGCACCGCTGCCTCTGCAGCGGGGCGCAGCGCTCCGCCATCAGCTCCGTGTCCACGGGCCTGCACAGCCTGTCCACCTTCCGCAGCCTCATGAAGCGCAGGAGCTCCGTGTGAACGCCTTGCGGGGCCTGGAGCACCTGGGAGCGCGGGCGGGGCGGGGGGCTCCTGCCCGGAGGAGCAGCGGGGTCGGCGAAGAGACCGCCCCAGCCGCCTTTGGCGCCCCTCCACCCCTTACCACCCTCCCCCCGCCTCCCATCTCCGACTGTGCCTGCTTGCACCAGCCGGCAGGAGCCGGGGCTCTGAGGACCCCTGGAGCCCGCATCTGCGCCCTGCAAATTCCGAGAAATGTGAAACTTTGGGGGGGGGGGTGGTCGGGGAGGGAAGGCAGAAGCTGGGAGCCTCCCATCCCTTTGGAAAAATAAGGAGCTCCCCAGTTCGCAGAGGCCCTGCTGGTAACCAGACCATCACCCCTCCCCCTGTCCCTTACGGAGGGAACTTCGTGTTCCGTGTAAGTTTGCATCTCTATTTATACCTCTGTCCTGCCAGGTCTCCCACGTTCCCTTGGCTCCAAAAGTCAGGGTGTCTTTGTCGAGGTCACCCCACACAGTCCCACTCCCCTTCCTCATCCCCAGCTGTGTCTCCCAGTCTCCCACTACCTTTTGTGTTGTTTTGCATGGCTTTGCAGTTATGGAGGAAATGGAAACCCAGCAGTCCCTAAAGCTAGTCCCCAGAGGGCAGGCAGATGGAAGCAAGGACAGGCAGGCTGCAGAAGGGGTGGAGAAGGGAAGGGGGAGGCAGGGGTCCAACAGTCTGCAGGGTGGTCCCCTTGGTAGGTGAGAGCTAACTGGCCTCCAGTCACATCCTCATGTGGGGCCAGAGGGAGTCCAGCCTTCCAGACACTGCCCTTGAAATCAAACAGAAAACTTCCTCCTTGCCATCACTGGCCGCTGCTGCTAATAACCGACTCTTAGATCCGTGAAATGAGTTTGAAAACCCCGTCCTGACTACCCATTCGTTTGATTCTCACCACACCCCAGTTAGGTCACCAGGGCAGGAGTTGTCATGCCCATTTTACAGATGACACTGAAACCCAGACAGGTGACATGACTTGCCCAAGGTGACACAGGTAGCAAAAGGCAGAGGGGAGCAAGAACCAGGCTGTTTGTTCTGAGCCTAAGTGCTCTTTCTTTCGACTCCTCTTCCCGCTCTTTGAAAGCAAAGTTCCCAGCCTGCACACCCTGGCGTTGTGTGGGCAACTGGGCCTTAGACCAGAACCAGAGCCCAGGACTGAGCCAGTGCTGGGCTCAGCCGCTCCTCTGCTTGGCCACGAGGCAGGGCTCTCAGTGGGCTGCTGAAGCAGGGTAGGACCACTCAGTCAATGAACTTCCTACTTACAAACAGGGGAGTCCTTAGGGCCAGATAAGCGGAGCTGGGGCTGACAGCAGAAAGGCCAGGAGCTGGAGCTCTAGGAGTTGGGGAATTGGGCAGAGCGGCCTAGAGAGCTGGCAGGCATATCCTCCTGGGACGTGAACCCTGACCCCACAACCAGTGTTGGTGCCTGTGTCCCCAGTAGCTAGAGATAAGCCATAGCTGCAGCAAGGAACGCTCCTCCCAGGTGTACCCCCTGCCTACCCCACCTGCAACCCAGAAGCCCAGGTACAGAGCAGCAGTTGGAGGTGAGACCCTGGGCTCCACGGTCAGGGCCCAGAGCTAGAGCTGGGACCGTGACTCAGACAGCATCAAGGGATGGGTGAGGGGCCTCTCCCCCTCCAGCTGCCCCCTCTTACTGTTCCTGTGTCAGCTCCTTAACACTGCTGAGCGAGGCCAGCCCTGGCATTCAGGGAAGCTGTAGTGGAGGCCCCCAGGGGGTCAGCCTCAGCCCCACCCTGACCCTGCGCTCCGGCCTCTGGGCACCACTGGGAGGGAAGTCTGGCCTGGCCTGTGTGTGAATGCCGTCTCAGTGTGGAGCATCCTGGCTGCCCAGGTGCCACAGAGAGCAGGGCCCAGGAGCCGGGGCTGCCCTCTGTGTTTATGTTGGGGTGCCTCTGTCCGGTGTGCGACCCTGCCCTCGAGGGGTCCTGTCCCGTCAGTCCCAAGGGAGCCACAACCAAAGTTGTAGGGAGATGGTGGGGAGGGAGGCCGAATGGCCCTCACAGAGCACGGCAGACTGCTCGGTCTCTGGCCAGGTCTTTCCTAGGGAACTGGAAGGCCGGTGTTGCTTCTCCCTCACCCCCTCCCACTGAAGGCAGCCTTTCTGCTTCCCCAATGCCTTATGCCTGGGCACACTGCCACAGAATATGCAATACGTGTGGGTGACATGCCCCCGCGCCCACACCCTCACCCCGGGCAGCCCCTGGACCCCACAGGCCGCAGCTGCCACGGCCTCCCTTCAGCCCCTCCTGCCTATCTGTCTTCACACTGAGAATGGCGCCTAATAAATGCTGTCCATGGAGACCAGGGTCAGGCTCAGCTGCCTCTGTCATCGTGTACCCTTGGCACTGCCAGGGAGTGGCCACTCCCCCTCTGGGGTCTGAGGACACACCCAGCAGACGCAGCTCAGGGGTGAGATACATTGCGGGCACCTCTCTTCCAGGTGCATTTTCCTCTGGGTATGGAGGGACAACACAGCCTGGGACTGGGCCCCAGAGCCCAGGATAGACCTGGAAGCAGATGCATCCTGCAGTGGTGCTAGCGCCCGGAATCAGCTAGCCAGTGGCTTCCAGGTGCCACTGAGAACGATCCACAGTGGCCTTTGACCCCACAACCCATGCCTGTCTCCCCGTCGGTCTTTCTTTCATGAAACAATACTTAACCCCTACTACAGCCAATGCATTCTAATACTTTCTATTCTAGTTCATGTTATAAAATGCTGGTCACAACCCACTAAATTGATTTCTCTCCCCACTAATGGTTTGCTCCCTGCAGATTGACATACACTAGAGAAATAAAGGCAGTGTGGGTAAGGCTGCTTTATCCCAGCCCTCCCACCCACCCACATAGGTCAGTTGAAAAATACAGAGAGAGACCTATTTACTGGGGATCCAGGGGTCGAAGAAAGAAGTGGTGGCACATGCAGGAGGCAGGACACGGCCAAGTCTTGTATGACGGCGCTCCTGGCTGCTCCTTGCAGCTGCAGGCAGGCCCCTGGGACACACTGATTGGCCTTCGGCCCTTGGGGTGGCCACGGCACAACCGGCCCTGAGCTCCCCTTGGCTCACCGCACCCAAGACCACCTCATCAAAAGCCAGGACTTCCTGCCCACGGCCTATCTGCCTCTGTCTTTCTTAGAAGAGCTAAGTTAAACGATGTCATCTTTGAGGTCAGCAGTGGCCAGTCCAATATCGCTTTGACTTTCCTAGGCAGTTCCTACAGGACATAAACTTGCTGACGCTTGCCCTCCTTTCTTCATTGCCTAGGGTGAAATAATCAGAATTCGAAGGAATTCCCCAAGGGGCTGCAGTCATCCCAGTCTTCCGAGGGGTGATCAGAATCGTGGCTGCAGTGACCTGCACCCCAGCCCCTGCCCACAGCTCCTAATGGCTCAGAATTGCCCTCGGTCCTACCGTGGGCTCTTTATCTCCAGGTGATGCCATCCCCACCCTCCTCACTTCCACACAGCCTCTGAGGCATCCTGCACTAAAAAAAATATATGTACAGCAAAACAAAAATAGAAAACCAGCACCCCAGAGCGGGGTGTGGTATAAATATACCAAGACTCTGACTGAAGTGGTTCCTCTGCGCCAGCCTCAGATGGAAACAGAAGCTTCCTGGGAGCTGAGAGAGAAAAGGGTCTGCAATGGAACTCTTCCCAAAACGTGTCCCATGCTATACCTTGTGGCGAAAAGAGTTCCTTGGTCAGATACACTGCACACATCGCTCAAGTGTGGAGCTTCCCAAGACATCTTAGCCCAGTGAAGGTTCTGAAAAGCCCAACGGCAGACCCAGCTGTTTACCTGTGCTTAAACTCACAGCATTGCCCAAAATCGCTCCCAGCACCAGCCCTTCTGTTTGCACGACGTCTCCTCACACCCCGGGTCCCACAGAGCACGCTTTGGGAAATGCCGATCTACTGAAACCTGTCTGATGGAGAGAGAAGTTTGATCCTAACCCCCTCAATAAACTCCAAAAGGAGCTGAGCTTATAAGTCCTTCCATAACTGAAGGCCGTGACATTATGAAATACATATTTTATTCCCTATTACACGTCAGCTCCAACCAAGGCTCGGAGTAGCTCACTTGCCAAGATCAGGCGGTGGGCTGGTGGCAGAGTTGGGATTTGAGCCCAGGCCCGATGACTCCGAGGCGTAAGCTCTCAGCCACCTTGCTGCGTCCTGTCCCCAGGTGGTCCACGTCTTCAGCAAAAGTTTGGTGGAAGTCCTAGAGCTGTTTAGGACGTGTCATTTCTTATTCAGAATCTTGGTGAGTGGGGAGCCTATAACCTAAAAATGTCTCCCTTCAAAGATGACAGGTCCTGAGGCAGCCAAGAAATTCTGTCCCATCTTCAGTCCCCGCACTCCCATAGATAGGACCATTCAGCTCTTTCTTTCTTTTAGCTTCACTACAACTTATCTCAGGAAGCCAAGGGCAGGGAAGGGATGCCTAGGGCCAGGGAAGAACTTCAGAACAGACACACTGTCAGAGGAAAAAAGCAACAGCCCCACCTCAGGGCACACCTCGCCGTCTGCACTGAGTAGCATGAAGCTTAAGCCCCCCTGTCACTCCCGAAGCTGGGTTCAGCCTAGAAGGCTGAGACTTCATTTCCCTAGGGGCCTTTGAACAGCCCAGTCTGTAGTGGACACGGTCCCCTCCTCTTGCCCAATGATGCTGGGACAACAGCCTCAGGCACTGCCATCACCTCGGTCAAAGTTTGCAAAGCATCACACACACACACACACACACACACACACACACACACACTCCTCTAGGTTTGTGGTCCGGCTCCTCTTTCTCAGAGGAAGGGATTTTGGTTCAGAGAGAGGAAGTGAGATGCTCAAGGTCAGGAGGCAAGATAGCGGTGTAGCCAGGATTGGTATCCGATAGCCTCGCTTTCCACACTTCCTCCCCACACACCCACACAGAGCAGAGGCCCAGCCTTCTCTGACTCTGATTTCAGATGAAAGCTGCTAATTGCTAATCTCTGAGGTTGAGTCACTCTCACTCATGCTGGAAATTTTGCACATCTACATCTGGACACACACCAGGAGACGCACAGCCCCGCCCCTCACTCACCCAGCTGCAGGGGAGGGCCTTGTGGGTAGTGCCACCCTTAGGACGGGGGCTGTGATGGAATTGACTCCATGATCTTCTCTGGCCGTGAACTCCCCGAAAATCCACGCTAAGGGCGTTTTCCATTTACAAAGCCCTCTCACTTCATTCTCTCGTTGGTTCGTCAGACAACTCGGTGATTTAGGTGAGAATTAACGCTCCCATTTTACAGATGACAGAACTAAAGAAAGACTTGAGGTCCTGAGAGCCGGCACTGTTCCACATTCACTTCCATATTGTTGATGGTTGTGCCGGGCCACAGCTCCCTGTGTGCCCCAGTACCTCTGGGCCCCAAGTGTCCCCCACAGTGTGCCAGGCTAGTTCCCATGGGTTGGGGAGGCCCAGGTGGATGTGACTCACAGAACCTATTAGCAGAAGGAGACAAGGAGTCATGAACATTTTGCCCGCTTCACCATGAGCCCTGAGCAAACTTTGTCCAGAGCCATGGACTTTGGATTAAGGGCAGCACAATGCCCTTAATAACAAGCCCCGCCCTTCAGCTGGAAGGGCCGTAGGATCCCTGGGAGAAGGTCGTGCCTTTGACCCAGGCCAAGTCCCTAAGTCAACACTCTTCCTCCCTGAAGAGGGAACACGTGAACAGGTCATCCCTGACTACAGAGTATTCTGGTCTGACTACCGGATCAGAGTGGTAGGAAGAAGGCCCACAGCCCGGGGCTTGTTCTGGACCCAGCATCAGGGTTTGAGAGGTACCGTCCTTCCAGATTGCACAGGTCCAGCTGGGGAGACTGAGGGTGCCGCTGGGGCAGGGAGCCTGGCCTGGGCTGTGTTGTGCTTTGGCCCCACCTTTGTCGTGAAAACTCTCATTCTGCCCTTATTTCAGGCCACCAAAACTTCTAAGGAAACTTTTGGCTGCCAGAAGTACTGTGCCAGCCTCTCTCCAAAGGTAAAGGACGTGCCGGAGAATCAAGGGTATGTTCATTATTGAGCACCTACTGTGTGCCACAGACTTTACAAATCTCACAACCACCCTGTGAGGCAGGTGCTGTTACCCTCATTTTGGTAGATGAGAAAGGTAAGACTCAGAGAGGTTAAGTGACTTGCCCAAGGTCACACAGATAGTAAGTGGCAAAGCCGCACCCAGGCCCCTCTGGCTGTAATGCTCAGGCACTTTCCAGTGCACATCCGTGCCCGGAATACATCTAGTCCAGCCTCCCCACAAAATAGGAACTGCCTCAACATCTTCCCTACCAGGCCATACAGCCTCGGTTTACAGGACCCTTGCTCTCCGAGGCCGCCCCTTCATTCACTGAAAAGCAGCTCTAAAGACCACATGGAGACGTTGACCGTATCCTTTCTATTGAGACAAGAACTGCTTCCAGTTCTGGCCGTGCCTTCTGGAGCCACAGGGAGTAATTCCGTCTGTTTCGGGCATTGCTCTAAAGGATTCAAGATGGCTCCCCACGTAGACAGGTACCTCTAAGTCTCCTCCAGGTTAAATGTCCTATTCTTTCAGCCACACCTCCATAAACAGTACATCTAGACCTCTCACCAGCCCTCCTCTGGAAGAGCTTCAGGTTACTTCTTCCCCAGGAGTTTGATCCCTCATGTGTGGTCCAGCTGCACAGAGGTGATGAGCGTCCCCTCCCTTGCTCTGGATCTTCCTATTAACGCCGCCTAAGAGCACATCTGACATATGCGCAGCCGCCTCACGCTGAGCTTGCAGCCCAGCAAAACTTTCCCGGAGCTTGTCGTGTGAACCACTGTGACAGACACTACTGGTTACCTGATCAAGGGCCATCCCTGCGCCCTTCTGCCTTGATGGCAGAAGGAGACATTCCGCAGGAGCTGACCCTCCCTCAACGCCTGTTCCAGGAAATAAGCCAATCACGGTGACCTCAGGCAGCTTTCCAAAGACTGAATTAGTACGAGTGTGTTCCATTCTGGTTAATGGGTTCTTCAGAGAAGTCTGCTGGGGGCTACTGCGAGAGGCTTTCCTGAAAGAAATCACAAGGGAGGAAATGCCACTCTACTTTGACTGGAACTTGCCAGGTCTATGTGTGATGCCTGGAATAGTGACAGCCATGAGAGAAGACATCGTGGGCACAGTGGGGATGGCAGAAGGAGAAGGTGGAGAGCTTATTTGTCACTGTGACAGTGAGCGGCCCCTGGAACCCCTGACCTCAGGCCGTCTCGTCACAGGAGACAAAAAGTGTTAAGACCCAGATGGGCTTTCCATTACTGGCAGCTGAAAGCCCCATGGCCCTCAGGCTCCTGCAACAGGATTATTGTACTGTCTGAACCTGGTGGACCCCAAGGGAGAAATGGCTTTGTTCTTCCTCCCTTCACGGCCTTTAGCAACACTAGCTTGAGCTCCCATTCCTGTCTCCTAAATATCAGCTGGGGCTAATCCCAGGGCTTTGTGGTCACTCTTGGGTATAAGGAAGTCCAGGCCAGTCTAGTCCAGTTTAAAACTTTAATCTCAGATCCATTTTAATGCTCATATTCTCCCTGTTCCCAGAATAGACCATCCTTCAGCCGAAGGGACTTAGAAAGGGGAGGAGGCATGCTCTTCTCCCCAGCCCCCTCCTTCTATTTCTGGCCCTTCCACAGTCTCAGGCTGGGGAGAGGAATTAAAAAGACAATGGAGGGACTTCCCTGGTGGCGCAGTGGTTGGGGGTCCGCCTGCCGATGCAGGGGACACAGGTTCGTGCCCTGGACCGGGAGGATCCCACGTGCCGCAGAGCGGTTGGGCCCGTGGGCCATGGCCGCTGAGCCTGCGTGTCCGGAGCCTGTGCTCTGCGGCAGGAGAGGCCACGGCAGTGAGATGCCCGCGCACTGCAAAAAAAAAAAAAAAAAAGACAATGGAGGGACTTCCCTGGTGGTCCAATGGTTAAGATTTTGCCTTCCAGTGAAGGGGGTGCAGGTTCCATTCCTTGTAAGGGAGCTAAGATCCCACATGCCTCATGGCCAGAAAACCAAAACATAAAACAGAAGCAATACTGTAACAAATTCAATAAAGACTTAAAAAAAAAAAAGAAAATGGAAGCCCTCCGTGTGGCCTGGCTCCCAGTGCTGGATCTCCAGGGCTCGGTGTGGGGTTTTCAGAACCCACACAGGAGCCTCTTTGTCATCCTGTTCCACGGAGGGGCAACCCAATGTCCCCACAGGCTCTAGCCCGTGGGGGTCCCCCCGCAGCCTCCTCTGGCCCCGCAGCCTTAGGCGGAGCACTGTAAAAATCCAAAGGTGGCCCAGCCAACTTCTAGTGTCCACTTGGTCCGCGGGACACTCCCACATCCTGACCATGCCAGTCAGTGGGAGTACAGACAGCCCCCAGGAACCCCTGCCACCCCTCCCCAGTGCTCTTCACCTTTGTTCAAATAAGCAGAAGATGGAGCAGCAAGTTTATATCTAAGGAGACATCCAACCTGGGAAGAAGATGCTGTCTCCCCTTCTGATAGTTTCAATGAGGGATTCCTGGGAGCCTGCTGCCCCAACCTGGCTAGGCTGGAGAGGAGGGAACCACAGCACTCTTCCCCCAGATTGACAACTCAGAGCTAAAGTGATTCTCCCTCCTCTCTCTGATGTCCTGCTTATTTATCCAGGCCGGGAAAGACTGAGGACATCTCTTTGCCCTTGAGTGTGCATATGCCAGGTAGCAAATGCCAGGGTAAGAGAAAAAGTCAATGCCTGTTATGTACCTTTCAAGCCAGATCTTTCCTGCGAGGTAGCTGAGCAGCTGCTTTTCTTTTTTTTTTTTTTTTTTGTGGTACGCGGGCCTCTCACTGTTGTGGCCTCTCCCGTCGCGGAGCACAGGCTCCGGACATGCAGGCTCAGTGGCCATGGCTCACGGGCCCAGCCGCTCCACGGCATGTGGGATCCTCCCGGACCGGGGCACGAACCCGTGTCCCCCGCATCGGCAGGCGGACTCTCAACCACTGCGCCACCAGGGAAGCCCTGCTTTTCCTAATGTCAGTGCAAGATCTTGCTGACTTAGCGCTACTAGAATCCCATCTGGTTGGTTCCAGGCTTTTGATGTTGTTCTTCTGGGTGTTGAAGCCTGGTTCCACTGTTAAATCTACTCTCGCTCTCTCCCAGCACTGTGTCACCCACAGATTTGATAATCCAGCTTTCTGTGCCATTATTCAAGCCTTTGATGAAAATATCAAAGAGAACAAGACCGAATAGAGGATCCTTAATTTAGGATGACATTTATTCCAGCATGTTCTTGGTGAACTGTTACTGGCTCCAGCCACTTACCACTTCCTTTTATCTGTGCTCTAAAACTGTCTGTTTAATCAACGCTCACAGGTGATGAGGCTCCAGTCCATAGCTCTCCAGTCTCCCGGGATGTCAGTGACCTGGGCTGGGGATTTGGACTTGCTGAAAATAGCAGGTGCTTCCCCGCCTAGCTCAGCCTTCACCCTCTTCCCCCCTCCCTCCACCGCCTCGTTTGGGCATCATCATTGAGCTCAGCTCTGCCCAGCCACACCCCAGCCCCAGCCCCAGAGCTGAGCACCGCCCATTCATCCCCTTCCCGGCTCAGACTCAGCTCCTCTCTCAGGCAACTGGCCTGTCCCTGAGGTGGGGGGGTGGGGGGGTGGCAGGGCAGTCACTGGAGTACTCAGATGACCTTAAGTGTCGAGCTCTGCCACGGGAAGCTGCTGACGTCCAGGACCCTGAGGTCAGCTGGGGCTGGGGTGGGTGGAGCACAGAACATGTATTAAGCAAGCGCCAGGAGCTGGGCTAGATGTGTTACCAGAACCTCATCACAACCCTCATCACATCAACTGTCTCCACCCCCTGGGTGAGGAGAGGAGGTGAGGGAGGCCACACCATTTTCCTAAAGACACCCAACCAACCAGTAAGTGGCAGAACGAGTTTCTGACCCCGAGGCTGTGGTTCCACCTTCCAAACTGGCCACCATACCCTCTGGGTAGCTGTGCTGCTCTGTTTTCTCACCTTCCCAGATTCCCTCCCAGGCAGTTAGGGACCGGCTGCTGCTTCAGCAGCCTCTGGAAGACAGGGTAAGCCTGAGCACAGCCCTCCCTGAGCCCCCGGGAGGGAGTAGCACGTTGAGGGCAAGAGGAGGGCGGAGGAGGGGGGAAGAGGGGGAGAGGGGGAAATCAGGCTGCAGGGAAACGAGTCCAGTGTTCCCAAGACCTGACTGATTTGGGATTAATCTTCCAGATCTGGCACCACAGATGCGATAGGAATCTGCTGCTGCCCCGCCCCCTCCAGCCCATCGCTGGCGGAACAGATGGGCTGACCCCTCCCTGGGGTCTAAGTAGGGCACTGCTGGGGCTGCTGGGAGGCAGGGAGGGAGCCAGTGAGCCGGGCAGGGAGAACAGGGGCAGACCTAGCTCCACCTCCCCTGCCCGGGCCCCCCAGCTTCCAAGGCGGGTAGACCCTGAGGGTCCGCTGTCTGCTGCCAACAGTGAGTGGGGTTGCCACACGAGGCAAAGACTCCGGTCCCTGGAGTAGAGCCTGGACGAACACTGCAGGGGATTCATGCACAAGTCAGGCAGTCCTTTCTAATTCCAAAGTCCTTCACCTGAGGCCACTGGAACGCACGAGGAACCGGAGCTTCCTCCTCGGGGCTCTGGAGCAAGGCTTGGGCAGCGCTGTGCCCAGAGCACCCTGGTCCTAACCAGGCCCAGACTCTGCGCGGGCCCTCCCATCACCATGAGCACAGTGGGGTGGAGCAGGCCCTGGGAGGCCGGGACAATGCAGACACGTAAAGACAGCAGCTGTCAGGGCTGGAGGCACCTTAGGACCCATGAGTCCTCTTTACGTTCCAGAAGCGAACGCTGAGGCTCGGCCAGGAGAGGGTCCTGCACGCAGGGAGTGGGTGACAGAGCCGGGGGGGCTGCCAGCTCCCGAGTAGTGCTCCTTCCCTATCAGCACCAGCTGCCGAGCTTTATTTGTAACAGCAAAACCCAGGAACAACCCAGACATCCACCAGCAGGTAAATGCATAAACCAACTGGGCATTTCCACGCCGAGAACTAGTTACCACTCAGCAACAGGAAGGGATGAACCAGTGATACGTGCAACATGGATGAGTCACAAAAGATCACAGAAGTCAGACAGAGAGGACACACCGAAGAATTCCATCCATTTAAAACTCTGGGAAGTGTAAACTGGTCTAGAGGGACAGACAGCAAATCGATGGTTTACAGCGCCAGGAGGGGCACTTTAAAAAGGGGCACAGGAAAGATTTGGGGTGAGGGGTATATTCACGGTCTTGATTGTGCTGTTGGTTTTGCAGGTATGCACACATGCTGGGGAGGGGAGGGGGCTGATGCGGGCCGGGGAGGGGATGGACATGGAGTAGAGCTGGCCCTGATGGAGCCTGGAAGGAAGGCTGGGATGTAGCAAATGGCAAAGGCACTGCAGAGGCAGGAGCTTGAATGAAGGCTCAGACAAGGCAATGCTCTCAGAAGGATCCAGAACAATGGGAAGAGCCCAGGGCTGCTTGGGATGGGGAGGGCGTGGGGCTGAGGAGGGGAGCTCTGTGTCCATCTCCTTCGTGGTTACATCTCTGGAGCCTCACAGGTACCTACACTTCACAGGCATCAAAAGATGGTTGTGGACCTGTGGAGGGAGAAAGAAGAGGGGAAAGAGGAGGAGAGTGGAAGAGGGACCCTGGATGCATCCACCAAGCTGGGGTGTGTGGGTATATTATTCCACAGGCAGCAGGGAGCCAGGGCAAAGGAACAATGCATGTAATTTAGAGTTTCAGAAAATATGCCTGGCAGCAAAGTACAGGGACCTCCACTCTGTCCTGACGGATGCAACTGCTCTCTGGAAGGACTGCTCCATCTCTGTACCAGCCTGGACAGGGGAGTGGCAGGCCACATAGCAGGCTCTTCTCCAAGAGCTGGGAGGGCCTGGGATCCCCCAGCTGCTGCTTCCAGAGCTGAGAACAATTTACTCCCCTTGCCTGCCAGGGAGGCCAAAGAGGGCCTGTGGCACAGCTAGGAAGGGGGAAGATTTTCAAAACCCTGTGATGGAATCTCCCTGGCTTTCCCCGGCCTCATGTTTCACAGGTGCTTCCAACCCACAGATCAGATCCTCCAGCAGCAGCAGTAGCTCCAGCAGCCCTGCCTCCAGGGCAGGAAGGAGGAACACAGGCCTGTAGGACTGTATGAGGCCAGGAGGGGCAGGCAGGTACCACATGTCCACTTGGCTCTTCCACAACCCAGCAGCTGAGGAAGCTCAGAAGACCCAAGTCCCTCCCCCAAGAGACCACCTCCCCCAGGGCCAGCTCCGGGCTGGGAGTAGGGGGGGGCAAATGAATGGGCTTCGGGATGTTGGGCCAGCTGTCTGCCTGGACCAGACTGCTGTCATCCTGTTTTCAATTCAAGCATCAAAAATGAATAGCAGCTCCCAGGGGTGTTAAGATGAACCTTGTAATCTACCATACCCAGCGCATCACTGTACAGTTGACCCCTTCGTCTCCTCCCTGAACCTGCGAAGCGGTCAAACTCTACAAATAAGGGTTGCATGCTTCAGCTAGGCCTGTGGACTTGTCTAAAGTACCACATCTAAAACGCTTAGGAGGAGGGGGCTTCAGCTTCCAAGCCAACCTCAAGAAGGGCCCAGAAAGCATGAGGACAGGATGGAGCTTTACGAGGAAATTTACAGACAGCCCAGGGTAGGACCAAACTGTCCAGCTTCATGGGTCTGCCATTACGGAGAGGCCCCAAAGGGACCACCTTATCCTGCCCTTCAATTTTGTAAATGAGGAGACTCACTGCTGAAATAACGTGTCCATAGTCATACAAGGAAAGTGGCAGAGCCAGTCTCGGCCTGAAAGGCCTCTCTGGTTTTAACAATTGTGGAGAGCACTTCTCCCTTCCTTCCTGTCGGTTCATGGAGAAACATCTGACTCTCGCATGCGGACAGTGTCCCGTGTCACCGAGGATGCACTGGGAGCTGCCGGGGAGTCAGCGCAGGCCCAGGTCCCGTCTTCAGCAGAGCTGTAAAGCATCACAGGGGGCTTGCCTTTCCCTGCCTCAGTCTGCCTAGGGCAGAATTAATCACTGCACAAGATTTGACCAGAGTTAGAAGGAACCCCAAAGGCTCAACCTGCCTCATTTCACCCATCAGGAAACTGAGGCCTAAGAAGGACCAAGGAGGCGGTCACAGGAATCTGTACTTTCAGCAGCTCTGAACTGAGAGAATAAGAATCAGGGAGAGGCCCGGACTGGCTGGCCCAGGGGGTCCTTGGCAGGGAGAGGCTGTGCTTGGGCAGAGTTACGAGGGGCATAGGCTCACCCCATCCCCTGTTCCCACAGCACAGGCAGATACCCTGAAGCCTGTCCCCCAGGGGTCCATGGCCAGGTTAAAATTCTCTACTACAGGGAAAAGAACAGCCACGACTGTTGAATACCTACCAGATGCCAGCACTGTACAAGGCAGGAATCACTCTCCCCACTTTACAGACGAGCCAAGATTCAGGGAGGTTGAATGTTCTGCTCAAGGTCACACAGGTGGGAAGGAGCAAAGCCCGGACTGAAAATGCAGTGTCCTTCCCACTGCACCTCACTGCCCTCAGCCTGCGCCACGCTGCTCTTTGCTTCTGGAAGGAATTGCCCAAGCTCACCTGCTCAGCCAGCAGCCCTGAGATGGGGCCTCTGCGGTCCTTCAGCTGCCTCTCTCCAGCCCATGCTTCTGGAATCATTCAATGCTGACCCCCGGCCCTCGCCCCAGGGCCCCTCACACAGGAGTCCCCTCATCAGATGGTGTGGAGACAGCCCAGGCCAGCCAGGACCAACTCACCAGACCCACCCTTTGAGAATCTCCAAGCGATCAACTTGGGAATCTGCATTTTTACAGGAACCTTTTGGAAGCACTGTTTTGGAGAAAGAAAGTGAGAAAGGCTGGGATCTGCTGCTTTCAGTAAAGATCTCTCGCAGGTCTCCCTATGTTGGAGAAAGGAAAACCTATTTCCACTCGACTCTCTCAGGCCTAAAGCAAGCTGGTTGATTCCCCTTGGTGGAATCAAAGGCACCCCTTCTGGGAGGCACAACCTCATGTGGTGAAAAACACCCCCATCGTGTGGGGAAAAAGGACGCCCCTTCCTCCAGGCACCTCCATAGCTGAGGGAGCCGCTCAGCGGGAAAGAGAGCTAGGAGGTCTGATGCCCCCGCCCACACGGTCACGTCTCACTCAGGAGAACATGTCCTCCCCTGACACACTTGCCCTGCCTGCCCCCTCAGGCTAAAACCCATCTCTGCTGTGGAGAAAAGGTCGTTTGCCTGGAGTCATTAAAAATTACACATTAACAGTCCTACTGATTTCCAGCCATTTCAAATGCTGGCTTTGGCCAAAAACATCTTTAAAAGGCCACCCTCCCTTCTTATTCCATAGCGTTTACATTTTATAACGTTTAAACAGAACCGCTTTCAAGCAAAGATAGACAATACTTTCCTCGAATGTCCACATAAAAAGTAAAATCTGGGAAACGTCTACATTGGAGGGCTAGGGAAGGCCTTCTGAGCCCAGCAGTGATTAGCTCCATCTGCAAAATAGTTCAGAATACTGCTGCCTCACGTGGGGAACCTCCTTCTCCGAGAAGCCCTCCTGCCTTCCATCTGGGCTCGGTCATGGATATCAGTCCCCGGGGTGTCCTCCATAGACGCGGCTGAGTCTCCACTCTTTATATGCACGAAAGCTACATTTACTGAGCTCTTCTGATGTGTCAAGGTCAGAGACTACTAAGGGAACTACATAGAATTGTTTATTTGCCACATCAACCCTATAGGGTAGCTATGACTATTATACCTGCTTTGCAAATGGGAAACAGAGGCTCAAAGAGGTCAACAGACCTGCCCACCATTGATTCCACAGCCCATGCCCTTCAAGGCCGTCTGCCCCAGCCAAGGAATCCCTAAACTGACAGGGAGTCTGAAACCTTGTGCCAGGCCTGGGGTCCTGCCAACCTCTTAAGCAGTCCACTCTCCCATCGTGGCTGAGGACACTTGACTGGACCCTCCACCATTTGACCCCAAGAGAAGCTGAGTCCTCAGCCCCTCTTTTTGTTATTCTGCATCTCTCTGAATCACTTACCTTACAATGCCCAAGATACTCCTGGGGCAGATGCTTTTTGATGTTAAAGTTTCCTCACGTGACTCACAAACATTTTAAAAAGCTGGATGGGCCCCAGCCTCAGCATCTCTCCTTTAGCAGTAGGGGCAGCACACCATCTAGTGGCTGTGTGGTGAACCTCGTATTGGCCAACCTGCAGGGGCAGAGCCCAGGATCTGGGAGGCCCTTAGGTTGTCAGGTGGTCCAACTGAAGTTCAGAGAGGGGAAGTGACCAGCCTACAAGCACACAGCAAGTCAGTATTCAGTCCTCAGGACCATAACCCAGCTCTTGGGCAGCAAGACGGTGCTTCCCAAACTTCCCACACAGTTTCAGGGAAGCTGTGTGTCTGGGAGAAGGTCTCAATTCTGGTAGTTGTGAAAATGAAGTGTCCCGTTCATAGGTGCACCATCTTCCTGGTACTGCATCCTTTATTCTGTTTATCATTTTTGAATAGGTAAAGGTACATACGGTATGAAATCCAAAAGGTAGCAAAAGGGTATGTGATGAAAAGTGAGTCTTTTAGCCCTCTACTGCCAAATTCTGGGATTATCAGTTTCTACATGTCTGTCCAGAGTAATCTTTGTAATTTACAAAGATTTTTTTTTAACTTTTTTACACAAATGATAACTTTTCCTGCACAGGGCACTTAACAAGCTATCTTGGGGACTTCCCTGGTGGTCCAGCGGTTAAGACACCGCACTCCCAATGCAGGGGGCCGGGGGTTCAATCCCTGGTCAGGGAACTAGATCACACATGCCGCAACTAAGAACCTGCATGCAGCAACTAAAAGATTCCCCATGCCGCTACTAAAGATCTGCACACCACAACGAAGATCCCACAGGCAGCAACGAACATCCTGTGAGCCGTAACTAACCCGGCACAGCCAAATAAATAAATATTTAAAAAAACAAAACAAACAAACAAAAGGCATCTTGGAGATCACCGTACATCAGCATATAAAGAGCATCCTTGTCCCTTTGTGTAGCCACCCTGCACGCCCTGTGGGGGTATATGGAGGCACCATTTAACTACTATACTTTCGATGGACATTTAGGTGGTTCCCAATCCGGTGCTTTAACAAACTCATACGGAAAATGCTTTAGAATAAATTCCTGGAAGTGGCATTGCTGGAATTATCAGCTGTGATTCATTTTGGTCTCATACAGCAGCAAACCCAATATAATAAGAGCTTAAATACTTCAGGCCAAAGATGATGTTATGAAATAAAGGCAAAGAGGAAAGATTTGAGAATGACCTTATGAGGGCCGGAAGCTGGAAGGAGCAGGTGCTGCCTAATCTAATCATCTCTGGTCGCCATAGAAACCAGCCATAAAGTCAGCCGGAAAGAGCTCATGAACAACATCTACCCCGTCTGCACCGGTATGGACCATTCACATTCCCTTCCCTGTGAGGTCCTCTCAGGCCCGGTTCTGTCGTCTCCGGGGTGTCCCCCAGGAGGGAGCCAGATCTTGACCCTGCCCTCCTCCTCCCAAACCCCTCCCTCCTCTTTCCAGCCACAGTCTCAGATGGCTGCCCTGCAATGCCCACCCTGTCGGGAGAGATGGGCAACTAGATACCCAGTCCTGTGTCAAAGAAAAAACAGAGCCGGACACTAGTTAGAGTGATAAAAACAGATTTCATTCAGGAGAATTACAATAGGGGGAAAGACACCTCAGCCTAGAACAAGGCTCAATTCCAAATACAGCATGGGCAAGTGGGAATTTACAGCCTAATAACAGGTCGGGGGGTGGGGGTGGGAAGCAGTCAGAGGATGGAAAGTTACTAAGAGGATACATCAGGGTAAAGGGGCTAAACCGACATAATAGGATTCTTGCTGAAGACAGGCCAGGGTAATCAGACATCCCCTGGGGGATGGTGGAGGGTGAGGAACTCTGTCAGATAACAAAGATGGTCAGATACGGAGCTGGGGGGGGGGGTGGGGGTGGGGGGGGCAGGTTCTGGTTAAACTAACTTAGCAGGGTTCTTGATAAAACTGGATTTTATAAGAAAGTGCACAGATGGGCCTAGGAGAAGGTTCAGGAGCCTGACTAAGGTTTGGTTACCTGCCCATCAGGAGGGCACCTTCTAGCAGGGGAGCAGTCTACACAGGAGGGAAATGGCCCAAGGACGTATAGCAAAAAACTTGTTCAAACCAAAACATGTCTGACCTGGCCTGTCTCTCAATGTATCACTGTCCTTCCCAGGGTAAAATAACTCTTCTAATCCAAAATGTGATTAAACTGATTAGGAGAATGTTCAGTCTTTCAGACAAGCCACAGGCAGTCAGTAAGCTTTGAGTACAAATGCAGGAGTTTGCAGGGGCGCATTTTATTTGATTCTGGAAATTAGAGGCTCTTTGAAGGTAGCACACAATTTTGTTCAAAGTGTCCCAGACTTTGAGAGAAAAGACCCAAAGCCCGTATCACGCTTTTATGAAAATCCTGAGAAGTGCTTTTTAACACACAGCCTGAGATCCTTCTCGGCACTGCTTAGCTAGACCTGCCCTGACCTCAGAGCAGCTGTACTAACTTCCCCCACACCTCCGCTGCACTTCCACATCTGCCATCCTTCCCTCTGCACAAAAAGCTGAGACTGTATTGTTCCCATTTTATAGATAGGAAAGTAGGGCTCTGAATGGTTGAGTGACTGAACCCAGTCACTTTGCTCTAAGTGGCAGACCCAGCCTCCCTCTCCTCCCTAGCCTGGGACAACTTGCACAGATGTCATTCCACTTCTGGACATTCTGCCCTCTTAGGGGTACATGAAAAAATTCCTATCTCCACCTACCGCCCCCTCCACACATGAGGATTCTGTGGCTCTGGCACCCCTAAGGGTCAGTAAATTTCCTCCCTTTGCTGAAAATTTGCTCCCTTTCATATAACTCCAAGTGATCTTTGGGCAAGCTACAGGCTTTAGTCAGGACAATAAAAACTGAGCAGTTAGAAGACAACTGCTCCTCTGATGGACAAGATCACCACCCAAAGAAGGCTGGCCCACCTTTGACTTTGTAAAGGTTCGGAGAGGAAGAGAGGAGGCCCCGGAGGCCCCCAGATCTCCCTGCCCCACTTCACCTTACCCATTGTCTCCGCTGTCCCCAGCCACCAAAGTCTTCAGTGGTTTCCCTGGGCAGCATCCTCAATGACACCAGATCTCCCCAGAAATTTAGAAGGGCAGAGATCCAGGCCAAGTACAACATATTAACAACATATGTTTGGGAACATGTTATTTAGCCCAGGAAATCAGCACTTCCAAAATTATGAGGCAAATTTGTATCCAAAATACACCTTAAGCTCTACCCCTGAATTTCATCAAATAACAATTTCAAAAATAAAAGCAAAGCCAGTGTATGAACATACTGTCGACTGAAAAAAAAAAACACACAAAACCTAAAAACTGAGTTATGTTTTATTCGATGATCTTACTGAGGACTATAGCCCGGGAATCAGCTTCTCAGATGGCTCTGAGGAATTGTTCCGAAGAGGTACGGGAGGGGCCCGGATATAGAGGAGTTTTTGCTGGAAAAAAAACCCTGTGGTTGAACATCAAAAGATTACTGCTAATCACACACACGCACACGCACACACGCACACGCACACACACAGACATCTCAAGGTAAAGATTTTAGGGCTTACTTTGTATGGGGCAATGCAAGAATCTGGACTTGTTAAAATTCTTCCTTTGATATGCACCTTAACTACCTATCCTGCTTTCTCCATCCTGAATCCCCTCAGGGCGCACTACTGGGGGGCTGCAGTGGCTGAGGGCTTTATGACCATCATCCTTTGTTTACTGAATTGGCAAGTGACATTCTTTGTCTACAATATCCACCCTGTTTCCTCTCGACTTTTCTCAGAATTCCAATCTCCTGAGGCCCCATGCCTTGCTGCTACCTGGGGACACTAATGTCAACCTTACTTTTCACCTGGAAAGTGTAGTCTAGCCAGGCTGGCAGACACCTGGAACCTCGGTGTAGGTCACTCCCCAATGCGGGGGCTGCCACCACCTCCCATGCGTCCAGCAGGGTTGTCTCTGCCTGGAGCAACCGCCTTCTCCACAGGTGGGCACAGACGGGGTGGCTGATCCAGGACAGCTCTGATTGTCACTGTCATGCCCTTACTCCCACCCCTCTTGAGGAATCTGTCCCTTTCCCAACTCCCTCTGCCTCTTACACATCCTCACGCTGCCGCATGGTTACCGGTGAGCTCACTCCTCTCCTCCATAAAATCCCGAACTCCTTGAGGGCAGAGACCTTGTCCTGCTTGGCTTTGGGGGCCCATACCTGGCTCTAGGCCTGGCACTTAGTGGACTCCATGTGTATTTGCCAATAAATCCTTCTGTCTCCTGGGCTCCAAAGATAGCAGTTGGATGAATGGTCAGAACATCATGATAAAACTAAACTTCATTTTATGATGTGGCTGTGGAGACACACAAAGGCTGTGACATCATGTCAGGCAGGTGACACCACTAATCATTAGTAATGTTTATTTCAAGACAGTGTCCTTGGCTTGGACACGTGGGGAAAACAGTTCGGAGCCCCGCTGAGTGTGTCACTGTGCTGTAGGAACTGGCTCCGACAGGGATGGGGCTATGCAGCTGCTGTGGACCGAGCTGGTCTACCCCTTGGGACAGAAGCTGTGTTTCATTCATCTCTACAGGCCTCAACGTCTAAGTCAATATTTTCGGATAACTGAAGTAATTCCTTTACATGAAACTAGTGGTGTTGAAGACAAGAAGCTCAGAAGAAACCTTTCTGCATCTCTCAACTCCCCCACTGACTGAAAAGGACAGACTACAGTGTAGGAAAGTTCCCGGATGGTCTGCGGCTCCCAGACGCACTCCACACCCGCTCATACCTCGGTGCCATCGCACTGCCATTGCCTCTTCTAGGATAGCCCTTCCCCTTCTATCCTACTTTTGTCCAGAACCTCCCTTCTACACCTTCTCTGTCAGGTCTTCCTGGTCCAGCCCCTTGAGAGTTTTTTGATTCAACACTGGTCATTTTCATAAGGTCAAGGCGGTCTTAGGGCAAGCAGGAGGAGGTGGCAGGCAGGCCCTACCCCCTGCACCTCCAGCAGCAAGATCTGCAATAACGGGGAAATGTGCTCACTGGGTCTGAAGCAGATCCTTGAAGGCCTTGTGCTCCAGCCTGTGGTGTGACCGGGCATAGCATGGCGTGCAGACACAGGCCTGGAGACGAGGACAGAGGGCAGCTGGGGGCTGAAAACTAGGAGCAGGATTTTAAAAGCTGGAAGCCTCTGTGCACAAACTGAGGTCTTCCTGCCTTCCTCTGAGCAGCATCCGGGGAATGCAGAAAGGAGCAACGGGATGAGATTGGTGGAGGTGCTGAGCGGAAGGCACGGATTTGGCGGAGACTGAAGAATGTACAAGCAAACCCCCACTCCGTCACTCACCAGCGTTGATCACAAGCAAATCACTTGGCTTTTTTTTTTTAATTTTATTTATTTTATTTTTGGCTGTGTTGTGTCTTCGTTGCTGCACGCGGGCTTTTCTCTGGATGCGGCGAGCAGGGGCTACTCTTTGTTGTGGTGCACAGGCTTCTCATTGTGGTGGCTTCTCTTGTTGCAGAGCACGGGCTCTAGCCACGTGGGCTTCAGTAGTTGTGGCACACGGGCTCAGTAGTTGTGGCTCGCAGGCCCTAGAGCGCAGGCTCAGTAGTTGTGGTGCACAAGCTTAGTTGCTCCGCGGCATGTGGGATCTTCCCGGACCAGGGCTCGAACCCGTGTCTCCTGCATTGGCGGGCGGATTCTTAACCATTGCGCCACCAGGGAAGCCCGGCTTTTCTTAATTTAGTTTCTTTTGCTGTAAAACAATCTCCCAAGGAGCAGGAACTAGATTCTTACGCCACTTTTCTGTAAGATGTGAGCAACACCGGGGGTTAGGATCTCTAGGGACACGTCTCAGGCCTCCTGGGAGTTCCCTGGGTATCCAGTAGAGAGGAGATTCCCACGCTGGACGTTTCTACTTCGTGGTTTGCCTCTGACATTGTTCAGCTCAATCTCTCTAAAGGGTTTACAGAACGCTCTAATATCCACGATGCATTCTCACTTCCTCGTCCCATCAGCCCCTTTTGCAGGTGGGGAGACCTGGGCCCGTGACTTGACACTGTCACTCTGTGAGGACCGGCGCCCCCAGCTCCGGCTCTGGAGAGCGCAGACGCCCGCCCCGCCCCCTCCCGCGCCCTCCCTGGGGGCGGAGTGAGCAGGCACGGGGCGGGATCTTTCAGGTCATGTGACTCCCGGCCCGGAAGCACTCGCCCCCAGACCCCGGGGTGACCAGATTGGGGGCTACTACCTCCAGCGAGCGCGGAGGTCGCGCTCCTGTTTCGCGCTCCCGGCATCCGCCGCCATGGCCTGGACCAAGTACCAGCTGTTCCTGGCCGGGCTCATGCTCGTCACCGGCTCCATCAACACGCTCTCGGCAAAGTGAGTCCGGGCCTGGCCGGGAGGGGAGGGGACTCCGCGCCCTCCCTTCGCGGCTCTCCTTTCCTGACTTCACCAGCCAGCTCAGTTGCTCTGATCCGTTCATGCGGTTTATGGACCACCCAAGGGGTACGAGGCCCAGGGAAATGCGGGGCAGGGCCGTGTCCCCGGCTGGAGGATCCGAGCCCCGGCTTTGATTCGCTGTGTGCTTGATCCCAGCGAGTCACTTTCTAACTCAGCGCCTCAGTTTCCTCATCTTTAAACGGGAGGGAGTTTCTCTCCCCTGCCCCTTCCAAGCTGGCATCGGGGGCCCCGCCCTCCAGGAGCTGTGGGCCAGGGAGGGCTACCATAAACGTCATGCGGACCGAGTGACCAGTGAGCGTGGAGGGCTGCGATGACAGAGAAGGGGGTGCACCATGGGCCCCTCTTGGAGGAAGGGTTACAGCTGGGCCTCGAAGCTTTGGTAGGATTTCTACATGTGGTGGGGACATCGAGGCAGGAACAGCAAGGCCAGATCCAGGTGGATTGTAACTAGCACCAAATGCCCAGGCTGGATTTTATCCCATAATCAAAGAGGGGCTTTTGAGATGGGGAGTGACATGTTAAAAGTGATGCGATGAACCTGGTGGTCAAGGTGCAAAGTAGTTGGCTGCAGGGAAGACCACGCCAAGGCTGCTGCTAGCAGATAAGGGGAACTGGGAGGTGGCAGTGAGGTGGGAAGGGAAGGGTCAGATAGGAGACACCAGGTGCAGAGTGAAGCCACAGGGCCTGACCCACAGGATCCAATCATCACTCCTGGGCTTCCGCCTGGGGGAACAGAAGTGGCATTAACCCAGGCAGGGCGGGCAGGGGGGCAGTTCAGCTCTGATGTAAGAGGGTGTGGTGCACGTGGAGGACAGTAGACAGTGACCCTCTCCCAGTCAGACCTCCCTTCCACCTGAGCCCTGCCAGGCTCCAGAGCAAAGGGGAGTCACCCCAGTCACCCTCTGGGCTGCGCTCCAGGCCCCCTGAGGGTGGTGGGGATAGTTGTATCTTATTCGTTTTTGAGGGTGTTTCTTCCCAGCGTACTCCATCAGTGACGTGAGAAATGCCCCAGAAGAGAGGTCTGGGAGAGAAGTACCCTGTTCGATTCATCAGGCATATATAAGGTCCTTACAGTGTGTGAGGCACTGCCTAGACCTAGGGAAGGAGACAGAAGTGACCGAGAAAAGGTCCCAGGCTTTGAGATGCTTAGAATCTGCAGCAGAGGAGACAGGTGTGTACACGCTTGGCAATCACAGTGTCCTCCCTTCTCCACAGGAGGTGGACCTCTGGGTAAGGCCCACCTGTCTCTCTGGTTGGGCTCTGGCCGGCTGTGTCTGTGTCTTGTGCTGGGCTCCCGGGCCCTGAGGCCTCCTGAAGGGTACTCCTTTTGCTGAGCCCTTAGCTATAAAGGAAACTCAACCTGAGGGCTCCCATCTCAGGATCTGACTGCAGCAGAGCAAGTCATCTGTCCATCCGTCCCACAAGCCAAGGCCTCAGTCTGGTGCTTATAGGGTGGCTGTGGTCTGCCAGGGCCGCTGTCCGCAAGGAGAGCTGAGTTACCTACTGAGGTAAACTGTGCTGACTCAGCTCCTTCCAGAAAAAGCTCCAGACCGGTCAGGTAAGAAGCCAGGGAATCCTCAGCCCCAGGACGCCTTGCCCTTGGAGGCTGCCTGAGAGGCCAGAAAGAGGTGCCCAGGTGTGATCCCAACCTTTGGTCCTGTCCCCTGCCCTGTGGCCTCTTAGGAGCCTCCCTACCTGTGATGGGCCCCAGTATTGGACCCTAAACAGTGTTCTAAGACCAGACTGTGAGAAGGACGCTCTCAGAGGAAGAACGTGGGAGAGCAGCTGTGTACATCCTGATAGAGATTACTGATTTGAAATCACACTCTGACCTGAAGTTTCTGGCAGGGACAGACAGACGAGAATGTGACCACAGCAAGTGCTAACCAGTTAATACACAGAGAGCTCCACGTGCCACGTCCTGCCCTGGCTGCCTTTCATGAGTTAAGTTAATGAATTCTCATAACCACCCTATGAGGTAGATAAATTCCTTGTCCCTGGATAAGGAAACTGAGGTTCTGGAAAGAGGGGCTTGCTTACCCAAGTTCAACTCAGCTATTAAGTGGCACAGTTTATATTTGAGCCTAAGTAGTCTGGCTCTAGAATCCGTGCTCTTAACCTCCACTGTGGATGAGGCTAGGGACTTCTCTAGTCATCCTTAGGGGCATTTAAAGTTGTTAGAAACATAGAAATTATCCATTCTCATCCCCACAGTTTACAGTCAAGGTCCCAAGAAAAGTTTCGTGTGTGTGTGACTCAGCTGGTTGGTGTCTAGAACCTAGGTCTCAGGATTTGGGTCCAGTGCTGGTCTTCTACAGCTACGGTACCCAAAACTCCCTCTTCCTTGGGGGTTTCCTCTTATATCTCTGCAGGCAAGAACAGACAAGCATGTGCCCATGGAAGTTGTAATCCTATAAGTGGCATCTCCTCTCCCTGCCGTCGGGGTGCCTCCCCTCTGGGACTGGGTGACGAGCATCTGAAGCGTCCATCCCAGAGATCACTCAGGGTTCAGCGTTAGCGTCTCTCGTAGCCTCTTGCAGTTTCTTGGCCTGTAAAATGAGCATAATGTTTCCCTCCCCGGCTGCTTGGGCGGACTGGAGACAGTGGATGAGGAAGTGGGCGTGAGCACGTGCTGCTCCTGTGCTGGGATCACAGGTCAGCTGTCCGCTGCAGGAGGTCACTGCCCACTCAGCAGGATTGGGTGCGCTGCAGGGAGCCGGCCTGGCCAGGCTGGGCTGGGCTGGGGCTGGGTATCACCTACCCCCCGGAGGGAGAGTCACCGATCAGGCTGGCCCTGTAGCCTCGTCCCTGGGTGTGGGCAGAAGGTCCCTCCCTTCTCCTTTCTGTGGCTGCTTTCTCCCCCTCACCAGGCTTCTGCTGATGCACTTCCTGGAGACCAAGCATTTGCCTTCTTCTGGCACCGCGTGGGGCTGTCTGCCTGAACCAGTGCACGTTTCGGAGCCCCACCCTCCTGAATCCAGCTGGGGTTCTGCATGTAAAGAGCCAGGGTCAAGTAGACGCTCACTCAGGAAGGCTCACATCCCCTCCTAAACTTCTGCAGGCTGTGCAGCCCACCTAGCCACGAAGGGGCCATGGGGGTCATTTCTCCAGCAGTCAGGCCCACTGGGTCTGGGGAGCCTGCAGGAAGGTGGCAGGAGGCCTGCGATCACTGGGCCTCTTTTAGGGGAGGACGCTCACTGTCCTTCCTGCGCCAGCTCTAACTTTTGCCTTGGCTGCTGCCTCTCCCCCACCCATAGGTTCCAAAAGTGGGCACGGGATAATTGCTTCAGAGGGGTTCAGGCCAGCTGGAGAAAGCCTTAAACCAGCAGGGCAGTGCAGCAGTGAAAAGAGCATGAGGCTAGGAAGCTATGAGATTAGATGAGTCACTGGGCCTCTCCAAACCTCCGTTTCATCTATAAAGTGGGCGTGATAATCCCTGCCCCACCTTCTTCCCAGACTCCTTGTAAGATCTACTGAGGAGAGTTACCTAATACTTAAGAGAGGGAGGGCTGTCATCATTTATCACCACGTGAGCCAGGGCCACCTGCTGTGACACCCCCGAGAGTGGAGAAGCCCTGGGGCCCTTCTGAAGATCCCAAGCCAGAGAAAGAAGCTGACTCACTGGGCTTAACAGGCCCAGGATGAGAGCGGAAATGGCATAGATTCTGTGGGGAATATGGACACACAGCTAATCGGCCCGAGGCAGCCGCATCAACCACTTCCTCAGCTTCTGACCGCCACCTCTG
Source organism: Orcinus orca (assembly GCF_937001465.1). Lineage (NCBI taxonomy): Eukaryota > Metazoa > Chordata > Mammalia > Artiodactyla > Delphinidae > Orcinus > Orcinus orca. The sequence goes on along the minus strand of NC_064571.1, from coordinate 71,027,860 downwards.
GTCCCACACAGACGCGCACACCCCTTGGAACGCTGAGCTTTGAGCTTACTGAGCAAGGCCACGCCAGAGTGACTCGCCCCTAGTAAGGGTAGCCCACCCGGAGCCCTCCAAGGCCCAGGGAACTCTAAAGGAAGCCCACCTCTGCCAGTGCAGGGCGCTTCCTCATGTGGGTCCCCAAGGCCTCCTGCCCTAGAGACCACAGCTTTCCCCAGGATATAGTGTCCAGAGAGAATGGAGGGCCCATCTGCAGGGCTGACCTTTTCCCCGCCTCAGCCAGGGGGGTGGGAAGAATCCTGAGTAAGAAGGTGATCGGTGTTGAGGACGGAGCACTGAACAGGGGGTGGTGCTCCTGGGTACTAGCGCTTCCCTGTGTCCCTCAAGCCCTGTCTGGTCCCTGGGTTTCTCGTCTCTCAAACAAGGAGCTTCCCGAGATGATGGCTGAGTTTGTTCTCCTCTTTCAGCACTTTGTGGCCCTCCGGGTGCCTCTGCGTCAGCCTGCAGGCTGGGTCCCAGAGGATGGATACTCTCCCCGGAAGCTTTCAGGCTGGAGCAGAGCTGGGGCCACACCCACCCAACACAAGGGGAAGTGGTTCCTGCTCAGCAGAGGAGAGAGAGGGAGAAGAGGGGCAGCAAAGGACTTTTAGTGACCCCCTGCCATATGCCAGGTCTTATATGTCTTATTACTTTTGCCAATTCATCAGTGTTGGCATTATTATCCCCGACTTATAGGTGAGAAATCTATAACTCATCCAACCTGTGAGAGTCAGAAGTCTGGCCTTTCCGTGTATCCTGCTGCCTTTTCTGAAAATAAGTGCAAGCAGATGGGTTCAGCCCTAGATCCGCCCACTGTTAACTGTATGAGCCTGAACACGGCCCTCTCCACCCCAAGGTCTGAAGTCCCTGCCTGTAAAATGCGGACCGTTGTTGTGAGGCCTAAACCACACAGCCCGCGTGAAGTGTTCAGGCTCCTCAGGGAGAAGCACAGGCCTGGTACAAGGTCGGTACACAGTGAGTGGTGCATTCGTAAACACATGTTAGGGAAGCGTTTTGCAGAGATAAGTGCTGTCCCACTGGGGAGTGATTGCTTTCTCCCCCAGATGAACGGGATCTGGCTTTTGGCTCTTGTCCTGTGCTACCTGGGGTCCTGCTGTGACTGCACAGTGAGGCAGACCTTTCCCAGGGCCAAGATGAGAAGCCTGACTCTATCCCAAAGTGACTGCAGGCCTGAACTCCTGCCTGGCCAAGAGTCTGGGCAGGGCAGGCAGCCTGTCCTGACACCCAAACCCTTGGGGTGTAAACCTGCCCCAGGCACTCAGATACAAAAAGATTCCATTTCCCCTGCTGGGAACCTGCCAGCCCTGCCTGTTCAGGCAGACCCACCCCTTGGAGGAAGCAGGCAGCGCAGGGGGAGGGGAGGAGGCTTAGCACCAGCCCTACAGCCTGCTCCCCTTGCAGTGCCCCTCCCTGGGGAAGGGCAGGCCCAGCTGGTCCCACCAGCAGGGGACACCTCAGAATGGATGGCAAATTAGCAGTCATGGATACATTGCCTTTGGACTATAGTACCTGCCTATTTGTCTAGCGGTGTCTGGAAGTCCCACTCATTCAACAACAAAAAAAAATGTTTGAACTTCTGTATAATGATGTGCCAGGAGCAGGGGATTGAAAGCTGTGGACGTTGCTGGATGCTGAGCTCACAGCCTCTCAAGTGACAAGGACTATGGAACCAGAAGGTGATGCAGATATGAGTTGTCATGACTGTAAGGTGCACAGGCAGTAGCCCAGGGGGAGTTCAGGAGGTGGCCCCACTGCTACATCAGGGGTCTTGAGCCTGCCAGTCTGTGCTCAGGATGTGGCCCCAGGATGGGGAAGGGGCTTCCATACCAGCCCTTGCCCTAGGCTTCTGGTTGACCATGAACTTGGCAGGACCTCCCTTGTCCCTCCTGGAGGAGCCCTGGGAACTCTCTCTCTGACCTGCTCACTCGCTCCAGGGCAGGTGTTTCTGCGCCCTTGGTAAAGCTTGACCTCTCTGCTCTCCTTCGCTTCTCTCTTTTGCTCGGCTGCCTCACCCAGCCCCTCCCAGAGGGCTCTGTCTGTGAAAGTGAGTCTGGCTGGAGAGCAGGCCAAGCTGGGTGAGCCATACAGGTGGTATGTGTCCCACACCCACATCCCACGTCCTGTCCTGTCCTGCCCTGCCTGGGGATCCCAGAGTCGCAATCTACAGCAGATCGGGCAGAAATGAGACCCCAGAGAACAGGTGGTTTCTGTCGTTGATGGGGATTATCTTTGCCCCTTTGCTACTGGGTCTGGTTCCAGCCTGATGCCCTGACCCAGATTTCCTCTGCCTTCCCAACCAGGCATATCAGAACTTCTAGCTGCCCATCAGCTCTCATTTGACCTCCACCATTCCCAAGCACCAGAAGCCCTCCTACCTTCCCTCCTCACTGTGGGAGCGGGTGGGGTCTCCTACCTTGAGATAAGTTTGCCATAGTCCTGTTCTGTTCACTTGCCCTGGGATGTGTTCAGATCTTTGTAGACGTGATCTCTCCCTCCAGGTCTGTGCTACCACCAGCGCTCAGCCCGCCCTTCCCACCGCCTGCCCACTTGCCCCGGGCTGTGGGAAAGAGCTCCCTGTTCCCCTCCTCAGACTCGGGCACAGAGAAGCCCCGCCGGCACAGGATCTTTGTCAAACCCAGACCTGCACCGCTTGGCATGACCAGTGGCCCCTGCTTGGGGCACAGGAAGCAGAAGGCTTCCTGCGCTCTGGGAGCTGAGCTTGTGCACAGAGGAGCCAGCAGATGGGGTGGGGCCCACCACGTAGCTGCTCTGGACAGACATTGTAAGGAAAGACATTTAAGAAGAAGTCCCGAGTCTTACACTTTAGGGACCGCCACCGCCTACGAGTGGGGTTGCTGCAGCGGGGGCAGGTCAGTGGCCCACTGCAAGCGGCCCTGGGTCTGCGTTGACTTGCGTCAGCAGTGTGATGTGGCGTGTGCAGTCCAAGCCAGGTCAGCTAACCAGGGTGTCCAACATGTGGGCGGGGCCGCCCCGTTGCCCGACTCAGTCTGGGCCGGATCACGTGCCCTTGGCTCTGGGCCTGGGCCCACCAGAGTGCTTCCTGAAGTCAGCAGCCAGGGGAGTGAAAGGTTAGCAAGGGCCGGGGCTGCTTAACCAGGAGAAGATTCCGAAGGTGGGGACCAGCCAGGGCAGTGAAAGGTTAGCAAGGGCCGGGGCTGCTTAACCAGGAGAAGTTCAGAAGGTGGGGAAGGCTCCATATATATGAAGGGCTTTCCAATGAAAGAGAGATTAGATTCCCAGGGACATAACTAAGGCCAGCGAAAGTGAAATTCAGAGGCAGAAGTTTTAGCGACAGATGTTGGTAGGTGCAAAATGGTTGGCGGTAGCTGCCCAGAGCGCTGTGCCGTGACGGACTCTGGGCTCGGCGGGGAGCATGCCATAATCAGTGAGGCCCATCTGCCGGGGTGCCGGCTGGCACCCACTCCACAAGCGCCACGTACTTGCCACTGGCTTCCGAGCCAGTGCTAGAGAAAACCCTCCAGATCCTTCAGGTTATGGGAAGGTGACCGGGTGGTCTGTGTCAGGTGGCCATTTCCCAGGGCCCACGTGACCTTGTAGACCAGGGACTCTTGATATGGGTCCCTTTGATAGTCTGGTGAAGCCTAGAGTAGTGTTTTAAAACGTGCAAATAAAAGACCAAGGATTACAGAAAAAGCTAATTGTATTGAAATAAAGTTATCAAGACATTAAACAAGCCAGTTTGTGAAATAGTAACGTACATGTGTGCATGCGCTTCTTAACACATGAAATAGTAAGCAGTGGGTCTAATTACTGTAATTTTGGAGCAGTGATGAGTGTAAATAATACTTCACAGTATCTGCAGTGACTCAAATGTGATAATGAGAAGAGCTGTGATTTCCGTGTGTGACAAAGTCGCAGGTACTGCAATACTACACTCATAAATGGAGGAAATGCTAAATTTCTGTTAGAGGTTCATGAAATTTCAGCTAAAGGGTCCCAGGCCCCCGCGTTCTGTCTGCCATCCCAGGGGAATCCTTGCCGTGGAGACTGGTCCCTCCGAGAGGGAGCCCCGCTCTGGGCCGAGTCCGCTAAGTCTGGCCAGGAGGTGTGAGCTCTCTGCAGGCCCCAGGACCGGGTGGGAGAGCGCGCTGCCACACTGCAGGGTTTGACCTTCTCTCTGTCTGCTGCAGGTGGGCGGACAACTTCGTGGCCCCAGGCTGCGGAGGGAGCCAGGAGCACAGCTTCCAGCATCCCTTCCTCCAGGTATCTGTGCCTGTCCTCGCCCATCTCCGTCTCCCAGGCCTCAGGTCAGGGGCCCCCACGAGGCCATGCTGTTTGCTAACCTGGGTTGGGGGAGTCCTCCCTTGCTCTCAGGAGAGCCAGTTGCTTCTCTCTCCCTCCCAGAACAGAGGCCAGGGTGTGAGGTGCCCCTGGAAGCGGGCAGAAGGCACAGTCCCCTGTAGGAAGCCTGCACAAGTCCTGGTGAGCGCTCATGCCCCGGACTCCTTGAGGCCAGCCCTCACCATGGCCAAGTCAGGACACATTTGGAACAATCCAGCCCTGTCGTAAAACATGCTCCCCAACCGCGGGGAGCCCAGACCCCACTGGGGCGGGGCAGACACCATCAATGGAAGGTACCTTATATAAGTTCTCAAGCCTCTCGGGGCCTCAGTTTCTCCATTGGAACATGACCAGGGATTGGTCTAGATTGGTGGGTTTTCAGATCAGGCTCTACATGGCCTTAGAGTTTCCGTCGAGGTGTTTGAAGAGCTTAGGGGTAGACCTAGGAGGCAGGCTCTGGCCTCCCACACAGAGCAGGTCTGCTTTTGTCTCTCTTACATGTTGGGGTTATAGGTAAACTCTTGCGTTAAGAAAGGTTATGTTTAAAAAATTTTGTCACAGAGAATTCCCTGGTGGTCCAGTGGTTAGGACTCCATGCTTTCACTGCCGAGGGCACAGATTTGATCCCTGGTCGGGGAGCTAAGATCCCACAAGCTGTGCAGCACGGCCAAAATAAAAAACAAAAACCCTTGTTATAGGTGGTCTTCCTTCCAGCTCTGAAGTCCTGTTTCTGTCCCTGCAGGCAGTGGGCATGTTCCTGGGGGAGCTCTTCTGCCTGGCTGCCTTCTACCTACTCCTGTGCAGAGCTGCAGGGCACCCAGACACCAGCATGGATCCCCAGCAGCCCTTCAACCCCCTTCTCTTCCTGCCCCCAGCCCTCTGCGACATGACCGCGACCAGCATCATGTATGTGGGTGAGTAGCCAAGCCAGGCTGCCGAGGGCTCAGCGAAGCCTGTGGCCCAAGGGAGCTGCTGGGAAAGAGCCACCCCCAGCTCATCTGCAGCTCCCCCCGCCCCCTCCCACCGACCTTTACACACACGCCCCCAACCAAGGTTTACTGAGTACTTACCACGTGCCAGCCCTGTCAGCCCTGAGGACACCTCAGTGAACAGACAGGCTGGGCCCTTAGGCGCTAACGTCATGTGTCTCTCCTCTCCTAGCCCTGAACATGACCAGTGCTTCCAGCTTCCAGATGCTGCGGGGAGCAGTGATCATATTCACAGGCCTGTTTTCGGTGACCTTCCTGGGACGGAGGCTGGCACTGAGCCAGTGGCTGGGTATCCTCGCGACCATCGCAGGGCTGGTGGTCGTGGGCCTGGCTGACCTCCTGAGCAGGAACGACAGTCAGCACAAGCTCAGCGAAGTGATCACAGGTGTGGCCGGGGTGGGCATCCCGGGGCTGCCCAGCACAGAGTCACTCGACAAAGCATTTTACAAGCTCCGCTGTCCGCCAAGCCCTGGGGGAGGGCACGTGGGCCACCAGCTGATGTGGACATGCACCTGCTTCCCAGGTGATGGGAAGAGTGTAGGGAAGACCAGCAGGGGACAAGCAGCGTGAGGGAGAGGTGGGTGAGGAGCGGGGAGGTCCGAGGAAGGAGAGGGCTAGTTCTGCAATGTACTTACAGCCACACAGACTGCAGGATCCGGAAGAGGAAAGGAATGAATGTTGACTGAGCACTTACCGAGCACGCAACCAGCGCTTCGCACTGTGCTCGTCATCACTCATCCTCACGGTCCCGGAAAGGACACACTGCAGCCCATTTTACAGTGAAGTGGCCACCCTGCTCACGCATGGCAGGATTAAACCAGAAATGTCCATCTCAGAGCCTGTTGCTTCTCAAAAGACCTGCTTACCCCAGTTGTGCAGCCCTCAGGCCCAGGCGGACCCCTGGACTTTCTGGAGCCTTAGCCCAGAGGGGCTGACAGTGCCTTCCCTGGTGGCCTGCCTCACCCTTCAGGGGCCAGGAGGTCAGGCGCGGGGCCTGTCGTGGCCGGACCTCATGGACTGTACAGTGCCCTGCGGAGTAAGGGGCTGCAGGGGCTCTTAGGTTTCCGTGGGCTGAGATGTCTGCCTCAGCCTGGCCTCACTCTGGGCCCCTCCTTTCCCACAGGGGACCTGCTGATCATCATGGCCCAGATCATCGTTTCCATCCAGATGGTGCTGGAGGAGAAGTTTGTCTACAAGCACAACGTGCACCCACTGCGGGCAGTCGGCACTGAGGGTGCGTGTGAACACAGGCTGGCAGGAGGGCGCTGGGTGGAGTGTGCCCTGTGGGGCGGCACGTCGAGGGGATGCAGTGAGGGCGCCTGGCGAGGTGCCTGGGGCCTCTGGGAAGGGCGAGCCTCCCGCCCTCCTTCCTCGCTCCCTTCACCATGTTCGTGTTGATAAATACCCTGACAGCTGCCGTGCACTCAGCCAGGAGCTAAGGGAGGACAGGGACGAAGATGAATGAGATGCAAGCCCCGCTCTAGAGGAACCGACCAGCAGGAAAGGAGCAGGCAGTGCGTTTTAGCTCGGCCCGCTTTTACTCAAGTGACGCTTCACTTGCCAAGCATATCTGAGTGTCATGGCCCAGGGAAGGTGGCATTTGTGCTACAGATTTCAGGAAGCAAGAATGGACAGGAGGGAACTCCAGGCAGAGTGGAGACATGGGGAGCTGAATGTGAGTTTGGAAACCAGTGAGGAGTAGTTTGGAGGAGGTACAGGTTTGATATGGGGGAAATGATCAGGAATTGAATATGTCAGGGTCATATCTTGGAGAACCCTGGAACATCAGGCAAGTGGATTTAGACTTTAAATCACAGGCAGGGAGGAGCCGCCAAAGGTTTCTGAGCAGGGAAGTAAGTCAAAATGAGGCTTTAAAATTATGGGACTAGCAGGGCGGATTAGAGCAGTGCTACCGAAGCGTGACCTACGGGCTTGTCGGGGAGCTGTTGGTGCCTGTTGCACCGTGAGCTGAGGGCTTACGGCAGAACGTTAACCGCCTAAATCAGCTATGTCATCAAGCGTACTGATGGCTTCCACTCACTTTTTTTCCCAGCAGGACTTCCTGAGGGAAGCGGTGCCTTGATTTACATTCTGGCCCAGCTCCTTGTCACGCACCAACAGCGCTGAGCTAGAGAGCTGTTTTTCCACACTTGTGAGAGCAGTGTCGTGCTCGCAGCCAGCAATCCTTTTGTCAATGAATAGAATTGAGTTTAAAAAGTGTCAGAGAGCATTGTACATTGTAAGGGTAGCTGTCGTTTTGTGAAAGTGTGTGTACATGTCTGTGCACTGGTCACAATATAAAATGTATTTCCTATTCTTGGTCCGGTCAGAAGACACGGATTAAAGTGGAAATGGGGCCGTCAGAACCCATTCAGTAGGCCGTTGTAGTTCCTAATGAGCAGAACGGCTCCAGGAGCTGGAAGGAAGGAGCTGGTGCGAGGGCGACTCGGAGGGGTGGCTGGGAGGTCAGCGGAGCCCGGCTGGGTGGGCCGGGGCACGCTGCCGGGGCTGGGGGCCCAGCGGAGAGCGTGACGTGCTCCCTCCACTCCCGCAGGCCTCTTTGGCTTCGTGATCCTCTCCCTGCTGCTGGTGCCCATGTACTACATCCCCGCCGGTTCCTTCAGTGGAAACCCTCGCGGGACGCTGGAGGACGCGCTGGACGCCTTCTGCCAGGTGGGCCGACAGCCACTCATCGCACTGGCACTGCTGGGCAACATCAGCAGCATCGCCTTCTTCAACTTTGCAGGCATCAGTGTCACAAAGGAACTGAGCGCCACCACCCGAATGGTGCTGGACAGCCTGCGTACCATTGTCATCTGGGCAGTGAGCCTGACGCTGGGCTGGGAGGCCTTCCACCCGCTGCAGATCCTTGGCTTCCTCATCCTCCTGATGGGCACAGCCCTCTACAATGGGCTGCACCGCCTGCTACTGAGCCGCCTGTCCAGGGGCCGGCCCCCGGCAGAGGAGGGCGAGCATGAGAGACTGCTGGGGGGCCCTCGGACTGCCATCAACGATGCCAGCTGAGCCTCCTGCTCTGCTGCCACCTGGACGCTCCTTGTTCACCCTGAGGCTGAGGCCACGTGGGCTGGTGAACCTCAAATGCCCTGCCCCCGAGGCCTCACCCTGCCCCCTCCCCACAGACACCCCCCACCCACCCACCCAGGGCAGCTGCTGCCACAGAAGATGACACAACACCCAGGTCCTCCTTTGTCACCACCCCATTCAGGCCTGAGTGCAGTGCCCGACCCCCAGCAGGCTTCCCCAGCCCCTCCTGCAACACTAGAGCTAAATCATGGAGTAGAATTGCAGGAACCAACAGCCCTAGGGTTTCCTCCTAAATCATAGGCTAAATATGGTTCTAATAGGCTAAATACGGCCTTCCATTTTAAAGATGAGTAAACTTGAGTCCCAGAGTGTTGCCCCTCCTGCAACACTAGAGCTAAATCATGGAGTAGAATTGCAGGAACCAACAGCCCTAGGGCTTCCCCCTAAATCGTAGGCTAAATATGGTTCTAATAGGCTAAATATGGCCTTCCATTTTAAAGATGAGCAAACTTGAGTCCCAGAGTTGTAAGTTGTTTGGCAAAAGGGCTCTCCTGCCACGGGCTCTGGCCGTGCAGCCACACGACCAGGCAGTCGGCTGGGTTGTAGAGCACGTCTGGGGTTCTGCCTCACCCCCAGCAACCCGACAGACACCATGGAGAACCCTCCAAGGTGGTGGGTTTACCGGGAGTCTACCGTTGGGAGTGGTGCTGGTATCCCAGGCGTTACGTTAAGTGCTTAGCTTTCATTCTCCTGCATAACAGCCTGCACAGGTGGGTGCAGGTGAGAAAAGTGTGGCCCAGAGGAGGTCCAGTGACTTCCTCTTGGAGCCGGTATTTCAAGCTGGGTTTGCCTGATTCCAAACCTGTGGGCCCACTTACCATAAAGTCTCTGAGATCTTTGGGGGTACTTCCTGTGGCTGGGAGAGAGGCATCCTGTGCTGTTTTCCTCCCAGTAACCCCACCCTGAAGAGAGGGGACTGGCAGCAGGGACCCCAGGTTGCTGAGCGGCCCTTTATTCCAGTGGTCCTCACTCTGTGGCAGGTCACTTTCCCGGGCAGCTCAATCGTGAAACAAATACTGAATGCCTTCCTTAGAATAGATCCTGGGAGAAGGGATCTCTGACAAGCAAAGCCCTCGGGCTGTGGGAATCCAGCAGGTTCTTACCGTCGGGAGAGAAAGGCCTCTCCATCCCACCAGCTCCGAGTCTCGGGGGGCCCTGACCTCCTCTGGGCCGTGGTGTGTGTCACAGGAAGAAGGAAATGGAGATCGAGGGTGGTGCGTCCAAAAAACTGGGGCCTTACAGTGTTGTTTCAGGCTTTTTATTTTTAAAAAGAAGAGGGGAGTTGGCAGTGTGGACTTTTTTCTTTAATAAGAGGGAAGGAGCACAAGGGTTAGGACATTCCTGGAGGTAACGTCTAGAACGTTGGATGGAAAAGCTGTAAGGTACCAAAGCATAGAAATCACATGTGGATTTTAGCATTGAAGGGTTGGGGGGGATTATAATGGGACTTCAGTGGTGAGAGGTGGCAGAGGATGGGGAGGGCACTTATGGTCAGGCCTGCCACCCACTCGGGCAACTTGCTTTATCTCCTGGAGCTTTGGGTCTTCACATCTCTAAAATGGGGAAGCCTGCATCTCACAGGATGGCTGTGAATATTACCTACGATATAAATGGAAGGTGGCTGTAAATGCCAACGTACAGTGGAGCGTCCTGTAAGGCGGCACTGCCCACTAGGGTGGTCTGTCAGGCATTGAAGTCCCAGCAGAGCCACGGTGTGGAGCATCGGTTTTGCTCAGAGGGGGAGAAATGTTTTGTTAGAACATACCATTGTGGAGTAGAGTGTAAACTTCGCATCGATTATAAGATAAAACAGGATGCCTCATAAAATTTTTATGTTGACCCTAAGTACCCTTCCAGACCCTGGAGTTGTGTCCTCTCTGTCCTAGTGTCTGGGGTGCTTCGGAGGGTGAGTTTGAGAGGCCATGCCGTGTCATGCTGGTAATGGGGGTGGAGGGGGAAAGAATCTCCACTCTCCTGCTGAGTCTAGAGGGTTGTGAGGAATGTCTGTAGCTGTGGCCTACTGCTCTGAGTGGAATAATGGGGCCCTGGACCCCAAATTAGAACTGACTGATAACAGACTTCTGTAAACATCAGTTCAAATACAGTGTAATTCACACCATCTGCACTGTAGTGAACTGACCAGTTCCTGCCCCATTCGTAGTGGTCCTGGGGGACCCTGGGGCTGGGGTGTCCTCCAGCACTGCCATCCAGGTCCTGGAGTAGCCCTCAGGCTTGCTGCCTACAAGAGGTTTAGGACCATGCCAGGTGGTTCCATTTGCCTTTGCTCTGTCCAAAGCTCGCTGTACTTTAACAAGCAAACAGCACTCAAGGAGATCAGAGGACAGTAGGAGGATTGGAGCAAACAGCCATGTGGTTTAGGGGGAGCCAGAGATATGTGTCCTCAGCTCCATCTCTCCCTCCACTGGGTGGCTTTGGACAAGTGATGTTACCTCTCACCATGATCAAGTGGGATTTATTCCAGAGATGCAAGGACGTTTCCACATCTGCAAATCAGTCAGTATGATACACCACATTTACAAAATAAAGGATAAAAATCATATGATCATCTCATAGATGCAGAAAAAGCATTTGACAAAATTCAACATCCATTTATGATAAAAACTCTCAACAAAGTGGGTATGGAGGGAATGTATCTCAACATAATAAAGGCCATATATTACAAGCCCACAGCTAACATCACACTGAATGATGAAAAAAAGCTGAAAGCTTTAACTCTAAGATTGGGAATGAGACAGTTTTTCCCACTCTTGCCACTTTTATTCAACATAGTATTGGAAGCCCTAGATAAAGCAATTAGGCAAGAGAAAGAAAGGAAAGGATCCAAGTTGGAAAGGAGGAAGAAAAACTGTCACGATTTGCAAATGACATATTATATATAGAAAACCTTAAAGACACCATCAAAAAACTGTTAGAACTAAAAAACAAATTCAGTAAAGTTGCAGGATACAAAATCAATACACAAAAATCTGTTGCATTTATATACACTAACAAACTACCAGAAGAGAAATTAAGAAAACAATCCCATTTACAATTGCATCAAAAAGATAAAATACCCAGGAATAAATTTAACCAAGGAGGCGAAAGACCTGTATACTGAAAACTACAAGACATTAATGAAAGAAATTGAAGACACAAATGAAAGATATTCCACGTTCATGGATTGGAAGAATTAATACTGTTAAAATGTTCATACCATCCAAAGCAATCTACAGATTCAATGCCTATCAGATTCAATTCTACAAAACTCCAATGGCATTCTTCACAGAAATAGAACAAAAAATCCAAAATTTGTAAGGAACCACAAAAGACCCCAAATAGCCAATGCAATCTTGAGAGAGAAGAACAACACTGAAGTCATCACATTCCCTGATTTCAAACTAGACTACAAAGCTATAATAATTAAAACAGTATGGTATTGGCCTAAAAACAGACACATAGATTAATGGAACAGAATAGAGAGCCCAGAAATAAACCTGCACATACATGGTCAATTAATTTATGACAAAGGAGCCAAGACTATACAATGGGGAAAAGAACCTCTCTTTAGTAAATGGTGTTGGGAAAACTGGACCTCTGTCTTACATTATATACAAAAATTAACTCAAAGTGGACTAAAGACTTGAACATAAGGCCTAAAAGCATATAACTGCTAGAGGAAAACAACAAGTTCCTTGACATAGGTCTTGACAATGTTTTTTTTTAATCTGACACCAAAAGCAAAGGCAACAAAAGCAAAAATAAATAAGTAGGACCACTTCAAACTAAAAAGCTTCAGCACAGCAAAGGGAGCCATCAACAAAATAAAAAGGCAACCTACTGAATGGGAGAAAACATTTGCAAATTATATATCTGATCATGGATTAATATCCAAAATATATAAAGAATGCATACATTCTTTGAATGCATACATCTCAATGGTGAGAACAAATAGTTCGATTTATAAATGGGCAAATGGGGACTTCCCTGGCGGTCCAGTGGTTAAGACTCCGCACTTCCATTCAGAGGGCACGGGTTCGATCCCTGGTCAGGAAACTAAGATCCCACATGTCCTGCGGTGCAGCCAAAAATAAAATAAAAATGGTCAAATGATCTGAATAGACATTGTTCCGAAGAAGACATACAGATGCCCAACAGGGACATGAAAAGATGCTCAACATCATTAATCAGGAAAGTGCAAATCAAAACCACAGTGAGATATCACCTCACATCTGTTAGAATGGCTATTATCAAAAAGACAAGAAATAAGTTTTGGGGAGGATGTGGAGAAAAGGGACGACTTGTGCGCTATTGGTGCGAGTAAATTAGTGCAGCCACTGTGGAAAATTGTATGGAGGTTCCCGGAAAAATTAAAAATAAAACGACCATGTGATTCAGCAATTCTACTTCTGGGTATTCAAAGGAAACAAAAACACTAAGCTGAAAAGATATATGCACCTTTGTGTTCATTGCAGCATTATTTACAATAACCAAGATTTGGAAACACCTAAGTGTTCAGCAATGGATGAACGGATAAAGAAATTGTGGTATGTATATACATATATATATATATATATATATTCACAATGGAATATTATTCGGGCATAAAAAGAAAGAAATGTTGCCGTCTGCAACAACATGGATGAACCTCAAGGGCATTATGCTCAGTGAAATAAGTCAGTCAGAGAAAGACAACACTGTGTGATCTCACTTACATGTGGAATCTTAAAAAAACAAACCACCCCTCTATTTTCTACCTTTGTTTTCTACTTATTTCTAATGGAGCAAAGAAGGCCCTCTAGGTCTAAAGCAGAATTAATGGTGAAGATTTGCTATGTCTGATTAATGGGTCCTGAGGACTGGTGTAGTAGGACTTCTTGCCTCTGTGTCACTGAAAAACAACTATCCTTCTGTGATTTGACTGCATCTCAATGGGTTCAACCAAACATTCCTTTCCCTTCCTTCCCCCCCTTTCCCTTCCCCCCTCCTCTACTCTTTCTGTCTCCCTTTCTTTCTTTCTCTCTTTCTCTTTCTTTCTTATTGTGGTGAAATATACACAACATAACACTCACCATATTGACCATTATTAAGTGTACAATTCAGTGGCATTAAGAACATTCACATTTGTTGTGCAATCATCACCCATCTCCAGAACTTTTTCATCTTCCCAAACTGAAACTCTGTACCCATTAAACAATAATTCCCCTTTCCTCCCTTCCCCCAGCCCCTAGCAACCACCATCCTACCTTTCTGTCTCTATGAATTTGACTACTCTAGGTACCTCATGTAAGTGGAATCATACAATATTGGTCCTTTTGTATCTCATTTATTTTGCTTAACATAATACCTTCAAGACTCATCCATGTTGTAATATGTATCAAAATTTACTTTCTTCATAAGGCTGAATAATATTCCATTGTATGTATATACCACATTTTATTTATCTATTCATTCACTTGGACATTTTTGACTATTGTGAATAACACTGCTATGAGCCTTAGTGTACAAATACCTGTTCAAGCCCCTGCTTTTAATTGAATATATACCCAGAAGTGGACTTGCTGGATCATATGGTAATTCTGTGTTTAATTTTTTGACCAATTGCCATACTGTTTTCCACTGTAGCCGCACCATTTTGCGTTCCCACCAGCAGTGAACAAGGGTTCCATAAAATCACTGATTTTGTAACATATTTCCTGATTACAGTGCATGTTAACTGTAGAACATCTAGATAATGTAAAAAAAACAAAAGTGTAGAATATAAAATCCCCTTTATTCTAACTACCTAGTTCTACATTTGACCTCAATACATATTATCCCCAACAGGAAGGGAAGGGGTCATTTCCCTGTTACGAAAATGCTGGAGAGCATGATCCAAAAATAGAGCTGAGGCCTGCCCTGCTTGACCTCATGGTGAGAGGCCCCATCCTGGCCCTAATCATCAATAAGGTTCATGCAGTGAAGCTGACTTCTGAGTCATATTCATGGGCTGCTCCTGGTCTCAGGCGAGACATGGGACGGTCACATTCTCCGTGGGCCCGTCTCCTCATCTTTAAAACCCACCTCAAGATTGATAGAGCAAAACATAAAATGTTTGCGCAAGGTGATTCGTCTAGAGAAACGCGTTCTACACACGCACCAGCTACATCTTCATAATCGAGCTTTCATTTGTCGACCAGAGAGCACCGGAGGACCTGGGTCTGATGCATCAAAGATGCGGTCCTGCCCCAGGGAGCGGAGGACTGGAGCAGTTCCCGCCTCATTTCACTTTTCCAAGTCCCCATTGGCTGATTCCTACCATCGATCCGCCTTGTCCCCGCTGTCTTCTCCTATCACCGCCGCCGTTAGCCTCTCATCCTGTGCTCTCATTGGTCCTCCCCGCAATCGCTCTGCGCCAGGAGCGTTCCAGAGGCAGCCACTGGGAGTCGCTGGATTCGGTTTTTAAAAAACGCCGGCAGTGAATCCGCGGCGGAGCGGGCAATTTGAATGCCACCCAGCCGGGGCACGCGGCCGGGGCGCTGCTGGCCCTCCCCTGAACCCCAGCCTCTGCCTCCGGACCCGGAAGGCCGAGAAGGAGCCGCGTTCCGCAACCCTGAGCGCCAACCATGGGCCCGCGCCGCCGGATCCGCAAGCCCGAAGCCCCAAGGAGGCGCCCCCCGAGCCCGGCTCCCGCCCCCCCGCGGCCGGGCCCACCCTTAGGTAACCCGCCGTGATCCCTTTCCCTCCGAGCCGGCCTCCCTGCAGCCTGTCTGTGAGGTGGGTACGGCCGGGTCCGCGTGCCCATTTCACAGACGAAAAAATCTATGCTCGCTTGCCGAGCCTGGGGTCCAGCCCAGTCTCCCGACCCCTGGTCCGCTGGCCTTCCTCTGCAGGGAGGCAAAGCGGTTCTGCCGTCCAGTATCCGTTCCGGGACGGCCCAAGGTCCACGACCGGGGAGGGACTGGGGAAGGCAGTTCTGAGGAGGAGAAAGGACTGGCCCAGACAGTATTCTTAATTCTACTAACGTGTATTGAGTGCTTACCACTAACTAGGCATTATGTTAAACTCTATATGAATTAACTCAATTTTATATTGTGCCCATTTTACAGATGGGACAACTGAAGCGCAGACAGACCTGATAATTTGCACAAGATCACCCAGCTTGTTCCCGCAGACACGGGATTTTAAAAAATCGGTGTTTGTGCTTTTTTCAAATGCAAAAGTATTGGCTGCTTTTTGTGACAATTTCAAACAACAGTTCTAATTTTAGAAGGTGCCTTTCCAGGTTTTTGGGGGGTTTTTTTGTTTTGTTTTGTTTTTTTCCTTCAGTGAGTGGCTGTATTGGTCCTTAACCAAAGTGCCCTAACTTAGCCGGTGCTCTCACCTTGTTCCCTTCCAGAGGTAGCATGCCCGGAAAGAAGGCTGGTCTGTGGTCCTTAGTTTCTGTGCTGTGGTCTGGTGGATGGGATACCCACAAACAAGAACTGTGGCAGCAGCTGCTTTACTTGTCTTCTGCTCCATAGCTAAGAGCAGGGTGAAGAAAGTATTATTGGTTATTTATAGATGTTGCTGTTGTGAATGGGTTGTTTTTTATTTTTCTTTCCTTAACATAAATAACCTTTGCATCTAGCTAACTTGCTGAATTCTCTTGTTAATCCTAATAGCCTTTCAGCTGCTTTAATTGAAATTTTTAAGTGGACCATTATACTGTTTGCAAATAATGACTTTTGAGTCTTCTTTTCATTTTTATACATTTTATTTCTTATTTTATTGTTAGTGAGGCCCTGAGACTAGTGTTGAAATAAGAGCAATGTTTTGGTCATCTTTGTCTCATTTGTAATTTTAACAGGAATATTGTTACGTATGATGTTCACTATTGCTTCCGGATGTAGAAGCATCCTTACAACTCCAGTCCCCTGATTCGCTCTCAGCTCAGGATGACCTTGCCTCATGCTTCACTGAGGAAATAGAAGCCTCCAGACTGGATTCCCCTTTATCTTCTCACAGCAGAGAACCTAGGTGACCCCTTTCCATCAAAAGCCACTCCTCCTCCTACATGAGCTCTTGGTCATATTCTTCTGTCACCATCCCAGGGGCTTTCTGTTATCCTTACCACCTGCACTTGGAAGTAAATTCATACTCCTTACATTGGCATTTGGCAAATGTGCTCTGCTATTTCTGTTCTAAAGAAAAGGGCACCCCACATCCCCAGCTCCCTCATACTCCCTGTTTCTCACTTCTGCCCTTCACAGCTACCCTTTTTATTTTATTATTATTTTTTAATTTATTTATTTTATTTATTTACTTATTTTTGGCTGTGTTGGGTCTTCCCCGCTGCATGCGTGCTCTCTCTAGTCGCGGAGAGCGGGGGCTACTCCTCGTTGCGGTGCGCGGGCTTCTCATCACAGCGGCCTCTCCCGTTGCGGAGCTTGGGCTCCAGGCACGCGGGCCTCGGTAGTTGTGGTTCGCGGACTCTAGAGCGCAGGCTCAGTAGTTGTGGCGCACGGGCTCCGTTGCTCCGCGGCGTGTAGGAACCTCCCAGACCAGGGCCCGAACCCCTGTCCCCTGCATTGGCAGGCGGACTCCCAACCACTGCACCACCAGGGAAGCCGCACAGCTACCCTTTCTAAAACAGCCAGACTTAAGTCTACCCACGTGTCTGTTTCCCCTCTTCCCAGACACCCTTCAACCCATTCCAATCTGACTCCCCACAACCACTACCCTTACTTCCAGTACCCTTGAACTGCTGTTGTGAAGGTCACCAGCTACTTTCATGTTGCCAACTTTATTAGACATGCCTGTGTCCTTCTCTTATCCTCTCAGAAGCATTCGACACAGTGGGTCATTTCTTCTTCGAAACACTCCATCCCCCTGGCTCCGTGATACACACGCTCTGCAGTTTCTGCTCAGTGGTTTTTACTGCCTGTGCCACCTCTCTTCAGCATGTTGATGTTGGACTTCCATGGTCTACTTTTCCTTTCTTTCCCTTCCCCAGGTGGGCTCATCCCTCCCCGTGGCTCCAGTACCATTCATACACTGACAGCTCTCACATTTATAGCTCCAGCCCACATCTCTGACCCCGCACACCTACATCCAACGGCCTTTCTACTCGAAGACTCTGGGGTATGTCACACTAAACACATCTAAAAGCACACTTTTGGTTACTCCCCTCCTGCCACTTCATCCCCGGTTTCCCCCATTTCAGGAAATGGCATAGCCACTCACAGGATTGTTTAAGCCAGAAACCCGGGAGAGATTTTTCATCTTGCCCCCATGTCCATCCAATCCAAATGTAAGCTCAGGCACTTCCACCTCCATGTCGCATCCTAATCATGCCACTCGTTGCCTTCTCCACTCCCACCAGCCTAGTCCAAGCCCCCAGCACCCTGACCTGGCTACGACTTCCCTTCCACTCTTGTCCCTTTTCGGTTCTTTCCTTACACAGCAACTGGAATGATCTTTAAATGTAAGTGGATCATCTCTCCGTCCTGCTTAAAGCTCTTCCGTGGCTTCCCATTACTTTAGGATTAAATCCCGACTCCTTATGTAGGATTTTAAGACCCAACTATTGAATGTTTAATCCCAGTTCTTTCCCATGATCCCTCTAATTGGTTACTTTTCACAAGCACTTGTTCCTGAGTCATAGACTTCACATCTTCCCTTACCCCTTGGAGGTTATTATGTGTATTTTTCTTTCTCTCTTTTCTGTAATAACTCAAGTCCCTCTGGTATTGATTATTTTGTTTGCTGAGTTTGGTCCCTTCTTTTCATGGTGTTGGCCTTTTTACATTGCTTGGTGATCTTTAGTTGTGTTCATCTTTCCATTCTGTGACTGCCATGTCTGATTATTAAAGGCTGCTTCCGGCGACTGGACTGGGGACTGGTGGTGAGGAGGGAGGCAGGTGCCAGTAGCTCATCTCCTGGCTGTAGGGCCTCCCTCCTTCTAAAAAGTCCCCTGTTTCTTTGGCCCCTGGGATAAAGTCTCCACTGCCAGCACATCTCTGCATTGCCCCTCTGTCCCCATTTGCTCTCAGCAGGTTGTCTAACACTTGGCAAATAGTTCACCATATTAAATCCCTTCTACGCAACGACTTGGTGTGGATTCTCTCTTCTTGGCTAGACCGTGAATAACATTTCTTCAAAATGTTAGTTTTCATGGGGTTTTTTTTTCTTTTTTTTATTTGTTCAACTTCTCAGAGTTTCATTTGTTTTTACTGGTCCTTGATTTAATTTATGGAGCCAGCTGCACTGTTTTTGTTTTACACTCGTTTTCATTAAGTTAGTTTATTATCTTTAATATTTCTTTTACTCTATCTTCTTTTGATTTACTTTAATAATTCTCTTCCTAATACGTGAGTTGAACACTTAGCAGAATTATCTTTTAATGTTCTTGTTTTCTCGTAGATAGATCTTGAGGCTGTACATTTTCCTTTAGGACTATTCGGCTATATTGCTTAAGTTTTAAGGTGTAGACTTTTTATTTTTATTCATTTCTACATAGTCTAATTTCAGTGAATTGTCCTCTTTAACAAGAGAGTTAGAAGAATTTTTATTTTTTATATTCTTGTGTTTTTAATTTCTGATCAGAGTTTGACTTTTTTGATTTCTACTTTTAGGAATGATTTTAAGATTTTTTTGTCTTTTTTTGTTGTTGTTGAAACTAGGCTTTGAGCCAAAGGCTCTGACTTCATAGCCCAAAGGCCCAACACTGGCACTGAGTTATGCCACTTCTGAGCTCCCACCTTGGCCGCTAACGTGCTCTGGCCAACTGTCTTGACCTCTCTGGGCCTCAGGATAACAGAGACAAGGGAATTGTACTAGATAATCTCTCAGATTCCTTCCAGCTCTTAAAAAATACCTAAAAATTGGACTTTCCTGGTGGTCCAGTGGTTAAGACTCCGTGCTTCCAATGCAGGGGGCGCCTGTTCGATCCCTGGCTGGGGAACTAAGATCCCACGTGCTGCGCGGCAGGGCCAAAAAAACCCTAAAAACAAAATTGGAAACTGGGTTTCCAATCCAGGTGGGAAAGACAGAGGAGATGCACAGAGTACTGTGGGCCCAGAGGAGGGAAGTGACCCATCGGTTTGGAAGGGATTGGGAGTCAGGAAAGGCTGCCTGGAAGAGTCGGCATTTAAAATAAGACCCTCAGGATCATCACTGAGGGTCAATAGGACCCTCAAAGGATCACTTATTCATTCATTTAACAAAAATTTATTTAGCACCAACCACTGTTCTCCAGTTGCTGAAGATAACCGCAATGACTACAATAGACAAAAAGCCCTGCTTTTGGGAAGCCTGTTATATACAGTCTACGATTTGGTAGTTTGACAGCCAGGTTGGAATGCACCACCCGTTTTCCACTGCATTTTGCTCCATGACCCAACTCTTTTGCTCAGGCGCTCCCTCCCGTCCAGTTGCTCGCCGGAGATACCGGGTTCTGAAGGAGATCCGAACTCTTCAGAAGAGCACAAACCTGTTGTTAAGGAAGACCCCCTTCTGCCGCCTGGTGAGCTCCAGGGAGCTTCCCGCCAACCCCCATGCCGCCTCCTTTCTTTAAATTTCCCAGGTATTGGGCCCCTATCGCCTCTTGCCCAAATGGCAAGGGACCTCTTCCCTAGCCTGGTCGGGGACTCTTCATCTTCTGAAAACATGAGCCCACAAAGGGCACCTTCTAATTCTTTATGGAATTAATTTCTAACCCCTACCACCTTCGAACTGTGTTCTTTGATTACGTACAAGGAACTCTGTCATCCAACCACCCTTTCATCCCTTGTCTTGCCCTGAGAGATTGTCTCCTCCTCTCCCCACCACCAATGAAGAGAGACGGGCCAATCTCTAAGCTCCCTGGAGTTGACACCAGCTACTAGTTAGGTTCTATGATTAAGGGCCAGGAAGGAATAACGGAAATGAAGATTCATGGAGACTCACGGAGAGAGTCTGTCTTCTCTTGAACCTCCTTTTACTCTCTACTCCTCCCCTCTCCCCTTCTCCCTTGCTCCCCATCCCCACTCCTTCGCAGGCAAGAGAAATATGTGCTGTATTCACTCGTGGTGTGGACTTCAATTGGCAAGCCCAGGCCCTGTTGGCCCTACAAGAGGTAAGATGGGGGCCACGGTCCAGTTGGGTGAGGGGTGAGTATGGGAGAAAGGCAAGGCTACATCTCACCTCCTTGAAAAGAACAAGGAACACCCAGGGTTTGGAGGCTAGGTTCTCATTTGGTGGTAGTGGAATTCCCAGGCAAAGTTCAGTCTCATTCTGTGAATAATCCTTCCCTGCAGTCCTTTGAGCCCTTAGAGACTGAGGTTAGCAGGTCTCTCAGCAGAAAGCAGCCCATGGCCCCTCGTCTGTGTCAGTCTTTCTGCTTTTCTTTCTGTCCGCAGGCAGCAGAAGCGTTTCTAGTTCATCTCTTCGAGGATGCCTATCTCCTCTCCTTACATGCCGGCCGTGTCACTCTCTTCCCGAAGGATGTGCAGCTGGCCAGGAGGATCCGAGGCATTCAGGAAGGGCTCGGCTGAGCTCCTGCCGCCCGTGCCTCTGTAAGCTTTTCCTGCTCACCAGAGAGTGAGTGCACTTTGGGGGAAAACACCTAGCTTCTCATCACTGTGGTGGGAGTTTCTGCGAAGGAATGTTCCTTCTCCATCCTCAAGTCCTTTGCGGCCTCGCCTTCCCCTTGTTCTCTAGGGAAGGGTTGACCTAGTTTTGACTTGAATGCTTGGGATTCTGCGGCTCATGCCCTTTAAGTAACGACCAGACAGCCTGAACCTCTGACCGAGTGAATCCTCTCCATTCTACAAGGACCAGATGACCTCATTTTGATTAAAACAAAGTTCTTATTTTTGAAAATGCCTTGTTAGTAATTGTGATTCCTGTATTTCAGGGATGATACCAGGGACTCTGCCCGTAACTAGGACCAGATCACGGAGTACAAGGTGCTGCCTGGACTTGCTGTCTCTGAGCAGAGTGTGTGTGTTGCTATTGTAATTAGGTTTTTTTAAGAAGGAGAAGATTGCATGGCTTTCCTCTGTAACAGAGGTAATACATGACAGAATCAACACATTCCAAAAGTCCTGACAATAATTTTCAGATGAAGAGACTCCAAGTTTGACTTCACTTTGCAAATTATTCACACACCTGATGATTTGGAAGACATCAGATTTTCTAGGTTGTGAGAGAAAAGGATATTTACTGATTATTTTAGATCTTTCTGTACCATTTAAATTTTTTACCATATGTATATTTACTTTATTTAAAGCATAAGGGAAAAAATGAGAGAAGACCACTTCAGCCAGCTGCATGGAAGAGCCTGACGCGTCCAGCATACGAATCTCTGTCCTTCAGATTGATTTCATCATTAGTGGCAGCAGCAAGTTCCTGTGTGGACTGTGCCTGTCAACAGATTATATAGCTTTTCAAAAACTCAATTGGGATGAAAACGGAAATCGTTAAGGTTTGATGGCTCCTGGCTCCTTCTGGTAAATTCCTATCAAAATCATTCAGAAATTCTAGCTTGTAGAATTTATTTTATTCTTATCTGCAAGTCACAGATGATGTATCGTAATTTATACTGCAGACTTTTTCATTCCAGGACTTTTAAGAGCCTTTTCAATGTTTTTACAGGTATTTTTTATAACTCCCTTGTGGAGAGATAATAAAAATAATTCTTTAATGAGAAAAAGTTGAAGCGAAGTCACTACTGTACAGAGATTATACTGTGTCCTTTGTGTGTTAGCGTTAAGTTCTTCATTTGGACACTTGGCCAACAGCCACAATTTAAACAAGAGAATTCAGGGATGTGTTTTTGTCTCCAGTGGAGTAGGGCGTGAGCAGATAAAAGCCTTGCCCATCTCTTGTAACTGAAAGCAGCTTAAGAGATCTCCAGAGAAATGGGAAGGCCACCCGAAGACTTTTAGATATTGTGTGTGGTGAAAATGATTAGTGAGGGCGGACACGAATAATGACGCGTCAGCCAACTGAACTGAGAGACAAACTAAAGGGAAAAGGACCAAGTTCTGTTGTGTGATTTTAACCCTTTGGAAAAACCGTTTCCTGTTCGACATCAACTCATTTTTATGTAGACATTGGAATAAAGCTTACCTATCTATGACTATATTTAAAATTCTTGTCAGTATGTTATTAATCAGAAGATTATACTCTTCCTCTAGTTTTCTTTAAATTGACACTTCTCTGCTCTCTTAAAATTGTACTAACCAGGACCCCACTGTAACACATGGTCACATGTCACATGCAGATGCCAGGCAGGATGTGTGCTCAGCACCACAGAGTATTTATACAGTAACGTGAGAATAAGTAACTTACACCATGATAATGTTATATGATATCATTACAACTTACTGTAAACTTTGAGCACTTACACTGCTGATGTTGTTGGAGTTTTGTTTTTGTTTTTCTCTACTTTCTGGGTGATTTCACCAACATTATGTTCTAACCTTTCCATTAAGTTTTTATTTCTGCTTTCACATTTTTTAATATCCAAGAACTCTCTTATTTTTTGAATGTTTCTTTTTTATAGCATCCCAATCAGTATTTACTCAAAAAAAAAAAAAAACAATCTAGATATTTCAAGCCAAGCGTAATTTAATGGAAGGGATTGGTTAAATGATGTCAAGAGGGCCGGAAGAGCTAAAGGGAAGAGAGGACGCTACCCCAGGATCAGGAAACTTCCAATGCTCAAAGCCCACACTCACTGCTGCTCGGCTGGAAGCATGGCCCCCGCCACTACTGCGTTAGAACCACACCAATGCTACTGAGCAGGAATAAGGAGCCCCCGCTCCAGCCAATGCTGCTGCAGCCACCACTGACACCGAGGACATCTGTCATCCGCTGCTGCTTCTGCTGCCAAAGGCACTACCAGAACAACAGAGAAATGTCTCAACTCCCACCTGCCAGGCCCCACCAGCATTTTCCATTGGCAGAACCTAGCCAGAGCAGCTGCAAGGGAGTCTGAGAACCCAACTGTTGCCTTCTAACCCCCTTGTGTTAGGGACGAGACCTTGAAAGGGTGAGAATGGAGCTTTGAGGGCCAATAGACACGCTCTGCAGGACGTGTGCTCTCAGCACCCAATCCCAATCTTGTTTCATGGATGCAATACCATTTTAAGGATATTTATCATAATTTTGCTACTGGTTTTTGTTTTCTTTCTGCTGCATCATCCTGTTTCCTCTAAGTTGTTTTTGTTTTTCCTGTTAGTTCTAGTTTCCCTTTCACTTATAAGGTTTTCCTTTAATGTTTAACAATCTTTACGTTTAAAAGTGGGAGACAGAAAAGCTAATAGGTAGTTCTGAGCATGTTGGTGGGGCTTGTTGACTTGGAGCTTTACTGTAGAATGGTCAGGTGGGTCTTTTGTTGGGGACACCCTGCTCTCTTAGGCCAGCCAGATCCCCAGGGGAGGGTCATCCAACCCTTACCACTTGGACAGCAAAGGCCCAGCTGGTTCTAGGAGCTGAGTGGCAGAGTGCTGAGGCTATCCATATGCAAAGTTCACCGTGCATAAGCTTCCTTAATCTCCCTGGCTGTGGCCTCCTGAAGTCCAGAGACTCGATTTTCTCTTCTCTTGAGGATCAGCCTCCAAGCTTCTGCTGGGATGGGGGAAAGAGAGTCACCAGTGATTGAGTGGTAGGAGAGGAACATTTAGGGACTTGTTTCCTAAGCAGCATCTAACCAATCCTCTATTTTAGCCAACCCTCACTCACACCCAGTTGCGGAAGTAATTGATGCTCTTTTGTTCCTGAGCCTTATGAGGATTTTGCCTTGTAGCTTGTGATGGTTCTTAACTTCCCCCCCTGCTAGTTTAGGATTCCACTCTCCTGGGTCTGTGAAGTCAGTTTCTACTCATCCATCTGCTTTCTAAGTTTCAGGATTTTTGTTACTGTTTTTTCCTGTCCTGTCTTCCCCATCCTTATGAATTTATGTTGAGCTTCCTATCGTCTATAGCATTGTAGATTGGCAGTTATTTTCTCTCTTTACATGAGAAAGCTGTTCCACTATTTTCTGGGTTCTGTTCTTGCTGTTGAGAAGTCAGCTCTCAGTCCAACAGATGCTCCTTGGAAGCCAATGTTATCTCTGACTTTCTCTTCTTAGAAGATTTTTCTTTGTTTTTGGTGTTCTGCAATGTCATTCTGATGTGTCTAAGTGTGCATTTCTTTTTATTTGTCTTGCTTGGCATTCATAGGGCTTCTTGAATATGGATTGATGTCTTTTTATCAATTTTGGAAAATTCTCTCCTCAGACACTGCCCCTTTGCATTCTCTCTCCCCTCGTTCTGGGACGCCAATTATCTGTTTGCTGGGCCTTCTTCTCACTGTATCCTTAATGTTTCTTCCCCTCTTCTATTTTCCATCTTTTTTCTATCGGTGCTGCGTATCTTCTTTCTTCTGTTCTACCCTGTAATTAATTTATTTTCTTTCAGCTATGTCTAATCTAGTTTTAAACCAGACCATTTCCTTAATTTCAGTTATTGTATTTTTAGTTCTAGAATTTTTGATTCTTTTCAAAATTGTCCTGTCACTTTTTTTTTTTTTTTCCGGTACGCAGGCCTCTCACTGTTGTGGCCTCTCCCGTTGCGTAGCACAGGCTCTGGACACGCAGGCTCAGCGGCCATGGCTCACGGGCCCAGCCGCTCCGCGGCATGTGGGATCCTCCCGGACAGGGGCACGAACCCACGTCCCCTGCATCGGCAGGCGGACTCCCAACCACTGCGCCACCAGGGAAGCCCTGTCCTGTCACTTTTTATAGTTTCTAGTTCCCTGCTTAAGATGTCAAGCTTGGCTTTTATATCCTTTAACGTAGTAAGTAAGCATAGTTGCTTTACAGACTGTGTGTGATAACTTTCATATTTAGACTCCCTCTGGCTCTGTTTCTATTTGTGGTTTCTGTTGATTCTCACTCATGTTTTTTTCTCTTTGGTGTTGATTACATTTGATAGTATGCCTGACACATCTATATGAGGAAATAATTTGAGGCCTAGAATGGTACCTTCCTCTAGAGAAGCCTGGCATTTTCTCTGCCATGTACTTGGAGGCACTAAACATTCAGAACCACCTTAATTCAGTTTTAGAGCTTGAGAGTTTCTGAGCCACCCAGATGTTTCAAAGCCAAGGTACAGTGTCAGGTTGGAATTGTTTCTCATTCACTTTATTCCTAAGGTACAACCTGCCCTCCAAGGTCAGCTTATCATGCTTACCTTGGCAGGCCTGCACTTCAACCTTTGTCTCCCTAATCCCACAATGTTACCAAAAGCATACCTCATCCCTCAGCTACTTTTTTAGGACTGGCAAACATCCCCATGAGAAAGTGTTAGGCCTAATCTGTTAAACTCATCTCTAGATTTCTGTCCTCTCTTTGATCTTGGATCAGTAATTACTAATAAGTAGTCACTATCTTGTTAGCAGTTTAACACTTTTAAGGAAGAAAAAATATAGTTGTCCAACTTTTTTTAGTTGTCTTCAGTAGGAGAATGATCCAAATGACTACTGGCATAAAGACAGACCAATGGAATGGAATAGAATAGAATAGAATAGACTAGGGAGCCTAATAAATGAATAAACCCTCGCACATATGGTCAAATGATTTTTGACAAGGGTGCCAAGGCCATTCAATGGGGAAAAGACAGTCTTCCCAACAAATGTTTCTGGGAAAACCAGATATCCCCATGCAAAAGAATGAAGTTGGAACCTTACCTAATACCATATAGAAAAATCAACTCAAAATGGACCAAAAACCTAAATGTAAGAATGACAATTATAAAACTCTTAGAAGAAAACATAAGGCAAATACTTCACAACATTGGATTTGGCAATGATTTCTTGGATATGACACCAAAAGCACAGGCAATAAAAGAAAAAATAGACAAGTTTGAGTTCATGAAAATTAAGAATTTCTGTGCATCAAAGGACACTATCCACAGAGTGAAAAGGCAGAATGAGACAAATATTTGTGACATATATAATGAGATATATATGATATATGATAATGTAAATGTAACATATAATGATGTATAATGAGATAATGAGACAAATATCACAGAATGAGAAAAATTTGCATATCATATCTGTTAAGGAATTAATATCAGAATATATAGAGAACTAAAAATAACAACAAAAACTTGATTCAAAAATGAGCAAAGGGGGCTTCCCTGGTGGCACAGTGGTTAAGAATCCGCCTGCCAATGCAGGGGACATTGGTTCGAGCCCTGGTCCGGGAAGATCACACATGCCGTGGAGCAACTAAGCCCGTGTGCCACAACTACTGAGCCTGCTCTCTAGAGCCCACAAGCCACAACTACTGAGCCCATGCACCACAACTATTGAAGCCCGCACGCCTAGAGCCCGTTTTCCGCAACAAGAGAGGCCACCGCAATGAGAAGCCCGCGCATCGCAACGGAGAGCAGCCCCCGCTCGCTGCAACTAGAGAAAGCCCGCGGGCAGCCACGAAGACCGAACGCAGCCAAAAATAAATAAATAAATCTATTTTAAAAAAATGAGCAAAGGACTTGAATAGAGGAATATGTTGCAACAAGAATGTTAGTTTTATAACTCTAAACATTCAATAACATTTTTTTCAAATTTTGTAATATTATATCTTCCCAATGGGAAAAAAAAAATGAGACTCATTCCTGAATGTTTATGTTTAAATCCCAGTTGATAATAGCTATTTTCATTATTGGCTAAACTGTCTGATGAGAATGTACAGTTAGTTCCAAATCCCCAGCCTGTAGAGGATTCCAAGAAATGGCACCCAGAGAGTATCAAATGCAGCTTGATCCAGGAGAGAAAGGAGACTTGCGTTTCAGAGTCTCTAAGTGAGCTGAAGAGAACTAGCAAGGTGCGTCTCTCTGGGCGTTTGCTAAGTTCTGGATGGTCCCCACTCCACCCCAGCCAACTGAGTCGGTGTGGACACCCTCTCTGCTCTGACCATCAACTGGCACGGAACAGGGTCTTCAGAGTAGATGGCAGAAGGCCAGATACCAGATGCCAGCGAAGGTTGTGGAGAGAAAGAGAACTGTCATTCTGTCCAAAAAATATGAAACCATCCCTTTGCCTAACAAGTGTCTCTCCAAGCCTCTTCAGTGTTAGATTTCCTTGGTTTACCAGTGCGCACACAGGGTCAAAGCTCACTCTACTCCCTTTTATCAGATCACACTCAGACACCCAGAGAACTGAAACCCTAACTCTGCTGTTAATAATAGCATGACTCACCTGCAACTTTTCCACAGAAACAGCAGCAAAGAACAGGAGGCGGCCAACATCAGATTAGACCCAGATTCCACCACAAGGCGCAAGAGACAGCGTAGTTAGTACATGAGAAAAAATTAGTTTCTTTCAAGCACTTTCGTGGAATCAGACTCATAGGTTTGGGAATAACGGTAATAACCAGCCAGTGTATACACACACTTATGCCTGAATCTCCTCTCTAACAACATCCTCCCCACACCTCCCTGCAAAGCAGCCGGCTGTTCTCTCCTTGGACTCCTCTACTGATGGGGAGCTCATTACTTCACTAGGCAGCCTATTCCATACCCTGATACTCTGACTCCAGAAGAATCAGTAATTTCCTCCTACTATTTCCAGTTCCCCTTCTTGGGGCCCATATAGGCCATACCTCACTCCTCCCCAACATGACAGGCTTTCCTGCAATAAGACAGTCCAGTGACAGCTCCAAAGTCACCACTGGACTGACTGTCATGACTATTAGATCAGAGACTCCAGCTCCTTGGCTTGGAGGTTATTAAAATTTGGTTTTGCCATTCAAATCAAGGAGGAAAGGGAAGGTTCCAGGCCCAGACAAAGGCCCTCTCAGAGCACCTCCCCCTCCCCTAGGGGAGCCTCTTGCCCCCAGGCCTTTGTTGCTCACTCTCAGGTCTCCTGGGGGAGAAGGTAGGACAGGGGCATCGTAGGGGTGGAGGGGCCTGGCTTCCCAGGACCACCCTGGGCTTCCTGATTCTCTAAGGATTGTTACATGCACCCATCTGTTCACAATCTATGTCTAAAGCCAGGCTGCTTACAGTCTCGAGGAAGAGGCATGGGCCAGCCGAGAGGCGGTGTCTTCATTTCCTGCACTGCTGTGTCTTCAGCTTGTCTCTGACCCTCCCATGCTGGGCACCACAAGGCTCTGGCCACCATCAGAACTCTCCCCCTGCCTGATGTCCTCCTTTCTCCCCTGCAACTGAACCAGTATTTTTCACAAAATTTTAAAAAGTTGAGTAGATAAATGTACTCTGTAAACTACAAACTTGGTAGACTGACTATAGAAAAACAATTCAACTAAAACTTACCAGGCACATTAATATATGAACGACAGCGAGGAGATGGCCTGGTAGTTAGGTGTGGTGATTAGAAGGCCGTACGTGCTAACCGATGGTCACTGGGACCAAGATCATGGCACACCAAATCCAAGGTCACCACCCCTGAAGCTGTGTTGGGGGGAAGTGGAGCAGCTATGATGACAGGTCTGCACACTCAGCCCGAGGGATTAGCAGTAACCAGTCTCCTCTCGTCCTCTCCTGGAGCCTAGAGAGATCAGGATAGGACAGTCCTGCAATACCACTCAAAAGATTTCCAGGGCTTCCCTGGTGGTGCGGTGGTTGAGAGTCCGCCTGCCGATGCAGGGGACACGGGTTCGTGCCCCGGTCCAGGAGGATCCCACATGCCGCGGAGCGGCTGGGCCCGTGAGCCATGGCCGCTGAGCCTGCGCGTCAGAAGCCTGTGCTCCGCACCGGGAGAGGCCACAACAGCGAGAGGCCCACGTACCGCAAAAAAAAAAAAATATTTCCAGGGGCTCGCATAGGCCTGGGGCCCCACAGGGCTCTCTCCCTGGGGTCCCTCCCAGCCTCCCCCTTCCACAGCCAAGGAAATGGAAACCCAGAGAGGTTGAGTGAATTCTTGAGCAAAGAAGCTCCCCTGACTGAGGTCGAGGGGACTTTGCAGGCATGAGGTGGAGGATGGTTCTTAGTCCTGCTGCAGAGATGGGGACGGACGACCAGCCAGGGAGACCACCATGGGGAGAGAAGGGACAAAGAAAAGAGACACAGCATTAGACTGTGACAGCAGTCAGCTGAGTCACCCCCAGGATGCCAAGGGGCCTCAGGATCTCTGTTCTCCCCAAACCCATTCCTACAAAAAGCAGAGTCCAGCTCCTCTGGGGCCCCAGGAAACTCTCCAGCCCTCACCTTTCCGTCAGGAGAGAAAAGGTGGGAGCCCTAGTGACCACCAGGGCCAGGTACGACAGACGTGGCAGGACGTGAGGGACACTTCCTGTCCCCCTCCCTCCCTGCTGCCACTGCCCTCACTGGTACAGGATTCTAACTTTGGAGACCCCTCTAAAATATCCCCTTGGCCCTTGTTATGGGCTGAATTGTGTCCTCCACAAATTCCTTTATTGAAGTTCTAACGCCCAGTACCTCAGAATGTGCCTGTACTTGGAAACAGAGTCTTTGGAGAAGTAATTAGGGTAGAGCAAGGTCATTAGGGTGGGTCCCAATCCAGTGTGACTGGTCTCCTTATAAGAAGAGGAAATTTGGACACAGATGTGTGTTGAGGGAAGACCGTGTGGAGAAACAGAGAGAAGATGGCCATCTACCAGCCACGGAGAGAGACCTCAGAGGAAACAACCTCACTGGCACCTTGAACTTGGACTTCCAGCCTCCAGAACTATGAGAAAATAAGTGTCTGTTGTTTAAGCCCCTCCCCACCCCCCCCACCCCCCGCGTGGTACTTTGTATGTCTGCGAACCAGCCCTTGTCTATCACCCCTTCTCACTGTTACTGCGGCATCCACAAGAGGACAGGCTGTGTGACGGTGGAAGTGGACACTGGGCCCATCACAGAGAGCGGGTGTGGTGGGGTGGGGAGAGGAGGTGAAACGTCACCCTGGTAGACACCAGGCGTGGGCTGTTCAGGGCAGCAGGGCTCGGGTCTGTGCAAGTGAACATGCCCAGCAGAAGAGACTGTCCCTATGTGCTTGGGAGGGAGTCCCAGACTCACTTGGCCTTTTCCACCGGCGCCCCGAGGCAGAGGATGTTGAGTCAGAAGGAGAACTGTAGAACTCACGGTGGAAAGAGAGCTCTGCAGGCCCCAGGCTCACCTCTAACCTCCAGTGGGGCAAGAACCACAGGCCACAGGCCCAGGGAGAAACCTGAAGGAAAAGAAACCCGATTAGATCATAACATCTGTGCAGGTATTTAAATTAGAAAATAACCGTAAAAAGAGAGATGGAACACGTTGGTAAAGAACCTTCCTGTTGCAGAGGCTTTCGCGTGGCTGAGAATCACCTGTCCTTCCTGACAACTCTGAGGGGACTGTCGGGACCTCACCTTCCACACGAGGTAGTGAAACAACCAGAGTCGCAAGGAATCTGGGCCTGGCACGGGCAGCGCCATGTCTGAAGCCCGACTCTGACCGTGGCTCTGTAACCCGGGCAAGCTGCTCATCCCCCGTCAGCGCCGTCGCGGGCTCTGGCAGCGCCTGCCTCCTCATAAACGGCAGCAGCTGCTATTGTTATCACGGTTCTATAGCAGCGCCTTCAGGGAGGCCGAGCGGCCATGTGGCAGAAGCTTGAACACAGTCTTCGGGCCAAATTCACAGGCTTGGACAGCCTGGTACCCAGCAAGGAGTACGGCCACATAAACCGGCTGTCGGCCCTCAAATCGCCTTCACAGGAGCCCTATTTCAGGACTGTTGCATGACGAGGGCTCAGAGGGCAGCGGTCTCAGGCGCTACGACTTGGTGGGGGGCTTAAGTGGTTTAAGCAATTCTGAAAGGTTGTCATTAGCTATTGAATAAAATTGGTCACCCTCAGTTCCCAAGCAGAGGGACTAATGTACCATAACATCTCGAATTTATTTGGTGTCTTTCTGCCAAGGAGATCAAAGCACTTGAAAATAATTTCCTCTAAACTTTTCCGAGCAAGAAGCCAGTGGGGGAAAAGCACATTTCACCTATGAGCTCCGCTTGACATCAGTCAGTCTCTGAGACTTTATAATTCTGTATGTTCTAGCAAAAGGCTTTTGCACCTATCCTCAGTGGCACTCTGGGAAGTAAACAGACAGGTGGGGTTGACCCCATTTTACAGATGGGTAAATGGAAGCCCCGGGAGCCTGAGTCCCTTTCCCAACTGAGGACTTTCCCATCGTGCACTGCTGCACATTGGTACCTCCATGCATTGTCATGTTTGCTATTTTCTCCTTCCCAGGGCTCCCCTAAATTCCTCCTGTGTTCTCAATCCCTTCCCCTCTCTCTTTGTCCCAGGGCTCACCTTCTTCGACCCTTCTACACCTCTATCTCCCGTGCAGAGCTTCATATGGCTATGTACCTGCAGCTGGAAAAACCTTCCCCCGTACCCTGCTGCCCCTCTTCTTAGCCATCCCAGCTCTGGCCCTTCCTCTCCCTGGCAAGTTTCCCCTGACTATCAACCGTGGTTGCTTCTGTTTCTTACCACATACTCCTGAGCCCACAGGTGGCCTTTCACCTTCACCCCTTCCATTGCAACTGCTCACCAGGCACTGTTCTCAATATCCTGAATAATAATAACCACCATACATTGAGGGTCTACTGCTGCAGGTGCTGTGCCATCCATCCTTAAATGACCTTGAGAGATGGGTACTGTTAGCTCAGGTTACAGACGCGGTAACAGAGGCTCACAGCCTCTGGTTCAAGTTTAGAGCAGCCTGATGCTAAAGCCAGTGCCTCTCCTTTTCCACAATCCCTCCTGCTGGGCTGCTTTACGTACCTGGTGCAGGGCAGGCCCTCATCACCCACCCAACCCCCCAGCAGCTCCCCTCCTTCTGCCCTCCTGGCCATGAGTTTCCCAAGGTCCTTCCTCTGTCCCTCTGCATGGCATTCCTGCACTCTCCCCAGGCTTCAGTTGGGACTTCTCTCCAGATGGCCCCCAAATCCACCCTCTGGCTGCAGCCTCCTCCGGATTTGGGTTCTATATCTCCAAATCCCCTTGGCTGCCCAACATCCTGGGGGCTTGCAACAGAAGTTTCTAAAGCCAGACTCCACAAAGCAACCTCCATCTTGCAGGGGCTGGGCTTCTGCCCACCATGCTCCAATTCTCAGTCACCTTGGGCTTTTCTGTAAGCCTGGCCTTTCCACCTCCCAGCCAGTCACCAACACACAATTCTTTCTCCCTGGTCCTCTCAAACTCATTGCTTCCTTCCTCACCTCATCTCCTTACAGCTGATCTACTGCCACCTTCCCGCTGGCCTTTCCTGTCGCTGTAAGACCCCAGCCCTGGACACCTCAAGTCTCCTGCACATGCCCTGGGATGGGCCTTCCTTGGGGTGGAGGGTCGTAAGGACTCCACTCCTCAGTCCTGACCTCCTGAAATAACTCCCCTTCCACAACCTGGACACCACACCCAGTGATGCCCCACTGAATCCCTCTGCAGAGGAGGCACAGGGTTCAAAGTCAGACAGACCTCAGCCTGAAACCTAGCTCTCCCACTCACTTGAGTTGTGACCGTTAGGTTGGTAACTTAACCTCTCTGAGCTTCAATTCTCTCATCTGAAATTTAATCAAGTTGTTGGAAAGATTAAATGGGGTTCTGTTTGTAAAGCACTCAGCATACCCCTGGCACCTTACTCGACAAGTGGTGACTGATTTCTTTACTGGAGACCAAAATACACCCCAGACCCACATTTGCCCACCTCCTCACACCCCACGCCACCTTGGAAACCTCTCTGCCGCAGGAAGGGCGTGCCCCCTCAGGAGTCATCTGTGAGGGGAGAACATTTGACAACAGTGAAAGCACACTGACTGCCAAGGGGAGATGGAGAATTACTTGCCTGAGCAGCAATATCACCCCCAGGTGACAGCCAGGACCAGCACAAGGAGCAAAGCCTTCATCCTAGCAGCAGAGAAGGGCTGCTTCCTCCCTAGGGACATGACACTGGGCCAAACCCAGGCTTGCGTCTCCCTTTATATACAGGATGAGCCCTGCAGCCCCTCCCACAGGAGGAACTTGATGCTTTTCCACCCAGGTGCTTTCAGGGACTGGCCAGGCCTGCAGCTCCCTTCCCTCCCCATCTTCCAGCCCTGGTGCCAGGTCCAAGCTCCAGCCACAGCAGCATCAGTCCCCTCCTCAAGCCCAGTGCTGCTTCCCGGGGCTCCAACCCCCAGCCCTAACTCATGGAGAATCAGGCTTCCTGAAGTTTTTTTTTCTTTTCTATACTCTCGGGGATTCAGGAGTCACACAGAAATTGAAGTCATATAAAAATGAAATGGGGGCTTACCTGAATTCATTATTGGTAACTGTGGTCAATCAATAAAGCTCTTCTCTGGACTTGAGAGCAGGACAGGACTCACCTCTGGGTCAGGGACCTACAGAGGTTTTATTCATTTTTGTTCTTTTTGTTCATTTCATGCTCCACTTTAATTATGTTGATTTAGTGGATCTGAGTCAGGAGTAGCTCAAAACTACACAATGAAGAATACTCTACTTCAACAACAATTGATTTGCTGGTCTAGGAACGATGGCTTGGAGGTGGCATCCAGCCACACACACACACACACACACAGAAATAAGCCTTATTAAGACACATTCTGGGGTAATAAAGATGCTGTAGGGAGACAGGCACATTTGCAGACTGCAGATGGGAATGTAATTGAAAGGGTTCAGAATATGTCACCCCCAAATATGCCACTTTGGCATACTGATTATTTTGAATTAAAGGTACTTTTAAGAAACAGTTGGTACAAGAAGGACACTCTGACCCTCCTTTGTCCTCCTGAAAGCAAGAGATCAATCTCCCATGTGGAAGGGACCCTCCCTGTGCCAGGAGGATAGAAGACATCCTTATCACCAGGGACAGGGAATTTAGGGCTGAGAAGCCTGTAACAACAAAACTGGTTAAAGTAACCCCTATCCGCCTACTTACTTCTTCCCTATTTACTACCCATAGCCCAGACTCCTTTGTCTTGTCAATTCTTCACAAATGTATTGTTTCTTTGTCTAAAAAGTATAAAAACCTCCTTCTCTGGTCATTGCTTCAGGTCTTCTGTCTCTCGTGAAGGCTCCCATGGACATGTAAGAATTCAATCAAATTTGTATGCTTCTCTCCTATTAACCTGTCTTATGTCAGTTTAATTCTCAGGCCCAACCAAAGACCCAAACAAGATAGAGGAGAATTTTTCCTCCCCTACAAAATCGAGTATTTTCTTTTAAAACTCTTTAAATTATGAGTAACCAACAGTTTCGCCATGAGGTTTTCCTTAATGAAATAATTATACAAAGATACACTTGATCAGTGTCCTAACATATCATCTGATCCTCAGGCACTTTACCTGGATTCAGATGAGCCCCATTCCCAGCACAAACAAAGGTTTGCTAACATGTTTCAAAGAATACCTAAACGGTAGCCAGCCTGAGCACAGGCTCCTACCTAAGAGAAAAAGGCGGGCGTGAGTTAAAGGGGATCATGTGTCTGTCTACCTTCTGGTTCTGGTACCCAAGGTGTAAAGAACCCACTGGTGGACCGATGGCTGTCGTTCTAATCCTCCTATCCGGGGAGTTCCTGGCTGTGGCCGCCTGGCCCTCTGCAGGGAATGGGGCACTGAGTGTCAGGCCCAGCAGCCTTGGCACAGGATGTCCTTGCCAGAAAGGGACAGGAGAGGGAGGCAGATGGGGGTCTGTGTTTGGACAATCCACAGAACAAAACTCTCAAAGCTCACTTGAGGGATTTTGGTCCAAATACAACTCCTGGACAGGTACTTGAATCTTGTTAGAAAGCTGGCTAGACACCTGGTTGAAGGGTTTGGACAGTTTGGTGAGGCAAGATTCCCAGGAAGGGAATGGCAAGGATCTCAAAGACTCCACTCAGTGTATGAGGAAACTGAGTAGTTCTTTTATTTCTGCTAGGATTATGATCTGTCTACTATAGTTTCATGCTTATGGGCCTTCGTTTCACTGAACATATAATAATAATGATAATAATTGCTAATAATTTGTGAGCACTTACTAGAGCACATCTGACTTATTAGATCCTCATAACCCCTACAAAAGTAGGTAATCTGCTATAACAGTACATTTCAATTGTGTGAGGCTTTATACTGTTCATTTCTAACCTGTACATTACAAGCCATCGAATAAACACTGAGCACTCACCTAGTCCACAGCACCTCACATACATGACCTCACTCTTCTCCCACAAGCACGCTGTGGCTGGGACCTGAACCGTCCTCCTGTACAGCAGAGGATACTGAGACTTGGAGATGCAGCATCGCTTGATCCCATGGTTAAGTGAATGATTCAGGCAGGTGTCCAAAAGGTGCCCCATCCTTCCAAAACCTGGGCTTTTATCCAGCCTCTTTTGATCCTCACAACAGCAGAGAGATGATCACTGCCCTACAGTTGGGAAGCAGAGTCTCTGCTGAGGGAGGGGACTCATCCTGGGTCACCCAGGCACTTGACCTATTGGTCACACGGGCCGAGTCCTTCTTCCAAGTGCTCTAAGACACTGTACGGTTGAACAGCAGGACACATGGCTCCCTGGTACCTTACAGAGCCCCATCAGGGCTCTTATCCTGAAAGTGGGGAGACAAACGAATCAAATTCAATAAAACCTCCAAGCTGGATGGGATGGCTGCCACCCTGAAAATTACAATGTGAATTCCAAATAACCATTATAGGTTTGATAAAAGGGCAAATGTGAACAGAATAATGTTCAATAACAGGCAGTGTGGTCTAAAGGGACAAATAGGGATTCTGGAGTCAGACCTGGGTCTTGATCTCGGCTCTGCCCTTTTGAGTTATTTGACCTTGGGCTAGTTACTTGTCTTTGAGATCCTGTTTCCCTCTTCTGTAAAGTGGGTGTCACGATACCTTTCTCACAGGTCTGCTGTGGGGATTAAGGGAATAACATACATAAAATATGCAGGAAATGCTAGATAAATATTTGCTTTAATTCCTATTGAGATAGGTTCCGATTAATGCAACTACAGAGGAAAAAATAGCTCAACAGAAGGGCTGGCTTCATAAAAAAGTTGCAGAAAAAAATCAGATAAAGGCAGTAATGGGTATATTTTTTTATTGTTGTATTTCTTTGGACTCGTTTTATAAATGAAAACCCAACTTGGTGGCCGGAGTGAGGGGATTCTTTCCAATAGTCTCAGCTTCTCAGCCCTGGTCAAGGGTTCAAGCATTGTGTTGTAGAGGGTGATGGGTGGAAAACAAAAAGATGATTGAAGATCTGGCTCTTAGAGTAACTCTTCTGTTCTCTGAAGGTGATTGTGTATATTTGAGTTGTGTTTCTTGTCCTATTATTCTTTCTAATACCCAGATGAATTTTATTTGTTAAGGGAGAAAATGGCTTAAAACAAAGTCTCCCTATCCTTATCTGTATAATGTTGACATTGTGAGACTATGCAATTTCTAGGTTCCTTTAGGCTTGAAGAATCTCTACATGTGTGTGAAAAAAATGCAAGTTTAAAATTGTAGGTTTCCACAATGGGGCCAGGGCAGCTGGAATCATCCAGTGATTCCTTCTGGTTCCAAGAGAAGACAAACTTTGATTTCAAAACTAAACTTTGAAATTGAAAAATAAAAGAGGAAAATAAAAGGTTTCCAAGGCTAGGAGGAAAGATTTAAATTTTTGAAGAGCTCATCAGCATTTCAAGGGTAGTGATAAGCCCCTGGAATTTACTTTGCTGTTTTCAGCTGAAGCACCGCCACCCCCAGCCTCCCCAGTTCTCCTCTCCTGTGTCTCCGTGTCAGGCTGGGTGGCCACAGCTCTGGGGTCTGAAACTCTCCCAGTCTCATTCCCCTTTGTTCCTGTTTGTGTATCTAATCATCTTCATGCTTCCTCTGTTCTCTCTCTCTCTCTCTCTCCCTCTCAGTGTCCACTGTCAATCTTCCTGACTCCTTTTTGGCCCCTGCCCCGTGGTCCTGACCTGAACATAGAGGGGTTTTTTTTTTTGCGGTACGCGGGCCTCTCACTGTTGTGGCCTCTCCCGTTGCGGAGCACAGGCTCCAGACGCGCAGGCTCAGCGGCCACGGCTCACGGGCCCAGCCGCTCCGCGGCATGTGGGATCTTCCCAGACCGGGGCACGAACCCGTGTCCCCTGCATCGGCAGGCGGACTCTCAACCACTGCGCCAGCAGGGAAGCCCTGAACATAGAGGTTTGACTGCTGGCTCACAACTTTTTTAACGGCTAAGTAGACTTCACAACATGAACTCCAGAGTAGGGTTGTTATGGAGAAGTATGAGGGGGAAAAGAGGTGAAAAGAGAAGGCCAAGGAAGAAATTTAACACAAAGGTCCTCAGGAATATTGGAGAACACCCCTTCTCAGAGAACACCTCGAGGAGGAACAGGTTGAAACTGCAGGAGGAGTATCTGGATGCCGATGACTTGGCTTGCCTCCCCTTGAGAGCTGGTCATTCATGGTCACCACAGCCTGTCACCTTCTGGTGGGTTGTAGGGGAGGGCGTGCTGGAGCAGGAAGGGTTCAGCTTTGCATCCGGCAGATGGGGCTGGGAACCATAGTTCTGCTACTTAGAGGGCGTGACTCTCCGGACCTGGATCTCCTCATCTGCAAGAGATGAGCAGTGCTACCTGCCATGTGCAGGGGGAAGGGTCAAATGTGTTCTAAAAACACCTACTACTCTTTCCTCCTACCCCTTTTATGGTAGCCCTTCACTTGCCCATTATTCAGAAGCTTGCTGTTAAGGCAATTTGGAACCTCAAACACATTTTCTCATAAAAACCAGTAGCCCTGAGCTGTGTGAAGCCTGGCCCCGACTCCAGTCTACCTTGCCGTCCTCCTTCTCTTCCCAGCACTCCCATTCATGGTCTGGACTTTCAAGCCATGGTGGGATCTTCAGCTGTCTTCCAAACACCCCTCAGCTTCTCTATCCACAAACTTTTACTCCTTCATCCTGGAATCTCAGACCTCTGCTTAGAACCCTTCAGGAAATCAATATCCAAGTGAAATGCAAATTCAGTGCCTCCATTCTCTGACGAGCTGTTCAGAACTGAGTTTTCTCTTGTCTGAATTGACATTGCACTTCACCTCAGTTGGTCATAGGAGCTTTACAATAAAAGTGACAGCATACTGCCTTTTGTGGCTGTTATAATGGGAGTGTCATATTCTTATATCCCTCACACTGTTCAACAACTATTGCTGAATAAATGAACAATAATAGCTATATTTGTTGAGTACATGCTATATGTCAGGTAGTGTGCTATGCCTTTTTTTTTTTTTTGCTATGCCTTTTTATATGCATTTCCTCATGTAATTATCTCAGCAAAGTTAAAAGGATATATTATGGTCCCCACGCTCTGTGGGGAGCTAAGGTTCAGATGGACTAAGTAACTTTCCCAAGGTCAAATGTCCAGAAAGATGTGTGACCCCCCAAGCCCTGCGTTCCTTCTACTTCCCAAGAGAGAGCCTAAATTAAAAATAAATAAATACAACTAAAATCAACTACCGGGGCTATTTACAACCTCAGGTTTGGGTGCGACTTTCAGCAATGTCCCAAGCCTGAAAATAACCTCCAGGCATTTCTTTTCTGACCAAGGGAGGTAGGCCCAGTAAAGCAAGGAAGCAGGAATCCAAACATGAGGTTCACTAAATGCTGCAGAAAAAGCTTACTGCCACTAGAGGGCTTCCTCTCCCTTTAGGCAAAATGTGCGGCCTGGAACTTTCCAGCAGACCCAGCTGCGGTAAGCCGCCTCTGGGCTCCATTCCACCTCCCTCCAGCTCAACCCATTTTACCTAAACCCCTGGGTCAGCGCAGAAGTTGGCCAGCCTGGGGGAATCCCTAAGGCAGTGCCCCAAGCTGGAGCAGTGCGGGAAGGAGGAGCCACGCCCCCCTGGTTTTCACAGGCACATCCCCATGCTCCTCTGGGTTGGGGATGCTTTGAGGTAGTCCCTAGGCTCATTTGGGGGCTCCCTGCATAAGCTTACGATGTGAGAGGGGGCAAAGAAGTAAACCTTCCTCCCAGGAGAAGTGGAGATTCTATGGTGGTAATCCAGAAGTGAGGCCCAAATGCCAGCCTGGCCTGCTCCAGGCCCTGAGCCCACCGCAGAGGAGTACTGAGCAAGTGGCCTAAGGCGACCTCACTTCGGTGGGCTCTGCGGGGGCCTGGGGTCCGGGTAGATTTTGCTGAGATGGGGAGGAGGGACCCTCCAGAGTAGTGAAGCATCGTTTTGTTTGAATATATCCTGCAGACAGAAACATCTCTCAGGGCCATGGTTGTGCGGCTACAGCCAGGGAACTCCCTCCTCTTCACCCCTTCCCAGGAGCCCGGCAGGGGAGGGGCTTCTACAGCAGCCCCTTGGGGTTCCCCAGGGACCCCGGTATGGGGTTGGAGTGAGGACTCAATGCTGCATTTTAACACCGTATCAATAGCAACGCTTTTGGAGAGACAATAAGTGAAAAGAGGCAAATTGCTAAACCATATCTAAGCTATTATTACAACTACTGAAATAACAGATAAACGGTGAAGGACTGAGAGGGAATCGGGGAGGTTGTAAAGGCATGGTGATCCTCTCTCTTTTTTAGACTTGTTGATTTTGTTAAATTCTGTGTGTATTCAAAACGTGAAGAAAAAAGGTGACGCTAATGTAAATTGAATTATAAAACACTTACGGAGTCTTCACCACGCCCTGAAAGGAGGTGTCAGAAATAGGACAGGCAGCTAGACCTGAGAGTTCTGGATGGAGAAGCGCTGGCCGAGATTATGAACTCCGGGTTCCAGGCCCCAGAGGGTGCAGATGCGAACTTAGGCGGTCCCGAGTGGCCGTCCACGTTGTACGTGAGAACATTTTCTTACAACTACACCCCCGCCCTCTCCATCCTGCGATTCAGCCGGGCGCCCATTTCGAAGGCGTCGGACTGGGTCTTGGCGGGAACCAGGCGGCCTTAGCCCGGCCTGCAGGGAAGGGGAAGCCCGGCAGCAGCCCGGGAGAGGCGACTGGGGCATTGTTTCAGCCCCTCGGGTGGGGTCCTGCAGGGGGAGGGGAGGCGGTAGCCGTCCCAGGGGA
Source organism: Orcinus orca (assembly GCF_937001465.1). NCBI lineage: Eukaryota > Metazoa > Chordata > Mammalia > Artiodactyla > Delphinidae > Orcinus > Orcinus orca. The sequence goes on along the minus strand of NC_064571.1, from coordinate 70,987,412 downwards.
CCCGTGCATCAGCGCGTCCAAGCGCCCGGGCTTTGTGAAGGGCCTTGAGTCACCATGGAAATCCAAAGGAACGCGAAGAAGGGCGCCAGGAGGTCGGCGGGTTCTCCGGCTGCGTCCTCCGTCCCCTCTCGGACCCTGGCCCTGCGGCAGGGCCTGTCGGGAGTTGTAGTCCCAAAGCGGCAGCCGCGAGAAGCGCCGAGGATGCCAGGCGCCGCCGGTCCCCGCCTCTCCCTAACCTGCTAGCGAGAGGTGGGGAGCTCTGGGGAGGAGCCGTCGCTTCAGTGATTGGCCGAGGACGCCTCCAGCCTCCACCCAAGACCCCTCCCCTGCTCGCGGCTTCTGACTCCAGCGCCCGGCGCGCCAAGGCGGTGATCGAGCGAGCGAGCGAGCGTGCAGCCGCCGCCGCCCCGAGCACCCGCAGCTCCGGCGCCGCGGCGAGACCGTAGGAGAACCCACCGACCGACGGACCCTCGCAGCCGCGGCATCCCGGAGGAGTGGGTGATGGCGGGGTGGGCGGTGGGCTTATTCTCCCCGGGCTGGGACATCCATCTCACACAGTCTCTGTTTCTCTGGGAGGCGCACAATAGGGCCGGGGTCCGGGTGCGCCTAGGGGCCCGGCTGCGGGGGACGCGGCGGGAAGTGTGGTTTGGGAATGGCGGCAGCCTTCCCGGGCTAAACTGGGGCCCGAATCGGTTCCTCTTTGTAAGCCCACAGAGCTCCCAGAGCGCCGAGCGGTGCCTTGCTCATAGTAGGCGTTTAATAGGTGCTCGTGGGATTGCAAAGAACTGGGGTGAGGAGGCAGCTTGGTTGAAGGGGGTTCACTCCTAGCACACAGTAGACGCCCAGCCTCAGTCGTCGAGGCGCAGTGAATAGCTGGAAGGCTGGGTGGGGGCTTGCTGGCCGTGGGCCCGTCCGGCCCCAGTCTTAGATCGGCGCCGTCCTCTGCCCCCACCCCCATCCGCAGACACCCTCTGTCCCTCTCCCCTCCGGGTTGGGGTTTGCCCAGCCTGAACCGGACCCGGCGGCCCGTCCACCCGTCCGGCTAACGGAGCGGACGCCTGAAGACGATTCGCCAGCCGCCTCCGAGGCACCTGTCTGAACGACAAAGGCCGCTTTTTTGCGGCCCGGCCCTCTCGGCGGGCGCCAAGCTGGGTCCCTTCGCTTGAGCCCAGCGCGGGAGCCCTTCTGGCTGCATCGATCTTGGCGAGCGAGAGACGTCGACGCCCCAGGCCCGGGGAGGAGGCAGGAGTCCGAGCTGGAGAGAAGCTGGGATGGAGAGAGGAGGAGGAGAGGCCTGCGTTTGAGCATAGATGGGGGAAATGGGAGATAGGGAAGCTGGGTGGGGACAGGTGACTGGATCTGGGAAGAGGGGTAAACTGGAGACTAGGGTTTGAGGAGGAAAGAGAAGGGTCTGAGGAGGGAGGGACGGAGCTTGGAGCAGGTGGCGCGAGGCGAGGCTGGGGCTGACGAAGAATGTGGAGGGGAGGAGGGATGCTGGAGGGTGGAGACTGCCTGGGTTTGAGGCGGGTAGACGCTGGGGAGGAGGAGACCAGCGCGGTGAGGAGGAGGGGTCTCCCTGGGGAGGGAGGTCTCCGGTGAAGGGAGGGGCAGGCAGCTGGGGTCGCGGGTCTCGGGCCTGAAGACCCTCAGCTCTGGCGATGGGCCTGGCTGTCCTGTGGCTGGCTGGGCGTGGCTCTTGCACCGGGCGACGGACCCAGGATGGCGGATCCGGGACCGAACTGGCTGTCCCCGCGAGGAGCTTTGTCTCCCGGCTTGACACCAGCCCGTAGGGACTCGTTTAGGGTTTTGAGATAATCCGCAGCGCCGCAGGCACACCCTTTTCTTCGCAGAGCTGAAAGGCTTGGTCCAGTGGCAGATGCTGCCAGGGAGGCGGAATGAGGGACGCCTCCCGCCCGACAGACCCGGAGAACAATAGCCGACACTGGTATCCGCCCGACAGCGAACTAGGGCCGCCCTCCCACCCCAGAAATGAAGTGCGCACTTTTCTGGTGCAGAAAATGCTCCCGGAGAAATCACAGGGCACGTGCTCGTCTCTTGGGGTTTGTGTTGGGGAACCGAGCCCCGCCGTTAATTCCCTGGTGTGAGTCGCGCGTCCCCCTAGACTGTGGCACCGGCAGACAGACGCCGCCCCTGGGTTTGGTACCTTCTGGCTGCGGCACCGCCCCCTGCCCCTTGCTGTTGACCAACCACCAAGACGGTCTGGGGCGACCTGTGGAGGTTGCCTCGGTACTGAGCGGGCTCCCTGAGTAGCCGGCTTTGTCTGGCGAGGCGGCCCACCTCGAAGGTCTGCTGTGTGTTCCTAGAGGGAGTAGTTAGGGCCGGTGCGGACTGTGGTAAAATGGGGAGAAGCTGTCGTGGAGATTACCCGCCACGGGTGCCACTCCTGGCCTTAGAGCCGGCAGCCAGGGGACCAGTGCTTCCCTTTGCCAGTGACCACACCCAAGCCAGCTTATCCATCCTGCAGTTTTCGCTGGTATTGTCTGATGACCTAAGACAGGGATGGCTCTATGATAAGAGGCATCTCCTTGCCCATGGGAAAGCAGATGGACAGAAATGCAAACACAAAAAGGGGTTCAACAGAGCTTTCCATGCACTCATAGTCTTGCTTGCTGTCTAAGCATCTTTCACGCCGCGCGCAGCGTCTTGACATGTGAAATGACAGCCAGAAAGTAGCATTCTGTTTGATAGGTTTTCTTTGATGATTGTTTAGCTGATATTAAAGGTGACTCTTTAGCATAGATTTATACTTTTAAATGGTCATTCATTTAAAAAAAAGAAAAACAAAAAAAAGCAAGGCAGAAGCATTTTTATTCCAGGAGTGGAGGAAGCTTGGCTAAATGACAGTCAGAGCATCATAGGACAAATCGGTGTGACATATTTGGCATGAAGTTGACCGATGAGCCTTTCGGCTCTCTTAGCCTAGCCTTGAAACCTCTAGGTTTTACTCGGGTTGATGCATAAGGTGAGGGACTGTGATGTGACTGTTGGCTCTTGCCCAAAACGTATGGTTGCTGCCAACGTGAGGTCCTCCTATCTGGGCTGTACCCAGTGGCAGCAGCAGTAGGCTATATCCTGCTGCTTTTAAAGGATGGTGCTTTGAGGAGGTGCCTCTCAGAATTTACAAAGGACTAGCTGGAATGTTGTTCATCGGATGTGTTCAATTAAATTAATAGACCTATCTATCTCCAGAGTGAGTGAAAACCAGGAATCTCAGTATTAGAACACCCAAAATCTGATGCTGAAAGTTTTTTCTTATGAAAAAGCTCAAATGGGAAGTGTGTTTTCATGTCATTTCCCAAAGGAAAAGTTTCAGGAGGGAATGTTTTGTTGGTTTATTCTTCTTGAAGGAACTTATGGATTTAAGGGTGTAATCCTGTGAAAGCACTGTGTGAATATCCAACCCAATTTTTTCCCCATGGGGAGTCAGTTCATAGATGAGGGATGCCAGTATGACCAGCCCATTTCTATGGGGAAGATAGAGAGAAGTCAGCACGCCCCCCTCCCACCTCCTGTGAAAATGCCTGGGAGACAGAGGGGAGAGACGAGTGGCTCCAGAGAAGGACTTTATGTACCCAGAATTCCAGGGTGCCCTTGGGGAGCTCAGCTAGGTATAGAAAAGATGTTCATGGGACATGAACAACTGGCTGTTTTCAGCATAGCCTCTCCAAGATGTAGATGTAAGCCAGAGTGGTTTCAGTATTCTCAATGCACTGCACGTTTCCACCTCTGGAAACAGTTACTCAGGCAACTCTGCACAACTGGCCAAAATCTGGTTTGAAGACTTGGTGTGGCTTCATCTGTGGTACCTCCACCTCTCCTTGTCCTGCCATGGATATCTAAGAATTCTCCCTCCTTAATAATAATAGCTCCTCTGACACAGAATTCAGCTCCAGGGAACTGTAGGCCAAAGGCCATCACAACTGTGGACAAATCTCTGGGGTAAATTAGGATTTAGATAAATATTGAGAGCCAGAGAAGTTGGTATTATTAGAAAAGAGTATGTAAGTTATCCTTCTGGTGTTAAAACTAAACAAATTCTGATAGAATCTGATCCTGTTCATACATTTTTGTTTTCTGAGCTATAAGAAAATTTTTTCAGAAAAGTCTTCTAAGACTTAGTTGACAGGAGCTTATAGAAGAATAATAATATAGGAAATCTTTGTCAGTGTGAGAACCTGTAGGGAGAAGTTGGTATAAAATAAAGTCAAATGAGAATAACAAGAACGTGTTTGATTTTCTTGCACTGCTAGTGAATAAATGAGACGTAATTTCAAGATCACTTTGTCTTAAATTTTTTATATGAAGATGAAAGGTTCAAATACTGTGGTATGAATCTTTAATGAACTTTGATATATATGTATAAAAGCAGACACATTATATACTTTAACAAAAAAAATTTGTGAAAGAATATTGTATATGGTTTGTTCTGTTTCAATCTTCGAAATTTCTTCCATTTAAAATAAATGGACTTAACCATAGCATCCCCTGACCCTCCCATACCCTCTCATCAATCACAGCCCAGTTTTGTGCTCGTTCCCTTGTCTCCTCCCACCTCGACTCCCTCCTCACAATCCAGACTCAGAGACAATGTACACAGGAGGGAGAGCCTTGGTCTGAGCCAGGAAGCCTGGGGTCAAATCCGAGCCCTGCCACTTTCTGTCCGTCTCTCCTTAGATGAGTTATTTTTCTCTCAGGGACTCAGTTTCTTCTTCTGTACAATGAGGTTTATATGAGTTAATATATGTATAGCACTGAGACCAGAGTCTGGCGCCTAGTAAGTGCTCGATACATGTTAGTTAGCACCATCAGCACCATCGTCATACCCTTACCCCAGAATGTGTGCCCATAAAAACATTTTGATTCCCCATTTAATCTTTCATCCGGGGCAAGCCGGTGCGGATATCACCAGGGTCTGGGGCAAGCTGCTGTAGGGTATCGATAGTGGGAACAGAAAGAATGATTAGGACACCTTTCTGAAGCTCCCACCCTTATAAATAGTAGGAATAGCTCTGTGCTGAGTCTGAGCCTCTTTAAACACAGCTGTTTTGAGCAGCTGAGAACTTGCAGAGTTAAGAATGTTCCAGAAGTGCTCTGACCCCAGCTTTGCCAAATTGTCCCTGTGTATAGAGTTGGCCTGGCAACTCACCCTGCTCCTACACCATCTAAAGGACAATCAGGCATCCATAACTGGTGAGATGCTGTTGTTCCGAGGATGTTCTGTTCTTGGTGTGGGAAAGAGCGATCATGTTTGGTTGGTGGCAAGTTGTTGGGAATAAAAATTGTTGAGTTTATTTCTTAGCTCAAGTTTTCCAGCTAAGAAATAAACTTGGCAGCACAGAATTACTTATTTAACAAATATTTTCAAAACACTTAACTCTGTGTGAGGGGTTGTTCTAGTTCCTGTGAGTTAAGTACGGTACTGTCATTATTCCCACTTTACAGATGAAGCAACGGAGGTACAGAAACCAGCCAGCTAGAGAAGTGGTAGAGCCAAGCTTCGAACCCAAAGGGCCTGCTCAGAGTCTGTATAAGTCGAGGTTCTCCAGAGAAACAGAACCAATAAGGATTGGCTTATGTGGCTGTGGGGGCTGGCGAGTCTGATGTGTGTAGGGCAGGCCAGAGGGCTGGAAGCTTTCATGTGGGAGCTGAGGTTACGTGGGCCCCATAATGGTTAGTCTTACGGCAGAATTTCTTCTTCCTCTGGGAAACCTTAGTTTTTCTCTTAAGGTCTTTCAACTGATTGTATGAGGCCCACCCACATTATTGGGGAAAATCTTAAAGTCAACTGACTGTGGATGTTAACCACATCTATAAAATACCTTCCCAGCAACACGTATAGATGTGTGTTTGATTGAAAAACTGACTACTAAAACCTAGCCAAGTTGACACAAAAAACTATCACAGGGTCCGTGGTTTTTTGTTTTTTTTTTTAATTAATTAATTAATTTATTTTTGGCTGTGTTGGGTCTTCGTTTCTGTGCGAGGGCTTTCTCTAGTTGTGGCAAGTGGGGGCCACTCTTCATCGCGGTGCGCGGGCCTCTCACTGTCGCGGCCTCTCTTGCTGCGGAGCACAGGCTCCAGACGCGCAGGCTCAGTAGTTGTGGCTCATGGGCCCAGTTGCTGCACGGCATGTGGGATCTTCCCGGACTAGGGCTCGAACCCGTGTCCGGTGCATTGGCAGGCAGACTCTCAACCACTGCGCCACCAGGGAAGCCCCAGGTCCGTGCTTTTAAACACTACCCCAGGATCAGAAGCTTACTTGTTGGGTATAAGATTTACAATAAACTAAAGAATTTAGCAATGGGCTATTTATCCCACTGCAAAATGGTGGGCCTTACCTTGTTGAAAATAGAATTTGGACCTCTTTTTTCATCCATGTAGCTTCTAGCACAAAATAATGCTCAGAGCAAGCATTCAGTGGATAATATTGAAAGAATGACCAACCGGAAGATTGAGATGATACTTTACAGGATTTTCCAGCCACTGAGATCTCTAACTCCCCACTTAAATTTAAAATCATTTGGCCCAAGTGAGGTTGAGGTTTTATGAATGACTAGACTCTCTTGAATCAAAACAAGAGAGGTACTTCCCTGGTGGCCCAGTGGGTAAGACTCCACGCCTCCACGGCAGGGGGCACATGTTCGATCCCTGGTCAGGAACTAAGATCCTGTGTGCCGTTCAGCACAGCCAAAAAAAAAAAAGACAGGAGAATATCTGCATTCTGAATTGACCTCCCCACCTCCCAACATCTACCCATTTTCATTGGCTTTAGCAAAGATTTTTGGACCTGTCACTGCCTCAACTCCTTGTGAATGTGTCCTGTACACAGTAGCAGTGCCCAGGACTCAGTCACACCATATTTGTGTCCCTTTGTTGTCCACTGACAAGCATTCCCTTTGTTGATTTCAAATCCGCCATGGGCTCCCTCTAATTTCTCAGGCCTTTGGTCTTTATTCTCCCTGCTTTTGTCTGGTCCTGTCCTTCCCTTTGTCCTTCCGCAGAGCATGACCACTATTTATGGAGAAGTCGCCTCCTTTCCCATTTTTAGCGCTTCAACCAGATTTTCGTCTTTGTAGATCAATATATTCATTCTGTTATAAAATTCAAATGTAGGGCTTCCCTGGTGGCGCAGTGGTTGAGAGTCCGCCTGCCGATGCAGGGGACACGGGTTCGTGCCCCGGTCCGGGAAGATCCCACATGCCGCAGAGCGGCTGGGCCCGTGAGCCATGGCCGCTGAGCCTGCACGTCCGGAGCCTGTGCTCCGCAACGGGAGAGGCTCCAACAGTGAGAGGCCCGCATACCGCAAAAAAAAAAAAAAAAAATTCAAATGTAGCTCCCAAGTTTTTCATTTAATGCCTTTTTGCTCCTGTTTCCAACAGACATGAAACTCAACTTTAAGAAAGTTACTCGGAATGTTTTAAGTTTGGCATACTGCCAAATATTTGGGCCACACACATACATAAAACAGTAACATTGGAGATTGAGAGTGTATTTTAAAAATATTTTTATTTTATAAACTTTTTAGTAAAGTATAACACATACAGAAAAGTATACAAATCGTAAGTGTATAGCTTACTGAATTTTCACAAACTAAACATGGCCATGTCATCAGCACCTGATGAAGAAACAGCTTACCAGTGCATATCCCAAAACCCCCCTTAAGTCCCCTCCCAGTCACTGCTCTTCCTCCAAGTTCTCTGACCCCTATCAGCATAGATCAGCTTTGCCTATTTTTGAACTTTTTATAGATGGAATCATATAGAGGGTACTCTTTCAAAAAGGGGCTTCTTTTGCTCAGTGTTACGTTTGTTGCATTTTATATGCTCATTTTCATTGCTATATAGCATTCCATTGTCTAAATGTACCACAATTTATTTATCCATTGTGTTGTTAATGGGTATTTGGCTAGTTTCTAGTTTGGTGCTATCATGAATAGTGCTGTTGTGACCATTCTAGTACCTGTCTTTTGTGAACAAATGTGTGTTTCTCTTGGGTATATAGTTAGGAGTAGAATTCAGGTCAAGGATATGCATATGTTGTGTTTTAGTAGACCACACCAAATAGTAAGATTAATGGTGAAATTTTTTTTAAAAAAGTCAATCCCAAGGCATGCAACGCTGTGATTAAACTGTTTTTAGAAGCCCTAAATGCTGGCATAATTTAGTGGCTTGATCAGAGGTTGGTTTTCAACTCTTATTCTTCAGCAAAAAAATTAGAACTTTAGCTGTGTCTGACTGTTCTACAGTAGCTGAAGTGAACATTTCTAAACTAAAGACCAAGGATGTGCTTCAGCCTTGGTCTTGCTACAGCAATTTCCTTACTCCTGTTTCTTAAGGAAAAGCTGAGAATCAGATTATAATTGCAACATGGGTCCAGAGATCATTCCAGAGATGTCCTGTCAGCCTTGAACAAGATTAACAAGTGAGATTTATTCGGTTAACTATTTTGGATTTCTTGTATTGAGTCAAATAGCAGTTGTGAATTGTGTGATTTCTGTGGCTTAAAAAACGCCTCAAAAATGTCAGCTTGTAGGGCTTCTCTGGTGGCGCAGTGGTTGAGAGTCCGCCGCCGATGCAGGGGACACAGGTTCGTGCCCCGGTCCAGGAAGGTCCCACATGCTGCGGAGCAGCTGGGCCCATGAGCCATGGCCGCTGAACCTGCGCGTCCAGAGCCTGTGCTCCGCAACGGGAGAGGCCACAGCAGTGAGAGGCCTGCGTACCCCCCACCCCCCCAAAAAAAGTGTCAGCTTGTAATTGCAAAGTTCATATTTCTTATTTGGGAATTAGAAGTATAGCATCTCATTTTTTGTGGGTTTTTCTAAAAAGACTTAGAACGCACATGTTATGGGGGGTGTTAATCTTATTTATTTATTTTCTTTTTTTTCTCTTTTTGTAATTGAAGTAGAGTTGATTTACAATGTTGTGTTAGTTTCAGGTGTACAGCAAACTGATTCATATATATATATGTATACACACACACACACACATATATTTTTTCAAATTCTTTCCCTGGGACTTCTCTGGTGGTCCAGTGGTTGAGACTCTGCGCTTCCACTGCAGGGAGTGTGGGTTCCATACCTGATCAGGGAGCTAAGATCCCACATGCCACGTGGTACGGTGCCCGCCCACCCCACCCCCCAAAAAAAACCAACCAGATTCTTTCCCCTTATAGGTTATTATAAAATATTGAGTATAGTTCCCATTACAATGTGATTATAACAGAAAAACCCCTGCAACTACTGAAAAACGATAAAGATGAGGCACAAAGATATGAGCAGTAGCCTCTAACCAGATTGTGGATATGGGCAAACCCATCTCCTCTCCACAGCTGGTCTTCACTGTTGGCCCAGGAGAGACGGCAGCGATAAGTTTGGCCAGTATAGATCAAGAGCAGCGATGTAGGTACCATTATAGGATGATGGTAATGAAACCTTTGCCACCAAAGGAGCATAACAAGGCAGTCATGAATTCCTAACTTGGCTGGGTTTTGCTTATGAGACCCATTCACAGCCCAAGTTGTTCCTGATAAAGAATATTTTCCTGTCATGTGGCCTTTCATGTTTGGTATTGGTCCTCATGTAACCAAGTGAGTGAGATCAGATTTATCAGTGCTTTAAAACCTAGATTTACTGCTTGAACTCTGAGTCCCTTAAGCACTTAGATATTTCATAGCTCTTTTAATATAGGATTTAATTTTGTTCTTTAAAATGTATATTCCAATATTTAATCAATTATAAAACCACTTTAGACCATTTTGCTAATACAGCTAGTGTAATGTTTGCGTTTCATCAAATCCTTGTCCCTATACTCAATGTAATTTTTACAGAGGTGTAACCACAACATGGATACTATTTTGTATTTTGTTCTGTCATTAGAAAAAAACTTTTCTGTGTCTCTACCTAATTTAGAAATGTAAACTTGTAATTGACTGCCTATCATTTCATTGGAATGTACTATATTTAAACATTTACTTACTGATGAACATTTAGATTATGTTCGATTTTTATATTTTTATTTATTTATTTATTTTGCGGTACGCGGGCCTCTCACTGTCGTGGCCTCTCCCGTTGCGGAGCACAGGTTCCAGACGCGCAGGCTCAGCGGCCACGGCTCACGGGCCCAGCCGCTCCGCGGCATGTGGGATCTTCCCGGACCGGGGCACGAACCCGTGTCCCCTGCATCGGCAGGCGGACTCTCAACCACTGCGCCACCAGGGGAGCCTTATTTTTTAATAAATTTATTTATTTATTTATGGCTGCGTTGGGTCTTTGCTGCTGTGCGCGGGCTTTCTCTAGTTGCCGAGAGCAGGGGCTACTCTTCGCTGTGGTGCGCGAGCTTCTCAAGGCAGTGGCTTCTCTTGTTGCGGAGCACGGGCTGTAGGCACGTGGACTTCAGTGGTTGTGGCACGTGGGCTCTAGAGCACAGGCTCAGTAGTTGTGGTGCACAGGCTTAGTTGCTCCACGGCATGTGGGATCTTCCCGGATCAGGGCTCGAACCTGTGTCCCCTGCATTGGCAGGCAGATTCCCAACCACTGCGCCACCAGGGAAGTCCCCGATTTTTAAAATTTTAGATAGTGTTTACATCTTTGTGAAAATCACACACATGATTTTATTACCCAGCTGATAATATGTTTTTGAAAATTGAGATTCCCTTAAAAAAAGCTTTTGGTGTGGGGGATGCAGTTTTACTCATAATACCTGATAGCTCTCACGTAAGGAGAAATGCATAAATGTGTGTTAATTCCTTGAAATGCATAATACGTGTCACAAAGTTCCCTGATCAGAGAATGCCTTCTAATCGGTCTTAGCTGGCAAGTTGTTTATCAAAGAACTTGTGTAAATGTAGGAATAAAATTGTCTGAGACAATCAATCATTTTACAAACAGGACATGTAATAATAATTTGGAGCACAAAGGACTCCAAGCTAAGGCAATTTTACCAATAAATTCTGTAAAATTGTGTTGTCTCAATAGCAGGTAGCACCAAAAGTTGGCCATAGTGAAAAAAATGAAAGTTGCAAAGAGATGAAACAGTTATGAGAAGCATCCAATACTTAGCTAAATTCTAAATATCTGCCAGTAGAATGCCAATAGCCAGGACCAGAAATGGCTGTTGGAGCAGCCTAGCAAGCGGGAGAGGTTTGCTAACCATCCAGTAACTGGACTTAAGTTGCACTGAGCTGTTATTCGAGATGGGCTCAAACCTCCTCTCACATATTTCCTGAGTGCCTGAAAGGAGCAGTGTAATTTCCAGGAAGGAGCTTGCACGTGGGAGAGAGATGGGGTTTGAATCCTGACTCTGCTACTTTCTAGACGTGAGAGATCTTGGACAAAGTCACCTAATCTTCCCAAGCCTCGGTTTCCTTGTGATTTAAAGGGTTGTTAATATCTTTCTCATAGGTTTATAAGGAGGACTCAAGGGAAAACATGCAGGGAGCCTGGTGGGTACGTCGTAAGCACTCAGTAAGTGGAGCTAATGGTATTCTCTAGGTGCTAAAGTTAGGTGCTTTGAGCTACATGAAGGTATAGAACAGTATTGTCAAAGTACATGATTGTCAAAGGAACAGGCTGGACAATAGGATAGCTGGTGCAGAGGGAATAGAGAGCACCTGAGAAGTTCAGTCACAATGGTTCAGGTCCCTCCTCTGTACAGTGAGGAGATGGAGACTAGATTCTATCGGCAGCTCTGATCTGTGACAGCCGTGCTATGTTGCTGCTGAGACTGTCACAATTCCTTCCCAGCTCAAACCAGCAGACTTGCAGTCTGGCACCATCTATCAAAACGAAAAGTGCACACACCCTTTAACCGAGCAGTACCACTTCTGGGAATTTATCCTAAAGATGTACAAGTATATGTGCACAATGAAAAATAGGAAGGGATATTATTGCAGCATTATTTGTACGAGCAAAAAAATTAGACCCAACCTAAATTCTCAGCATTGGTGAGCTAGTTAAATACATTATGATCCATCCTTACAAAGAAATATTATGTAGCCATTTGAAAAAAATAAGGCAGATAATTTCTGATCTGATAAAGAACAACATCCAGTATATATCAGTGAATAGAAAGGAAAGCAGGCAGACCAATATTTAATGCATGTTTGCTATTTATGTGATGTAAAATATATACATATATGCTTAAATATGCGCAGACTCTCCTTGGAAAGAAACACAAGAAAATCCATGATGGTGCTTGTCTCTGGAGGAGGGGACTGGGGAACATTTCACTATTTCTATAGTTTTAAATGTTTATCATGTGTATATTTTACCTGTATAAACAATAACGATAACTTGGCAGCCCTGGTTGGTTCTGGCTCACCTCTCAGAGACTCGAGAAAACTGGAGAAGGGTAGAATTCTGGGCCTCATGCTCAGGGCTTATGTTCTAATATGGACTCCCAGGTGGAGGACCCCTAAATAAGCCTGCAGAGTAGGGCTTTCAAGCCTACTGAAGAGACAGAATGTGTAGCCCGTTCAAAAAAATAAAGGCTTTGGGGCCAGGAAGCGAGGATGACGTACTACTGCTGATTCGCAAATAGCATTTCTGATATTTTCCCTCGTATTTATTTTTATTCAGGGAAATTTGATTTAAATCTTAGGATGCAGAAGATGAGAAGCACTAATGAGGCATCATGAACCTCCCACAGCGCTGCGTGCATGTGCTCATTCCTTCATCCCTTCCTTCAAAGAATAGGTGCTTACTGAACACCTACAGTGGGCCAGGGGTCAACATAGGATATTGGGGCTAAAAAAAACCTTAGACAACATTTAATCATTTCACAGAGGAGGAACCTCCGGGGCAATTTAACTTCCAGTGAGCTGTACCAGTGCAGGCAGTTTCTGGTAATTGCCCTTTCTGGTCTCCAATGACAGGTTAAGAGACCTCTGGATCCTCCTGGAGAATCAGTTCCCTCGTGTAGAGTAGAGCGTTGGTTCCATTCTGTTTTGCATTCTGGTTACTTTTTGGGCATGTTTTCTCTGTAAGGGCTGTGAAGGCAAACTCCTGGGTTCATACCTTTGTGTGATCTCTTCCTGTGACTTGCTTTTAACCAATAGAAGACGACAAAGATGATGGGGATGTCATTCCCATGACTGTTACGTGATGTAAGACCCCGTCGTCTTGCTAGCAAACTTGCTCTAGACGCGCAGTTTGATGAGCAAGTGGCTGTGCTGGGAAAGCCCACTTGGCAGGAGATTGGGTGGCCTCTAGGAGCTGGGTGGCCTCTAGCTAGAAGCCTATGACCATAAGGAAATGAATTCTGTCAACAACCTGAGTGAGCTTGGAAGTGGGTTCTTCCCAGTCAGACCTCCAGATGAGAACACAGCCTGTCCAACACCTTGACTGCAGCCTGTGAAGCTCTAAAGCAGAGAACTTAGGGCTCCTGGCCCACAGAAAGGGAGGTAATGAAGATGCGTTGTTTTAAGCCACTAAGTTTGTGGTAATCTGTTAAACAGCATAGAAAACGAATTCACATCTCTCCTGCATCACTGTTTCTAGTCCATGTTTTCTTCACCCGTTTTACCCCATGAACCCACTGCTTCATTTGTTTATCATTCTCTTTCTGAGTCTTTGCTCGCCCTCCCCCCGCTCCCCGACTCCTGACTTCTGGGAGATAGAGGTGGACAGCAGCTGTGCTCTGACCCCGACAGGGCTGATGGAAGTCATCAGGCTAGTGGGCACTTCTGGCCCCTGTGGTGGAGGTCCAGCAGAGTTGGGGAGGGCGTTTTGCCCAAGTTGGTGGGGAGGGGGGACTGGGATAGAGCTCTGCCTAGGAATGTACTAGAAGGCAGTCGTGGAGGTAGTCAACACTTCATTTTGTGGCCCTTTTCAATGTATGTAACCTATTCCAGAAGTTGTTTCAGCCTGTCCTCCATTGTTTTTGTTGTGTTTTGTTTTGGTGGTGGAGAGGGTGCTTGTTGAGGGCATTCTCCCATTTATTTTAGTCCCTTTTTTGGACCATACCCTGGAACATCTGGCACATCCACTCCGACCTGTTTCTCGACTTACGGGTCAGGCTGAAGTGTCCATTCTTTCCTATTACTGCTTCTTAAAGCTGGCCCTGCAGGCTTAGCTTGAAGCACCTGATGCAAGTTTGAAATAGCTTTGAAGCCTTTTTAACAGCATTATTGAGATGCAATGTAAATACCATAAAGTTCACCCATGTAATGTGTACAATTCAATGATTTCACCATTCTCTAATTTTTGAACATTTCCATCATCCAAAAAGAAACGCTTTGCCCCTAAATCACTTCCCACTCCCCTCCCTGACCCCAGCTCCTGGCAACCACTAAATCTACCTTCTATCTCTATAGCTTTGCCTATTCTGGACATTTCATATAAATGGAATCAAATGTGGCCTTTTGTGACTGTTTTTTGTTTTGTTTTGGTTTGGTTTTTAGTTTTATTTACTTATTTATTTATTGGCTGCGACGGGTCTTCCTTGTTGTGCGCGGGCTTTCTCGAGTTACAGCGAGCCGGGGCTACTCTTCGTTGCGGTGCGCGGGCTTCTCATTGCGGTGGCTTCTCTTGTTGCGGAGCATGGGCTCTAGGCACACAGGCTTCAGTAGTTGTGGCACGCGGGCTCAGTCGTTGTGGCTTGCAGGCTGTAGAGCACAGGCTCAGCAGTTGTGGTACACGGGCTTAGTTGTTCCGCGGTATGTGGGATCTTCCCGGACCAAGGCTTGAACCCATGTCTCCTGCATTGGCAGGCGGATTTTTAACCACTGCGCCAACAGAGAAACACCTTTTGTGACTGTTGAAGCTTCATTTTTTTTAATCTTAAAAAAATAGGGACTTCCCTGGTGGCGCAGTGGTTGAGAGTCCGCCTACCGATGCAGGGGACGTAGGTTCATGCCCCGGCCCCGGTCCGGGAAGATCCCACATGCCGCAGAGCGGCTCGGCCCGTGAGCCATGGCCGCTGAGCCTGTGCGTCCGGAGCCTGTGCTCCACAAAGAAAAAAAGAAAAAGCAGGAACTTCCCTGGTGGGCCAGTGGTTAATACTCCACGCTTCCAGTGCGGGGGACGCAGGTTCGATCCCTGGTCAGGGAACTAAGATCCCACATGCGTGGCCAAAAGTTTTTTTTTTAAAAATGCAATATCTGCACCCTAGTCCACAATCTACCCTTTTTTGTTTTGATATAAATTAAAGAAATATATATTTGGTCGTCATTCCCAATTCCTGGCACAGAGTTCGTAAAACTCTTAATTTTCTGAGAGATTGGTGTGAGAGGAGTGTCTTGTTATTCATAATAAGCCCCTTTCCACCTTCCCTGAGCTTATGCTAATAAGGTGACTCAGAGGATGGAGCTGGTTGTCAAGGGAACCAACTAGATGATGGAGGTTTGGAACTTTCAGCCCCACCCCTCACCCGTCACCCCACCTCCAGCAAGAGAAGAGGAGTTGGAGATTGGGTTAATCACCAAGGCCCAGTGATTTAATCACTCATGCCTGTGTAATGGAACCTTCATAAAACCCAAAGGAGTTTAGAGAGCTTCCACACTGGTAAACACATCAAGGTGCAGGGAGGGTGGTGCACCAGCGATGGTATGGAAGATCCAAGTCCCTTCCCCACACCTTGCCCTGTGCATGTCTTCCATCTGGCTGTTCCTGAGTTGTATCCAGTAATAGTAAGTAAAGTGTTTCTCTGAGGTTTGTGAGCTGTTCTAGCGAATTAGCAAACTCCAAGAGGGCATTGTGGGAACCCCAGATTTATAGTTGGATGGTCAGAAGTACAGGTGACAACTGGCATCTGCAGCTGGGGACAATCTTGTGGGACTGAGCCCTTAGCTTCCAGAGTCTGCACTAGCTTCCGGTGGTTAGTGTCAGAAGTGTTGTGAATAGAGAAACAGTTTTCCCTTGGATAGTACCACAGGTTTTCAGCCATTCTCCATTGATGGGCATTCAATTTGTTTCCAGTTTTCTGGGTTTTTTGCCCTACCAGCAGTGCTGCAGTAGACTCTCTGTACATGTCTCCTTATGTTCTCGTGCTTTTTTGTCTATGGATGGAGCCCTACGAGTGGAGCTGCTGAGTCAGAGATCTTTTTAAAATTTTAATAGAGGCTTTCAGACTGTTTCCCAAAAGTGTGTAATAATTTGCATTTCCATCAGCAATGCCTACGCAACCTCTCCCAACCCCCACCCCTCCTCCCCCAAGTCCTGCCAACATCAGGCATCACTCTGGAATTTTTGCCATTTCTGATGGATATGAAGTGGCACCTCATTATGACTTTTATTTGCATCTCCTTGATTACTGGCGAGGTTGAACATCTTTCTATATGTTGTGGGTCATTTAGATTTGCTCTTCTACGTATCACTTATCCATGTCCTGTGCCCATCTTTCTCCTGGTTGTATTTTTCTTATCAATTTGTAAGAGTTCATAGCTGTCATATGCACTAAACATGTTTTCTCAGGCTATTTATTGCTTATTGACTTTATTTCTATGGTATGATTTTTATATCAAATGAGATCATCTTCTGTAATATCACATTTAAAAATTTTTATAAGGTCAGAAATGTGACTTTTCTTTTATGGCTTCTGGGTTTCTAGATTGACGTAAAAGGTCTCCCCTACTTCTAGGTTATACATGTATTTTCCTGGGCTTTCTTCTAATATTTTTAACTGTTTTATGTTTTACATGTAAATAAATTCCAGATGGATTACAGATTTGGGTATAAGCTGTAAGGTAGGGAGCCAGCTTAATTTTCTTCCAGACAAATAGCCAGGGATGCCAGCACCATCTATTATTAAGTAAATCATTTTTCTCCCTGCTGAACTGAAATATCTCTTTTGTTGGATTTAATTGAAATCTGCTACCAATTGCCTTACTCTTTTCCACTTCTCTGTCTAATCATATGCTGATACCGTACAGATTTAATTACAGTAATTTCATATAGTATCTTTTATTATTTCTAAGGAAGTCCTTTACCTACCCCACAGTATTCCTTTCCATAATTTTCTTGACTCTTCTCAATTCTATTATTATCTGTTTCAAAATAAACCCTTTGGGAATTCTAATAGGAATTTCATGACACTTATCTATTAATTTTGGGATAATTGACATTTTATGATATTAGCTTTTCCTGTCTGAATATATTTGTTTCATTGTGTTTACATCCTATTTTATGTACTTTGAGAAGTTCTGTAGGAGTCTGTGCCTGTCTTAGTTTTTTGTTTTTGGTCTCTTTTTGTGTGAAGTTGTATTGAGATATAACTTATATACAATAAAATTCACCCACTATAAGTGTACAATTCACTGTTTATTAGTATATTTAAAGGGTTGTGCTACCATCATGCAATTTACTTTTAGAAAATTTCTATCTCCCCCAAAAGAAAACTCAAGCCCATTTGCATTTACTCCCATTTCCACCCCCAACCTTGGGCAGCCTCTAAACAAAATAGATCCAAATAGAGAAAATACTTTATATTTAGATTTGCCTTTTCTGGACTATTCTTAGTGTTTTATTTTTTTATGCATAAGTGTTTTCCAGTGTTCTTCACTATTGTGAACACAATAGCTTTTCCTGTTTCTATTTCAAAGTGGCTGACTGCTAGCATAGGAAGAAAATATTTTGATTTTATTTATCTTATAATCTGTTGTCTTACCAATTTTCATAGGTTTTCTAGGTATACAATCATAACACAATTTATCTCTTTTTTCCATTTTATCTTGAGGATTTAATTTTCTTATTGCATTTTTAAGCAAATTGCAAACATCATTTAATAATCGTAGTCAGAGAAGGCATCCCTGCTTTATTCCTGATTGTAATGACTATGAGTTGCCGTCAAAATGTAATTTATTGACAACTATTGATGAACTGCAGAGGCAGGGAAAGTCAAAAGAAGGTTGAGAGGGAGTTACTTTTCCATTGCCATTTCTTTTAAGGCTGGTATGAAATAGTTATATGTTTCCTTAATCATTGGCTGCACTGCATAGTGCCTTAGTCACTTAAAAATAAATACAATTAAAATTTCAGTTCCTCAGTTTCAAGTGCCACGTTTCAAGTGCTCAGTAACCACACGTGGCTAGTGGCTACCTCATTGGACAGCACAGCTCTTAGACCCTGGGTGGGCAAACCACCAGCAGCTTAGAGTGGTGGTTACAGTTTTAAGGGATTACTTAAAACAAAACAGAATATGTGACAGAACCCAAACTGGTCCAAAGGCCTTTTACAGAAAAAGTTTGGAGACCCCTGGTCGAGAATATTGTCTCTCCAACTGAGTCATTTTTATATACCTTCTTTCCATTTTTCTTATTACAATATCCTCTATGAGATAGATGCTTAATATTTTTCTTTAAATAAGCTTGAATTTTTTAAAAAAGAAATATTATATCAATACCATAAGTGGAAATGTTTGCCATAAATAAATAACTAGAAAAATAAATAGAATGAAAGCCAACCGATGTTATTAAATTCCAATAACAAACTAGACTTTGCTCTTTCTTTTGTTAAAAAAGAGAAATTAGCAAGTGCTAAGTATTAGACGAGACACATCCACCACCTGAGAGGTGTTCCATGATGTAATCAGAAGTAGAAAAAGAGAACTGAAAAAGAAACCGCCTCCTCACTCATGATTCAAGGTCACTTATGTCCGGGGACGTGTACAGGTATCTCCCGCTTCAAAAGCTCATTTTATGGCTGCCAGTTTTACGAAAGACCTACATGAGTACCTGTTTTCGCTAACCGACAGAAAGAGGATTTCTGCTTTTAGGAACAAAGGCAAAAAGCGAAAACAGTGTTCAGCTTTTGTTTTGCTGAGACCCTTTACAGAGGCAACGCGCACCTCAAGATAGGAGTGGCGCCGCCAGGCTCCTTCCCCGGGAACTACACTCGGCGTCTCAGCATCAGGCTGCCAGAGCTTTGAACTGTGTCTGTGAGCACTTTATCTAGATTTATTTTGTGCATCCATTAGCAAGATGTGTCCTAAGGTAATTGCTTCTTTGCTTTAGGCCACTTTGCTTAGAAGGTTTTCATAGGAATGCTCTACCGATGGGGGAGGGAGGGACACATATCTTCTGGAATCACCTGTAGTGTTCCTCAATTTTGGAACACTAGGCTGAGGGGAGAGGAGGTGGGGAGCATGAACTTGGCATAGGCGATGGCTGGGGTTGGGGTGGCCTAACTAGAGGAGCCATATTTAGACGCCTTCCTTACCATTACCAGTTCAAGGGTGTACAAGATACATTTGTGTCGCTTTTTACTCTAGGTTAGAGCACCAGATGTAAATTTATAATTGGACCATATCACTTTAACCTCCACAGAAATGTCATTGCTGAATTAAAATTTAATGATATTTCCTCAGCCTTTTATTGATGTTTGCTCTATATTAAAAATGACCACTGGGAAAATATTTCTGCTCCTTCTACAAAACTGCAATAAAATATATCTGTTTCTTATTTTCCTTAAAGAGTAACCCAATAAATTCCTTCTAGAATTATCTACATAGAGAGCAGACCTGCTTTCTCGAAAACATTCTAAGACCTTCTTTTGAATGTTCGTTTAGGTAGAGGAGAGCAGGGAATTATTTGGGATTCAAAATGCCTTTCCTTTGGGTGAATCAGAGCCTCCCTTTTATCCAATAATAAGAAGAGTTTTCCCCTTCCCTCCCAAACCATTTCCCCCTTTGCTCTAACTGCCAGGATGCTTGGCATTAAATATAATTCCTACTAAATTATATCTCTTCTTTTTCTGAGTTCCCTTTAGCAGTCCTCTTTTTAATGCGTTTTTGTTGCTTTTAAGTCAACTTTGCTGGGGTGTAATTTACATAAAATATACATAACCATTTTCAATGTTCATTTAAGAGTTTTGACATATTTATATACCTGCGTAATCACTACCACAATTGAAATATGGAATATTTTTATTACCACCCAAAGTTCCCTTGTGCCTCCTTCTGTTCAATCCCCTTTCCTCCTCCCTCCCCAGTCGGTGATCTGCTATCACTGTAGATCAGTGTTTCTCTACCAGGGGAGAGTTTGCCCCTTAGGGGCCAATATGGCAATGTCTGGAGACATTTTTGTTGTCACAACTGTGCAGGTGCTACTGACGTCAGTGGGTCGAGGCCAAGAATACTGCTAAATATGCTACAATGCACAGGATAGTCCCTGCAGCCAAGAATTAACCAACCCAAAATTTCAGTCGTGCCAAGACTAGGAAACCCTACTCTAGCTATAGATTGGGCAAGCAAATGGTATCCCATGGCTCAAATCCAGCCTCATTGCCTGGTTTTGTGGAGCCCATGCGTTAGAAATGGGTTCAATATGTACTCCAGCATGACTGGCTTCTTTCACTTAGCATGACGTTCACCCGTGTTGTAGTGTGGCTCAATACCTCTTCTCTTTTTATTGCTGGATAATATTCCGTTGCATGGATTTGACACATTTGTTTATCTTTCATCAGTTGATGGAGGTTTGGATTGTTTCAACTTTTTGGCTATTACAAATAATGCTGCTATGAACATTCTTGTGTAAGTTTTTGTGTGGACATATGTTTTCATTTCTTTTGGATATACAGTATACTTAAGAGTGGAACTTCTGGGTCATACAGTGATTCTATAACTTTTTGAGGAATTGCCAGACTGTTTTCTAAAGCAGGTGCATCATTTTACATTTCTACTGCAGTACATGAAGCTTCCAGTTTCTCTCCACATCCCCGCCAACACTTGTTATTATCTGTCTTTTTTATTATAACCATCCTAGTGGGTGTGAAGTGGTATCCCATTGTGGTTTTGATTTGCATCCCACGGATTGCTAAATGAGCATCTTTTCATGTGTTTATTAGTCATTCATATATATTCTTTGGAGGAATGTTGATTCAGATCCTTTGCCCATTTTTAAATTAGGTTATGTCTTTTTATTACAGAGTCGTAGAAATTCTTTATATATTCTAGATATAAGTCCCTTGTCAGATATCTGATTTGCAAATCTTCCCATTCTCTGGGAGTTAGTTCCTTTTTATTAATGATTATTATTCCCTTGCTTATTTGGAATTAGTACTGTACTCACAATTTGTTTATCCATTCACTTGCTGGTAGACGCTAGGGTTGTTTCCAGTTTGGGGTTATTATGAAAAAAAGTTATTACAAGGATAAGTCTTTGTGTGCACATATCTTTATATCTCTCTGGCAAATATCTATAGAGTGGAACTACTGAGTAGTCTGGTAAGTGTATGTCTAACTTTATGAGAAATTGCCAAAATATTTTCAAAACTGGTTGCACCATCTTACATTCCTACCCGCAATGCACAAGAGTTCCAGTTGTTCCACATCCATTCTAACCTTGATATTACTGGTCTTTTTAAGTTTAGCCATTCTAATGGGTAGTGATATTTCATTATGGTTTTAATTTGCATTTCCCTGGTAATCAATGATGTTGACATCTTTTCATGTGCTTATTTGCCATTTGTATCTTTTTTGTGAAGTGTCTTTTCAAATCTTTTGCTCATTTTTTATTGTATTGTTTGCCTTCTTATTGAGTAAAGAAATTTTCTTCATGTTCTGGATATGTCCTTTGCAGTTATATGTTTTGCAAATAGTTTGTCCCAGTCTATGACTTTTCACTTTCTTAACAGTATCTTTTGAAGAGCAAGAGTTTTAAATTTTGATTAAGTTCCATTTATCAATTTTATCTTTTAGGGTTCATGCTTTTTTTTGTCCTAACCCAAGATCCTAAAGACTTTCTCCTATGTTTTCTTTTAGAGGTTTATAGTTTAGTATTTATGATTAGGTCTGTTATCCATTTTGAATTCATTTTTTCCCCACATGGAAGTACATTTGCTTAGCGTCATTTGTTGAAAAGACTACTTTTCCTCCATTGAATTACTTTGTCAAAAATCAATTGACCATACATATATGTAGGCCTATTTCTGGACGCTCCATTCTGCACTATCCGTATATTTGTCTCTTCTTAAACCAGTACCACACTTTTTTGATTACTGTAGCTTTATAGTAAGTCTTGAAATCAGGTAATGTAAGTCTTCCAGTTTTGTTCTTTTTCAAAATAAGTTTGCCTATTCTAGGTTGTACACATTTTTATATAACTTTAGAATCAGCTTATCAATATCCATAAGAAGGTCTGTTAGGATTTTGATTGAGGTTGTGTTGAATCTCTGAATCAAATTGGGGAGAACTGTCGTCTTAACAATGTTGAGTCTTCCAATCCACAAACAAAAAAGTAAAGATTTCATTTACTTAGTTCTTCTCTAGTTTCTGTTAACAATGTTGTGTAGCTTTCGTCATACAAGTTTTGCACACCTTCTGTCAAATTCATCATGCTTTTGGTGCTACTGTAAATGAGATAAATGTTTTAATCATGTAAGCTGCCTCATTCTGTGGATCACTTGATGACCCTCAACAGAAGCAGGCAAATCGGGAAGGACCAGAACTGGAATGGGTAGGGGTGGGGTGAGGGGACAACTAGCCACAGACACTGGAGCACCTTCGTTCCACTGCGCAGCATACCCATGATGGTGGAGACCACAGCTGGTAGGAACCCAGGCATGTGTCAGAAAACAGCAGGTAGAGCACAGTGACGGAAGTGTGGGCACAGGTGGTGGGAGGAAGCAGTTGGTGTCAGAAGAGTGTGCCAACAGGTGGAGGGGCCTCAGACACAGATGGGCAGGACTTGACTCCCAGAAAAGGCAACAAGAAGGAAGAGCATGCCAGCCTACCAGGCATGAGATAGTGGACCCTTTAGCAAGCAGGGCTTGGGCGCAAGGCATCTGGTACCTGATGTGGAATCTGGGGTCTGACCCTCTACAGCAGAAGAGGTAGAGCGCACATTCAGGGCTTGTCCAGAGCCAGGTGTCCTAACTGGGTGTCTTAGCATGTGGGACTCTAGTCTTTAGACTTGTCTTCAGGGATTGGTCCTTGGCCTGGGCTGGGGCTGGAGAGGAGGCTGCCAGGGACTAGGAACCTAGGGAATCTGGCCAGCCCTTCTGGGAAGGAAAGGGAAATAAATTGTGTTTATAAAGGTAATTGGGAGTCTGTCATCAGTTCCAACCCCTCCCCTCTTCTAGTGGGAGCAGATGAACAAGAAAAAGAGGAAATGCTGGCATTCAGGGTGAATTGGATGGGCAGACAACCAGACTTCCCATTACTCCCATTTACTTGCTTTCAAGAGATGTAGACTTATTCATCCCTTTTGTTGGCGGTTACACAGCAGGTGCTCCACAGCCCAGCAAGGGCTGAAGGAAAGGCTCATTAGCTCTTTTTGTTTAAGTGAATGAAGGTATCTCTACTTTTTCAGACTCAACCACCAGGAAAAGCTTTTGGACCCCGAACAATCCATTGCACCCCCTCTCCAACTGTTCATTCAAGGAGGGCAGCAGCCAGATGGGCCGGGTTAGAGACGGTGTTCAACTCCTGCTTTTCAGCCATTTGAAAAGATTCTGTCTTGTCTGGGGCCCCGGTGAACGGAGTGGAGGAAGGGGGCCATTCGCTATTGCCTGTGGAGGTGGCCCCCATTTGCTCTCTTCATTGAAGATGATGCCCCTGGTGCTGGCTTGGTCCCAGGGTGGGAGGTGGAGTGTCTTTCACTGAGATAGGGGACACTGGACGAGGAGCCAGGTGCAGAAAGAGTATGATGAGCTTAGTTTTAGATGTGATGAGTTTGAAGGGCCAGTGAGACATCAGAGCAGAGCGATTCCATAGGCCATGAGATGTACTGATGAGTCGTAGTTGAATAAATGTACAAGAGATGTTGACTTGCTAGTGGATTGCCTGCACTGGCACAGACTTCCTCAGAGTGTACTCCAATGCTGCTGCTCGCTTGACCAGGGCTATCGTCAATTCCACAGCTAGTTTGTTATAAAAATATTTATGTAATCAAATAGTACCGAGAGATTGAGTCCTGCTGCAATTCCCTTTCTCTGGGACAACTGCAGTTAATAGCGTTTTATGCAGAAAGCTCATTTATGTGTGAGTTTATGTATATAGATGAATATTTATAAATGCGATTTACATATAAATGAGATTTAATATTCATATATATATATATGAAATCTCACTTATATGTAAATACACAAGTAGATACACACACCACAGGTCCTGTTCTGTAACCTGCTTTTCTTAACTTAGCTCTGAATCATAGACAGCCTCCCATGTCAGTACTTAGAGATCTAAACAATCCTTTTCGATGGCTGCATAGCCTTCTATTGTGTGAATATGCCATTATTTATTTAAACAGTCCTCAGGTTGATAGACCTTCAGCTTGTTCTCAAAATATTTGCTATTATAAACAGCAATGCAACAAAATACCCACATAATACATTTTTGTGCAATGGTCCAACCGTTTTCTTAGAAGAAGTTTTTAGATGTGGAATGCACATTTTAAGTTTTCATACAGACAGATCTCATGCAGATTTCCTTCTGATGAGATGGTACCAATGTGAACTACTAATGGTGTCTGAGAGCGAGTCCATGCTTTTCTCACTTGCTCTGGGCTTTGTTCTCTTTTATCTATGCCATTATGATAAGTGAAAAATGTAATTTCATTGTTTTCATTCACATATCTTCGATTATTAATAAAGATGCACATTATTTCATTTGCTTCTTAGCTGTCTATAGTCCCCCTACCCCTGTGGGTTACCTATTCATATCCTTTTCCTATTTTTTGTACTGGAGTGTTTGTCTTTCTCTTAAGATTTATAAGTGCTCTTACGTATCACAGTTATACTTAGTTAGGGTTAGTTATATGGTGCAAACATGTCATAACTAGTTTTTATTTGTCTTCGTTAAAAGGAGTTTGTGGTATCTTTTGCTGCATCACAGGTTTTCATTGTTATTTTAGTCATATCTACATCAATCTTATGTTTTATAGTTTCTGGCTTTAGGTTATGCTAAGAAAATCGTAACCCATCCAAAATTTATAAAAGTATCTGTGTTTCCTTCTAGCACTTTATACTTTTATTTTTTATGTAAAATGTAAATCTAATGCTGTCACTTCCTTCTTTGCCATATCAGCGAGACTTCCTGATGCACTTCCGTAGCACTTAGTGTGGCCACACTCTTGGCCTAGCCCACCAGGCCGGGGATGATCTGGGCTCTGCCTATTCTCCATCCTCATAAGTCAAAAGTATCAACCATCCCCAAAGCACTGCTCTGCTTCTGTTTGCAACGCCCAGGCCTGTCTTCTCCCCCACTGTCTGGTGAACTCCTAAGCAACTATCAAGACTCACCTCAAGGGCACTTCCTCTGCGAAGCAGCCTTTTATCCCAGTCAATGTTAAGTGCTTCCTGCCCCTCCTGGGACTGACACGCTGTTCTCTTAACTCACGTTGAAATTTTTGTTTATGCATTTCTGTCCACTGCAAACTTGCGAGCTCCGGGGCTGGGGGGTGGGGGCGTGCAGCATCTGGCTCTTGGTACAGTACCGTTTAGCAGGTGCTAAGCCTGCCCCTGTGATCTGATTTGCATCTTAGCAAGCTCAATGCGCTAACAGTGCGGAGGCTGGGAGACCAATTAGAAGTATCCAGGTAATAGTGATGTCCCCATCCAGGTAGCTGACAAGGACCTGGACTGAGGTGGTGGGTTTGGAGAAAGGAGTTTAAGAAACAGATTTAGTGGGTAGAATGGACAGTGCTTGAGCAGCGTGTTTTGTTTGAAGTGTCTCCTAAATGTTCAACAAACGAGTAAATAAAAATGTTAGCCTATTAGCACCGTCCAGACCTTTTGCTTTTGGTATTATTTGGTGTCTAGAATTACCCCTACTCCTATTCCTTTCCGTGAAGCTGTGTGATGTTGGCTAGTCATCACCTCCAGTCATCATCTGTCGAGTGGAGATAACCTATCACCTCCAAGGGCAATTGTGAGGTTGTTTCAGTTAAATGCCATGTGATATGAGCCTTCACAGCCCCTAACATAGTAGCACTCAGTAAATGTTAACAGTCTGGCCTCCGCCACCTGCTTACCTTGGGTGATTGGGTCAGTTGCCATCTTCTGACTGACCTAAGGGATTCCTAGAGAGAGAAGCTGAAATCAGCATTTATTATTGCGCTTCCACACAGCACAGGCGTGCCCTGACAGCTGGTCTCCATCTGTCCGCAGCTCTCTGCTCGCTCTGTTTGCCCATGCTGCCATTCTTACTGTCGTCCCCAGTCTGTTTTCCTTTTCCTCCAGAGACCCTCCCAGCATTCAGTCCTTTCCAAGCTCTGCTCCTTCCTTTTCTATTCCGTGAGCATTACGTAATTAACCTACTGCATCCTCATGCCGGGATCACAGCAGTCACTGCTCTCCCAGCCTCCATTCAACCTGTGCCTGGTAAACAAGCAGGAAGACCAGCCCCCGAATCACGGTTATATCCCCTGACCATGCTCAGCGTCCTGCTCTGAATGCTCCAGGGCTTCCCAGGCCCTGCGGATCTCATTCAGAAGCCCGAGCCTCTTGCTCTGCACACCCTGGCTCTCCAAGCTGCTTCCTCATCCCAGCCGAACCTCTCTGCTCCAAGGCCGTTAGTCGGCTTGCCATTCCCAGCCCATCTTTGCTTACTTCTGCCTCTTGTCTTTTTTTCATCCCGCAGAATGCCTGCTTTGTTCCTCTGCCCCAGGCTTGCACCAAACACCCTCACAACTGGCACAGAACTCTCTTTTGAGATGCCTTCCTTGCCATTGCTAACAGCCCATTACTGTGGCTAATGCTTTGTGCTCATAAAATGCTTTCCCACCGCTGTCTCATATGATCAATCCTCCTGCTTTCCTTCAACTGGCATTTAATGAGTCCATTCTGCATACCAACCCTGGGAAGGATAAAATAAGGTATAACTTTTGCTTTTCTCCAGTCTAGTAAGTACGAATTCCAACCCACAGTTTCCTCGGCCATAAAACGGGGATGATAATGTTTAATGACCTCACAGGGTTGTTGCAAGATTTATATGAAGTTGTGTGTGACACAAAAAGAGCTTAATAGCAATGATGTGGATGGATGGTGCCGATGGCCACTTTACAGCTGTGCAGACGGGCTTGGAGCTGTTAAGGATGTGCCCAGAGTCACACGGCTAGAGGGACAAAGCCAAGTTCGGTGCTTGTAGCACGGCCCTACCCCATCGCTCACTCCGTCTCCTCCTCATATCCCCCTTTGCTTCCTTTGTGTCCCACTCACTCAATCACTGCTCCCTTAAACAGGTCTCTGAAATACGGACACAATCAGGCTAATGGCATCACTGCCCCAGTCAAGGGGAAGTTGGTCATTTTCATCCCTAGTCCTTTCTTTAAGCCTCCTAAGCGTGCCCACTTGGCCTGCCACTCCAGGTGCTTCCCGCAAGTGCCCGGCTGTCTCACCCACGTGAATTTGTCTCTAAGAAGCAGTTGATAAGCTCACCGTGGCTCACCCGCCTTCCTGCCCATCTCCCCAAAGTTGGGTTCCATTAGTCGTGTCTGTCCATGGGCACTGATGAGGTTTGCTTCTCAGGCTCCAGGAATTCTGGATTGGGGTAAAAATACCCATCTGCCTCAGTGATGGAGGTGAGTCTGGTCCATGAGAAGGCAGCTGGCAGAAGCAGGCACAGGAAGAGGGTCACTGATTGAGCGGAAGCACTAATGGTGTTAAGTCAATGGCAGGTAAAAGCATTGCATTTGGGAGAGAGGCCTGGAAGCACATTTTAAGCCCGAGTTGAAATATCTGGTACCTCTTTAAAGGAGTCATATCACAGAGAAAAAAGGTTTGTGTCCTTCAGAAATCTACTTAAGAGTCGATATAAGGAAGGAGATTGGTTTGTTTCAAAGCCCAGTCCTTTTAGGAAATCTTCCAGAAGGTGGCAGGGTGATGGCAAGACCTACTGAAAAGAAGAGAGAACGTCTTTCACCTTATGTCCATTTTTTTCAAACAATATAGAAGTATTTATGTCGTTTTAAATGACCATATTTACTTTTCATTATAAAATTAATATATAGAAAATTTGAAAAATCAGAAGGGGAAATCACCTACAATCCCGTAACAAACCTTGTTGTTTATTTTCATCTGGTCTATTTTTCGAATGCATATTTTCACATGGTTGTAATAGTACTTGACATACCATTTTTGTATACTGTCATGCTGTTCTGTTTGTTTTGTTTTGTTTTTTAAATTGTGAAATGTATTATGGGATACATCCAGAAGAGCACAGAAAATATACGGACAGTTTAAAGAATAATTTAAATTATTTTAAATCCCACCCAGGTAAAAGACTCGAGTATTTGCAGCTCTCAAGAAGCTTGTGGCCCTCCCCAAACACAGCCCCCTCTCCCCCAGAGAGAACCACCAATCTGACTTTTCTGAGAACATTTTCCCTGGCCTTTTCTTCATAGTTCTACCACTATGTGCCTGTAATTCACTTTTTCCTGTTTTTGAATGTTATATGAATGGAATCATACCTTACTTACTTTTTTGTGTCTTGCTTCTTTCCTTCAATTATTGTTTTCAAGACATTGTATATGGCTGTAGTTAATTCATACTCATTTTCAGTTTAAAAGAGTAGTTTTATTTTCCTGCTCTGTTTCTATCCCAAATCTAGACTTTATCACATAGCCCAGGTTTGTGATGCTTTCATAGTTGGGAGAACTCATTCCTTTCCCCTGCTTGTGGCTTTCCCCAACCCCTGCCTGAGAATGTCTCCGTGGGAAGAGCACTTTCCCTTTTTCTGGCCATGGCGCTGGCCCTCTCTGCCATTTGGCTGGCGTTCTAGGAAGCAGCCACTCTGTGGGCCGCTGGAGACCCTTGAGCTGCAGCTGCCGTCCTTCCAAGGGAGTCGATGGAATTATTTCTGGGGCCTGGAGACAGCTGGCGAGAGCATGGAAAGCACAGCAGGGCTGAGGAATCTGCCAGAGGACTGGCCAGAACCGGGAGGGTTCTGGTGGTGGTGGTGACACTACTGGTCACGAAAAGCCAGTGTTCTCTGGCTAAAGCCTCAGTCAGGAATCAGGAAGCCTTGTCAAAGTGTGTGCACACCTTCCTCTGCTTTTCTTCCAGGGCCCTGGAGCAGCTGGGCTCACGGAAAGGGGATTTAATTCATACTGGTGTTTGCTGGTGCCCAGCCTCTCCGGGTCTCAAATGAGCCTCCTGACCTCAGTGAGTAAGTGGGCACCTGAAAGGAGCTGTGTTGCTGCCCAAATGCCAGAAACTGGGCATGCTGGGCTGGGATACCCACACAGACACACACGTGTGTCAGCGCACAGAGAAGCCTGTTCCGGGTCAGCAACACACACACTCACATGCACGCTCAGCTTTGCCTTCTAACAACTGCCCAATTTCTCTCATAGCTAATCTTGTCGAACAAGTGGCCTGCGGCTCCATTTCTTACCACTCTCTCACAGCTA
Source organism: Orcinus orca (assembly GCF_937001465.1). NCBI lineage: Eukaryota > Metazoa > Chordata > Mammalia > Artiodactyla > Delphinidae > Orcinus > Orcinus orca. The sequence goes on along the minus strand of NC_064571.1, from coordinate 70,958,111 downwards.
ATCCTTTGGAATTTCGCTTTTGCTCTCTTGAGCACTGATTGTGCTAGCTCGGTAAGCCGCACCCTGCTGGGCCGGGCCAGGCCAGATGAACCCATGGGATTAAAACCACTTACTTGATTTTAGCCTGTTAAGGACTCACCCCTGTTGGATTTGTATACACTTTCCTGGAAGCCAGGCCCACCTCTTGGACTTTACTTGTAGCAGCTCCCTGGTCCTAAGCTGGTATTTGATACTTTCTCAGGGGCAAGCCCTTCCTTGGTCATCACATTGACAGACCGCGGTCATCCCCTTTCCTGTTACTGCGTGAAGAGGCTGCCCTGGTGCTTGGCTCTCACCAGTAGTCTTGCCCTTTCCTGTCCTACCTGGTCTAATTCTACCTTCTGTACCATGTGGTAGCAAAGGTGGTGGCAGTATTCCAGATGCAGATGCTTCATGGTCTTGTACAGATGGTCCCCAGTTACAAATACCCTGGGCCAGCCTTCACCTGCCACCCATAGCCCTGACCCTGCCCAGCCCCTGGGTTAAAGGAAACAGGGCCCCTGGGATGGTAGAGGCTTCCTGGCTAGCCAGTTAGATGCAGAAACAGTGCGTTGCCAGCAGATGAAGGATACAGCGTGTCTCAGGGTGGGTGTAACATCGGCCACAGCCTCTCTAGCCTCTGCCCTCACTGAGCTAGCCACCCCTTGGCCTGACCAGCCGTTCTTCCTGTCCAGGCCCCTGGCCTCCAGGTCCCCACCGGTCCTTGGAGAGCCCCAGATGAGAGACGGAGGACCTGCCCTTTTACCTCCCCCAGTCCCTCTTCCCACGGTTGACTTCTACTTCCAGAATCCCTCAAAACTTTTTGCACAAAACTCCCAGGTGCGTGCCAGCCCTCCTGGACACTGATACCGGCCTGGGTTGGAGAGGAATCCAGGAAAAGTCCCGGATTTCTGGGTGGGTGATGGGGACAGTGCAGTTGGTTTGGGGCCAGGTGAATGGTGCTGCCTGTAGGACATCCCAGTGGAGTGGTCCAGTGGGCGTTCGGATGATATTAAAACTCCCCCACTCCTTCGTTCTTAGCATAGTGGAGTTTCCCAGATTCCTTCTTACCTTGGCAAGCAGAAAGCTAGGTGGTGAAGAAATCAGTCATAGAGCAGATGAAGTGTGACTATGGGATGGGGGAAGAGGTGGTCACGGGGTGGGAGCAGCTGTGATCTTGTCCTTTTGTTTTTCTTACTTGTCACCTAATTGTTATTAGTCATTAATTCATACAGATTGACTAGGGGAGAAGTTACCTCCAGGAGGGGAATGTGGGTTGGGATGAAGGAGGTGCTGACTCTTGAACACGGTAATGACAATGTTGAGTTCCCGGGTGTTTGTGTCATTATTCTTTGTACCTTACACGTAGGTTATAAATGTTATTTAAAATCTACTCAAGAGTTCATAAAGCCAATTAAGAATTAGTTATAAAATCACACTGTGCTTTAGCATTAGTTAAGAACTGTTTAGTGCTTTACTATTTAGAAAGCAATTTACTTTTAAAAAAAATAAATTTATTAACTTAAACACTTAGCTGTTTCCCACTCACCTCACACTTCTCTTTTTTTTTTTGGTTTTTGTGTTCTGCTGAACCTTTAATTTATTCTCATTTTCAACTCCAAGAGAACCCCTTTCCGGATTGTTCCAGGGTGCTCTAAGCGCAAACAAACACCCCTCTGCCATTGTTCTGTCTCTCTTCCCTGTGTGCTGATCAGAAGAAGAAAAACAGCTGCATGGTGTTGTTTTCTTTTCCAAACCCGTGACATATATTGCCCTTTGATCCTTTAGCAAATGTTATCTGCTTGGAGCAAGGGACAAGACATGCCATTCATTTAGCGTTTCCCCTGTGACCTGAGCGGCTTCACCTCCCCTCCAGCTTCTACTCCGGGTTGCCATTAGGGTCGGCTTAAATGCCACAGACCCTTCATGTCACGGCGCAGTGTGTAGCTCTTGCATATTCCTGGCTATCGCAGTGACCAAGTGTGTGTAAAGTCACACATTTTCCTGTGGATTCTACTGAAAGAGGAAATATGAGTCTTAAACCAGTGCCTGTTAAGAGGAAATATACATCTTAAACCAATAACTGTCAGGTTAGTGTTAAGGTCTTTCTGTGAGAAGAGTCCCTTTGCAGTCTTCTGGCTTGTGTGTCTGTGCCCAGCGTGAAGGCGCCCGGAGTCCGCCCCGCTGAGCTGCCGGCAGGAGGCAGCTGTGCCGGACAGACTGTGCCGCTCTCGTCTCACGCCTCCCTGCAGGCTCGGGGAAGTGTGGAAGGTGATGACAGAAGCAGGCAGCCCCAAACACGGTGTTGGGGTCGGCGGAACGAACACTGTGCACCTTCTAGGAGTGTGGGGCGTGTGCATTTCGTGAATGAGAAGCAGAGCTGCCCGTAGCCTTGACTGTCCACTTGGCAGGACGCACCCCTGGCCCCGCGCATTTCTGCCCTGGAAGCTGCTCAGCAGCGGGAAAAAGGGCAGGAGGGTGGGCGGTGCGGGAAATGTACTGTCATCCAGCAAGACAGTTGCTGGAGGGCAGATCGCAATAATTGCTACTATTTTCAACATGAAGAGGCTTTCTCATGAAAGACTGAGCTCCCAGCTTACACCGCTGTCCCTCCCCATCCGGAAGTCCCTGTTTCCCCCAGCCTGCACATCACCTTAGCTCTGACCCACCACTGGTTTAGGAATATAAGGACCAGGAAATTGGGGGATACGAGCTAGGTACACTTGGATAAATCTTTGCATATTGGAGATATCCACCATCTTGCTGTGGAAGGTGTCATTCCCTGAATAAATTGTAAAATTCTTAAGATCCTTAATATTTGTAGCATAACACCACCCCATTAGTCCTGGACTGGTTCCCTTTGATTCAAGGTCACTGTTGGTAAAGTCCAGGACTGGAGGGAAAGTCAGAGGGGACTTGAATCTATGCAGCTCTAGAATTCCATTCCTCTGGTTTATTTTTTATAATAGCATTGAACTACCTGGCAGTTTTCCCCCATTTCTTCCTGGGAGGACAGATATGTGGTTTGAATCCTTTTGTTCGAATAAACAGAAGAAGTGGATGATCAAAGTTTTCGGTTAAACAAATGGGAGTGTGGGGATACAGTCAGGAGTCTTTAAAGGAGGTGTATTTATTTTAAGGCCCAGTTGTTACTCAATGATGATTTGATTATAATGTTTATTTCTATCTAATGTGGTATCTTAGTCAGCTTGAGCTGCTATAATAAGAATACCATAAACTGGGTGGCTTAAACAACAGAAGCTCACTCCTCACAGCTCTGAAGGCTGGGAAGTCCAAGATCAAAGTGCCAGCCAATTCCGCTCCTGACGGGAACTTGCTTGCTTGCAGACAGTCATCTTCTCTCTGTGTCTTCATATGGCAGAGAGAGAGAGAGAGAGAGATCCTGTGTCTCTTCTTATAAGGGCACTATATGACCCTCATGACCTAAATATCTCCCAAAGATCCCATCTCCAAATATTATCACATTGGGATTAAGGCTTCAACATACGAATTTGGGGGAGGGGGAGCCTAAACATTCAATCCATAGCGTGTAGTAAGCCAGTGGGCGGGATATTGGCTCTATCTATACAGTTATGATGTTTGGGGATAAAATCGGTGACTCGAAGAATCATAAATTAGTAAAACTGATCCTGACCTTCTTGACCATGACCATTGACAAGAATGTTCTTTGAATGTGCTGCCCCAACCAGAGCAGAGGGAAAGACAGTCATAGCCAGTGGCGTTTGCACTGCTTAAGCATGTGTTTCAACAACTGTGCTCAAATCCTTTCCCTTTTGGGGGGACTCTCTGAAGAGGTCCAAAGTATCTCCCCACTCACCCACCCCTCACTCTGTAATGTTCATACATGCATAGTACACTCACAGACAGCAGGCACACTGTGGGGAAACATGTCAGTGGGTCTTTCCTTTCTTTCGTTTAGCAAAGACTAACAGGGAAAGCTGTAGTAATGAGGTGCTAATGAGGTTGCTGGGGGAGGTGAGAAGCATAATGAATGTCAACCGTCACACAAGTCAACAGCAAGGGGGGACCAGGAGGGATTAGACATCTTGGTGATGTAGACAATCTGGAAATGTAGAAACGTGGGGAGGATACTTGTGTAACAAGACACCCCTCCCATCACCAACCTGCTGGCCTCATCCAGTCAGAGTTGTGGTGTCTGGTACCTGGTGAGAGGCACCCAGTGTCCCCTGGACACTTTAGCCACTTAGTAATGCAATTATTTGTGTCTCTCTCGCCCACTAGACTGAGTTTCTTGAGAGCAAGTCCTGTGTGCCTTCAGAGTTGTCTCCAGTGCTTGACACTGAGAAGGAGTGAAGTTATAGAATATTTTCATGCACACAAATGTTCATTTTAAAAAGATATTCTCCAAAAGCACCTTGGGCAGGGAGATATGATATTATCCAACCACACCAGTCCAGGCCTGGAGTGGTAACTGCAAAAGACTGAAGTCCTGCAGGTAGTTTTGATGACAACAACCTCCAGTCTGAAGGTGATAGTCTACCAGAGGGTTGGAGGGAGCTGACAGTATTGTGCCTAATCAGACCTAGCAGCCAGGCCACTATTTACACTGAAGCCATTATTTACAGAGTTGGTTTCCAGTGAGGACTCTCTTCCTGGCTGGTAGCTGGCCACCTTCTCACTGTGTCCTCACATGGCCTTTCTTCTGCGCATAAGCTTGGTGCACAAGGGTAAGAGGGGGTAGGGGAGAGAGGGAAAGCTCTCTGTTGTCTCATCTTATGAGCACACTAATCCTATCTGATCAGGGCCCCACCCTTATGACCTCATTTAACCTTAAAAACTTCCTTAGAGGCCCCATCTTCAAATATAGCCACTCTAGAGGTTAGAACTTCAACATATGAATTTTGGGAGGACACAAACATTCAGTTCATAACTGCTCTGAAAACGACTATCTGGGTTTCAATTCCTACTCTGTTACAAACTAACTGTGTGACCTTGAGGAAGTTCCTTTAACTTTTCTAAGCATCAGCTTCCTCATGGTAAAACTGGGGACAATAATGGTACCTATCTCAGGGTACTGTAAAGATCAAATAAGATGATGTATCTGATGGGCTTAGGGAGGGGCCCATTATACAGAAGGCGTTTAGTAATTGTTAAGATCATTAACAGCACCCTCCAAGTTCTGAGAATGAGTTCCCTCTAAGGTAGTCCTGGGAGTCCAGTCCAGCCTGGATTTCCAGGACCAGGTCAGGCTGTGTGAATGGGATCTCCAGACCAGAGAGGTTCCAGGACTCCCCAGTATTGTTGAGGGAGCCCAGCCCTTTCAGAGCCTGGTTAGCCTTCAGGGATTTCCAACAAGGAAGTGGAAAACAACCGGGTGAGTCATGGTGGCAGCCCAAGGGTTCTAGAGAAGGATTCAGTGTTATAGCTGGTGGTAGCAGGTTCTTTTTTCATCTCCTTGCATGGAGAGTGGCAGAGGGAGGGACTGAGCTCACTGGACCTGAATGAAGGGTCACATTGGATTCCTTCTGCCTTCTTTGTAGCTTAAAAAGAACAATAACAACAAAAAAAACCTTTTTTTATGCAGTACGTGGGCCTCTCACTGTTGTGGCCTCTCCCGTTGCGGAGCACAGGCTCCGGACGTGCAGGCTCAGCGGCCATGGCTCACGGGCCCAGCCGCTCCGCGGCATGTGGGATCTTCCTGGACCGGGGCACGAACCCACGTCCCGTGCATCAGCAGGCGGACTCTCAACCACTGTGCCACCAGGGAAGGCCCAAAAAAACCTTCTTGACACAACTTTTCAAATTCTAAAAGGTAATACAAGTTTATTGTATAAAATTTGAAAAATATAGAAAACTATCAAGAACATAAAAATCACCTGAAACTCTTCTACCCAGAGTTAACTTTGGTAACCTTTCCTTTAAGTCACAGACCTGGGTATGAAGCCCATCCTTCCATGCTGGAGTGGTGTGACCTTTAATGGGATACCTGTTCTTTTCTTTTTTTTTAAAGGTAGACTTTTTTTTTTTTTAGTTTTTATTTATTTGGTTGCTCCGGGTCTTAGTTGCAGCAGGCTGGCTCCTTAGTTGAGGCTCGCCAGCTCCTTAGTTGCAGCACTTGGACTCCTTAGTTGTGGCATGCAAACTCTTAGTTGCCGCATGATGTGGGATCTAGTTCCCTGACTAGGGATCAAACCCGGGACCCCTGAATTGGGAGCTCAGAGTCTTATCCACTGAGCCACCAGGGAAGTCCCTACCTGTTATTTTCAAAACCTCTACTTCCTCATCTTAAAACGAGGCTAATACTTCCTGCCTTGTTCCTTCTTCTCGGGGCTGCCATGTGAATTAAATTCCAGGCACAGGGTGTTAGCTTACTAAAAGCTGTTTTCTTATTTCTACTGAAGAAAACACCCTTGGTTTATGATTCCAGCATCAAAGCTCAGATAAGAATCCCCCATAAATCATTATCATATCACCCTTTCAGGGTCTCTGCCCTCCAGGTGTGTGCTATGAGCATGTGTTCTGGATTAATAAGCAAATCAATATCCTCATTTACCACACTGACATAATGACTATGCAGCAATTTCCCAGCATAAATATTCCTATTTCTCCTCTTACTTAAAGCTGCTTTAAAAGATGAGGATTATATATTTGCACAGAGGATTGTGTGTGTCTTACCATCATTTCCCTCTGAGAACTTGCATCTCTCCTTTTGTGGTCACACCTGGCCTTGGCTTTGTAATGAGAGAGAGAGAGAGAGAGACTACATCTCTGAGGATTTCTGGACTTCCTTTGGCCAGAATGGTTTTGTCCATCACTTAAGAACCAAACTCATTTCCTGATTATTGTGTATTAAATTAAAATTCCAGTTTTCAGATTTTAGGACAAAAGTTCCCCTGAAATATGTCAGCTTCATTCCAGCTTCAGACAATGGACTCATTGCTGTGACTGTACCTGTCCCCCCATCCTTCTGGCCTACCCAACTCCTCCCCACTGCCTCTGCCCAGGGCCTTCCACCCTAGGGGAGGGACCCCTCCTCCCCAAAGGTCAGAATGATACCTGGCAGGGACCAGATGTTCATGGAGGACAATGTTGCTGTGTAAGGGAACAGCGTTCACTCCCAGCCACCTGTCTTGTTTCCCAACACTGCCCCCAGCAGACCACCCTCTCCTGACAGCAGGAGGACTTGGCAGTTGAGGCTGAATAAGTACTGTAAACTCTCTTGGTGTGGAGATTCCATGCACTCCAATCTGGTCAACTTGACAAAAAAAACAAAAAGCAAAAGAACAACTGCCTAAGCAAGTGTGTCCAGGAGAGCAGGCTAAGCTCTCCAGATAGTTGACTTATTTCCTTACAAGAGCTATTCCTTCAACGGATTATGAGACCTTTTCATCCTGGGACAAAGGCTTCCTGTACTTTGCCTAGTGGCAGGCAAAATGAAATGACGAGGATGAGAGATAGTATGTCGCTTCCTTTGCTCTGTTCACAGTGATGTGCTGTATTGGAAAAGGGATGAAAGTTGAGCATTATCCTGGACATAGAGTTGCCAAATGTCCTGGGCAACAAATATGGAATTGGCCTACCACTTGTTGCTTTAAACCATTTGATTGTCCGGGTGCAACAAGTAGATGCAGCCAAAACTGTTCATTTGTGAACAGTTTTGAGTTTCCTATACTGGATGCTGGGGATGAGGACCAGGCATCTGGTCCTGCTACGCCTTTGACTTTGAGGACTTAGTCCAGAGGTGGAGATAGACTCCAGTGCCTCATGAAGGTACAGAGGGAGTTGGGGAAGGCTTCTCAGAAGAGGGAACAATTGATTGGATCCTGAAGAATAAGTTTACCATGTAGAAATGTGGGCTTTATTGAGCCCACAGAGACACTGCAGTGGTGTAGTCTCCCTCCCCCGGTCAGATTGTGTCCTATATTTTCTAAGCCTAAGTAAAAATCATTTCTGTTCAGATACTGAATGGTCAAGATAGTTGCCGAATCAACCTGCATTAAACGTATATATCAATTAGGGGAGAATTGACATCTTTACTATGCTGGGTCTTCCAATCCATGAACATTGTATGTCTCTCCACTTATTTATTTCTTTGGTTTCTTTCATCAGCATTTTGTAGTTTTCAGCATACAAATCCTGTATATTTTCTTAGATTTCTACCTAAGTATTTCAATTTTTTTGTGTGTCCATTTGTCATCGCTAGTATATAGAAAAACAATAGCTTTTTGTATGTTGATCTTGTACCTTGTGACCTTGCTGAACTGACATTTGTTCTAGGAGATTTTTTGTAGATTCTTTGAGATTTTCTGCATAGCCCCCATCACGTCACCTGCAAATAAGAATGGTTTTATTTTTCCCTTTTCAGTCTATATGCCTTTTATTTCATTAGTGCTAGCTAAAACTCCCTTTGTTGAATAACAGTGGTGAGAGTAGACATCCTTGCCTTATTCTCAGTTTAGGGGGAAAGTATTCAGTCTTTCATAAATTCTGATATTAGCTGTAGGTTTTTTGGTGATGTTCTTTAATTTTTTTATTTATTTATTTTTGGCTGTGTTGGGTCTTCATTGCTGTGTGTGGGCTTTCTCTAGTTGCGCTGAGCAAGGGTTACTCTTCGTTACAGTGCACAGGCTTTGCATTTCAGTGGCTTCTTTTGTTGGGGAGCACGGGCTCTAGGTGCACAGGCTTCAGTAGTTGCAGCACGTGGCATGTGGGATCTTCCTGGACCGGAGATCGAACCCATATCCCCTGCATTGGCAGGCGGATTCTTAAGCACTGCACCACCAGGGAAGTCCCTGGTGATGTTCCTTATCAACTTGAGGAAGTTAACTTCTTTTCCTACTTTCCTGAGAGTTTTTTATCATGAATGGGTGTTGAATTTTGTCCAGTGCTTTTTCTGCATCAATTTATATGATTATGTGATTTTTTTCTTCTTTAGCCTGTTAATATGGTGGATTACATTGATTGATTTTCAAATATTGAGCAAGCTTTGCATCCCTGGAAGTAATTCCATTTGCATAGTGGGATTCTTTAATTCTTTTACATATTGCTGAATTCTGTTTGCTGATATTTCGTTAGAAATTTTTGTACCTACATTCATGAGGGATATTACTTTATAGTTTGTTTGTTTGTTTGTTTTTTTCTATAATTTCTTTCTCTATCTTTGGTATCAGGGCAGTACTGACTTCATAAACTGACTTGGGAAGGTTTCCTTCTCTACTTTCTGGAAGAGATTTGGGGTTAATTCCTCTTTAAGTGTATGGTAGAGTTCTATGGCTTTTGAAAAGTTGATTCTGGGGATGCAATCTGGACCAAATAAAGCTGAACCTTGCGGGTGGGGCTTGAGCATATCAGATGAGCTTGTCAATGTGCAGCCAGCTGTGGTGCTTCAGTGTGGTCGTGGACTTCTTGAGACAAACATAGGAGGGTGAACTGAATCAGAATCCATCTGAAGAATGACATGAATTAAGCAGCTGTGAGGCTTGGAGAATCTGGCTCTCTGAGACACATCCCAGGAGCCTCTGATATCTTCAGGACCATACAGTATAGTGGGGACATTGGTCCTACAAGACGTCTGGGTTTGACTTGGCTACTTAGTAGCCATAAATTCCTTATTAGCAATTTGTTTTCTCGTCTGTAAAATGCCACTTCTTGGGTTGTTTTAGGAATAAAATGAGACAAGAGATATGAAAATGCTTTAGAACCACCACAACCTCTTGAGAAGGTGAAAATTGATGTTTCTTTGGGCCCCAGCTTCACCCTGACTGCTGTGGTGTCATGATTCCCAATGAGTCCTGCTGGGAGGTCAGTGGGAGGCCTGTGACCCCAGCTGGCTATAGGACCAGTGTCCTCGGGCTGTGGAGAAACTTCTTCCCCATCCCTGCTCACGTACTCTGCCCATGGAGTTTGGGCTCTCACAGGAAAGGGTGGGACCTTGGTGACAGTGAAAAGGAATCTTGACCTTGACCAGTGCCCCCTCTCCCCTTTCACAGGAACATGCTTGCCAATTCAGCCAGTGTGCGGATTCTCATCAAGGGAGGCAAGGTTGTGAACGATGACTGCACCCACGAGGCTGATGTCTACATTGAGAATGGCATCATCCAGCAGGTGGGCCGTGAGCTCATGATCCCTGGAGGGGCCAAGGTGATTGATGCCACTGGGAAACTGGTGATCCCTGGAGGCATCGACACCAGCACCCACTTCCACCAGACCTTCATGAACGCCACATGCGTGGACGACTTCTACCACGGGACCAAGGTAAAGCTTCTGTTTGGGGAAAGTGCCTCCCTCGGTGGTTTCCTCTGTTTCTGGGGCTGCTCTGGACTAGATCCACATGAACAGGGTGCTCCTGCTGTATCGCTCAAAGGAGAAGGGTGCTCTTGAAGGGGCCGCTGTGGCAACTAAAATAGGAAATTTCAGGCTAAATGTCATAGCTTTCTATGATTATGGAAAAGGAGGCATTTAAGCCTATTTTGCTGATCGCATCACTTACTGAGGCACCCAGGCCAGGAACTGATTTTATTTTTATATTTTTATGTCATGTAGTACAGACCTAGAGGAAGAGGAGAATAGCTGGAGTTTCTTATTGTTGCATGTGTGGGGCAGGAGGTGTGCGTGTGTGGGGGGTAGGTCTGAGGGACTGCTTTATGTATGATAAGCTAAATTAATTTCCCCAAAATTGTGAAAAATAGATATGCCTATTCTAGATGATTTTAATGGTAGAATTATGAAACAGACATAGTTAACTATCTTTTATTGCCTTTCCTAGCTCGTTCTTTTTAAAAACAGCTTGAAAGATACTGGTGGTAGGCCCTCTTTTCAGAGTGAATTATCATGGACAATGTTTAAGAATTACTGAGCTGGGCCTGAGCTACTTTATGTCCCTAAATGCAAAATACAAAAATTCAGACCTGTGAAACAAATGAATCAGGAGGAAATTATGTTTCGCCAAAAGAGTCACAAGTAGGTTCTTTCACCCTTTCTCTGTGCTCCAGAATCCTGTCATTGCTGTCATCCCTGTGTGCTGTAATTACCTGTAGTACGCAGGCCTCTCCCTGGACACCAGACTATGGGCTCCTTAAGGGCAAGACCTGACTGTATTCTTCTGCTTTCCCAGAGCCTGGCCTTGACCTGGAATGAGAGTAGCTGGCCAGCAATTGTTTGTTGACTGAATAAGTGATTGATACTTATCCATGCGGTCTCTACATCCAGCTGTGCATCAGATTCATCTATGAAGACTTTTTTCAAATGCAGAGTTGAATCAGCATCTTGAGGGTCAGAAGTCCCTGGCCCTGGCAGCAGCCCTCTGTACTGTCTGATTTATAAAGGACTTGGCCTCTAATGCCCCCTGGGTGAAAGGAGTCCACCAGTGGCAGCAGTCCTATGTCCTACTTTGGCCCACTGCCTCAAATCCCCATTGGCCCTGTACCTTAAAATCTCACCTCTGTTCTACTTGGGGTTCTCAGGGAGCCCCTCTCCCGTGCTCAGTGCACTCCCCCTGGGATCCATCTTCCTGGGGGCTCCAGTGCTCCGGCTGTTAGGCAGCAACTGATAAGGCTCCCCAAACCCACCCTGAAGAGCCTGGCTGGGGCTCCAGGCAGGCAGAGGCTGGCCCAGCTCAGGCAGATGTCCCTTAAGGTCTCCCTGAGGATATGCCTCCTTCCCAGTCCAGACGCAACAGATCAGACCCCCGGAAGGCTGAGCTGTGAGGAGTCACAGTAGCCATGGCCCAGCCTCTGCTGAGGCAAGGATGCCGCCAGGCCTACTGAATACTCTGGCATCCCAGGCCACACCTGCCCGCTTGAGCCAAGCCCTGGGAATAGAAGTGATTGGTGGACCTGCCCTACTTTCTCCTCTGAGAATTACTCCAGGGCCCTGCAGATGAGGCTTCACTAATGAATGGGGAGCCCCATCCTCATAAACTCTTGCAGGGTCCTCTTGGGGGGACTCTGGTGGCAGTCGGAGCCTTTCTGAAGAGAGTGAGCACATCTGGCTCACCATCCCCATGCACTTGAGCCCGGCCAGGCCAGGCCTGCTTCATTTGTGGTTTTTTTTATTGAAGTACAGCATACATACAGAGAAGCGCACAGGTTCTAAGGTACACAGAATCATCACAACTGAACACACCCTTGTAACCAGCACCCAAATTGAGAAACCAAACATTGCCAGCACCCAGAAGCCCCCCTTGTGCCCCCTCCTAGTCACTACTCCTCACCAAGGATAACAAGTATCCTGACTTCTAATACCATAGTTTTTAAAAAGTAACAGCTTAATGGAGATATAACTCACACTCCATACGATTTGCCTCTTTAAAGTGCAGAAGCGGGTGGTTTTCAGCATGTTCACCATAGGTTTTGACTGTTTGCTTTATGTAAATGAAATCAGGCAGCCTGGACCCTTGCGTTGGCTTCCTTTGCTCAACATTATTTTTGTGAAATTCAGCCATGTTTTTGCACGTTGTACTTCATTGCTTCATAGTGTTCTACTGTACAAGAGCCCACAGAGTACCTAGATATTCTGCTGTCACCAGGCATTTGGGTGGTTGCTACTTCGGGGCTATGACAAATGCTGTTGCTCTGAATGTTCTCATCCATGTCTTTTAGTAAACGTGTGTGCACGTTTCTACAGGCATATTCCTGGGAGTGGGATTGCTGGGTCATAGAAGACACACATGTTTAGCTCTAGGAGAGACTCCCACATTGTTTTCCAGTTTGGTTGTAAGTTTATACTCCCAGCAAGAGAGTAAGAGAGGACCCGGTATTTACCACCAACATAACTCTGATTACCACACCAGTCCACGCTGGGGTCTGTTTTGCAGCGTGCACCAAAAATTGTATGCAGTGTGCAGCCTTGCACCAAAAACTGTAGCTTGCTGGTTACTCTCCCCGCTTGGGAGATCTTTAGTCCAGGGTCGGATGCCACACTGTCACTATGCTGCCTACCAGCCTCTGGGAGAGGAGGCTGGCCTTTCTTTGTTTTATTTTCCACATTGTCATCTGCCGGGGCCTCATTAGCCAGGAGTGACGAGTTTTCCCCTGAGAGCCTCCAGCTCTTTACAGCGAATGAAGACCTTTGCACGTGCAACTTTGTGCAAGGTGGTGGGTAACTTTTGATCTTTTCCAGGCTTCTCATCCATGGAAGCAGCTGTCTCTGGAAAAACACAGAAAAACCCCTGTGTGATTAAGGGTCCCACCTCCCCCAGTTCCTGTAGGATCAGACACCCCCAATCCATGCCAGGCCCAAGTTATAGGAAATTTAAGGCCCGTAAACGCCAAGCCACTCTGGCTGCTCGCGTCACCTAAACTGACCTTTTGTTATATCCACCCCCTAAGTAAGATCGGACCTTGTCCTTGTGCCGCGGCTCATACTGAGCGTCTGTTTCATAACACAGCCCCTGACGCAGTCCTCCCCAAACCCCTCTGGGAGACCCTGCCCAGAGTCCTGCCTCAGACATCCCAGCCCCCCAAGAACTGGCTTCCTGCCCCGTCCCCGTCCCCCCCACTCCTGGATTGCTCCTCCCTGTTGCTGCTCCTACAGCTGGATATTTTGGCTTCCTCTTATCTCTAATTCCTGACAACCTCCTGGGGAGAGAAAATGCTCTCCTGTTGCACTGCTGATGTCAGGGATGTGTGGATTTAATTATTCACACAGCCTGTGGCACTCAGGCCCAGGCTGTGCACCCTGATAGACTGCCGCTGACCTACTTTGCACCTTCTAAGAAAGGTAACGGTTGATCTGCTTTCAGCATCTGGGTTTATAATAGAATAATAACCCCAAGGAAAGCTCACCCTTGTGATTAGCCTATAGAGAAAGAGAGATCAAGTTGCGCCTTTTTGTTCCCGTCTGACAGATCCGAAGGGCCTTGAACTCTGCACCCCCTGAGCTATGGCCTGCCTGTCAATTGGGCAGCAGCAGCCAGGGCTGGGAAAACAAAACCGTTGAAAGCCTGGCTTTTCTGAGAGCATCTGGGTCTCCATTGTACTGGGTCTGAAGGGGTTTCTCTAGCGCTTCTTTAACACACGCTTTGCCCGCCTCTGCTTCTGTTAGAGGCTGGGGCACGCTCTGCCTGGCTCCCCTGCCTCTGCCCCCCTTGCTCACAGCCCGGGCACTCCATCCTCCTCCCTGCCTCCTCCATGCCTCCAACCTGCAGGCCCCTCCCTCCCAGAGGCCCAGAACCTGGTCTCCAGAGATGCCAGGACGCCCTGCTTGTTAAAAATGCCCCCACGGAGGAAGGGGGTTATCTCCTGTGGGAAGGCAGGGGCAGGAGGGGAGGGAGGAGAGCCAGTGACACCAACTGTGTTAATAAAGGTCTAGGATTTCACTTGGGTCACGGGGGTCTTTTATCATTATCCTACTTAGCTTACTCATAAGTTATGCTTATTCTTTGGTGGGAATCTAATATTACATAATAAGAATGTTAATGCAGGCTGTTGAGCTCCACCCCACCAGTGGCTCTCCGTGGCCCGGTGGGAATATCAGAATCAAACTACAGGCACAGCCCCTTCACTAAGATGGTGACAGAGGGGGCATCAGGGACAATGGGGAAATGCTTCCTAGATGCCCTTTCTGCCTCCCAGTCCTCCAAAAATAGACTGAGAACCACTGTCTAGGCCAATGGTTTTCAACCTTTGGAAGCAAATTACAGTAAAACTACTTGGGGAATTATTTTAGAAATACATGTCCAGACCCCTCCTTTATACTGCCTGTACCCTCCACCCCAGACTAATGAAATCAATGTCTCTAGGTCTGCCTCTTCCCCCATCTGTATTTTTTTTTAATTTTTTTTTTAATTAAAAAAAAATTTTTTTTTGGCTATGTTGGGTCTTCATTGCTGCACGCGGCTTTCTCTAGTTGCGGTGAGCAGGGGTTACTCTTCGTTGCGGTGCGCGGGCTTCTCATTGCAGCGGCGGAGCTCGGGCTCTAGAGTACAGGCTCAGTAGCGCCTACATGGGCTTAGTTGCTCTGCGGCATGTGGGATCTTCCCGGACCAGGGATCGAACCCGTGCCCCCTGCATTGGCAGGCAGATTCTTGTCCACTGCGCCACCAGGGAAAGCCCATGTATTTTTTTTTTAAAGCATCCTTGATGATCCTAACACTAGCATGCAGATTATTAAGGAACTTTCTCGGCTATGTTGAATGGCACGTTGTCCTGGCTGTTACTCCTGTTGCCTGTCTGACCCTCACCTTATGTGCCAGAATGACATCTGAATCCCCTTTGAAAACTTGGGCTTGTCTTGCCTCACCCTTGCCAGTATTATTTATTAGTTTCTCTCCTTCTATTCACATTATAGGGTCCCATTATTGGGTTCCCAAGCCCCAGCCTGGGGCCTAGAACCCCTGTACTTGCTAAGTGTCCCTGGTGCTGTGCTCTGCCCTCCTGTCTGTACCGCATAGGCATCATCAATGAGCGGCGGATTGGCCATGGTCAAGATGTCATCAAATGGAAATCCAGCTGGGTCTGTGCCTCTTCTTTGAGGACCCAGAGGCTCTCTCTTGTCTGTGCCAGGGCCATCTGGTCACTGAGACAGCCTCCCACTAACTCAAAACCATCAGCAGCAGGACATCTATTCTTGTAGTCAAACCACAAGGGGAGCCAAATCCTAACCCAAAGAGTGTTTGTCTAGAACAGGATCAGCCTAGCAGATGTATAGTGGCACAGGCTAGGTGGCCTGCCACTTCCCGCCCCCAGCGGAGGGTCCTGACCCTACCTCCCTCCTCCCACTGCAGAGGACTAAACCTATCAGAGTCCTGGGATATGACCCGCTGGGACATAAATAAATTCCCTTTGTTGTCCAGCCTGCCAACCTTCTTACCAAGGAGCCCATGTATCCATCGGGCAGACTGTTTTTGCTATTTTGTCTTTGAACCTGGCTCTTTGGGCTTTAAACCTTTAAATGCCGCTCACTTCCTTTCTTCTTTTTTCTTGACTCTGTTATTCTGTCCATTTCTGTTTAATTCTAGCCAAAATCTCTTTCCAGTCTTTTTGCTCTGCAGTAACACTTCCTGCATATCGGGATCCAGACTCATACAGTCTTGCTTATTAACTGATGTTCCCAAGTTCACTTCATTCCAGTAAAAAAACTGGAGGGATCTTAGAAATAGATCCCCACCCTCCCATTGACAGGGAGAGAGAGTGGATGAGTTGCCCCAAGTCCCAGAGGTAGTTGGACCAGACTGTAAGTTTCTCAGTCTGAGGCCCTTTTCACCACACCACTCAGAGGATCCTGAAACCCCAGATTCTGGACAGTCACCCCTTTCAGACAGCCTCTGACCTCTCAGTAGGCTGCATGCAAATAGTTAACTCAACACTGTGTGGCTCTAAGCTTGCCTGGACCAGATAAAGGCATCAAGGAACTGATGCATCAGGCAGACAGCAGAGTAAGCTCTCCGCCTCCCCAAGATGGCGGCTTTATAACGCACCACCGTCCCTAGAGGAATAACACTGATGTCAGTGCCTTAGAGCTGACAGTTTTTACCGTTTACAAATGGTTGTTGTGGGGATTAAATGAGTTGATGCATGAAAAACACTTCACACAGTGCCTGGCACAGAGCACGTGCATGATAACTGTTAGTCCCCAGGCTGAGTGCCTGCTTCCACCCTAGGCCTGGCCTTGACTCTGTCTGGTTTCTTGGGTTACTTGATCCACCCACTTTGGCTTTGCAGTGAGATTGTTCTACTGTCCATCTAGTGCCCGTGCTGCCTATGTCCTCGGCTCTGCCAGCAGGGTCATGTCCTGCTTGAGAACTTGCAGTGGCTCCCTGTTGTCTAGTTTGGAGTCCTAGGTCTTCACCCTGGGCAGCTCACCATCTGACCTTGCCCTCTCCATCCAATCCTCACTGCCCATATGTGCCCATCCATCAGGAAGGGGGTTTTCTCAGCCCCCTTCGCTATGAATGTCCCATGCTCCCTCCTGCCATCCCTTCCCACCCATCCACAGAAGGCCTTCACGACCTACCAAGCTCATGTCACATTCTTCCTCCAGCTAATTCAGCCCCAGGATCCACTTTTTTCGCCTCAGCTGAAATAAAGTGTCATCCTGGGGCTTTCAGATTGTTTCCTATGTAAAGTTTGTCTCTCAGCTGGATTGAAAACTTTGAGGGGCAGAGACGACAATTTATATTTAACTCGTGACTCACCACAGACTCACAAAGATTAAAACATGTAGTACAATAGATGCTCAAGAAATGGATGAATGTCTACATAGGGTAGCAGTCGTGAGCACAGGCTGGAGTGGACGGCCAAAGTTTGAATTTCAGCTCCACATTTACTGGTTGTGTGATTTGGACGAGTTAATCTCTCTCAGTGTTTCAGTTTCCTTCTCTGGAAAATGGAGATTATGATAATACTTTATGTGTGTTGAGATACTACTGGTAAAGAACTTAAAATAGTACTTCGTAGTTCCCCGGCAGTCTAGTGGTTAGAACTCGGTGCTTTCACTGCCGTGGCCAGGGTTCAGTCCCTGGTTGGGCAACTGAGATCCTACAAGCCACGTGGCCAAAAATAAAAAATGAATAAAAATTTAAAAATAAAAAATATATTTAAAAAATAGTACTTGGTGCTTACTAAGCACTATATGAGTGTTTGTTAAATAAATAGATCATGGGGCTTCCCTGGTGGCGCAGTGGTTGAGGGTCCGCCTGCCAATGCAGGGGACGCGGGTTCGTGCCCTGGTCCGGGAGGATACCACATGCTGGGGAGCGGCTGGGCCCGTGAGCCATGGACGCTGAGCCTGCACGTCCGGAGCCTGTACTCTGCAATGGGAGAGGCCACAACAGTGAGAGGCCCACGTACCGCAAAATAAATAAATAAATAAATAAAAATAAATAAATAAATAGATCGTGATGACTGAGGACCAACCCCTGAAAAATCCATTTGTGAAGTTTCCTCACAGGCATACGTATTAAAGTGTTAGACATCAAACAGGAATTACAAAATTGGTTTCTGTCTCTACTGTCAGGGTTGACTGTGTGTGTTATAGGTTTCAAATGGAGCCTAAATAGTACTGGTGATGACTTCTAGATAATTTTCTTTCTCCTTTCTTTCTCTTAAAAACAGAAATATCCAGTCATAAACTCAGCACGTAGCAGGAGCTATTTTAAAATGTCCTGCTTCAAATCAGGTATCTCGTATAACAAAACCTTGCTGGCAACTTTCACTGTACATCTATGTTAATTGGCAGGCCAACATGTAGGCCAGGTTGACTCTTCTTAGAACAAATGTAAGAGAGATCTATCATTTCTTACGAATTTTTACATCTAGCATTGGAAAAAAATCTCCTATGGTGACCAAGCAGCTCCTCATTTCCTAGAATAAGAGTGTTTGCAAAGAATTGATCTATACAGAGAGATTACTGCTTTTTAAAACCTTTGGTTCAAGAATAGAGATAAATGTACCCTTTGTGATTAAACCCAAGCATCTTGGAAACCTTTCATACCTCATACTAGCTCTGCTTTTATACTCTCATCCAGCATCTCTGGGGTTTAAAAAAAAGATAGAAGAAAAATACATCGTGTATTGTATGTATACTTCAGTGAGACATATAGTATATGAATGATGTATTTTTCTTCCTCCTATTTCTTTTCGTAAAGACTGAATACTTTTTAATATTTCAAGAAATATTTGAATATGGCCTTCTGGAAGGCTTCAAAAATCTCAGTTGAAAATATCTCTTCTCCTCACTGAGGTTGCCTCCTATCTGAAGTGGCCATATTTCTGTGTTGAATGTCAGGTACACATCTTAGAATGGTTCACTGGCAGGTAGAAATGTGTGTAGACGCTGTATCTTCTTCCTTACGTGGTTTCCGCCTCATTGTTCCCTCAGGTTATCCCTGTAGCCAACCATGTTTTTCTCTCCTTCTGATCCTTCTTTATTTCTTGTTAATTAAAAATTAGGTGCTGTAAGGATCCCTAATTAGTGACTATGTGAGGATAAAGCTGTAGGCCAGCTATAGTTAAGAACTTTCTCATTCACCAGTGTGGTTCTTTGTTTGTTTGTTTGTTTGTTTGTTTTGGCTGTGTTGGATCTTCGTTGCTGCGTACAGGCTTTCTCTAGTTGTGACGAGTCAGGGCTACTCTTCGTTGTGGTGTGCGGGCTTCTCATTGCGGTGGCTTCTGTTGTTGCGGAGCACGGGCTCTAGGTGCGTGGGCTTCAGTAGTTGTGGCGCACGGGCTTAGTTGCTCCGCGGCATGTGGGATCTTCCTGGACCAGTGACCAAACCCATGTCTCCCGCATTGGCAGGTGGATTCTTAACCACTGCACCACCAGGGAAGTCCCTCATTCACAAATGTTTATCTCTCACACTACACACACACTCACACACTTAGACACTTTCACATACTCTCACAGTCGCACACTTACACACGCACTCTCACATACACACACGTGCACTCACTCGTGCACACAGTTTTAGAGCTGGAAGTGCCACTGGAGATTAATGAATTCAACCCCTCATCTATAAATACCTTTCCTCTTTAGATTTAAGCTCTCTACAGTGTTCTCAATATTTAAAAATAAAATTAAGCTTGATGAATGTTGGTGAACTCTGTTCTTGGGAAGAGTATGTACAGAATGAAGAAGGTCATGATTGGGTAGCCCAGGAAGCCACTATTTTTTTTTTTTTTTAATCTATGTGTTATGCTTTTTTTTTAAACAACTTGATTAAGGTATAATTGACATACAATAAGCCACACATTTTTAAAGTGTATGGTTTGATACACTTTGACATATGTAGATACTGCGAAGCCATCACCATTAATATAATAAACATATCCATCACCGCCACCCCCCGCCAGCCAAAGTTTCTTGGTGTCCCTTGTAATCCTTCCCTGCGCTGGCAACCACTGATCTGTTTTCTGTCATTATAGATTAATTTGCATTTTCTCACATTTTTATATCATGGAAAATACAGTATGTATTTCTTTTTTGGTCTGGTTTCTGACTTAGCATTATTAAGTGTTTGGCAACTACAGATAAAGCGACTATGAATATCTGTGTACAAGTGTTTGTGTGGACACATGCTTACATTCCCCTGTGTAATTACCTAGAAGTGGGACGCCTAGAATATATGGTAGGTGTGCATTTAGCTTTTTAAGAAATTGCCAAAGTGGTTTCCAAAGTGGTTGTAACATTTTCTGTTCCTTCCAGGCTCCACATTTTTGCCATCACTTGTTATGGTCAGTCTTTGTAATTTTAGCCATCTGACAGATGTATCAGTGGTAGCTCACTATGGTTTTAATTTGCACTTCCCTAGTGTTGAATGTCTCTACATGTGCTTATTTGCCCTCTGTATATCTTTGGTGAAGAGTTCACATCTTTTCCCTATGTTTTGAGTCATTGGTCTTGTTTTTTGTTTTTTTTTTTTATGAAATGTAAAGAATAGGTAAATCTTTATTTTTTCCTTTCTAGTTTTATGGAAATATAGTTGATATACAGCACTGTATAAGTTTAAGATGTACAGCATAATGATTTGACTTATATACTTCATGAACAGATTACCACAATAAGTTTAGTGACCATCCATCATCCCATATAAATATAAAAGAAAAGAAAAAAGAGGGACTTCCCTGGTGGTCCAGTGGGTAAGACTCCACGTTCCCAATGCAGGGGGCCCAGGTTCGATCCCTGATCAGGGAACTAGATCCCACATGCATGCCACAACTAAGAAGCCCGCATGCTGCAGTGAAGGTCCTGTGTGCCACAACTAAGACCCGGTGCAGCCAAAATAAATAAATAAATTTTTTTAAGAAAAGGAAAAAAAATTTTTCCTTGTGATGAGAACTCTTAGGATTTACTCTCTTAATGACTTTCACCTATAACATCCAGCAGTGTTAATTATAGTTATCATGTCATACATTACTTCCCTAGTACTTATTTACCTTACAACTGAAAAATATGGAATGCTTCAGGAATCTGTGTGTCATCCTTGTGCAGGGACCATGCTAATCTTCTCCGTATTGTTCCAGATTTAGTGTTGCCAAAGTGAGCACTGTTTGTCTTCTTTTTATTGGGTTGTCAGAGTTGTTTATATGTTCTAGCTACAAGTCGTTTGTTGGGTACATGTTTTGCAAACATTTTCTCCCTGGCTATGACTTACCTCTTCATTTTCTTAACAATGTCATTGGAAGAGCAAAAGTTTTTCATTTTGAACTTCAATTTATTAATTCTTTTTCTTTCATAGTTTGTTTTTCGTGCTGTAACTGAGAAATTTTTGTGAAATCCAAGGTCACTAAGATTTTCTCCTATGTTTTCTTTTAGAAGTGTTATAATCTTAGCTCTTACATTTAGGTCAATGATTCATTTTAAGTTAGTTTTTATACATGGTATCCAGTAAGGGTTGAGGTTCAGTTTTTTTACATATGGCTATCCAATTGTTCTAGCACCATTTGTTGAAAAGATCATCCCTTGTCAAAAATCAGTTGACCATATATGTGTGGGTCTACTTTTGCACTCTCCTTTCTGTTCTTTTGATCTATGTATCTATCTTTACACCTATACCACAATGTCTTGATTAGGATAGCTTTAGAGTTAAGTCCTGAAAGCTGGTGGTGTAAGTCTTCCAACTTTGTCCTTCTTTTTCAAAGTTGTTTTGGCCATTCTGTATCCTTGGAAGCAAACTTTTTTAGTGCAGGCTGTAAACCAAAAACTTAAGAGAACAGTAAACTCAATGCATTAACCAAGCACTTGATAAACATTCTCAGCCCTTAGCATGGTCCCTTTCTGTTAGCCTGGAAAGTTAAGAATTTTCTTTAGAATTTTCTCAAGTTATTTGGAGAGAAAAAAATCTGTGATGTGTGTGTGTTAAAAGGAGCTTAACTGAGTGCTGGGGGTTCAGATGAGGTCCATGAGGATGTTCCATGATACTTGGCTACATATTGATCTCCATATATTTTCTTCACATGACCCATATCTTTATGTATAATAAGTTGTGATGATGTCATAGGGAAGAGTTCATTCTGCTTCCTCTTGACCCCTCTTTGTCTTACAATTAGAGTCAATGGAGAACAAAAGTGGGCCGGGGAGTTCTGAGCGGACTAGGTTAGGATAAAACTTACATGACCTGAAATTCTAACCACTGAGCTGTTGCCACCCTCTCCCCTTCCCTCTGTCAGGTTTCCATTCTGTTTGGTACCCTTTGTTACCACCAGGCCTGGGCTGTAGCTCTTTCCTGGTTTGGTGCCCTGACTCTCACTTTGCCAGGCTTAAGATAACTAGGACTTATATTCGGGAGAGCACGCTTGTTCTGAATCTCTAAGCCCCAGACATAGTGGCCCATCAAAGAGTCTACTTTTCCTGCTGTGTGGAAAATACAGTGTTCAGCCTGGAGCGTGTGGAGCCTCTGACGGGCTCTGGGTTCCCAGACCCCCAGGTGGCATCTGGCAGTGCATGGCTCTGCGTAGGACCTGCAGCTACGTTTCCAGCCACTGTCCCCTCCAGGAGGGCTGCACTGCCCTGTCAGGCCCAGCATTTCTGTATCCCTTATACACGTATCGTGATCTTTAAAGCCCCCCTCAGGCAGGCCTTATTTTCCTTCCTTTGCAGGTGGAGAAGCTGAGTCTCAGGGAGTGAAATGCCTTTCCAAGCTAGCAAGTACAGGCATAGGCCTCCCTGCCTCCCAGAGCAGACGCCAGCGCGCATTCCCCAGCATGAGCACCTAGCGCGGCCTCAGGACAGCCTTCCTCATTCCCCAGCATCAGCACCTAGCGTGGCCTCAGGACAGCCTTCCTCATTCCCCAGCATCAGCACCTAGCGTGGCCTCAGGACAGCCTTCCTCATTCCCCAGCATCAGCACCTAGCGCGGCCTCAGGACAGCCTTCCTCGGCAGCTTGATAGCACTATTATCACTGAGCTTTGGGACCAAAATGAAGACTCGCCAACACTGGAGTAGATGAGGGAAGGAGAGCAGATCGGGTTACATGTGGTTTATTTCTGGATTGTTGATAAACCCCTCTGGTCTGGCCTCTTTG
Source organism: Orcinus orca (assembly GCF_937001465.1). Taxonomy (NCBI): domain Eukaryota; kingdom Metazoa; phylum Chordata; class Mammalia; order Artiodactyla; family Delphinidae; genus Orcinus; species Orcinus orca. The sequence goes on along the minus strand of NC_064571.1, from coordinate 70,935,150 downwards.
GGCAGCCTGGACTTTTAATAAAGATGGTCATGACCTGCTTATCTGTAAACTTTCCCGCTTTGGGATTAGACGGGGCTTTGCTAAGGAGGAAGATGACAAAGGGCGTCTCCGGGCTTTATTTTAGAACGGTTTCCCCGGCCCCCTGTCTTCTCAGAAGCTAGCAGCCACGTTCTCTCCGCCACATAACTCCCTCTGAGGATCATCTCCGGTCTCCATGGTAACTACATGTCGGGAGACAGGCTGCTCTGTTCTGTGGCTTTGTATTAAACACAATGATTTAAATTGGATGCTCGGCACTGAAGATAATCATTCTGGATTAGAGAGACGCCTGGAGACCCTCATTTCATAATTTTAGAGTTGGCACAATGCTCAGGTTTAGCCCTGTAATTCAAGCCCAAGCCACACCCACCCCTCTGTTTCTAAACGGCAGTTAGGTCCAATTTCACTTGGGATTTTCTCCATCCTTTGACAGAGGAATCTTGGAGCCAGGGAGCCCCGCGGTCAGACCAGGGCAATCTTGTGCTCTAGAAGGGGTGGCATAATGTAAAGGAAACCTAGGGTGCTAGCGGCAGATAGACCCTCATTCAGTCTGGCTGCATGATTTCCTCTGTGCCCCATTTTTCTTATCTGTAAGACGAGAAGAGTAACCTCTACCCTACAGAGTCATATATTTTTAAATTTTCTATTGTGATAAAATATATATAACGTAAAATTTATCATTTCAATCATTTTTCAGTGTACAGTTCAGTGACATTAAGTACGTTCACAGCGTTGTCACCACAATAATCCATTTCCAGAACTTGTTCATCTTCCCCAGCTGAAATTCTGTACTCCGTAAATACTAACTTTCCCATCCCCCACTCCTCCCAGCCCCTGGCAGCCACCATTACACTTTCCATCTCTATGAAGTTGACTATTCTAGATACCTCGTAGAAGTGGAATCATACTTTTTTTTGTCCATCTATGACTGGCTTATTTCACTGAGCATGATGTCCTCAAGTTTCAACCATGTGGGAGCATGTGTCATAATTTCTCTCCTTTTTTAAGGTTGGATAACATCCATTTTATGTATGTACCACATTATGTTTATTCATTCATCTGTCGATAGACACTTGGTTGCTTCCACATTTTGGCTATTATGAGTAACGCTGCTATGCACACGGGTATACAGATATCTGTTTGAGTCCTTGCTTTAAATTACAGAGTCATTCTGAGGATCAAATAAGATATTAATATGAATAATATTAGGAAGATTGCACAAAGCAGGCTGTCAGTAAATGTTCATTTCTCTCCTGAACATGAGTTCAGCCTAGGTGGTAACTGCCACCGTGGTCCGATGGCTTCCGCGGGAGTGGTGTCACTTTTTGCTAGCTTCTGTGTCCCCGGGACACGCTAGTCTGTTGGGTCTGGGAATTAACACAATTCATTCCCAGATTTGAAGGAAATGTCTTAACCACAGAAATGTGCATCGTCTCATGACAAGAACCATGCATGCTTTTCCATTTCTCCCACCATTTGGGATTCATGTATTCCTAGTTCTAAAAGGAGAAAATGTTAGGGCTGACGTATATACTTCCTTATCTGTTGTCTATTTTAAGTATACCAGGTGGGAGACCCTGGATCTGCAGTTGGGATTGCCCCAGGCTATGAAGCTCTCTGCTTAGTTGCTATTTGTTGGTATCAAATCTATTCTCAGGGTTACGGAAGAGTATGAGATTTGGAATAAAAATACCTGGATCCCAGTCTTGGCTTATGTCTCAAAAACTGAGATGGTGAAAACATCTGTCCAACACAGTGGTCGTGAAGGTTAGGTGAGGGCAGCACTTGGCTGTGCAGGTGACCCTCTCCTGGAGCACTTCGTGGGGACCAGGTCTCTGTGTTGGTCTGCATCCCTTCAGGAGATTTTCTCTGGGTCTAGTTTCATCCCAGAGTTTCTATAGTGGGGGTTACTCCCCTGCTGCCCTGGGCCCCTCCAGGGTTGAGAATCCAGAGCGAGGAGCCATCTTTCCCTTTGCAATTAGCTTTCCTGCCACAAGGCCACTGCACAAGCAGCCCTGGAGACAGCCAGCACCTCTTTGTCTTCAGGAATTTGCCACAGAAGGGAAGGGGCAGCAAGAGCTCTTGCACAGCCTGGTCTGACCTGCGCCTGACCCAGCTGCTCCCCACAGCATAGCAGTCAGGCCTGTTCTTTATTGATGGGGCTGAAGGGAGGAGGGCAGATGGGGATTTCACACTGAATCCCTACCTTTCTCTCTCTCAGCAGTGCTTGCAGCTGGCTGTGTCCTGTGTGCCCAGGGTCTGCCTGTTGAGCAGGGGCCAGGCAGGCTTATATCAGGGCTTCCCAAGCAGATGTGTTCACTGTCCCTGAGACCGGAAGGCTACCCTGGTACGCTCGCATCTGGGAAGGGGAGCCTGGGTTTCCCTCAAAGACATCTTAACTTCTAGGGCAGCTCTTCTTGAAGCCAGTGAGCCAGGGAGATTGTTACGCTGGTGACAGGGTTTTCTTGGCTTCCATAACCCCCTGCCAGCCGGCTCTCCCTCCTGCCTCTTGACTGTGCTTCCCAGGCTCCTTCCGTGGTCTTGTCTGTCTTACTCCTCTCCTCTGTGGTTGCTTCTCAGGATCCTATGCCAGATTGCCTTCTCCCCCTCCCCACCTTCTCTCCCCAGGTGATCTGTCACTGATGACTCCCAGGCTTACAGCTACAGCCTAGACACCTCCGTGCACCTGCCCCAAACCCAACGCATCCACCACAACCCCACTCCTCTCCCAGGGACCCCTCCTTCCAGGAACGGTGCCCCCATCCTCCCAAGCCAGAGCTTACTGGCTCGAGACCACAGGACTCCTCAGCGATAAAGCCAGACCTCAGACCCAGGTGTGCCAGGCTCCAGAGTTCAGGCCTTTCCCACCAGAGCACCCTGCCTTCACGTACCATCGGAGAATCGAACTGTATTTCTAACAAACATAAAAGTTCAGGTGTCACTCTAAGCCCCAGACAAGCTCTGCTCTGGGACCCCGCCCCATTTTTGGCTGTGCTGGACCTCCATCTGGATGCCTTTGTCAGTCCGTCCCTGGACTCCCCACTCCCTCCGCAATCCCAGCCTGCTTTCTCCGTCCCAGCTCCTGGCTTCATGGAACTGACCCCTTATAATATGGCAAGTTTACTTCAGCCCTCCCTCGTGGATTCTGTAGTGCATTTCCCATACAGTTTTCTTAAACCTCATCTTGGCTCAGACTGACACTCCTAATTTTCTCAAAACCTTTCCTCTGTTTTGCTAAGAAGTCTGGGACCAAGGGCCTGGGCACCCTCAGCTCTCCTCCATGTCACCTCAGCTCATCTCCTCCTCTATCCATCCCCCTCTTAAATGGATGGGAAGAGACGTCCTTCCCAGCCTAATAGATATGAATATCAACCCTCAGTTTCCTCATCTGAATAATGGGGAGAATAATACATATTTCTTTCTTTTTTTTTTTTTTTTAAGCAGAGGTCTTCTTAGAAGCCCATATGATTTAAATTTATTTATTTATTTATTTATTTATGGCTGTGTTGGGTCTTCGTTTCTGTGCGAGGGCTTTCCCTAGTTGTGGCAAGCGGGGTCCGCTCTTCATCGCGGTGTGCAGGCCTCTCACTATCGTGACCTCTCTTATTGCGGAGCACAGGCTCCAGACGTGCAGGCTCAGTAATCGTGGCTCACGGACCCAACTGATCCGCGGCATGTGGGATCCTCCCAGACCAGGGCTCGAACCCGCGTCCCCCGCATTGGCAGGCAGACTCTCAACCACTGCGCCACCAGGGAAGCCCAATAATACATATTTCACAGGACTGTTGTGAGAATTAAATAGCCACAGAGTATGTGCTCAATGGATGTTGGTTATAATTAACAATTTTCATCTGCCCCATGGTCCCTCCGTCAGCTCTGCATTAAGATTTCCAAAGACTCTCTTCCCTCCTAAATTTGGTTGTTCCTCTCCTGATACTATTTTTCCAGCCACACAGGCATAAAACCTCCCCTGTTCTTTACATCCTCTCCTCTTCTGTCATCAAACCTGGCTGCCATTTCTTCCCCGAAACAGGTTTCCCATATGTCATTCACCCCAGTCCGCAGGTTGAGGTCCATCATCTCAGCACTGCAGTCGACTTTGCACTGAGCAGTCAGGGCCATGTTCTGGAGTCTGATTTTCATACCCAGAAGCCTGCTGTGACTACAGACATGTCCAGGGATGGGGGTGACCAGAGTCCTCCCTGTAAATGTGCTCCTAAACCCCACACTCCCAAAGCCCCCTCATCACCACCACCTCCACACACACAATTTGCTAAACTTTGCTGATTGATGGAATCCAAATTCATCAAGGTCCACACAGTTTGCCTCAGTCAAGACCAAACAGATCTATTCTCTGTCCTCTGGCTGTGTCCCCGGCTCCGCCCACATCACTTCCTACCCCAGAGTGTCTCATCCTGCCCCCTTCCAGCTCTCAGCCCGCCCATCCTACTGTGTCCTTCCCCTCCTCTGGTCTGTTGACCTTGATGTTGCCATCACCATGGAGGAATGTTATCTTGTGCTGCTTTGTACTCTCATTATTTTGAAGTCATTTCTATTAGAAATGAACGTTTTTCCCGTCCTGTTTGCTAACTGGACTCTAAGCGCCTTAAGGTACTTCTATCTCTCACTTCTTCTGGAGCATCTGATACATATAACACGGTGTGCACACTCATGCTACCTACCAGTTAGGCTTATTGCTTATTAACTAAAATAGCTATAATGGTAGTATAAATCACTAGTGTTTATTGGGCTCCTACTCTGTGCAGGTGCTGTCCCAGGTGCTTTACGTGCATTATCTCATTTAATCCTCATGGTAACCCCACAAGGGGTGTATTATTACTCCATTTTACAGATGGGGAAAATGAAGCTCAAAGAAATTATATAGCTTGCCCAAGATCTTATAACCATAAGTGATGGAGCTAGGATTTAAACCTAGATCTGCCTGCCTTAAAGTCTGGTTCTTGTCACTCTACTATTTTGCCTCTAAATATAGCATTAATGTGTTTTAAAAATGGCAAGCTGGGGACTTCCCTGGTGGTGCAGTGGTTAAGAATCCGCCTGCCAATGCAGGGGACACGGGTTCGAGCCCTGTTCCGGGAAGATCCCATATGCCGCGGAGCAACTAAGCCCGTGAGCCACAACTACTGAGCCTGCGCTCTAGAGCCCGTGAGCCACAACTACTAAGCCCGCGTGCCTAAAGCCCGTGCTCTGCAACAAGAGAAGCCACCGCAATGGGAAGCCCACACACCGCAATGAAGAGTAGCCCCCGCTCGCCGCAACTAGAGAAAGCCCGCGTGCAGCAACGAAAACCCAACGCAGCCAAAAATAAATAAATAAAGTAAATAAATTTTTTTTTAATGGCAAGCAGGTTAAGTGTGGGAAAATGTCCTTTTCCCAAGGTATATAACAGATTGAATGTTGCCTGTCTCCTCTGCTGAAAATTCAAAGAATGAAGGGTGAGTTTTCGACATGGTGATGCTTTACATTGCAAGGTCAGAAGTGGGACCATGCCCTAGATGAAGTAATAGAGGCTGGGACCCAGAAGGTAGGAGTGAAAAGTAAAAGGAAATTGAGAAGTGCAGTTAATTATAAATGTGCAATTTAGAGAAAAACCAGTCAGCTGAAGAATGAGCTCAACAGGTCAAGAAAAGGCTTGGGAGCTGTATGTAGCCAGAGGGACAGTGGGTGGTCCCAAGGAACAATCATGTATCACTTGGTGTCCTGGAGAAAAGCTGGTTGCAGGGAGGGTTTGTGTGGTTTTGTTTGTTTTTCAGAGAAAAGGGGCATCTGATAAAAGGTGTTGGGGAGACTCTAAAAGAGGTTGGAGCAGTGGTCAGCATTCCAGCGGCCTTGAAGGGAATTATCGGAGAAAGGGTCAGGATCCTGAGCCCCCAGTGTGAGCTGGATGAATTGGCATTGAAGCCAGCGTAAGCCTGTTAAGAGCGTGATCTCCCTAGATCAGGTCAATGTAGCTGATAAAAATGGACTCCTTGTTTAAATACTATTAAGAATTTCAAGATGACAGCAGAGATTAAACCAGAACAGAGCCAGTCAGAACACAGGGCACTGTGGGACTGCCCAAGCCACATACCCACGGAGCTGGTGTTGGCTGGTGGGCGTATGTTTCAGGATGAGAAAGGTGTTTACTGAGTGCCAGGCATGGTTCTAGGTACCATACATACATCATCTCACTTGACGAAATGCTCAGGCCCTTCTCTGGGGAGTCTCTCACATCCCAAGGAGTGGTGCTGCTTAAGAGCTGGCTTTCCTGAGGGCCAGAGAGCAGCCAACAATATCCCTGAAGGGCAAGGAAGTTATTCAGAGCAAGAGAGAAACCACTGATCTGGTTATTTTTTTTTTCTCTTCTACTTTGAGCGAGTATGAATAAAAGATGGAAGATACATTCAATGTGAAAAGAAAAGGAAGTGGTTCAGCAATTCCAAGAGAAGCAGATCCATCTGAACAAGTGATGGCTTTCTCAACTGCATTAAGAAATGTCGAAACATTTGCATTGGACTTAGTTTACAAAGCACATCCAAATACTGGTTATTTGATTCTCAGTGTAGGATTGTTCCCTCTGTGAAGATTGAGTTGCCCTTAATCTATACATCTAGATACTCCAGACCCTGCTATTATGATTCCAATCACCTCCCCCCAAACACACCCATTTTCTGAGCACTAGTGTGAAAATATGTTCCCAGGAAGTCCCTACGCCACCCCTAATGAAAAACCCCACAGATAAGCTCTGGCCCAAGTGCCTTCTCAGCAACAGGGTACAAAGTTTGTGCCTTGACCTATTGGTTCTTGGCCTTGGAGCCAGAGAACCAAGCCTTTCCCTTTGGGGAGCAGGGTGGAGGGGTAGAGAAAAAAACATAGCTACTGGGAACTCAGCAAAACGTGATTAGAGCCGCAGCAACGTAGAAGATGGTGAAGAATGACTCTCCAAAGATCTTTGTCCTGACAAAACCAGGAAGGGCCAATGCACTGTTCTTTCCAACGCTGTGATGTCAGCAAATAAACTATATCTGAAATTTCTTTCCAACTTGCTGAGCAGGTCCCTGGTCAATACGGAGACCCCCATGTGCCCACAGTGGTCTGATAATTTCTGAAGCATAAAGATGACATTTATAATAACAGGTTTAGGTTGAGTTCAGTACAAGTTCCTGCCAAGCGTATGCCTGGAAACTGTGACATAAAATGGATTACCATTAAGAATATTGGTTTTAAATGTAAAATAGATAGCTAGTGGGAAGCATCTGCATAGCATAGGGAGATCAGCTCGGTGCTTTGTGTCCCCCTACAGGGGTGAGATAGGGTGGGAGGGAGACGCAAGAGGGAAGGGATATGAGGGTATATGTATACATATAGCTGATTCACTTTATTATACAGCAGAAACTAACATACCATTGTAAAACAATTATACGCCAATAAAGATGTTAAAAAAAAAAGAATACTGGTTTTTCTTAGGGAACAAGTGGATGTGACATGACTGGGCATCAAATAAACCCAGATTTACCCAGCAGTATGTCATAAATATCAAAAACAAAATAATGGTGACCCTTTGACATAGTAAAATTATGTTTCATATCCTGCCAAATGTGTATGATGCTGCTGCGTCTGTTGGTTAAACAAATGGTCCTAAAGTCCATATTAACTTAACAGTGAGAGATGTGAAGTCTCACATTCACAATAGAAATGAATGCCACATACACAGTGGGGAATGCTTGGCGGGACAGAAGTTTATGTCAAAAAATAAGGGCCTGGGTTGATAAATGGCCACTTCAGTCAGCCACCAGGCTCCAGTAGGCCCTAGTGTGTTAGCTGTTCCATGGTCGTGTCTGTCTCCATAAATGAATCTTAATTCTGTCAAATAAAAAAAGCAAGTTGCAAAAGGACATGGACAGCATAATACCACTTGTGTACATTTTTCAGATTTGCAAAACAAATATAGTAAAAGCATAAAAACATGGATGGGAGAAATTTATATCAACCTCAGGGTTAAGGGATGGGAATAGGATGGAGGGCTCCAGTTGTATTGGAAACATTTTCTTTCATTTTTTAAATTAAAAAGCATGTAAGGTAAATACAGTAAAAAGCTAACATCTGTTCAATTTGAGTAGTGGGTTCATGGGTATGTGTTGTATTATGTTCTGTACTTTTACTGTATGGTTGAAATACTTCATACATAACTTTAAAAGAAAGTATTTTAAATACATAAACATGGTTAACTAAATTTTAAGTAGTTTTAGTTTCCTCCAAATTAATTTTTTTATGTATACAGTATTATGAAAGTAATATATTCTATGAAATAAATTTCAGAAAATTAGAAAAAATAAATTACTCAGAATCCCATCATCCACAAACAGTCATTGTTAATGTTTTGGTATATTTCCTTCTATTTTTTTTTCTTTGTGTGGGTGTGTGTGTGTTTAAACATACTTCTAAGTATCTTGGGTACACTTATTGAATTCTGTCTTTTTCACTCGTTATAGCATCACCCTTGTTCCATGTGAAGACTTAGCCTCCATGAACATCATTTCTATGGATTCTTAAGATCTTTCACAGCTTCACTTTTCTTGCATAAAGACAGTTACGAACATCCAGCAGCCACACAGTCACCTTTCCTTTTGATTATCGTAAATATAATCCTTTTGAAAGCCTCCGGAACAGGATTGCATCACGCTCTGCTGTTGATTTGCACAAGGCTGTTTTGTGTGGAATGACAGTAAAAAGGTCTGTCACATCTGTGATATCACATTCCTGCGAGGACTGAGCTTGTCAGCATTCATCCCGTGGGTGGGAACTGTGCATATTTTAGAAGCCAGCTCTGTGTGCATCTTGCCTGGGAGGAAACCAGCACTAGTGCATCCAGCATCCGGTCTGGGATCCCGAACCCGCAGCTGGGAAAGTGTTTACTGATCCCATTAAACTTTTGCTTTGAGCCCTGGGGTAACAGCAGTAATGATTTTTCCAGATATTTGTATGCCCCTTCCCAGCTTATGGAGGTTCTCACAACCACTGCCACCTGAGCTGCTGTGGGCCCCCAGCGGTGAGGTGCAGAGCAGAGCAGGCACACAGGATTACAACCAGCAACTGGGAAAGTCAGGACCTCTGCCGGATGCTTCTGACTCCGTCCAGAACTTCTCAGTTACTATGCTTGGACCCAGGCAAGAGGAGTCTCTGCCATGGGCTCTGGACTACAGGCAACTCCCCCACGTCTGCTCAGAGCCCACTGTCCCAATCCTGGACCACACTCTGGGGCCCTGGAATCCCCGGACAAAGGGCCTGAGCACTGCCAGGGCCTACATTAGCCTGAATCTGTCCTTCTGGGGGCCAGACTACCACTCTGTGCACGCCTAGCCCCAGGGTGGCATCTTGCAGGAGTGAGCAGAGCTTAGATCCAGGGGCTGCAGGACACATAACCGGAGTTGGGGAGTATGGGCTAGAGGCAGACGCAGAGGCTGAAGGCCAACATCCCCTAGAGTGTAGCTCAGAACTGCAAGCATTCTGAGAATTCTGAACTCAAGCCTGGCCTTCTGAGTCATTATGAACATATATCTGTTAGAGTAGGAGAACAGAGTATACTCCGTGGAACAGTTTGTTAGCGTGACCTGTAACTTTTAACTAGAGATTCAGCAGGTAGACCTCCTTTTCTACTCTCAGAAGCCCACAGATGCTAAGAATGGTCTTGGCTCTCTTATTCTACCGTGCTGTCTCCATATTCCCTTTTTCTTCTATGCAAGTCTACAGACAGATGAGGGAGTGCAAAGGAAAACAATCTAGAACCACAGAAGTAAGACAATTTAGTGTGTAACATCCCAATATACCAGACACCCCCGTGTCCACACATAAAAGCAAGAAATGCATTTCAGGACAAAATAGAGTACAACCACCTGCTACGAGGGTGAATCATTCTGGCACGATCCAGCAAAATCAGAAATAGAAGCCAGCTAGTAAAGCTACAATCTGCTGCTCTTCCCCTTCTCTCCATCTCCCACATCACAATTCCTGCGTGTGAGCCTCAGAACTAGCACCCTCTGTTGGTTACTTTAAGCTATGCAAGAAGTCAGGCCCCTGCGTTTCCCAGGACAAGGGCACTAGTCTCACCCGCCCAGCCAGGGTCAGCGTGGAAAATCAGTGTTGCAAGAGCTTTCATTGTAACTGTTGCTTGGCCGCTGAGTTAATTTTTTTTTCAGTCCCTTATTCTCCAGCAATATTTCTGATTCGTCATCAATGACTTAACTGAATAGAGAAGCATGAAATCATCAAGACAGTTTCATTGTGCTGTTTTCCTCCCATACAGAAAACAGAGATAAACAACTAAACTCTGAATAATGAAACACACATATTAGGACAAAACTTTACAAAGTGATGATTCTCTTGACTTTCACAGCTCTCCAGCAAGGAAGCTGGTCCCATGGTACAGGTAAAGACTCTGTAACAGAATATTTAAAAAATAAATAAATGAAAAAATTTAAAAGCAAAAAGAAAAAAAGAGAAAAAACATACTTGACCTCTTGCATCACAGAGGTCAAGTAACCGGGCTGAGGTTATCCAACTGGGAGGTGGCATAGCAGGGACTTGAACTTGGAGCTGATTCCAGTCACTGTAGGGATCCAAATAAAAGAGTAGGTTTTGTCCAAATTTTAATTCATCAGGAAAAGAGAGTCACCTATATCAAAGCCCTCATAAAGTTTCACATATTATGGGGCCTGTCTCAATTTTTATTTTAATAAAGTTTTTTTGGAGAACAACCCGTTAGCCTGGAATAGCCTTTGGTCAATGCTAGTTTAGGAAGCTCATGGAGGTCACCCGACCAAACTGGTTTTTAAAAAAGTACGTGGGGGCAGACCTTTAATACAGATTTAGTAATTATTCCTGGGAGCATTGTTTGTGATTGCAAATGAGACCTTTTAAAGATTTCTTTTTAAGTGGTATCTCGTGGAGATTGTGGATAGGATCATTTTTTCACTGACAGATCGTACGGGGACCTAAAATGCTCTATCTCAAACAAGACAGATGGAAATGAAGTTAATGTTCTTGGAAAAACTGAAGACAAAGACCCTGATGTGAAGATGCCTATAAAAACTTTGAATAGAATTGTTTCATGAAATGTGAGTGAATAAAACAAAATAATATAGTCAAATTAACATTTTACTATGGTTTACATATATATGTGTAACTAAAATAATATTATAAACAGACTTATATTACATTATGGTAGACATTTGATTACATCATCTATATATTCAAGTTGGTCAGAAATTGTCTGGGGGGAATCTTCTCATTTGGAAATATAGGCACTGGTAACACACTAAGTCGTTTTTCCCAAGCACTGAGCTGCAACCCAAGATGAGGAAGAAGCAGGTTTGTGTGCTGGGTCCACAGTAATGATGAAGATTACACCCTGGCTCCTGTGTTGACAGCTCCTTACATTTTCCCAAACATTGCTGCACTTGGGCCTCCCAGCCTCTTGTGTGGGAGAGTCTGTGGCTGTCCTGATGGTCCACCTGAGGACCCAGTGTCCCCACGTCAACGACTTGGGTGCGGGTAGAGATGTGACGAGATTGCTTTTCCCGTCTCCCTCAGGCAGCACTAGTTGGAGGTACCACCATGATCATCGGCCATGTCCTGCCTGACAAGGAGACCTCCCTTGTGGATGCCTACGAGAAGTGCCGGGGTCTGGCTGACCCCAAGGTCTGCTGTGACTACGCCCTCCATGTGGGGATCCCCTGGTGGGCACCCAAGGTAACAGCACTGGGTGGAACCCCAAAAGAAGAACCAGTGCTCTTTTTGGCAGAGGGGCCATCTGGTGAGAGCCAGCTGGGGGGGTGATGCTGTCCTGCGGTGTGGAACACCCCTCCCACCTCCATCCTAACTCCTCCAAATGCCAGAAGAAAAAACACTTATGATTCTATACGGGGGGAGGCCTGTTTTGCTTAATTTAAAGAGCCAGTTTTCCAGCGCTCTGACCACAAGGCGCTCAGCATGTCCTGACGCTCTACATAAGGTGTCACTTATGTAGCAACCCCTAAGGGGTTGCAGCTGAGTAGCAAGCTCAGTAAGGGTCAGCCCTGAGGGTCACATCATTTTGTGCTTGGAGTGACAGCACTGAGGTCTCAGAACAGAGGGTCCCGTCCTGGCTCAGTGCCACCTGGTAAGAATGGATTGGGGTGCTTTTTTCCTGCTGGGCCCCAGCTCCTGCTCTGGGCACCCTGAGTTTGCTCCTGGTGTGTGACTCCCACTGGGCCCTTTCTCAGCTCAGCCTCTGTGCCCCTGGCTTTCCTGGCCTCCTGTTGCCCAGGCCCCAGGGCCAGAGTCCAGTCCCTGCTCCCCGATTCCCTCTTCCTCGTTCTTCCTGAATACAGATACACAGGCATTTAGATTTTGCTTCACTTCTGGAGTTTTACTGCTTCTTACCCCAGGGAAGCGACCTGGATATTCATTCTTTCATCAAGTGCTCATTAATCACCATGTGCCACTCAGTACTTGAGTGGGTGCCCCTGGAATCTTAACCATAAATAAGCATTAAGCGATTTTGCAAAGTTCTCCAGCTGTGGATCCTGATCTAAAGGGCCTGGCTCCCTTCCGAGACAGTGACTTAAAAGCCTGGCTGTACTTCTGCCCTCAGGCACAAGCCTTGAGCGTGGGGCTTACACAGTTTCGTCCATTATATCCAAACTGGTGCTTATGAAAGGCCATGGAACCCCCCAAACTCACACATGAAGATCCCCCTCCTGGTACCGGCTAAAAGGTACAGACCGCACTGAATGTTAGCCATCCTTTATCTCAGATGGAAGTGTTGTCCACTTCGGACACCCTCCTGGATGGGCGACCCCTACCCTGAGCCTCTCTCCCTTCCCTCCTCCAGTGGCCTGGAGTAGAGAGGGTCTGCTCAGATTCCCAGCAACACTGAGGCCAAGTCAGCTATCCCTAAGTCCCCAAAGGTTGTGGGGATTTTCATGCATCTAGAATTTTTAATTCTTTTTTATAATAACCAATTTTTTTTCTAATTACAGATTTTAAAAATAGAAAAGAAAGGAAGCACATGATTCAGTCACCCCAACACAATCACTATTGTTATTTTAGCTTATTTCCTTCTGGTCTTTTTTCATAGTAACTCTTTCTCTTAAGTGTGAGCATTTTCCACCTGGCTGCATGGTCTTCATGACCATCAATGCCGTGGCCACTTAATGTTCTGTCAAGTAGACGAATCACAATGTATTTTCCTATTGTTGGACCGATGTTTCTTCCATTTTTTCCTAGTATAAATAATGTTGGGATGAATCTCCTTATTCACATAGCTTTGCTTCATGTTTGGCTTTGTCCCTAAGTTAGATTTTCCCCAGGTCTCTGGATTTTTAGCATTAGTACGCCTTCTCTGTACACCCCTTCTGTTATGGGGGCGGAGGGAACTGGCCACAGGTGTAAAAGTCATTAGTGCATTTACCAATAAGGCTGATTTGGAGGCAGAAACACAGGACAAGCTTATGTGATAGGAGAAACATGCCCAGATCTTGTTTCTATATTTGTGTCACGCTGGACAGTTTTCAAAACACTTTCGCATCCATTTGCTCACGTGACCTCACAGCAGCCTGTGGAGTGAGAGGAGAGTGAGATACTGCAAGGTTGCGGGTGGTCATGTGGCGACAGAGCCACCTCTCCTCCGCGCTGGGCCAGCGCCTGCCAGTCAGCTTCTTGGCCCTCTGTACTCACGTGGCATTGCCTTTGCATTCTGCTTTCCAGGTGAAAGCAGAAATGGAGACCCTGGTGAGGGAGAAGGGTGTCAACTCGTTCCAGATGTTCATGACCTACAAGGACTTGTATATGCTTCGGGACAGCGAACTGTACCAAGTGTTGCACGCTTGCAAGGATATTGGGGCGATCGCCCGGGTCCATGCTGAAAATGGGGAGCTCGTGGCCGAGGCAAGGCAGTAGAGAATGTTGGGGGAAGTTGGGGGAGCACCGATACAGACAGTTCTCTGGGGGATTCCTGACCACCCATGACCCTCCCTACAGGGTTCAGATAAAACAAATGATAAATGAAAGTGAGATGTTAACAGCCCAGATGACAGATCTCTGTCCGAAAATCCAAACTTTTCTAGTGTCTGTAAAAAACAAATCTCTCTATATAGTCCAAAAGGGTTTCTAAGTCTTGGATGACGATGTCTTCATTCAAATATGATACTTAAATTCCAAGAAATATTTTTAATGAGAATATTATTATTAAAAATATTAAATATAAATATTAAAAATATTTTTATAAAATAAAAAATTTAATATTATTAATAATATAAAAATTAAAATATTAAAAATATTTTTAATAAGAAATATTTTTAATGAGATGTGACGTACAGAATAAATAAGGGTCAACATTCCACTTTCCTGTACCTCCTCAGCGGACCTGAGGTATTATAGAGATCTTCTCCCTGGTACCAAGACAGACAAGCCCCTTTGTACTACTGGATCTTAAGTAGGATACTTGGGGTAAAGGTTAATCTAGGCATCTGTGGAAGCTGGAGATTTAACTAGATTTCCAGTGAGGAAATTCTGATTTGCAGATCAATAAACAGTGTTTGTCTTTAGTGTCCCAGGCCTGTTGGCTGGTGACTGAACTGTATTTTTAAGAGGAAAAGATATTTTCAATCATTATGAAGTGAGACTCAGGGGGTCCCTGTCCTACTCCTGCCCTCGTTCTAAGATGGGTATTACAGAAGTGAGAAAAGCAGCAAACCTATTGGAATGGGCTGTGCTGAAAATATTTTACTGTCCCTTGGGTTCAGTATTTTTCTGTATCTCTATGATTCTCTCAATTTTCTTTCTTTTGCTCTTATTCAGGGTGCAAAGGAGGCGCTAGATTTGGGTATCACAGGCCCAGAAGGAATTGAGATCAGCCGTCCAGAGGAGGTGAGGAAGATATCCGTGTTCTTGGTCATCATCTTTCCTATAGATTCACAGAACTTTTAGGATAGAAGAGTCATCGGTAAATACGAGTTGTATGGTATTGCTTTCTTCATGGGTGAAATTCCCATCTGGAAGCTTCCCAGGGAACAACTTCCTCCATGCTACGGCCGACCTGCCCTTCAGCTTCCTTGGGGAAGACAACTTTGGGGAAACAGACCCACCTCACTGGGGGCTGATTTCAAGGGTCTGAGGGAGGCCATGTGAACATGCCAGGGGTTGCTTTGGCCAAAATTGAATCGGGAGAGAAAAGACAGACTGAAAGGGCCTTTAGATGTTAGAAGAAATTCCAGATTATAAGCCAGTGAGTTGGCATTTTGGGGCTGAGATCCCTTTGAGCATCTGTGGAAAACTTTGGACCCTTCCCACTAGAAACGAGAGGCACATGCGTGTCTGTGCTCTTTCCCCCTTTTCCTATTCGTTGCTGAGATGGTGACTAAGCCCTGCTCTCCCTCTGCCCTCTGGTTTTATCCTTGCACAGTTTTGCAGGGTGTCGACACAAATGCCCCCAGGTCCCCCTTGCTGAAGAATTCGGCTCTGGAGGATCACATTAGATAAATAATGTGTTCTTGCCCTATGACCCTGTTCGGACATGCCTTACCAGTGGTGAGGGGAGAGCTATTTTCCATTTCTTCAAAGCCTTAAATTCAGAGTGGTGCTTGGATGTCCATGAGGGACTGATGGGGAGGCCTTGGGGGACGAGGAGCTGGAGACAGGATGTGATGGTTCTGTCATCAGACAGGAACCAAGTCAGCCTACAGTGGGTCAGCCTGGTGTGGGCGGGGGTCCCACCTTACTCCTACCGTGGGTTTGTCTCTGTCTGTGAGAGCGCTTGAATATAGCTCCTGTTTGGGCACCTCAGAGTTGATAGAGAAAGACACACCAGCTTCAACAAGGCACTCAGAGTGCCTGTGAGAAGAGGGGTGGGGGGATGAGCACAGGACTGGGCTTTGTGGAGTTCTATGAGGGGAAGAGCGCGGTGCTGACCGTAGTGGCAGTAACAGCAAGAATACCACCTTCACCATCTACTGATTAAAGGGGAGCATCTAAGGAGGTTTTGCTCCCCAGGGACATTTGGCGATGTCCAGAGATATTTTGGGTTATCCCAACCTGGGGGGAGGATGTTACTGGCATCTACTAGGTCGAGGTGAAGGGTGCTGCCAAAGAGCCTGCAGTGTCTGTTCAGCCCCTTCCACAAAGGATTATCTCACCCCAAATGCCGCTAGTGCCGAGGTTCAGAAATCCCGATCCAGGCTAATCTTCAGCTTGAAATCACTCAGTGTTACTCCTTTGCTACAGTTCTGAGATGGCTGTGGAGAGAATGCGCCAGAAACCAGGGAGAGATGTGACTGCAGGTTTTCGTTTGTTCTTGTTTTGTCGTCTTTTAATTAAGCCCTGAGTAGCATCCAGCAAAGACGTGCCTAGAACCCTAAGTCCCGGGGTTCTCTCACTGTGAGCAGAGGTGGTTGGAGCTTGGTGCCCCTGCCCAGGGTTTCCCCCCGAGCCAGCCCCTGTGGGTGCTGTTTGTCACTCCAGCTCTGAGTCAGACATTCCAGCACTTTCTGCGTACGAGGTGGGGTGTCAGGGAGATGTAAGCTTGCTTGGGGAGATGGTGAAGTTGTTTTCTTCCTGTCCTCTGTTTCTAACAGGTGGAGGCAGAAGCCACTCACCGAGTTATCACCATTGCAAACAGAGTAAGTAGACCCCAGCTCACCCTCAGCCCATTCTCAACTCTGGGGTCAGAGCCCAGCCTGTACAGTAGAGTCCCATTCTGCTCTGGGTGCCAGCCCCATGCCTGGCTCCCAGGACCGCCAATGAACACCGTTTGCTGAATGAACAACACCGTTGCTATTCCCACAGACCTGGCAGGAGTCCTCCCTGCCACCGGCTCTCCGTTCTACCCTGCTGATCTTGCTGAGACCTGGTTCATTGCTCAAATGGAAATGCCTCCCAGCAGAGGCAGGGCAAGGTGGGGACCACAGAGCCTCATGGCAGCTGGAATCTGTTCCTTGTAGAGGAGCAGAGAGACGTTTGCTTAGAGAATCATGATTCGAACCTCCGCCTCTGGGCCATTCATGATTTTTCCTTGGTATGGTTCAGGGTAAGGGGGCGCTGATGCAGTGTGGTGGTGGGAATGAGCACACACCTTGGGGCCTTGACCAAAGACAAGCTTCCAGTCCCACGCAAGTCAATCAACCACTCCGAGAGACTATTTTATTATCTAAAATTGGAATGATAATATCACCCACTCCTCACAGGACGGTTGTGAGGATCAAAGGAGTCGTGGAAGGAAAAGCACTTTAAAAACAGGAGAACACTGTACCAAGATCCTTTCTCCTCCTAAACCATCATTAAGTGTTCTATTTGCTCAGATAATCTGAACTCTAGTTTTCTAAGTGTGGTCTCTGGACCAGCTGCATCAACATCATTTGTTAGAAATAGGAACTCAGAAATGCAAATGCTCAGGCCTGTTCAGACCCACTGAATCAGAAACTGGGGGTGACGCCCAGCAACCTGTGTTTTAACAAGCCCGCTAATGATCCCAAAGGGCGCTAACACTTAAGAACTTCTCCTCCAGAAAGACCTAGGCTACCCTGAAGGCTGTGAGCTGAGGATGTGGTGTTAGGAACGCCAGGGGAACACAGAGGTTGGAGGTCCAGTTGGTCTCAGCATTAGTCAGGAAACTTGTGCCAAGCACATCAAATGTCAGGCCAGCCCCTAAATTCTCTATCCTCCTAATGTGACAGGCAAAGAAGGCATTAGAATAACATTTGGGAAAACAGTTTCCCATTAGCCCTTTGTAAGTCCAGGAGCTGGACAAGGACATTGTTTTACTGTCGTAACAATAGTTACGCTATCAATTACTTCCTGATGGAAACTTACCCCAGAATTAGGAAAGATCTGAATAACAGAAGGGCAGCTCCTCGTTTTCTTAGTTCAAACACATGCCCAGAGAAGTGAAGCCGTGGACCGTGGTCACGCAGCTTGATAGAGGAAAAGCCAATCAGTATTATAATCCAGGTGTCCATTTGCAAGACCGGTCCTGTCTGGTGTAGACTGTGAGCCCTGAACCTCTTGTGTATTGTTTCTTCTCCAGGGTACATTCTGTCTACTGATAAAGCAGCCCTCAGATGGCAGACATCATCATTTTAGATATGGGATATAATACACAGCTGTCTCTAGGTCATCACGTTCATGAATAGGAAATGAAGAGTCCCTCATTTCAAGTTGTAAATAGTCTAGGTGTTGGCTGGTAGAAAATGTGAGGTTCAGCACTTGGCATCTTGCCCTGATGTCCCCCTGCTGGGCTCTGGTGCTGGGCGCTGCCTGTCCCCTCCTTGTTTCGTGGGGTTCCCCAGCCTGCAGCCACCAGCCCTGCATTCCCAGCAGAAGACCGCCACCCTGAGGGGAGTGCTAAGCGATGCAGGGGGCGGCGCTGGGGCCAGGACTGGGCTGGTCCGGTCACCTTGGTCCTTGTTAGGTTATGGGGTTGATGCTCTCTCCTTCCCACCGTGTTTCCCGTCCTTAGACTCACTGTCCCATCTACCTGGTCAACGTGTCCAGCATCTCGGCCGGTGACGTTATTGCAGCTGCTAAGATGCAAGGTGAGTCCGTAGGCTGGGCTGAGCAGCGCCCATGTGTGGTGGGGCCCAGCAGCTCCATGCACTTCCCAGCCCGGCTCCTGGGGCCAGGCGCTGAGCCTGCCTTTCCCTTTCCTCTCTGGCTGTCTTCCTCACAAGCACCCTGCACTGGCCTGGGTTCAGGGCATTAGCACCAGTGTTTCCCTCTGCACATTTGTTTGCATAACAGCTTTACAGAAGTGTCCGTCACCTCTCCTGGGTCTGGTAAAATTTTCCAAGTTTTCAATCAACTCATTAACTGGTATTTTTTTCAGTCTCTTGGGTTTTGCTAGTGGTTGCGTTGGTAACCAACATGAAATCCTGGACCAGTTCCAACGGGCATTTCAGGGGGGAAATGCCTGGGAAGTCCCTGGAGAAACGACACTGTGAGGGCCCAGCGTCCCTTTCAGGAACCCAGTGTACCAGCCCCAGGGCACCTGTGTGTCGGAGCACCTGGCAGCACCTGAAGGCTTTGTACGTGCTTGTACTCCCAGTCCAGCTCGGGGTGCCAGTGAGGGCCCAGTAACAGGAGAAACAGGTCACGGTCACAAACCTGAGGATATAAATTGGGGGCAAGGGCCTTCAGCCTTCCCACCACATTGCCCTCCAAACCCTGCCTCTTGCGTCTTCAGCGGGACCCCCTTCGCCGTCTCTCCTGCGCTGTCGTTCCAGTCTCCCACCTCCGTCTCCCTGCCCTCTATCCCCTGCTACGGTGCCACCCCCAGTTTTCTCCTGAAGCTGCTCCCGGCAGCCGCCTGCTCAGGAAACAGACGAGTGCTGCCCCGCCTCGGCGCCCTCGCCCTTCTGTTCTTGCCAGCAGTCAGCACGGGGACAGAGAACAGTCTGACCTTGACCCCAGCTGTGCCCTCAAATGCCCAGCTGAGCTCGGGCAAGTCCCTTCCTCTCTGACTTCAGCTCCTTCACCTGCCTCGTGAGAGGCTCAGACCAACGATCTCCCAGGTTCACTGGCCTCCTGGTGATGGTTTGAACCCTCTTCTTTCAGGGAAGGTCGTGCTGGCCGAGACCACCACCGCGCATGCCACACTGACGGGCTTACACTACTACCACCAGGACTGGTCCCATGCAGCCGCCTATGTCACGGTGCCTCCCCTGAGACTGGACACCAACACCTCAACCTACCTCATGAGCCTGCTGGCCAAGTAAGGTGTTTCAGCAGGACCACGGCGCGGCATTGTCTCACAATGTGCGCCATTCCGGGAATTTGTAGATCTTTGAGGTGATATCGTAGAGGCCCCAAACCTGACCTAAGTTTGATTTCGTTGTGTCCAGAGGAGGGTTTTTGCTTTTGTTAGCTTCTCCATGCAGCTCCTATCACCACTTGATTCGGATGAGAGCTTCTGAGGTGACGAGTAAAGAGCGTATATAAAACCGTGAACAGTGGCTATTCAGAATTTCCAAGGATATTGACACCTTACACTGGAGACCACTGGGGAACTATAGGATGTGGTCTCTGACTTACCCTAGAAAATCTGTGCATCTTTCTATCTCTCGTCTTTCTTCACCTCTCCCTCTTCTCATGGTGTCCCACGTTGTTTTCTCTCGTTGTATGTACCTCCCTCCTTCTGTGTGTTTCTCCCTCCTTTCTTTCCTCTTCCCCTTTTCCTTCTGCACCTTCTCCCTCTTTCCCCGTAGCATCTTCCTCCAGACCTCCCTTTCCCCAGCTCTTCTTTTTCTGACACTGCTTTTCCCCATTCCATCCAGGTCTAAATAAAATGCTTTAATGAATAGTCTGAATTTGGTGGGACACAAACATGGAAAGATTTTGTTTCGTTTTGCTTCAAATTCTTTCTTGCCTCTAGTGACATTTTGATACGGGTAAAGGCCATTGCTTTTTCTTCTCTTTTGCTTATTGAAGTCCAGTTCAGTTTAAAAGTCAGTCTCTTCCCCTCCCCACCCCCCAGCTCAGAGAATTAATAGGGGTTAGGATTAAAGGGGTGGCGAATTCCATTCCATACCCAAGCACGATCTGTACTCCTGCACTAATCGTCGCTGCTTCTCTGGCTAAAAGTGACTGGCCTTTGGGGCCCTCCTTGTATGGGGCATGTGCCCAGATACAGGCTCCCTTGAGTCACCCTCACGCAATCCTCTGACACAGGAGATGGAGTGCAGCTTGACGTCTCCTTCCTGTACCTTCCCGGCTTCCAGAACTAGCAATTCCCTGTGCACAAGAATCTGGCCAAGCAACTTAAGCCTGGCCACCTTCTACAGTATCTGGGGCCCAGAGCAAGCTCACACCGCTTTGCCACTCCCTACGGTGGGAGGGCAGGCTGGCCCCCACCCCTGGCTCTCCTCACCCAGAGGCTCAGGCAGGTGCCCGCTGCTGCCACCTCTGTTCTCCACAGGTGAACCTCTTGAAATGTCCCCTCTTGAGACTAGTTGGGGGAGAGGAAAGCACCATTCAACCCATGAAAAGAGGAAGAAGGGAGAGACTGCAGGACTCACCATTCTGCCAACACCTCAGTCGCCCTCCCTGTCTTCTGCTTTTATAAGACCTAGGGGTGGTGATACACCTCTGTTAGGGTGATGGTGGGGGGAGTGTTGAGGTAAGTGACCAGCCCTAGTTGGAGGTGGCTGTCGTTAGATAATGGGGCTTTTATTTCATCCATGTCCTTAGTTTTCAGTCCTGGTTGGCTAACAACTGGAAAATTTCCACTCCACATCCTGCTACGTTAACAACCGAAAGAGCAGTGTGGGGCTTTCCAAATACAACTGGAGTGCAGGCAGTAGGGTCCCGGGGTGAAGGTGGCCCCTGGAGGGGCAAGATATGCTGTGGCACAGTGGCAGTAATTAAAGTCTGTCCCATAGTTTTGCTGTGATTCTGAGCAGTGGCAGCTCTGACAGATTTAACCAATTTGAGAGAGTAAAGGGAGAAATGCTAGATCAGCTCTTTCTTTTAAAAATGCTTGTTGTTGGGAAAAACCGGCCTCCTTTTCATCATCATCAACACAGCAAAAACAAACAAGTATCAAGAACCCACTATAAGAATTTGGGCTCAGTTCCAAGATCAAAGAATCTTTTGAAATACCTCTGCTTGCCACAAGCAAATTTACTGAAAGAACAAAAAGGTAGTAAAACTCCCAACCCACCCAAATTACAGGGCCCAAAGCCACACAAATTTAAATAGGCAGGGGAAGAAAAGTATTAGTAATCGAATAATTCAAGTTTTTATATCTAGCCTATTTTGTCAAATTTATTTAAATTATTATTATTTTTATTTTATTTTATTTTATTTTTTGCGGTACGCAGGCCTCACTGTTGTGGCCTCTCCCGTTGCGGAGCACAGGCTCCGGACGCACAGGCTCAGCAGCCATGGCTCACAGGCCCAGCCGCTCCGCGGCATGTGGGATCTTCCCAGACCGGGGCACGAGCCCGTGTCCCCTGCATCGGCTGGCGGACTCTCAACCACTGCGCCACCAGGGAAGCCCTATTTAAATTATTTAACTAACTTCTATTCATTTAAATAGAATTATAATTTCATGTGAACTATTATGAGAATAGTTTGAATCCCATTTTTTAATATTTATTTATTTATTTGGTTGCATTGGGTCTTAGTTGCAGCAGGCGGGCTCCTTCGTTGCAGCTCATGGGCTCCTTAGTTGCGACTCACTGGCTCCTTAGTTATAGCACACGAACTCTTAGTTGCGGCATGTGGGATCTAGTTCCCAGATCAGGGATCGAACCCAGGCCCCCTGCATTGGAAGCTCAGAGTCTTAACCACTGTGCCACCAGGGAAGTCCCCAAATCCCTTCTTTAATCAGTGCATATTGTAAACGTGTGCAGTTTTATAGAATTTGGAGCATAGTTTTTACATTTTTAGGAATTTATGATTACTATAATTTTGCTTCTATGACATTGTTGGTGATAATTGGTATTATGCAAAATACTTGATAGAAAACCCAGACACCAATTATCATATTTCTATAAGAAAATATGAGCTGTTTCATAATGATCTACTTTAGGATGTGGTTTCTTCGAATATACCAGGGTAATAAGTACAATCTATAGATATAAGGATTTGTCCTTTGTTTAAAATCTGACTTCTCAAAGGGATCAGAAATTTTTTCATTTGAACATATATATTTTTAAAGTACTTAACAAAAGTCAGTGGTGTTTTAAACTTTAAAGAGTAAGGATGGGTCTGTCATACCTCTCAGATTCAGGGCAGCATCAGGGGACCCCAAAAGCCCTTTTGGAATGTGCCCCCCCATTCACTCTTGCCTAGTAAGCACTTGTTTGTGTAGGGGCCTTTTTAGAAAAGTGGGTGCTCAGTAAGACTTGTCAGTTAAAGCATGGGGTCCTGGGGTCCCAGACCCTCAACCCAGGACTCTGATGGGCATCTTCTGATCTGAGCCCTACCCGGGTGTCTGGAGGATCCCTGAGGAGAAAGTGAAAACCTAAAGATTCTGTTTATCTCTGGTGGGTTCTGCAGGTCTGGGGGATGTGGGGATCCCCAGGAGACCCTAGAATAAACCCTCTGCTCTGTGGAAGAGCCCCTCCCGCAGTCTCTGAGAGGGCCCAGAACAGCGCCTTTGGCGCAGGGAGCTACCAGCCCATGCCACAGAGTGGCATGCTATGTGCACTCTCACTGATGTAAGTCTCTGCCCCGAGTTCTGAGCTGGCCCGGAACCCCTCGAGAGCCTGGCCGTGCCTTACCCACCGTAGCCTCAGCAACCATTTGAGGACCATGTTCACAGATGGCAGCGGCGATGAACCGCTGGCATGTCGTTGCTGGTTGATCAAGGCAGACTTCTCTTCCGTCTTGTCCTTCCTCTTCCCTGCAGGGCCAGGAGAGCCCTCACCTCCAAGCAAAGCTTAACATGGAACTCGAGTGTTTTACCAGCACATGCTTATTGCCAGCAGGGCCTGGTGCAGGTTGAGGAGGGAGATGAGAGGGAGTCGGCATATGGTTCTATGGAAGTAAAACTACCTCCACCCTCTCACTTTAGTTAAACTCTTTTTTTTTTAATTTATTTATTTATTTTTGGCTGCGTTGGGTCTTCATTGCTGTGCGCAGGCTTTCTCTAGTTGCAGCGAGCGGGGGCTACTCTTCGTTGCGGTGTGCGGGCTTCATTGTGGTGGCTACTCTTGTGGAGCACGGGCTCTAGGCGCGCGGTTTTCAGTAACTGTGGCACACAGGCTCAGTAGCTGTGGCACGCGGGCTCAGTAGTTGTGGTGCACGGGCTTAGTTGCCCCACGGCATGTGGGATCTTCCCAGACCAGGGCTTGAACCCATGTCCCCTGCATTGGCAGGCGGATTCTTAACCACTGTGCCACCAGGGAAGCCCTTGGTTAAACTCTTAAGTTCAATTTTTCTCCACCCGTTAGTTCTCTTAACATCCAAAGACTCTCAGTGTCTCCCGTGACGCTGGCATTCTGTGCCACAGTTGGCACATACACTCATTCTGCAGATGTGTAAACTGAGGTTCTCACAGATAACTCGCTAGAGGTCATACAGCTATGAAGTGGCGGAGCTGAGATTGAAACCAGCTTTGCTGGGTTTCCAAGTGAAGGGTTTATCTCTGTCCCTGTCCCCACCCTCTGGGACCCTGGCCTCCCCTCCCCTTACTGGTCATGTCCTTCTCTCTACCCAGTGATACTCTGAACATTGTGGCGTCAGATCACCGGCCTTTCACCACGAAGCAGAAAGCTATGGGCAAGGAGGACTTCACCAAGATCCCACACGGCGTGAGTGGCGTACAGGACCGCATGAGCGTCATCTGGGAGAGAGGAGTGGTATGTTCCCACGACCCCTCCCCACTCTGGGCCTCGGAAGAATTTTCACCCTTAGGAGGGCTGGGTCAACCACAGCTCCTGTTTCACTCAAAAGGAAAACAGAAAAGGTCTGGTTTTTTTCCTGATCAGAAAGGTAATAATGCCTAGCATAAAAATTTGGAAAATACGGAAAAGTATTAGGAAAAAACCCCATAATTCCATACTGGGAAATTATTAATATTTTGGTATATTTCTTTCCAGCTCTATGCATGTACTATACATTATTTTAATTACTGGGTTCATCTTCTTTTCATATAACAGTGTACTTTGAGTGTCTTCCTATATCAGTAAAAATTCTTTAAAAACATTTTTAATGGCTAAATAATATTCCCTCCAACGGCAGTGCCATGTTTCAATTAATCCTTCCACGATGTTTGGAACTTTCAGCTGTTTCAAATTTTTGCTCTTAGAAATAATGCTGCAGAGAATCTCTTTGTTCATGAGTGTACATCAGCATTTCTAATTATTTCCTGAGGACAGATTCCTAGAAGCGGATTTCTGGGCCAAGGGATATGAACCTTTTTAAAGATCTTGATATCTTTTGTCCAATAATAAAGATAGAGGCTGGGACTTCATTTGAATACCTCCTGTTCTGCCCATGAAGAATAAGTAGTTTTGATCTTGACCTATCACAGATTAAATGCAGCATAGAGTATGAGGCCAAAGAGATTTGAAATCCGCAAGCTAAACAACCAGCTCGGGGAAGACCCATGAGGCAGCTCCGGAATCCCCTTTGAAAAGGGTCCACGGTGCCTTCATGGGTGGGACGATAAGATGCCTTTCCAGGAGAGAATATATGTCCCTTCGTGGATGCAGGGAAGCTCCTGATTTATCCAGAGTGAGTACCGAGTAGACCTGGTTTTACAAACAGGAGGTAGATTTGCACCAGGAAAGCAACCTTTTGGAACCAGGGCCCACCCGCCCCCATTGCTGCAAGAAGGAGAGAGGAGTAGCATGGAACCAAGCCTAGCAGGTTGGCTCATCTGAGATGATGCCCGTGGCGTTGTCCTTCTCAGCACCATTGTTCTGACCAACTAAAAGCCCGCAGGCCAGGGTCAAGCGTGACCCGGGGTTTGAGGCACACACACAGGGCCTCGGTTGACCTAACACTTTTGCAATGTTTCAGGTTGGAGGAAAAATGGATGAGAACCGTTTTGTGGCTGTTACCAGTTCCAATGCAGCGAAGATTCTCAACCTGTATCCCCGCAAGGGCCGCATCATCCCTGGAGCCGATGCCGACGTGGTGGTGTGGGACCCAGAAGCTACAAAGTAAAACCTGCTGCTAGTCTCCAGGGCTAGAGGGACTTGGGATTTTAAGGGCCTTATATTACAGAACTCCAAAAGCATATCATCTTTGCACTACTTATAGCATAGAGCAAGATGACCCTAAGGTGTGTTCAATTCAACAAATACTTGAGGGCTTGCCATGGTCCAAGCACTAGGAATGCAACAGTGAACAAGAAGGGCTGAAGATCTGCTATAGTGCAGCTCCATGTGCACAGCACTTTACAGTTTTTCAGAGCTAGGTCACATCAACTATCTCGTTTGCTTTTCACACAGCCCCAAGAAGCACTTAAGCCTAAAGTTCTTATTTCCATTTTACTGTTGAAGAAACTAAGAGCAGAGAGTAGAGGGACTCCCCACATGACATAGCTAATAATTGGCTGAACCAGATAGATGTCCTGACACTCAGTTCTGGACTCTTCCACCAACACTCTGCTTCTCCCGTTGAGGGTGTCGGTCCCCTTGAGCACACAGCGCTTGACACCCATGGCGTTAATGAACGCAAGTTGAGTGGGTAAATGAAGTGAATCAGGAGTTATCAAGCCACAGGATAACTCACCAGTTATGAGCATCATCTTTTTTTTTTAATTAATTTATTTAATTTATTTTGTTTTGGCTGCGTTGAGTCTTCATTGCTGCACAGAGGCTTTCTCTAGTTCCGGCGAGCAGGGGCTACTCTTCCTTGTGGTGCGCTGGCTTCTCACTGCGGTGGCTTCTCTTGTTGCAGAGCATGGGCTCTAGGTTCACAGGCTTCAGTAGTTGTGGCACGCTGGCTCAGTCGTTGTGGCTCGCGGGCTCTAGAGAGCAGCCTCAGTAGTTGTGGTGCACGGGCTTAGCTGCTCCGCGACATGTGGGATCTTCCCGGATCGGGGTTCGAACCCCTGTCCCCTGCACTGGCAGGCGGATTCCCAACCGCTGCACCACCAGGGAAGCCCCAGGGCATCATCTTTACTCAGAGATTTGAGCAGGGTAATGGGAATTGTTTTTTAATGTTAAATTTCATTCAGTCACTCAACAAATCAAAAAGTGCCACCATTTGCTGAGCACTTTTCTAGGTGCACAAGCAGCGAACAAGATAGACAAAAATGTGCTGGGATTTTGAAGATAAAAAGTTGAATAGCAAAGAAACGCACCTCCCTGCTGGGATCCCCACACTGCTTCTCCATTAGGGCACTTGAGAAGCCGGGTTCTGCATCCAGCCTGGGGCTGGTCCCTGCTGCTGCTGCAGGTGTCGCTGTTAGTGATTGCTATTGGCAGAAAGACCCCTAGAGTATAGCCCAGTGTATTAGTCAGCTAGGGCTGCCATAACAAAATACCACAGACGGGAGGCTTAAACAGTAGAAATTTATTTTCTCACAGTTCTGGAGACTAGAAGTCCAAGATCAAGGGGTCAGCAGAGCTGATTTCGTTCTGAGGCCTCTCTCCTTGGTTTGTAGACGGCCATCTTCTCCCTCTGTCTTCACGAGGCACTTCCTCTGTGCGTGCACTTCTGGTGTCTCAATTCCCTCTTCTTATCAGGACACCCATTGGTTCTTTAAAGGCCCTATCTCCAAATGCAGTCACATTCTGAGGTACTGGGGGCTAGGACTTCTACATATAAATTTGGGGGCACACAGTCCAACCTAGCCTTTGGGGGTCATCCTTCCTCACTGAGCATCTTCCCTTCCCACTGAACATCTTCCCTTCCCACTGAGCATCTTCCCTTCCCACTGAGCATCTTCCCTTCCCACTGAGCATCATCCCTTCCCACTGAGCATCTTCCCTTCCCACTGAGCATCTTCCCTTCCCACTGAGCATCATCCCTTCCGACTGAGCATCTTCCCTTCCCACTGAGCATCTTCCCTTCCCACTGAGCATCTTCCCTTCCCACTGAGATCTTCCCTTCCCACTGAGCATCTTCCCTTCCCACTGAGCATCTTCCCTTCCCACTGAGCATTTTCCCTTCCCACTGAGCATTATCCCTTCCCACTGAGCATCTTCCCTTCCCACTGAGATCTTCCCTTCCCACTGAGCATCTTCCCTTCCCACTGAGCATCATCCCTTCCCACTGAGCATCTTCCCTTCCCACTGAGCATCTTCCCTTCCCACTGAGCATCTTCCCTTCCTGCTAAGTACCTTCCCTTCTGTTGAGCTGTGACATCTTTACCTCCTCTCAGAGCGTTCTCTCCCGCCACTGCCTTCCCACCAGGACCATCTCAGCCAGCACCCAGGTGCAGGGAGGAGACTTCAACCTGTACGAGAACATGCGCTGCCATGGTGTACCCCTGGTCACCATCAGCCGGGGGCGGGTCGTGTACGAGAACGGCGTCTTCATGTGCGCTGAGGGCACCGGCAAGTTCTGCCCCTTGAGGTCCTTCCCAGACACTGTCTACAAGAAGCTGGTCCAGAGAGAAAAGGTAAGGTGGGGGGGTAGGGGCGGAGAAGACATGTGGGAAGAGGTTGAAGGCCGCTGGCGGCGACATCTTATATGACTTTTAAATCTCAAAGATGTTCTCACTCTGTCTTTCCACCAAATCTTATTGCCTGAATAGTCACTTTGGGAACAATCAAAATAGTAGAAAAGGAGCACCTGTAACAGAGTAAAATTTATTGGGAAGGGTCCCCAGCTCCCCGGGAGCCCGGGATACTGTGAGGTGCTCATAGCTATCCCTGACATCCAGGCTTCTTGTCGTCCCTCAGGGGCAGGGGACTCCTGGCTTGGCCTGGGTTGTCATATTTGCCCTGGAGATGCTCTTTCCCCAAACTCCCCACAGCCGCCCTGTAACTGCAGTAGGCTGGGTGGGCTGTGCTGGGTCTGGGCCCCCCAGTGAAGTGGTCAAGCCAGGTCTAGCTCACTGCCATGCGGGGGTGGCCTGAGGTCTTATCGTGAGAGTTTCATCCAGTCCTCGGATTCCGTAAACACCCTGGGTGTTCACTGAAGCTTGGGGCTCCACCTTATCCCCAGGGATACCGAACTCTGGGTAGAGTTTCACCCAAAAGAAGACTGGCTGTTCCCTCGTTGCTTGGGGATTGATTGTCCAGCCTTATCTTTGAGAGCTGTCCTGACAACTCTGGGTGCTGGGAACCAACTGCAGCTCCGGCCTCTGGGTGGAGAACCCAAATCATCAGAACAAATCTGACAAAACTGACAGGTGAAAGCATCATGAGGTTTCCCCTTCCCTTCCTCCGGCATAAAGCAATATTATTATGGTCCAAAACGCTCCCGCCTAGCTACTTCCAGATTCTGTCTAGAAAGGGTGGGTGTTCTTAGAAATATCATGACCAAGGGCCTGGGAGCCCCAGCCCAAATGCAGGTCTTCTATCAGGGAGCAGACTTGGATTACCTAAAAAAAAAGCAGGACTTTAGTTATCCCAGTATTCAATTCAAAAGCGAACTCAGGATCTCTCAGGTAGGTGAATGGTCCCATCTCCAATATGCTTCCCAGATGTGGACAATGGCAGGAGACCTCAGCCCCACCTCTGGGGGACGTGCCACAAAGAACTGTAAGAGCGACGCATTCACACGCTAGACTACCTGACCAAGGGTGGCAATGATTTAAAATAAGAAAACGGAAAATAACAAGTGTCAGTGAGGCTATGGAGAAATTGGAGCCCTCGTTCATCGTCAGATGAATGTAAAAGGTGCGGCCACTTTGGAAACCAGTTTGGCAGTTCCCAAAATGTTAGCTATAGCGTCGCCAAAATAACCCAGCTCTTGGGTATATACAGAGTCAAGAAAAATGAAAATATGTGTCTTCACAAAACCTTGTACATGAATGTCATAGCAGCGTTATTCATAAAGGCCAAAACGTGGGAACAATGTACACATCCATCAACTACTGAATAAACAAAATGTGGTCTATCCATACAATGGAATATTATTCAGCCATAAAAGGGAGTGGAGTGCTAATATATGCTACATACAACACGCGTGACCCTTAAAAACATCATGCTAAGTGAAAGAGTCCAGTCACAAAAGACCACATGTTAAATGATTCCATTCGTATGAAATGTTCAGAAGAAGCAAATCCATAGACAGAAAATAGATTAGTGGTGGCTTAGGGCTGGCCAGAGGGGAGAATGGGAGTGACTGCTCACGGGGACGGAGATTCTTTTGGGGGTGATGAAAACATTTTGGAATTACACAGTGTTGGTGGTACAAACTTGTGAATTACACTAAACACCCCTGAAATGTATTCTTTTAAATGGCGAATTTTATGGTATGTGAATTATATCTCAATTTGAAAAAAAAAATCTTTAAACAGTTCTGTGGCTTTCCCCAAAAAAGATGTTTTAGTCAGGAAATAGGATCAAAAGAGGGCAGAGAAAGCGTTTGAAGCCCTTCTGAAAACCAACCTGGGACTTCCCTGGTAGCGCAGTGGTTAGGAATCCACCTGCCAATGCAGGGGACACGGGTTCGATCCCTGGTCCAGGAAGATCCCACATGCTGCGGAGCAGCTAAGCCCGTGTGCCGCAACTACTGAGCCTGTGCTCCAGAGCCCGTGAGCCACAACTACTGAGCCTGTGTGCACCTAGAGCCCGTGCTCCGAAACAAGAGAAGCCACCGCAATGAGAAGCCCGCGTGCCACAAGGAAGAGTAGCCCCCGCTCGTGGCAACTAGAAAAGCCCACGTGCAGCAACGAAGACCCAACGCAGCCAAAACTAATAAAAATAAATAAATAAATAAAAACCAACCTCACAAGAATGTCAGACAGATACCAATTCACATCAGACCGCTCTTAGGGCCAGATATAGTGGAAGAGCTCAGCTTCTAGGACTGATATAAATTCAACTCAGAGGCCCTTTATCCAAAGCGCTTATAATGACAACATAAGGTCCTCAAGAAAAAGCCAATTCTATTCCCTATTCTCTGGTATAGCCCTTATGTAACAGAATGCAGGTATGCAAAAAACTTCATTTCCCCCAAATTATAAATAAGCAGGCCCTACAGAGCAGGGTCCTCAGGAAAGAAAGTAGCTCTGGGGTTGGGACCAGTGTATAAAGCCAAAGCAAGGGGCTGCCGGGAGCCGGGTCCTGCCAAGGTCACTCACCCAGGATTCACCAGGTCTGTACTCCCATCCATCACCCCCGGAACCCCAAAGTGCAGCCTGGTAAAGGTTAAAACACTTCAGACCAGTTTTGACATTCTGAGGACTGAGCTCAACTACAGATCTGTTGGAGAATACAAAGGAATATGTAAGCGGAAGAGCCTTCCAGAAATCACCCTTATCTGTTGTTTCTCTCAACAAGGTCTTCAGCAAGCATTGTGCAGCGAGGAGATTGAGGTTATGTCACTGAAGAGTGCCTGGGGTGTAGATTATTTACGCTGTCCCTTCAGACCTTATGCACACACTCCGACACACTTCCTCTCGCAGCAGAACTTTGTAATATGATTAAGCCCCGAACTGACCCCTGCAATAATAACAGCTGCTGGTACTTACATGTCACTCACCGTGTGCCAGAGCTTTACGTGTTCTATTTCATTTGATCTCATAACAACTCTGTATTCTTATAAATAAGAAAACACGCACAGAGAGGTAACATAACTTGCACAAGGCCACACAGCTTACACGTAACAGAGCTAGGAGTGGAACCCAGGCAGTCTGGTTGTAGAATATAGGCTCTTAACTCTATTGCCTTTGTGAGTACAAAATTAACTACTATTGCTGCCGGGGGACTAATCTCCAAATCAGCTGTATTTAGCCTCTCTTCCCACAAAGTTGTCAGATCACAATAAAAGGCCTGGCCTCTTGAGAGCCTGGCAAGTGAGGGGATGACATTGCTCCGCGTGAGGGGTGCTCTCTAAAGCTGAATACCTCAGAAGTCTACCCGCCACCTTGGAAAACATTCCACCCATGTCAAGGGGAGTCAGTGGGTATCTCTATGCACATGCATGCAAGCACTCCCACACATATGCACTATTTAGGAGGTACAAGCGGATTCTCTACCCCTGGGTTCAAGGTGTAGGAAGGCTTCGTCACATACAGTAATTTGGGTCCTAAGAACAGTGGCAGCTTCCAAAGTCTTATCAGCCATCAAGGGGGCTCTGGTGGTGGTGGTGGCTTGGTCCTGAGGGTTGATGCTGTCTGTGCTCTGATGGCATCATCTTTTCCCCTTTTCTGCTCTCCACCTTCACTAGACCTTAAAGGTGAGGGGAGTGGACCGCACTCCCTACCTGGGGGATGTAGCTGTCGTTGTGCATCCTGGGAAAAAAGAGATGGGAACGCCACTCGCAGACACTCCTACCCGGCCTGTTACCCGACACGGAGGCATGAGGGACCTTCATGAATCCAGCTTCAGCCTCTCTGGTAAGAGCAAGGGCCACTTGGCCTGGCACCTGCATCTCCACCACAGTGAGGGGACAGGAGGAGGGCAGAGGGACTAGGAACCCCACCCCGGCAGAGGGGTTTATGCTGCTTTCCTCCCCATCTTCTCCCTCCCTCCCCGATCCCCTGCCCGGTGATGACTGCTGGGCCCCATGTTATAGACACACAAACATTGGCGGGTGGGGAAGGAGGGCTCTCCCAGTCCCTGGGCACCAGCCACTCTTAACAGGCCATGGCCCTTTGGGGCCTTTCCCCGTGGTTTCTAAGTTCAAATAGTTTCATCCCTTGAGGTATCTTGAGGGCCCTGCGCATAGGGATGCCCCAGAGACGATCTGAGCGCAGAAGCGTTAACTCTGTGCTACGTGGGTCTGCACCCCCATTTCCCACCCCACTCCTCAACAGCCTTGCTGAAAGATGTGGTATTTCCCTTATACCCTTTCCTCCCTCATCTTAACCTCAGGTTTGCCACCTTCTTTTCTGCCGGGAATTGTACTGTATGTAATACAATATAGAATATATGGGGTGTATCTATGCTTAGAGACTTTATCGTCGACAGCGTGTGTCCCAGGTGCTCGGCCGTAGTTAAAGGTGGGGGTCATGGCGGCATAAACGGTGAGCCTCACTGGAGAGCAGGCAGAGACGGTAAGATGCCTTGGTCCTGCAAGCAGCTTTGCTGGAAGCCATGATCCCTACTTGAAAGGGGCAGAGGCCGGGTCTCACTGAACGGCCTTCACGACTAGCCCTGGCGCAGACCGAGCCTCCGCTCTGCAAGAGCCGTGCTGGGGCCGGAAGGTGAGAGGAGCAAGATCCTGGGGGAGGTGAGACGCAGCCACAAACTGTCCTAACATGAGAGGCCGAGAACTAAACCAGGGGAGAGCCGGGGGGCACGGCTGCCCGCTGAGCTTCCTCTGTGCCCAGCCGTGTGCTGGCCGCAGCTCAGGTGGTTCTTGACTGAGGAGCTGACCGCCTGTGGAGAGGGGTCCTCTCCACCACCCTCCCCATTGTCTCAGAGCCAATCTCATTACGGAGATAACTTCGCCCCCACCCTGAGGGCCACTGCTACTCCCACCAGCGATGGGACTGAGTGCAGGGAGTCAGAAAGGGATCTGCGGGGTGGAGTGTCAGCGGGAGACCCGGCCTTCAGGAGGTGTAGCTCCCCACGGCTGCCTGGGTCTGCCGCTTCCTGCAGCCGCCAGCCTCGGGAGAAGCAGCAAGGCCCCCAGAGCTGCGAGCCCCCTCTGGCCCCTGGCTTCTGCTCCCACCCAAGTCTCGGGCAGAGCCAAGACTGGGCGGAACTGCTCTCAGGTTCAGCAGACATCAGGCAGCCTCTCACCTTCCCTCCGCCCCAAACCTGGTCTGTTCTAAATGGGACAGGCTGAAGGATGTCCCATCACACTCCCTGGGGCCCAGACCTTCTTTTCTTTTTTCCAATTTATTTATTTACTTATTTATTTATTTATTTTTGGCTGCACCACAGGGCATGTGGGAATCTTGTTTCCCCGACCAGGGATCGAACCCATGTCCCCTGCAGTGGAAGCACGGAGTCTTAACCACTGCACTGCCAGGGAAGTTCCCAGGCCTTCTTTTCTAAGTCTCGGGACTTCGAGACGTGGGGGCGTTTGGGGTGCTGTTCTTTGATTTTCCAAAGCAGTGGCACACCCTTCCTTCTCGCTCTCTTGCTCACTGAGGCACATGTGCAAAGGTCCACTTGCTAACAGGCATCTCCCTGGTCCGTGTGCTTGGCAAGAGACCATACCCCCAGGGCTGGCAGCAGTGAAGGCAGCGTAGCAAGGCAGTTAATCATGGAGGCTCTGAACCAGGAAGACCTGGGTTCAAGTCCAGGCTCTACCACTTAAACGCTGTGTGACATTAGCCAAGGTAACTTCCCTGAGCCTCAGTTTCCCCACCTGTAAAATAGGATGGAGTTGGATTGAGGATTAAATTAGATCCTAAGCACGGAGGACCTGGTTTTATTACCCAGGGGAGCTCACCCTCTGCTTCCTTCCTTGCAGGTTCTCAGATCGATGACCATGTTCCAAAGAGAGCCTCAGCTCGGATCCTCGCTCCCCCCGGAGGCAGGTCAAGTGGCATTTGGTAAAGGCACTGACCAGCCCCCTAAGTGAAGATGCACCACTGCCACCAGCCCACACGCCTTCCGGCCACAGCTGCAGGGGGCGGGAGAGGCCGAGCTGGGCAGCGCACCACCTGAGGGGGCCCCGGGACACGGGGAGCCCTCCCCATGTCTGACACGTGATTCACTGTGCTTCGAGCCGACCCTAACAGGCACTTTGAGATGTGTTCCTCCTGCTGCAGTCCTTTCCTGCCTTGGCCTCGGCAGGCTTCCCGGGGGCCCATGCTATGCACAGAGCCCAGTGCATAGAGCCTGGCCCCGCCCCTCCTCTCACACCCGCCTCTGGGCTGGCCTTGGGAAAGCCCGACCTTAGTGCCCTGCCCCTGGCTGACCCGCCAGCTGTCCAGAGCACTTTAGCAGATGTGTTTTAAAAGAAAAGGACTCCCTCCCCCATCCCCTTCGGCCCAGTGGTCACTTTCCCCAAGTCAGACAGGTGTTAGCATCCCAGCCATGCCCAGGACATCCGGTTTTTCCCCACTCATCTCCCGCCCCTGTTTGGTTGTGGCTGGGACACTCTGTGCCCTTTGCCAGCTGCTTCCTCTCCGCCACCCCCCAGGAGTCCCAGGCCCAGAAGGGCTGGCCGGGCGGGCATGAGGCTGGTGCCAGGCGCGTGTATATGATTTTGTTTTGCACGTTTGGTTTGCGCAGTGGTTTGGTTTGACTTGTTTGTGCATCCTGTGAAAAATGACGGTGCTTCGTGTCACTAGCATAGCATAGAAACAGGAATAGATGTGGACCTTAGGAGATGCTGCTTCGACACCAACCAGACAGCCTAGGGCACCGATGACAGGGGTGAGAGGGGGATACTGGACTCGCAGGCCCTTTTTCTCCCTTCCTGGAGTCTTCCTGCCCTTCCCCTCCCCTCCTGGTCTAGTTTCCTGCATCCTGAGAGGGTGCCCGGGATGCTGGCCCTGCAGACCTTCAGGGAGCAGGGTGGCCTTTCCCATCTCTGGCCCTGGTCACTCCCAGCACTAACGCCACACACACACACCCAGCCGCCTGTACGCTTCCGCCTACTGGACCAAGGCCCCGCCGCTCATCCGTGTGACTGGCGAGAGGCCTCATGCCTGCTAAGAGAGATGGGGGTGGGACTAGATCCGGGTGCGAGGCCAGGCCAGCAGGACCTGGTTGTAGCCCACAGCGCTGCTCCGGGGCTGCAGTCTCCTGTGGTCAGCACCTCACCCTAACCTGCCTGTGGCCTCCATCTCCTCCCAGTTGGGCCCTCCCTGCCTCCAAAGCTCCAGGTGGTTTCCATGGAAACACTAGAGGCTGCCCTTGCTGAGCCTTGTTCCCCCTCGGGGAGTGACATCACGTTGCACATTTGGTCTGAGCACCCGGGCTGACACGTGGCTCCTGGTCTCTTGGGCCGGTGGTCATACCCGGCACATTTCTGTAGTGCTTTTCACGTTGTCAAAGCCCTTTCGTGTATGAGCTCTCAATTGCTCCTCACGACAGCTAAGTATGTATTATTCCCCCCATTTCACAGCTGTGGCCCAGAAAGCTTAGGCCTTCTGACTCCAGAAATGTCCAGGACTGCCCTTAAGAGCTTGGCTGGGTACCCTAGCTGTGGACAGGAGGAGTGGAGTGACATCTCTTGCAGATCCCACCTGAGAGTTTAACCAACTAAAAGACTTACTCTCCCAGTAGGCATTCTGCTTTGTTTTGCACAGGTAGATAAATTTTTCTTGTAAACAAACTGACGCGTATCACTGTTTGAGCCAGAGCCAGTTACTTGTTGGAGGCCTGCCCTGTGGTTTGAGCTGTCCCCACATCCTCACTTAGGAGCTGAGAGGACTGAGACAGTAACCCAGGAAGCAGAGGCAACAGAGACACTCATGGAGGGTGGTGGCCATGGGGACAGTTGGTGGGGATCTGAGCCTAGGAAACTGTGTGACGCTGACCCCGTGGTACAGTGCGCATCATCTATCCCTTTCAGCCCTTGCTGGGTCATGGGCCTTGGGCAGATGCCAAAGAGCCAAGCAGTGGTGGTGGCCAGGGGGCAGAGCATCCCTGCTTGGGCTAGGAAAGCTTTACCTTCTCTGAGTGCCTCCGCCCGAGAGATGCGTGGTCCGTGGCTCTGGGAGACCACATGTTGGTGTGGTCCATCGAAGGCCTTCCACTTCATTCACCCCCGACCCTTACATAGACCCACCCTTGCCCAGGAGCTTCTAGATGAAAATCAGAAGGAGGTTCAAGGAACCAAATGAAAGGTCACCCCCCGCCACCCATTCCCTGCCCCTGTGCCGAGCTCCAGCCAGCCCCATCACCAGCCCCATCGGCTCTTGGTTGGAATGAAAAGGGTCTCTGGTTGCACTGAATGCAGCTCTCAAACTGGTCTTGTACTTGCTGAATAAATACTGTTGTTCTTGCCTTAGCTGCTCTCTAGGTTTGTGGGGTTAAGTTACCAGAAAATTGTGCTACTGTGTGTGTGTGTGCGTGTGTGCGCGTGTGTGTAGTGCTAGGAGTCCACAGTAGGTCTCGGTCAAGCCAATGCCGTGATGAGGGCTTTTCCGATACTGACCCAGAAACCACAGAACCACTCGGAAACCCAAACCGCCTCCAGCTGCCCAGGTGGCAGGCACAGCCTGGGGTCGGGATGGAGCCTCCAGCACCCAAGTGACTTCCTCACTCCTCTGTAAATGTCATGGTGCTAAGATTGTGTCAACCCCATGAGGACACGTGGTCCTGTGCTCTGGCCACCTGACTGAGGCAAAAACAAAACAGCCCGACTCGTTGTGTTCTGGTGCAGGTTTGTATTAAACTGTAGCTACTTCTCACTTGGTCTCAGTTGTGTTTCTTCAAAGAAGAGGGGGCTTGGTAGGGGGCCTCTTCTTCCACAGTGGCTGGGATGGGGCTTCAGTTGCTAAAAAAGTCAGCTTTGGGTCTTCACTTGTGTTAGGTGGCAGGTGGCAGCTCACTGGGAGGCCTGAGCAGAGACTGAAGATTAAAAATGCTAAGAGATGGGAGCCTCAGTGGCCCAACAGCTAGTAGTCAGGCCTCTCCTGGTGGGAGCAAAACCAAGGTTTTTGGTGCCAAATATCCCAGGACAAGTTTGGGCTGAGTTCTCTGAAACAGGAATAATTAGGGGGAGACATCAGATACAAAAGGCAGGCAGGAGTGGGGATGGGACTAGGCTTTCCCCACCCACCCTTTGGTTACCATTTTGGAAACCCATAGCCCCGTCTTCACACTGGAACTCTTGGCTGTTGGAATCATGGTCTCACAAAATCCCATTTCAAAGGACTGTACAAGGCCAGTGTGTCTTTGAAGGACCTGCAGGCTGCTCCCTGGCTCTCCGGAACCCCACCTTTTGCATTGGCCCACTGTGTCTTCAAACCCTTCCATCTGCATCAAGACTAATCTACCTTCTCTTAGATCTCAGCCAGAGGTTGGGGGGCTATCTGATCAAACACTTTCACACTAAAGAGTGAGTGAAATTGTTGCTACCAGTACTATGGGGTCACTTGTACTTCTTAGCCCCAAAAAACAAAACCTTAATGAGGGAATTTTAGGTAGAATGGGGAAATAGTTGGGAGCCGGAGAACCTTCTCAGTTCTCACCAAATAAGCAACCCTCCTGCAAATAAGGCAGCCCATGACCAAAAGAAATACCCAGAGCACTGCAGTTAGGACAGAGCCCTTCACTGTAATGAAATGAGCTGTGTGTATAAGTTCTACTGGGGTTTCGGAGCCAGATGGAAACACCATTATTGGGCTTGTGAAGGATGCCAAGTCCCTGGGGTGATACTGGGCCAAAGCACCTGTGTTACCCTGTTTCCCCATAGCATGCATGGGAGCACACCAGAATTTGATTAACTGCCAAAAATCCTTTGTAAGTGTTTGAATGAAAAATGGCATGGCAACTCATTTGGCAGATCATGTGCACGGTAGCAGGTGGTTTATAGAAAAAAAATAAATAAGATACCCAGGAAGACACTGGTTGCCTTTGTACGTATGTAGTCGTGGGAAAACAAAAGACCACAGACTCAGACTTTAAAAGTAACACTTGATCGTTTGTAAGAATCTGCATTTGTGGAAACTGAACCAGCCAGCAGCTAAGCAACCATCACCCTCTATTTCTTCACTCCAATTACAGGCTGACTCTTATATACAGGTACAACCTAACACTAAGATTTGCCTTGCAGTTGTTGCAGTGGAGGAGGATGGGCCTCATGACACCCAAGTTATAAAGAAGAAACCTCACGATACACGGGCAGCGTAGACCTTCTAGTCCTAAGTTAATAAACGGCTATTTGACCGTGTTGCTGATAACACATTTGAAAGGGCTCTTAGTACTTTTCCAGCAAAACATTCAAGGATCTAACATTTGTTGATACTTGATACCATCTTATAATGATGGCAGCTGAGTTCTTCACCTGCTTCCCTTCATATATTTACCAACCACACATGTATACCTAGAGGTAACTTGTCCGGGTTTGCCCAGACAGTCCTGGTTTAAGTCTATTGCCCTCCAGAATAATTATTATTAGCGCCCCCTTCACTTTCAAATGTGTCTTGGTTTGGACAATAAGTTTTTGGGGCATCTTAGGTACGCCTGTATGTTCATGAGTTTATTAATATGCTTGTCAGGAGCCAAAAGTTTTTCCATCACTGAAAGATGGAGGGCAGGGCATGGTGAGAGGCGAGGAAAATGGGTCCTTTTTCACGGGTGAGGACTGGAGTTTCTGGTGACGAGCTCTGAATCTCCGCACAGCCCTCGGAGGCCTCGTGACGTCTCAGTGGCTGTGGATGCAGCAGTGGTAAAGGCCTGGGGGCACTTTCCTAGCTTTTCAGTTTAGTTTATAGACCTTATTATTCCATTAAAAGTTGTAAGCCTACCAAATTTTATCATTTACTTTTTTTTTTCTTTTTTTTTTTGCGGTACGCGGGCCTCTCACTGCTGTGGCCTCTCCCGTTGCGGAGCACAGGCTCCGGATGCGCAGGCTCAGCGGCCACGGCTCACGGGCCCAGCCGCTCCGCGGCATGTGGGATCCTCCCAGACCGGGGCACGAACCCGCGTCCCCTGCATCAGGAGGCAGACTCCCAACCACTGCGCCACCAGGGAAGCCCTCATTTACTTTTAAGGGGACTTTGATTCAATTTATAAACTTAAACACATTACGACATTTTAAATTACATTTAAAATTCTATTTCCTTTTTAAATAACTTTCCCAAGTACTAAATAATTATTACCAATCTGACAAACTTAGAAATATAGTGAGCTTAGAGGTTTATTAGATATTTCTTTGCTGAGCATAAATTTAGTAAGTTTTTGACATAAATTCATGTTACACATTTTAAATTAGTTCTGGGGCGCTCACTGTAATAGGCCAAAATTTCTTTTACAAGTATGACATAAACTACCAAATACACTCAGATCCTCTCTCTCGCTCTCTCTTTTTTTTTTTAAATTGAAGTATAGCTAATTTACAATGTTCTTTTAGTTTCAGGTGTACAGCACAGTGATTCTGTATATATGAGTTTCCAGACATAATCAAGACATTTCTAATTAATGGAAATAATGCGTCAAGAGCTAGCAAGAGAAAGGCACTAGCTGCATACAAAGAATTGGAAACTGAAAGCTGATTTGTCAAAAAAAAAATACTAGAGGATGGAAGATCATGGAGTATGTTTTCTAAATTTTAAGGGAAAATAATTTCCAACCAAGATTTCTACACCCAACCAATCTGTCAACCAAGTATCAGTGAAAAGTCATTTTTAGACATGCAAGATTGAAAAGTTTGACCTTTCTTGTACCCTTTCTTAGGAATCCATTTGAGGGTGTGCCCCAACGTATTAAACTGTAATAAAAAATAGAAAGACATGGGATAAAGGGAATAGGAGATTCAACGTAGGTAAGAGGATCAGGAATGGTGTAGAGGGAAACCCCTGGAAGGCAGCTGGGCAGCAGCCTAGAAGACAATGGGTCCGGAAGGAGCAGCCCTGAGAAAACCCTGACCAGCAGGCTAGAAAATCCATTTGGTCCAGTATTCGCTCTTTTGTCACAATGTGCTATAAATACTTAGCTGAAAGAGGTTCTAAGAACAACCAGAAAGTATCGCCCTGCTCTTGATAAAAGAGAACAGAAGAAGAAAAGATGATTTGCAAAAAGAATGAATTATGGATTCTCTGAGTTTGGGGCTTCCTTACACACATCTAATTTAACCTCTGCAGAAATTTCTACCACATCCCTGACAGATCGTCTAGCCCTCAGGATCCAGGACATTTAGTCCAGTGACAGAGAAGCTCCTTCCCCAGGCATACTATCCCACTCCCCCAGAGCTCTGTTTGTTCAATATTACTTCCCTAATTGAAACGGAATTCTGTCTCTCTGCACCTCATGCCCGCGTGCCCTATAGCTGTTCCCTCTGGAGGAGCACAGAGCAAATGGCCACCCCATTCATGTAACAGCTCTTCCCATATGTGCACTTCATAGTGGGCTCCGTCCTGCCCACGCCACTCAGGTTTCCTCTAAGCCAGTAGTCCTCAAACTCTGGCTTTGCCTCAGAATCACCTGGAGTGCTTATTTAAACACAGCTCACGGGGCCCCGCCCCAAGAGCTTCTGACTCAGTAGGTCTGCTGTGGGCCAAACATTTCTATAAGTTCAGGTGCGCTGAGAACCAAACTTTGGGAACCAAAGTAAGCAAACAGCTCCCCTTCTGTCAGCTGTCGGTCCGTGGCATTGTTTTCATGCCACTCATCCTGAAATGTGGCACCAAGCCTCCAGAATGGAGGTTCTGGTGCTTTTTTTTTTTTTTTGTCCAAATTATTTTTATTTATTTTTTAACATCTTTATTGGAGTGTAATTGCTTTACAATGGTGTGTTAGTTTCTGCTTTATAACAAAGTGAATCAGCTATACATATACATATATCCCCATATCTCCTCCCTCTTCCATCTCCCTCCCACCCTCCCTATCCCACCCCTCTAGGTGGTCACAGACCACCGAGCTGATCTCCCTGTGCTATGCGGCTGCTTCCCACTAGCTATCTACCTTACGTTTGGTAGTGTATATATGTCCACGCCACTCTCTCACTTTGTCCCAGCTTACCCTTCCCCCTCCCCATATCCTCAAGTCCATTCTCTAGTAGGTCTGTGTCTTTATTCCCGTGTGTCTTAACCCACAATGACTCCCTGGAGACTGCAAGGAACAGCCTGAGGGGCAGAGGGCCCTGGAGAAGTAAAGCCCTAAGAAATGACCTCCTTTGGTGAGTGAGCGCCTTCAGTTCCTGGGGGGGGCGGTGCAGAGCAGCAGCTGTACACTGAAAATGCCAGGAAGGTATATCTTCCCCTGCCCCTTTCCACTGTTGGGTTGGCCTACTCTTCTATCCTCTTTCTGCCTTGTCCAGCCTTTCGCTGCTCCCCAAAGTCCTGGGTGCATGAGATGGCCCCTGGCCACAGTACTACCCATAAAGGCCTCCAGGTGGCGCTTTAAGCTTATCAGTGCCTGCTTCTTTGGCTTAAGGTGCCAAAGCTGACCTAACCTAGGTGAACTGGTAAGGCCCAAGAAAGGCCAATATGTTCAGGTTGCCATGGCCTCAGTCCCAGCCCCCAGAGCAGCTTGGGATAAGGGCAACCTTGAGTGTGAGTGCGGGGACATAGCAGCCCTTCTGCTACCAGGAGAACCCCTGGGGAAGTTGTCCCTTTCAAGGCCAATGTCTAAGCTAAAGTTGCAAGATTTAACAAAAATACAGGATGCTCAGTTAAATCTGACTTTCAGATAACAAGTAATTTTTAGAATTTTTTAGTGTAGATATGTCTCAAATAGTGTCTGTGGCATGCTTATACTGAAAAATTATTTGTTGTTTACCTGAAATTCAAATTTAACTAGGCATCTTACATTCATGTGGCAACTCTAGGTTTACGTTCATGAGTTTTACATCTTCCATGTAATGCGTGCTTATGGAATATCTGCAAGCATGTGTTAGATACTACAAAAATGAATCAAGTGCAGCTTCTGCATTTAGAGATTAGTTTGAGGAAAGTACATATTGAGAAATAATTGTAGTACAGAAGGCATAGGAAGCATGGGATAGTGGAAGTTTGGGGTTTGGTGTTGGCTTTAGGTTCCGACCCGGCTCCTGACGTGCGCTAGCTGTGTGACTTTACTTAACCTCTCTGGGCCTCTACTGTTTATTGTGAAAATGGGAATGATACCAACCTCAGGAGGTGACCAGGGAGGTTATAGGAAATGGTACGTATTTCATGCCTGGCTATAGTAGCAGCTAAATAAATGCTAATTTCCCCTTTGTAAAGAAGAAATACTGTGAGAGAGAGACAAATAAAAGTGCCAGAGTAGCAAAGAGCTTTACCTGCTTTGAGAAGGTCTCTATAAAGAATGTAACACTTCAGTTTTTGGTGTTTTTTTTTTGCGGTACTCAGGCCTCTCACTGTTGTGGCCTCTCCCGTTGCAGAGCACAGGCTCCAGACGCGCAGGCTCACCGGCCATGGCTCATGGGCCCAGCCGCTTCGCGGCATGCGGGATCCTCCCAGACCGGGGCACGAACCTGCGTCCCCTGCATCGGCAGGCGGACTCTCAACCACTGCACCACCAGGGAAGCCCCAACACTTCAGTTTTTAAATAAAAATAACAACTGATACTGTTTACTGAATGCCCACAGCATGCCAAGCATTGTCCTAAGCACCTGATAAACAAGATCCCCCCTAATTCTTAAGTCTCTGAGGCTTGTACTATTATTATCCCTATTTTACAGATGAAGAAACTGAGTTAAATAGCTTGCCGTAGAGTTAGGGAGTGATAGATTTAGTATTTCAACTCAAGTCCATGTAGCTCCCAAACCTTGCCTTAACCTCTGTTTAATGCTGTCTTCGTGTGAATTGGCCCTTGACATTTGAGGTGGGGATCGCTACGAAGAGAAGCACGATTTGTGTCCACTGAGCTGCAGAAAGAGTGGATGCTGATGCAAAAGCTGGGGCAGGTGAAAGAGAAGAGTCTTGGGAGATACATGCACCCCAATGTTCATTGCAGCACTATTTACAATAGCCAGGACGTGGAAGCAACCTAAATATCCATCAACAGAGGAACGGATAAAGAAGATGTGCTACATCTATACGATGGAATATTACTCAGCCATTAAAAAGAATGAAATAATGCCATTTGCAGCAACATGGATGGACCTAGAGATTGTCATCCTGAGTGAAGTAAGTCAGAGAAAGAGAAATATCATAGGATATCACTTATATGTGGAATCAAAAAAAGGGTTCCAGTGACTTATCTACAAAACAGAAATAGAGTTACAGATGTAGAAAACAAACTTATGGTTACCAGGGGGTAAGGGGGGGAGGGATAAATTGGAAGATTGGGATTGGCATATACACACTATTGTATATAAAATAGGTAACGAATAAGGACTGTATAGCACAGGGAGCTGTACTCAATACTCTGTAATGGCCTATATGGAAAAAACATCTAAAAAAGAGTGGATATACGTATACATATAACTGAGTCACTTTATTGTACACCTGAAACTAACACAACATTGTAAATCAACTATATGTCAATAAAAAAAAAAAAAGTCCTGGGGCCTGGAGTCCACCTCAGACTCACGCAAGTTAATCCAAGCCTTTATCACCCACCTG
Source organism: Orcinus orca (assembly GCF_937001465.1). Classification (NCBI taxonomy): domain Eukaryota; kingdom Metazoa; phylum Chordata; class Mammalia; order Artiodactyla; family Delphinidae; genus Orcinus; species Orcinus orca. The sequence goes on along the minus strand of NC_064571.1, from coordinate 70,891,418 downwards.
CTCATCATGGTGGGCATTTTCCACCAAAAGCAGGGTAACATCTTGCAATCTAAGCCACTGGTATAAAGGTGCTATTCAAGCTGGATACAGTAGGTAATTAATGTCCACAGGAGGTTTGTCTTAAGACCTTTGCAAATTCTAAGTTTGCATATTTGCTCCTATGTAATGTATCAGGGTATGACTGAGGGGGAGAATCAAGTGACCTCTTGACCTTAATAAGAGTTTGGTTACTATTGATAGTTACCATTTATTGGGTATTTACTGTGTGTCAGGCACTGCCAGTCATTTTTCACACATTATCTCACTTAACCATCACAACAACAAATGAGAAAAACCAAGGCCCAAGGTCGCATAAAAGAGGAAATATTGGACCCAAGGCTTGTGCAGCTCCAGCGGGGGTGGGGGTGATGGTGTTAGACTCGCTCTCTAGATAATGTCACCTGCTTCAAGTCTTGGGATTAAAAGTTATTCCTCAGCAAAATTACATACTGTTTCCATGGGTCCCTTGTAAAGTTTAGAACCATGTCAAGGGTTCCTATATGTGGGAATCAGTCCTATTTGAGTGTCCTGTTCCACTTTTAGCTAGTTTCAAATGAATAACGGACACTCAGTAACAGTGACCAGCACTGCAGCTCCTCTCTGCCCTCACCTCACAGCTAGGGCAGCCCTGCAAGTGCCCATCTAAAGTCTAGCCCCCTGTCAGCCAGAGTTGACCCGCTCTCTCAGACTCCCTCAACCACTTGGCTTCCCCAGTCACCCTGGGCAAAGCACAAAAGGTCAAGTTGTTTTTAACTTGCTTGGCTATTTTCAATCCCATGTGAGGTGCTAAGCATACAAAGGTAAATAAGATATGGTCTCTGAGAGTAAGGACCTCGGGTGGGGAGAGATGTGAATAAGCTTGGTATCGTAACACAAGGCAATGTGAGGCCATGACAAGAACGTACCTCGCACCAAAGAGAACGTGTCAACTGTCTGGAGTAGGTCCCTGACAGTGTCACAGAGGAAATGACACTAAAGCTGGTCTTGGAGAATGAGTGGGAGTTTGCAGAATGAGGGGAAAGGGGGACTCCAAGCAGGGTGAACCCCGTAACGGTGGCTCAGCTGTGAAACAGAACAGGTTTCTTGGCCAACCACAAGTGCTTCCTCTTTGTGGCTGACATATATGGTGAGAGGTAATGAGGCTGGGGGCATAAGAGGAGTGGAAGGTGAAGTGGAAATGGTTAGTAGGGGCCAGATTAGAGCAGAGCTTCTCTACCATGTGAAAGAGTCTGAACTTTTATCCTTCAAGCCAGTGTGTCTCAAACATTCCACTAAAGTACCCCAAAAGGCAGTGTGGAGAGTTCAGGCCTGGAGGTATCTTGAGTTCAAACTCTCTAAACGTCTTGTCTTTAAAATCATGTGATTCTTGCATTCTACTTCATCACATGTCTGGGTTTTTAAAAAATATTTTTAAATATTTTCCTGAATCTCTAAATAAAATTGAAGCTTGAGGAAGATATAACTATTTTATAGCTCCTCACTCTGTTTCCTTACATGACTCCCCCATGCCCAGAAGCTGTTTCAGCCAGTTTGAGAAGGGCAGCCATAGGGACTTAGGCAGAGGAGTTATGTTGATAAGATTTATCTTCTAGAAAGAGGCTTCTAGCTGGTGTTGAGGATGGGTCAGAAGTGGGAGAGACTAGAGGAAGAGAGAACAGGTGGGGGGCTCTGCAATAACCCAGGCAAGAGATGGTAAAGGTGATGGAGATAAAGAAGGAGAACAGACCTGAGAGCTATTTAAAAATGGAATTGATAGTGTTGGAAAACTGTTCTGGTATAAGGAGTTGGGGAGAAGATGTGGGTTAGGATCACCCTCAAGTTTTTCTTGGATAGTGATGTCATTAACAATAATAGGGAATATAGGAAAGTTAGGTTTGTGAGGGGGGAAGGGTAAATAAGTTTAATTTAAGCCTATTGAGTTTGAGGTGCCTGTGGGACATAGGGCTGGAGCTATCTAGAGGGCAATTACATATACAGGTCTGACAGTTGGAAGAGCTGATTGGGATGGAGATACAGATTCAGAAGTCATGGGAATACCTGAGGCCACTCAGGAAGTATGTATAGAGGGAGGAGAGAGAAATGAGATGGGAATCCCCGGGATGTTTAAGGGCAGATTTAGAAAGCAAGGGAGAATGGAAAAAGGAATGTCAAAAAGTCAAGAGGACTCATCACTTCCTGGTGAATGGCCAATTCCAGGGCTGAGGTAGGGAAAGTACAAGATGAGCCAGGAACATCTTTTACCAGAAAGCAAGGGAAGGTTCAAAGGATGATGGGGACAAATCCAAAGGACACAGGGGCCAACTTGAAGTTTCTTCCACTGGCCAAATCTGTGGCCATTGAACATCAAAACAAATAATAAGAAGAAAGGATTATAACCCACTGGGGGAAAAATCCCTGTCAACACTGATATAAATAAATAAATGGGAGTGGGTCTGAACCCTAAACCAGGAACTGGCAATGTGTGCCCATTGGATTTCAGAAACGCTATGAACTAGTAACTGCTGTGTGTGCCTTTTTTTTCTCCTTTTCAAAATGATAATGTCCATAGAAATTATCCTATGCCTGTGCCTCTAGTGTATGCTGGGTACGTATAAGGCAGATGATGTGTCTCTTCACTTCACAGGTCTTCAGATCAAGAGGACTGGTACTCAAGGAGTTATATCCAAGGAACTGGGCCTGAAAAGCCATATCCACACTAGGCCCTGAGTTAGATGTTGAGATCCTGGACTTCAAGTTGGTGCTGTCATAGATTGAGACTTGGGGGTCTTGAGGGAGGGGATGAGTGTATTTTGCATTGAGTGGCATGTGAGTTCTTGTCATTAGGTGGTAGGGTGTAGCAGATAGCATTTTCCAAAGATGATTCAACAATATCTCTCATCCATGCTCTTATTACGTGACTTGGACATTGCTCCCTTTGAGAGGTGTGGCCTATGTTCCCTTCCTTTGATATTAGGTAGACTTTGTGATGTTGTTCAACCGATAGGATATGGTAGAAGTGATGTCTGAGGCAAGGTTATAAAAAGAGATGCAGGGACTTCCCTGGTGGTCCAGTGGTTAAGACTTCACCTTCCAGTGCAAGGGGTGTGGGTTTCAATCCCTGGTCGGGGAGTTAAGATCCCACGTGTCTCGCCGCCAAAAAACCAAAACAGAAAACAGAAGCAATATTGTAACAAATTCAATAGAGAGTTTAAAAATGGTCCACATCAAAAAATGGTCCACATCAAAAAATGGTCCACATCAAAAAAAATCTTAAAAAAAAAGGATGCAGCTTTTCTCTTACTATTATATTCACCCTTGAAACCTTCAACTACCATGTAAGTATTCCAACTGTCCCAAAGCCACCATGTAGTGAGAAAGCTAGCTCTGAGACAATATGAAGAGAGAGGGTTGTCTAGTTAGCCCCCTGCTGTTTTTAAGCTCCAGCCACCATCTGACTGTAACCACTTGAGAAACCCTGAGTCAGAACCACCCAGCGGAGCTCTTCCTGAATTCCCATACCACAGAAACAGAGATAATGAAATGGTTATTGTTTTAAACCACTAAATTGAAGTGATTTGTTTTGCAGCAATAGATAACTGACACACGGTAAAATGTTAACATGTGGAGAATCTGGATGAAGGGTGTACAGAAACTCTTTGTAGAATGGTCCTTTATCCCATGTGTGACAAATGGGTGGGGCTACAAGGACCATAGTCTCTTCTCGGGATTACTCAGGCCAGCCAGCTACCTCTGATGCCAGCTACCATCCAAGTCCACACCTACAACCATGGAGATGTGCTGGAACTTCAGAATGGAGAAGCAAAATAAACTGAGTCTGAAAATTTTCCCTTGTCCTTGTGACACCCAGACACCCTATAGATACAGTTAGGAACAGCTTCAGTTCTCCAACTCTGTAGCTAGGAAAAGTGTAGCCTGCATTTTTACTGTCCTAACCCCTTGATTTGCTCTGGGAATTATCCTCTACAAGAAACCCTCTCCTTTCTGAGAACTGCCTTGGATGGGTGGAGACAGTCTTGACTCAGCATATGCTGTGTCCCTCTCTTTTCTTACTCTATCTGTAGTCAGCTGCCTTCTCCTTCTCTCCTGAGAAAATGGGCTCAGTCAGAGTGCTTTGACACCCATAGTCCTGGGGTGGAATCTCGGGGAGCTATACAGGGAGACTCAGAAAAGAATTCTAGCCTACGAATTCTTACTTCTGAGTCATTCAAAGAGAATGCAGCATGTCAACAAGCCCAGCAGAATCCAGTGATGTTCACCAAGAGCGCTGGATCTGAGCTGGGTTAGGACATGGTATAATAGTAAGGCATGAAGAGCTTGTACTGATTATAGAGGGTGACAGGGATCATTGAAGAGGTCAGTAACTTGTGAGAAAATTTATTTAGTGGAAACATTAGGGACAGTGTAGAAGGGAGACTAGCTACAGGTGAGGAGTCAGGAAATAGAGAATGCCAGAGTCTAAATTAATAGATGACTAGAGTTTTGGCATTAAGATGGAGAGCTAAGTGAGTGAGAGAGGTGTAATAGTATATGTGGTACTTAAAGATTAAATATGTGCAAAGATCATATGGAAAATATTAGTGGAGACTCTGAGGCAGTTAGGTCAGAGAAAGTGAGGATGAACAAAAAAATTTTTTAACCTTTGACTCCTTTCACTTATTTCTTTGGAGTCAAAGAAGATACTTCTTTGAAGACTCTTTGAAGAAAATCTTTGTCTTCACTTGATCCAGTTCCATAAGCACTTATTGGAACTCTACTATGTTTCATATTGGGTGCTAGATGCTGAGGGAGCAGATGAATAAGACAGAATTCCTGCCTACAAGGGGCATGTAGTCTGATTGAAGAGACACATGCAAACCAAGGACAATACTGTAAGATGTGTATGGAGGTATACAAAAGGAGGTATGTACAAGATGGGTACAGAGGTGACCTTAAGATATCCACGGGAGTCAGGGCTGAGGGAAGGAGACCCAGAAGTAGTTTGCACAAAGAGAACCAAGCTAATGAAATCATGAAGTGGTGAGCATAGTGGAACCCTGGGTGGAGTACTGGAGGACAAGGACAGTAGGTGTGGACAGGAAGAAGAGGGATCTAGAAGAACTGGGGAGATCCATAAAAGCTGACCTAGAACAAGGAATTTGGGAACACCAATGAACATATCAAGGAGGGAGCTAGTTCTGAGGGGGTAGAATTTAAACTAGCTAGTGGGCAAGATGAAGAAACAGGTATCGTTTACAAACGCATTGGGACAGAGACAATAAGGTTGATAAAAATTCGTGACGTGTATAGAAGACTTTGTTAGCTCCATTTAGAGGTAAAGGTATAGACTTTTTGGCAGGAGACAAAAAGGAATGCTTAACACAGGCAGAGGAAAATTGAATTTGGGGATTAGAGTAACAGGCTGCGATTGAAAGCCATAAACCAAGAGAGGAGAGAAAGCCCAGCCTTAGCTCTCTCCTGTTGCTAAAAAAGAAGAAATATTCTCCTTTGCAGTAGCCGTGAGACAGATAAGAATCCGTCATCTAGAGGGAGGAGATATGGGGATATATGTATATGTATAGTTGGTTCACTTTGTTATAAAGCAGGAACTAACACACCATTGTAAAGCAATAAAGATGTAAAAAAAAAAAAAAAGAATCCGTCATCTGGCTACTATGGAATCAGGTGTAAATGGTTGTTCTTTCTGTGATCAGTTAGGGTGGAGGAATTGTTACCCCGTTGCTAAGGAAAGAGGAAGGGGCTGTTTCCAGTTGCCATGGAGACAAGGTAAGAGCGTTCCCTCGATACCGCCGTAAATTTATGAGGCGGTGTCCTCTCCTTGTTGCTATGGCAACTTAGAGGGACTGTTCTCGTCGTCCCCACCTCCCATCGCAGTTGCTAACACAAGGTGGAAGTAGGGGCTGTCCTTCCCTCTCCAACCAGTTGCCTTGGAGACGGCTGGTGCCCTGGCCCCGCCCCGCTCGGACTGACAGCGGTGGCCGCATCGCGCCTGCGCAGTGCTCTGTTCCCCCGCAGTCTCTGTGCGTTGAAGCCGGAGACCGCGGCGGCCTCTGTTAGGACCCTCCGCCCCAGAGCCGCCGGCCGGAGCCGCAGCCTCAGCCGCAGCGCCCCCGCCGCCTGTCCCCTCCCCCGCCGCCTCCGCCGGAGCCATCTCGCGCACCGTGAGTCCAGGCCGAGGCGACCGACGCCGTGGGGCTGAGTCAGCGGGAGGCCCGGGCCCGAGCTGGGGGAGGGGAACCGAGTTGCCCCCCTCGCCTCCCGACCCGCGCACCCGCCCCCCAACTGCGTCTCCCCCACGCCCGCCTCCCTTCCTCCACCCCTCTCTCCCGGGCTCCCCGCGGCCTCAGCCGTCAGGCCTCCCCGAGCCACTCCCCCTCCCCTTCTCTCCCCACAGACCCACCTTGGGGCTTCTTTCCCGCTGGATGCGGCGCTACCGCACCTCTGCTCTGGACAGACTTTTCCCCAAAAAACTGCCCCCCGTTCGCCCTTGTCCCTTCTCCTTACTCCTCTTGGGCCTGACATCTCCGGCCTCTCGGGTTTTCCCCAGTGATATGCCAGAAAAAGAGTGACAAGGGAGAGAGCGAGGGGAGACTGGGGGGAGGGGGGACGTTGTGCCTGCCCAAACGTTGGGGCCTCAGGTTTCCTACCCACACGCTCCTGCCCCGGCTGGCGTGGGGAGGCAGGTCTGGACAGTACTAGCTGGCTGCTAAGAGCTTGTGGGGCTTTCCGAGTAGATTTGCTGGGAAGCGTTCCGCCCCATCATCATGATCAGCTACTGCTTAGTGAGCACTCTCTAGTGCACGGTGGCCTTCTAGTGGGCTGAGTTCTGGCTTTGGCGGGCGCTGTGGAGAGGGACTATAGAGATGGAGGGAGGGGAAGAAAAGGTTGCGTTTGGGAGCTGAAGTTCCTGCGCTTCCAGTGCGTTGTTGTGAATAAGCATCTTGCAGTACTCTTTAACATGCTTTCCATCCCCCCCCGCCCCCCGCCCCGTAGTACAACATGGATATAATGGGAGGTTTGGAAACAGGCCTGATACCCGTAGCAAATGCTTAATGTTTGTATATTGAAGGGTTGTGATCTCTGATACCTGTAAATTCCAAGTGGTAACCAACTGGGCAAGAGTGAGTTTTAACATAACATGTGCAGAGCGGAGAAGGAGGAGGAGAACTGAGGTTTCTCTCTGGTGTAGGGCTGAGGCTTGCACCCCCTGTTTTCCTGCAGCTGTGTCTCTGTGGGGACTGTCACCTGATAGGGGTTCTAGCATATTTGAACAATTCCCTGGGTTATGTTTGCTACCCACCCACCTGCCCATCGTGCATTCCCTGATCTTGGAATAGAGCAGGATCCCAAACTGTTTTCTTTTTTCGGAAGAAATGGAGCTGAAGTTAGAGTTGGTGCGCACAGCCAGAAGCTGTCTCTTAACAAACGTGCCTCAACTCGAGGGCTCCTAACTACTGTGTGTACCTCATTGCCAACTTCCTTTGATTCTTTTTTTTTTTTTTTTTTTGCTTGCAGATCTCAGTGTACTGTTAGAAAATGTGTGTAAATATCACCCAGTTAAACTGTAGAAGAGGCTTTGGGTTTTTTTACTTTAGGGTGCAAAAGGCGTAGATGGTTCAGTTCTAAAAATCATGGTGAAGAACCCACAAATTTGGAGTTTCTGGCTTGCAAACGGTGAGAAATAACGATTTTGCGCCTTGACTTTGCTCAATCATGGCCTATTGGCAGCCTCCTCAGAGCCACTCCCCGCCCCCATGCCCATCAGATTAGTTTACAGTAGCAAAGACGGCTGTCGCCCTAGTTTTAAACATAGAGATGAAGTTCAGGAAAACTACTGCCCCCATGCAGCAGTGCAGTTTCTTCTGTTTCGAATGCCAGTCTGGGGTTTGGTGGGATGCACCTGCCTGCGGGGTGATGGGAACTGTGGGGCCTGAGAGTTACATTCCTTCTGTGTGGTCCTCTCTGTGTTGCATAGCTCACCGAAATACCCGAGCAGGGCAGGAGCAGACAGCTGTGCTGGAGAGCTGCTCCTCCTGAGTTGAGTGTATTTTGGGAATCAGCGATATTACTGGGGTGGAGGGTTGTGAATTAAGAAGCAAGAAAATGTGTCAAGGCTAGATAGATCAGGAGGGTGTGAGTAAAATGTCCCCTTTACAGTTTACTGTGGGATAGGACATTTCCAGAGCATCACAGTGGTTTTTATATAGGTTAATTTGCCTTTAAAATCCATACCTGTATTTTATGAGATAATGATGGAATGCCTTTTAAACTGCTGCTGTTGGGAAACAGGACTAATACCTGTGTCTCATACGTTGCCTATCTAGTTGTTACTGAGTGTAATTGTTAAGATCAGGGAGAGGGACATGATTTGAACCAAATTAGACCTAAATCTATGTGATCTATGTTGTAGTTTTGTAGCACTATATTTCCTTGATTCTAAGATACACCAGCAATTTACCAGCAGCTTTTAGGTAAACTCATTTAACACTACCAGATCAAAATATACATGTTGAGTCTACGGTGCCTCCTAATTTCAGGAACATTAAAATAGCCAGGAAGCGGCAAGATTTGAAGGAGGGATTTGCGTGTCTTAGAACTGAGAATGATATTTATAATATTCCTGGGGATGTGATGATCCTGAGAGCGCATGCATTGTGAGGACGGATTTCCTTAAGTCCTTGCCCTAAGCCAGCCTACTCTGTGGGGTCGTGTATGTAAGATGATTGACTGCAGTTAGGCATGGCAGTTGGCTATTGAAGAGAGGAAAGTTCCTATGTGGGAATCCATCCCAAGGCCTTCATATGGTACCCTCCAGAAGCAGAGCCAACTAGCTGGCAGCAAACATCGTATGAGCTGTACCTGAATTTAGCCAAGTAACATCTTTCAGAAGCTGAGCAGAAAATGTAATTTTTCTGAACCAAAATGCATCTGATTTGTTCACAGACATATTTGTAAAGATCCTAAGGCACGTCCTCCCCCCCGTAGGATGTTAGAAGTGGAGAGGACTTCAGATGGCTCAGTGTTCTCATTTCCAGATTTCAGTATGAGACACCAAGAGTTAGTGACTTGCCTGAGGTCACCCAACTAATGTATAAAGTATGTGAAAACATTTTGTCAGCTGTGCACACCATGCAAATTAATGTTGGTAGTTATTAGTGGCTGAGTCAGGATTAGAACCCAGATTGCCAGTCTAGGGCTATTCTACAATACCATGTTACCTCATCCCTCACATTTAATATTCTAGAGGGTTTTAATAAAAAATAATTTAGTAGTCTGTAATTAGCCCTGTAGACAAGGGCTTGTTTTTTGTCTGATTGCAAAGCCAGGTGAAATTGAGTGTCACACTGTCTAATTAAATATTTATTCTTGCCATCTCAAAAATATTTTTTCCCCACGCAGTGCATTTCAACTTCAAGGAAGTTTTTCCTTTCTTAAATTTGCATCATCTAACGTAAAGCAAACGCGAAGGTGGGTGTTTGAAGTCTTCGCAACTTATCTGTGAGGCTACTGCTGTATTCCAGGAAGCAAGGTGGAGAGGGCTGAAAGGGGGCCGAGAGGAGGAGCAAACTGGATTATCTTCCAGCTCGCAGAATGTAACCTTCTGTGGTTCCTGGAAGCCATAGAGATTTCTAACCCCTATCCTTGAGAAAGGGAGGTGGTCTGGCCTCTGGAAGCAGACAAACCTGCGTTCAAATCCCAGTCCCACCACTTCCTGACCATGTGGCCTTGGGTGAGTTATGGAACCTGAGTGCCAGTTTTCTCATCTGCAAGCCTGAAATGCTACCCATCTGTTTTGTTTTTGTTTTTGTTTTTGTTTTTGTTTTGCGGTATGTGGGCCTCTCACTGTTGTGGCCTCTCCCGTTGCGGAGCACAGGCTACGGACGCGCAGGCTCAGCAGCCATGGCTCACGGGCCTAGCCACTCCGCGGCCTGTGGGATCCTTCCGGACCGGGGCACGAACCCGTGTCCCCAGCATCGGCAGGCAGACTCTCAACCACTGCGCCACCAGGGAAGCCCTACCCATCTGTTTTACAGGATTAAATGAAAGGAAGTGTGTAGAGTACCTGCTTAATAAGAGATAGCAACCATTAATTTATATTACTAAAGTATAAAATAAAAAATAATGCTTTCCAAATTTTATCATGACCTAAGTCCATCTTGGCCCCCCAATTCAGCAACCCCCATCTCCCAGCAGGCCTCTCGGTGTGTTTGACATGCACAGAGGGATTTATCCTGTGAAGACCTGGCACTTGCAGTGTTATTTCAACTGCCAAAATAGGAGTATATGAACTGCCCCTTTGTCTCCATGTATTCAGCTGACCTGGTTATCTGAAAGGCTGGCAGGGCGGGAGCAGTTGACTGGGAGAGCAGAGACTTCGTGCGTTTGTGTATGTCATGGTGGCGGTTAGTCCTCCGCTGGGGAGGCCAGTCTGGGGAGTGATCTTAATTTGAAATGGAAAAGCTGCTGAGCTCTCCCTCGTGAGTCAAGCTCGCAATGGCCTTCATTCAGTTCCTCTACTATTAGAGGTGTAGCTTTAATTGGTGACTGCTCAGATCAGCTCTGCATCTGGGAGATCTGGAGGGCCCAGGAGAGGAGCTATCTGCCTTAGGAGGGAAACCTCCTTGCTAGTGAGGAGAGGTAAAGGGAGGGCGTTTGGGGTGGCAACGGTTCCAGATGGAGTCAAGGCGGAGACTGCCACGTAATTAGGGAGTCCGGGCAAGCCATTCAGGTGGGACACAAATGAATTTAAGTTCCTAAAAATTTCATTTGGAAAGAAAATACTCATAAATAGGCATCTTAGGACTGAAAATTTAAACACAATAGTTTTAACCTCTGGGAAGTGGAATTTGAGTGTGGAGGAGTGAAAAGGACACTCAAAGGAGAACTCCTTTTTTTCATATATAATTCTATCTGTGAATTGTTGTAAGAAGCATGTGTGCTTTTGTAATTTAATGAAGACCAATAGAGTTGGTAGTGGTTGTTTTTCAGTAAGTACATTTTGGTGAGCAAGAAGCAGTTGCCTTTACTTGGAGCCGTCAATGCTTGGGGCAGATGGGGTTAGACTGCTTCCTTCAAACAGGCCAAGCCAGTTTGCACCAAACCAGGCTCGTAGGTAAGGACAGGACCCTCCAAAGTGGCTGCTTCCTGGCAGCCCAGGATACTTCACTGACCTCCTACCTCACCACCTCTTCCTAGTCTCTTCATTCCCTTCTTGAGAATTGTCCCTTCCTTCTCTTGAACAGTTGAAGTAATCATTGTTATTCTAATAAGCTATTTTAATTTTCAACTATTGATGAAAATGGCATCTGACCAGATGACCTTTATGAAAAATCTGTGCCCCTTACTTAGCATGAAGAGGGCTTGAAGTATAATGGCACCCAGCTGAAATGCTGACCTACTCTGTTATGGTAGCCGCGTTTTAGATCAGATCGGGCTGATAGAGCACAACTTTCCCACAGTGATTTATTAACTGCTTCCCCTAGGAATCACTGATAAACTGACAAAATTATTAAGTATGATTGAGCTTTAATTTTCTCCTAAGTTGGTCAGTTGTGTTTCCTAGCCAGGTGTCCTGTTTATTATAGAAAGATGACACACCTATCATTGGACACGTGCTTTGACTTGCTTAACCAAGCGTTAGGATGGGTTATGATGAGTAATCCACATTCCATCATGCAGTGTTCCCTTTGGCCAAGAGTACAGATTTGGGCGACAGTTGGCCAAGGTTGGTGAGGCTTCCTGTGGCCAAGGATGGTTTTTCCTCTGTGTAGAGTTGACTGGCTAATACTGGCCTAAGTCCAATATCTTGTTCTCACTAGCATCGTGCCCTACCAACTTTCCTAAACGGGTATAACGTTACATTGGTGTTTTGAGCTCTGGACACATTATTTGCCTGAAGTAAATAAAGATTTGGCCTATCTAAATGTTGTGACTCCACGTAAAATGATTTTTTTCCTGAAACTATTTCTTGTATATAGGAGATACATACCAGTTGTGTGATATGTTTAAAATAACTGAGCAAGAAGCATGGCTTCAAATTTGCCCAAGTAGTTTTGACAGTGTGTATCAAAAACGTTAAAAGGAGCATATGTTTAGATCAGAGATTGCTGTTCTAGGAGTATTGCGAAAATCAGAGATGTATATAAAAATACCTATACAGTGATTTTTATTAATGCAACATTATTAATTATAATCATTATTAATAACAGCAAATAGTTAAAACAACCAACAGGATCAATAATTAGGCATTGGTCAGTTCACCTAGATGAAATACTGCACAGGCATCAAAAATCTTGTAGATTATTTTTTGATATCAGAAACTTTTGATATAATCAATGAAAAAAAGGATGCAAAATTGTGTGGCAAGAATGATACCAACTTTATTTTAAAATATATGGAAAGGTACTAGAAGGGCATATGCCAAAACCATAAGTGATTATCTTTAAGTAACGAGATTACTTTTCTTTCTGAGTGCTTTTCAGTGTGTTCCAAACTTTTCTGCATTAAACAGCTATAACTTTCATTACAAAATTTTTAAACCAGCAATGTATAGTTTCCATGTAGTAGAGCAATTGCTAAGAAAATCTCAAGGTATTTAATTTTTTATTATTTTGTTTCACTATGGTCATGATTCAAGGTAAACACTTCTCAAAGGTGTTCCTTTAGATAGTACTTCATTTCTTCTTTGAGAGAGAGCGTGCCCGGAGTGTTACTGTGTGGGTGTGTGACTTAAAACCGTAGTCTAGAAACTCTCAATTCCAACCGTCCAAATGAAGTAGTCTCTCTTGACTCAAATGAGATGTAAAAAAAATTATGAAAAGAAAGTGTCTTACAATATAGTCTTCTTTGCCTCTTAACTTTTGCTGTTTAGATTTATCAGATTTCAGTAAAACCCCATGTACCACAGGGCTCCATTTGGGTGGACTTTTTCTCCCCATGTCTTTGCAGATTCTCTGGTGTCCTGGTTCCCCCATGTCTCAGGGGCCTTATTTGAGGCTTTCTCCCTTGTTTTGGCAGTTGTGCACCTATCTGAACTATCTGTTTTGAAAGACTCCACCCAGGCCTGCAGCAGCCTCCTTCCTCCCTTTGCCCTGGCCATATTCTGTTCCGCCCTCAGCTCAGAGGCCCTTTTTCTTCCAGGCGTGGGTGGAGAAAGTTGGGTGGCCACCTGGCAGCAGAAGCCCACTGCGGGGATGGGCTGGGCGGGTCCCTGGAGCTGCTGACTGGGATGGGAGGGGCTGGCCCGGCCGCTGCTGTCCTCTCGTTCATTTTCCCATCCACGCACACACTGTGCATCATCTCTGTGGCCTGTCCAGTGGGCTGATACCTGCCCTCTACCTGTGGTGGTGTCGGCCCACCTCTGAGCGCCGGGACGTAGAGCTGAGGAACCATGTGGTCTATCACACAGCTCGGCCTGTGCTGCTGTGTAAATGTTTTCTAAGCAGGGTCTGCCTCTTCTTCCAAGTGATTCTGACTCCCCAGACACCTGTCCCAGACAGGGTGGAGGCCTACCCTGCCACCTGGGATTATTAGTGAACATGTCTTTGGGTGTGGCTCGCTGGGGACACTCCACCACCTGGAAAGAGCGACTGTGGGAGAAGCATTCATCTTCTCTTGAGGGTGTTGTCCAGGTCACCTGGTAATTTAAATGGTGTTTCCTGCCTGGTAAGAAATGAAATCTCAGCTGCTCTGAGTCAGCAGGATCATAGTTGAACTGCTGTGTGTTGTGCCATGTGAAAGGGGCAGGCCTTGGACCACTGGATGAAATTAAATATCCCTTCCCATATGGGGAGTGTCTCACTGAAGGCTTATCTCCGGTGGTGTAACATGCACTGTGCAGCTAGACTTTTCTGCAGCACCAGACTCTTGGCAGACAGCCGTCAGCCCCCACTCCCGTCCCTGCAGATTATTGCCACTTATCAGGGTCTCTGATTCAGTCTGTGATCTGTCCTGATTTTAGATGGGTAGAGTTCACCGCTGAAAGCTCCCAGTTTGGGCATCCTATTAACACCTTTAAGTGACAGGACCACTGCTAAGTACAGAGATGTGTTATGCTGGCCCTAAAATAGCAAGGTACAGTGTTTTGAGAGTTGATAACATTCGTATTCCCCAGATAGTATAGTTTCCAGGTTTATAGGTTATTCATATAGATTTGCATATTGTCTTCTTAAGGCCTTATTCTAAGTATACTCTCAATAAGATCTCTCCAAGTCCTTTCTGTTTTGTATTCTGAGTCATTATGGGGTATAAAAGAAATGAGATTCAACCCCTGTCCATGAGAAACTTCAGTCTGGTTTGGAAGCTAAGGTGGATGTGTGGAATGATTAGCGTGCATGACGACACTGGGCGTTGATAATACCTCTGTGCTCCTTTGTGGTATAAGCCATGATCTCTGCCCTTAAGGAACTCAGCTAACATTCTGGCAGGAGAATTGGACACAGAATTATATAAATCACTATCACACAATGGGGTGGGAACGCCAGCAGTGATGGGAAAGGGTGCTTTGGTAACCCAGGCAGAAGAGTGACCCTGAGCGTGTAAGAGCTGGGGAAGCCTTCAGAGAGGGAAGCATATCGGAGCTGGGTATGCAGGGTAGCACAGAGGACAGGTGAGTAGGAGAGTTCAGGCAAAAGAAATGAAAAGAACAGCATATTGTGAGTCACTAGCACTACAGAGTCTAAATTCAAAAAGGGCTCTGAGAGGAAAATAATCATTGTGAACTGGAGTAATCAGAAAAGACTTCACAAAGGAAGCAGACCCTGAGCTTGTCCTGAAGATGAGAAGGCTTTGAGTAGACAGGACACCAGAGAGGGCTTTCCACGAGGCAAGGTGCCACGTCTTGGAAGGAGTGACTGGCCAAGGATCATAAGTAGGTCACCTTTACCAGACTGAGGCTGTGAGAGTTTGCACAACATTGGGAACGTTAGTCAGAAATTAGGAAGTTGAAGAGACAGTTTGGAGATAAGTTTTGGTTTAGGCATGGAGAACTAAAGATGACAATTGGAGACATCCAAGTGGAGTGATCACAAAAGCCCAGAAGCTGAGGATGAGGTTGGATGGAGCTATGGGTGTGAGAGTCAACAACACAGGAGCGATGGCTTCCCTGAAAGGGGGTTTCTCCAGGGGTCTTGGGTACAGAGCACAAAGACCAGAGCCCCAAGTAGTAAGCTTTGAGAATTGTCCATAATTAGGAAAAAAGTGAAGCAATGTGGGGAAGTAGGAGGTTTCAGAGCAAGGGAAGAGAGCTTCAGTGCTGCTGGTTTAACTAGACTCAAGGATTCATCCAGAAGAAAATCATGGCAAGGGTGTCACTCCAGTGAAACGCTGGAGATGGAAGCCAGATTGGGTAGCGTTAAGCAGGGAACTGGGTACAGAGCAAGTAGAGGCAATAGATAGTCACCAGAGAACGGCAACAGGGAAGGGGAGAAAAGTAGTAACCAGAAGAAGCAGCGGGATCAAACTTTTTTTGTTACAATTCTGTTCCTTATCATCAAACATATATAAAATTTTAGTAAGCATGTAGTTTTTGTCTATGTAGTTTTTGTGTATTGAAGTGTGCTTCATCTACAGATTTCTCTATGTCAGCACAATCCATAGATTTGTCACTGCAAACATCCCCTTCCCTCTGTGGTATTCCGTCATAGTGATACCAAAATGTGCTTAACCATCGATCTATTATTGGGCAATTAGGGTATTCCCAATATTTTGTAAGCGTAAGTATCTCTGCTCTGAACATCACTGTACAAATTCCTTTTTTTTCCTTCTTGGGTTATTTCTTCAGAGGTATATCCTATAAAGCAGAGTTACTGAGGCAAATGGTACAAACCATGTTAGGTTTTTTTAAATTGAGATATAATTGACATATAACATTATATTGGTTTCAGGTGTGCAAGTAACGATTCAATATTTGTATACACCGCAAAAGGATCACCATGATAAGTCTAGTTAACCTACATCACCATACATAGTTACAATTATTTTTGTTATGATCTTTTAAGATCTGCTCTCTTAGTGACTTTCAAATACATAATACAGTATCATTAACTATAGTCACCATGCTATACATTATATTCCCCAGGACTTATTTATTTTATAACCGGAAGTTTGTGCCTTTTGACCACGTTCACCCAGTTCCCTCACCCCCACCCCGACCTCTGGCAACCACCGATCCGTTCTCTGTGTCTATGAGTTCAGTGTTTTTAGATTTCACATATAAGCAAGATAATACAGTATTTGTCTTTCTCTGTCCAATTTACTTCCTTTAGCATAATGCCCTCAAGGTCAATCCGTGTTGTAGATGGCAGGATTCCCTTCTTTTCTTTGGATGAATAATATTCCGTTCTGTATATATACCACAGTTTCTTTATCCGTTCATCCACTGATGGACACTTAGATTGTTTCCATATTGTTGTTGTTTTAATGGCCTTATTACACATTGTTCTCCATGGTGATCCAATAAACTTACAGTCAGAGTAAGAGTTTAGTATTGACTTGGAATAATTTCTGAAAATAAGGAGACATGAGCATGTGTGATGGTGGAAAGGAAAAGGAGTTATTTGAGGAAAATAATCCACATACAAGAGAGAAAGCGAGCAAATAGGAATGATCTTGAGAACACCAGGGAAGGGATGACTTTGCAGGAGAGGGAAAGACTCCCTTCCTCTGAGACTGATAGGAGGAGAGTGTATAGCTCTTTGTACCCCTGACTTGCAGGGTGAAGTCCAGGGGAGATAACTGGAGTTCCTACTAATAAAAGACCTTTTCCTTAGTGAGACAGAGCCAAGGCTGCTTGCTGAGGTCGGGGGCGAGGTCCTGAAGGTCTGAATTAACCACTGTGAGAAATGAGCCTGGGCGTTTGAGAGGTGAATGAAAGTCTTGTTGTGCAAGGGTGAGGGCTGAGTTGGGCCCATGAATTCCTAAGGGCTAAGTCTCTGAAGTCCTCTAGCCTGGAGAAGCAGCAGTAAGTGGGGCAGCACGAGGATGGGGGTGGCTTAGCGTGCTCGGGGCAAGGTTGCTGGGGAGGCAGAGTTTGAGATGGCAGTGAAGCAGCTGGCCCTAAGGTCAGAGGTGGAAGGAAGCACTGCAAATCTAAGACAGGCACTGGTTGTCAGCAGAATGAGGGGGAAAGTAATTACAGGCTCCAGTGAGAACAGAAAGGGGGGTTGGAAGGTGAGTGATGAGCCGTGAGGAGGTTTCTGACAGAGGAAGATTTTAATTTTAAGAGGCTGTTTTTGCTTTTAATTATTCACCTTTGTAGAATGTTTGGGGGTGTTTTTGTTGTTGTTTTTTGTTGTTGTTGCCTCTTCCCTTAACATATGGGCACGTATTACTAGCAACATGTTTGTAGCTAAAATCTCTGGTGTAGCGCTGTGCTTCCAGGGTGTGGCAGGATTACCTCTGAGGTTGATGGAGGAGAAACGAAGGTGGAGGAGCTTCAGAGAGTCCGGCTTGATAAGGGGCTTGCACCATGAGGTGTCTTTGGTTTCAGCCATTGCTCCTGTGGTCACAGCTTGTCGCTGCGGAGTGGCACCCAACCACCAGCCCTTATCCACCCACATGGTTTTAGTGTTTGAAGCCTGAGCAGGCTGACCTTCCCTAGGCTCGGCAGTCATATTTTCAATGCACTGTTGTGTGGGCCTGGCTGTTTCCGACTCTGCCCGGGAGCCCTACCGAGCCATTCCTCTCTGGCCTCTGTCCGTGAAGGTTCTTCCTCCAGGCAGATACAGCCCCTTGCCAGGGACGCAGTTTTGTGAGTGGACTGTGGGTTCCGTTTCAGCCTCACTCATCCCCTCCCTGGGTGCTTTGTGCAGTGTACAAACTGTACAACTGTATATAGCAGCTCTGTTTCTCTCTTGCCTGTTTTGAAACTTGGCCTAAGGCCCTTGCCTCCTGTGACCGGTCTCCTTCTCATGTCCTCCTAGATCATCCACTTTGACCCTGACTCTGACTGACACCCTTGGTTGTGGCCTCTATTCCACTTGCCATATTCACATTACCATCATACCGCACAACTAAAGCCCTTTACACATTTGACCATGCATAGCAGTCACAGGGGCCAAGCAGGGAACTGAGCAAGGTGGAAACACATGGAAAGGGAGTGCCAACACCAACACAGGGACGTGGAAAAGCCAGGGCCAGCACTCTGCCTCCTTTCCAGGGCCTTCAGCTGAGTCTAAACCTTGCCTGGACATTTTGTAAATGGTGTTTCATTAAAGCCAGGACTAAGCAGGAGTACGGCTCCCAGCCAGTCCCTACCAGGAAGGAACAAACAGCTCGCCAGTGCAGGCCTCAAGCCAGGTGGGGTAGGCACTAAGATGCATTGTTTTGCATGGAGAATTAAACGGGCCCTTTGTAAACATAGCCCCCTGCCGTTGCTCCTTTCTCTTGCCTCCTAGTCAGCCTAGGTCTGAATAATTAGCCCTTGGCCCATCAGTAGCAAAATGAAGAGGAAGACTACAGCTAATAGGCTGCAGTACGCTTAAGAACCTTGAACTCGGAGTTAGGAGACTTGGGCTTAGAGTTACACGACCTTGAACAAGGCACATCTCTTCCTTGATCCCCACTTTCCTTTTCTATTAAATGAGGGGTCTTTGCATATGCTGTTCCCTCTGTCTGGAGCATTCTTTCCTGGCCTTTTTGGGCCGAGTCTCCGTAACCTCACTGTGTCTTGGCCTAAATGTCCTTCCCTAGGGGAAAGTGTTCTGTAACCTCCATCCTCACTCCACTCTAGGTTGGGGACCCCATGACAGGGTTTTTCAAATGGTAGATGACAACCACTAATTGGTTGTGAGACCAATTTATTGGGTTGTAACCAGCATTTTCTAAATGAAAAGACCAGGGAACTCCCTGGTGGTCCAGTGGTTAGGAATCCGTGCTTCCACTGCAGGGGGCACAGGTTCAATCCCTGGTCGGGGATCCCACAAGCAATGCGGTACAGCCAAAAAAAAAAAAAAAAACAAATGAAAAGACCAGAAAATATCAGAGGGCATCACTCATAGTAAGAGTAAGAACTGTTTAATGGAACTTTTGTTTTATTATCTATGTCTGGGTGTGTGTGTTTGTGTATGTATTGGATTGAATATAAAATGTATCTTTTCACTAAGAGGCAGAAAGCCATTGCTTTCAAAACACCCTAGTCGTATATGTTTACTGTACAGCACTTAATGAGATTATAATTACATAGTTATTTGTATGATTTTATTACTACTTACCTATTTCACTAGGTAACAGGCTTCATGAATCAAGGATCAAGACTGACTGACTCATCCATATGAGACCTAGAAATTGTGGAGGCTCAACAGATAATTGCTGAACGAGTGGATTTCTGAGGGGTACTTTGTTGCTGTCAGTCCTTAGTTCTGTGAGGCAGTTCCTAGGAGTGACTAGATAGTGGCTGCAATAGTAAACCAAGAGCCCTCACGTTCGTCCCTACTGGACAAAAGTAACAGAAGGAGCGGCTCTTGGACCTCTCGGTCTCCACGTTAGCAAGGAGTGGCACCGGAAACCGGGAAGGCCAAACCAGCTCCCCTGAGAGGGCGAAGGGAGGAAGAGGACAGATACCACCACCCTATTCAGCAAGGCCTCACTTGGGCAGAGGTACCTTTCCGGTAACAGAGAGACAGGACGTTCAGAGACCAAACCCTCCACGTAATCTGTGCTCACATGAAGACAAAGGCGACTTGCCTAGTGTAAGCTCTCCCAAGGGCCCATTTCCCACTCCCCTGGGTATGGGCAACCAGCCCATGACCCAGGAGTCCCCTGAGTTCCCAGGATAGACTCCAGAGCTCCTCTCCCTCCTGTAGCGCCCTCATCCCGCCCCCCAGCTTCCAGAGAACTTATCTGCTTCTTGAGGCGTCTTTCCGAACCTAGCCAGCCTCACAACAGGTAGAATCAGTACCCCGCGCCTTCCCAGACGTGACAGGCCTCTGACTGTAGCCCAGAGGACTCCCCATGGCCTGGAAGGCTCCATTAGCAAGACCCAGCCAGGCACTGCCTTGGCCCAGAGCTGTTCTGGGATGTGCTAAAGATCGTAACTCGAGAGGACTTTGTTTCCGAGGCCCTGAGGCCCTGTCGGGAGGACGTAAGGACGTCCGATTTGCTGCTTCATCTTCAGAGTTCATCATCTGAACTCGGATAGTGCTGGCAGCATCTAGCTGTTCTGTGGAAATCATGTTCCTTCCTGCCTGGAGCAGATGACCTCTTTGGGAGGGACGAGGGGATAATAACTAGATGTTTTAGAGCTCCTAGAACTGTTTGGTCTTCTGGCATCGACAGCCTCTTCTAAAAGTCTCTCCCGAGAGGCTGCCAATTGGCTTCCTTAGGAAGCTTTCTCAGGCACCTGAGCCGCCCTTGGTGGTTGAGGGCAGGAGGCGAGCTAAGAGAAAGGACAGAGAAGCCTTTACTACAGGTTGTCCCTAAACAGCAGCCGCCTCTCTCATCTCTGGTCCTTTTCCCCCTGTTGGAGATGTAGGGTTTGGAAAAGGATTCTTCAGAGAGCTGCCAAGTCCTGTCATTCCTCTGAACAACACCCTTGAGAATTTTTGTATCACTTGTCTCATTCTCACCCTAATAATCCGTGCGTCCTAATTTGTATCCATACATTAGCTTTCCTATGAATTAAAAAAAAAATTATTCTCAAAAATCACTATCACCTAGCCCATATTTCAGAAAAATTTCTTAGAGCACTGTGCGTTTAACTAATGCCTTTAGTGTATAGTAGTCATCAAAAAAACCTTTTTTGGATAACAAATGTAAGTCAAAATTGCCTTTACAATATTTTAAAATTAAAACATTACAGAAATGCTTAATGTAGAAAGTAGAAGTCTTCCATAACCTTGTCCCCCAAGGAGAAATCAGTGCCACAATTTTGTTGAATATTCCAGCTTTTTTTCTGCATATATGCTCTAACGTATTTATTATTTCTTTCTAAAAACATGAGATCCTACTATTTTTCATTTATAGAAAAAGTAGAAAAGATAGAAAAAAGTAAACAAGGAAATTAAAGCCATTGTAATTCCACCACTCAAACAATAGTGGCATCAAGGGGTAGCCTTGGTGGGCTTTAGTACTGCCCCCTTGCTGAGCCACCCAGGTGAACCTATAGTCCAAATACAAATGTGTGTGGTTCTGCAAACACAGTTTCAAGACTCTCTTCTGTCTCCCTCTTCCCACCAGATTACCAGCCCCAAGCCCCTCCATTCACAAAACCTGTTGCCACCACTGTTGTTTGCTAAGGTGAATGCATTGCTACATTTTCTTCCAGTTTTTAATTACGTTAAGATCCTGTCCACTTACAATGTCTCCAGTAGTCATGTTCAAGAACCAGTGCAAGATACACGTGGAAAGCACTTTCCATTGTCCCAGGTAACATCATATTTGGTTTTGTCCCCAGTAGCACTATTTCCAAGACACTGAAATAACGTCAGGGAACTTTGTTTTGAATTCATCCCTGGAAGATGCTTTCACTGTGCTAGTGAAGAAGCTGAAACATAGGGCCAGTGACTTGTTTAAGCAGAATAAAACTCTGCCTCAGCTAGACTTACCTACAGATGTCTAAATGTGTCGGGATTGCTAGCTGAATTGCCTAAATTCACTGAAACACTGAAGGAGTAGGAGGGACATTCCCAGGTTCTGAATTCTTCCTTCCCCAGCCTAGTTATCAGCTGCTTAGTACCATTTAGATAGATGTGCTTCAGCCCTGAGGGAGGTTAGGATATGTGCTGTTGAAACTCTTTTCTTCCCTTTGGGGAAGGATGTTGGCTCTTCCTCAGAGTCAGTCCGAATCCCACCTGGGCCATCCTCCCAGCTCAGGAGATGTTTCATGGTATTCTAGTTCTGGGTTCTCTTCTGTACATGTCATTTCTCCATGTTCTGACAGTGTGGATCTGAGTAGGTGAAGCCATCCTCGTAGAGGTAACATGGCAGAGGTAGGCTCCACCACCTCAGGTCCGGCCTAGGCCAGTGCCAAGGTCACAGAACAACCAGCATAACCCAGAGCCATCTCCACAGAGTAGGAGAACAAAGAGGGACTCCTCAGCTTAGAGAATCCAAGTGAGAGGAGATATGATCAGTCTGTGTGTTAGTTTCCTATTGCTGCTATAACAGATTACCGTGAACGTAGTTGCTTAGAACAATGTAAATCTATTATCTTACAGTTCTGGGGGTCTGAAATAGGTATAGTGGGCCAAACGTTGTCTCCCCAAGTCCTAATCCTCAAAACCTGTGAATATTACCTTATACGACAAAAGGTGTGATTAAGAATCTTGAAAGGGGGTGCTTACCCTGGATTATCTGGGTGGGCCCTAGATTCAGTCATAGGTATCCTTATAAGTGAGAGATGGAGGGAGTTTTGAGAGAGAAGAGGAGGAGACAGTGTGACCACAGAGGCAGAGATTGGAGTGATGTGGTCACAAGCCAAGGAATGCCTGGAGCCACCAGAAACTAGAAAAGGCAAATAACAGATTCCCCCTCGAGCCTGCAAAGGGAGTGCAGCCCAGCTGACACCTTGATTTTGGACTTCTGACCTCCAGAACAGTGAGGGAATAAATTTCTGTTCATTTAAGCTATCCAGTGTGTGGCAATTTGCTACAGCAGCCCTAGGAAACCAATGCAGTGGGTTAAAAATCAAGGTGTTGGCAAGGCTGTGTTCCTTCT